>NC_086211.1:647500-1996666 GCF_035770615.1 Melospiza melodia melodia
TCCCAAGTGGACAGGGGTGGTTTCTGGCCTGTCAGCCCTGGAGGTGGCCGGGACGGAGCAGTGATGCTTTTAGGTGGCAAAGGGACCTTCCACAGCTCATGAGCCAGAGAGGTGTTAGTGACTGATCCAGGAGACCACGTTGATTTGGAATCACTGTTTCTGGCTACTAAAAGACACAAACAACAGCCACAATCACTGTTGCTGCAAAGAAAAGCTGCTAAATTAGGGTAAAATCAAAACTGCTTCAAAATCAGTGAAGTTACCACGCTGATGAGACCCCAGCACCACTTTTATTGACATCTAGGATCCCCCTGGAGCATGTAAAGGGGGAGGAACCAGAACAGGACAAGCAGACATCACCTGAAGTGCTTTGTGCTGTACTGCTGAGGGAAACATTGTAGTTGGAGGCACGAATGGATGACCAGGCACTAGTTGAAGGCAGCGTGGTGTTCAAAGATGAGGATGACCCTGCAGCAAAGAGAAGAGTCAGACACAGCACAGCAGGTCACAAATGCAGCAGGATGAACTGTGCTTGTGCACACTCAGGGGAGGGACGTGCACCCTCAGCCCCCTCCTCAGCCCACGGCACGTGGTGGCAGCAGGAGAGCACAGCCCTGCATTCCTGCACGGCCGGGCTGCCCAGGCTCTGCTGCTCCCAAAGCCCTGGGCGTGCACAGCTGACAGCAGCAGCACAGCCCACACCCCTGGGACAGCCCCTGCCCTGCATCAGCACCGGGCTGGGCCAAGGATGGGCTGCAGCCTGACAGGCACAGCACAGGGACACACCAGGAGGGGAGCGAGCAGCAAACACACCCCAAACCCACAGCACAAGGGAGAGACATGAGGGCAGCAAGGGGCAAACACAGGAACAACCAGGAGAGGAGCAAGGAGGAAACACAAGGGATAAACCAGGAGAGGAGCAAGGGGGAAACACAAGGGACAAACCAAGAGGGGAGCAAGCAGCAAACACACCCCAAACCCACAGCAGAAGGGAGGTGAATGAGGGCAGCAAGGAGGAAACACAAGGGACAAACCAGGAGAGGAGCAAGCAGCAAACACACCTCAAACCCACAGCACAAGGGAGATGAATGAGGGCAGCAAGGAGGAAACACAAGGGACAAACCGGGAGGGGAGCAAGGAGGAAACACAAGGGACAAACCGGGAGGGGAGCAAGCAGCAAACATCACGACAGCAGAGGGAAGGTTGCACACATTCCCCAGCAGGCTGAGCATACCACTGTTCCTGTCCCTGAGGTGGTCAACTTCCCGCACAGTATTAATTGAGAGATTGTTTATGACACTGCCAGGAGTGACGTAAGGGTCAGTTTCGGGGTCGATGTTTGGATAACCTTTCCATGGCTCACCAGGGCGAAACTCTAGGAATACAGATGCAGGAAAGAAGCTTATTTTCACCGCATTTTTAAAAAGGAAACAGCTGTCTAAACAATACATCTCCTAATGAATGAAAATCCAAAACCCTTTAAGCATTTAATTTCCTTGATGTAGCCATCACCGTACTAATTTAATTTCTGATTTCTCTGGCAGACACACTTCTCTCTGTACAGTAAAGCTGCCATTCTCCATTTCCACCTGCTAGAATTTCCAGGGTGCCCTCCTGCACTGGCTGCTGCCCCAGGGGGAGGTGCCCGGGCACGGAGGGAGGGCAGGGCTGTACCTGGGGGCCAATTAACACTGCTAGAGCCATTAGGCGATTTGGCACGGGGCCAGCCGTCCCCAATGGAGCCGGGAGGACTGGCTGGGGAGTTACTGCTGTTCAGGAAGTCGTAAGGAACAAACGGAGAATCTTCCAGCCTAAAACCACTTGAAATAGCACCTGATGGGAAAAAAAAAAGAAAAAAAAAAAAAAGCAGTCAAATATTTTTCATGGCTGGTTTTTATATCCCTATATAAATACATATAAAATCGTGCCCTTGTAAATCATTCATGAAATATAGAGCAGCACACTGTCATCCTGTGATGCCAGGTTATACTGGAGATCATACAGGAGTGATGAATCAAAATGAAATATGTCTGAGTAATTCAGGAGAAAACTATAAGAATAATATACTCTCTCCTGAGTAATTCAGGAGAAAACTATAAGAATAATCCCCCATGAAACTACTTCACTAAAACAGTACATATATTCAAAGAAACATGTTCAACTCAAGTAAAGTATTAATTCCAGAGGTAAGAGCATTCTGTGGGACCCCATTTGACTAACAGGGCTCTGTGGTGGGAGAGCTCATGAAAGAAACAGCTACAACAAGTGAAGGATCTTTAGCAAAGCTCTGTGGATTCTATTCCTGTTCTTGGGAAGCAAAAAAATTAATTTAAAAACCCCTGAGACAGAGAAAGGAATGGTTTAAAAGTTACCAGACAGCAAAGCCAGTTCTGAGGGAACCAGGCATTGCATGAGATACAGAGATTCCTGCTCTGGTCAGAAAACATCACCTACAGGTAAAGCAACACCACCACTGCCTGAGGCAACAGTGGGAGGGGTTCAGCAGGGCAGCTGCAGGGAATGGCACAACCAGAGGCAGCTCAGAGCAGCAAAGCAGCTGATGCACCTAAAAATACCCCGACAATCTGAGACTGAACAGTAACAGGAGACTGGGGACATTTATAACTATCTTTAGACACAGATTCTTGGGCTATAGACTCGAATTTTAACTGGATGATTTCAAGCAACTGAAACAGCTGAAATGTCATATGAATCTTGATTACTGGAATGAAACACGAAGCAACCAAGTTCAGCTCCTCTACAACTAAGGACAGCAATGGTACCAAGTCTAGCCCTTGTAAGCTCTTCCCAATTTTAGAATGCAAACACAGACATTCATAACCAAAACCTGCCAGTAAAAATGTCAGCCATGCCCAGAATGTGGTAAATCCCCCAAAATCACCTTAGGACAGAAGGGTGGTGGGAGCGAAAACTTGAAAACCAAGCTTTTGGCTCAAAAATATACGAAGCATTCCACTGGAGATTAAGGTAAAGCTAGTAGCAATAGTCACAGTTACAGAAAAGTCTGGTTAAAAAATGAGTTCTGTAGACTGTTTCTACTAATCTCATCACAAGATCATTCTGTGAGCACAGTCAGCAAGCTGTGGCTGCTGTGGCAGACAAGCAGCAAGCTGGCACAGACAGCACAACAGAAACTGCAACACAGGAGTGACAACCCAGCCCAACCACCACTGCAAGGCTGCAGTGACCCCAGAACCCTGAGGCCAGCCTGGGGTCACTCCCTGAGCACTGTGCTGCCCAAGGAGTGCTGCACATACCATGTTTGCTGGAGTTCTGATCTAGGGATGTGTTCATAGAAATGCTGTCGACTGTAGTCCATTTCCTCAGCCGAGACTGTGGCTCTTTAATACTGCTCATATCCAGGTTTACATTCAAGTTTGAGTTCATTCCTGAAAGCACACACAGCTCGTGAGACACAGAGCAAAGCTCTCCCAGTGCTCCTGGCCACTGCTGCCCCAGAAAGCACTGAAGAGCACGTTACCATGGTTATGTCATGCTTCAAGTCTCTGCTGCTGAGGAACGTTCTAGCACTGAAACCAGGGAACTCTCTGCACACAGAAGCTAAGCTGAGCAATGCAAAGCACTCCCAAGTTCTCAGCTCATGTCCTCATGCAAAAATGTCAGTGGAAGAAGACATTAGGAAGTTAAGAGAAACTAAAATGTAAATACCTAAAAGAGGGGGCAAACAGAACTGCTCTTGCCCTGCTGTAGCTGTGGTCTGTACCTCAGATGTTTCTCTGCCAGAGAATCAAGACAATGCCAACCCAAATCTGCTCAAACATCTGGAAGAACCAGGCTCTTCTGGGCTTGGACAACGTGCCCACATGTTTGACCTTGCCATGCCTGCTCCTTTCCAAGTCTGTCAGAATCCTGAACTCACAGCTCTACCTGGTACCCTTCCAGCCCTCCAGATCTGTTTACTTCTTCTCTGAAAACAAACACTACAAGAGTTTAACTTGGGAACACAGACACACAGGGAACTTCTCAAATGTCTCCTAGAAACACCTTCCTTCAGCACTGGGAACAAGGGCTTCCTCTTGCTCCTAAGTGCACATTCACAGCCATAAAGAAATTGGTTTACTTTTTGACGGGGTTTTGTTTATTTTTCTTAAAGGCATGAGCAAGAGTTGGTGCCAGAAAAGCCTCCTCTTGAAATGCCTCAGGAAAAGTGCTTGGAACAGGATGGAGTTTTATAAAATATAACAACTATCAATAGGTCAATCAGAAAAAAAGGGAATGTCCAGCTGATCCTGTTTCTGACACCTCCCTCTGGCATTTTGCTGTTGTCAGAGCAGTAACTCTGCAGCACAGCAACCTTCCTTCTACCTCTGGAGGAGTGCAGAGACCAGACCTCTGAGAGAAGGGGTAGAAAGGCCCCAGGCTGGCAGAGGGGCACATCTGTGACCAGGCCAGTGCCAGCCCCAGCAGGCACAGCTCTGTCACAGCTCTGTGTGGGATTGTGTGGGCTGAGTGATGGACACCAGTCCCTGGATACAATCCATCATTTAAACACTTCCCAGAAGTAATTCTTCATATCCTACTGTGGAAGAGTTTATATTAGTTATATAGTTATACTATTAGTTATAGTATACTCAGTACTAGTTATTAGTTATATCAGCTATACTCACTTAAAGGTTGTTTTTATTAATAGAAATACTTAATTCTATAATGAACTGGGATGTGAGTGCAGAACTGGTCAGGGAGAGAAAAGGATGCTCTGGGTGAGTATCTAGTGAATCCTGACAAATCCCTTCCCTGAAATGGAAACAGAACCTCCTTGCTCTCCTTGCTGGGTCTCCTGACACTGGAATGGGAACACAGAGAAAAAACAAACCCAAGAATGTTCCCTGCTGGGCAGGGTGAGCTCCCTCTCACACAGCCACACCACCACGCTGCACTGGGAGGTGACACCAGCCTTCCTCTGCACTCCATTCTTCACTAGGGGGGAAGAAATTCCAGCAAATGCTTCTCCTGCCCTTCAGCCTTTATGTGAGCACTGAGGGTGGCTCTGTGTGCTGAGCAGAGGGACCCCAAACCATTCCAGACTCCTGAGGGATCTCAAAGCAACCTGACACACCCTGCAGGCTCCTGAGCCACGGTTCATGTGAGAGAGCAGCTGTGGGGCAGTGCACAGCAATTCCAGCTCCAGGAATGAACACACAGGAGCCTGACCTGGGCAGGATGCAATCCCTCAGTGCACAGTTTGGTGAGAAGGTGAAATATGCCTTTCCTTAGGGCTAACACAGTGTGTCAATGGCTACAAAACTTCCTTTGTATGCCTTGCCCTTTGAATGAAAGCAGAACTGGACACTGATGCCAAGCATCACTAGCAGCTCTGAAGCAGCAGCCTGGACCTGAGGCTGGCCCCAAGCCACCCCAGTGTGGCACTGTCCTGGCCAGAGCCACTCTGCCTGCAAGCACAGGGACCCAGCTGCATGTCCAGCAACAAACTGCCCTGCAGAGGCCAATGAGAATGCAACCAGCCCAACAGAAATGGCCCAATTAGAATAATAGAGAGAAAAGCAAAAATGAAGGGGAGGAAAGAAACGGGGGTAAGGAACAGAGGTAAATGGTAAACAGCTGTAGTAAGATAGCATTAAAAAGGGACCTAAAGTAAGAAGAAAATATACAAGCCTGGAATTTCTGAAGTAGAAATTGGACAGAAGCCTGAAAATGTAGGGAGAAAGAAACAGGAGATGTTTGTATTTATAAATGTTCAAACATTTTGCCTAATGAGACAACAATTCTTTAAAAATGCAAAGCCAAAAGCTTTCTTTCCTGGACAAAACCACTAACAGGCAAAGTGACTGTTCTACCTTTGCAAACCTAGAGCCATTGAAAGCATTTCTGAATTCCCAATAAAAGTGCCTACATCAATGGATTCTGTGCATGGATTCTACTTCTTCAAGTCCTTTAGCTCCAGGGATGAGGACTTTGTATCACCCTGGGGATCCAGGACACAAAAGGAGCACCAAAAGGAGCCTGTCATTCCTCAGGACTGTAAAGTATTCTGCACTGAGACAGGGACACTCACTGGGAATGAGTGCACTTGGGGAAAAGTTATTGGTGAGCAAGGGTAACCCCACACAGAACTACTACTGCCACTAAAAAGGGAAGCACTGACAGGGTTACAGTCATTTTCCAGGAGGAGGCACGGGGAAAAGTGGGGCTGTGTGTCACACAAACGTGGGCTGACTGCAGGGCACCCACCTATAGGGAAGCTGCTGAATGCATTGATTGGTGAGGGCCCTTTCTGCAGCTCAGGAGTAGTGTGGGGCATGACATTCTCGAGGAAGGATTTCATGGAGGGCTGATGGAGTGACTGCTGTTGAGAGGGTGGAGTTTGCTGCTTCATTAACAGGTTTGGATCAAGCTGACGGGACTGTTGCATCATCTGTTGCTGCATACTAAGAGATCGACCCTTTAAAAAAACAGAGCAGTTACAACACCAATGAGCAAAAGCTTTTCCACGTTCTGAGAAAGAGAAATGCACCTCTGTGCCCTGTGCATCCTGCACAGCCAAAGCCCAGCACCCAGTCCCTCCTCCAAAGCTCCATCCACCCCTGCACACCTCAGTGCGAGTCACAGCAGGAAATGCAGCTCAGGATGAAAAGCAGCTCCCAGGAGAGCCTGAGAGGGGAGAGCGAGGAGTTTCCTTACCTGCTGCTCCTGCTGCTGCCGACCCCCTGAAGGCACACTCCTCTGGGGCTGCGCCTTCTGCTGCTGAGCCAGCAGCCGCTGCGAGACACACAGGGTTAGAGCAGGACAGACACAGCCCCTGCCACCCGCAGCCACCGCCAGCACCAGCTCACCTGTAACTGGGAGATCTGAGAAAGCTGGTTTAACTGGGACAGTTGATTCAACATGGCTACCTGTTGTGGGCCAAAAAGTGGGCTCAGGCCACCGCTGTTTGGTGCATACTTCAGTAATGATACTGGAACCTGCAACACACACCAGGGCCAAGGGCAACTGTAACAGCTCTACTCAGGCCAGAATATGAGAATACTGGAACCTCTGGTCAACACATGCCTGGCTTCATCAAGCCAAATATGCTCCCAAATATTTACAGAATAAATATCAGCAGCACCAACAAACAAGGAACAATTTTCTGAAGCTGCATTTGGATAGTTCATACACAGAGTGCTTTCTGTATCACTTACCTGAGGGGATAGTAATGGAGGAGGCACTTGAGCACGTGGATTAGGCTGAGATGAATTAAGAGGTTGTGCTGGAGGCTGCTGCATGCTCCTGGGCTGTGCTGCTATATTCCCAACACCAAACACACTGGGATTGCCATTCTGGGGAAAAGACGGGCAGTCAGTGACAGAAAACCTCTTCTGCTGCTTCTCCCACCCCACACATTTCAATCACAAGTTAAACAGGTATCAATTACACAAGTAGCTACAACGTTATATCAAAAGGCATTAAATGCAGTAAGTAACACACCAAGGATACGCACACAGCCTTACCTGTCTAACAGAATTCAAGCTTTGCATACCCAGCCCTGCTAGGGAGCCCAGGGCTTGGTTAGGTAGTGCATTATTTGAAGGGGGAAGCTTCATGTTTTGATTGGACATAAACTGCATGTTTTGGGACTCGTCTGCTACAATGCCATCCTGATGGGACAGACAAACCGAGGCGCAACAACCAGCCAGCAAGCAAGCAGAAGGGAGAAACCATTGCAGGAGCAGAAGGGAAGAGTCACAGGACAGTCCAGCACCAGCAGGAGATAGGCAGAAAACAAAAGAGATCAGGTTAGTCATCGGCACCGCCCAGGCCTACAGAGAGTGCTTAGTACAGTCATCAGTGAGTTAACAAGAACAGATCTGTGTCCTGGACTAACCAGGCAGCCCTCAGCCCCCCTGCAGCAGGTCAGGAGCACACAGCCCACTGCCCAGGACACAGCGAGGGAGCTCAGCAGTGTCCCCACACAGACCCCACTGACCTTATCGAAGTAAGGACCGCGATCCATGGAAGACTCTTTGGGAATTTGGGGACGAGAACCGGGGCCTTTTCCAACCACACGATTGTAATCTCCCACGCCCAGGCCGTGCTTGTCCATCTCCATCCTCTTGTCCTGCAGTAACCCTGGGCACAGAGAGCTGGCTGCACACCCTGGGGGCTCAGCCCCAGCCACACCGACACCAGCTTTGTGCTGGGGAGCTGAGCTGGGGCAGGACAGCCCTGGACACACAGCACCCCAGCTCTGAGAGGACACCCCAGGTACCAATGCTCGCACACATCTGAGACGTGGAATCACCACCAACACACTTTGCAAGGCTTCACGCAGTAATATCTGCCAGCTTGCTCTTAAAATCAAGTATGTATAATTGTTTAAACTTGCAGTAATTTAAATACCCGGCTTGTCATTAATACTGAAATCTAAAACCCAAAAGACTATGAGCCCCAAAGTGAAAATACCCAATTTTGAAGTGGAATAAGGAGAGAGTAACTACACTAAAAACTACAATTAGTTTTAGTTAAACATTCTATCATCACAGTAGACTGTAATTAATGTATTAAGAATTATTTTTCATTTGCTAAAGAAATAACAGTAATTGGAATCAAATAAACTGTAACTGCTCCCAAGTAATTTTATACTCAGGTTTAAGTATTTCTAAAATAACTGTGCAGTATTAATTCAGTTCTTAGAACGGAACACGTGTTTCCAAAAATGAACCCAATGAGCCCGTGTGGGATTTGGTGTGTTTCTGTTTATACTCAGTGGAGGTGCCCAGAGGGCAATCAAGATATTTATATTACAAGGAACAACCCCACCACACCCTGAAAACATCGTCTCATGCCAGTTTAACATATATAAATATGGATAAGCTTAGTTTGATATGTGGCCAATATTCCTATAGCAACCAGGTGATTCTGTGTGCAGCATTAGTCACACACACAAATACTCTTCTCTGCAAGGACATTCCTTTTCTTTAGGGAAATATACACTTAACTACATATAGCTATATATACACTACATATCATTTGAAAAATGTAATTTACAGAAGGATATAAGGTAAAAGAGAGTATGGAAGAAAAAGCAATAAAGCCCAGTTCGGTTCTATTGCTCTTACCTCCAGACATGTCCATCTTATTGCTCTGTATGGTTTCTTCTGGTGATTCTCTCTGAAGTAACAAAATAAATCACAGTTATTTATTTTTTAAGATAAAACAAAGAGATTCCTGCACACTATTACAATTCAAAACTGCAAGAAAGAAAAATCAAGGCAATCAGATGCTATTTTAAAGCATTTCCTCCCTTCAGTTCCTATCCAGTCAAGAACACATTCCCTCACCAGAACTCCTAGTAAATGCAGTAAAGCATCAGGCTATGGGATGAATACCTGGGTAATGGTTACAAAACCACTTCTCCTCAATAAAGAGGTCTTTTTGCAATGAGAATCCACAGAAAAGGGATGGCTGACAGGGGAGACAAACACAAGTAAAGAGAAAACCAGGATGAAAATGAACACTTGGCAATTGAGCATTTCCATGTCTGCACATTGCAACAAGCCCTGTGGAAAGGCAGCAAATCCAGACAGAGACAAATACTTACTGAAAAACTGAGATTTGTGAATTGCTTAATGAATGGATTGATCCATGTTTCATCTTGCTTATTTCCACCTTTCATTATTCCCTTAAAAACAGAAAGGAATTCCTGTGATACTCAGATCTGACTTTAATTACATCAACACGTGTTAAGAATGAAAATTAAAGTGTAATGTGCAAGTGCAGTAATCCCTTCTGACTCAGCCTTCAGAAATGACTGCAAGCCTTGTCCTCAGCTGCTCCTCACCTTTGTGGGCATTTTCTTCATGTAGGGTGGCCAGTTCAACGAGGGGTTAGCTTCTTGTGAGGAACCGCTGTTCCACATTCCAATCTCCACATCCTCCTCTTCCTCCCAGCTGGTCTGGCGACTGCCACTCAATGGCATGTCATCTCCACACCAACTATCTTGCATAGATTTAGGCCCTGGTGGTGGAAGAACCCAGCAGTGAACATTGCAGCAGCAGCTCCACCAAAGAGCCTAGTGCAAGGGAAAAACCCCTGGAAAACAGGATGCTTCCAGAGAGGGATTTCAGCCTTGCCAAGCACACTGAGAGCACTCACCAGGCTTGCTCGGAGGCTGCTGCCCCAGGGCAGTGTTTCCCCAGCCAGAGGTGCCTCCTGCATCGCTGACAGGCTCTCCCCAGCTCGTACCAGTGTCCATGGGCTTGCCCCACGCCGCTGTCCCGTTATCCACAGTGGTGGCTGGAGCAGGAGGCTCTCCCCAACCTTTGCAAAGCAGGGGGAGTTATTGGCATCGTTCTGAATAGGGTTTTAGAGCTACCTAAAGAGACTCAAGTGTTTTGCCTTTTCTATATGCTTAACATATAGTAAAAAGCACGTGAGCACATATTTTTGTTTTGTGTGAGGGTCATTGTTACAACTGCAAGCTGTTCCTTAAATAAAAGTAATCACAAGAGTACAAATTTTGCATTTACAGAATTGCATTCTGATAATGCAAATTTCTAAGATATTAAGCTAAGAGCTGCTTGTTACATGTAACTGACCCCATTTGGCACTTGAAAAAGAGATACAGCACAAAATAGTTCCTATATCCCATAAAGTTCCTCTCCAAAATCATTATTAACTGCTCATGAAGCTACAAGACCAGAAAGTCTGACACCAAATCCTTATAAACCCATCACCCTTCATTCTGTCCTGCAGAAGCTCAATGTGCTTCTTTTTTTTTGAAGGCTCATTGGCAAAATTAAATTTTATCTTGCTTAGAATAATTTAGGAAAGTATTTAAATCCTCAGACACTATTTTAAGTATTTTCTCTGTGTTCCCACTCCCCAGAACTCAAGCAGAGCTGTTTAGCCCTTATTACTGCAGTTATTTAAAACTGGAGCAGATCTCCAATCTGTACAAACACATCAATGCTCTGTGACAATGCTGTTCATTTCTTTAACAAACAGAAATTGTACTTCATTGCCTCTCTGCCGTTTCCACTCTGAAACTAAAATATTGTTCTAAGAAGCAAGACTAAAAAGGAGCTTTACAGTCAATAGAAAACACAGATTTGGGTAAAAGGCAGGCTTACCAGAACCCGAGCTGCTCTCCTTGCTAGACATGGCACTTGAAGACAGTAGCTGCGGGTGTACCTGTGCTTGCTGGTCTGAACTGCTGCTACTGTTAGGGACATTTTTATTCCACATGTTCACATTTTTGTAGTTGTACTTGCTGGGATCACCCCAAGCAGAGGTTCCATCATCAATCTCCATCTTGCGGCGAATGGATTCGGGGGACGGCTCCTCCCAGCCCGTGGGCTCCTCCTCCTTGGCTGGGGCTGGCATGGGCCCCCCCAGCCAGCCGGACCCCGGGGGCTTGTTGGTGGCAGACGGGGCTCCCCAAGAGCCAACATCCTGCTTGTTCCACTCAGGAGAGCTGGCTGCCTTTGACGAGTCCCCCCAGACTTGAGGCTGACTGGATTTCGGAGGGTCTCCCCAGCCCTGGCTCTGATTAGACTTCGCAGGCTCATCCCATCCTGAAGAGTTGTTTGGGGTCGCGTTGTTGCCTCCCCAAGTAACAGAATTTGATTTACCTGGCTCATTCCAACCAGACACCGACCTGTCGCTGTTGCTGCCTCCAGAACTGGATTTCTTTGCCTCACCCCAGTGGTTACTTCTGGAGTTTTCACCCCAGCTATCACCAGCAGACACTGCCCAACCCTGGCTGGCCTTCTGTCCGTCTCCCCATCCCTGCTTCATCTTCGGTGTGTCATTCCAGGATGACTTTTCTTCTTTGCCACTTCCCCACGATTGATTGCTCTTGACCATTACTGTAGCAGCAGAATCTTCTTCCCACCCCCCTTGGCTGTTTGACCCTTTGGAGTCTCCCCACCTTGTAGCAGACTTTGGATCTCCCCACCCCGATACAGATGAGGTATCGTTATTATTAGGGCTAGGTCTATCCACACACCCCCCTGAGCTGGAAGTCTGTGTCACAGAGCCCCCCCAGGCCTCTGTCCCATTGTCAGTTTTCCTTTCACCCCTCGGTGACGTTTCGGTGTCCCAGGCAGTGTTCTGTTTGATTGGAGTCTGTCCCCACCCGGAGTTGGAAAGGACGCGCGGATCTAGGTCAGTTCTGTTCACTATGCTTTGGAGTAACGTGTGCTGGTCGACTTTCCTCCTCTCTCGGTTCTGGCCCTCGGCAGCTGCTCTGTCCTCGTGGCAGCCGGCGCTCTCCGAGCTGCCCTCGCTGTCCCCCGTACCTGTTTTGGCCCACGTGCTGCTCTGCTCAGCCATCTGGGAGGCAGCAGAACCCTGGCTGCTCAGCTCCTCCTCCTCAGTAGACTTCCATCCGTTTGTAAACTTCCTGCTGCTTCCATTGAGGCCCTCGTTGGAATGCTGATTGCCGGGCAGTTTGCTCCACTCCCCGTTGGGCATGTTGGTGCCAGTGCTCTGTGCAGGGCTGCCCCATCCTCTTCTGCTCCCGCCAGCGCTCGCACCGCTCCCGTTTCCCCAGGGCATGTTCTGGGAGCCGACTGCCCCTGCCTCCCACACCCCTCCGCCTTTATTCCCGTTGATTTGAAAGTTAGTGCTGCCGGGCCCGCTGCCGCCCGGCTGCATTAGAGTTGCATTCACAGTGTCACCATTAGCTTGGCTGTTAGGGCCTGGACATTTGTCTCCAGAGTAACTAGAACCATAGGCACCCCAGGTAGTACCGTAAGAGCCGCCAGTTTTGGCCTCACCGTTGCTCAGGTGAGAGATGGAAGTGCCGTTTGCCACTGGAGAGGCCTGAATCTGAGAATGATTCATTGTGCTCACGCGCCAGGCCCCGGGCCCTGCAGTGCTGGGCAGCTCGTTCATCTGCACCGAACCAGCAGAGTTTGGTAAACTAGAGGTCATAAAGTTAGTAGTGTTATTTGGTCCATTCATTTCAGTGTTAAGGTTTTGAGGTTGCCCACTGAATGAAACATTCCTTGTACCATTTACTTCAGAATCACAACTTTCCTGAAGGCTTCCCCAGGAACCGTGGGCCGAGCCACCCACTTTCGAGTTAATACTCTGGCTGTTGGCCATCTGACCTATGGTACTGCACTGAATGCTTGTGCCAGGACTCCCACTCCCCACGGACCCTTTCAGGGCATGTCCACTGTTCTCCAACACGGACCAGGCACCATGGTTGCCATTTGAATTCAAAGTGCTTGGATTTAACCCTCCATTTGATGAAGAGCTTATGGTGCCCCAAGCATTCATTCTATTGTTGCTACTTTCAGATTTGCTGTCAGGAGCATCCACAGAAACTTGACATGTGCTTATTATGGACCCGTGGGATAACCCCCAGGGCCCATTAATACTTCCATTGCCCACATTATTGCTGTTGCTACCAACCACAAACTTATTCTGTGCCCCGTGGCCGAGGCCGTTGCGAATGCCGTCGCCCTCTCCTGCCGCGCTCCCCGAAGCCATGATCACGAGGTTGCGCTCCGACCCAGAGCTGGAGGCAGAGTCAGTGTCCATACATTCTGAAGTCAGCTCTGGGTCACTGCCAGTGATTGATGGCCATGCTTCTTTGTCAGAGCCGTCTACGATAACTTTATCCCAGTTTGTGCTGGAGTCGCTATTTGAAGAGACTGGTCCCCAGTGAGAATTTTCATAATGGGATCCTAGACCACTGTGGTTCAGATCTAGAATGAAGAAGGAAAGCCCAAGGGCATTATTATGAGTTTAATGTTATTACTTAATTAAGCAGAAAAGGGCGGGGGGGGAAAAGTATAAAGATATTAAGCCAGGAATTATTTTGTTTACTATTTTGCTTCTGTTAAAACTACAGTCATGGCAAGTGACAGAGAAAGCTTTAAGTACAGCTGCCCAAAGGCTGCCACGCACAACCCAGAACACCTACCAGCATGCAGAGCCGCCCTCACAAAAACCTCAGAAAACTTTACACTCCTAAAGGTCTTTTTCTTCCAGAAAAACATTTTTAAAAGGATACTCTGTATCACCACATATAAACGATTTTCTAAAACACATACACATATTAAAAACCACAATAGTAAATAAACCCGAAAACACACCAAAAAGCAGAAATTCCAAGAGGACATGGCCCTGGCCCAGCAGTACCAAGTGCTGTGTGACAGCAGCCAGAGAACACACACCTTCCCACCCGTTACAGACGTTGTATAGGAGCCTTCAGTACAAGTTATTCAAGGTATTTTCCTTTATACAGCAACAGCTTGGCACAAAAAGCACAAGACCCCTCTGAAATACTGCTTTCAGAATGCACAAGCCTATTTTTAATTAATTTGTCATCAATATCAATATTACTGATCCTACAGTGAAACAGAACTGAGTGCAAGACCCTGGCTGCAGAGCTGGAGCAGCACAGAGCAGGGATCACCCACTGCAGCTCAGCCCTGGCACTCAGCTGAGCTTCCCCTGGCACACCAAGGTGAGGAACAAGGATGGGGGCCCAGCAGCTTGGACCAGGAGGAGTGGCAAAGCCCTTGGCAGGCAGGCAGAGTGCTGTGATGGTGTGTGACAGCTGCACAGTCCTGGAGAGCCACCACCACCCTTGGGAGAGCCAGGATTTGGCTGAGCATAACCCAGAACCTGCCCATTCGGGTGGCACCACAAGAACACTGCCATGGCTGAACAACTGCCCAACAAACGTCAAGGTTTCAGCTCCCTCCCTGGTATTTTAGAAAAGGACATTTAACCTGCACTAAGGGACTGATCAAAGAGCTGTGTGCACTCTGGGGAGCGACAGAACCAACGGCACAGAACAAGATCCTGATCACACAAACACCATCCCAGGAACAGTGTCCCTTTAAAGCAACACAAAGGCACACACAGATGGCAAACAGCCTGGATTCAGCACTGAGAGATACAGGTTAGGACTACAAGTCACAGGGAAATGGTAAAACAAACTCTGATTTGCACAGCAGCAGAACACATGAAGAAAGCCTGTGTTTATCCCAATTCTGTTACCCGAATTTAGCTGCAGTTTGTGCACAGCTGATCCACAAGCAGCACTCAGTGATTAACTTCCACTCAGCTGATTTCTCCCATTACACACAAAACTACTTAGACCAACAGTCCTTCTCCTGCACATAAACTGTTAGTGATGTCTAGCATGAGTTCTGGAACATTCCTACCTGAACCTCCCCAGCTCGTGCACTTCAGAGACCAAGGATACAAACACTGAGCAAGCAGATACCAGCTCTGACTTTCTGTATCTGGCAGGGACCACAGAACACCCTCAAAACTGAAAAATAACATGTGACAACACCCTGCATTTGGTGCAAGCACAGGGAGCCAGAACAGCCCACTCTTGCTTTTCTTCCCAAAACTATTTAAAGTTGCAACTGAACTTTTGCTGCCTAAATCCTTGACAAAAAAACCATTTACACAAACCTGAGTTTCTTAAAATTCTGTAATCTGCTAAGATTGCTTTTGGTAATTTTTAATTTAATGCTTTCCAGCTATGAGTTATCCTGCAGGAAACATTTGCAAAAAACCGTACGTATTTCAAAAAGCAGTTTGTCATCACATGGGCTAAAATAAACAGGATTGATAAGTGTAAATTAAGAAATACCTGAATCTTGCACCCTCTGCCTCCTTTTCCTGCTCCAGCACACCTGGCACCCCAGGCTGTCAATACCATACCTTGCAATCACTGCACCTTTGGGCCTTATGAACAAATGCATTTTAGTGAGTACAGTCCTGAGCTTTTAGCAAACAAATCAAGACATGATTTCCTCCACAGTGTGACATGTCTCTGATAGGAAGCACAAGCTTGCACAGATTATTCAATACCATAAGAGGCAAGTCAGCATGGAAGCATAAGCGTAAAAAAACCCCAAAAAACAGTACCTTAATGCTAAGGTGACAAAAACTCTTAGTATGAATTCTGACTTAATTAGAAAATTAAAAATGTTAAACCAAATTAGTATGCAATGGCACAGAGAAGGTATACTGCGATCATTCACACACCCATGCCAATGAAAAGCATAAGCCAAAGAACAAAAATAAAAATAAAAATTAAAAAATCAGACAAAACTGTGTGACACATGTAACCACCACAAACACGTAGTGCAAAGCAGGTGAGATGGAAGTAGCTAACCTGACTGGTTAGGGGAGTGGCTCACCAAGTCCCGAATGGGAGGCATGCCTACAAAAAAAAAGCAAGAAAATCACAGAAGTGTTACTTCAGCAAATGAGAGAACAGTCCCCACAGCACTCGGTGCTGTAAACCCAGTCCTTAGACCCCCTTTTCAGGACAGGTTTCTCTCAGGGCCAGCTCAGTCTCACGGTCTGCTCTGAATCACGTTCCCCACACAGGGAGCAGGGACATGGCAACAAACTCAGCCTGGGGATGTGAGAATTTGTAATTCTGCTGCTTTTATGACACATTTCAATTACAACCTACTTGTTACACATTTGGCATTTAATGAACCAATTTAATGTGTCCTTAAAAGTTTGATTTATACAAAAAAGAGGATACAGTCAGGGAAACCACAACCAGTTCATTTTGGACTGCACTGACTAAGAAGTTGAGCAGTCAGCCCTGAAACTTCAGCAAGTTCCTCTCCCCTCTCTGAACAGCACATTTGCTGCACCTCCCAGCCAGGGCTCTGCTGCCTGACTGAGCAAACAGCAGCACCTGAGCATGGCCCAGCTCAGACTGAACCTAAGCACGGGCACAGCAACCCATCACCTGCCCCCTTCACATCCTGCTCCTCCCCTGTGCCACTCTACAGAATCAAACTTCATCTTTCAAACCCACAATTCTACAGCTGGAGACCATAACTGTTACACTGAAGGCAATGTTCCCCAAATGAATGCAACCCTCACCACCACCAACTGCAAATCCCAGCTGCTCCTTCTTCCCTGAGTCCCCCAACAGCCGAGAACCATCCCAGGTTATTGGAGGCACCTTTTGCTCCCAAGGGCTCTGGCTGGGACACAACTTTGTGAGATGCACCAGGACAAAGGCAGATGGGAGGAATCCACACTGGAGCCCTGCCAGGAGCCCAGTCCTGCTCTCCTGTTCAGCTCTGGCCACAGCCAAAGCAGTTACTGCTGGGAATATTTCAGTTTATAATGATAAATCATTTCATCGTGGAACAGCCACCTGTCTATCCCAAGGTGTTCCAGAGCAGAGGTGAGCAAACACCAGGGCAGCAATCAACCCTGTCCTTCACGTCAAGTTTGCACATGGGGCACGTCAGTGAAGACAACAATAAACTGGGAATGGAAGTGTCCTGATAAAGAGCTACTTAGGGAGATCTCTAAAAATAACCATCTTGGCACTGGCCTGGATCTGTTTCAGAAGCACTACAAGCCATGAGCTTCATTTATGTGTCTCTACTAAAACAACACATCAAATGTCCTAAAAACAGCAGGAAAAACCCAGCCCACGGGCCTATCCCTTCTTCAGCCTTACTTCTGGACAAAGCATGTTGATTTTCCAAACAGGAGACAACTGTTCACACAAAACACAAGTAAAGAGATGGGGTATAGACCACTGTTATAATTTAAAAATTCTCCAATACCAACAACTTAAAATCTTAGTGTGCCCAGGGCAACTAAAGAGTTTAAATTCAGCAGTATCTGCCTGCATTACCTGGCTTTTACAAAGCACCTACCAAACCATTCCGACACAGCTGAACTGGGGAGAGATCCTTTCAGGAATTACACACAAACCCAAAGCCATTCCCAACTCCAGCAATTCTGACTTGAACACTTGAAGCCCCAGTTTTTCTTTTAGCCCTAAAATACAGATCAGTCCCAGTAGCCCCTGGTTTATCCATGGATGTCCTGTCTATGCAAGCAACCTATAGATCTGTCAAATGTCATGAGATTTTGCACTCCAGAGGTAACAAGGTAACACAGAGAGTACCTGGAGCTGCTGGGGGAGGCTGAAAGAGGAAGCAGGGAGAGTGAGTGAAACTGAGACAGGCAAATGACAACTGCATTTCCTCTCAGACACAAAGGTGGCAGAAGACATCAGTCCTGCTGGACGGGGCCTCCCCCACCTCACCAGCGCCAGACCAGAGCTTGAAACAGAAACCCAGCACAGAAAAATCATCTGCCTTTCCATTATCGTCTTGTCTGTGTTTAGGAAAGATCATGACAGCACATCCAAACCCGCTGTTATTCCTGGTTATTGCAGGGAAGGAGACATTCCAGGCACACCCATGGCACCAAGAAGGCAGAGCTGAGTGCCCGGCCTCAGATGGCAGCTCTGAGCTCTCCTGGGACACACAGAACATCAGGAACAGAGCTCTGGCAGGAGCTACAGCCAGCACAGACACTGTCCTGAGGTGACAAAGGGATCTGGCCAAGCCCTGCCTCCCTGCAGGACCCTGCACTCGCTGGACACAGCACCCACACCAGCAGGGCACAGCTCAGAGCACAGCCCTGGCACCTGCTGGCACTGCCCACAGCTGCACAAACCACAGAACACTGAGCAAACCTGGACAAATGCAGCACACAAATGGGAACCCAGCTAATTAAACGCTGGGCTGGTGTTCACAGTACAATGGAGAACAGCACACAAATCCTCTGGATACAACTGGGAGACTTAATAGGTTGTATAAGCAGTAATACTTCTTAAATTAGTTTACGTGTGAATTTTTACTTAAATCACCACTCTTATTTAAAGGACCTTGCCACACACCTTGGCCAGTAGAGCATACACACTGCAGGAAAAGTTTCACCTTAATGAAAGGTAGCTTTAAACACCACTAGGGACAGGAACTACATCATACAGGCGAAGCAAAGAAAAGAAGCTACTTAAAAATTACCTGTTGCAAAGGCAAAGATTTCCATCAGTATGTTACAGAAATAACACTGGAAAGTATAAAAAATAATATGGGAAACATTCCTCAAAGAGTCATGGATAAACTGCTTCCAGTGCTTTGTTTACTTTCATTTTAAATCATGCTTCTTCAGTATGCAGTACTCAGAACAGCTCAAAATTTAACTCAAACTTGAAATACTAAGGCTATTTTCAGGATTTTATTTTTTTTCTCTTTTTTTCACTAAAGGGGCTGAGACTCATCATCACTGCTACATGCACATCAAAATGTAAATACTAGTATAAAAATAAGAAAGTATTAAGCATTGACATGCATTAATACCAAATCCCTTTGAAAAGCTAGATCCCTCACAGAAAGTTACTTTTTTTCCAGACAAAAATAAACTACATTAATGTCCTGTAAAATTAACTGAGCTGCATGTTAGTGCAGTCACTGAACAGCACATCCTACACGTGCAACAGGGAAGCTCACCTTTCTTAAAAGACTGTTTGAAGGAATGCATAACAAACCAAAATAACAAAAGATGATTGAACTTAAGTAGCAGTAAAGGTATAAGTGGATCCATTCTGTAATACAACAAAGCTTCAGGAGAAAAACCTTTCTTTCTGGGATGCCTCTACCAAAACTGGATGCAACAGAGGTGCTTTGTACCACGGCCATGCTGGGATAGTGCTGAGCACAAATCAGGGAATGTGCAGCACAGCAGAGGCCACACTAGAACCACCACCTGCTCCTGCCATGTCTGCCACTCACTGCTGCCAAGAGCCTGAGACAGGGGCTGAGCTTCATGTGCAACCTGCCCAGAGAGGCAAAACCACCCTGCAACACTCACCGTCAAGCTCTGACACAGGAAAGGATCTCCTCATGCTCCAGCTTACAGTGCAAGTTCAAATACTGCTGGCTGAAATATTCCCCTGATAGCGAATTTAAGCCAGCTGATTTTAGCTAAAGGAAAAGAAGGCAGTGCCCTCACCTGGCTGTTTTTTGCTGCTGTTGGGCACTTCTCCGTTGGTCACAGGCTGGTTATTGGTGCCAGTGCTGCCTCCTGGCTGGCCGTTGAACACCTTGGGGGTGGATCCCAGGTTCGCAGCTATCCCTGGTAACTGCTGCCCCCGTTTCAGAAGCTGCTTCTGTTCCTGGTGTCGGAATCGCGGCGGTACTTCCCGAGGAGGGTACCGAGGCAAGGGCTGCTGCTGGCTGCTGGCTGGGGCCCGCTTGGCATTATTGGGAGTGCTGGTTCCTGGGGAAGTGCCGTTGGAGGTCACGGGCTGGGGCTGGCTTACACTGGTCTTGGTTTGTTCTGGCACTGCCCCCACCCCCAGGAAAAAGAAAGAAAGTGGGACAAAGTTATTCATGTGAACAGCCACTGAAAAAACTGAAGACTAAGTCAATATTATTAGAGGTGTTTATTTATGAGGTAATGGCAGCATTTCTTGTGATTCAAGCTGTAACTCATCCCCAAGGAAAAGCTCTGTTATCCCTCAATGACTTTCATGGCACACACCTGGAAGCAGGAATATGCCTTGCTATCACTCCTAACCAAGTTATCTCAGTTACAGGATGCCACTAACCACCTTTCTACAGCCTTTGCCAACAAATCAGCACTACACAGTTTATTTCAGCATTGAACCTTTATTTAGAAAATGTTAAAGTATTAAAAATTAAGTTTCCCATTTAAGTATTTCCTACAGAAAACTGCTCTGGCCCGGCCCAAAAAGAACAAGGGGCAAGCAGGACCGACAGGACACTCTGCTCCGGGCTCCCTGCTTTAGGGAACACAACAGGCAAAGGGACAGCTATTCCTGCCCTCAGGTGCCTGCTGCCAGCAGGAAGGGCTGCAGGACACTCTGCTCAGGGTTCCCTGCTTTAGAGAGCCCAACATGCACAGGGACAGCTAGTTATTGATGGCCTCAGGTGCCTGCTGCCAGCAGGAAGGGCTGCCAGCACAGGGAACGCTGCACACAGGACAGCACTGGCACTGGGAAAATGCCAAATGTGCAACTGCAGGTGCCAACGATCCCAGAGCCAGCAGCACGGCCCCAGCAGGGCGAGGCGAAGGTCAGACCACGGGCAGAGGGAGCACCAAGCCCAGGGGCAGGCTGGGCACAGCTCAGCAGGCAGAGAGGGGCCTGAGCTCCTGCTGTGGCACTGATGCTGCTGCTGCTGCTGCCACCCCTCCAGCTGCAGGGCAGCTCTGCCCCTCCTCACTGCATTGATATGTTAATGTGCTTTGCAAATTCCTCGGATGAGATATGCATTAAGTGTCAATATTTACTGTGTGTGCAACTTCCCAAGATACCTCAATACTCGACCATGACCTCCCTCAGCACCAGGAATAATGTTACTGCACGACTGAGAGTGTAGTTTTCAGGGGCTTTTAAAACCTTTTAAATATGTTTAAAGACCATTTTATCATTCACTTTCAGGAACTGAGTCATGGGAATACAACAAAAAACAAAAACAAACTCGAGCTTTTGTTTAAGGAATCAATTTGAATGTTGTCAGTGCTACTTATGATATAATCTCTGTTTATTTCTAGTTTACGTATTCTGAAAAACATGAAATAGAAGCCTTTAGAATAAAAAGCCACTGAAGAATCAGCATCTGAGTTGTGTTTTAATGAAATATTGCATTTTGGGAAGCAGAAAAGAAAAACTTCGGAGACCTTGCTTGACAGTGGGTGGGCAGAAGCCTCAGGGTGAGGACACCCAACTTCAGCTGCCCCTCCAGGGCCCCCAGCTCCTGTGGGGCACAGCAGGGACACAGCTCTCCCAGCTCACAGCAGAGGGACAGAATTAAGGAGAGGAAAGGCCAGGACACAACTCAATTTATTGTACAGAGCACAGAGAACAGAAGGTATTGAAAGGCTATTAGATCAACTGGGAAGTTGATAAAGATCACAACCACCACTTCAGATTTCCTCAATCTAAGCTGTTCCCTATATTAAGGGAAGGTAACTGGTTCCTTGCAAAATATTTTGATGAACATAATGAGACCACAAACTGTGATTCTGACTTCTGGTTCAAAACTGAACTTCACAAGTAGGAAATAATATTAAACAAATCTATTTCATTTGGTGCTTCTAAAATTTCTTGCATTATAAATAAAGTAACTGAGAGTGACTAAGCCCTGAAGGGGGGGAGAAGTGCTATTTAAGCGAATTGCTGAGAATTTGTTGACAATTGCATGCAGAAGGACTTTGAACTTTTCTGTGTCCAGGTACTGCAAGGGGCTCTGAAATGAAACCACGTTCGTTCACACTCCACAAGCTGTGTAAGCAGTGCCCAAACCATAACTTCTGGTGCTCTCCCTGTGCCCCCTGCCCCAGCTGGTGCCAAGGACGACCCTTCAGAGCCTGGAGCACATCCAGCTGAGCTGAGCTGAGCTGAGAGTGGCACACAGAAACCCCTGTGCAGCCCCAGAGCAGCGCTGGGGCCACAGCCCCAAGCAGGACACACACACACACACAAACCCCTCCAGCCTGTGGCACACACTGCTCCAGTCCTTTTCCTTCCACTGCCACCTGAAGCAGAAAACACAAACACCCTCCCCTGAGGAGATTTTAATACAACATGCAGCACCCCGTAACACTGAGCCACTTCTCCTTCCCTGCCCCTTGCACTCCTGCACCGCTGCTGCCGGGGGTACAGTGAAACCATTTCCATCTGACACCCCTGGACACCCAGACAGAGCTGCCAGCAGCACGCCCAGGGCACCCCAGCACTCTGCTCTCCTAATTAAAGCTACTTTAAGGCCAAGTGTGTTAGAACCGACCCCAAGGGACCTGCAGGAACTCAAATCACTTTTGACTATCAAGGAGTGCAACAAATAAACAAGGTACTCGCTGCCCAGCCAGCCCTAAGGCAGAACACCAACAGCACTTCTCTAACAGCTCATGAATATTATATTTCACATAGATTCTAAGCATTTGTTTCCTTAGCAAAGACGGCAATTCTATCTACTATGATAGCAGCAAATTGTATAACACACTTGCCAGGTCCCAGGGCTAGGCTACAGAATATACAGAGTCCACAATTATATGCTAATTTTCAACTGAAATTATCCAAAGTGCAACAGAATTCCCTTGCCTTCGCTTCCCTGAGAACCACAGAGTAAGTTTTGAGCTATAAAATTCTCCCTGTCCAACGTTTTCTGCTCCACAACTTCTCAGAAGGCTAAATAACACATTAATATTCCAATATGGCTACTATGAATTCCAGCACACCATAATCATTACCTTAATATTTTAATTTGCTCTAGACTAGTCACTTGTTAATAAAAGTTTGTTCTACACACCAACATTTTATTTTGAATTGTATTAAGGCAGAAAGATAGTAATAACAAACTTACAGTTTATCACAGTTAACTGACTAGCAACAGCAAGTTTACAGAAACTAGCATTAAAAATGACAGATTTTCATAAAGAACAAACCTGCCGCAAACCCTCAGAGCAGGGGATGGTGGAGTTACAGTTTACAGAGAGATTCCAAAGAAAGACGCTTCCAACTTGTGTTGCTTTCCCACTCTGCAGATTTCATTAGAAAATGGAGGAGAAGCATGGTGTCATTTTACTGCTCCAGGAGCTGCCTGCCAACTCCTCCTGGAGCAGGGGCCCGGGGACTGGCGCTCCCCCTCCAATAAGAAATGGCAGCTGCTTGAGGAACTTTAACGCGGGTGGAGGCAGCTCCCGGCCGGCGCAGGGCGCTCAGATGCTCTGCTGCCCCGCACAAAGAGCGGCGCCAGGCCGGCAGGGCCCCGCTGCCTCCCCGCGGAGCTGCCGGAGCTGCCCCCCGAAACGCGCCGGGCGCCGCATGTCCCGGCGGGCAGGGCTGCCGGCCCCGGGGCGAGCGCAGCGCGCCGCCTCTCCGGCCTCTCGCACACCTAAGATGCAGTGCTAGAATTTTCCTGCTGGAAAAATGGCCGCAGCTGTGAGCTCGGAGCTGCTCTGGAAAATATCTCGTGTTTGCCAAGGCTTTAACCCCTGCGGATCCGCACGGAGGTGAGCGCGCCCTTCCCGCGGCGCTGCGCGGCCGCAGGCCCGTCCCCTGCATTCCTGCAGTCACCCCCCGGATCCAGCAGCTAGCAGGAGAGGTTTTCCAGTCGGGAAAAGCAGGGTAAGGCAGGCGACAGCCCCGACAAACCCAGCGGGGTCTGTGCACTCGGGCCATTCCGCTGCGCCGAGAAGAACAAGCATAAGAAGTTTCCAAGGTGGGAAATATGAGTCAAAGATTTCAATTCCACACCCAGCTATTTTTAGAGCACTTTCCGTTTCACTGGGCAATTCAGTTGACTCTGTTCTGCAATGAAAGTGGCACTTTCTGGGCTGCAGGGACAGCCCGTGCTGCTCCCCTGAGCCCCACGGCCAGAGCCAGCCCAGCACTGGGCGCTGCCCGTCAATTCCTGCCCATCCATATATCCCACTGTGTACAGGGGCATTTCAGCCCTGGAGCGCACACAGTCCCCATCCATACATCCATGTGCACAGGGCATTTCAGCCTCTCAGAGCTCCCACAGTCCCCATCCATACATCCCACTGTGTGCACAGGGCATTTCAGCCCCCCTGAGCTCCCACAGTCCCCATCCATACATCCACGTGTGCACAGGGTATTTCAGCCCCTCTGAGCTCCCGCCATGGAGCTCCCACAGTCCCCATCCATACATCCATGTGCACAGGGCATTTCAGCCCCTCTGAGCTCCCACAGTCCCCATCCATACATCCATGTGTGCAGGGGCATTTCAGCCCCTCTGAGCTCCCACAGTCCCCATCCATACATCCATGTGTGCAGGGGCATTTCAGCCCCTCTGAGCTCCCACAGTCCCCATCCCTATATCCCACTGTGTGTACAGGGCATTTCAGCCCCTCTGAGCTCCTGCCATGGAGCTCCCACAGTCCCCATCCATACATCCCACTGTGTGTACAGGGCATTTCAGCCCCTCTGAGCTCCCACAGTCCCCATCCATACATCCCACTGTGTGCACAGGGCATTTCAGCCCTGGAGCACACACAGTCCCCATCCATACATCCACGTGTGCAGGGGCATTTCAGCCCCCCTGAGCTCCCACCCTGCAGCACACACAGACTCGAAGCTGCTCCTGGAACAGCCTTTCCCTCAGTGCAGGGCTCAGCACTGGAATGCCTGCAGGGTCTGGGCTGGGAAATTTGGGATAATGGACTGACTTGTGTGTCTAACAGCTCTGACTTCAAACACAGCACAAGGACATATTCTGCCATACTAGGAGGAACACTACAACTGACAATTCTACAGTATTTTCAACAAACAGGAACTCGAATTATATTTATTTTTTCCTAGAAAACCTGGCTCAAAAGAACTGGGAAGGCACATGCTGTGCAGCTGCTGCACAAACAGATAAACTTTCCACTTAGCAACTAATAGACTGGCCTCTAGCTGTCCCAAGCTCTGTTCCCTCCTTTAATGACACCAGCTGGACCAAACCAGGCAGGTGAGAACCCCTGAAATCTGCAGGAATGCCACACGTGCATTTCTGACTGCAATACCATGGTACTAAATTGCTGCTGGTACCAGAAACGTTGTTGTTAGCATCTTTCTCATTACTTTAATTCCCAATCCTGAACAGGAAAACCCCAGCTCCACAAACTCCCTTGGAAGGTTCTTGTCATTTCACAGGAAGGCTGGGAGCTGCTTCAGCTGGTACAACAGCAATTTCTTCCTTAGATAAAACAACAGTTTGGAGCTGTCCAAACTACACTTAAACCAAGAAATACCCTCCCTTCCACCCCCAGCACTTAACCAGCTTCTTTTCTGAAAGAGGCACATAATTCTGAATTATTTAGAGATCCTATACTCTTGTATTTTATCTTCAGCTCATGCACAGAATAAATTATTTAAGACATTAACGTGATGGAAACTTGGAAACTAATGAAACATTAATTTGCATCCTGAACACAAGGAGGCAAAACTGGTGAAACAAGGCAAGAGCCATGTGCAGCACAAGCTTCGGATTTTGTTCCTATAGAAACTGTAGCAAAAAGTTGTGTATCTGCATCTCATGATATCTTTTCTTCCACAGCACTGCCAGTTTATGTTTCTCTGACAACTCTAAATTCCTGCTGAACTTTATAAAATACCCTTTAAATAATTCCAACATCATTAAGTTGGAACTTAACACCTCCATCAGTGAATCTTTCTCTCAAGGCAGAAAAAAAAAATAATAAAAAATGTTTAATTACTCTGTCCTTCAGAAGAAAGACATTTCCATTCCACATGAAGATTCCCACTGGGGAGCCTCCCAAGCAGAATTCCTGCCCCCCTGGTCCAGGCTATATTTAGCCCTTTGCTTGTGATGCCAGTGCAGCCCAAGCACAGGGTCAAATGGGCACACCAAGTGTTTGTTATTATACAGCAAAGCATCCTACCCCTCTCCTTCTTCACTGTGTGCTCAGACATGTTCTATCACTTCAGAACAAACCCAGACATCTTCATAATTCTGTAAATCTGGTCTGTGATCCCAGAAGCCTTATGGCAGGAGTTACAGAACAAAACCAACCCTTAGCCTGTATTCAAACACAATTCCACGCACTGCTTGGAAAAAGGCATGCTAAAAAACAAATGAAGAGTATTTATTAGTTATAACAGTCTTCCAGCAATTTAACTTTTTGTTTTATTTTAAATTGCTGCCCCGTGCCCAAAGACAAACCTGGAACTCCCAGTGGATTTCAGTGGGAGCCCTGGTCAGCTCAGAGGATGGAGGGGCACACAGAGAGCAGCTTCCATCGCTGCCAGAGACCCCAGGAATGCCGCAGAGCCTCCTGCAGCCCCCTCTGCCTCCAGCAATGCCTGTCCAAACCAATGCCTGTCCAAACCAGGCAGGACAATGTCCCAGTCCAGCAGCACAGCTGCCCTCAGGAGCTCCCTCCTCTCATCCTCCCACAGCACAAACCCCCTGCTCCTCCTCAGTCCAGGTGCTTTTCCCGTTGGAACACAGCCACCAGAGCACCCACTGAGCTCAGAAATGCCAGGCCAGCCCTGGGAATGGTGCTGCACACCTGGGAATGGTGCTGCACGGCTGGGAATGGTGCTGCACGGCTGGGAATGGTGCTTGGGAACGGTGCTGCACACCTGGGAATGGTGCTTGGGAACAGTGCTGCACACCTGGGAACAGTGCTGCACACCTGGGAATGGTGCTGCACAGCTGGGAATGGTGCTGCACGGCTGGGAATGGTGCTGCACACGTGGGAATGGTGCTGCACGGCTGGGAATGGTGCTGCACAGCTGGGAATGGTGCTGCACGGCTGGGAATGGTGCTTGGGAATGGTGCTGCACGGTTGGGAATGGTGCTGCACGGCTGGGAATGGTGCTGCACACGTGGGAATGGTGCTGCACACCTGGGAATGGTGCTGCACACCTGGGAATGGTGCTTGGGAATGGTGCTGCACGGCTGGGAATGGTGCTGCAGAGCCCCAGGGCAGTGCCCCGAGCACAGCCTGCCTCTCCCCTCCCAGCACACCCCAGCTGGGACGTTCCTCATCACCCACCCTGGGAATGGCACTTGTGTCCCTCCTGCTCCCAGCACAGCGTGCCCCTGCCAGCCCCATCCCTTCCAGCACCTTCTGATTTTTCCAGCAGGAATTCCATCTCTGCTCAGCAGCACTGGAGCATCTGCCACTGCCCCAGTAAGTGTTAAATTAAACCAGCATTCCCAGAAAACTTCAAGCACTCCACATAGCCACCTCAGCAGTTACTGTGCACTTCCCAACAAACAGGTGAGGAGCTACAACTCAAGAGAAAGTGAAAAGAAGCTTTTTTTCCCCTTTGTAGGAGCTGGTTGGGATGCAGAGCCCTACAAACCCCACAAACACCCAGAAAACCACAGTGTTCCCACCTGCCATGAATATTGAAATTACAGCTCATGGGTACTGGCACCCTGATCATCCTGCAGGGTGAGCCCTCCATATGCAGGAGTAAAACTGGACACATTAATTACTGGACACATTAATTACTTCTCCATCAAGTGTTCCCAGTCCCAGCTGCACTTAAAATATCTGTAAATTAAGTTTCCAACAGATCCACCCTACACACAGTTATTCTGAAGTGTTGGTGCACTTTTCAAACAAAGCAAATAGGGGAAGGAAAAAGCAAGCAGGGAAGGAACTTCAGGTGTCATGTCTATGCCTGGTGCTCTGTCAGTAAATAAGAATGGAAAACAGGAAGATCAGCAACTCCAATCCCTGGATAAACCCTGTGCTGATACTCTTCTAGACTTTTGTGGTCACTTTGAAAAAGTGCAGCTGAAATCTCAAGGGTCCCATCTGTCACTTTTGGGAGGAGATTTCAGGTGAAACATTTGATTCAACACATTTTAAACCCCAGAAATAATACACAGAGTAGAACTAACTGTAAAGTAACTTACCTTTGATTTTTTGTTCAATGGCCTAGAACAAGAAAAAAGAAGTGTCAGTGATTTTTGCAGATAAGAGAGAAACCACATATACACATACCACTTCATAAAGCAACATTAGCATTTGACTTTCCTCTTTTTAAATGGTTTCAAGTTATTTAATTATCTACTTCAGAAGCCTCTCTCTAACCAACCCAGGCCTATTATTCCTTATGTTTAAAAAGCTGTTTAAATGTTATAGAAGACAAAATTAATTTGAAAGATAACTACATGAAACAGACCAAATTAAACTTGCAAATTAAGATGTTTTGAGTTAAAAACTGTGCCTGGAAGCAAAGAGCTGCTGCCACTTTTATTGCAGAACAGGGCAGGGAAGGGGGAGTGACCTGGAAATAGAAAAGAATAAGAGAGCAAATGCCAAAGCTTCAAGACTTTCATTTGCAAGATTCATTGGTTACACCTGTACTGTGGCCAGGATGAGAGATCTATTTGAATAAAAGTTTATCACAGGATAAAATGCCTTGCCATGATGAGGATCTTGTCAGGAAACAGGGATTCTGAAGTATTTACAAGCATTTCTCTGACGTTTCCACTCCTAAACATCTTTGCTGTCAATATTTTCTTTTTTATTAAATTGTTATTCCCTACTACAAATTCTCTCGTGGCATGTTTCCATACTGAAGAATAAGAAGATATATGAAAATAAGGAAGCAGCTGAAAGCCACTGCTTTAAAATGGCATTTTTATTCTACTAGTAAATACATTAACACTGAGGTGCTACAAACCTGAGACTGCCTCAACTGACCATCAGGAAATAGAAGGGTCACCCCAGATGAAAATTTAGTTTTGTAAGAAACTACACAGAGCCAATTACAATGCTCAACATGTCAGTTACCTCTAAATAACTGACAGCACAGCTAAATTTAAAACATTAAATTAATAAGAGAACACTTGTTTTTACTAGTGATGAAACAAGTCACCTCCAAGCACAGGGGTTTCTCCTCAGTGCTCCACATACCTTTTTTTGAGCAGCTTCCTTTTTCTTCTTGTCTTCTTTTCTCTTTTTCCTTTCTTCCATCAACTGTTCTTCCTCTTCTTGCACTAAATCCCTGAACCACACAGTTTGCAATTAACTCTCCCAAAATACAATCTGTACACACTTAAGATTCATTTTAGAACAATTATTTCACAGCGACATAAAGGAACTGGGGAATTTTGCCTCTAATTGGATCCTATTTCTGCAGGGACTGTCACGGTCAGGGCAAGCCCCCAGCGACAGGACTTGCAGTGCAGATGTGGTGTGCACTCCTTCTCCCAAAGCTTACAGTGAAGCTTGCACTTGCATTTGGCTCAAAAGCCAGCAAGTTCAGATGTTGTTTAGTGTCCCCTGAACTGGAGTGACTGAGCTGTGGCACATGGCAGCCTGGAGTGCTCCTGCAGTGGCCAAAGCCACAAACCCCTGTGATTCTGCCCCATCCCAAAGCCCCTCTGCAGGAACCACCCCGGGTGGGCAGGGCACAGCTGGCACAGCAGGGGCACAGCAGGGCCATTTCAGAGCTCCCTCTCCGAGAAACAAAACCGTAACTGGGCAAAAGTGAAACCAAAACTCGGAACGGTAATTAACAACACTCGTTCATTACCACAGCATCTCTGCCCAAACCTGAGCAGGAACAGCTCTGCCCAGCTCATGCTGCTCAAAAACAGACTTCCAAATGTTTTGGAGAAAAAGAACTAACAGTGTCACTCTGGGGCAGTGACTGCAAGGTGTGTGTCTGCCTGGAAACACTGAGCTGGCTCTGCTTTAACCCCAAAGCTCCCATAAACCTCCAGTTTTCAGTAAGATAGTTCGATAGTCTGTCAGAAGCAATGCAAATTGAATGTATTAAACCACAAGATAGTCTACAGGTACTAAAACTTCATTACTTTTCTAGATATATAAACAACCAGTTAATTCTACTTCTAACTCAGCTCGAGCCCCTTTCAGAGCGAGTGCAGGCATCAGCTTCCACTGACCAGATTCTGGCTTTTGAGATTTTCTAATAACAGAAAGCAAGCAGCAGCTACTTCTTTTAAGAAAGAAGGGCTTCTGATGTGCTAAGGTATGCAAAATAATTAGCCAGGAGTGTTATTTCTGAGAGCCCCTGCACTGCCAGAGGAATCACAACCATCAAACACAATGTGGCTGTTTTGCATTTTATCACAGCTCCATCAGCTGGCTGTGAGATCCACCGAGGAGGATTCACTGCAAAAGCAATCTCACATTTACAATTAGGTCTCCAAAATGATTTCATGGACAACTAAGGGGTCAGACACCTAAGTGCAGAAACAATTCCAGTTCCATTTAGAGCAATCCCTGCTCCCTGTGCAAATGCGAGGCAATGATTAACCTGCAGTGACATTCGTGCATTACAAAGGTGACACCTCAGTCAGCTCTGTCCCACCCTGAGCATTTGGAACCGCGGGGATACTGGTGATGCTGACCCTCGGTTTGGGTAATTTGGGACAGTCCAAATTGTAACAGCCAATTTGAACTGGAGAGCAGCACCAGGTGTGGAGCCAGTACAGAATAAAGCTCTTAGAGATCCCAGCCCCTTCCCCTCGGAGCAGAACACTGGTTTGCTCCTTGGAACCCAGTGCTGGGCTGGGCCCGCTGAGCTGCAGCAGCTGTAACACCCTGAGCAGCCACCAGCACTTGTTTTGTGTAACAAATTTCAGTCTGTCACATGCCAAAACTGCATTAACTGAAAAATCATTCTGCTTTTAGAAGAAAGCTGTAGCACATTCAACAGCAAGCAGAATGCAAAGTAGTATTTTCACAGGAAAAAAAAAAAAAACACCTCATCAATCCTGCTACAGTTAAATCAACACAATTACATTTCACTTTGGGAATACAGATGCTAACAACTAACATACCAATATCTCTGGAATATTCCACCAGAGCATCACTGGGTTTTTGTCACACAGGAACATCAGAACTCCTAAATTCTGACACTGTCAATTCAATTTTTATCTTTTCAAGACAAACAGATTTTAGATTACAAAGCAAACTTAGGAGACACAACTCCCCCCTACGATTGGGATCAGAACTCTAGGTATTCCCTAGATAAAAACCATCCACCTATAGTTCATTATGAGTTTTTAAGGGTATTAATTACCACTATAACATCAAATCTCAGAGCAAAACTAACCCAATTGGCACAACTAAGCAGCAATAGCAAAGCCCTTCCTGTCCCTGCCTTTCCCTGAAAACTGAACACTTCAAGTAAGAAGGCCTATTCACCATCCTCAATACACAAACTTAAACCTGAGACAAAAATTCACATTTGCCTCCTCAGTCATCAGAGTCTCACGCAGGACGCCTGAATTTCCATTTCTGACAGCTGGAAGCATGAGTCTCCTTTATTCTCCCCAGCACAGAAATGCAGGGCCCTCTCACCAGCCAGCAGGTGATGGGATTGCTGCCTCTGGCTCCAGCCTCTGCTGGAACACATCACAAACTCCCTTTCTGACACTGCTCCTTGAGGAGCAGAAGCGGAACGTGGCATTTCCCATTTATCCCCTGGGCTCACAGCCCCTTGGTTCTGCAGACAGAGCAGCAGCAGCTCCACAGGAACCACCAGAGCAACCTGGGCTTGTGGAAACCACACAGAGCCAGAAAATGAACAGGTTCATTGCTGGGCTTTCCCCACACCTGGCATCTGTAAATCCATGGACCTTGTGTGGCCAAAATGAACAGGTTCCTTTGCTGGGCTTTCCCCACACATGTTAACCCATGGACCTTGTGTGGCCAAAATGAACAGGTTCACTGCTGGGCTTTCCCCACATCTGGCATCTGTAAATCCATGGACCTTGTGTGGCCAAAATGAACAGGTTCACTGCTGGGCTTTCCCCACACCTGGCATCTGTTAATCCATGGACTTTGTGTGACCAACATGAACAGGTTCCTTTGCTGGGCTTTCCCCACACATGTTAACCCATGGACCTTGTGTGGCCAAAATGAACAGGTTCACTGCTGGGCTTTCCCCACACCTGGCAGCTCTAACCCATCCACCTTGAGTGGCCAAAGTGTTTGCAGCAGCACGCTGCCCATCAGCTGGCCCGGGAAGAGCAGGGACAGAGCATTCCATGGATAAGGTGAATTTACAAACAGCTCTGTGGCTCCCCATCACACACCCAGCCTCCACCAGAGCACAGGCTATGTCCTCCTCCTCCTGGGTAACGGGATTAGCTCGCTCAAGGTTAAACGGCCTTAGCAGAAATGCAAACCATATTTTTCAATTTAGATCAAGTGAAAATAAAACACCCCGGCAATAGGAAATCCACGTCGGAGACAGAACAAAGGCCTCCGGTTTCAACAGCTTAACTTGAAAGGTGCTTTATTTTCAAGTGAGGCAAAATGAAAATGGATCTTGATCTCAGGAGAGACTGCACATTTAATGGCTCTGAAGGTGGGCAAGGAGAAGCTGCTGTTATCTGCATAAATTTAAGCAGACCGAGGGTCAGATAAATATTTACCGTTATTTATTTAACAGAAAATTTTTGTTCCAATTGTGTACCCCAGCACAATTCTTCTTTGTATACAGGGGAAAAAAAATCCAACAAACTACAAAAATACTTCCCTCAATTAAGCCATTAAAAAGCCCAGAAGAAACAAAACCAACTTTTTAGTCTTCTAAGACAGGTTATCAAGACAGCACAAGGCATTTTATTTTTGTATGACCTGATTTGTTATTTGGCTTCTGAAGTGGAAAAAACTGTCATGTTCTAACTGCAAACATTTCAGGTAATATTTGTATCAAAACGTGCTTCACTTATTACTTTACTTCTTGAAAAAAAAGTACTATTAATGTTTAATTTCTAAAGCTCCAGCTTAGCATTGTAAAAATACCTGGGCTGAAACAGACATGGTTAACCTTTATTCTTGGGTTGCAGAAGAGCAAAATCAAGTTCACCCATATTTCCCCTGGCAGACAGGCTGAGGATGAAGTAATTAATGTTTGTGCAGCTTTGCTATCTTTGCTGTTACAATTTATCAAAGTGCAACATGTTTTGCCACAATAAAATCAAAATTCTATCCCCACACTGAGGAAATGATGGTTGCAACAACTGTGAGCTCCCATCCATCACTGGAGGGATGAACAGAGCTATGGAGCAAACACACAAGTAAGAATTAGAAGTGATTATACACAGCAGCTTCTGAAACCAGTGTAAAATTTCCAGTGCTGGACATATTAAATTTTTAATAAATAAATAAATAAATAAATAAATAAATAAATAAATAAATAAATAGATCCTTTCTACCATTTTCTCTTCTTCTAGTTATAAATTAACTTGCAGTGCTACAGGTGGAACACTGCCAGGTAGCTACAGGTAAGTATCAGGCATTGAAAGATCTTTAACAGTTCTGCAAGGACAGCACCACGTGCTCAGCCTACAGCTGATCTTCTGCAGACTTTCAAATGTTCCTGAGACTGATAAATCTTCTGTATTCTGACCTGCAAGCTCCCTCATCTCTCAATTTTTTGAAAAGACACAATTACATAAAGTTGCCAACGAACGTGATTTCTCAGGCTCTGTAAAAACCAACAGCTAGCTTTCCTACTCACCAGCATTCTACAAAAATCAATTATAAAATGTGTATTTTGATTAAAATGGGATCCTACCATCCTTTACCAACGCCATTCACAGAACAGCACACTACACCAAAGGAGCACTTGTAGTTTATGAAACAGACACAAGTACTTTGAAGTTAACAAAATAATCCCAACAAACCCTGCCAGAGCCTCAGATGGAAAAGCTCTGGCACCTGAACCCACCCAGCGTGTTCCTGGGAGCACTGAGAGCCTCAGGCAGTGAGAACAAAACAAACCCACTCATTTCCAGACGTGTGTGTGTGTGTGTTCTTTCCAGCTATTAACAGAGAGGAGAGGTGCTGCCAAGCTAAAAACTGGGAAAAAATACTTCAATGAATAATTAATTAGAAAATGTGTATCAGCTACTTTCGTTTTTGCTTTTAAATACCTCAGGTCTTTAAATTTCCACCCTAAAGGTGAAGCGACAGAATCCTACCTACCACGTCTGCCATGCCAGTCACCTGGAATCCTCTCAGCTTTCCCATTTCCCTAACACAAACTGGCTCATCAGAATGATGCTCCCAAATACAGGGACTACAAATGGACCAGAATTCTGGAATATTTGGGTTGGCTTTGCCCTTGAGTTTCACCCAAGATGTTTGCTGCTACACAAGCAGACAAAAGACAGATCTCCTTCCCAAGAAGTTTATCACCCAGCCACACAGGACTCCAGCAGCAGCCATAAACAATCCCTATCTTCCTGTAACAAATGAGGAACCAGGAAGGCAGATTAAACTGCTCCTCCACAGTCAGCTGCTCGAGCCCAGCAGCAACCTGCCCCTCTCCTGCTGCTGCAGTGCTGCTGCTGCACAGGGGCTGCTGCACCCCTGGAACACCAAAGGGACCCCACGGGGACACCTGGCAGCCCTGCACAGCCTCAAGGGTGTCTGTGGAACAGAAAGGGATGTGTCATTTACCCAAGTGTCTGTAAAGGTCCTGGAAGCGTGAACAGAATGTTTATGAGGAAAAAGACCCATCCCCAGAAACCCAACAGAAAATCAAATGCTTACACATCAACAGAAACAACTACATTTCTCCCTGGTTTATATGTCTCTATCACTGGGCCAGCTCTAAGTTTTCCCTGCAGCAGATAAGAAAAATATCACAGAAATATGGCAGTTATTATTACATGAAAGCATAAAAATCAGTTGTACAGTGATAACTTTACAGAGCACATGGATGGAAGCTAGGGGTGAGAAGCTTGCTCTCCCAACACATGGCCAGTCTGCAACCAAGGTGGGCAGAACCACAGGTGAATGGAAGCAATGGAGACTCTTCCCTATGGTTTGCATGCTTGTGAAGCAACAGCCAAAGCCCTGGGTTTGGGAACATGATTGTCAATGTATTTCAGATATTTACCTTCTCTCAGTTCCACATAAATGAGGCAGGAAAGCCCTGTTTACCAAACAGAATTGAAAAGTTATTCCTTAAATCAGAAGAACTAAATGGTGATTTGCAGCAGTCCTGATTTTAACCAAATTTAACTCTTAGATTTCCCTAGGTAAGAGCAGACACTCTTGCTGTGGCTGCTCAGGTGACACTTAATTGGTAACATGATGCCACAACAGAGCGTGGATGGATTTATTTAATCACTGTCGCCAGTCATGCACTAAGCTGATTTTTGAGACCAGGAATATTTGCACAGCACCAGGCATGTATGAATTTTAGAGAGAACATAGACCAAATGAGGATTCTTTTCCAAAAGGCCAGACAAGCCAAATGCTAATCCTGAGTGTGAAACAGGAATCACTCCAATGGGATAAGCAAGCTGCACTGAAAGCTGTAATACTTTTCCTATCACAAACCCACAGTCTAGGCCACTATTCCCAGCAAGATTAAAAAGTGTATTTGCTACCCATTAATTTATAAGCATGAACTCCAGAAGTGACTTCAGAACACAAAACAAAGCCAACATCCCGTGGAGTTCACAGTCTACATCCACACTGTGAAATCTGAGATTAACATAAACTCTAGCACAGGTCTGTGTACCTTGCCAGGAAAGGATATTTGCTCTTTTACAGTTCCACTAGGTCACTGCAAATTTAATAAGCCAGTAAATAATGACATTGGAGGAAGAACGAGGGCTATCTGCTGAGCTCTACCCCAGTAAAACAATTAATCAGGTCTACCCAGCACAGGCATGCCATGGTTTATCAGCTGTGTGCTCACACAACGAGAGCTCCCTGGCTAAACATAAACCAGCCGGGGCATTAATGTGAACTTCAAACCAGTTCAGAACCTTTTAAATAAATAAAACATACTCTTCTGTGTCAGAGAGACGCGGGACCCGTTCCACTGCAGAATTTACTCTCCAAGCACCGAATTTTGGAAGCGCTGTAGTTTCCTTTCACTTCCCCTCACATTCAGCACCGCCTGCCAGCATGACAAGATCTCTGCTAAGGTCATAAAAATGTGAAGATCTCCTGACTTACTACGACTGGCACCAAGTAGTGCTCCGAACTCAGCACTCTGTCACTCTGAATAACAGTTCTGAAATCACTTCTGGCATGGCGACTGCAGCGAGTCCCTGAACACTGATGGGTTACCTCAGAGGCTCCCAGGCACCCCAAATATTCCCTGCATTTCAACAACAACGTGGGGAAAATCATTCACTGATTACACATCATTAAGTGTATTAGCAAAATAAAAAAACCGAAAGGAAGACCCGCACTGAGAGCAGAGAGGAGCAAAGCAGTTTTCAGATTCCACAGCCCAGTCACAGCTCACCCTGGAAGCTGGAGACTGCTCGGGCTCAGGAGAGAAGGAAAAAAGCAGGGCACCAAACCTGAGATTCTATCTGCTATACTCAGGGTTCAGGCACATCTCAAACGGCCCCAGTGGAAATCCCTTTAACGGATCACTAGCAAAAGGCCTTTAAAGGTCTAACTGAAAAAGAACCCAAAAAGGAAGCAGGCCAGAAGTTGAAAACAAAGAATGTAATCCATAGAGCGGATACTTGTGAGAAAGTCACCTGACCAAAACCAAACGGTGCAGAAGAAACAACTGCTTAAACACAAAGAGATACACTTTAGGGCACAGAATTCTTCCTTCAACGTGACCCTGAACTCCCCAGTTAAGGAGTTAACTCCCCAGCCCATTCTGCTAATCTCTCATTCTAAAAACTACACGTAAACAGGACATTCACCAGCTAACTCCTCATGGCAAAAGAGGCACAGCCAGTGGTTATATGGCAACACAGAGTTTAACCCAGCTCTTGCCACAACTGTCTTGCCTCCAAACAATATTTGGCTGAAGTGTATAAAAGAACCCCAAACTCTTCATTCATTTTCCAGTTATTCTTAGGTACTACAACTTAGTGCAGAAAAGTTATTTTTCTCTTCAAAAACCTCCCCTATTAAATAAACTGTATTAAACATCTGAAGTAGTTAAACAAAAAAAAAAAAATAAAAAAAACAAACAGCTAAAAAGGTGTTTAGTCTACAGAATTAACTAAGCTTGCAATAGACAGCGTTTTCAAACTCTATTTCCCCATGCAATAGACAGCGTTTTCAAACTCTGTCTATTTCCCCATGCAATAGACAGCGTTTTCAAACTCTGTCTATTTCCCCATGCAATAGACAGCGTTTTCAAACTCTGTCTATTTCCCCATGCAATAGACAGCGTTTTCAAATTCAGATATTTTTTTTTATCCTTACAATTAACAAGAGATTAAAGCTCCCGATAAAGCCCACAACTACTCCTAGCCCTAGGCCACCTTTCCATCTAAATAGTGGGAGGGAATTTAAATGAGTCTCTTACCTGCTTAGTTTTCTTTCGACTTCTTTGGTAGCTTTAGCTTCCAATTCTCTGCAACAGAAAGTGGTATTGGTTTCCATGTCAACAGCAATGCAGCAGGAAAATAAAGCCGGTGCGGGTCAGGATGCACAGGGAGCTCAGGTGGGTTGGTCAGGACGGATGGGGAGAGCAGGGACGGGCGGCGGTGTCCCCGGGGCGGGCGAGGGGAGCGGGCGGGCCCTGCCCGTGCCAGCCCTGCCCGTGCCAGCCCGGTGTGCCCGGGCACCATCCCTGTGCCCGCAGCGGCCACCGGAGCCCATCCGCATCCCGGCGCCCCGCACCCATCCCCGCGCCCTCCCCGCACTCCGCCGTCTCAAGGACTTTAAGGAAAACGATTCTGCTGCATCACTTCAGCCGCCAGCGCGCTCCCAGCGCGCTCCGAGCGCGGCACCGGCTCGCTCCGTGCGGCACCGGGATGCTCCGGTTCGCTCCGTGCCGCACCGGCGGCCACGGGCGCTGCCGGCCCCGCAGAGCCAACTCGGAGCCGGGGAGGGCACGGCTCGGCCCGGGCGGGGGGACCGGCACACCCCGCTCCGGGCGGGCGCCGCGGCCCCTCCGGGCGGCCCCTCGGCCGGCGGCGCTGCCGCGGGAGCCCGATCCCCATCGCGTCCGCCGCGGCTCCGCGGGGCTGCCCCGCCGCCCGGCCCTTCCCCGCCCGGCCCGGCGCCGCCCGGCCCGGTACCTCATGTATGTAAAGTGCTCGGAGTCCGTCCCGGAGGCTGCGGCGCGGGCCCGGCGCGGCCGGCGGCTCTAGGCGGGCTGAGCCCGGCGCTGCGGAGCGGGAGGGCCCGGCAGCTGCAGCCGCAGCTCCGCCGCCATTTCCTGCCGCCGCCGCCCGCCCGCCCCGCGCGCAGGAAGCGAACCCGCCCCGGCCGCGCTTCCGGGGCGCCCGCCCGGGGGGAGCGGGGCCGGAGAGGGGGAACGGGAACGGGGGAACGGGAACGGGGGAACGGGGCCGGGAGAGGGGGAACGGGAACGGGGGAACGGGGGAGCGGGGCCGGCACGGGGGGAGCGGGGCCGGAGAGGGGCAACGGGAACGGGGGAACGGGAACGGGGGAACGGGGCCGGGAGAGGGGGAACGGGAACGGGGGAACGGGAACGGGGGAACGGGGCCGGGAGAGGGGGAACGGGAACGGGGGAACGGGGCCGGCACGGGGGGAGCGGGGCCGGGAGAGGGGGAACGGGAACGGGGGAACGGGGCCGGGAGAGGGGGAACGGGAACGGGGGAACGGGAACGGAGGAGCGGGGCCGGCACGGGGGGAGCGGGGCCGGGAGAGGGGGAACGGGAACGGGGCCGGGAGAGGGGGAACGGGAAAACGGGGCCGGGAGAGGGGGAACGGGAACGGGGGAACGGGGCCGGCACGGGGGGAACGGGGCTGGGAGCGGGGGAACGGGGGAAGCGGGACCAGGAGCGGGATCCCGGCACGGGGAGAGCGGGACAGGGAACGGGGCATGGAGCGGGACCCCGAGCCCGTCCCGGGCCGCTCATCGGGGCTGGGAGCCCGGGAGCCTCGGGCCGGGTCCCGTCCGGGTGACAGAGTCACGGAATCATCGCTTCGGCTGTGCCAGGGGAGTTTGGGGTCAATTTTGGAGAAAGGTTCTTTCCCCCGAGGGTGTTGGCACTGCCCAGGCTCCCCAGGGATGGGCACGGCCTGAGGCCGCCAGAGCTCCAGGAGGCTTTGGCCAGGGATGCTCACGGGGGATTGTTGGGGTGTCCTCTGCACAGCCAAGAGTTGGGCTGGGTGATCCCTGACGGTCCCTTCCAGCTAAGGAGATTCTGTGATCAAGGCTGGAGGAGATCTTTACTTCAGCAGCACTACCACTGTAACCCCTAAACCCCAGAACAGCATCACCCAGTGCCAGATCAGACACCTCTCAAACACTCCCAGGGATGGGGTCTCCACCACCTCCCTGGGCAGCCCTTCCAAAGCCTAACCTCCTGAAAAGTGAACAAACAATTTCTAATGTTTAATCTGAACCTCCCGTGTCTCAGCTTAAGGCCGTGTCCTCTTGTCCTCTCTCTGCAGCATGGCAGAGGAGATGAGCCCCACCTCACTATGCCCTCCTGGCTGGGGATTTTGGGGAGCAATAAAGTCCCACACACGGATGCAGCCTTTATTTATCCCAGTGACACACAGGAATTCCAGGCACTCTCAGCAGAACACAGTGCTTCCTCAGGTGATGCAGGACAAGGCACAGATGGACAGAACATCTATTTCCATGTGTGTTTCCCTGTGTGGGGCAGCTACCCCAGGGTGCTGCTGCTGCTGTGCCAGCTCTATGCCCAGCTTGGGGCATCAGTAACTGGCACATAAAAGAGTTAATGTCTAAATAACCACACAGACATTTCTCTAAACCTTCCACTGACTGTTGGGTTGAGGGAGGAAATAGAAGAGTCCCAGCACTGGCAAACTTGGTGAGAGATCGATATATGTGCACATGGAGCTTAATCCAAAACACACAGAGATACTTCAAATACAGCAGATGAAGAGTGAGGAGTCTGTGAGCCATGCTCTGTTACTGGACTAGGCTTCAGTAACAATGTCACAGGAATTAGAAAAATCAAATCAGTCAAAGGGCTGATAATGGATTGGAATTGAGAGTGGTAATGTCAGGAACACACAAAACCGAGTGTGGACAGGAATTCCCAGTAAATGCTTCTGCAGCTGACAAGCACTCCCATCAAGGTTTTGTTGCCATGGGGAAGTTCTTGCTCTCTCCTGACCCCAGCTGCACATTGCCACCAGCATTTTCCAGCCCAGTTTTTGGCCTTTGCTGGTTTTACCAATGCTGGTGAGAAAAGGAATGCTGTTTGATTCCGCTGTGAGACAAATGGGTGCCCGGGGCACAGGAGCCATTGTCCCTGGAAATCTGCTGCAGCATCCCCTGTCCTTGTGCCAGCATGAGCGAAGCACAGCGATTTCCAGCTGAAGAAGATCCTCCAGTCTGAGAGGCAAGGTTTATGACAATGAGAGTAGCCAGTGAATGTATTTTTGTCCTTAGAGGCTCAGCAATGCAGAGTGCATCGCTGTGAGCTGAACAGGCACAGCCGTGAAGTGGCAGCTTGAAATCAGTTCCTCGGTGCCTCGTAACAACTTGTAAGTTAATTTGGTCTTGTTTATTTTTCTTCATATGAAAAAGTTTGGACTGTCATGTAATTGTGTGTAACTGAAAGCCATTATTTGCTGAAGTGTGACTCAGCTCTCTCTCACTGCTCCATTCACAGCAGCCCTGTTTCATGTCTCTTTGGAGGCACTACACGTGGTGTAGGAGGGCTGCTGTTAAGTCTGTCCTCAGTTGGGAAGGCTGATGAATTCATTATGTACTCCTGTTATGTCAGTTTGTTAACTGTATTGTGCCACTGTCAATAAAATTCATAGTCAAGGTCTGCAGCTTGCTTTATTATTTTAGATTGTTCTCTGGTGTTATTTATGCACGTGTTCCTAGCAACTAGACCACTGCAGCAATGCCTTTCTTTCTGCATGTAAGAGCTGCAGCTGGGTCCACACCGTCAGCAAAGCCTCTGCAGGAACCACCCCTCCACCACTTACCCCATCATCTCCTCCTTGCATCACCTCATGATCTTACCTCTCACCCTCACAAGCAGCACTTTGCTCAGCTGAGTTCTGATGTGTATGAAATTCACACTGGTGAATTCCTAGAAGGACTAGGGAAATTCAGGAATCTTCAAATAGGAAGAATGTTTTCTTCTAGAAGGAGCAGCAGATTGAGCTTCAGCCAGGCAGCAGCCCATCATCCAAAGAAGGGGTAGTGGGTGCTGGCTGGCAGCAGCACTCAGGTGTTAACCACTCCTGGTCTGAGCGTAGGGTTATTTGGGAACTGGGGTTCTGGAGGACCTGCTCTCCTGCTTACCACAGTTCTTTGGTTCATTCTTTGTCCCTTGGTGCTCTCTGAGGCTTGGACCTCTGGACTTCTTTGCCAAGGACTCAAATTCTGATTCTTCCAGCAAAGGGACAGCAAAACACCTCTGTGCTTAAAATGATGTTCATAACCACCTGGCTTTGGAGCTGCTTCCAGCTGAAGGGTAGATAAATCTGTGTAATCTTCCCATCTGTGGAAAGTCAGTGCTTCTCTTCCTCATGGGCCCCAGGACCCCTGCGCTCCTGGGTGGGAAGGAGCACTCTGGGCAGCGTGTGCAGGGAGGAACCAGCTCGTGTCCCCATGACGCTCCCTCCTCACGCTGGCACTGCTGTCCTGCCCTGCGTGGGTTTGCACGGCTCTGCAGCACTCTGCTCACACATGGCATCAGAAACCAGGAATCATGGCAGCAGCTCCTCAAGGGCAAACAGCAGGCCTGCACTCAGGGCTGGACCCGTGCAGTTACACTTTCACCACTGGGCAAACATGCCCTCCTGGGCACTGATCCCCAAATACCCTCTCCCAGCAACAGCAGCCACCACCTGCACCCTGCCAGCCTGGCACACGTCCCCATTCACTCCTTAATTAGGATTTTCATATCATCAGAGCAAGGGAACGAACTGCAGCAGGCAGGGAAATGCACTGCCTGAAAACAGTTAAAGAGGAGCTGGCGCCATTTCAGCGTTCCCATCCCCTCCGCCCTTCCCCTTCAGCTGCAGATTGCTCTCAAGGCAAAGGGAGCCGACACGTTAGAAAATGCTTTCTGCCTCATGTCTGGGGAAAGCAGAGCTGGGGCTGTCTCAGGAGGAGCTCGGGCCTGGGGACGTGGAGAATTTGCCATCAATAACTCGCAGCCGCTTGCTCCATTCAGCATCGTCACACCGAGCGGAGCCGCTGTCACTGGCAAAACAGATTGTTTGCAAAATTGCTCTCGACTTAAATAATCTAAATGAGCTGATTTGACAGACAAGGGAAAACAGTCTCCTCGTCAGTGTGGTGGCTCTCTGTTCCTCTGCAAGGAGGCTCCTTTCTTTTCCACTGTAGACGCTTTCTTTAAGGATTTAAAAATAGCCCAGGCAACGGCAAGAGGTGGCAACATAAAGGTACTGAGCAGGCAGCACTTCCTGATAAAACAATCCCTGCCCCAGAGCCTGTCAGCGCAGTCAGCTGGGCTGTGTGCTAGAGCGAACATCTGGGGCTCTGAGGATCCTTAATTAGGAGAAAAACCCACAAATTACATAACTGGAAGTCGGTAGCAGAAAGTGCTGGGCCTGCCTTCCAATCAGCCCTGGAAGCGGCTGGAAACAGACCTGGAAAGGAAGGAACAGCACCCTGTGCTGAGGCTGGGGCTTGCCCAGTGGGGTTTATTTCATGGGCTGCAGCAGCAGCAAACAGCCAAGGGGTCTGTGCTCGGGAGAACATTCCCTGCCTTCCCTCCAGGCCCCGTGCCTTGGCAGCACTCAGAGCAGGGCAGAGCAGGCACTTGGGGTTATTAAATGAGGATTTAATCCTGCCCTTTAAATCAGCAAAAAAAATATCAAAGATGAAGGATTTCCCTGTGTTTTAAAGCCAGCCCAACTCGCATTCCCTGATCTGCCTGTGGGCAGGCTGCCAACTGCAAAATGGAATCGCTGAGCCTGGATTTCGCTCTGCATCCAGCCAATTACGGCAGCCCCGCGTCCCCTGCTCGGGAGCGGTGCAGTACAAGAGACTGACAAGATCCAATCTTTATTTATTTACCAGGGCTGCATTGCACTTCCAAGGGGAATCACAGTGCTGGGCTCACTGCAGCCCTCCCCAGCTCCCGTGCCCGGCACTGCTCAGGTGCCAGCGAGCATGGCCCAGCCCAAACCCCTCGTGGGGGCTGCTGGGGGTGTCTCCAGCCCCAAAGGTGCCCCTGGAGATGCTGCCACAGCAGCGGGTCCAGCCCTGGAGCATCACCTGCCCTGTGGGTGGCTCAGCCAATTTGCCCACATGAAGTCTGCTGGCTCTGCACGTGCTGAACTCCCTTCCACAGCCACAGCTCTTTCTAGCTTGCTGCTAATCAAAAATACAATTTCAAAAAATAGTGGGGCATTTTTGGAGAGCCCACAGAGCTACAAACAATCAGCCAGAAGGTAGAGATGATGCATGCAGGGAGAAGTGTTTCCCCTCCCGTTTGTGATGGCCTCATGCAAACCCTAATGATGTTCACAGAGGAAACAGCTTCCCCTGCCTTGAGCCCGGCTACACCCACAGCAGAGCTCGCCCATCCTCAGGGGCTGATCTCGGCTGGTGAATTGGTGCGAGAGACGGGAGCGGCTTCTCCAGAGGAAACGCCAGAGCCCCGGGAGAGGAGCGGGAGCGCCCGGAGCCGGGAGGGGCCGGTTCGGCGGGGCTGGGCAGGGACTGGGGCCGGGCAGGGCTCACCTGTCCCGGGCTGAGCTCACCTGCCCCAGGACTGCACCCCCTGCTCTGTGCCCTGTCCTGCGCCCAGCCTGACAGCCCCGAGCCCCTCCTGATCAATGCTCATCAATCACCTCACTCACACCTGCCCTCTCTCAGCACACAGCCACATTAACAGATTTCACCTGTTTCCTTGCACTTCTCACTGAAATGGCACAAACAATCCTCGCTCTGCCGCAGACCAGCTCTTTTTGTGCCAGCAGTATGCTCCGGTTCAGGCTTCAGAGAGCGATCAGTCTGCTGAGTTTCCTAATTATGGAGAATAAAATGGGGCCAGGACACACTTTATCGAGCAGCACCACAGACCACAGCAAGAGCTCTGGCACTCTTTACCTCCTGGGACTGTCTCCAGGTGGGGAAGTGTCCTCATGCAAAGTCATGTCAGTGCTGCCAGGGTGGCTCCTCCAGCCTCTGCCGTGCCTGGGCCACAGCTGGCACCTGCCCTGCTCTGTCTGCGGGACCCTGAAATCCTGAGCTCCCGATTCTCCCAGTGCTCCCAGCGCTCCCAGCACTCCCAGTGCTCCCAGTTGCAGGCACAGTAGTGGTTACATCTCACCACAACCATGCAGTGAATCACTGAGGAGAGTGTCTGAGGTTCAGCACTGTGAGAGATCCCTCCAGAGATCCCTTGGAGATGAGCTCCTCGTGCCCTCTGCAGCTGCAGCCCTGCTGGGCACGCTCAGGCTCTGAGTGATGTGGCCCAGGGCTGAAGGGGTTCCAGTCCCATGCACCCCCCAGAGCAGCAGGACAGGACAAGCTGCTGGACAAACTGCCCTCAGCTGCTGCCCAGGATGGGCTGCCCAGCTCCTGCTGCCCTGCCAGGGGACAGCTTCTCCTGGAGACTTTTGTTCTGGGCAAGGCTGGCACACAGCTGCTGCTTCTGCCCTTAATCAAGTATTCCCCGTTCTCCCATTTTCCTCTCATTTCCCTCCTGCTTCACTCCATGCTCTGAGGGTTGTAGGGATGCCCTGGGGAGCACCAGGACCTCGGCAATGACACTTCACAGCCCCCTTTTGTGTCCCCTCCTGGCTGCCTCCCTGTGCCCTGGGGAAGATCCACAGGGACCCGAGTGCCTGCAAACCAGAGCCCCACAAAGCCTCAGTAATACACCTGTGGAGGCATGCACATACCTGTGCATCCATCTCTGCACACCTGAGCAGGTGTGTAACGCCTTCCCTTGAACTCCCTGCAAGGATGGATATTACAGCTTCTGGACTGCACTGCCCAGCAGGCCGGCCCTGCCCTGCCTCTGGCACAGCTGGCAGTCACACGGGAGACGGGCAGCAAGCTGGCCGGGATCCCAGCTCTGGGCTGGAGCTCACTCCAGCACTTTCCTCTGCCGGGGGCTGGAATCTTCATTCCTATCTCAGTTCAGCAGGTCCGGCTGCCCGAGCCTGCAGGACAGGGCTGTGCTGAATATGGCACATCTGACCGTGCAGGGGATGCCAGCCGTGCCAGGGGAGGGGGACAGGAGGGAGCCGCCCGTCCCCGCTGGCTCTGCCCGTCCTGCTGCCCTCTGCCCGGGCTGCGCCCGCACCGGCCCCGCTGCGGGAGGAAACGCCGCGTTCCCGCCCGGATTGGATGCCGCGGATTTCTGGGCAGCTACTGCACCGATAAAACAAAGGCTGCTTTGAAATGGATGCCGGGGCTGGCCGGCTGCCAGCGCGGGCGGGAGACAAAGGCTGCGAGCGCAAACGCAGCGCTGGAAGCGGCGAGCCGAGGATGCTCTGCGGCAGGAGAGGCTGCGGTCGCCATGGAGACACGGCCAGGAGGGGAGGAGAGCGCCGCACCGGGATGGACCGGGAGCCCCGGGAGCCCTGGAGCCGAGAGGGACCGCAGGGAGAGCGCCTGAGCCCTGCAGAGGGGCTGGGACGGGGAGCTGGCTCCGTGCCACCCCAGGGACCCGGCCTGGCGAGGGGCACGAATGGCATCTGCCAGGCAGACAGTGAAAATGAGGGGGGATCCATGGGGGAATTCCCTTTCCCCCTTATTTCATCGATGCAAAAGCTGTCTGGGGGAAATATTGCTTGAATGGGTTCATGCAGGGGGCACAAACCCCTGGGCTGGCCTGGACAAGGACACAGACAGAGAACAGGAAAATCCGTCCCACATCCTTCCATACAGCCTGAATCCCCCGTGGCTGTGCAGGGCACACAGGGAGTGGGAAGCAAACCATCGTTTTTAGCCAAGGGAGACACTCAGGTGCTGCCACAGTGAGGGCTGTGTAAACAGCCAGAGAGACAGATTAGACACAGCAGAGCTCGCTGTCAGCACACACAAATAATGAATGCGGGGTAAGAATCCCCAGGGAGGCACTGTTCTAATAAATGACATTTAGATCTATAGCTTTAACAAGTCGTCCCAAGCCATCACATTGTGAGTTAGGGAAAGGGAACCCTTAACCTGCCCTCAGTTCTGGAGAGGGTCAGGGAGGCAGGAATACAGCTGTGAGGAAGGTGATGGGGACGCTTTCTGTGCCTGCAGATTGACCACCAGAATCCCTTGTCGGGGATAAAAATCACCCGTGAGTTTTCAATACTGAATTGTGAGTGCTCCCCCAGCCAGCCCCAGGGGCTTTGCAGCGCAGGGAGGAGCAGGAGCAAAGCCCAGCACAGGGAGCTGCAAAGCCCAGCACAGTGTGTGCACAGGGAGCTGCACTGGAGCCCTGCTGGCAGGCTGGCACCCTCAGGTGGGTGCTTCTCCATGGAAGCCAAGCCCCGCAGAGTCCTGGATGTCCCACCCGTCCCAGGGGTGGCTGTGACTGCCACAGAGCCCTGTCCCCACCAATCAATTACCCAGCACCTGCTCCTGCCCTCGCAGCAGCAGCTTCTCATCAGCCATCCCTGGGACTCACTTGTTCTTGTGAGCAACTAAAACTTAATTTATCTTATTTTAATTAAAGCCCCCAAAAAATGCAATAGACTTTGATTTCTCTCTTTGCTTTGCAGGGGGGAAAAAGAGCCAGAAGGATAAAGGGAGAGGCGAGAGAGAAAAGGCTTTGAGACAAACACACACCAGCTCTGTTGGCTTTTATTTTATGTGTAGCCCTTTCCTTAAAAGAAATAATTACGTTTCAAAAACCTCCTTTCCCTGTTCTGAGCACTGCCTCTTTCCACATTAACGCTATTTGCATGCGCCATCTCCTCCCACCCTTCAATAATTTAAACCTTCATTTTTTATTCACTCAGTTGTCAGATTCATTTACATATCATATCTCTATATTTAACAGTGACTTTGCTCCCTTGTTTTGTTTTTAAACAGGAAATAGATTTCCCTTCTAATTTAGCCAGGTCTGGGGCAGGGCTGGCTGGGGGGATCAGGAGGTGCAGTGGGGCTGGAGGGTGCTGGGGTCTCCTTTGGGGGCTGCAGCAGTGCTGGGCAGCCCCATGGCCAAGCCCTCACCTCCATCAGCTTCAGGGAGCTCAAATGTGGCCTCCTCCCATGTCCTCATCCTCCTCATCCTCTCCCACGCCCGTGGAGAGATCCCTCCATCCGGGGAGGGTTTGCCCGGGGTGGGGAGCTCTGCCAAGGATGCTCCAGGGCCCACTGATGGTTTAAAAGGCCCGAAGGTTTGGTGGCAGCTCCCCCTGGGTGGGCACCGATGGCTCCTCTGGCACATTCCCAGCCAGCCCAGCACGTTCCCAGTCTGCCAGCACCAACCTCCAGTGAACTGCGCTTTGCCAGGTTCAAAATAAACTCTGTTTCGGGAGGAAATGCCTTTCCATGCTCCCAGGAACACGTTTGCAGTCCTGGATGGGAGATTTCAGAGGGATTTCTGTTAGAATTGTCCCTCTCACCTGTCCCTGCCCGGTGGGAGGGGCAGCAGGATGGGCTCAGCACCAGCTCCCCACTATAATGCTTAAATTAACAGGGAAGTTTTGGTAAATTGAAGAATAATTTTCTCTTGGGAACCGATCATTAAATTACAGCATACTAATGAAAATTTACAGCATCTGGAGGGAGGCTGGAGGGAGGGGCAGGGGGAGCGGTTTGTCGGTGCTTTCCCTTTTTCCCTGGCTGCAGCCAGAAGCAGGAGCTGCCTCGGCCCAGCCAGGGGAGACAAACACATCCAGGGGGTCTGAGGGATGGCACCGAGCATGGGGGAAGGCGCAGTGGGGCCAGAGCAGCCCCCGAGACCCCAAGAGGGGTGGCAGCAGGGGATGAGAGGATGAGACTTCTCCATCCTCTGTGTCAGTGCTGCGGGCTCGGCTCCTCCATCCTCCCTGCACAGCTCCATCCTCCATCCTCCCTGCCTGGTTTGGCTGCTACATCCTCCCTGCCCAGCTCCATCCTCCCTGCCCAGCTCCATCCTCCATCCTCCCCGCTCAGCTCCATCCTCCATCCTCCCTGCCCAGCTCCATCTTCCATCCTCCCTGCACAGCTCCATCCTCCATCCTCCCTGCCTGGTTTGGCAGCTCCATCCTCCCTGCCCAGCTCCATCCTCCCTGCCCAGCTCCATCCTCCATCCTCCCTGCACAGCTCCATCCTCCATCCTCCCTGCCTGGTTTGGCAGCTCCATCCTCCCTGCCCAGCTCCATCCTCCATCCTCCCCGCTCAGCTCCATCCTCTGTCCTCCCTGCCCAGCTCCATCTTCCATCCTCCCTGCACAGCTCGGCTCTGTGCTCTGTGGGCAGTGGGGTCAGTGCCCCCCGGGTGCCCATTCCCCTCCCCAGGGCCGGTGCCAGCCGTGCCCGCCGCCCTGGCAAGGCTGCTCAGCAGCGGGGCAGGGAGCAGCAGCCGCTCTCGGCCGTGTTTTTCCAGTCCATCTCAATTTCCTCAGAGCCACGAGGCTCGATAGCTCCGGGGAGCAGAGGCAGGAGCTGCCTTTGGGGAGGGGGCGCTGGGGAGAGCTGTGTCTGGGGGGCTCAGAGTGAGGAAATGCAGATTTTTTATTGCTTCGACCGTACATAATTTAAATATTCAAACTGCTCTGGAATTCATTGAATTATACATGAATTTCCCAGGCAGCATTTTTGTAAATCTTGAAAGGCATTAATGGCTTTTTCACTCACTTCAAAACCTTGGCTAACCCTAAATTCATTTGTTTTTAGATTTTTAGGAATCCAGATCAGTCTTGTCCAGAATCACCTTGAGGACGTCACCTCCGCTGCTGGGTGATGCCAGCGTTGGTGAGGGACATGTTGGTGATGTGTCAGAGATCTATGGCAGTGTTCGGGCCAGCCCGGCAGGGTGAGGGATCCCAGAGCTCCCTCCCGTGAGCCTTTCCCAGCCCCATAAAGCTCTGGGGAGCCAGCCAGAGGCTGGAAGGGAAGCGGGGACCCGCGCAGCCCCGTCTGCAGCCTCTCCCTAGTTAGCTCACTCCTCATTATCCTTCCCTACCCTTTTAATTTCCCTCTAAACCCAACCAGCTATTGCCGTTCAAACTGAAATAATTAATTGGAACAAAATTGCCACTGTAGGAGAAAGGAACGATTAAACCCATCCAGCGGACAATGGGGCAATCAGAGCCTAAGCAGCTAATTACAGGGATGCGGGATAATAACGGGGCCGTGGGGCTGTGAGCCGGGGGAGGCTCGGGCTGGGCTCAGCTCCGGGGTTAGCGCCTGTTTGAGCAAAGAGGGAAACGCGGGAGGGAGAAATTCCCTGGCTGTGCCGGGGCTGCGGGAGCGTGGGGCCCACAGACGTGGCACAGCCCCACAGGGGCCACGCTGCACACGGGTGGGCACACGGGTGGGCTCAGGGGGGGTCCCTGTTCCACACACAAGTGGGCACACGGTGTCCCTGTGCCACACACGAGTGGGCACACGGTGTCCCTGTGCCGCACACGGGTGGGCACACGGTGTCCCTGTGCCACACACGAGTGGGCACACGGTGTCCCTGTTCCACACACAGGTGGGCACAGGGGGGGTCCCTGTACTGCACACAGGTGGGCACACAGTGTCCCTGTACCACACACAGTGTCCCTGTACCACACACGGGTGGGCACACAGGGGTCCCTGTACCACACACAGGTGGGCACACGGTGTCTTTGTACTACACACAGGTGGGCACACGGTGTCCCTGTACCGCACACGGGTGGGCACACGGTGTCTCTGTTCCACACACAGGTGGGCACACAGTGTCCCTGTACCACACACCAGGTCCGTGTGCCGCAGCCGTGCACAGCCCGTGTACAGCCACCGTGGCTCCCTCCCTGCACACATTAAAGCAACATTTAGCTCCCAGTCGGGGGCCTGGGACTTTCCTTAACAAAGACATTTTCCATCTCCCCAGCTCAGCAGGGCGAGCTCAGAGCGCTGTGAAATTGGCAGCGGTCACGGTGTGCACGGCGCTTCCCCAGGTAGGGCACAGGGAGCTCCTGCTGCCCAGAGCACACAAATCCCTGACAGCTCCCAGTCCCTGCAGTAGCAGCTCCTTTCCTGAAGGATTTCTGACTGTGGCTGGAGCTTCTGACAGCCCAAAGGGCTGCTGGATGCACTCAGGGGGGTTCTGATGCTGGGGAAGCCAGGACTGCCCTCAGCCTTTTTTCTGCTCTTCCTGCCCCAGGGATAACCTGCTGATGGGGAAATTGCAGCTCAGGGTCTGTGAGATCAGTGGGAGGACAGGGCAGCTCCCACCAGCACAGGGGTTTGTGTGACTGCCAGGCCTAAGTGGCACAAAAGACACAAACCATCAAAATCACACTCATGACAAGGAGGGCAAAAAAGGCAGAGTAAACCCAGTGCACATGCAAGCACAGAGCAACCACGTGGAAGAGTGAGCAGCTGCCTTACTGTTCCCAGTCTTCTGGCACCGGAGGGTGGGACACTCGTCTTGGCACTTAGAGGGTGACGACTCTTCTGTGACCTTTATGGAGACAAAAGACAGAGAGGGTTCAGAGCAGCGCCCTGGGGGCTGGGACAGGGACAGGACCATCCCCACGGGAAACCCAGCACAGCTGGGCTCTGCAGGCTGCACCACGTGTGCCAGGCTCTGGGCATGCTGGGCTGGGCACCACACCCTGCCCAGGCCCTGCTGCTGGCCGTGGCACAGGGGGCACAGCTCAGGCTGCCAGGCAGGCTGAGGCCCTGACACAGCAAATGTGCCTGGCAAGCTGAGGAGGCTTCTGCCAAAAAAAAGGTTTTCTATGATTATTTTCACACTGTGGCTAAGCTGCTAACCCTGTGCTCTGTCTCCACCCTGCAGATTGGTAGTAGTTACCAGGATCCCACCTGGGATGGGCCCAGCCCTCCTGTGCCCCTGTGGGTGCTGTACCCTGGCTGCTCAGCACAGCACAGACTCTGCACTCTGAGCTGGCAAAAGAAAATGGGATGAGTTACAGGAACAACTTTCAGAAGTTCAGTGAGAGCAGACGAGTCTCTGCAATGTAAGTGTGATCCACCCCTGCAGTGCCGAACACGAGGGGCTGGGTGCCATCCTGTGGTCCCTCTGGCACTGCCCGTGCCCCTGGACCAGCTGCCCAGCCAGAGGCAGCTCCCTGCAGCCCCGTGGCTACCTGGCATGCAAAATGCAATGTCAGGAATGCTCTGAAGAGAAGGACTGGCACCGAGTGCAGACTTTGCTGCCTGCTGTCCCTTCCAGCCACCTCCACCTGAGAACAAACAGCCTCAGCACAGGCCCACGGCCCTGCCTGCACAGCCCAATTAATCACACTGCTCAGGAAAATGTATTGGCATAATTAATAACACAAGGCATCTCTATTGGCCTCTGCAGAGCAGCAAATCATGAGGCAGCAACACTTGGACGTGTTGACCTGGGTATCATAAATAATCCATCAAACCATCCCTGCCCGCTCAGGTCTGGGGAGGCACGAGAGATAGAAAAAAGATAATTAAACAAAAGCAAGATGGACTGCAGGGGTGCCCCACTAATCACTACTCATGCTGTGGGGATGGGACTCCCAATTTTGCTCTTTTCTCTGCATAGGTTTTGGTATGTTATGGGCTTGGAAAGGAACCTTCTTCAGAGAGGTCCCCAGACACTTTCACGAAGGTCCCCAGACAGTCCAGAGATCCCCAGAGAAATTCCAGTGCCTTTCTCCTTCATTGGTATTGTCGGCTGCTGAGAGACTGATGTGTGTTCAGTGGGAGCCCCTCGAGGGGCAGGATCAGGTGAGGGATGAGGATGCAGCTGGCTATTAACTGAAACTGGATTTAGCATCCCATTAGGGAGATGGTGCTTGGCAGCAGCAAGGAAAAGGTTTGCTGAAAGAGACAAAAATATTTTCAATGGAGAAAGGGAATCCTCTGGTCAAAACAAAACAAAACAAAACAAAACAAAACAAAACAAAACAAAACTAACGGGTTTGTTTTCCTCAGCTGAGAGGGCCAAGAGGCTGAGTGAGCTCCAGGAGCTGGGCCCCAAGGCTGTACCTGGGCTTAGGGGCTTCCATTGAAGCTTCACCTACTGAATTAGTTTAATCATGTCTGTCATTAGTCATCTTTGTTGAGTCCTCATTTGGAGGCCATTTAAAGGGGATTAGAGGAAATCTCTGCTCTTTATTCCCCCACAGTAGTGATTAGCTCTCTGGACTCACACAGCATTTTCATATTGATGGAAATGAACTCATAACCACAAAATCCAATGCCTCCACCATGGAGCAGGACCCAGAGCCTGTGCTGGGGGAGGAATTGCTGGGATGACACCTGGGGTGCTTATCCGTGCTCAGGGCTGAGGATGAGGGGCTGGGAGGAGCCTCAGGGCTGTTCAGCACCGTAAATGCTGTTAGGTAAAGTCTGGCATCCTGGGAGGGGAGCACCAGGTTCCTGAAAGAATTTAATTCAGGACAGACCTGACTGCAGGTGCTCCAAAATCATCAAACTCCGTGAAATACACAGAGGAAAGCTTCGGCTGGAGATGCAGTTGGTGTTGTTCCAACAAGTGGGAAATCCTGCGCAGGAATCCTCTCCCCGAGGAGCGACTCGGCTCCCCAGAGGCCCCCGCCGGCGCGCAGGGCACTGAATAAACATTTCCTAATCCAAACCAATTCAAAACCACCTGTTGGGCCGTGCCAGCAGCTGGCAGCTCCCCAGGCGCTCCGCGCCGGGCTCGCCTGCTCTGCCCGGTGCCAGCACCGCCCATCCGTGCCTGGCAGAGCCAGCCCGGCCCTGCCCGCACCTGAGCGGCCCCGGAGCCCGGGACCCCCGACCTGAGCCCGCCGCGCCCCTCCTGCCTGCCCCGTGTCCGAAGAAGCGCCGCGGACACAAAGAGCGCAGTGACACCGCGCACAGAGCCGCTGCCCGGAGCTGCCTTCGCCCTCCTGCCAGGAGCCGCCGGTCCCATCGCCCGCACGGCATCCCCGGGGCCGCGGCACCGCCCGCACGGCAATCCCAGCTGCACGGCATCCTCGGTGGCACGGCAACCCCGGGACAATCTCGGGACGCGGTAACCCCGGGGCACGGCAATCCCGGGGCTTCGGCATCGCCCGCGTGGTGATCCCGGGACACGGCGATCCCTCCCTCCAGCGCGCAGAACGCAGCGGCAGCCCAGAGGGACCCTTGTTCCGAAAGCTCATCAATCCTTCCCAGAGCCTTTGGGTTAGCTGGGAAGGTGACTCACCCGTCAGCGCCGAGGGATCCCGGCGGGAGCGCTCCTCCTGCGCGCCGCAGCCGTGGTGGGGAGGAGAGAGGAGCAATGAGAGCGGCGGCAGCGGAGCGCGCCCGCACCTCTGCCCGGGGCCGGGCACATCCCGGGAGCGGGCACAGCCCGGGAGCGGGCACAGCCCGGGAGCGGGCACAGCCCGGGGCAGCCGGGGCCGGACCCGCCGCACCGAGGGACCCCCCCGGCCGCTCCCCCTGGTCCCGGCCCCGCACTGACCTGGCCGCGGCTCCGCTCCGGCGGCGGGCGCAGCACGGCCCGCTCGCTGCGGGGCTCGCTGCGGGGCTCGGCCCCCGGCTGTCCCCGGCTGTCCCCGGCTCCCCGCGCCGCCGCTCCGCCCGACATCGCCCTCGCCATCGCCGTCCCGCCGCTGCGGCCGCTCTTCGAAGGAATCCTAAATCAAAGCCGCGCCGGAGCCGCTTCCTCGGCTCGGGCACGGCTCCGGATTTGGATTTAGCGTCTACTGAGCCAAGTCCTCGGCGCATTCTGGGCTAAATAACTAAGGTTAATTTGATTTGATGCACCACTTCATTACCATAAACAGCTCACAGTGTGTCAGTCCTCTGTAATTATGGTTCCTTACAGCCGGCATCTTGCTCATTTTCCATCAGCGCTGGAGCTTCCCTGCGACCCCCTCCCAGCCGAGCCCTCCTGCCTGCACTCCCCCCAACAGTAATTAGGTGTCATTTATTCTGCAGTTGACAGTTACACTCATTTGCAAAAACAGGGGCAAGGATGTAGAATTTCCTTTTCGCGGCAGCCGCCCTTGTCCCTGGCGGCCGGGACGAGCCGTGCGTGCAGGGCCCGGCGGGAGAGGGGATGCTCGGGGGAAGGCAGGAGCTGTGCTGGGGCTGTGCCAGGGCAGGGAGCCCCGGCGGGGACGGGCCAGGCTCAGCAGTGCCCACAGAGAGCATCCAAAAGCGTCCCACGGTGGCTGTGGGAAGAGCTGCAGAGGCCACGACCAGCCTGGCACACAATGGCAAGGAGCCCAAAGAGCACAGCAGCCCTGCCCTGCTCCCAGCGCCAGGCCTGGAGAGTGACAGCGCAGGGTGAGGATGTCCAGGACAGGAGAGGAATAAGAGTAAATGACAGGAACGCCCAGTATGCCCCAGGAGCACCCAAAACCTGAGCAGAATAGCCAGTACGCCAGAGGGACACCCAGGGCAGAGGCAGAATAGCCAGTACACCCATGAGTCCAGTAGGATGCAGCCGGGGCTCCATCTGCCTGGAAGAGCTGCTGGTGGCTGTGGACCCGTCCCTGGTGGGCTCCTGTGAAGCCCCCAGGCTGGTCACCCTCCCCTGGGCTGGTCACCCTCCCCTGGGCTGGGCACTGCTGAGCTTCCCACCCAGCTGAGCTCCCAGCAGGACGCTCCACACACACACAGCCTCTGCTCCCCACAGAGCAAGCACAGAGCCCAGGGGTGCCCCTGCTCCCCACAGAGCAAGCACAGAGCCCAGGGGTGCCTCTGCTCCCACAGAGCAAGCCCAGAGCCCAGGGGTGCCTCTGCTCCCACAGAGCAAGCACAGAGCCCAGGGGTGCCCCTGCTCCCCACAAAACTAGCACAGAGCCCAGGGGTGCCCCTGCTCCCCACAGAGCAAGCCCAGAGCCCAGGGGTGCCCCTGCTCCCCACAAAACTAGCACTGAGCCCAGGGGTGCCCCTGCTCCCCACAGGGCAAGCACAGAGCCCAGGGGTGCCCCTGCTCCCCACAGGGCAAGCACAGAGCCCAGGGGTGCCTCTGCTCCCACAGAGCAAGCACAGAGCCCAGGGGTGCCCCTGTTCCCCACAGAGCAAGCACAGAGCCCAGGGGTGCCCCTGCTCCCCACAGAGCAAGCACAGAGCTCGGCCATGCCTGCCACACTCACCGATCATTTCTGGCCCTTTTAGCTGCAACATCCCTGAGCTGGAGCGCTGGTGTTTGCACAGACAGCGGCCCCGGTGCAGCCCTGGGCTCTGACAATATAAAATAGACATTGTTAAAAGCCACTTAAGCCTTTCCATGGGAGGGTTGTGGACCTCTGGAGCAGAGCCCAGGGGACAGCCCTTTATTGCCATCGTGACCAGGTCAGTTTCTCCAGAACCCAGCAAATTATTTATGGGCTGGTTGGGCTGTTAAAACATTAACACATCCATCACCTTGCTGCTGGTCCTGCTCCCGCCTTCACAGCTTGTGTTGGGCTCGGCAATTTCCTGGCCGTTGATTTGCTCCAAAGCTGCCTTTGGAAGCAATCCCCACGCCCAGCTCTCACTGTGTCAGAGTTACAGCAGCACCTGCCAGCTGCTCCAAATCCCTGAGATAATTTTCCCTTCAGGTTCTGTTGCGTGGTCCAAACAAAGGCACGATTTGGGTCTTTAGTTTGCAGAAAGACCCGAGAGCAGTAAAAATCAAATTTAGGCATCACCATTGGAATCTGACCTGCCCCTGAAGCAGGGCTGGCGGTGGGAGTGGGGATGAGGCAGCGCAGCCTCTCCCTGAGAGGGACAAAGCATCGGATCTGGAGCACAAACGGGCTGCGAGGGCTGCGGGCACCGTGGTGACAATCCGTGGTGACAATCGGGCAGGGAGAGGCAGACAGCGCTTCCCGGGAGGCGAGGACACTCATTCCTGTCTGCAAAACACAGGCAAGATGGAGAGCACACAAGGAATGGGAATTAGTGTCTTAATCTACTGCGTTCACTCTCGTCCCTGTTTCCAATGCCTTTGGCTACTCATTTCCCTGCATCTGATATTTCATTATCATGTCTTTTATGACATTTGCAGATACTTATTAAATCAAAAGGGAGAGCTCTGCTTTGTGTGCTGAGGATCCCAGAGACTCTTTGGAGTGGCTGGGGGTGTCTGGGCCCAGCTGTGCCCTGGCTGAGGGGGGAGCCCCAGCCCTGCCCATTTGGGTGTGAGAAGCAGGAGGAGGAATAAAACAACAGTCCAAGGAGGGATGAGTAGACAGAAAAGCACAGTCCAAGGAGGGATGGGCAGACAGAAAAGCACAGTCCAAGGAGGAATGAGTAGACGGAAAAGCACAGTCCAAGGAGAGCTGGTGGAAGGTCCCTGGTGTGGGAGGGAGGTCCTGGTGGAAGGTCCCTGGGGGTGGCTGCTGGATGGTGGCTGCCCCCTCTCTTTTCTTCAGGAATCTCCCCAGCTCTGCGGGTCCCAGTCCCTTAGGAGAGATCAGCACATGAACTGCGCTGGAAGCAGCAAGAGGAGCTGCAGGAGAAGCACCTGAGGGCAGCCCTGGAGCTCGTGATCCGCAGGGAGCAGCCGGAGCAGAGCACAGGGTGGCAGGGCTGGGCCCAGCGCTGGCAGGGAGTGAGGAGGAGGAGGAGGAGAGGGGAGGAAATCTCCCCGCCTGGGGTGGCTCTGGCTTTGTGGCTTGAGAAGCTGCTGCAGTGGGATGGAGGTGTCCCTCAGCACAGCTGGTGCCTGCCAGGAGCTGTGCCCGGGGCTGCAGGTGAGACCCCAGGGCTGGAGATGCCCCACGGGGCTGCAGGTGAGACCCCGGGGCTGCACAGCAGGCCGGGATGCCGAGCTGGCACCGGGGTTTCCAGCACATCCTCTCCTTCACCTACCTCACCTCACTCCTACCACAGGGGAGCATTCACAGGAGCAGGTTTTGACGGGGGCAGAATTCCTGCCATGAAATTATTACAGAGCCAATTAAAGCCAATAAAAATCCAGAATGTGAGCAAAGTGCTGCGGGAGAGAGAGCGGGGTCTGGCTGGTGAGCTCAGGGACAGCCACCTGCCAGGCAGGGACAAACTGTGCGAGCAGCGGGGAAAATCATCCTCCGGCAGCGCCACCGCCGTCCCTCGGACGGAATTGAACGGGAGCGGGTTTGGGAGCGGCAGCGAACGCGAGAGCGGGGCAGGGCGGACACCGGGGCCAATGAAGAGCCCGTGGAGCTCATTCTCGCAGATGGCAAATCCCGGCTCCAAACGCGAGCCCGGTCTGCCCGAGCCGGCCCCGCGCGTCCGCCGAACCCGGGGGGATGGCATGGATGGCATTCGCGTTCAGCAGCACCAGAAACGCCTTTCTCTGCTGCTCCAGCGGGATCCTCAGAGGTGCCTCTGCAGCACATGGCTCCCTTCGGCGGCACAAAGGGCTCGCAGCGGCCCAGGAACGCTCCGAGGGTTTAACACGGGATCGGCAGCTCCTATCGGTGTCAGCCCCAGAGAGCTTTTGTGAATAATTAGTTCAAGGACAGAAAACACGAGATCGCTACCGGCGGCTGAGCCCGCGGCGGGTGCGGGGCCGGTCCGTGCCCGCCGTGCCCCGGGCGCTGTGCCCCGCTCCCTCCCGTCCCTGCTGACAGCGCCAACAAAGGCGGCACAGGGCAGTAATTCATCCCCGGCCGGCACGCAGCTGCCCTCTGCCAGCCGCGACTCAGTTCCCGTGGTCTCCAGGGAGATGGCGGTGGACCTGCATCCTAATGATGGGCAGCGGCTCCCTCGGGCCCTGCCCGGCCCCGCGGATCCGGATCCGGCCCCGCTCCCGCAGCGGCCACCGGGGAGAGCGGGAGGCCCCGCTCCGGCGGGGATCAGCGGGGCATCGCTGGGGACATCACGGGGAGCGCCGAGGCGCCGGGTGAGCGCTGGAACAAACCCGGCATTGTGCGGGAGCTGCCGCTCCAATGGCAGCCCGGCATCCCCGCTGAGCGCCCGCACCGAGCGCCCTCGGGGGCAGAGGAGCCCCCAAAGCCCCGGGCGGGACGCGCCGCGGTTCGAGCCCGGCACGGGCAGCGGAGCCCGCGGAACCCCCGGCCCGAGGGCCCTTTGGAACACCAGGACGCTCGGACGGACACTCGGACGGACGCTCGGACATCGGCCGGAGAGGCCTCCCCGCCCTCACGCCTGACCCTGCCCGGCCGGGGCCGCGAGGAGCCCGCGCGTGCCCCGCATGCTAATGAGATGCTAATGAGGCAGGCGGCAGCGGCGATTAATCGCTGGCGGGATCTGCGGGCTCACTCACCGGATGGGGGCCGGGCTGCCGGCAAAGGGCAGGGCTGGGCAGCGCGGGCAGGGGACGGCAGGACACAAACCTGCCGCGAGTTTCGTGTTTAATTTCTTTTTTGTGCTCACGTCGCATTCAGGGTCACATGCTGCCGCAGCACCGGTAGCACCATCACGTGCTGGGGTCAGGGCTCACGTGAGGAGCGAACCTGATGAGGTGACACCACGACCCGTTTTGCCACAGCCCTGAAAAACTTAGCTGTAAAAACCTAATTTATAAAGGGGTTAATGAAATGATTAATGTTCGAATCAGGCTTCTAACATTTAGGACCAAATAATTTCGAGGGGAGGGGGCAGGAGAGCAAGAGACAGGAATGAAGTGCCAAGATTTTGATGAATATTTAATGCACCCTCCACGCTCCTCAGCAGCTCCCGCGCTTGGAGCGGCGCCAGCCCCGTCTGAATCCGTCCTTTGTTAATAACCAAATCCACACCGCTCTTGTGGGGCGGTGTTTGTGCCTCAATCAAGCTGGAATCTGTCACAGGAGGTCGGGAGGGACTCAGTGAGCACCCGCCCATCCCACGGCCGGACAAGGCACCGGGCTGGAGCCCACCCTGCCGCCCCTACAGAACCCTGCTACAGCTATATTCACACACTTATATTTAAAAATGTCTATGTACGTCTTGTTTTCCCAGCCAGAAAGAGCTGAGGATACTTCCAAAGGCTCGTTCCTGCCTTATCAGGAGCAAATTTTACATTATTTCTTAATTTCAAGTAGAAAATAGCAAGGCATGTGCATTTCTGCAATTCCACAAACAAGTATCTCACCCCTTGCCTCCTGACCGACATTCCCTGGGTGGGACCGGCCAGCAGGATTGTCACAACGTCCCGGGGGCAGGCAGGGCACGGGGATGTGACACTGGCACAAGGACAGGGTGACAAACCTGCCCCGGCCCCACTGCGCATCCACCGGCTGTAATTCCAGCCCAGCTCTGCTGCACACTGATGGACAGATCAGGGAAACACAGAGGAACCTCTTCCCTCTGGAAATCCGGCGGCGCTGCAGGATCAGAGCTCTGTGGAGAGGGCCGGGGGTACCTGGCAGCCAGCCCTCCCTCCTCGCTGGCAATTAGTTCAGCTAATCGGGCAGCAGCCCCAGCCCCGCTCCCCATGCTGTGCTGCTCTGCATTCCCCGCGCTGCTCGCTGCGGGCTGGGCCGCTCCTCATCGGCATTCCCGGCACACGGGACACGCTGCCTGCAGCTCCCGGGAGCCGCGGTGAGCAGCGAGCACAGGCGGGGACAAGGGGACAGAGAGGAGCCACCGAGCCGGTCTCCATCTGGGGTTCCATCCGCAGCCCGTGCCCGGGGTCACCGCTGGGCAGCTCCTGGCACCGCAGCACTGGCACGGGGGTGATGGGGCTGGGGCGGCCGTGCCAGCCCCTCCCTGGGCACGGGGTGCCAGGGCTGGTGCCTCACCCCGCGGTGCGGCCCCGTGCTGGTTCGGGAGGCGCTGCTGGAGAGCACTCGCGGCTCCGCAGCATCTCCGGAGGAGGAGGGGCCAGTGCCAGCAGCATCCTGCTCTGGAGAGCCAAAAGGGCAGGAAAACCACCGGGATGAGGCAGCCTGCAGCTCTGGGTGCCCGTGGGCCGGCTCTGCAGTGCCAGCCGGGCCGAGTGCCCAAATGCTTTGTTTCCAATAATTTTTTTAAAATTAAAAAGCTCATTTTATCTTAACATGACACCAACAGGCATCACGGCATTCCTGGGCTCCAGCCTTCTCTCCCCAGCCACCCCTGCAGTCACAGTCCAGGAGATTCAATTATCCAGCAGAACATGTCCCAGAGGCATCCAGATAATTGCAAACATAAGTACAAAATCTGCCACTAATTATTAACGAAATACCAAATAAGGAAAGCAAGTGATGGAAAAGTTGCTGCTGGTGCAGAGACCACCCCCACATGCTGGAAGGGCAGCGTGTCCCAGGGGTGTCTCTGTCCTGGTGGGACCCTCAGGCCCTGCAGGGCAGGGGGAGAGCCCTGAGCCCATCCTAAGCCCCTTCTTCCCAGGAAAGGCTATTCCAGTGTGGCAGCAGCTCTCTGGCCACAGAGAGCAGCACAACTTTCCCAGGCATTGTCCCGGGGAGGGCTGTGAGATCAGAGAAAAGCATGAGAAACAATTCTTATATTCACTTGCTGCACCTGTTGTTGTGAACATGTGGAATGTGTTATGGAGATCTGTTTACCAAAGGGTGGTTTCTTAATTAGCCAATGGTGATGGTGTTTTAATTGGAGGACCAATTAGGTCCACCTGTATCACAACTGTCTATAAAAGCAGTGGGTTTTTAATAAATATAGTATAATAAAGAGATTGATTGATTAACCTTCTGAGAATCATGGAGTCAATGTTAATCATTACCTGGCTGGGGGCTTGTGATGACATTCCATCACCTAACACAGTGCCACAGGCTGAACACCCCCAGCTCTCCCAAACTGTCTCAGATGGGGTTGGGATGGGATGGGGGTGCCTCTGCATCCTCCCCACCTCGGGCTGCTGGTGTCAGCCCAGCTCAGATTCCCAGTGCAGTTTGCTCCTGGTCCTCAGGGTGAAGGACACGTAATGACAGACAAACAGGGCCAGGGCCACAGCCCAGCCCTGGCTCCCAGCCTTTGGGCTGTGCCATGCCCATGGGGCAGAGCAGAGCTGGCCTTGTCCCCACTCCTGCCCGGTGCCCTGGGTTAGAAACAGCTGGAATAGATGTACTGGGATCCCCAAATCCTCTATTCCAGACCCGAGCACATCCTCTCCTGGCAGGCTGTGGGGACAGGGACACAGAGCACCCCAGCCCCGAGGCACAGCTCACCAGCAGGATGTGTGTCACACAGGACTCGATTATATCTCCAGGGTGACTTCTCCCCCTTGTCCTCATTTCCCTGCATCCTTAGAGCAGCGTGGAGTGTTCCACGAGCTCAGGCCTCCCGTGCTGGGCCAGGCTCTGTCCTTCCATCAGCACCATCACAACAGTGACAAACCCAATGAAAACTCTCTCTTTCTGGGAGCATCCTCAGGAAGCCCGGGATTCTGGAGAGCTGCCAGCTGCCCTCGGGGCAGGGCTTCGGGGAAGGAGTTCCCACCTCGGTCTCTGCTTCGGTTCTCAGCTGGCAGAGCACTGCTGAAGGCCGCTGGCTGGGGAACCACAAATGTCACCCACGTTTGCACACATATTTATGTTTTCCTGTGAAACATCATGATATGTCTGTGCTGCTGGCAACGCTCAAAACCAAACAAAGCAAAACAAAGCAAAACAAAGCGAAGCAAAACATCCCTCTCTGGCAGCTCCCAACTGAAGGAGCTGGGGGCGATGCCAAGGCTGCCGAGGCAGGGCTGACCAGCTGGTCCCTCGGGGGGCACCGGGGGCACGGGCTGGCCCCAGCAGTGCCCGGGAGGCCGGTGCCCCTCACACCCTCGCCCGTGGGGCTGCTGCTGCGCACGGCCACATCACTCGGGCGTCGCTGGCCTCGTGTCACCAACCCAGCGCCAGCGAGCCCGACAAATAACTGTTTGCAGCTGTCATTAGCTGAAAACAAGGCGAATCTGCATATGCTTAGTCTTAATTAGGCAGCTTGGCAAGGAGCCCTCGCTCGCTGCTACCAAACAGCCATTTCGCTCACAAAAGGGTGACAGCAGCCCCGGCGTGTGCACACAGACACACAAACACACGGACTGGATGCACAAGCGCCGGCGAAGCCTCGTCCTGTCCCGGCCCCTCGGAGGGTGACGGGGCGGAGGGTGCCCGGCCCGAGCGGCCCCAGCCACGTCCCCAGCCCGGGACGCGCGACAGCCATAGCAGAGCTATGGAAAAGAAACCCGAGGAATTTCGCCCCTCAATGCCCCATCGCTAATTACTGAGCTCTCATTTACCTCTCAAAGGCACGCGCGCTGGCAGAGCTCGCGGGGGCATTTCCACGCAGGACGAGGAGCAGGAGGAGAGGCGGTTCGGGGCCCGGCGGGGCGGGCTGTGCACAGCGCGGCGCGGAGCGGCGCTGGACCGGAGCCGGGAAGCGGCGAGCGGAGCGAAGGAAAGCGGGTCAGGGCTCGGCAGCGGCGCTGTCCCCCCGTGCCCGCCTGACGTCAGCCCGGCAGCGGGGCAGCCCGGCCGGCTCTGCCCGGCTCCTTCCTCCCCATCGCCATCCTCATCCTCCGGCAGAGCCCTCCCGCCGCCGCCCAGGGGAGCCGGGCACGGCCCAGCGGGCGCTGCTCCATCGCCGTGCGCACCGACACGGCCGTGCCGGGTCTGCCAGGGTGGCACCGCTCACCACGGGGCTGTCCCCGGGGACACCCGCGCTGTTCAGAGCGGGATCCTGAGCCAGACTCCCTGTCCTGCCCCTTCTGAGCCCCACACATCACAGAGGGGTCACCGCCGTGTCCAACACCTACCTAACAGTTCTGTTTAAAACATCACCTGGTGAGCAGCATCGGGAGAGAAAATGCAAATTACAGCGAGTTTAACCCTGTGTGCAAATGTGTGCTGCCAGATCCTGGACTGGTTTTGGCTGGAAGGGACCTCAATGACCACAGAGCTCCAAGCCCGATGGACAACAGCTCTCCAAACAAACCAGAACAAAGCAGCCACGTGGCAGCTTCCTGTGTGACCTTACCTGAAGCAGCCAGTGCCAGCACTGAGAGGGGCTGCAGCTTTGGGGCCATCCCATGTTCTACCCTACAAACCCCTACTCCTTGGCACACAGAGCAGCACACACCATCCTCAGCATCTCCTCACCCTCCACCAGGGCAGGTCCTGCCAGTTTCCCCAAAATTAAACCCCCCTGTAAGTTGTTTTTCCCACACAATAGTTCCCACCAACCTTTTTCTCTGGCACTACTGTTAGAATCCTGGAATGGTTTGGGTTGAGGGACCATAAAGCCCACCCAGTCCCACCTCTCTGCCACAGGCAGGGACAACTTCCATTACACCAGGCTGCTCCAGGCCAGGATCAACCTGGCCTTGGACACTTCCAGGAATGGGAAGGCTTGGGATGCTCCCTGCTCATGTGCAACTCCCACTGGAAATCTCACATTGGGTCATTTATTGAAAACTTTTTTTATTGTAATCAAAAAGTGACATAACAGGGCTGTAATGTATTCTGCATTTTATCCGCTGGTATTTGGTAACTGGTACCAGCTGCTTCTGCCAGGCAATTAAAAAAAACCCAAATGTGAAAATCTTCACAGTACAGTAAACTCCACCCAAAATAATTAACGGTGGTTAAAAAGAAGATGCCCCAGCAAAACCTTTCATGTTACATGGTCACAACTCACAATTCTGTACAAAATGTTCACTTTTATAAAGCTCTGATGTAAAAATCAAATAATCAAGCAGCAATATTTTAAGTGCAGCACAGGGTCTTTCATGTCATTATTTACAACGCTTGAAGTCGTTTACATTTTAACAAAGATCATACAGATGACTTAGTAATTAAGTCATTTTTTCACTATCTGTCGGTTTATGTCGTGACAGATTTCACTTTTTGGTCGTCTTTCTCTTTATCTTTGCTCTTCTTCGATTTTTTCTTCTTGTGTTTGTGTTTTTGGCTCTTTTCCAATTCTGTTTCATTTCCCATGTGTTTCTTATGCTTCTTATGTTTCTTGTGCTTCTTGTGCTTCTTCTTCTCTTTCTTCTTTTTCTTTTTCTTGCTGTCCTGGCTCTCCCCTGAGCTGGCACTGCTGCTGTGGCTGCGTGTCTGGCTCTCAGAGGGGCTGTGGCTGCGGCTGCGGCTGACGCTGGGGCTGCTCTGGCTCTGGCTCCTGCCCACCTCTGGCTGCTCGGCGGGAGCCGGGGCCACCGCCTCCTCTTTCGCTTTATCCACAGCCTTTTCCTTCGCCTCTTTGGGCGTTTTCCCCGCAGCCTCCTCGTCCTTTGCAGACACGTTGCTCTCGCTGTCGCTCTCGTTGTAGTCTGGCACGAAAGCGGCCTCGTCAGTCTCGCGGGTGAGGTCGGACGAGAGGCGCGCGGCGCTGCTCACCGGCGGCTTGGGCTTCGCCGCGCCTTTATCGCTCTGACCCACCACGTTCTCCTTCTCCACTTTAACTTCTGGCGAGTCCTGTTTCACCGGTGGCTTATTCCCACCTGGCTCTTTCTCCTTATTGCTCTTGACTTCCGGGACATGCTTCTCTTTTTCCTTCTCCTTCTCCTTGCCCGGGTTTTTGTCCGGGGGTTTGTGTTCCTCAGCGGGGCGCTTGGGCTCGTGCACGGCTTTGTGCTCGGCGGGCTTGCGCTCCCGCGGGGGGCTGTAGCTGCTCCGCTTGGCCTCCGCAGGGCCCTTCTTGGGTGGCTCCGCGCGCTCCTCTCTCGGTTTGCTCTTCTGCACTGCTGTGGAGTCTCTGATCCGGGATGGGGAGTCTTTCCTCCGTCCTGATTCACTCTTCTCATCTCTGCGCTTGGAACTCGAATGCTCCCTGCTGCCATCATGGTCAGACTTCTTGTCCCGGTTGGGAGTGAAGTCCTTCACAGAGGAGCTACGGCCACTGTCATGCTTCTCTGAAGATCTGCCATCTTTAGAAGACTGAGATACAGTTTTTCCATTTCCTTGTTCAACTGTTCGTTCTGAGTGCTCTTTTTCTGGCTGAACACTGCTCTTCCTCTTCTCAGAACTGTCCTTGTCTGACAAAGAATGATCCCGGTCTTTGGTTTTACCTTTTTCACTTGACAAGGAACTTTTTGAACTCTTGGCATCGTGTTGGGTGCTCTCATAACTTGTCTCTTTTGCAGCCTTCTGTATTTTCTCCAGAGGCTCTGTCTCCTTTTCAGTGTGTTTGAGGGGGTTTGGTGCCTTTGCACTCACAGGTTTGATAACACTGGTTGGTTTTCCTACAGTTGGGGGCACCTGGGTGGTGGATTTGATGTCTTCCTCTTCAGACTCAAAGTCATCTTTATCCCACTTGGACTGAGGGACCTGGATCATGATAATGACATCCTCAGCAGGGGCTGTTATGTCGTTGTTATACTCCTCCAGGGTCTTAATGACAGTTCGTTTGGTGTCTGGCTTCTCCTCAGGCTTCCTGACAGGGCTTCCCCCAGTGGAACTCGTGCTGGGAGGAAAAACACGGACATTAGTAATGGGATGCACACACAGCCAGCTCTGGGAACATTTTATAAACTGGCTTGTGTTTCAATTCTAAATTCTCAGCATTTTCCTTAAGGATGTTCAATTAAGGGAACAGACAAGAGAAAGGCTGAGTCCACTGGCTGAGATTATGAGCAATCAATTAATTTAGTATCTTGCTACTATACATTTAATTAAGAAAGACACAAGATTATCAGATTGGGGACTGTCTGATCTGGTAATTCCTTCATGTCCTATTTCTCCCAATGGCAGATAAATTAGATATCCATTCTTCTTTCAACATGAAAGCAAGCAATTATGGAGAGGTACAGACAGGCAAAGTTTTATCCTTATGCCCCAGTTCTTCCTTAGAAAAATGGACATTTTAAATACTTTTTAGATTACCAAGACACTATCTTAAGTCTTCAACAGATGTCTTAAATGCTTTGAGTTTGCATCATCAGCAAATGAACCCTACACCAGCTTCCTGTGCAGTACAAACTGCTCGTTTTCCTTAACAACAGCTGAGTTTGACCCATGTACAGTCTCATAAGGAAGATCATGGATTATTCCCTTGTTTAGCACAAATTTAGCTGTTCCTTTCCTTAAGCCCCATAAACAACTGGAGGAGGGGAGGAGGAAAGAAAGAAAAGGAAAAGAACAAGAACTGCCTGGGGTACCTGGTGTAATCCACAAGAGTTGAGCTACCGCCATCAGCTGCTGTCACTTTCCTCCTTGTTTTTCCCTTTGTCTTTTCCGCTTTAACTTTGCTGCTGCTGGGCTCAGGTTTCTCCACAGCTTCTTTTCCAGGTGGCACATTTTCTCCACTCACAATCTTTTTTCCAGTTTCTCGGTTAAGTTTAATCTTTTTGGATGGGTTGTTAAGAAAAGCAGCTTTATCCTTTTCTGGGGTCCGCTCTCCTTTCTCCCCCTCGGGCTCAGCCTTCCCCTTGGGTGATGTTTTCAATTCTGCACTTTCAGGTTTATAGGCCTTTGCAGAAGTGGCCTCATGTTCTTTATCGGCCTTTTCCTCTGCTTTTCTTTTCCTTTTCTCAAGTTTGGCATCAGAAAGTTTGCTTTTCTCAGCAGGTTTCTTTGACTTCTCCTCCTTGCTGGAGGGCTTCTCTGCCTTGGCTTCTTTAGGGTGTTCTTTCTTTGCCTTCTCCTCCTTGGCTGGTCTGGCTTCTGGGTGGTCCTTTGTCACTTTGGGATGAGCCTTCCGTGGTGTACCAAGAGTCTTCTCATCTTTCTGAGAGGAAGAGGTTTTAACACTGTCTGGTTTTGGCAGCTCCTCTTTGACTTTTTTCACAGGAGGTTCCGTTCGAGGAGATTTTTCGCGATCGGGGTCCACCTTTTCCTGGGAAGCTTTAGCTGGCTTTGCTACGCTGTCTTTCTTTGGAGCAGCCGCCACTTCTACTTTCCGCTTTGTTTTCTCAACCTTTGCTTTTGGCTTATCCTTCTCTTTTTTCTCCTTTTCAGACACTGGTTTGAAAGCAATGGAATCCGCTTCCATGGGCTCATCCCTTACAGGGGTGGCATCATCCCTGCTTGGCAGCATGAACAGAGAGTCTGTTTTAGCATCTTCTGCTGGAACTGGCTCTCTTGGTTTTCTTGCCCCTTCTAACAGCTCAACGTTGGGAAATCCTTCATTCTCATCCCCTTTTCTTCTCTTCCGGTGTTTTTTATGTTTATTGCCTTTTCCATCTCCCAGTGGATTTTCCACCTCCTTCTCTTTTGATTTTGTAGGATCTTTGATGCCATGGCTCTCTCTCCCGGGCTTTTCGGGGTAGTTTCCAGCTACATTACGATTCCTGTGGCTCTGCCCAGCAGGATACTCCTCCCTCCGTCCCCGAGCATACGGTGAATTCTCTCGTCTGGTCCCAGGTGGGCCAAACCGTTCTGGAGAGAAGTTCTCTCTGCTCACTGGAGGCCGTGGCTGAGCGCCCACAGCATAGCCCTTGTAAAACTTCTCGTACCACTCTCTGTAGTTCCTCTCCCACTCTCTGTACCTCTCCTTCTCAAAGGGGTCTCTGAAGTCCACCGAGCGGCCGTAGTAGGCCTTCATGTCGTACGGGGGCACCTCTCGGTAGCGGTTGAAGTACTCGCGCTCGGCCTCGCCCTGCGGGACCGTCCGTTTGGTGGGGGACTGGCCCCGGAACACCGGAGACCTGGAGCGGGAGTGGTAGCGCCGGTACGGGGGCGAGCGGGAGCGCGAGCGGTGGTAGCCGTGCGAGCGCGAGCGGGAGCGGTAGTTCCGACTCTTCCCTTTGCCTCGTCTCTGATAGGGCGGCGACCGCGAGTAGGAGCGGGAGTGGGAGCGGCTGAAGGAGCGCGAGTAGGAGCGGGAGCGCGACGAACCTGAGCGTGACTTGGAGTAGGTGTATGAGCTTCTAGAGTAAGATGAAGCACTATAGGGAGACTTGGACCTTAAAAAAACACAACAAAAAAAAAACAGATGAAGTTAATTCCAAACAGTCTTTCTCTTCAAATCTTTTCCTCCCACACTTATTTTTTCTTTCCTCTCCACATGCTTATGTCAAAGCTTCTTTCAGCTGCTGACATAAAGCTACTGCGAATTGAAGAACTTGATAACACGTAAAAGTTTCTGCTCACAAGACAGAACAGCTGCTGCTTTGTTAGTGTCAGAACACACAGAAGGGTCAGTCTACTTCCACTCACTCTATCACATGAGCTACCAGAGCTACGGACAGATTTCAGGTGGTTACACTGGCCTCTACTGGTATGGGAACACGCACATTTGTCACTACTCGGCAACCACATGCAGTGCAAATCATTTTTGTTGCAGTAAGATGAAAAAAGAGCAAATCTGAGTGGCTACAGTGCAGAATCACACCCAGAAAACACCACATAGCCTGAAGACAGCAAAGCCCAATGTTAAAACACCAGCTCGGTCTATTAACTGCACCCTTTTTTGGGAGTTTGGACAGGATGCACAATCCCAATACTGCAAAGGACCTACTGACAGGCCTGTGGAATCCACACTGCCAGGCAGGTGTCCCAAAAACATCCTGCACATCCCTCCAGCAATAACCAAGGCAAGTGACTGCATTGCAAGAAAAATCCCATCTAAAAGCTTCTACCCTCAGTCTCTAGTCACATGCCCCAGTGCCATGACTCTGGGAAAGCTCCTGACAGCACTGCTAACAACTACTCCTGCCCAAGGGATATCTGGGGACAGAAAACAGCAGCTACCCTCAGGTTTTCTTCTACTGTTTTTTAATGAATCATTTCACATGATTCATATGTTCATTAGCATCATTCCTCCGCTCCAAGTCCCTCACCATTTTCAGATTTCCTTAAAAATAAGTCTCAGCTTTTAATTCCCAATAAAAATTTAACAACGTCACCCAACAAGTGAAAGCCCCCAGTCTGCAGTCTAGGTTCAAACATCTCATGTACCAACATGAGATGGACAAAAGCAGAAATGAGGATGATTTCTCTCACCTATCTCCTCCAAACTGCTTGGACTGCTCAGTTACAATCAGAATAGCGAGACGCTGAAAATGCAGCCCTTACAGCTATTCTGCTCCTGGCCTCCTCAGGGCTGTCAGGCAGTGAAGGATACCACTGCAGAGATACCTTAGCAAGACAGATGCTTAGCGCTCCTCAGCGCCTGCTGCCCAACGCTAATTCAGTCACCTGCAATCTCTGCCACACTGGAGCCAATAACTTGCATATGACACTCCTGTCACTGCTCATCCCTCAATCATCCAATCAATCTAAAGACAGGGAGGTGGAGTGGAACTCCTCCTGATTCCTCTAGACAATCTGCTTCTCCATTACGGACATGTAAAGCAGTTACCTGGAAAACGAACGCCTACGCTCCTTTTGAATCTTTTTATATTCCATCAATTCCTTAGCAAAATCATTTGTAAACTCATCAAGTTTGGACTTTTTCTTTTCCCTGTTAAAATAAGTTTGACCTTTATTACAATTATAGTTTGACCTTTATTACAAAAGACATCAAGAAACAAAACATGGCCAATATGAGAAAATGTTTACTGCATGCAATGCAAAAGGTGAACATCCTATTTAAGCAAAAACAGTTCCTACAAGTTTTAGGAAAAGTTCTAGAATTACATTTGTCTTGGTTTAGCTTTGCATATTTACCATCTGCGATGAAAAAGTATATTGGAAGAAACGCTATGTCACTTTTGCTAGGTCAGATGCACTTTAGCGTAATCGCAGTCCAATACGCTCCCCCGATACAGACATGAAAACAAGGCAACGTTAGTGAGCCAAATACTTACTCCTCTTTAAGCCTCCGTTGCTCTCTGTAAAACTCCTCCCTAGAGAGAGGAGGTGCTTGTGTCGTTGGGATGGTGTTTGAATGAGCCGCTGGCACTGCTGTTGGGACCCAAGCTGATGACATGTTTGCAGGAGCTGGGGGATATCCGGGAGGGGGGACAGTGTACCCAGCGGATGGAGGCTGCCCAGGTGGAAACTGAGGAGGAAACTGTGGTGGTGGTACCCCCGGAGGAAGAGGAAGAGCATGGGGTGGTGGAGGATACAAGGGAGGTGGAGGCACAGGCACAAAGACTGGTGCTGATGCTGGCAGTGATGGGGCCTGAGTCCTTTGGGCACGGTCACTGTGCGGGCGTCCTCGATTTGAACTTTAAAGAAACCCAAAAACACGTGTCACTGTTTGTCACAGCCTGCCCTGAGCGTACAGAGGAAAGCGAAGCGGCAGCACGGCGGGAGCACTCCTGGTTCTCACTGGTCTCCGGCTTTCTGTTCGCTCGAGACTAAACTCAGTCCTGGAGCCTCGTACTTGCCTTGCACATCTTCGCCCCAGCAGCTCCCTCAGCCTTCTCTCCTTACACTCAGCTTTGGGACTGCGGGCGAGGCTGCCATGAGACCCCCATCTCCCACGAGCCAAGCACCCACTGCTCCTCTGCCCCTGCTGGACACACCTTGAGCTCTGCACTCCCGGGCTTCCGAGCACTGCGCAGGAATTAACTCACCTCTCACAACTCTCCTAACCTCTCCTACATTTGCTTCCTGAGCTCCTGCCTCGCGATGCATTGGCCTGTTCTTGTCCCTGAATTGTTTTTTTCTTGTTTACTGGATTTGAGATTTTAGATAATCTGGGGGACGGATGCTGGATTTTGTTTTGATATATCTTTCAGACTTTATAAAAACAATGACCCTTACAGCCTGGCTGTAACAAATCTCTAACGAATGAAGGACTAATTTGATGCTGTGATAACAGATAAACAGGCTCCTCTCTCTAATGAGAAAAAGGAGCTTGGCACTTTGTGATGACTAAACTGCAGAGATACAAAACTGTCATAAAAATAACAGCCTCTAATTTTTCAATAATTTGCTCAATCAGTATCAACTAAGTTGTTAAAGAAAGAACGTTGGAGGGTGATTTCTACTGGGAAATCAATTTCTTCAGCCCTATTCAGTCAGCAATCAAAAGGGTGCTTTTCCATTTGATCTTTTAATTACATTTAATTTTTATATGTAATTTAGGCTTCCCAAAAAGTGTTCATTAGTCAGAATCTTCTCTTCAATTATGTACTGGAGTTTTATTTTTCAATAATCTTACTGTAAGCACAGGTCCCCTTTGTTAAAGTTAATTTAAATGAAGCCACTTGAAAATTAATTACCACTTGAATTCTCCACAACTATTATTTCATTATAAATCAGCTGTTGTCTAAGCGATGTGTTACAGATTAATTTACAACTGGTTACAACTAGTAATACATTCAATTTCTGTTGAATACTTACAGCTCCCAGCCTGGCCTGCGAAGTGCACCAGCTCTCATTGGATGACCTTTTGCAGCAGGGACAGGAAAAAAAAAGTCCCAGTAAGTTTATCTGAAGACAACTTTTTGGACAAAATTCTAAGTTCTAGTTTCTTACCAGTTGTAGGTATTGATTGTCCTTGAGGGCCCAGAAGACTTGGTATCGCTGGCTGTCTCAGTACAGGAACCTGATAGCCCTTGGGAATAAATGCAAACAGTCACAAAACAAGCTCTACTAGAACATAAGAATCATTGTATGTGATTATGTGATGAAATAAAATCTACCTTCTCTTCCAACAAACTGCTGATTGACAAAGGGGAAGATTTGGAAAGCTCAGCAGCAGTCATCAGAGCAGGAGGCAAAACAGCATCGGCATCACTACAAAAACAAAACATTTTTATTATCGAAACACTGCTTTGAATTGAAATATAATAAATATTTTTAAATATAAAGTCCAAGGTGAGAAAAGGCTGATTTCACTAAATAAAAAACATATTTTAAAATAATCTTCACCAGATTTACACCTGTGAAGTTGCCAGGCTCCAGAGGAAGCACTGCTGAGGAGTCTGTTGGGATGTTGGCATTTAGTGAGGAAGCTCTCTGGAAAAATATTTGATTAAGCAGCACTTGAAAGGATGAGAATCCATATAACCTGTGCACTGAACCTCAGCTTTGGAAGATACAAGAACTGAAATTCCATTAGAAAATGTTTCTGTGCTCCTTTGAATCGTGATCCTTGTACTGATGGCACAGCTGAGCCTGGCAGCCCTCTGCACACACTGGTTCTGTGCATCCAAGGCAGCAGGATTAAAGGATGTAACCCTAAACACTCGTAACAGATTTTTACATGAAAATATTATTTCCTCAGTAATAAAGAGAAAATAATGAGACACTAAGGTCTAATGGAAATAAATGGGTACTCTATGAATGGCTGGCCACTTCAAATCAAAACCAGTCCCTTCTTCAGGGCAAACTTGCGCTGAATGACTGGTAGGGGAACCTAACAAAAATACTGCCAAGAAAATTCCTGCATGTTCTGCTTACTGAATTGTCCTCATTCCAAGCAAAAACAGAACCACAAGTTCCACAGTGACCTTCAGCTTTCACTAATGATACACTTTGCTAGCTGCAAAGCTCAAGAAAAATCTAACCTGAGCATTTTGATTTCTTTTACATTGCTGTTGATCTCCAGATCTCCTTACCGAAAAGGTCCATCTGGCTTTTCCCCACGGAGAGAGAGGGACACTGCCGGAGGGAGATCGGAGACAACCACAGAAGACGGATTGACCGGCAGCCCAGCTGCCATGGACGGCCCGGGGCCCAGGGAGGAGAGGGCGGAGCGGGAGGCCAGCGAGGCCAGCGGGATCATGAGCGGGTCCTGCTGCCGGGCCATGGCCGGCCGCATCAGCGGCTGCAGGGTGCGCGTGATCGTCTGCCGCATCAGCGGCGGCGGTGGCGGCGGGGGTGGCGGCAGCTGCTGCTGCTGCTGCTGCTGCTGAATCTTACGGAGCCTTTTTGTGTAACCGGTTTCATTCTTGAAGTTGTTGACAGCCTAGAGGTAGGGAAACATGTTTGAGAAGGTGATAATAAACTTCAGTAGAAATATGAATATGAACAAAAGCATTTCTACAGGAAAATCACTGTGTGTTCCTGTAAGTGCTATTAATCCTAAACCAACTAACAAACAGCTATGAACACACCCTATGGAACTCTGGTATCAATGACTGGTACCTCAGAGTCTCTGCATTAAAAGTACTTTGCTGTTAACACCCAATTTGAAAGTGAGGACATCCCATTAAAGACATGTGTATCCTGAATTTGCCAGATTGTCTCTAATGAGCAGTAGGCTTCTGTAAAAACAGATCACGTATTTGAAAAGTAAACTTAGTTTTGTTGAGTTCAGCCTTGCTTAAGGAGATCTAAATTAATATTTTCACCCATTTCAACTCTTTACAAATAGATTTTTCTAACAAAGAGTTCAGGCTAAAGTCACAACATTACCTGGCGCAGAAACTTATTGGCGATTAAAGCATCAGGAGAAACATCTGTCTGATGGCAGGTAGGGCAGGTGTGTTCCTCGGACTCCAGCAGTGCTGTTCTAATACCTGGGAATAATTAGAATATTTAAGTAGTTTATAGCCAAACTAAGTAAACTTTTTCATTCTCATTAATTACAAAAACAAGCATATGATTAATGGGGAAATATGGTCTTAAACCGCAAGCATGGAGCTGTTCATGTTCTATAGTGGGAAAAACTGGCAGAGGAACAGGTTGCCCAGAGAAGATGTAGCATCCCTGGAAGTGTTCAAGACTAGTTTGGATGGGACTTGGAGCAAGCTGGGCTAGTGGAAGGCCAACTCAAACCACTCTGAAATTCTACAACAATTTCTAGCATACAGCAAAGGGTCAATATTTAATTGCGGTAATATGTAAAGATGCAGAGCAGACTGGCATGTGACAGCTCAATTGGTCTTTTTTCCACTCTAGTACAGCAAAAAGTCATTCCATGTTAATGAACAAAACACATTTCAAAAAATCATGAGGTTTGATTTCTGAAGGTTTTAACCAGCTCTAGGGAAGCATGTGGACGAAATGCCTCAACATCAGTTCTTTGTAGTCCGCACTAAGTGCCCAAAGCTGGATACATAATTCTGTGTGAGGGAAAGGGCTGTGGACAAAATAAATGCATTCTATATCTAATACTGTAACCACCTGCACTAATATGCACTTCCCTCATCCTCTTCCCTCTGCAGGTAAACAGGATTTAACTAGAAACCTAAGGAAGGAAAAAAGCTTTCTACCTTTTTTTCACCATCTACACAAGAAGAGTCTTTCCCTGCTCATGACACGCTGAAGTATTTAACAGAACTAACACAGCAATTTCCTTATCTCCTATTTCTGCTCTCAGAAAATCAAATTTGATGTCTGAAATTAACAAATTTGGCAGTAACACTTACATTCATCACAGTAACTGTTTCCACAGCAGGGAATAACAACTGCATCCGTCATTATATCCTTACAAATGAGACACAACAGCTCATCTGGAATAGGATCATCTTCTTCTGAGGAGGAGGATGGCTCCTCAGGTAGGAAGGGAGGCTTCTCCTTCTTTCCTATAGCATAAGCTTCCCTGGAAGTAGAGTGGGGAAAGCAAAAGAAAGAAGTTAAAGGGAAAACTCTTCCAAGCTTTGAATTTTATAAAAAAAAGACAATATGTGGTATTCTTCTCCCTCTCCACTGGCCTTCCTAAATACAGCTGTTTAGTTTGAGCTACTTTTCTATAGCCCTAACATAAGAAGAAGGAGGGAGGAATTCTCCTGCAGAGCTATCCAGTTCAGTGGATCAGCTAAGAAATCAGTTCAGACTAGAAAAACATTTGACAGCTTATATCAGGTGACATGAATCTCCTTTGCCAGAGGCTAAATGTAAATTGGAGGCTCAGGATAAAGCTGGTATCCCAGTAATGACATTTTCCAAGTGAAAGAAGTCTGTGTTACAGCTTCCAAAAAAGGACATCCAGGTGAGAAAACCAGAAGGGCTACCAAGAGTATTTTAGAACAGCCACTGTGCTCAGCACACACAAGTGTTTTCCTAGTTTATAGCAAGACGAAAAATTAAGCCTGCTTCACATCTGAGGGAGGGAGTCACAGTCCAACAGCTGCTTTATTACGTTTTACATGAAACCTTTGAAAGACAAACTAGAATCAAAAGGAGTTCCCAGAGAGAATAACCCCAATTACAAATGCTGGTGGAATGTTCTGCAGAAATAGTCTCAGCACACCCCATGTTTAACCAGCTCCCAGGGGTGTGAGGACCCCCCTCTTTGTTGTTAGGCAGCAGCATGGACTTTAAAGCTGAAATCCAGTGCCAATGCTTCCTCCCCACATGTCCAGGTGCTGGCCAACGTAGCTGCACCGCCACTTGTGCATCTCTGTCTGGTTTCTCCCATTCCCCTTTGGGATCAGTCCAACCAATTCCATACTTACGCATCTATGGTTGGAATTGCATATTTCCCAGTGTTGGTCAGCATGGCACCCTTTGTGTTGGGGTCCTTCACCTCCATCATAAAACTTCTTGGAATTCCTGTGCTTTTTTTAATTCTGGGAACAGACTCGAAATTTTTGTCCTGTTAAGAAAGGCAGACGTATTTCAAGAACCACACTGAAAATGAGATTTCAGTGACTATTTTAAGCACAAAAACCTTTAACCCTCTCCTCTTACCTAGTGTAAGGGACTAAAATACCCTTTTCCCTAAATGAATGCAGCCAGGGTGTTCCAGAGGCTAGAACAATGTTTTGAACTCATTGACATTCTTTGGCTTAACTACAGATTCCTGAAGGGTGAAATCCCTCAAACTGGCTCCTCCTCCAAAGGGCAATTCAGAGGGAGCTGGACTCAGGGCTTGGAGAAACTTGTTTTGAGATATTTCTAGCATAGGGATTCACAGAAAAGATCTATGGGAATATTTAGTGCCTCTGACCTAACGAAAAGAAAATTTTACAATTCCAGGTTTTTCTTAAATCCAAAGGGTTTTGCAACACTGCCATGTAACCTCTGTACTTCACACCAAAATACACAATTCTTACTGTATTCACGTTTGTTATGTAACTCTCCAGATAAAAACTAAAAACTGAGCACCCCCCAAGGCCCCCAAGTCTTACCCCATTTGTTGGACAGTTCTTTATGTAGTGCCCAGGTTTGCCACAGCGAAAACAGGTGTAGGAGGGTGGAGGTGGCCCCACGGGTTTCTTCATGTAACTGCAAGTTTTTGGGGGAAAAAAGGAAAAGAGATTAATGTGTCTCTCTTATTTAAACAAACCAGCTCTACAATTTTTACATCAACTTCAAAGAACGAGTTCCATGTTAGCAACACTTACTTGACTGGATCATATTCATGGCCAGACTGTGTCATCATAGCTTTTATTTTATCCTCCTCGGAAGCATTGGCTTCAGCCAGATTGGCAGTCTGTGCAACAGGTAATTATTTGACACACACATTAGAAACACATTTAAGCCCACACAGCCCAAGACAACACCACTCATCCAATCCTGTAAAGAGCAGCACTACACTAACTGAGCTTGCATGAGAGCAGCTGCTTATACCAAACAGATTTGTGCTGAAGATGGTCTGGGGAGTCCTTATGCCATGACATGATGTTTATGTGCCTGAGAACCTACTAGAAAAGAGCACTCTTGGGCACTCAAACCTTAGGCTCTGTTTGTACCTTACAGCAAGACTTGTGTAACCAATCCAATTTCCTTCAGATGACTGAAGCTATGTGTAGATAAACAACAATATCCAGTATTTTTAATGCTGATTTTTAAGCTCCAGACTATATTCAGGAGAAGCTCTCCACTGGACAAGGAATTAAGATGGATACAAGCAGCATTATTTACATTTTGTAGTATTAAAAGGACACAGAACTGCAGAGGTGGGGCAGTTAGGTTTGTTTGCTGAAACTCAGCTTCAGACATACAAGTATTAAAAGTACTAAAGGATTTTGCAAACTCTCAGCAAAGCAAAATTCTTTACAGCAGAGATTTGCCCAGCAGGAGCTGCAGGGAGTGCAAACTGCATGTTCCCCCTCCTAACTTCTTCCTGTGACTTAACTAGAGTGAAGACTATCTTAGTTTTTTTCCAGTTGACTATGTCCTTTTAACACACAAATTTTAATATAAACCTTCTGTACAACTAGACCTTCAAATTACTGAAGTCAGCTGATTTTTAAGTCATATTTGTTCAAATATTTTTATTACACACTAGTCCAGATACAAGCAGGGTCTAAGGGAGTGACTGCAAATGACTTGGGCCTTCAAGCACCTATCACTCAGCTCAAGCACTCATGGTTTGGTTTTGTATGCATTCATTCACAAAAGCAACCAACTAGTTTCAACATTTTATTAAATGGTTGTTTCATATACACAGTTTCTCCACAGTAACAGAATCCGGATCGCCAACTATGAAATCATTTCCATTAACAGTTACAGAAAGCTTTACAGATAATACTTGACTAATTTGTTTGAACCCAAACGGTTTACAAAACACATCCAAAAGCCACAAAACATTAGTAGGAATAGACCAAAATTCAAATATGGCATTTCATACATAGTAATAATCACCAGAGAACTGTTAACACATTGCCTCCGTGCTGAGCCGGGCTGCACTAGAGCTGTTAGAGGGAGTAACAGTGCTGAGCCACTTGGTGTCATCTTCCTGCCATTTCTGAACTACTTCAATATCCTCAAAAGCTTAAATGTGTACCCCCACCCCTTGGACAGCTTTGCACACTTTAGAGTAAAACTTCACATGAGGTTACAGACCCGAGCACACATTTAGGGACAGCACTAATGGGAACCAATTCCTTGGGTGGCTACCTTCCAAACTAGAGATATTTATATATAATGGGGTTTTTTTTTGGCCAAATGTATACAATTTAATTTCTGTAGCGAAGAGGGGAAAAGTTACCAAGTTACCAGTGGGAAGAGATTTCTTTTTATTAGAAATGAACTCCAGCCTTTATCTTGCTGACAAAGAACTAGCTGCTCTGCCTCAGGCCCTGCCTACTCTACTGGCTGTAGCTTTAGGGACTGGTGGTTGAGCACTCGGCTGTCCACACAGTGCAGTCACTAGTGCTTTCCCAGACAAATTACACATTGGTGAGCAAAAATGCAAGCAGTTCCCGAGCAAAACATGGCATTACAACAGTTTCAAAAGGTCACAGCTGCTCAGATGCCACACGTACACATTGGTATATTCCTATAAACAATGAGGTACATTTACACAATTTACACAGTCTGCGTTCAAACAAATTAGATCGGGTTGTCCACTGTATAGATCCCACAATTTATGGAATTGTGCAGCATTCAGAGAATGGGTCTGTAACTATGACTAGGGATTCAAAAATAGCCATGCAATTGTCCATGGTACAGAACCGCTTCTCTTGTGGTGGTCACACCCCCCTGGAATGTCCGTAACTTACAGCCAATTAAATTCTTCTGTACAAACTGGGTTAGTTTCCAACGTAAAATTAATGAAACGTATGAAAAACGGTAAAACAGCTTCTGAAGAGCTTCTTCTTTGTGTCTTGAGGATGAGTAATACTGCAACATTATGCTGAGGCTGATAAGGTACTCCCCCTTCTATCTTCCCAAACTGGGAACTACTCTTTACAGGATAGTATCAAAATATACACACATTTTAAAGTTAAAATAAATACTTTAGGTTAATAAAAATTAAAGGGGGCTTTCAATTACAACAGTTATTCACCAATAGGTCACAGTATCAATTTAAAAATAGGAAGCAAACACTTTTGAAGTATTTGACAAGAATATATATATATATATATATATACCTTAGTAAGCTGGGCCAGAGAAATAGATGCAGAAGAGTCATCAATCTGTTCACAAAAAATTAAACACATATTCAAGTTCTACAGTCAAAACACAACAACAGTTAACCTCTACTATAATCTGAATGCCTGCACTACATCCCCCTGAGTGTCACCCAAAGGAAATCCCAACCCAGTGTAATTTGTATTTATTCAAAACAAAGTCCAAACCTATGATGGCTTAAGAGTATCTATGTGCTTATGAGAAGAAATTAAAATAACCAACCCCACTGGAGATCTACTTATTGTTCAGAATATCTCAGAGAGGGACCTCTTTCAAAATAGTAATGGGAAGTTGTGAATTTTCAGCTAAAAAGGATTTTAAAAAATATTTAAGTTTAGTTGAGGAAGAAGTATCACTCCAGGTAACATAGTATTAGTGTAGTTTGCAAATGAATGAGTGAATGTCTCATCATTTCTGTATGCACACAGCGATGATTTTGTGAACCCAGAGCTGTCCTGTCAGAATGAAGGCCATCCCCAGCAGCCCCAAAACACACTCTGCCCCTCCTGTCAGTACCCAAATAAACCCAAATACAAGCCAATCTAGAACAGCAGCCACAACCTGTCACTTCTGGAGAAAAGCCAACTGCTTAAATAATTTAAATAAAGGTGTTTGTAATGACAGAGTAGACTATAAAAATTTAAAAACTGATTTCTTGTATATTACTAGACCATAGGCCCTACCACCCAAATCAATGAGAATTTAGATGATTCCTTGCAATCAGACCAAACCTGATCTTTAATAGCAGCCCAATACTAAATGAACAAAGGAAATTGCAAAGCATACTCCTGATGAAAAAGACATGGATTCAGAGCACAAGCCTGGAATTTTTGTCTCCATTTTTCTCCTCCCAGTTGCCTATGGAACAGCTCTCAGGAATGACATCCTCAGGCTAGAAGCCAGACAACTAGTGCTGAAAAGCAGTTTTGCCAAAGTAAAAAGGTTAACTCGATCTAGTTCCTTCTGCAGTACATTGAATTTTATCATGCCACTAGCAGCACTTGAGCTAACACAACAGTACCAGAAAGATACCTGAATCACTGCTTACTACATCTAACCTGCTCAAAAACATAGAATAAAAGTTCACAATGTGAACTGAACAGCTCTCCAAGAAGTCACTAAACAGGTCAGCAAAGAGATTAAAACCTTTCCTTAAAAAAGGTCTTGTCCTTTGCTACCTAACGTAGTAGAGAATTCGAGGGAACAGTTTTAGTAGACTGGGAAAAGGTATTTCCATGCACAAGATGATTCCTCACACCACTAAGTTGTTCCTGTTCTGTGTTTTCAGGAAAGTACACACAGTATCCCTGCATTACTGACTAAAGAGCTCTTGATGCTTTGAGACTAAAGTCTTCTTCCTTTGAAGAGGAACACAGAGATCTAGACAAAAAGACCTTCATTCCACTGCAAGTTGTACCACAAGATTCATCTCTCCTTCCTTCCAGAATATTTTGTACCTAGTTCTGTTCAAAAGGAGGTCTGCACAAGCATTTTGAAGCTTCATCCTCCATATGCCACTCTTTTACACATGAAAAAGCAGACCAGCATTCTCTCAGGGCAAGCACAGCTATAATTTTGTGTTTTTTCAGAAACAAACAAGAAATTAGGAAAGCTTTAGGTCTAGTACTGACCAGGAACTGAAACACAAACAGTTAATAAACTATTAATTCTTTTTTCAGGAAGCTGCTATTACACAGCCTGCAGGCAACAGTCTAATTTCTTAAAGGAGGTGATATTGAACAGTTACCAGAAGGAGCAAACAGACAGTTAATGTACTCATCAGCGCATTTGCCCATGGCCATCCTTCAACCATCCTATATTTTCTCCAATATTTTTCCTTTTAGATTTCTAATGAACTATTTCCTGGCAGTCCCTCAAAATGGTCGAGTAGAAACAACATCTCTATGAATTTGCAGGCAACCCTAAGATAACACTGCAGAAGTATTGTTAAAAAACCAAAACACAACCCAGAAAGAGTAACCCCCAAACCCTAAACTCAACAGCTGATGTTTTAACTCGCATGTTGTACAGCAGACTAAACAGAAACTAACAGCAAGCCAAGTGGGCAAGAGGACAGAAAAGAGGAGGAAGAGGCTGATCTCACTGCTGGAGTGCTACACTGACATGCCAGGGCTTTCCCCAGAGCCAAGCCTGGCTACACACAAGGTCAGCCAGGGAGGCTCCAGGTGTGCCCCTGGTGCTGACCCCACGAGCACAGCTCAGCCCTTCCGCAGCCTCTCCCAGGCTCCACGCCCTGGTATGGCTGGCCAAGGCTGGGATGGCACCTGGTACGGCACTATGACAATGAAAAAGTACTCAAAAGAAGAAGCTTTTGTGCATCCATTAAAAAAAGAAAACTGATTTTAACTCTGCAGCTTTACTCTCCATCAATAACTGACAAGATTCCTAGTGATTTACTCCAACTACACAAGACCCAGCTTCTGCTCTGAAATACATGCAGAAATATTTGTGTTAAAAAAAAAAAAAAAAAAGGCAAACAATCCCCCCGCACCAAGACCTGAATTAACTTTAAGAATAAACTCTTTGTGTTCCTAGCCCCAGAAGCTGCTGAGGCTGCAGGGCTTTTCCAGTGAGAGAGGGCCTGTACAGAGGGATTCAAGGCTTCCACCCTCCCAGACCAGGGACAGTCAGAGCACACCAGGGAATGGCTTAGCTTTTCCTTTCCTGCTGTTAGTTCTCACTCACACTGTTTTCCCTCCCACTCTGGGATTTCTCCTTTTTTCTTTTTGACACATCTACGTTAGCTTATGGTAAGATGTAATACAGACATGCCAGGGAACACACGAGGCTAAAAGAATGTTAACTTTATTTATGAACATGTGGTTTGTGTTTATACACATGCTAGTAAACAAAAAGAAAAAGAACTGTTTTCAAGAAATAAAAACCCTTCTGAATTAGATCAAATACTATAAACGTGGTTTACATAAATGCATTACATTAACTGCTAGGGTCACTGGGCCAGTGCAACTAACTCCAACTCACAATGAGAGGCATTCATCTCCAAAAGGAATTGCAATCAATCAGCAACAGAATTATGGATGTTACATTTAGTGGTTTTAGACCTACACACAGTAAGTTTGCAATTTGAAGTTGATTGTTTCCATGGGAACCAGAGGCTGCATTCTTCCCAGAACACAGCCCCAGAGTTCAGGAATTTCTAAATTAAGTTATCCTAATAGCTGATCAAGTGATCAGATCCAATGATCCAGGGTTAGTGTAATGCCTCACACCAGTCTAGTGAAGGAGAAGCAGTTATACTTAAAATAAAGATAAAAAATAAACCCCACCAAATAGTACTTTGATACTCTAAGGACTATTGGAAAAACACAGTTGCACACAGTACTGACCCAAGTGGCACATTAAGATCTAGCCCATCACCAGGCACGGGTTTCCGTGTGGGATTATCCGTTAGCAGCAGTACAAGTGTTTGCAAACCTGAAGGAAAATGCTGCCCCTTTTTCAAATGTGAATTCCAAGTGGTGGTATACTAAAGAAAGGCTTAACCTTTGGGAATTAAAGCAGCAGCCAGCCCTGGAGTCACCCAGACCCAAAAATGTGCTGCAGGCAGAAGTTAAGAAAAGTGACAGGGATTTCACTCCCAAATGCCCCAGGCTCTAACTTGGTGCCAAAATTTGTGTTAGATATTGTCATTTGCAGACAAACTGCTGAACTAAACTGCTTTATCAGATAAAGGGGAAAGAATCAAATGCAGAACTTTAGAATACCACTCTGTGTAGCAGCGATATTGAAATTCACGTCAGGCTATTAAAGACATTTCTGTACTCAGGAGGGCCCAAACAATATCACTTCAATTACACAGTTTCAGGAACAAATACCCAAATATTTAAGGACATAAGAAGGAATCATTTATCTGCACAGAACTGTCCTGAAAACATCTGGGATATGCTGGGTTTGGTATTTGTTTGAACCCCCAAGTCAAAAGTAAGGAACAGCACCAAGTTTCACAATAATGATTTCTCAGTGGTTTTTGATAACATTTTCAAAAACCATTAGGCAAAAAAAAGGTATTTAAAAACAAAAGCTAAGTGATACAATGTGAAAATGGCAAAAAATACACTCCAAACAGTTTTTATTGCAAGAAACAAAAAGCACACAACAACCTATACAAACATACATATCACTAGCTATAGACAGACAGATGTAGAACATGGCACCATGTTCAGTGTGCAAACCTTGAGCCTACAGGATCTGGAAACGATCATACATTATCTGTACAACACAGAGTCATACAGGAGAGATTCTGGCATATTCAATATGAAATACAATGCATTACTAGGCACAAATACCAATATTCACATTAGAACTCTGCAAATGATGGCATTACCCAGTTTTTACTATGCTGAATCAAATACAAAGTATTTACAACATACACTAGGTTTTACTGGAAAATATATTAAGTTAACGTTTGGCAAATTAATAAAAGGCTGCATTGTTTAGAACTAAGTGCAGTGTGTAGGAAAAAAAGTGTGAGATTGTGTTTTTACATACTGCTTTTGATGTCCCACTCACTGGCTCACTTCGACTTCTAGAAGAAGAAATAAAGGTGATGAGAATTTGAAACAAATCATTTGTACCCGACACAAAGATTCCAGAACCTGAACATCACATTATGCTCCAATACTCTAGCGAACATAGACATTTATTTGTAACATAAACTGTTCTCTCTTGGTACATTTGGTGCAACTAAAAAACACCCCAAAATCACATTTCTACATTGTCACAAATTACTCAAGACTTACAGATCTAGAACACAACAGTGCAAGAGGAAGTCATGAGACATTTTGTCTCTGCTCTCCAAGTATCAAATCCATGTGAAGTCTGTACTAGAGTTCTGTGTTCTCAAATAATCAATCACCAAAGCGTGGGGCAGCTTTGGCCAACATGTACATCCCTGGAAAGGCACACAGGTACCAGGTACAGGGCTTCAGTTTCAGTGAAGAACAGTGATAATCTACAAGTGCAAGTTTGCTCAAGTGAAAAACAGTCATGTGACAAAGGGGCAACATAACAGTGTCAGCAGCACTGAACAGTGCTAGAACAGTGTTGCTTTGTGGAAGCCCAAGCACTGTGTTCAGAGATCTACTATATTTAGCCATCAAAGTGCCAAAATATTAAACATGTTACATATGCTATATTGACTAAAAGTAGTAGTAGAAATGTCACCTGAAAGTAGTTTCTAGGATTTTGTGCGATTTAGGAGTCCTGTGACAAAAAAAAAGGTCTTAATTGCCAGAATTTGCTATAAGATAATCTTGAATACTTTACAATATTTTAGGAAATACGCTTTACATTTGAAAACTTGCTGAGATTCCACATACTCGGTGGTGTGGACCTGCATGCTCCTCATCGTGAACCACTCATGCAGCCACCGAGAGAGCTAACAAACAATCCACGCATCATCCCAAGAGTCCCATGAGCAGAAGCAATGCAAGGCTGCTGGGGAATTTACATGCCAATGGAGAGGCTCAGCTTCCTGCCACTGCTGAACACCCCCAGGCTCCCAATTATACCTCCTGAGGGTGAGGAGGTGAGGAAATACTTTGGATTACCACACAATAGCTGCTCCAGCCATTTACTGCAAGGTGAGTAGTGCCTTTCTGAAGGCCTCTCACCATCCCAGCAGACATTCCCCATCCCCAAACATTAACCACCCTGTCAGTGGTTTCTGCAGTGTTTCCAGCTGGGGAACAGAAGGCTCATCTGCCTGGTTAATTTCCAAATCTACCACAGCAGTGCTGTTCTTTGCTGATCCCCCACACCAGTAGTGACAGAATCTTTGCTGCCAGCTTTGATTCTCTGGAGGACTTTACAGCACCAGGCAAGGTGCACTGGCAGGACAGCACTCAGTGAAACGAGCCCCAAAGCAAGGCTGTGTTTACAGGCACAAAGCTGGCGGGCAGAATCCTGAGGGAGAGCTGGGAAGCACTGCACCAACTGCTGCAGTAACATGCCCCAAGGTTACATGCAGAGCCACATCCATTCGGGGATTTTGCTTGCCAATGGTTCATGGGTACCAGGATGCTGCTGTATTGTTTGTTCAAGACACACTGTAACTCCTTAGGGTACTTTCCTGAGAACCAACATTAGAAAGACATGGCAAAACCACAAGCTAATAATATCTCCTGCTGGTGGTGAAGAGGCATGGCTTTAAGGATCTGGACTGTATGAAAACATCAATGCAGCCATAATCCTGGAGTCAGGATTGCATTTGAGTCTCTGTGATTTCAATCAATACTGAGGACAGAGAATCAGGTGTAAACCTCAGAAATACAGAACTAAAATATGGAGCACAGATCCCAGCTCGGGTACAGACGGACTCAGAAAGGTACCCAGTACATTTGGTAATGTGCTGAACTGCTTCTGAGATTTGACTCTGGACAGGATTAACTGTTTATTTCATGGTACTTGCACAAAAGCCAGTACCCTTTAGGGTATGGTTCTTTATCTCTTGCCTCAAACAGATACTGTGTGTTTAGGAAACACACAGGAGTCACTTAGGAATGAAACTCCTTGTTTGCATGGCTTACCAGCTGGCAACCCTTGGTCTTTCCTCTATGACTACTATATAACTCCCCCATGTCTGAGGCAGAAAAATACCTGTCATATCCTGCCCCACCTCCCCCAAATGCAGGTGACAGTCCAACACCCAGAATCAAACTCTTTTGAGCCATGAACGAATGCTAAGTTCATGAATGTATACCTGCCTTTGTTAAAAAGGCAGACACATATTATAAGGAATCTCCCCATGTAGAGGAAACAGGAATTTCAGAAAATTTGAATCTCAGAAAAATAAACTCCAAACCAAGCTCAATAGAATCATCTCCAAAGTTACCACTGCTGGTGTCTGAACACCAAAATCTAAGTCTCCTTTGGGACAGAGACTTTGAAAGCTACCCCATGACTACAAACACCAGCAGCAGTTTTAACAAGCAAGTTACAAGCCCAGTGCCTCTGCAAGTGCTGTCAATAACAAGGTGGGCACACTGACCCCTCCCAAACAAGAGAATGTTCGCAGTACTTACATAACGTATGTTTTGCTGGTAGCTTTAACTCCTCCAATGGGGATTCTCCTCACAATCACCGATGAGTTCTTGGGAATCAGAGCACTATCATCGGTGTATTCTGGAAACGACATCAATACAGAAAAAACATTAGTCAATTTATAAGAATGTATTTAATAGGTAATTACAGAGCACTTTCGAGAATCCCGTTACAGATCTAAAAGCAAAATTTTATACATAACATCAAGCTTTCATCCTCTCAACACACCAGCAGCACCTGTCAAGGAATCTTCAGGTTTGATTATCAAGCACAAGCAGCAAAATAATTTTCAGTTTTTAAAGTTAGTTTGAATGCCAGGAGCAAAATGGTTTCAAATTGCACTAAAGTAGAGTCTGATAATTCATGAGGTTTTTCCCTGATCTGTTTTAAGCTGTTTTTGCTTCTGTTTGGCTATGAAACCAAGAGATCTCTGGAGCAAAACAAACCAAAGCTGAACCTCACCTGCATAAAACAGATTGTAAAGTCTGTGAATACTTGTCCTGAACAAACCAGGCATCAGCTAAAGCAGGGAAACTCTGCAGCACTGCTTTCAGCTTGTTAAGTACCCCTGACTCCCCTCTGCTGCCCTGCTCAGGCCTGACAGAACAGCAGAGGCACCAGCTCTGTGCTTGGAGCTGCACCGTCCCCAAGCAGGCTGGGCAGCTGCTCAGGGCCTGACAGAGAAATGCAACTGAAACCGACAGCACTGGAGTCTGGAGCACGAAAACTTGGGGGTTTCTGAGCTGCTTTCACAAGCAGGACACAAGTGGCTCAAACTAAAGTGGTACCTCCTCCCTTAAGCTCACAATCTAGTCTGAATTAACCAGAGGGACACAAGTTCTTTCCACTCACTCTCTGTAGAGAAGAGAGACTCAAACAAAATGACTTCTGAAGTCTTGAAAAGCCTTTGGAAAACAGCATGTGCCTGGAGCCATCCCTGCTCTGCCTGGGCCTGTACTGTGCTGGTTGTCTGAAAAGAAGAAAAGCCCCCTGACCTTTTACATAAGGCCCAAAGAAAAATCCAATTCTCAGACACTTTGAATAAACTTAAAATGCAAAGCCCTCTTCATAAGAATGGTTTTTATACAGAACTTACACAGGCTGTATATGACTAAATATTGTAAAGCACCATGAGAAGTCCTTCCCTGTGATGTGCCTGCAGTGTTAGTTATTCCAATCCCTTACCTCTGCAGACTGAATCAAAGCACTGGTCTGAAACCTAGTACTGTTATATATCTAGTCAAGCTTTGTCAGGATGAGTTTGCTCAGTGATCACACACAAAATACGAGTATCTCACAATTTATGCTCAATTTTTCAGTATATTATTCCTACAGGCAGGAACCTCCCTTAGACCAAAACATACCTAGCAGAAGACATCACTTCAACCATGAAATTAAAGTTTTACTTCTATTTCCAGCTAACAGAACATTTCTTCAGAAAAGTGAGAAATCATTTAGCTGAAACTAATTTCTGATCATCCCCCCAGGGAACCGAACAGTGAGACTCCTCTGGACTGCAGAGCAGTTTAAAACTGTGGGTGAAAGGACTAGCAGTGACAGAAACAGCAGCTCTTACAGAAGCCACATCCTGACACAAGCCCTGGAGCTCTGCTCCTCACACAGCCACCTGTCAAAGAGGCCACAGCGGGACTTTCTGATGGAGAAGGAGCTCAAGCAGCGCTGAGGCTGAGACAAACACCTGGAAGATGGTGCCAGCTGCAGTTCTGGAAGCCCAGAGCAGCTGTTTCTACTTGTGTCTGCCCCTGTCTCTCCATGACTCCACACCTCAAGGTGAGCAGTGAGGCCAACTCCACACAGCTACTGCTCACATGTGTCCAAGCAGAGCTCCAACAGAAACGCTCCAAGCTGGAGGCAGCAGCATTGTTCACTGCCATTCCCATATAGTTCAAACTTGTTTTACCACCAGTGATGGCCAGGAAGTGGCTACTGGAATTTCTCAATCTGAGCTGTGATTGTAAGTACCCAACTAACACAAAATGACTGTAAAAACAAAGAAAAATCTGGATATTAAAGCTTAGAGCAGAAGAGACACAACAGTCTAAAACTTGCTGTTTATCCTACAAGAAAATAGTAGCTTGAAAGAGTCCAGATTAAGTATTTCAAGGCATGAATGGAGGCAAACTAGTTAGTCAGCTGACTGCTGCCTCACACTGACACAGAAATCTGACATCAACTACTGCATCAGTGTCCACAGCCTTCTTACAGCTAGGTGCAAAGAGCTCAGATTTGCTGGCAAGTTTACGCTGCTTCATACTGAATGAGCAATTTAAAACCCCCGCTTTTAAATTTATCTATTATAAGAATTTCTGCTAGTTTTAATAATTTGTGTTTATGTATGCTATAAACAAATTAGTGACAAAAGTTCCCATGTTATTTTCTGGCCTGCTTTCATTCACGGTTTATCTGCCAGCATTGCCCAAACAGCTCTGAGCACTCTGAGAGGTTTTTCACTCAGGTGGAGTACAGAACTCACCACGAGTCCTGGGAATGCAAGCCAAGGTGTGCCAGGGCAGGGAAAAGCCTTGCTAAGCAGCTGCTGGGAGAAGGATGTGCAGGTAAGAGCTGCAATGCCTGCCAACATGCCAGGCTGCCCCACCAGAACACAGGGAATTCCCTGGAACACATTTTCTCCCTAGACAGGATTTAACTCTGTTCTCATCACCATCACTTGCTCACTTTGGGACAAGCCACTGCTGTAGCTGGCTACGAAGGCACCCTTGAAACTTGCAGAGTAACAGACAGGGCCACTCATGCTGGATTTTCTGCTTCCCCCAGAACAGGAATCCCTGATCTGGAACAAGCCGGCTCAGGAGGTCACACAGCCCAGGGAATCTCCACGGCACTGTTTGCACAGCTCTGGCCCCACGAGAGCCCCTGCCCTGCTCTGAAGGGATGAGTCCCTCAAATCCACCCAACTCCCAATCATTAATCGCATTACACCACCTGCCCTGCTTTAGGGCCCTCTGGGCTCTGATGTGGTGTCAGCCTGAACTGCTGGGGCACTACTCTGCCCCAAAACCATTCAGCCGTCCCACACCAGCTCAGAGCCAACTTTGGGGTTTATTTTCTTGGTATTTTGCCCTGTAAGTACTGCACATTTTCCTAGTGTTCTGTTTCAGAATGTCACAGCACAGGAAAGAGCACTCAAGAGACCTCTGTTGTGGAGCTCACAGCTCTTCCACAATATTCTAGGAACACCTGTCATAGAAGACAAGTAAAATAATCCAGATCCAATGAAATGGAGGCAAGTTTAAAAGCACCAATCTCGAGCACAGGCTTTAGAGAACATGCCTTGATAGCAGGTATGGAATAGGAACCCCCTACATAAAACAGGTCCCACCCACCCATTTTGCATTCCCAGAATCTTACACAGTCCATCAGATCCTTTTTTCCCACTGATATTTAAAATCCTGTGTACTTTTGGCCTATTTTAGCAGTTCTCCTATTACTAGCTTTCCATTAGGAAAAGTAACAGCTCCAGAACTGTAAAAGCTTCCAGGATCTTGGACCAATCACGGCTCATTTTGTTCTTTCCAAAGATCATTTTAACATTTACTCAGGACTCCTGAATAGACAAAGTTAAAAAACCCAATACTTATGTCCACACGTAAGAATTCCTAACATCCCACTTAGGTAGAATATCCCAGTCTAGTTGTTATTTTAATTTCTGCAGGTTAATTTAAGCATTTACATCTGATTAATAAAAAACTGAGATTCACAATTATGCATATGAACCAAAGATTTGACATACACAGAATTTGGAAATACATTCTCTAGCTATGCTTTGCAAACCACAGAGAGATTTTTGCCTTTTCACATGGAAATCACCCTTAGGAAAGCTTCAATAAGCATGTGTATCACTAATATAGAATTTAAAATTATGTATTTTACATAGTTATATATTTAAAATTTTATACTCATTTTTTAGAGGTTAAAGTGCAACACAACCTGCCTAGCAGACTCAGGACCATCCTTTTTTAACTTCACCTTGAGGCAACAGCAGCTTCTAGTGAGGCAAAGCCCTTTCCTTCCCTGGACTCTGGTTACATGTGAAAACAAAGTAACTCCCTGGTCAATCTGGTACCATGGATGCTGCAGTAATACCTCATGAGGGGATATTTACCTGCATCTTTTTTCTCTTACAACTTTCAAAGGAAAAAACTGCTGAGACACAGAACCACAGGATGGGGAAAGAAAAAGGTTTAACGTTGCAGGAATGAAAATACAATTCTTTTTGTTTCTGAAAAGTCACACTCCGAAGTCTTTAATCACATTCAAACTTATCAGGATGGCACATTACCTAACCGAAGCATCATAGTAACACAAACCCATATTCACACCACAGAATCAAGCACTATTTATTAGATTTAAGAGAATTTATGACTTCCCAAAAAACATATATTCACTGTAAACATGTATTTCTTACATACATTCACTGTAAATGTTCCGCCATAAAACTTCAGGACTGCCCTGATACAGCAAGCATTAAGTGCCAGGAAGAAAAAAAAAATCAAAACAACATTAGACAAGAATGATGAAATGATGCTCAGCAGTATCCAAACTACGGCGTCTTTTGTTTGGAAAACTTACATTAACACGAATTCCCCCGAGTAATTTTACTACACAGAACGCTGATTGTGAGAGAGGCTTTAAGGGTCTGCAGAAATTGTAACTCAGTGATACACTCGATACAAATTGTTGCTTGCAAGCAATTACTGCAAGGGGCACTTGTCTTCAATGAAAGGCGGGTAAAAAAAGCAGCAAAGCACTTTCCAATGAAGAGGGCAAAGAGAAATTGACGACAAAGTTCAGTCATCAAACACACTTTTCTTCCCTCATTGAAATTAGCCATGCGCTATACTCCTTGTGATAACCTTCACATTTCTCTGCCAGATTTCAGAGAAAGCAGGCAGGTTTGTTATGGTCACACATCCTGCCCCCCATCGCCCCCATTTTACCCACAACTCCAGGAAACCCAAACTTTTGCAGCACCTCCGCACGCAGAACTGCTCGGACGGTGCTGTGAGAGCAGCAGCTACAAAGGAACAGCTCCGAGCCCGCAGCAGCCACCGCTCCATCACCGCTGCCCCCGAACCCCACGCACCTTCTTTGGTCTGCGCGTTGGTGATCTGCAGGTCGCAGTCGGCCGCCTTCAGCTTCTCCCGGCCCATGATCTGGCGCTTGAGGTCGCTCAGGGAGATGTGCAGCCCGTCGAAGGTGACCGTGTCATAGTTGAGCTTGGAGGAGAACTTGTAGTGCACGCACGACATGGCGGGGCGCGGGCGGCGCCCGCTCTGGCGCGGCGGGGCCGCGGGGGTCGGGCAGGGCCCGCGGGGGTCGGGCACGGCCCGCGGGGGCCGGGGCGGCGGCGCTGGGGCGGCGAGCGGCGCTCAGAGCCCGCGGCGCTGCGCCATGGCCGGGCCGCGGCCTCAGGGCTCGGCAGGCCTCAGCTCTCCATCGTGGCGAGCCCGCGGCCCCCGCCCCGCAACGACCGCGGCCCTCGGCGAGCGCGGCGCGCCCGCCCGGCTCCTGCTCTCGGCCCCGCTCGACCCGGCCCGGGCCCCGCTCGGTTCGGGCTCGGCTCTGGCTCGGCCTCGCTTGGTTCGGGCTCGACTAGGACTCGGCCCCGCTCGGCTCTGCCCGGCCCCGCTCGGTTCGGGTTGGGGCTCGGGCCCGCTCGGCCCGGCGCCGCCCCGCTCGCTTCAGGATGGGCCGCGCCCGGTCCCGCTCGGCCCGGCTCGGCCCCGCTCGGCCCGGCTCGGCCCCGATGGCGGCTCCCGCGGCCGCCCCTGCCCTCAGCGCTGCGCCGAGGGGTTTCCCGGCCGACACCGCACGGGCCGCGCGAGCATGCGCAGACGGAGCGCGTCCACCACGCCGCACGTGACCCGGCGCCGCGCGTGACACGCGGTCACGTGGGAGCGACGGCCCCGCCCTCTGTCGCGAGCGCCCCCTAGCGGAGCGCGTGGGCTGCTGCCCTCATGAGGGGACGGGAAGGGAAGGGCTGGGACTGAGGGGAATATCGACTGTACAGCCTAAGGAATCACGGACCGGGACTGAGGGGAATATCGACTATACAGCCTAAGGAATCACGGACCGGGACTGAGGGGAATATCGACTGTACAGCCTAAGGAATCACGGACCGGGACTGAGGGGAATATCGACTGTATAGCCTAAGGAATCACGGACCGGGACTGAGGGGAATATCGACTGTACAGCCTAAGGAATCACGGACCGGGACTGAGGGGAATATCGACTGTACAGCCTAAGGAATCACGGACCGGGACTGAGGGGAATATCGACTGTACAGCCTAAGGAATCACGGACCGGGACTGAGGGGAATATCGACTGTACAGCCTAAAGAGTCACGGACCGGGACTGAGGGGAATATCGACTGTACAGCCTAAGGAATCACGGACCGGGACTGAGGGGAATATTGACTGTACAGCCCAAAAGAGTCACGGACCGGGACTGAGGGGAATATTGACTGTATAGCCTAAAGAGCGATGGACTGGGACAGAGGTGAATATTGACTGTATAGCCTAAGGAATCACGGACCGGGACAGAGGTGAATATTGACTGTACAGCCCAAAAGAGTCACGGACCGGGACTGAGGTGAATATTGACTGTATAGCCTAAAGAGTGATGGACTGGGACAGAGGTGAATATTGACTGTACAGCCCAAAAGTGTTCACCGACTGGCTCAGGGCTTCCTATTGCCATCGTGCCCTGCTTCAGCCCTGCCTCTTGCAATGTAGGCACTGCTGTCGTGTTCAACCCGTCTATTGAAACTTACCAACAACACTTCACTTTACAAATATTTACTTTCTAGTTCGTAAATTTCTACACAAGAAACCTTTTGCCCACCAGCTGCTGCATGGCTGTCTCAAGGAAATCTATCCAAAGACAAGTTAGTTTTCAAATAAAAATAGTGAAGCCTTGGAACGAACTCTTCTCATGTAAGGTTTTAGTCTAAGCTTGTGATCCCTGTGGGGAATTGGGCTCCCGTGTCCCACAGAACCTGCCTGGCTGCTCCCCGGGACACTGCAGCATAAAGGAACTGACTGATCTCAGCCTGGGCTGTGGGCTACGGCTGGGGACATGGACAGACAGACAGGAGTTGGGGACATGGACAGACAGGGGCTGGGGACATGGACAGACAGGCTGGATGGGGTTCTGGGACAGTGGAATGTGTCCCTGCCCATGGCAGGGGATGGATGTCCTTTGAGGTCCCTTCCCACCCAAACCATCTCCAGGATGTGTCATCTTCCATGACTCCAGGATGTGTCACCAGCTCCAGGTTCAGGGAATGCTGCCATGCCCTGGACAAACCTATCAGAGCCAAAGGAAAGGCCTGATGTGCCTGTTCCAGGCTGTTTCCTGCATGTGACAGAAATGCTCATGTCACATCAAGTGTCCTCAGCCACCCACATCCACAACTTTAAAAAACAAAACGTGAACTTCCTGATGAGGCAAAGCAATACCTCGTGGCTTTTAGAGGGGCTGGGTTACTCTGAAAGCCAGAAAATGCTAAAGCAGTGTTGAGGCTTGGTGGTCTCTGCACACCTGTGGGCACCCGGGCTGTTCTTGTTATCTTTAAATTAGTTCTGAAACTTTGAACTCTTTCACTTCAAATATATTCAGCAAAAAACTGTTATAGCTGCTGTTCTCTAAGTTCTGCAGAACAACAAAAATGTGTTGGCACTTTTTAGGTCATGCTCAGACATTAGTTTAAAAAATGAGCAATAAACAGAAACTATTTGCTGTAACATGGAGTTTCAGTGTTTACCATGATGGATTATTGGGAGCTGTGTGGGAGCTTCATCTCACTTAGTACTTTGCTGATTTATAAGCAGTTTTATCTGAGCACAGTTCTGCTGCTCAGAGCACCTTCAGCTGAGCTTTGGTCTTTGCTGCTTTAATGCTTTAATAGAGAAGTGCTTGACTTCTAGAATCATAGACTAATAGGATGGTTTAGTTGGGGAAGGACCTTAAAACTCATCCTTTCCCACCCCCTGCTACGGGCAGGGACACCTTCCACTGTCCCAGGCTGCTCCAAGCCCCGTCCAGCCTGGCCTGGGCACTGCCGGGGATCCAGGGACAGCCCCAGCTGCTCTGGGCACCTGTGCCAGGGCTTGCCCACCCTGCCAAAATCCCATCTAACCCTGCCCTCTGGCCGTCTAAGGCTGTGACATTTGTTCTCAAGCCTTGGATTGAGGCTGACACCGAACTGCCCCTGTTGTACAGCTGAACTGTACAAAGAGGAACAAACAAATCTTCAAAGCTGAGCAGGACAAATCAGGTCTGGCACCTTCCCAGCCACGCGGGCAGGTCTCCTGGACGAGCAGGCTGACAAGGCGGCAGGGTGTGGAATTGTATTTCCTTCTCCAGTTTGTTCTGTCAGCAGCAGTGACGCCACTTGTTTCCATCCTGTGGCTTGAGCTCTGCAAGAGGAGAGGAACTCACCTTGCCCTGAGCTCTCAGGGCTTGGCTGACCCAAGGTCCCAGCCCAGCCCAGGAGGGCCGAGGCTGAGCGCACGGGGCCAGTTCTGCTGGAACACCCACGCTGCTCCCTCAGCCCAGCCCGGTGTCATCACCCCACCCAGGGCTGGGGGCAGGCACTGGCTAAAGCTAAGCTTTACTGAGGAGTGACTGATGGCTTCCCAGAGCTCCTACCAACCTGCAATCAATCCACGAGCGTTTGCCAGCTCCCTGAGGCTCAGGGGACTCAGAACTGAGGGAAACTGAAAGAGTTGTGCTGGAACACTGAAACAAATCCAGAAAGCTGCTTTTAGGTCATAGGTAAGGAACAAACAAGGAAGCAAACAAGCAAACCCAGCCTGTAATTACCCAGAGTCCAGCGAGCTGCTCCTCCTTGGCTTTACTTACACCCTCCAGCACACCACTGACCCTGCTCACCCCTGTGGGCTGCTGGAAGGTGCTGACCCCGTTTTCAGAGGGTCCCAACCCTGGACAGCCCCTCTTTAATACCCTCTGGACTAAGGAGAAGATTTACCCTGTCAATGAGTCAGAAAGAAGATGAGAGCTCGTTCCTCATCACAGAACGAATCAGGAGAGGTATAACCTCCTCCCTGTGTGAGCAGCATAAGAGTTACTATCAGAGTAAAAGGAACTCTTCCATGGTAATCAGAGCTAATTTACTCAGAAAACCCTAAAGGCCATTGAGAGCTCCAGCAGCATCCCCAAGGAGCCTGTCCCAGAACAGGGCTGCTCCCACCTGAGGATCCTGGCTCCAGCACCCCACAGTGAACCCACCCTCTCGGGGCCATCCCTGGGTGGTGACCCCAAATCACAGCAAGCTCTCCTCTGCAGAGGGCTTTCCTTTGGTCCCAGCCCCGAAGGATGCCCGGGGATGGCTCGGGTCAGCTCTGGCACTGCCCACGGAGCCCTGTGCCCTGGCAGGGAGGGCTGGGAGCAGAGCCCGCAGCATCCCCTGTCCTGCGGTGCCCGAGCTGTGGGCACAGAGGGGGATAACGCTGCTGGCGGGCACATCTCGCCCTCCTGCCGGCAATCCAGAGGCTCTGGGAAGAGCCGGCTCGTTGTCTCATCACCGACGCTGCCGGGCATCACCTCCCCGCCTGATCCCCCTCGGTGTGGCAGCACCAGGGTGGCCTTGCTGCTTGAATTTCGAGTCACTGATTAAGCTGCTCGGCGAAAGAAAAGATAAAATTACCTGACCATTGCTACCTCGGGAGAGGAGGAGCCCGACGCAATTTACTTTTTTATTTTAGCTTAGGGTGTTTTTTCACCAAGGAGAGCGAACCCTCCGCCCCCGTCCCCGCCTGCCACTAGAGGTCATTTGAGCACCGGGAGAGGGACCGGCGGCGGCTCCTGCCCTGGGCAGGGACACCTTCCACTGTCCCAGGCTGCTCCAGCCCTGTCCAGCCTGGCCTGGGACCCTGCCAGGGATCCAGGGGCAGCCAGTTTCTCTGGGCACCTGTGCCAGGACTGCCCACCCTCCCACGGGGGAGTTTATTCCTAATATCTAATCTAAGCGTTTGGAGCCATTCCCCCTTGTCGTGTAAAAAGTCCTTTTCTGCTCTCTTGGAGTCCCTTTAGGCACAGAACGGGGTTCTGAGAAGGCCTTCTCTTCTCCAGACTGAACAACCTTACAGCTGAAAAGAGCTCTGGTGCCCGTTTTGGGTGGTGGTTTCTGTTCAGAAGGGCAGGAGATGCCCAGTCATGGGCATACATCTCAGCCATGTCCAGCAGAAGACCAGCAGTGGTTCATGCCCAGCACAGCCCCGTGGCTGCTCCCAGAGCCCTGGCTCAAGCTGCCCCAGAGGCTCCCACGGGCACGGAGCAGCCGGGGCTGTGCTGTGTGTCCGAGCCCTCTGCAGAGAGCAAGCACCTCTGGGCACCTCTGGGCACCACTGCCGGGCACTGGGCAGCTCCTGCGCCGCTCCCAGTGCCAGCAGCTCCCGTGGCAGCACCAGCGTGTCCATCCCCATCAGCACTCTCACCCTTCTGGCCGAGCTCCTCGCCTCCAACCTTTCTTGCTTCGGGAATCTGTGTCCTCTGTGCAGCCTCTTGTCTGCATCCATCCACTCGCACACATCAAAGCAGCCCCACCTCCCCTCCTCATTCTCAACGCCTCAATAGGTTTGAAACCAGAATTAATTAGAGGGATCAACGGGCCCTTCTGCTGCGCCCTGGAGCCCTCCCCTCCCGGCCAGGCTGGCTGCACACAGCAGCTATCACGGGCTGCAGATGCCGAGGATCAGCAGAGGGAGGGCAAACCCGAGCGCTGCTCCTCTGCAGCTCCCTGCGTGGCTGCACTAATCGCTCAGCAGACGCTGCTGAGTTTGTGGAATTGGCTGCTGATGGGACCGTGCTTGACTTTATCCCTGGATTCTGTCTGTCTTTGAGTCATCCTGGTTGTGAGTCACACAGCCGCTAATCCCTTGGAGATAAGGGCCTCATCCAGCTCTCTCCACGCAGGTACTGCTGCCTCTGCCTGCTCTTCAAACCAGCAATAAATCCGTGTGAGCTGAGGCTCTGGTGGGAGCACTCCGGGACACACTTGGGGGGTGTGCCAGCTCCCTGCCACCTTGGGAGCTGGCCTCCCCAGAGCCAGGGCTCTCAGCCGCTCCTGCTCAGCAGCCCTGGGGGCTCCTGCCTTCCCAGAACCATTCAGCACACAGCCTGTTCCTCCAAGGCCCGGGGAGCTCCCCCCTTCCCCAGCACAGTCCTGCATCCCCAGCAGCAGGACCAGCAGGACCCCCTGTGCCTGGTACAGCTCCCCAGCAAGGGTGAGCTGAAATCCAGCATCTTTTGTGACCTTCATTCTAACACCTTGTATGTGTCTGTCAGTACATTGTTCCTACTTTAATTTCTCCCTTTGTTAAAAGGTGTTTTATCCCAGTTTAAATCTCTCTCAGTTACACAGCTGCTTGTGCCATCCATCACCAACTTCCCACATGGCAACTGGAGACCACAACTGAGCGATCTTTAACCCCCTCGACTCACCTCTTTAATCTTTCAACCCTGGCAGATTTCCATTCCTCAAGCAGCTCTCAGAGCCCCCGCCAGGACTCTGCAGCTTCTCAGCCTTGCTGGGAGCAGAGACACCAGCACTGCCCCCAGGTTGTTACTGGGCTGGCTGGTGCTGTGCAGGGAACCTTCCCCTCTGAGACTTGCTTTGGCATTTCCTGTGGGTACCCAGGGATGAACCACATCATTGCACTGGGCTCATATGTGCTGGTACCTACCCTGTCTTTGAGCCTGTCCAGTGCTCCCATCTCTGGGTGTGCCCCCCTTTGCCCCTGCTCTTCCTGGCCATGCCCTCACCCTCTGCTGCACCCACTGCCATCTCAGCCTGCAAGGCAGGGCCCAGTGTGGGTCTGAGGGGCATCAACCCCTGGGAAACCCTCTTTGATTCCCACTCTTTAATTTCCTTTTTGTACCTGCAGTGATTCACGAAGCCTGTGCTGTTTCCAGAGGCAGCGTCCCCGTTCCCAAGCTCACCTAAGCCCCAGGAGCAGGGGGAAAGGCCCAGCCTCTCCTGCAATGAGGCACAGGTGAGCGTTGGGTGCTGCCTGCCCTGATCCAGCCCACCTACACTCCCCCAGAACCCACCTGGCAGTGAGCTCAGCCCCAGCTCTGCTTCTCCAGCCTCTCCACTCACCCACAGGTGGGACACCGTGCTGTGCTGGCCTCACCCGTGTCACCAGGGATGAAGTTCTCCTCCTCTGTTGTTCTCCCCAGCCCAGGGAGTGGAAGCCACATTTGTATGCAAAGTTTGAGAGCAATTAAATTGAATTCTAATTATTGTATATCACAAATTAGCAATTTCTACCATGCTAATATTAATTGCTAACACGACGATAAGGCGTATCAGGCAGTGAGGATGGAGCAGGAGATTGCTTGCTCTAAGAGATGTGTGAAAGCAGGAATTGCTGCAGACATGGATATCCCACAGCAGGGAGAGCTTCCTGGGCTGGGGGCACTGAGGTTTGGATTCAGGCTCCAGCTTTGCCAGGCCTGGAGCTCAGAGCAGGCTGGAAGTGCCAGTGCTCAGCTTGGCCTCCTCAGGAAGGGCCAGAGGGCACCTGAACACAGGGCAGGTGTGATGCAGATGTGCCTGCTCCCTCCTCCCCAGCTCAGGGAGTTTGGGTGTGCCTTGTTGCATTTGGGAAAATTAAATTTAAAAAGCCAATGACTGGTTGGTTCTCGAGAGACAGCTCCCTAATCCCTGCCTGGAGCTGCTCTCCCAATACCCCTGGGATGTTCCTCCTCTGGAGAGGGAGAGGTGGTGAGAAGGGGTAGGAGACCCAATGCCGTCGTGTTTATCCCATTCCATGAACTTTCCATAGGGACCTTCACCTCTGCCAGGCTGGAATGACAGCTAAAACCACACTGGGGCTGTGGGCATGGGTGCTGGTGTCTGTGGGGATGGACAAGGACGCCCAGCTCCAGCTGACACTGTGCTGAGGCAGGACCTGCTCTGAGCCTGTCGCTGTGGCAGGGCCTGGCTGTGAGAAGTGCTCACCCTGTCGGAGCCAACACCTACAGCATCCTCACATCACACGGGAAATCCAGGAGATCAAAGCAGGCTGTGCATGAGCCCTTCCCCTGGGAGAGCGAATCAAGGACACCACAACCCCTGCAGCTGTGGGATGGACCCCGACAGAGCCTGAGTGGCACCGAGCTGGTGATTTGCGAGGAAGCCCCTCCGAGGAGGATGCTGCAGGTCCCTCGGTGCCCTGGCAGTGGCTGGGCTTGTGGGGGCTGCCAGGAGAGGAGCCAGGAGGGCAGGGATGTCCCTGGCAGCTGGAGTGGCACTGGGACAAGGGCTCAGCACGGTTCTGTGCCGGGAGGGAGCAGGGAGGCTGGGGCAGATGGAGAGCTGGGCAGGCTGGTGGCACACAGGCAGAGCTGGGTGAGGCTCAGCAGGCACAGGAGGAGCGGCCAGCATCCCCCAGGACGGGCATTTCCCATCACTCATCCCCCTGGGACTGCCATTCCCCGAGGAGCTTGTCCCAGGCAGGCTCTGCTCACCTGCAACTCCAGTGATTTAATATCAATGAGGTAATTTTGTCCCCAGGGTTATTTATCCGTCTATTGAAAAACCCCGGCCCTGTATGAGTCACCGGGCTGCACTACAGCCCTGTGATGAATTACACTTGGACACATGCTAAATGACATTTACCAATAAATTTATGCAGATTTCTCCTGTAATCCTTCTCCTCATCAGAAGTAGTAATGCTTTCTCTAATGCAAATGCACTGCGAGAGCCTCACCGCATCAAACGGGAGCCGGGCTGAGTAGTTCGGAATGCAGAACGATCATCTTCCTTGTGCTCATGAATAACCATTTCCTACAGATGAATATTCAACAGAGCCCTGGCAGAGCCTGGTGCTCCTGCCAGAGCGTCCCTGAGGCCTGTGCCAGTGCCCGTGCCCAGCACTCTGGCCAGCCCTACAGGCAGGTTTCACTCTCCTTGATTTCACACTCCCTGATTTCACTCCCTTCCCTCCTGCTTGGAGCCCCAGAGCTCCCGGGCTCCACTAGGGAGCTTGGAGTGGGTGCAGAGCAGTGCTAGACTGGCAGCTCTGTGGGTGCTGTGCTGTGCTGAGCTCTCCTCTCCATCCAGACCTTTCCATGCCACGAGCACAGCCTCTCCTGGCATCCTCAGCCCAGCCTGCGGGCTCCACGTGGGCCCCATTGTGGGGTCACACCATTGTTGAGACCAGGAGGGTCCAGCACCCGGCTCACCCCATGGCACTCACCCTTTGGCACTCACCTGCGCTCTTGACTTCACTGGCACAGGTGCCCAGAGCAGCTGGGGCTGCCCCTGGGTCCCTGGCAGTGCCCCAGGCCAGGCTGGACATTGGGGCTTGGAGCAGCTGGGACGGTGGAAGTGTCCCTGTCAGGGCAGGGGTGGAATGAGAGGGTCTTTAAGGTCCCCTGCAACCCACACCGGTTTGGGATTCTCCGATTCTTTCTCTGAAGACCCTGCAAAAACCTGGCAGTGCCTGCTCCTTCAGCTCCCAGTGCAATCCTGTGCTCCCTGCAGTGCTGCAAGGAAGGCTCCAGGTTCCCAGCTGCTCTGGAGAGGGCAGGAGAAGGCAGGGACAGCTTGGGACACCAGGACAGGTTGGGACACCAGGACAGTCTGCTCGGTGACTGCCCGGCACCCAGGCAGGGACACTTACCCCACAATGCCCCAGGCTGGGCACAGCAGGGATCACCGAACACCTCCAGGGTGATGGATGGGGATGCTGAACATGTAGAGCCCTCAGCCACCTCTGATCAGTGGGGTTTACATTTTTGTTCCCTTTAAAGATGATTACATTCTGAGCAGCGACGATCCGAGCTAACGAACCGCCTGCCACTTGGTGGCTTGGCAGGAAAAGTCGTGGGCTTTCTCCTTCAGCCCAAAACACAGACAATATGGAAATAAATGATTTCTTTCACAGTTGTTTAATATAATTTTCTCTGTTCTGGGTTTTATGCCCTGCCATCCTGGCAGTCTCAGCTAACCCAGGGCAGGGGCAGCTCCAGCTCTCCAGAGAGTTCCCTGCCAGCTGGATCAGTAGGGAGGGATGGGAGAAGAGCCAGGAGAGGCTGCAGCTGAGGCTGCTGAAGGGGCTGCCTGGCAGAGGGGCAGCTCAGCAGGGCACCCACTCTGGCTCTGCTGAGAAAAACTGCCCCAAAGGCTTCTTTGGGGCCCAGCAGCACCGGCTGCAGGCTTTCCATGGTCTGGGAGGGTATAAGGCGCTTTTAAAAGGCAGCTATTAACCAAGGTGAGAGCCTCTGGGACACACTCTCAGAGTGATTTATGGCTTCTCCACTCACACAGAGCCAGCTCCATGCCCTTCTTCTACTTCTATTTATTTTTCATCTTATCACTGTGAAATAAATATGAAGAGGATCTAAATTCAGACTCTCAACCGAGACCTTGCTGCTGCAGGACCAACAAAGGGGGAGCTTGGGGCTGTGATTGTACAACTCCCAAATCAGGAGATGTTTTTATCACACCTGCTCTGCATGGGAAGTTCCTACCTGCTGTAACTGGAGGCAAAACAAGCTTGGAAATGCACAAAAACACCCCTAGAGGAGTGGGGGGTGCTGAGGAAAGCAGCAGCCCAACAGGGATTTGCCAGGAGCCACCGTGGTGTGCCTGGCAGTGATGTGGCCAAGCATCACCAGGGGAGGAGCTGCACGCACTGCTGCTCTGCTGCATCCCGGCTGCTGCTGCATCCCTGCTGCTGCTGCATCCCCCGCTGCTGCTGCCCTCCTGCATCCCCTGGGCACAGTGCCTGGGTGGGGACTTTTGTTCTGCAAGGCTTGTGGGGCTGCTCCAGGCATGCAGGACATGGTTCCCCACCCCAGCACTGCCCGGAGCTCAGCTCCCATCTGTCCTGTGCCAGCCTCACCTGTGCCACTGCTGCTTCACTACGATTTCTGAAGGTTCAGGCTATGAAATCCTGCCCTTGGTATAAACATTTTAATTACAAGTTTCCGGGACTTCTTTCCGAAGATAAACACATTTTAATTGCAAATTGCTTCTGCTGTCTTTACCCACCCCCCAACACTGCCAGCAGCTGCTGGATTTAATATTTAATGAAGCTGCCTCTGGGCTGGGCTGGGCTGGATGCAGCAGCGGGGCTGAGGGACACTGGAGCACCCCGAGAGTGCCTGCAGTGAGGCACAGGGACAGCCTGGGGTGCCAAGAGGGGCTGCCCCTCCTGGGTCCTGCAAAGCCACCACGGCTGGGGTGACCCTGGCCCCAGGAGCTCGTGCTTGGAGCACAGCAGGTGTGACGTGTGTCCTGCCAAAAGGGACAGAGCCACCTGTGCTGAGCGTCCCCACCCAGCAGGGAGGGTGCAGGGGGCTCTGGGCACTTTCTGGGCTTGGCCCCATGGCAGAGGGTCCTGCTGTGGCCACCTGCCCATCACTCCCCATCAGCCACGTCGTGGTGGCACAGCCATGAGCGCAGGCTCCGTGTCCCCTGTGCCGCCGCTGCCCGTCCCCAGAGCCACCCTGTGACAAGGAAATGCCATTAGCTGTTCGTGTGGCATCTCACAGTGCCATGAGCCGTTCATGTGGCATCTCACAATGCCATCAGCTGCTCGTGTGGCATCTCACATGTCACCACCTGCAGGTCAGGTCTCTGGGCACAGGGCACCACATGTTAGCCCTGCAGCACTGAGCACCAGAGCAGTGCCAGCAGCTCCTGCAGGGCTGGGGCTTTGTCACCTGGGTGGTGGCTCTGGGGCATCTCCGGTGACACCTGGCTGAGGCCAGAGCTGGCAGAGCTCAGGGAACACCTGCACAGGTGCTGTGCCATGGGGGGCTCGGGTGGCCCCAGAACCCTGCTCTGGCATGTGTGTTCAGGTGCCACCCCCAGCCTGAGTGGCACTGCACATGCTGCCCTTCCTGGGCACGGCTGTCACCTCGGCTGTCACCATGGCTGTCAGTCACCTCGGCTGTCACCTCGGCTGTCACCATGGCTGTCACCTCGGCTGTCACCTCGGCTCCTGGGGAACCAGCTCTGCCCAGGCTGCGGGCTCTGGCTCCAGCACAGGGACTGTGATCAGCCCCATACACACCCTTGGTGTGTTTGAAACCCACACTGCACCACCAGAATCTCACATTGGGAACGAACCGAGAGCTCCCACTGCTCTGCCTTTTATTCCTTCACATTTTTCCCCCCTTTTCTCTCTTCAAACCTTCCTTTGAAACCCAAACTTCCTGCAGTTTGAAATGGACAATCAGGCCGCCCCGGCAGCTGCAGCCCAAGAGCTTCAGCTCTTGGCAGGAGGATCAGAACTACAAAACTATTTCTTTGAGGCAAATTATGCATTCATCCAGCTCATTTGAAACAAAATATGATTTGCAATTTAACTTTCCATAATGAGCTCCTGCTATTATACCGTTTCCATAATGGCTGGTTTCATTGGAACAGATTGTTGGTGCACATGGTTTACAAAACATTTTCAATGCAAGCCCCGTTTTTTCTTATTTTAAATAGCAACAGCTGCTAAGCATGATAATTATTGTATTTCATCAAAATAAACTTACCGAGTTGCTTCTCGATGCCACTCGTCACAATTTTCCAGCGGACATGCAGGTTATTGAAGAAGCTGAAACTTTAATTCAGCAAAGTTATAGCAGCACCTCATCCAACTCCCTGCCAGGGGCAGAGGCACCTTCCACTATCCCAGGCTGCTCCAAGCCTGGCCTTGGTCACTGCCAGGGCTGCAGCAGCCACAGCTTCCCTGGGCACCCTGTGCCAGGGCCTCAGCACCCCAAGGAAGGGCTTTCCCCAATATCTAATCCCAGCCCACTCCCTGACATTCCTCCCTGCCCTGTCACGACATGCCCTGGTAAATAGTTTCCCTCCACCTTTCCTGCAGGCTCCCTTTGGGTACTGGATCACCAGAAGCAGGCAATGAGAAGCTGTGGTAATTAATTCCTAATTGCATTTACCTGCATCCCTGTTTGCCATGGTGCTCCCAGGGCACCTGTCAGGGCTCCCCAGCGTGCAGCAGCCCCAGAGCTGCAGCCACAGGCACAGAGCTCCCATCCCCAAACACCCCCAGCTCCCGCTGACCTTCTCCAACACCAGCTCACGTGCTGAAGGAGGATTTTCTCCTCTAGTGGCTGGAGTGAGGATAATGCCAGAGGGACAGCAGTTTATTACTGAAGAGCAGGTGAAAATCTTATTTGTTGAAAATTTTCCGGGGAACTTTTGAGGGCTGTGTTTAGCGGCTGTGGTCGGCCGGGGATTTACGGATGTGCAGGATAACGATGCTGGAGAAGCTATTCCAGCCCCCGGTGAAAGGCTGCCCTTTACAGCACCTCAGCGTTTGGATTTAGATGACAGGTAGTAATGGCAGCACAGAAACCATTACTGTCCATCAAGTAAACGATATAAACGGTCTGGCCTTACCCAGACTCTCATGAGCTATGGCAAACAGTAAAAATCCCCAAAAAATCAAACCCATAAAGGACAAAAGATGCTTTTGAGGAAGGAGCACTCTGCAGGAGTAGGGACCAGGGAGCTTCCTCTGCAGCAGGCAGCGGAGAGGGCAGTGCGTTTGTCCCGATGAAGGTGTGGAATTAGGAAAGGAGGGTGAAAGGCAAAGCTCAGCGCGGCAGCCAGGACCCGGCTGCCATTTCCTGGGCGGGCTCGGTGCCAGCAGCAGCTCCCGCGGGCTGACAGCGCTCCGCCGCCGGCTTTGTCATCGCAGCACCAACACAGCAATTAAACCCCTCCCTGGGGAGGCCAACGGCAGCGGCAGCCCCGGGCCCGGCCCGGCATCGCCGCAGCGGGGCTGGAGCCCCCCGGGGCTGCGCCGTGCCCGCAGCGAGCCCGCACCGTGCCCGGCCCCGCTGCACCTGCGGGGGGCTGTGCGTGACCCGAGGGACAGACAGACAGACAGACAGACACTGCTGGGGCTGTGCGTGACCCGAGGGACAGACAGACAGACAGACACTGCTGGGGCTGTGCGTGACCCGAGGGACAGACAGACAGACAGACAGACACTGCTGGGCTGTCACCGCCACCGCGGGCTGCACCGGCCCCGCTGCACCTGCGGGGAGCTGTGCGTGACCCCAAGGGACAGACAGACAGACAGACTGTGACCCGAGGGACAGACAGACAGACAGACACTGCGGGGCTGTCACCGCCACCGCGGGCTGCCCGCTTCTCCTGCGGGATGCGGTCCGGCTCTCCCGCCCCTGGGATCGTTCCGAGGGCAAACACACCGAATCTCCCCGAGTGCTGCGCCCCGGCCGGCCGGGCCCGCACGCCCCGCTCGCTCCGCGGTGTTTACCGGGCTCCCACGATGATCTAACGCTGCACAAAGCCATTGTAGATAAATATAGAGCGCTGCAGCACCATAAATCAGCGGGCTCGGCAGCGCGGCAGGATCGGGCTCACGGGGGATGGATGTGGGTCCGCGGGCACTCGGGGAGGGGGAGCGGGTGCCTCTCCGTGTGCCACCGGCCCCTGTGCCACCCCCTGGGCTGTCCTGCCCGCCATGGAGGTGACCAGGACACTGCCGTGCCCGGCGAGGCTGGCGTCGGAGCGGCGCTGGCAGCCGCGCGTAGACGATGGGCTATCATACTGTTTATCAAGGTCTGGCGGAAAGAAAACAAGCTAATGGGGCATCTGCTGATTCAATTCGTTGAATTTGAACAAATCTTTTTAATCCTCCTCTCCCGGGGATTGCAAAGGTCAGGAAATGGGCAGAATGTGCACTTTCAGGTATTGAAATTAAACTTGTTAAGAAATCCATATTGATTTGCACTTCTCTGAGAAATATTGAAGCCTCCAGATTTAGCCTGGGTATCGATTTTCTCTTCCAGGGGAAAGACATCGGCACAAAGGGAAGATATTACGCGTGGCAGTAAACACCTTCAATCACTGCCCGCTCTGCCTCCATGCACACAGGCGGCCGGTCCGGCACTGCGGCTCCGCAGCCTTGCTGCGCCCCCGGCGTGCCCAGAGCCTGCCTGGAGCGGCTGGAAAGGGCTTTGGGCTCTGCCCTCAAGGCCCTGCTTTAGCTTTTGGTCAGCCACGATCAAAACCAATTGCTGGGGAAGTTGGAGATGGTCATTGTAGGTCCTTTCCAACTGCACTATTCCACTCCATTCTGCCCCGTGTTCAGCGCTGCCAGCCCTTTCACTGCTTTGCTTTTAAATATTGCCCTAAGATGGGGGTGCATCTCTCCTTTGACTGTTTTTAACACACGCTATCAGCAACTACGGCAATTAAGAGGCTTAATTAGCATCTGAATCAGCCTTCTCGAACAACCCCCTTTTCAACAGTAGCAAATAAGGGCGAAGGAGTTGAAATTCTCCCTGTGAGGGTGGGCAGGCCCTGGCACAGGTGCCCAGAGCTGCTGTGGCTGCCCCTGGACCCCTGGAAGTGCCCAAGGCCAGGTTGGATGGGGCTTGGACCGGCCTGGGAGGATGGAAGCTGTCCCTGCCCCTGGAATGATTTGAGCTTTAAGGTCCATTCCACCCAAAAGCATTCTGTGGTTCTGTGAAGGGAGCGCAGCCCTGGCTGAGGCTGTTTGCGGAGCTCCCAGGAGGATTTCACTCCAGCAGAGCTCCTGTGCTGGGTTTCCCAGTGGCCTGTCCATTTCTCCCAGTAAGGACTGGGATGTGCAGACTCGGGGCAGCAGAGCCAGGGCGAGGCTGTTCAGGCACACACACTGCGCACCAGATGTTCCCCTTCTGCGGGAGGAGTGAATGAGAGCCCTGCTGGCCCCAGAGCGGCCCCGGGGACCCTGTGGGACTCTGCCACTTCTGTCAGAAGGTTAAATAAGATTTCAATTGAGTGACACATCACCGCGGACCAACTGCTTCCAAACTGCCTGCACTTAGACGGGCTCTGCTCCAGTGGGAGAGTTCAGAGCCGAACCTCCGTCTGCTCACGCGCTCCCTGCAGCCCAGCCTGGCCTCCCTCCTCCCTGCCGGCCACGCTGCGCCGCTCTCGGTGCCTCTGCAGGGTCACTGTGACCTACTCAGCCAAGGAACTTGCCAAACTGGACAATTTTATTGTTTTTCTCATGGATCTCCCAGCCATTCGGGAATCACACCCCATCCGCACGCGGCCGCAGCCGCTCCCGCAGCACCACGGTCGCGCGTTGCCCCTCGGCTGTGCCCAGCCAGTCATCTCTGACTGCGTGTGTACCAACTGCAGGGAAGTAATTCGTTTGCTTGCAACATTAGAGGTGAATTAAGCGCTGGATACTTGCTACCAGTCACTGGAGTAATTCTGCTCCTGAGTCCTTTCATGGGAGGGAAGGGAGGGAAGGGAGGGAAGGAAGGGAAGGAAATAAGCCCTTTCGAGACCACAGAAAATTGCAAAAGGATGTTTCTTCCAACCCGACATGACAAAATTGAATTCCAAGCTATTTAATGCATGCACGAAACGCCATAGAGGAACCCAGCCCGAGCACTCCATCCAGCACGACAGGGAAGGGGGTTCGGAACACAAGCATCGCTCCGGCACTAGCTCAGTGCTTCCAGCTGCGGCCTTCCAGGCGATTCCACCGAAAGGTAATACCGGGTAAGGGTTCTCACGGACAGGGCTATCGCCAGCATTTCCATGGACACACAGCTATGGGAACACTGCGGTTATGATCACACGAACGATGGAGACCTCGGGAAGCCGCTGTCCCGGGGGCTGGAGCCCGCTCAGTCTGTGGGACACCAGGGCCGGGGTCCCAGCGCGGCCCCGTCCCCTCCCCTCGGGGGTCCCGCTCCCACTGCAGGTGCAGCGGCCCGGCCCGGCCAGTGGCATTTCAGGAGTGAAAAACCAGCCCCACGGGCAGGGGCACGGGGAGCCTCCGGGTTTGTCCTTAAAAACGGGGTTTCACAGGTTACACCGTCACGAGGGTGATGCCATGCAGCCTGCCCACGGCCCAGCCCGCCTCAGACCGGCGTGGTTCGTCTGTTGGCCGGGTTGTTGTGCAAAGACTCCTTGAACTCTTTGGGGATGGAGTTGTGGACCTGTAAAAAACCGTGGTCCCGCTCCGAGTTGAGCAGCGTCCCCATGGTGACCTTGGAGGGATCCCTGGAGAGGGTGAACATGGAGATGTCGGTGGAGGGGATGGTGCTGAACCCTTTGCTGATGGGCGACATGTCCCGGGAGCGGGGCTCGGTGGAGCGGGAGCTGGACCGCCGGCGGAAGCGGTACCTGTAGGGCGGCAGGCGGGTGAAGGCCGACCTCTTGAGCAGCTCCGAGTGCGACCTGGCGCGGATCTGGCGGTGCTTCTCGATGTACATGTGCACGGCGATCACGCCCACCATCTCGGCGATGATGAAGGACAGCGCCCCGAAGTAGAAGGACCAGCCGTAGGAGTAGCTCTTCTTGGAGTCGCTCTGCCCCGGGTCCCCCGCGTTGGCCGAGATGTACACTATGATCCCGATGATGTTGCTGAGACCTGCGGGGGGGACAAGTGGGGCAGGTGCTCACCTGAGTGGCAGGAGCGGATGGGGGAGACGTGTCCCCGTGGGGCACCAACCCTCTGCCAGCACACTGGGACCAAACCCCCTTGCAGACCGCTACTGGTCTCCCAGGACACCCTTATATTCCCTTACACAATTATTCCTTACACATTCCCTTGTCCCTCCTCCCAGGAAGGAGGAACAACCACAGTTTTCTCCAGAAAAGGGACATTTCAGGAGCTGGTTGTGCTCTGCTTTGCAGAGCAGGGAATGCAGGAGCCTGGCTGGTGTCATGCAGCAGCACAGCCAGCCTGAGGGGTAGAGGGGGATCCCCCCAGCATGAAGCCAGGTCACCATGGCCCTGGGAGAACAGGGAAGCTGGAATGGCTCTTCCTTTTCCGTTTCTGGTGGAGTCCTGAGGCTTTGTCTGGGGCAGGGGCAGCCTGTGTTCCACCAGCAGCCAGCAGGGCTGTGCTGCAGGCTGGGGAGAGGCTGGTGCATTCCCAGATTTACTTAATGAATCAATTATGTTCTCTCTGCTGTTTTCTCATCTGCATCAGCAGCTCCTGCCAGCCAAGGAGGAAGAGTCATTTGTCTTTTTGTGGGGAGAAGAAAAACACAAAATAGAGCGGTTCCTCGAGACAAAGACATTGTCACGCGATAATCAGGGGAAGCGGTGGGGAACAGCACAGAGAAATGAGTAATCCAGCAGGAACAGCCTCTCCAGAGAGTGGTTTCCATGTGGCAGCCCTTCTGCCTGGTGCTGCTGCTGGCACAGTGCCCACTGACTGTCCAGGATGGAGGGCAGAGCCCCAGTCCTGTCCCAGGGTCTGGTGACCCCAGGGGATGGCTGCACTTGGGGAGCCCCTCCTGGGCTGTGCCCCCACATGGGCTCTGCTTGAGGCAGGGCAGGGGACACTTGAAGCCCTGTCTGGCACAGGGACCATGGCCAGAGACCCCTGACAACCTTTCCCTTCTGTGGGGATTTTCCACAGGGCTGGAACAGCTCTCAAACCTCAGAACCTCTCAGTGCTGACAGCCTGGGAGGACCCACACCCCGCCCATATGTCCCCCCTGTGTCCCCCAGGCTGGAGGGGCCCCGGGGCAGCTCCTACCTGCAGAGACGAAGAAGATGCCAGCGCTGAGGATGACGTTGTGTTTGCTCTTGTAGAACTCGCTGGCGGCCACGCACAGGCCCCCAAAGAACAGCAGCCCCACGCTGAGGATGGGGAAGATGCTGGATGCCCTCACTGCACCTGTGGGACAGGGACAGGGGCAGCATCAGCCCCCAGCACCCCCTGAACCTGCACCAGGGAAGGGTCTGTGCAAGGGCACCCTTTGTGCTGCCAGGATGGATGGGGAGACACAGCCCTGGTCCTCACTAGGCATCCTCTGCTTGTCATGGACCTCTGGAGTGGTTTGGGTTGGAAAGGACCCTGACACCATCCAGTGCCAGCCCTGCCATGGCAGGGACACCTTCCACTATCCCAGCTTGATCCAAGCCCCACCCAGCCTGGCCTTGGGCACCACCAGGGATCCAGGGGCAGCCTCAGCTGCTCTGGGCACCTGTGCCAGGGCCTGCCCACCTCCAAGGGAAGGATTCCGTCTGTATATCTCACCTGGATTTCCCCTCTTTCAGCGGAAGGCATGGGCAGTCCCAAGGCTGGGTGAGGGTGGGCCTGCAGCCAAGGGACACTGTGCCCTCAGGGTGAGCAGGTGCCAGGCACTGTGACACAAATGACACCCTGGCATGCAGAGCCACACGTGTGTGCCAGACTGCTGAGGGCTCAGCCCAGGCTCTGCATTCCCAAACAACAACAGGGGCAGCTCAGGGTGTGCAGCAGCCCTGGGCACCCCCTGAGCTGCTGGGGCTGGAGGAGTCCTGGGAGAAGGGCCCTGTGCCCATGGCCTCATGCTCAGCCCTCTGACTGACCCAGCTGCTGCTCACCCAGCTGTTGCTCTGCACTCTCAGATTTCCACATCTCTGCTCACCCAGTGGAGAGGAGAGTGAGTTTAATGAAATGGCTTTGCAGTTTTAGTAGATTAGTGCTGAAGTTCTCCCACCCCCTCTCACATTTGAAGTAAAAAGTCTATTTTAAAGCCCCCAGGAGTGGAATTTTAATGGAGCTTCTCTGTATTTCTCTGCTTTAATAACGGCCCTATCTGAGGGATGAGAGCCCAAGCCAAGGCACAGTGTATTTTTGGTGCAGCAGGTAGTGATCTGCTGCATTCATTACTCTCTACTGTCACTTTGGAAGCTGATCCATGTAGGGAAGTGGATTGGGCTGGGCTTTAAGCTCCCTTCCAAGCTGGGCCATTCTGGGATGGTGTGGGAAGGCCTGTGGTCCTGCCCCGGAGCTTGGCTGGCCCCTGGGACAGGAAACGTGCCAGTTCAGCTCCCTCTGTGTCCCTGTGCTTGGCTGCCAGGGCAGAGCACCTGGAGCTGCTCCTCTGCTCTCCCAGTGAGCCCAGCCTGGCTGGGGGCTCGGGGAGCAGGGACACCAGCAGGGACAGGGACAGGGGTCCCTGTGGGGCTGCACCTCGGACCTGTGGGGTCCCGGTCCCCTGTGGGGGCACCAGGGCACTCGGGCTGTGCAGCCACTGCTGGGACTGGCTGCAGGGACAGCGAGTGCCAGCCCAGCGTGCCAGGAGCCCATGGCACTGAGGCATGGCAGTGCCAGGCTCGGGGAGCCAGAGGGTCCCTGAGGCTGCACGGGGAGCCTGGGGGCTGTGACCCTGCTGGGTGACACCGGGGCACAGGGAGGGGTGCCCTGCAGGGCCCAGGGGATGTGAGCACAGGGGAGCACTCACGGAGCAGGTACTCGGCCGTGTCTTGCTCGTAGTCTGCATCCTCGGGGAAGTGGTCGATTTTCTTGCACACTCCTCGGAAGGTTCCTGGGGAGACACAAGGCAGGGAATGCTCAGTTCTGCGGGCCAGGGTGGGCAGCAGCCCAGGGGCCTTCATGTTCTAAATGGGCACTGAGGCCCAGCGTGGGACTGCCCTGGAGCAGCCAGGGGCCGGGAGGGGTGGCAGGAGCTGCAGCACCTCCCCGCAAGAAGGGCAGCCCCCCAGCATCCTGGCTCTGGAGCACGGGCTCGGGTCACGCAGGCTCTGTGCCCTCTGCCATGGCACCAGGGACCAGGGCTCCAGACAGCACCAGCCAGCCCTCAGGGGGTCCTGCACGCTCCAGGCTGTGCTGGGGGAGCTGAGCAGCACGACAGGCATCAGTCAGAGGCTGGAGATGAAGCTCTGGGGGAGGCAGGCTGTCATCCAGAGGGAGACACAGCAAAGGAGGGAGAATCGCCTGCTGCCGTTGCTTTGGGAACTGTGGGAGAAGGGGATGCACTGGGCACGGCGAGGACACCAGCTCACGGCAGAGCCCCCAGCCTCCTCCTCCTCCTCGCAGCTCTGGGTTCCACCCACCTTGTCCCAGTAGCCAGAGCCCCAGGGCTCTGCCCCACGGGTCCCTCTGCTCTGCAGCCGCCAGGCAGGGCCAGAGCGGGGCTGCAGCAGTGAGGGATGGATGGAGCAGGCACGGGCAGAGCAGCACCCCCGGCTGCCCAGGCAGGGGCAGCCCCGGCCCCACAGCATCCGCTCACACTCTGACATTCGTCTCCTTTACTCCCTCTGTTCACCAACTGATGCCCGTCGTCATGGCAATGCCGAGCCACCTGACACACAACTCCAGCCTGCAAGCGCACACCACAACAAGGCTGCAATCCCAAAAATCCCCTCTGACCTCCGAGGGGCTCCCCAGGGAGGGAATCCTGCCCTGGGAGCTGCGGCGGCCGCAGCCTCACCCAACTGCAGCCCAAACTCTCCGTGTGATGGCCTCACCTCAATCCAGGGAATCCCCTCCAGCTGGGAAACCTCCCAGGGCTTTTTGTCTCTACCAGCAATGGGACTGCGGGGTGCCTGCAGGCTGTCCCTGTCCTTGTCCCTGCCCGGCGGCCCAGGCTCCGCAGAGAGCCCTGCCTCGGGATGGGTGACACGGGCTTTCATTTGGCAGCGATGAGCTCGTTCGGCACACTCAGAGGCCGCGGGTTCCCTTCCCTTCCCTTCCCTTCCCTTCCCTTCCCTTCCCTTCCCTTCCCTTCCCTTCCCTTCCCTTCCCTTCCCTTCCCTTCCCTTCCCTTCCCTTCCCTTCCCTTCCCTTCCCTTCCCTTCCCTTCCCTTCCCTTCCCTTCCCTTCCCTTCCCTTCCCTTCCCTTCCCGGGCAGGGTCTGCACTCTCCCTACCCCGAACGGGCTCTGTGCTCTCCCTGCTCCGCGGTACCGCCGAGCTCCCGCCCCGCCCTGATCGGCACATGCAGAGGCAATTAATTGATTTGATCTCAGGTTGTTTTCCTCTCGGAGCCCCTTCCCCCAGGGCGGGCTGTGAGGGTGGAAATACAGCCAAGAATATCGATCCCAGCCCGACGAGCCGGGAGGCTAAAGAGCTCCAGTTATGGTGTTAAAATCTCATTACTTTTCATTCTGGTGGAACCATTTTTCCAGGGACCGTTCTGGGTGCTACTGGGGTGTGCAAAGGAAGACTCAGGCTGAGGAGGATGAGCTGAGACCGCTCTCAAATGAGAACAAAATTCCTCGCTCCCCTCGTGGTGGCTCAGCCAGGAGCCAAGGTCACATTCCAGCCCTCAGCTCTCTGCTCCTGCTGATAAATCCAAGTGAGTTATCTCCCAAGTTGTGGTTTCCAGTAATGGCCTTCTGAAGGCACTGTGTTACACCGAATCCATCTGAGGGAATGGCGGGTCATTATGGTCTAAGTTCTCTGAAAATTAATAGTTTGGAGAACCAGAGGTCGGAGCTGAGCTGGGGAGTGCTGGGGTAGGAAGGAGCCTGCTGCACAATCCCAGAGATGCTCAGGCTCTGCACTCCCTGAGTAACAAGAGCAAGATACCTAAATATCTCCGAGGAATTAAAACTTCAGGGCTCATCTTTTTTTACCTCCCACCCACCTCCCAGATGCTTGGAGAGATGGAGAGAAATTCATCCATATTCCTTCCCTTCCCCAGCTCCAGGCTCTGCAAGGCATCCTGGGGCTCTTTGCACAAGGTCCCCGGTGTGAGATTGCAGAGCTCCGGGGTTCTGGGTCTGTGCTAGCCACGGCCAGCAGCCAGGGGCCACTGCACAGGGCCCAGTGGGTGCCACCAAGCAGCTCCTGCGGCCCTGGGATGGCTGTGGGGGGGTCTCAGCCACCCCCCAGAACATTGTTTGCCTCCTGCATCACCACATTTTCAACACAGCCTCAGTTCAAAGGCACACAGCAGCTTAGAAGAGCAGCAGAGAAGGCTGGTGGGGTGGCTACAGCCCTTGATCTGCAGCACTGAGTAAATCCCCTGGAGCTGCTGCTGGAGCTGAGGACAGGGGCTGCTCTCCAGCAGGCAAGGGAAGCCCTGGGGAGCCAGGGGAGCTGTCCCTGCCATCCCACCAGCTCTGTGACTCCCCAGACCGTTCCTGCACCTGCTGGCCCCGAGCCCAGGAGAGCGGCCGAGGGAAAGCAGAGGCCGAAAGCCCCCAGCCCTGCTGGTGCCGGGATGGGTGCTGGGCCCCTCAACACCTGGCAGTGGGAGGAATCCTCCTCCTCCTCGGCAGAGCTGAGCTGTCCCGCAGCACATCCCGGCGGCCAGCAGCCCCACAGCAGCTCCCCCGGCGGCTCCGTCTGCCTTTCACACCCTCTCCCCCTCGCTGCGGTGGTGGCTTGTGCCTGAGCAGAGGCACCTACACAGATACGCCTGTTCCGAAGGACACTTTTCCCTGGCTTTATGTATTAAAAAAAACCCCCACCAGTGGAAAAAACCCAAGTCAGATGGAAGGAGAGCAGGAGCGAGGAGGCAGCAGGGGTGGCTGCGCCGTGGCCGCGGTGGCCGAGCAGAGCCCGGTGTGAGCACACACCCGAGCACACCTGGGGACAGAGGGACAGAGCCCCGGCACCCCCAGGGCTGGCAGGGTGTGGGGAGCAGGAGATGCCCGGGATGGGCATCCCCAGGGGGACACGGCGAGCGCAGCTTGGCACTCACTCACACCTCGGGTGGGCCGGGAGCTCCTGCCAGCGCCAGCCCGCGCGGTGCCAGCGATCGGCGCGTGGCACAGGGACTTCACTCCCTCAGCGGTGTTAAACGGGAAAAAAGGGGGGAAAAAAATCTACATTTTGACAGTGACTCATCATCTCCCATTCTGGAATCTGTGGGGTTGGTGCAACCTACACAAGGCAGTTCAGAAAAGCAAAACAATTCTGAATAATAGAGGAGGAAAAAAAAGTTTGCAGCTGATGGGTAATTTCCAGCCCTTTGCTCTGAGGGTTTTCTCATTTTTCCTCATTAGAAAAGTAATCAGGTAACACTCTGGAGCTGCTTCCAGGGGCTCCCCCCACGCTCTCCTGAGCTTCCTTCCTCCCTGCATCCTCCCAGCCTTCCTCCCTCTGTCCTTCCACATTGCTGGAGGTCATGGCAGGAAAACACCAGGCTCCTGGGAGGATGCAGGGATGGGGTAGGAAAGTGCAGGGGCTCTGGGTGCCCCTTCTCTGCTGCTCCCCCATGGCTGGGATGGGGCAGGAAGGTGCAGGGGCTCTGGGTGTCCTTTCTCTGCTGTGCCCTCCATGGCACGTGGCAATGGGCAGCAGATGCCAACTCCGGGAGCACTCAGATCATGCTGGGGAGGAGAGCACTCATCAGCATGTCTAAGGAAATCATTTAATGTTTTATCTTTAACAGTGGATAAACATTGATTTTTATTTTAAAAGGTAATTGACATTCCTACGAGAGCGCAATGAGCGCTGGAGCAGCCGGAATTGGCGTAAATAAGCCGTGTGCTAGAAATTAATGAGCTTCACTGATTGAGTTTATCTGTTTAAATTAATACAATTCTGGCAATTATATAAAAAACATAATGATCTTTGGTTTGTTTGTCTGCTTGGAGTCATGGATGGTAGGAAATGGGGCAGGGCAGGAGGCCTGGCCCAGCTGAGCCCAGAGCCTGGGGCACCAGGACCTCCCCTGACCCTCCAGGATCCTGCTCTCCCTCTCTAATGAACATTTTAGATTTCCTTGGGTTAACTGCTGAGCCCCTGGGAAGGGTTTGTTGCCTTCCAGCCTCCTCTCTGGCTGAAGGGAACAGGGGTGGCCAGCTCAGCTCTGGGAGGTTGCTGGATCCCACGTCCTTGTCCAGCAGGGTGTGGGGAAGGGGTCTGTCCTGCAGGGTGGGGGCTCTGTGCCCATTTGGCAAAGGGCGCTTGGGCTCATCCCCCTCCTCCCCTTTCCACCCCTCCAAGAGCTGGAAGAAGCTCCCAGCCCAACCCTGGCATGAGTGGCAGGTCTTTAGGGTCTCTTCCAACCCAAACCATTCCATGATCCCATTATCCAGCTGGATAATTAACAGACAGATCCAGACACTCTCATTTGTAGGAGTCAGTTTGACCCTCGAGTTTCACGTCCAGAGCACTGGGGACAAAACCTGCCCAGATGGGACCGGGGGGAAAACCAAGAGTCCAGAGGGTAAAACCTGGGATCCTCTGGTGAAACAAGCTGCCAGAATCCAGCCAAAGAGAATCTGTGGCTGTGGGTGCCCGGGTGTCTGCTCCCACCCCGAGCACAGGCCGGATCATCCCCGGGCTGCTGAGGCACCTATTTATACCAGGGACAAGAGAAGCTGCATTATGATGGGGAGCTGGAGGTTTCACTTCACCGGTATTAAAATGTCCTCTGAATTTCTAAAAACCTATAAATGACAATTTCATAGCTGTGAAGCGTGGCATCCAGCACAGGGGAGTGCTATTTTCGACTCCGTGTTGACAGCTGAAGGGGAATGGATCACAGAATTAAAAACTAGTTGCTGCTCAAGTCCAAGCAATCATGGCTTGATGATGCTCCTTATGGGCACACAGAGGCAAGTCCGAGGCACCAGCACAGACTCCTGGTGCTTTGAGAGGTCCATTCACAGAGCAGAAAACAATTATAAGCCAAATCACTTAGGAGAATGGATTTGAGCATAAAAGCACAACTGTGTACAGAGAATGATTTAAGAGCGTTTTGCCCGAAAACTCATCACCATGACAGGAGCTTGCATTGGTTTAGAAACTGCCTGGCTAATAAGCAAACAGCTATAAAAATAAAAACAGGCCCAACAAAGAGAAGAAAGGAGATATTCATAACTCTGAATATAAATCAGCAACTCGGAATTGTAGAGCGCCGATAAAGGCTGGAAGAAGCAGCGGAAAAGCACCAGAACGTCCTTCCCCAGTGCATTGGATGAGCAGCAGCACAGAAAGGAGCAGTGCCACCGCCCGCCACCAAACAACGCAGCAGCAGCCTTAGTCACAGGCCCCAGAAATGTTAAATAACTGATCATGGCATTTTCACACAGCACACCCTCATCCTGGGCCGGGAGGACGCAGTGCCAGCCCTGGGGAGTGCGGGAAGGGAGGGGAAGGGAAGGGAAGGGAAGGGAAGGGAAGGGAAGGGAAGGGAAGGGAAGGGAAGGGAAGGGAAGGGAAGGGAAGGGAAGGGAAGGGAAGGGAAGGGAAGGGAAGGGAAGGGAAGGGAAGGGAAGGGAAGGGAAGGGAAGGGCTGAGAGGCTGCTCTGCCCACCCTGCAGCTCTGCCGCTGCTCCAGGGCATGGGCTGGCACTGGTGGCACAAGCAGGGACTCAGAACAAGGGGACAGCCACTGGCACAGAGTAACACAGCCACTGGTCACACTGGCTTTGGTGCAGCCAACAGCAGGGGCAGTGACAGTGACACAGAGCCCGGCAGGTGACTGTGACAGTGTGGGGGCCAGCAGGGACATCCTGGTGTGCTGGTGTGCAGCAGCCTGGAAAAACAGATTTATTCATGGAATCATCACAGGATTTATTCATGGAATCATCACAGGATTCCAGAGTAGCCTGGGCTAGAAGGGCCCTCAAAGCCCATCCAGTGCCACCTCTGCCATGGCAGGGACAGCTTCCACTGTCCCAGGCTGCTCCAAGCCCTGTCTGGGGCTCTGCCAGGGATCCAGGGGCAGCCACAGCTGCTCTGGGCACCTGTGCCAGGGCCTGCCCACCCTCAATATTCCCTGTTTCAAGGTGAAGCAGCTGCTTAAATCTGTGACCAGCACCACGGTCTGTTTGAAGGAGGCTGTTACTAACTGCATCCCATAAAGGGAGGGCTCTGGGCAGAGGCTCACCTATTTATACCAGGTGCCAGAGGAGCCCGGTGAGCAGTGAGCCCCTCCATGCCCTCAGCACTGCAGGCCCAGGGCTGCAAAAAGCAAATCATTCTGCAAAGGAGCCCCACAGTGCAGAATATCCAGGCTAAAAATATGTAAATGGCCATGAAAAGCACTGTCAGAGCTGCAGCGAGACGAGGCAGTCGCCAAAAGGCAATTTGGAATTTCTGAGCTCGCTGCACGAGGCATTAAAAAGGTCACTATTTCTGAAATAAGGATCTTTACAAATAAACACATTTGCCGAGGCCTCGGTGAGTCATGCCAGAGCGGAGCACAGAGCATTTCCACCCTAATGCTCCTGACAGGCCGGGAGCAGGGAGATCTTTTCATGTTTACAGTTCATCAATAGTTATTACAGCTGCACAGTCAATCTTTAAAGCACATTTAGCCTGGGAGGAGGCTCGGCAGGTTGTTTTCCCTGAAAAAGCAATATTAAATTTATCACGTTCTTCCTCTTTTATGGCATAGATTTGAAGGCAAGTATTTGAAGTTCAAATACACGACTGCCACTCCAGCACCTGCCTTTTCTAAAATATATCCATACTTGTGTCACATCTTCCCGGTATAAATATTTGAAGTCTTCAGCTGATGTGTTAAAAGGGCCTCGATCCATCACAGCCCATTTATTCCGGGGGATGCAGTGGGCACTGTGCTGTGCGGGAGGGAGGGAGGGATGGAGGGATGGCAGCCCCGGTCCCCGCTCCCCTCCGGCTCCCCGGCTCCCCGGCCCGGGTCCGGCCCGGCCCCGCCGCTCCGAGCGCCGCCAGCCCGGCCGGATTTAGCTCCGGGTGCCGGAGGCAGCGCCGCCTCCTCACCATCTGCGGGAGGGAAGCAGCCCCGGGGAGCGGCTCCAACGCCCCAGATGGGGAAAGCCATATTCAGGAGTAGCACCATCGTTCCACTCCTGGCTTTTTTGGGAGAACAAGGAGGAACTCTCCTGCAGACGGAGCATCAGGAGAGAACTTTGCTGGTGAACCAGTGAGCGACGCCAGCCTCGTCTTCCCCATCCACGAAACAAAAGCTGCCCTTCTGAGCTGCCCAGAGACCCAGAGCCACTCCCGGGGCATTCCACACTCCCCCTGCCCTGTTTGGGAACACCTTGACACTGCTGCACTGGCAGCAGGCCCCTGCCTGGGTGGGGAGGGTGCATCTCATCCCTCACACAGCACTTTGGGATTTCACAGCACCAAAATCCCCCAGCACACGGCAGCCAGCTGCTCCAGGCCCTGAGACACTGCAGGGTACACTGCAGGGCCCTGAGACACTGCAGGGTACACCGCAGGGCCCTAAGACACTGCAGGGCCCTGAGACACTGCATGGTACACTGCAGGGCCCTGAGACACTGCAGGGTACACTCCAGCCCCCTGAGACACTGCAGGGCCCTGAGACACTGCATGGTACACTGCAGGGCCCTGAGACACTGCATGGTACACTGCAGGGCCCTGAGACACTGCAGGATACACTGCAGGGCCCTGAGACACTGCAGGATACACTGCAGGGCCCTGAGACACTGCAGGATACACTGCAGGGCCCTGAGACACTGCAGGATAGACTCCAGGGCCCTGAGACACTGCAGGGTACACTGCAGGGCCCTAAGACACTGCAGGGTACACCGCAGGGCCCTGAGACACTGCAGGGCCCTGAGACACTGCATGGTACACTGCAGGGCCCTGAGACACTGCAGGGTACACTGCAGGGCCCTGAGACACTGCAGGGTACACTGCAGGGCCCTGAAGCACTGCCCTGCCTCAGGGACTCCTCTGTCTGAGGCTGTGGTGTCCCTGCCCTCACTGCGCCCTCCAGCCCAGGGAGCAGGACCCCACTCCTGGCTACAGAGCTGCTTCACTCAGGTCAGAGCTGGGCAAGCTGCTCCTGGTCCCTGAGCCACTCTCACCATCACCTTGGCAATTAAATAGTCCCACCTAACCCAGCTTCCCAAACCTCAAAGCACAAAATCTGTTGCTAGAAAACATCGGAGCTTTTAAACAGCCCCAAGTCCGCCTGGCCCTGCCATTGCAAACCCCAAACAAGCCCAGCTCCCCAAGGCTCTGCCCTTCAGGAGCCAACGAGAGCTCTGAGGGAAGAGCAGAAAGACGTGAAAGCCCCGAGACGGTGGCAGCAGAGAGCTTCAGCTCTCCCCCACGGCTTTCCATCCTCCTCCTCTGCTCTGAATCACAGAGAGCCCATCCCAGGTGCTGCTCTGCCATCAAGGACAGAGGGAGTTCCACCGGGGCCTGGCACTTACCTGGGGCTGTCCCTGTGGCTGTACTGCCCTGTTTTCAGCTCTGGATGGTGCCCAGGGTCCGTGGCATTGCCCTCAGCACACATCCCTGCAGGGAGGGCTGTGCCTGCAGCAGCCTTTGATGGCTCCGTCCCAGGTGCAGCCCAGCAGCTCCCCTGAGGGCTCCCACCTGCTCTGGGGTGATGCTCCAGCAGCTGAGGCTACGGGCTGGAAGGACAATGGATGGATGGAGAGCAGCCCCGAGGAAAGCTGGAGAGGGACTGTGGACAAGGGCAGGGAATGACAGGACAAGGGGGAATGGTTTCACACAGGCAAAGGGGAGGCTTAGATTGGATATATGGAAGGAATCCTGCCCTGGGAGGGTGGGCAGGCCCTGGCACAGGTGCCCAGAGCAGCTGTGGCTGCCCCTGGATCCCTGGCAGTGCCCCAGGCCAGGCTGGATGGAGCTTGGAGCAGCCTGGGACAGTGGAAGGTGTCCCTGCCCATAGCACTGAATACCTTGAAGGTCCCTTCCAACCCAAACCATTCCACAGTGCGGTGATTCTACTCTCCCAATTTACAGACGGGTAGGGCAGCACTGCGGAGATGCAGATCACGAGCATCTGCTCGCTCTGGGTGCTCAGCTGGAGCCGGGGATGTCACAGCCCTGGCACAGGCTCTGCGCGGGAGGTGCCGCTGCTGTCACCCCCGGCCCGCCCCTGCCTGCCTGCCTGGGGCGTTCTGCTTCTCTGCCTGGGGGGAGACTTCCCCTCGTCCCTAAAGGGACATCTGCTCAAACTGACGTGGCAAGAGGTTTCTAAAGAGTGTCTGAGCTGGTGTGCCCTGAGCAGCCCCTGAGCTGTTCCTCAGCCCCTCAGGGAGCGGCACGGACGGTGCCACGCACGGCACCGGCGCGGGATGGCCGGGAGCTCCGGGAGAGCCCCTGGACGGCAGCTCCCTCACGGCCGATGTCCCGCAGCTCCCGCAGGCTGCAGGGGCACAGGGGCCATCCCGCACAGGGGCCATCCCGTCCCCGCAGTCCCCAGGCCGGGTCCCCAGGGCAGGGCCGAGCGCGGTGCGGGCAGACGGGGCTCGGGGGGAGGAGGAGGAGGAGGAGGAGGAGGAGGAGGAGGAGGAGGAGGAGGAGCGGCTGTCTCGCACCTCGGCCACGCTGAGCGGGGCTGGCAGCAGCCACACGGGCCCGGCTGCGGGCACGGGCTGGGCTCCCGGAGCTGCTGCAGGCTCAGGGACAGAATGAATTGGGGCAGTCCGGGCAATAGACAGGGTATCTCCAATGTCACCGGACGCAGCTGTTTCCAACACGCCTCCCCAGCCCCGCCGCCCCTCTCCCGCAGCCGGGGGACAGAAGCGGCAGCCCCGGCTGAGCTCACACCCCGCCGCAGCTCTGCTGCTTCCCATGCAAGGCGCGATCGCTGTGATGCTCCAGCCTCTCTCGCTGGAGAGGAGGCCGGAGACTGACGCACAGAGAACACGCTCATCCCTGGCTGGAGCGCTGAGGAGCGACAGGAGATTCTCCCAGCAGAGGAGAAGGAGCCGCGGGAGGCTCGCAGCCCCCGGAGCAGCCGGGCAGGCAGGGCTCCAGCCCGTGCCCATCTGAAGCGGTGCCAGCCCAGCCCAGCCCAGCCCAGCCGTGGCACAGCTGCCGCACCGCGATGTGCCGAGGCAGGCTGCTCAGGCAGATGGAGGCCCGGGCATCCCGGCAGCAGTGAGTGTCCCCGCTGGCCGGACACAGCCGGGCTGGCGGCTGCCGCAGGTCACGGCGTGCCTCGGAGGGTGACAGCGGCCCGGGAAGGCGCGGCCCCTCGCAGCGCTCGGTGCTGGCGCTGTGCGAGGCACTGGGGATGCTGAGGTGTCACACACGGCTGCGGGGAGCTGGTGTTTAACACCGGCTGAGCATCGCCGGCCTGGCCTGCAGGTTCCTGCTCCGTGTCAGGAGGGAGCCCAGCCTCTCCAGGGGGATGGAGGTGCCATCTCTGGCACCAGGCAAGTTCAGGACACGAGCTGCTTGCAGCACAAGCCAAGGCTGATTTTAGTTACTTACATCAGGCACACCTCAAAAGGACCGTTGCTTGTTCGTAGTCTTTTTGGGGTGCTCTCCCCTCCCCTTGTGACTCCAGGCACAAACTGAGATTAAAGGTATAACTAGGGGACAATGACCAAAACACCAGTGAAATTGGAAATGTGATCATTTGAGAGGCAGGAACGCAAATGTCACCTTCAAACACCACCTTTGTCACTGCTCACTACAGTCCCACAGGATGTATGACCAGTGCCACCATCCCCATGAGTGCCCAGTGTCCCCATGAGATCCCAGTGTCCCCAGAAGGGCTGGGGGGGTCACACATCCCCCCTTGTCCCTGTCCCCGCCCCGGGGCTCCTGCACACCTCAATTCTCCTCCTTCAGCACACCCCACTTGGCAAACAGCAAACACAGAGCCCCAGGGAGGGTGACAGGATGGCACCAGGGAGTGACCTGCCCCCAAACCTGCCCACTGCCCCTCCTGCCACCCTGGCATTGCCACAGGACCGTGTGATTAAACAGCACCATTCCCAGGGACCTGGAACAGGAACAGCTCAGCCTCCCTCTGCTGCCCAGCAGCACGAGATTTGTCTCTTCATTGTGGTGTCAGGAGATAAGAAGCAAGCAATATCGGAGAAAATCATCACACTCTATCAGCAGGCACCATCCCTCCTGCTGCCAACCCTGGTGTGCTCAGCACCCGCAGGGAGTGGGGGATTCCTGCCATGTTCAGGCTGAGCAAAGCCCAGGGGTGCTGGCACATCCAAAAGGGACCAAGAGCCTGCTGCAAGAGGATCCCCCACTTATCCTCTGGAAAGGGATCACAGCACCTCAGAACGCCCGAATTGTTTGGAAGGGACCGAAAGGCTCAGGCCAGCTCTGAGCCCGCAGCGTCCCCTGGCCTGGCCTGTCCGTCCCGCAGCCCCTTCCATAGCTGGGCAGGAGAAGGCTGGGAAACGGCAGCAGTGTGCAATGAGAGCGTTCCCCAGCAGCCCCGGGTGTTCCCAGGGCTGTGTCGCAGGTCCCGGGGAGGGATGCAGCCCCTGCCCCTCCCCGCACAGCCCAGCAGCCTCTCCCGCCGCAGGGCTGTCAGCACACACACCCCAGGCACAGGGACAGCCACCCGCTGTCACCCGGCGCTGTCATTCCTTATCACAGCGTGTCTTCTTAATCAGAGCCCTCATCTGGAGCTGCTGCACTCCCCAGCGAGCCGCGGCTCCTCACAGCCCCGTGGGACCGAGCAGAGCAAGCAGCTCCTCACCCCGAGGAGAGCTTCCCAAACCTCGGGAGCGGAGCCCATCACCACAGCAAAGCCAGCCGGGAGCGCTCAGGAGAGACCCCCGCCCCTCCACGCCGAGCACCGAGCCGCAATGCATCCAGCAGCTTCAGGGGAAACCCCTCCCAGGGGCACTCCAGGGGCTGAAGCGGCCTGGAGGCGCTGGAAAGCCGGAACCCTTCTGGGAAGGGAGCGGGCAGCGGGCAGGACCCCTCCCCACCTCCCTGCGGGCACTCTGCAGGCGTCCATGCCACACCTTCCCCCTTGGGCCGCCCCGGCCCCGCACTGCCGGCACTGCTGTTAATGGCAGCGGATGCCGGCAGCTGCTCCCTCACCTGGCTGCAGGTGGGGCAGGGAGGGGCCCCTCGGGCAGGATCCCCCACGCCTACGGATTAGTGCATTTATATCAATTGAAGGCCGTTTGTGATTTTCCCGAAAAAGGACGTTACTGTAGTTATGAAGTGCACAGTGTTCATTAAAAATCCATGGTGAAACCCATGTGAACAGGAAGCAGGAGAGGCGAGGAGCACTGAGCAAGATTAATGCTCGGCTGCCTCACCTCAGCCCATCCCAGAGAGCAGAGCATGGCAGGTGTGCACACCTGGCTGTCCCAGAGAGCAGAGCATGGCACGTGTGCACACCTGGCCAGTTCATCCCAGAGAGCAGAGCATGGCACGTGTGCACACCTGGCTGTCCCAGAGAGCAGAGCATGGCAGGTGTGCACACCTGGCCAGTTCATCCCAGAGAGCAGAGCATGGCAGGTGTGCACACCTGGCCTGTCCCCTGAGCAGTGCCCGGGGCTGTGCCAGGGGCACGGGATGGCATCACCCTGCAGACCAGCGGGGGCACTTCCCCGGAGCCGTGGGAGTAGAGCACTGCCAAATCCACCTGACTTCACCTCACAGAAGGCAAAACTCGTGCTGAGGGAAGGGATTCACCAAACGCCACACAGCTCTTGGCAGCAGAGTGGGGCATCACTCCCCGGCTGCTCCAGCAAACGTCATGGCTGGCACCTCCTGGGCAGTGCCCACCTCGCTGGGAGCCCGGGGACCCAGCATCCATCCTGGGGGCACCCTCTCCACAGCACAGCCCAACACGGCACAGCACAGCCCAGCACAGCCCAGCATAGCACAGCACAGCATGGCCCAGCACAGCCCAGCACAGCACAGCACAGCCCAGCACAGCACAGCACAGCCCAGCCCAGCACAGCCCAGCACAGCCCAGCACAGCACAGTACAGCACAGCCCAGCACAGCACAGCACAGCATGGCCCAGCACAGCCCAGCACAGCCCAGCACAGCACAGCACAGCCCAGCACAGCATAGCACAGCACAGCACGGCACAGCCCAGCACGGCCCAGACCAGCACAGCACGGCACAGCCCAGCACAGCACAGCACAGCACGGCACAGCCCAGCACAGCCCTGCACAGCACAGCACGGCACAGCACAGCCCAGCCCAGCCCAGCACAGCACAGCCCAGCCCAGCCCAGCCCAGCCCAGCACGGCTGCCCGCACCCCCAGAGCCCGGCTCGCAGCCCTCGGCAGCCAGCCCTAATTATTTACAGCCGGCGTGGAGCCAGTGACCTTGCATGGGAAAAAACCCACTTGAGCCTCATTCAAATTCTGCCTTGCACCTCTCTTACACGGGAACAGCTCCGGAGATGACAGGCTCTGCACCACGCCTATGCAGCAGTAAAATGCCCGTTTCTGAGCCGTTCGCAGCATTTTACTCATCACGTGCTGCTCGCAGGCAGCGAGGGAGCCGGCTCTTTCACCCGCCCCACGAGTCAGCATTTGTGCCCAGAAAACACCGCAGCAGCCCAGGAGGGTGAATTCTGCACCCCGTGCTCGAGGCAGAGCTGGTGGCAGCGAGCTGAGGCACAGCTCCTCCCCGGACACTCTCCAAGCAGCCCTGGAGCCACGGTGCCAGCTGGCAGGGGCACCAGCCCCTCTGTGCCCAGGAGAAGGATTCTTATGACTCGTGGCATCTGGCCATGTGCCACCAGAACATGGGGCTGGAGCAGCCGGAGGGTCCAGCCAGCCTCATTTCCATCTCCATTAGAGGACAGTAATTCACTTCTATCCGGTACATCCTCCACCAGGGCGAGGCTCGGGGATTCCCTAAACCCAGGGCTGTGCCTGGGTGCTGTTTGTGACCCCTCTCAGAGCCCCGTGTTTGGTGCTGTGTGACAGCAGTGCCAGGGCTGGGCTGCCCCTGCTCCAGCCTGTCCTGATGGAAAGTCTCACTGGGTTAAACTGCAGCCTGGTAATCCCACCAGGTAATCTCAGACAGGTAACTTCCTCTCCACCTTCATCCCACACCTCTCCTGAAGTGCCTCCATCACATCCTGAATTTCCATCACACAGGAAAACTCAACACGGCCCAGCCCTCAGGAAAAAATGAGCAAAATGAGCAAACAGCCCTTCCCAGCACCCCCAAACCTGCCTGGCTGCACAGAGAAGCCCTGGCCCCTCCATCCCTCGCTGGCAGTCCCCACCTGTGCTCCCCTGCCCCACACCTGCCATCCCTGGGCAGAGCTGTAGCTGGGGGCACTTGGGGAGCCATGCCAGGGGTGCTGGGCAGCGTAGTCAGCATGGTCAGTGTAGTCAGCATGGTCAGCGTGGTCAGTGTAGTCAGCATGGTCAACATGGTCAGCGTGGTCAGTGTGGTCAGCATGGTCAGTATTAGTCAGTGTGGTCAGTGTGGTCAGCATGGTCAGTGTGGTCAGTGTGGTCAGTATGGTCAGCGTGGTCAGTATGGTCAGTGTGGTCAGCATGGTCAGTATGGTCAGTGTGGTCAGCGTGGTCAGCATGGTCAATATGGTCAGCATGGTCAGCGTGGTCGGTATGGACAGCGTGGTCAGCGTGGTCAGTGTGGTCAGTATAGTCAGTGTGGTCAGCGTGGTCAGTGTGGTCAGTGTGGTCAGTATGATCAGCGTGGTCAGCATGGTCAGTCAGTGTGGTCAGTGTGGTCAGTATGGTCAGCGTGGTCAGTATAGTCAGTGTGGTCAGTGTGGTCGGTGTGGACAGCGTGGTCAGTATGATCAGCGTGGTCAGTGTGGTCAGTATGATCAGCGTGGTCAGTATAGTCAGCATGGTCAGCATGGTCAGTATGATCAGCGTGGTCAGCGTGGTCAGTATGATCAGCGTGGTCAGTATGGTCAGCGTGGTCAGTGTGGTCAATATGGTCAGCATGGTCAGCGTGGTCAGTATGATCAGCGTGGTCAGTGTGGTCAGTATGATCAGCGTGGTCAGCGTGGTCAGTATAGTCAGTGTGGTCAGCGTGGTCAGCGTGGTCAGTGTGGTCAGCGTGGTCAGCGTGGTCAGCGTGGTCAGCATGGTCAGTATAGTCAGTGTGGTCAGCGTGGTCAGCGTGGTCAGTGTGGTCAGCCTGGCCTGGCAGCCCCTCCACTCCATCAGCAGCACTGGCACTGAGCTGCATCAGGCACCACGTTGGGGTGGAGATGAGAATCTATCCCAGACACTGACCAGACAGGGGAACAGGATGAGCAGCTCCTTAAATACCTGCCCATAATGAGTAGTGAGAAAAAGTGCTCCATCACGGGTGATTGCAATCTCAGGGACATTTGCTTGGCGCTTTTAAAAATTAAAGATAATAACTTTCTAACAGAAACAATCTTGCTGTCACCTTGGGGAAATTCTCTGCTTGGCCTCACTCAGAGGGCTGAGAGGAGCTGGAGGCGGGGCAGGGCTCCCAGCCCAGTTTAATGCCTTCACTGTGACCCAGCTCAGCTCAGCGGAGCCAAAACCAGCCAGGACAGAACCAACAGGGAAAATGGAAACTCGGGAGCAAGGGCAGGAGCTTTCCTGCGCCTCAAACCCCTGCTGGAAAGGGGGAATTGAATTAAAAAATTAAAAATCAGGGACTTTGATATGGGAAGTAGCAGGCCACACACAAGTGGCTGATGGGAGGAGCTGATGGGATCAGTTAAAATAAATCTGCAGCTGAAAGGTCAAGGCACAACAAGGAGGAGCTCTGTCATTGTGTTGGAAGGAGCTCTCCTGACGTGTAAACCACGGCTGGATCACAACAGTGTAACTGTCAGTCATGGAGCAGAAGTGACACATGCTTATTTATTCATCAGATACTTCTGTTCTCTACTTGGAGACAAACAGGCTCCCGGGTTCTGGCAGGAGCTGGGGGATGCTGAGCAGTGACAGCAAAGTGTAAACATGGAACGGGGAGGACCAGAGAACTCCCTCCCAGGAGCATCCAGAGAATGGGCTGAGAAGGCTTCTGAAGATCTGAAATGGATTTTAATAAACCTTGGCATTCTGTTGAGTTTCTGGAAGAAGGGAGAAGCTGGTTTACTGCCAGGAGGGATGTGATGGGCAGTGGCAGGAGCTGTGTCCCCAGCATTGCCCATGGCTTAGCAGAGGAGGAGGCAAATGTCAAACAGCCTCCTGGAAAACAGATTTGTCAATCTTCATACATTTTTTCTGATATAGTTATAGATTCAGTTGATAAAGGAAATCAGTAACATAATACATTTAAGAGTTCCACAGGGTATTTGATTTGGCTCTCCTGAAAAAGTTAAAGACCTGCATTATGCAGAATCAACAGTGCTTTATTACCTGGGCTGGGAGCTCCCAGAGACAGTCCCTCCATCCAAGGGATGTTCCTGCACAGGGTTGCCTGTTACAAGGACAGAGCTGAGCTATGGCAACGTCTTCATTCGGAGCATTGAATAAAACATGAAATAATTGGGAGTAAACCAGGGAAATGGCAGAGAAAAGAGAGATGGGAATATTGAGGGATGAGGGAGGTGAGCCAGGCAGATTTGGGCAGCTCGGTACCTTGGGCCCGTTCAGCCATGGCCATCTCCATACAGCCAGCTCCAAGGGCTGGGAGTGAGGAACCAGGAGAGCCAGTTCCAGTTTGGGGCTGGAGATGCTGCCCAGTCCCACCAGATGGGCTGAGGGGTCCCACCCTTCTGGGGACTCCCTGTGAGGGGCTCAGTGACCTCAGCGTGCAGCCAGACTCACAGCAGGCAGAACAGGGACACACAGCCCACAGGAGACCCAGGTACCAGAGATCATTTCTTGTGTTCAGGGGGAGTTGGAGGAGCTCTCGGGCTCTCCAGTGGAACCCCTGGCCCAGGGACACGGCTCATCACCCGGGGGTGCAGCCTCCAGGAGTGACCGTGCACCAGCACTGAGCTGCAGGTCAGGTGCAGGAAGGACTGGGCAGGGAGGGTCCCGAGGGCTGTGGGGTCAGCTGGTGGCACCTGCAGTGTTGTGTGTAAATCCAGACAGGATCGTCCCAAAGGACCAGCCCTGAAAGCTCCCCAAGGAGGAACTGCTGGCTGGCAAAGGCTGCGCTGGAGCTGCTCTGGGGGACACTGAGGGGCCAGGGTGGGCCCGAGGGGGACAGCCCAGCTGAAGGACAGCTCTGGGACATGAGATGTCTGTGTCCCCTGCCAAACACCCCACAAACCAGCCCAGAGGAATGCAGGGTGCTGAGCATCCTCTGTGAGGGAGGCAGGCAGAGCAATGCTTGGCCTCCTCCAGAAATGACAGAGCACTTTATTCTGATGAGGGAAATGAAGGAGGAAAGGAAAAGTACCACATCGCCTTAAAATATGGTATTTTGAGCAGCCTTGGCCAAATCCTCCTGCTCCTTCTGCCTGTTTCAGATCCGCATGATGCCATGGAGCCAGTCCCAATCTACACCACGCAGCAGGGAGGACACGGAGCCTCCCTGCATTTAATGATGCTGCATTTAATGATGCTGAATTTAATTAAGTTTGATGAAAACCAAAGTTCTGTTACTTTCTTGAAAACACCACTAGCCTGAGCAGCTATTTCTCAACTTCAGCTCTCTGCCCAAAGTGCCATGAGCTCCCCTTCCTTCTGAACCGACACGGTGGGCACACAGGACAGCAGGTGACACTGGGACAGCCACGGGGGACACACACGGACCAGCCCAGTCACACCTGAGCTGGACACACGCGGGGACACCTGCCGAGCGTCCGCACCTTGTCAAAGCAATAACCAGGATCCAAAGGCTGCCATTCCGAGCAGGCTGTCACGGCCCAGCAGGCTGGGAACACCTGCCTGGCTCCAGCGACTGAGTCAAGCGCTAATTTGTGTTTCCCCGTGTGGGTGGCTCTCCATGGGTCTGCGGCGGCTCCATTCAGGATTTATCCGCTCTCGCCGAAGGGCTTGTGACGCTCACGTGGTGGGGGCTCCCACGCAGGCGCTGCGCCGGGGCCGCCGGGGATGCTCGGAGCCGCGGGGATGCTCGCTCGGAGCCCCGGGAATGCTCGGAGCCCCGGGAATGCTCGGAGCCCCGGGAATGCTCGGAGCTGCAGGGGATGCTCGGAGCCCCGGGAATGCTCGCTCGGAGCCGTCGCTCCCGTCGGGCCGAGCCGCGGCGACTCCAGCGCGACTCCTGCCCCGCACACGCGTCCGGCCCCCACCGACGGCGGAAAGTTCAGAGCTGAGGCGGCTCCCGAGGGGCAGGGGGCTCTGCTCGGTGCTAAAAGCATTTGTGCCCCGCAGGAGAAGCGGCCCCTGCGGCAGAGCCGGTCCCGGGCCGGGGATGGAGCCGCTGTCCCCGCTCCGAGCGCACAGAGAGCAGCGAGGCCCTGCAGCGGCAATCGCACCGCGTGTAACGGGTCCGGGCTTTGCCCCCGGCCCTCCCCCGGCTGCGGGGCCGCTCGGCCCCCGCCCCAGCACGCTCCTTCCCCGCCCCGGCTCCTGAGCCCTGCGCAGCTCGCCCGGGGAAGTTTTCCCTTGCCAGCCCCGCGCTGGTTCACAGCCTGCGAGGCGCCTTCCCCTGCAGGATTCGGGAAGGTGACAGGCGGCCCCAGCACGTCCCCCAGCACCATCCCAGCCCCACATCCTCCCCAGCACAGCCGGGACCCTCCGTGTCCCTGTCCCTGTCCCCGCAGCCCCGCTGCCACCCGCACGGGGCTGACGGAGCCCGTGCCCCGCACCAGGCCCGGGGGTGCCGCGGGTACGGGCGAGCCCCGCACGGCTCCTCTCCCACTCCCGCAGCTCTGAGAGCCCCGGCAGGGGCAGGATGTGGAACAGGGAGTGCTGAGCCCACGGCGAGCCCCTGCCCTGTCGCTCCCAGCCCCGTGCCCAGGCTCAGGGCGCAGGGCTGGCATCCAGCTCTGAGCTCTGCCACGGCACTGCCAAACCCTTTCCCGAGTGAGCTGTGCCCAGGGCAGCGGGGTCTCTCTGGCTCCTTCCAAAGCAGTGATTGATCACAGTGAGGGAAACATAAAGCATTGGCTGGAAAAAGAAATACATGTAGCAAACCAAAGAATTTTGGATATTACTCATGCCGCCAGCGATCCCATCTTTCACATCCCTGGCTGCTGCCTCCTTGGCTCCCTCAGCCCAAGAGGGGAGACAGATTATCTCAAATTATTTATTATGGAATTAGAGCATGATCCAAACCCTCCTTGAATCAATAAGCAAGCTCTGACTGACTTCACCGGGTTCAGGACCGAGCACCAGGCACAGACAGGGTATTTCTGCATCCGTGACTCACCGAGAACTTTCCAACGTGGAGGAGCCGCTCAGCGCCTGCCCCTGGCGCTGGACGGGTCGCTCCGGGCCCGGGGCGCTCTGACACGGCCAGGGCCCATCAGGGCAGCGGGGCAGGTTCTCCTGAGCACGCAGGACACCCGCTGCTGCCCTCGCTGCCAAAGTTAGGGCCCAGGGCGATGCCACCGGCCGCGCATCGCTGCGCAGGTACCGGCACCTGGCTCTGTTCGAGCTCATCTTTAACCACAGCCCGTGGGTGCTCAGAGACGCCTCGAGCAGCAGCTCTGGGGCAAAACTGCCCCGAACCGTGGCCTGTGCTGCAGGAGGGCGGCAGCTGCTGGGGCCTGGCCAGGCAGGCGCTGCTGCGGGAGGGGAGCAGCGGGGCCGGGCGGGCAGAGCTCGGCCGTGGGGCAGCCGTGCCGGGGCAGCCCCGCCGTGGGGACGAGCGGCGCTGGGGCAGCAGCAGCGCTGGGGCGGCACAGCCCCCCCTGCCCGGCTGTGCGCTCACAGGGAAGGGGCTGGCGCTGGAGCCGGGGCTCGGTGATGGAAGCGCCGGGCGCGGTGCGTTCCCCCCGTGACAGGAACGCGGGGCCGGCCGAGCCTCGGAGAGGGGCAGCAGCCGCGGGCCTGTCGCTCCCGCATTCCCGATCAGGAGAGGGACCTGTGGCCCCTCAGCCCGGAGCTGGCCGGGAGGACACGGCGCGTCTGCCGCCGGCGCTGCCCGGCACGGGGGGAGCCGCAGCCCCGCTCCCCCGGCCCCGCGCCCCGCCAGGAGCGGCCCCCCGAGCTCCCAGCTCGGGGCCAGAGCCCGGGGAGGGGTGCGGGAGGCGGCAGCGGGAGCGGCGGGGCCGCCGGGCCGGGGGATGCTCGGAGGGGCCAGGGATGCGCCGCTCGCCCGCCGGGGGCCCGGATCTGGGGAGGGGGGTCCCGCGGTGCAACCCTTCCCCCGAAGTTTGGGGGCCGCGGGGGTCGGTACCTTCCAGGCAGCACGTCCTCCAGAGCCCCGAGTGGGTCATCACCTCCTCGTTCTTGCGGCTCGTGTCGTTGTCGCTCATGGACTTAGTCCTGCACACGCCGCGCGAGTAGAGCCAGTAGTCGGTGCCCACGGCGATGGTCATCAGGCTGAAGGCTGCGAAGGCTCCCACCGTGGTGACGAGCATCTGGACGCCTCTGTCACACATCCTCATGCTGCTTCATCCTCCGGCGGCGGCTCGCAGGGGAAGGGCCGGCGCCGCCGCCCGCCGCCCGCCGCCTCATGCCCCCGCGGGCGGCGGAGAGCCGGGCCCCCGCGGCGGCGCGGAGCGGGGCGGCCCGGCCCCGGGGAGCGCGGCTCGCATGGCCCGAGCGCGGAGCGCGGCAGCCCAGCCCGGCGGAGCGGCTCCGCCGTGCGCTCCCGCCGCCTCTCCCGGCGCCTCCCCCGCGCCGCCCGGCCAAGGCAGCGGCGGGGGGCGGCGGGGGCGGGACCCGCGGGGGGCTGCGCCGCCGGGACACCGCCCCCCGCCCGCTCCCGCGGCACCGGGGACGGCACCGCACGGGAAATCCAGCCCGGGTGCCGGGACTGGGCGGGGACCGCGACCGTGGCTGCCCCGGGAAGCCCACCCCGGGTGCTGGGGTCGGGACTGCCCCGGGAACCACCCCCCCCCACCTCGGGGTGCTGGGGTCGGGACTGCCCCGGGGGAACGGGAGAGGGACCCGACAACCAAACCCGGACTGGGCAGGGGGATCCCGCCGCTGGGCGCCGGGACTGAGCGGGGACCGGGGGACCGAGACCGCCCCGGGGACCACCGGGGCTCTGGGACCGGCCCGGGACTGTCCCGGGACGCGGAAATCCCCTACAAGTGGCAGTGCCGCCCCAGGGACGGTCACCCACCCGCGCCAGCCCCCGGCACGGGGCCGCTCGGTTCCCTGGGTCCCCCCAGCTCTGTCTGCTCGGTGCCCGAGCTGCTGCACCGGTACCGGGCACCGCTGGCACCGCGACAAGGGGCTGGGGGCACACACGCACACAGCGGCCCCAGGGAGGGCGCAGCACCTGCCCACGCTGGCACGGAGCTGTCCCTGCCCCGGCAGCCCGGCGTTCATCCCCTGCGCAGGAGCTGCTTCAGCCTGAACATCCCCCGTACCCACAAGCCACTCCTGCGCCATTGCCAGCAGTTACCCCCCTGCCCTCGCCCTCTCCGCTGTCTCCTCAGCTCCCTGGAACATCCCTCAGCCGGATGGATGAGCCCATGACTCATGCGACCTTTCCAACAAGCCCTAGAACACACTTACCTCTGGAATTCAGGCTCCTGAGAGGGCCGCGGTGAGACGGGAAAGCGGCTGATTTACACGGTGCCGAGTGCCTCCCCAGCCCTCATCTGCATGCACTCACATGGAAATACTAGTTATTTACTCCAAAAAGGCAAACAGAGAATTATGAAGGCGCTGAGAAATTAAGAATGCGGAAATTAAGCAGCTCCTCACCCTGCAATCAGGGCTGGTTGCGCTCCCCAGGCAGGGCGCGCTGATTGCGGCCCCGCCGCCTCCCGCCCCAGCTCGCCCGGGCTCCCGGCTCCGGATCGCCCTGCTTCATTCCCCGCTTCCCCACGGCCCCGTGCCTGCTTCCCAGGCAGGCTGGAGGCGGCGCAGCTCTGCCCAGGCTCTGGGCACACAGCTCCTGCTTCCCAGCGCTTCCATCTGGAGAGGCAGAGCTGGGAGCTGGGAGGAGACACAGCCCTCTGAGGAGTGGGGGCACAGGGCTGGGGTCGGCAGTGCCCACCCGCCCACCCACCCTGTGTCACAGGGGTCATCCGGGCATTTTTGAGGAGAGGTTATTGCTTCTCAGTTTTGGGGAGAGAACCATCGTGTGCACTGGCGGAGGCACGCGTTGGTTCCCAGGTCACACCTTGGTGTCACAGACTGGACACTGGGATGAGCCCTGGGCATGGCTGCACTGGGACACTGGGCAGAGAATCACAGAACCCAGAATGGTTTGGGCTGGAAGGAATCCTAAAGCCCATCCAGTGCCACCCCTGCCATGGCAGGGACACCTCCCACTGTCCCAGCTGCTCCAGGCCCTGTCCAGCCTGGCCTGGGCACTGCCAGGGATCCAGGGGCAGCCACAGCTGCTCTGGGCACCCTGGGCCACCCTCACAGGAAAGAACTTCCTCCCAATATCCAACATAAATCTCTCCTCTGTTAATTCACAGCCATTCCCTCTTGTCCTGTCACTACCTGCCTGTGTAAAAAGTTGCTGCTCATGGTTTTCCCAGGCCCTGGTCCCGAGCAATCCCGTGGGCACCGTGCAGGTGGCTCAGGGCACAGGGAAAGGCCGAGTTCTGTGGGACACCTGCCTCACGCCGCCCCTGGTCCTGCCAGCCCTGCCAGCCCTGCCAGCCCTGCCACAGCGCCTGACGCCAGCGCCCTGCCCGGCCCCCGGCCTGCGCAGAGGCAGCAAAGATATCTCCCACCCACAGCTGAGGGGCTGCAAATTGCGTTGTGAGTGGGGGATTTTGCAGCCTTAATTGTGTTATTTTAACACAGCGTGTGTAGGTGTGAGCAGAGTGCACATGTACCGTTTCCTAGGCTTTGAACAAAGCGAGCTCAAACAGAAGCAAAGTCCGTGTCAGATCGTGTTGGCCCCTGTGGGGCTGGAGGTGGGGACACCCCTGCGCTCCTCTCCCTGCTCCAGGAATGGGGTGTCAGCTCCAGGAGCGAGCTGGGAGCTCTGGGCTCCCCAGGGCTTTGCTGAGGTTTGGGACCAATGGGAACTCGGTGACCTTGGTGTCCTGCTCTGCAGCTCACACTGCAGGGTCACAGCCTGGCACGCTGACCAGGGCAGCCTGGGCTCTCCAGCTCCATGTCCATCTTCTCTTCCTTTTCCCTGTCCTGTCCATCATCATCCTCCTGCTCCTGGACCCTCCTGCAATGGGCAAAGTAGAAGCACATAAAAGATCCAGCCCACACTGCAAAGATTGTACAACTCTTACAAGAAAAAAGCTGTCCTTGCAGGCAAAAATGTCCTAACCCGAGATCTGTTAGGCTTTGTCCTCCCAAATCCAGCGATGAAAGCTCTGCTGCATTGAAATTGGCAAAGTGACAGGAAGTCAGCAGTCAGAAATAATCCCTAGCTGGATTAGGTTTTTCCTTGAAGGAAGAGAGGCTGAGACAAGGCGAGTTTGGGTCATTAGCGATGCAGGGAGGTGCTCCAGCCCTGCCCAGCCTTCACTTCACTCCCTGCTCCCGGGGGCTGCGAGGGGATGAGGGCTCCGGAGCCTTGGGCACATTGCGCTCATCCTTCCCCACTCCTACGAGGGGATTATTTATATCTGCACCACTTTGGAAGCGCTGGCTGCAACCCCCTGGCTCCAGCAGGGCTCCAGTGGTGAGGCTGGGCTGTCCCTGTGTGAGGAGCTGCCAGGGGTGCCAGCGACGCCACTCGTGCCACACCACAGGGCCCATGACACGAGCAGCTGGCTCAGTGCAATTCCCTACCAGCTCTGCTCTCCCTGCTGGATTTCCGACAGTTGAGCAGCAATAAAAATAGCAGGGCAGGAACAGAAATCCATTCTGATTAAGCTCTTTATTCTGGGAGATGCTGGGGGAGCAGGGGTGGCCGTGTGTGGGCCGGCCCCACGCACCTTCCGGGCCTGGGCGGCCGCTCTGGCAGCAGCTGTGCCCAGATCCGGCTGTTTGCCCGCGCTTGTGATGCTCCCCCAGCATTTCCCCCTCCGTGCTGACACTGACTGCCTGACAGAGGGGCAGCCAGGTGGGGCTCAGTCCCTTCTCCCAGGGAACAAGGGACAGGACAAGGGGACACAGCCTGGATTTGCGCCAGAAGGTTTAAATTGGATATTTGGGGAAATTTCTTCACTGAAAGGGCTGCCGGGTGGCAGAGTCCCCACAACTGCAGGGGTTTAAAAGCTGTGCAGATGCGGCACAGGGGACCATGGGGCAGTGGTGGCTCGGCAGTGCTGCAGGAGCAGTTGAACACGATGGGCTTAGAGAGCATTGCGAAGCTGAGTGGTTCCATGATCCTTCCATTCCCTGGGCAGACAGAACAAGCAGAGGACATGGGAAGGGATGGCACAGGACAGCACGCATTGTGGCAGTGCCCCTGGGCTCCCACAGCCGCTCCATGGCCAGCAGCTCCCCACCTTCCCAAAGAGAATCCCTTCCCCAAGGTCAGACGGAGAGCAGCCTGCACATGGGACGGGCAGAAGGATGGACAGGGAACAAAGGCATCTGTGGGCAGTGGCAGCCCAGAGGCAATAAAAGAACAAATAGCAGAAGATTAAACCCATTCTGCAGTCAGGTCCAGCCGGACCACGCTGAGCCACGAGGAAAGGTTCGCTGCTGCTCCAGCCTGCCACAATTTAATTGATTTGATTTAAATCCTTTGAAGAAGAAGTGGATGAGGAATAATGAGGCAAACAGGATTGTAATGCAAATGAAAGAGATGAAAGATGGCTTCGGGGAGACGCTCTTGAAGGTCAGCTCCCAATGCAGAGCTGCTGCTGGTCACTCGGTCCAGCACTAACGAGGCTGTGTTCCCTGGCGCTTTGGTGGATGCAGGGATGGATCGGGACCAGGATGCCCGGCCTTTGTCCCCTCGCTGCGGGCAGTGCTCCCTGCCGGCCGCGGGAGGGTTCACCTGGTGCCCGGGGAGCCGCGCTCCTGCTGCCCGCGTCACGCTGGGCGAGCGCACCTCCTAATCGGGCTCCTCCAGATACTCCAATGGAGGCGCTAACCTCAGAATTAATTAACTTCACTATCAAAAGCTGAGTCATTTGTCACAATGGTTTTGTCATTAGCTCCCATAATTAAGGAAAGTGTCACAAAACCAAATGTTTCACTTACACAAGCCAGGAGAGGCAAAGCGCAGGAGCGTTCCAACAGCGAGGCTGGGGAGGGGCTCAGCCAGGCACCCCAAATCTCTGTCCTGGCACCCCAGTCTCTGTCCTGGCACCCCAAATCCCAGTCCTGGCACCCCAAACCCCTGTCCCGGGCTGGGGGTGAGGGGAGAGCAGGGGCTGGGGCTCGGGGGCACCCCCAGGGCTGCCCAGCCTGGAGCAGATGCCAGGGGGTGCCCGCAGTGCCAGGGCTGGCTGAGCCCGGCATTTTCCCACCCCCGGGTGAATTGGGGTGTCCCTGGTGACCATCAGCCGCATGGGGTGGCAGAGACGAGGCCATTTTGCTGGAAGCTTGGCTAACGTCCCCAAAGACAGGGGGAGAAGCCGCTCCCGACGCACTCACCCGGTTCCACACGGACACTTCCTAAAAAAGCGGATTTCCTCGATGGAGACGGGCAGGGACGTGCAGGCGCTGCGGGGCTGGGCAGAGACTGGGGGTGCACCGGGCCAGGAGCCCCCACAGCCCCCGGAGCCGCTGCGGGTACCAGGGGATCCCGGAGGGTCCCGAGCCCCCTGCCCAACGCCCAGCGCTGCAGCCGCCCGGTGCTCGCAGCCCTGTGCCCACAGCCCGGTGCCCGCAGCCCGGTGCCCGCAGCCCTGTGCCCGCAGCCCTGTGCCCACAGCCCGATGCCCGCAGCCCTGCCCTGTGCGGTGCCCCCAGCCCTGTGCCCACAGCCCTGTGCCCACAGCCCTGTGCCCACGGCCGTGCCCGGTGCCCCCAGCCCCGCCCGGCTCCAGGGGCTGCAGCTGCTGCTCCGGGGGAGCCTCTGCGGCAGCTTTAGTAACTCATCAGCGGGCAATTAACTGACAATTAACCCTCTGTCCCCTCCGTGCCCCTTTCGGTGCCGCCTCCTCTCTGGGGCAGCCGCGCTCACTGCACAGCTGCACTCACTGACCGCACAGCCGTACAGGTTTTTGACCAAACCCCTGAAAATTCCCGGCATTTCCTGCTGTGCGGCCCCCCAGGACACCCCAACCCCACAGACCCCGGCTCGTGGGCAAAGGAAGCCAAGCTCTCAGGGTTTCTTTAAAATTAAATATTTTATTTTTTCATACATGCAGCAAATTGAATCAAGAGTATATGCCCATCTAAAAGGAGGTCTTCATGAGAACCGTTTGACAACACACAGCAGGTAGTCTAGGATGTAGAAAAGTCATCAAATACTTGCAGGTGAAATCAAATTCACAAACACAAACTCATCAACAATAAACATTTTCTCTTTTTTTTATTATTTTTTAATTTTTTTCCCTCCTTGTTTTAACTGCCACTTTGAATGTGATCAGAAATAAAGAGCTCAGGCGACACTCCCATGCATGGAGCCAGAGGCTGTGCTCACACAGCTGCTCCTGCCCCAGGGCAGTGGGAGCAGGTCTGGGCACCCTGCAGGTGCCATCCCAGCCTCTGGCACAGCCCATCCGTGTGCTGTGCCCCAATGCCCTGGGCTCCTCCCGGGGTCACAGCTCTGGGACTCACAACCACCGGAGCACAGCACTGCCCTGCACTCACCTCCCTCTGCCTGCCTGGGCCGCCACTGCACAAACCCCCATTTATTCATTCGTTAAATGGATTAATCAATCGATAGCTGCTTTGGCCATGCTCTCATGACGAGCGGGCTGCTCAGAGCCCCAACAGGGCACAGCAGCAGCAGCAGCTCCCAGCCAGAACCAGTGGAGCTGCACTGGGAGCAGGGCAGGAGCTGGAGCTGCCCCAGAGCAGCAGCCAAGGGCTCAGCACAGCCCAGGGGCAGCTCTCTGACCCGCCCTGTCCCAGGGAGAGCCTGGGCCCACTTACCTGTAGCACTGGGGTGTAATCCACGTGGGACAAAGCCAGGACGTGCCATCCTGCGCATGTCCTGCCAACTCAGCCCCTCCTCTGCCCTCCCCCGGGCTCTGGGTGCCCCTATGCCACAGGGGACCCCTGCCAGCCCTGCTGAATCCAGAGCTGAGGCCCCTTCCCTGCATCCCCAGCAGCTCCAGGTAGGGATTCCTTGGGCTGTCTCCACACACCTGAGGAGCACCTGGGCTCTCCTGAGGCTCTGAGCATCCTCCCAGAGCTCTGCCTTCCCCATCCAACTGTGAGGATTAAATCATCAAATGACATAAAGAGTGACTCAAACCCTGTCACTCTGCCCTTCCTTGGAGGAGTCCACACAGATCTGAGTGTCTGTGCAGGGCCAGCACACCCCACTGTACATTCCCCCACAGGAGATACAGGACATCTGGAAGTCTTGCAATAACTGTGGCAAGCAGCAGAGCGGACAGGGTCAGGGATGCTCAAGGTATGAGTCCTGAGAGGGGGACCTGGCACTGGCCCAGCTCGCCCTGGAGCGTGGATCTCCATCCCAAACTGCCTCCAAAGCTGCCTGGTGCACACCCCTGGTGCCACACCCCTGGTGCCACATCCATGGTGCCACATCCCTGATCCCACATCCCTGGTGCCACACCCCTGGTGCCACATCCATGGTGCCACATCCCTGATCCCACATCCCTGGTGCCACATCCCTGGTGCCACACCCCTGGTGCCACACCCCTGATCCCACACCCCTGGTGCCACATCCCTGGTGCCACACCCCTGGTGCCACGTCCCAGCCTCCCTGCAGGTCCCCTCGGAGCCGCCTGCTCTGCTCAGCGTCCAGCAGTGCCTGCTCCATGCACCAGTGTCACCCCAACACAGACACAGCAGCTCCAGACAGAAAGGTGTGACTGCCCCACAGCTGCTCCTGCACTGTGCCCCTCAGCCCCGAGTCCTCCCAGCACATCCCGGGGGCACCCTCAGAGCCAAAGGTATGGAAATGAAGAACATTGACCACTGAAGTGATACAGATGCTGCAGCAGCAGGTTTGGAGTCACAGGAACACACAAGCTCTGATGCAGCTGTGGTCTGCAGAGGCTGGCCCATGTCCTCAGGGTGTGCCAGGCTTGGGGAGCCCCCAGCAGCCCCCAGCCCTGACCCCTGGGCCTCGCCCGCTGCAGAGCCCCTCGTGAACCCCTCCTGGATCTGGCACAATTTGCAGTTTTTCTGGGTTTGTTTGGGTTCCTCCAGCCCAGGGCAGGACCCGAGGCCACGGGCTCAGCCCTCACCCCCAGCAGGCCCAGGACAGTGCCCGTGGCTGGGTGACAGGGAGGGGACACTCATCCCCTGACAGCGCCTCAGCTGCTGGCAGCCTCTAGTTCTCAAGGAATCATTAAAAGAAAAAAATAATTTCCAAAGCTCGAGTTTCATGTTTATAAAAGATCTACAAACTAGAATTTCCTCTGTAGAATTCCTCATGATTGATAAAATCCCCCCCATTTCCCTGGGGCCTGGAGGAATGGCTGCATGCAGCAGAACCAGGGCTGGCTCAGAAAACCCTCCTGGGGTTCTGCAAACCACCGTGGGCCGTGAGGGGAGCGGGGTGACAGGGCCTGGGGGATGCTCACCTGGGGCCCGGCCTCTGCCAACCCAACAGTCAGCCAGGCTCACCCACTGGCTGGCCACCGATGGGCAGTGCCCGCCTGTTCCTGCCCTCCTCTGCCTCTCCTGCCCTTCTCTTCCTGTTCCTGCCTGCTCCTGCCTGTTCCTGCCTGCTTCTACTCTCCTCTCCCTGTTCCTGCCTGCTCCTGCCCTCCTCTCCCTGTTCCTGCCTGCTTCTACTCTCCTCTCCCTGTTCCTGTCTGCTCCTGCCCTCCTCTCCCTGTTCCTGCCTGCTCCTGCCCTCCTCTCCCTGTTCCCGCCTGTTCCTGCCCTCCTCTCCCTGTTCCTGCCTGCTTCTACTCTCCTCTCCCTGTTCCTGTCTGCTCCTGCCCTCCTCTCCCTGTTCCTGCCTGCTCCTGCCCTCCTCTCCCTGTTCCTGCCTGCTCCTGCCCTCCTCTCCCTGTTCCTGCCTGCTTCTACTCTCCTCTCCCTGTTCCTGTCTGCTCCTGCCCTCCTCTCCCTGTTCCTGCCTGTTCCTGCCCTCCTCTCCCTGTTCCTGCCTGTTCCTGCCCTCCTCTCCCTGTTCCTGCCTGCTTCTACTCTCCTCTCCCTGTTCCTGCCTGCTCCTGCCCTCTTCTCTCTGTTCCTGCCCTCCTCTCCCTGTTCCTCCCTGCTCCCGCCCTCCTCTCCCTGCTCCTGCCCGTTCCTGCCTGTTCCTGCCCTCCTCTTCCTGTTCCTGCCCTCCTCTGCCTGCTCCTGCCTGTTCCTGACTGCTCCTGCCCTCCTCTCCCTGTTCCTCCCGCCCTCCTCTCCCTGCTCCTGCCCATTCCTGCCTGTTCCTGCCCTCCTCTTCCTTCTCCTGCCCTCCTCTCCCTGTTCCTGCCTGCTCCTACTCTCCTCTCCCTGTTCCTGCCTGCTCCTGCCCTCCTCTCCCTGCTCCTGCCCTCCTCTGCCTGCTCCTGCCTGTTCCTGACTGCTCCTACCCTCCTCTCCCTGTTCCTCCCTCCTCCCGCCCTCCTCTCCCTGCTCCTGCCCGTTCCTGCCTGTTCCTGCCCTCCTCTTCCTTCTCCCGCCCTCCTCTCCCTGCTCCTGCCCGTTCCTGCCTGTTCCTGCCCTCCTCTTCCTTCTCCTGCCCTCCTCTGCCTGCTCCTGCCCATTCCTGCTCTCTTCTCCCTGTCTCCCTGCCCCTGTCTGTTCCTGCCCTCCTCTGCCTGCTCCTGCCCACCTCTCCCTGCCCCGTCTCTCCTGCCCACCCGTGCCCACCCCTGCCTTCTCCCTCCTGTCCTTGCTCCCTCCTGCCCCTGCCCTCCCGCACGCCACGGCTCTGCCTCACAAGCAGCTGCTGGAATTGTCTCTTCTCACTCAGAATTTTAAAAAAATTATTACTGACTAAAACCCCCAGGAATTTGGTGGGAATCAGGGAAATCAAGATGTCTGTGAAATCCATGGGTTTGGAGCCTGGAAGAGAATAGCAGAGGGTGGAAAGTAGAAAAGTTTCCGTTATAAATAGCCCTCAGTGCAGCCCTTTGGTCTTGGGCGTGTTTTCAGTCGGTAAATTGTAAACCAAGAATATAAATGTGTTTTGTTTTGGCAGAATATTAATATCCTTTACAGAGCTGTTACATCTCAACAGCGTCTGTGAAAGATTTATGCGAGTGCTGACAGAGCGTATCAAAACTGCAAACTGTTCCAGATGTTACAAAAACCCCCCACCTCTCACTTAGAAAAAGGTTTGCTCTGATTTACAAGAACTGGCACGGGAGTGGTTGGGAGTCGCGATGCCCGAGGCAGGGAAGGCAGGTGGTGGGAGCTGGGCTGACCCTATGGACAATGCATTGGGAAATAGAGGTCTAGAAGCAGATTTTTCCACACTGATCAAATATATCCATGTCTTGAACAAAAGGCTCCTCTAAGACAAGCTCACACTCATCGCAAGCTTCAGCACAACGCTTTAAGCGATCAACCATGCTTAGCATTCCACAGCAACGCTTTGGGACTAGCTGGGCCACCGGGATCTCAGCGTCCCGCTGCGAAAATTACAGAGACCGTAGCGGTTTGGTATATTTCTGTTTAAAAACTCTATTAGTCACCACCAACTATAGTTCCTAGAAGTATCACTGACCGGTAACTGGCACCCCGGACACTCCGGCTAGGGAAGCCAAGCTAGCGAGTGGCACGGACACGGAGAGGCTCCGGGGAGAAGCGGCCGGCGTGTTGGGCGGGAGGGGACGTGTGTCTGCACTGCTAATCCCGGAAGACTAGTGTCCTATGTACAGGGCCACCTGGCGAGGGACAGCGAGGACAGGGCTGCGCCGCGACTACACGTTAATGACAAACTCGGGGTTGGTGTAGGAGAAGCCAGCAAACTCGTTCTGGTCCAAGTTCATGATGAAGAGTTTGTCCGTGGGCGTCAGCTCCACCGGCTGCCGGGTGAACTCTTTGTCGAAGTTGGAAGTGTCGCGTTTGTCCTTCTGTTAAACGGAAAGCACAGAGTTAAACTGGGGAAGGAGCGAGCCACCAGAGGGGACAGCACCAGCACAGGTGACAGCACCGGGGCTGTCCCCAGGGAGCTGCACTGTCCCAGCACTCCACACTGCACGCTGTTTCTCAAGCTGCCCCCGAGCAGGAGCTCCCAGCCCTGTGGAACAGAAGCAGCCCCACACCAGCAGCAGGAAGGGGAGAACACCGGTTTAACACGCCTGAGACACACGAGCAGGACACAGAGGGACAGGTGAGAGCCGTGGTGGGAAGGGAGCATCCCTCCTGCCCTGTTTGCTGCGGGAGAGAGAGAGCACGGAGCAGTTCTCAGCATGCAGAACCCCCACTGCAACCAGAGCTCGGCACTGCACAGGAGGAAGGAGCCTGGAGGAAGCAACATGCCTCGAAATGGCAGCAACAGTCACTACCATGTCAAAATCTGCACAAAATAATCAGCTGTAAGAGCTCTTTCTGCTTTAGGCTTGATTTTTGAATGATGCCGTGATATGGTGTTAAGCAACACTGGTTCATTGATGGAGGATGTGATTTGCTCCAGGGTTATACAGAGAGAAAACACACAGCACTTCAAAACCTCTCAGAAGGAAAATTCCACATATGCAACACTTCCTCCTTGCAATTTCTTAAGGAGAACAACTTTGCAGCTACACCCAAGCCAAAAAAGGGAAAGAAAGGACGTTAGTGTCAGGATTAGCACCGGGAACCTGCTCTCAGCACTGCGGAGCCTGCTCAGGGAGCGCGTGGGCTGCTCCTCCAAACCCTGCAGATCCCAGAGCGCCCGCCTCGGGGCTGTCCTGCTGTGGGAGGGGGCACAGCCATGGCTGGAGGGCGACTGAGCACCGAGGGTACAGCACGAGCACCCCAGGCCCCTCACCCACAGTGACCGGTGGTGGAGGGACACTGGCAGCCAGGAGCTGGCTCTGCTCTGCTCGTTACCAAAGCCACCAGGGACAAAAGGCTTCTCCAGCCCTTCTTCCATGTCCCCACACAGGACAGACCCCAGCTCCCTGCTGGAGGTCACCTTCCCCTGCTGTGACACAGGTAGGACCCTGCCAGCCTTGAAGAAACTGTATTTGTTTTCTGTTTTTCCCAGACTTTGCCTTTGAAGTGTGGCCCCACCATGCCAGGCCCTCGCTGGGCTCTGCTGCACCAGGATTTCCAACCCTGGATGAATCTGCCGGCTTGAACTGAGGAAAGTGAGTGTGGGGGTCCTGCAGTTCCTGCACCCCATCCCCATGGCTGAGCTCCCACGGCTGTGCTGGGGAAGGACCTGGCAGGACAGATGCTGTGTCCTCCCTGCAGCCCCTCCTGGCCCACTGGGACACTGGAGCACCTTCATCCTCGAGCAGGAGCATGGCCAGGACACCGAGCCAGGTCTTCCTGCCAGCCTGGACAGGCCAGGGGCACCACACTGCAGCTGGATTGAGCCCTGGGAGATGAGCCAGCAGTGCATCAGGACCTCGGGGGTGCTGCAGATTCCACTGCCCCAGCAGAAATCCCATCAGGATGGCTTCAGCCTCGGGGAGGAAGATCAGGAAAAGCCAAGGACGATGGAGCAGAGACGAGGTGGGAAGAAAACAGGTCTGGATGGAGCTCGAGGAGCTGAGAGAGGAGAAGCAGAAGAGGCAGGAGGAGAGGCAGGCTGTGGCTGTGCTGTCAGGCTGTGAGCACAGGGAGATGTTCCCCAGGGCACCAGTATCTGTGGCTCCCAGCCGGGCCCTGGGCACCAAGGTCCCTCCAGGGCACCTCTCTCCACCACAGAGAAGGAAGGAGATGTGGATTCGGGGGCACAGAGCAGGAGCAGGGAGCAGACAGGGTGACAGGGTCAGCTTCAGGTGCAGAGTTCTGCAGGCAAAGGGTGAAGCAGTGGGAATGTGAGGACAAGCCCACCTCGATGGCAGCAGGGTGCCCCAGGGTGCTCCCTGGCCGTGGCTGTGCTCGGGGTCTCTCTGTGGAAAGTTGTCCAAGGCTCCTGGAGAGTGCTGAGATGGTTCCTGAACGCCACATCCATCCAAAGCAACGTGGGCCAGACAGCACTGTCCTACCAAGCCAGGAGCTTCTCCTGAGCAGGAATGCTTTGGGATGCTGCAAAGGGAATGACACATCCACATGTGACTGGTGCAGGCTGCCACCGCGGTCCCCAGCCCTCGGGAGTGCTCAGCCTGGGAGCCCTGGAGTGGGAAATCCCTCCTGCTGCTGCTTTTGGGCAGCAGAAAGCTCTGGGAGAGGCTGCAATGAGCCCGGGTGGGGGCTCAGGGCAGCCCACTCCCCTGCACTGCCCTCTGCAGCAGCCCCCACTCCTTGGGGCCTTGGCTGGAGGCTGAGCACAGCAAAGTGTGGGTTTGCTGGAATCTTACCTTGAATTCTGCCTGAACTGGTGGCAATTTGGCCTCTGTCAAGATGATGAACAACCTCTCTGGGAGCAGGCAGGGAACAACCTCTCTGGGAGCAGACGGCTGTGCGGGTCTCACGGAGAGAGGGGAGCGCAGGGGAAAATCAGGGCTGGCAGTGCCTCCAGCGATGGGCAAATTGACTCTGGGAGGTGGTGAGGGGCACAGCGAGGAGCACAGCGGGGTGGCGTGGTGGTGGCACGGTGTGGTGGTGACGCGGCGTGCTGGTGGCATGTTGTGCTGGTGACACGGCGTGGTGGTGGCACCTTGTGCTGGTGGCACGATATGCTGGTGACACGGCGCGGTGGTGGCACGTTGTACTGGTGGCATGGCTGGGGTCCCTCTGCCCCTGGCACTGTGCCCAGGTAGGGCTGGCCCGGAGCAGGATCTCTGCCTGGCCCAGGGATGGGGATCCTGCCACGGAGCCCCCTCTCCACGGCAGAGCTGCAGCAGCTCCTGCTGATGGTCAGGACCTCTCGGAACAACCTTGCAGCGTCCCAACTTGGCAGCGGCCGACTCCCAGAGGCAGCAGGGAGGTTCACAGCAGCCTGTAATCCCTCTTTAGATGGAAGTGCCAACCGCTTCTAACGAGTGCTCCTGGGAGAGCGGGCAGGGATGGATGGATGGATGGACGGATGAGTCACACCGGGCTCTGCAGCTCGGGGAGCGCGAGGTGGTGCCAGGGATGCGCTGTGCCGGTCCTGGACCGTCCTTCCTGCCGTGTCCTCACCTTGGACCGTCCTTCCTGCCGTGTCCCCACCTTGGACCGTCCTTCCTGCTGACCCTGGACCATCCTTCCTGCCGTGTCCTCACCTTGGACCGTCCTTCCTGCTGACCCTGGACCGTCCTTCCTGCTGACCTGTGTCCTCACCTCTGACTGTCCTTCCTGTCGTGTCTTCAGCCCAGACCATCCTTCCTGCTGTCTCCTCATCCAGGACCATCCTTCCTTCCATGTCCTCACCCGGACAGTCCTTCCTGGTCTCACCCACACCACCAGCTCCTTCCCCGGCCGTGTGGAGCCCGGAGCAGTGGGCACTGCTGCAGGAGGCTGTGGGCAGTCGCTCCCTCCCAGATGATGCTTCCGGCACATCCCAGCTCGGGTTTTTGGGACAAACAGAGGAACGACGAGGAGCGGCTCCACCGCCGCCCCTGAGCCAGCATCCCCCCGCAGCCAGGGCGGCTTCCAGCCCCGGCTGTCGGCAGGAATCACCTGGCTGAACTGCAGAAACTCATTATTGCCAAACACAGGCAGGTTTCTGGGGCGGGTTTTCTTTCTTTTTATTTTATCATCGGTATCAGAAAAAAAACAAATTGGCACATTACAAATCAAGCAGATTGATACAGTGACAGCCCACGAACACCTGCAAGGGTATAAAAGGAAGCAGTGTGATTGTTGTCCTTTGAAGAGAAACTCACCCTGCCTGAAATGTTTCCTTTGATGCCAGAAACAAAACTCGGGCCATTTTTAAGGATAGAAGTACCCGTTGAAACAAGGATTTTACACCCTTCATATCAGAATTCACAATACTGGTCAGAGTTAAGTACCTCCCATTACGGTCAATACCATTTTTGACACATTTAAAGCACAGGTAACAAACTCCATCAATGGCTTTGGCATTTGAGAAGAAGAAAAAGCTTTGCTATGGAATGGATGTTGGTGGTGTTTACTAGGGTGACCAAGGGTTCAAAGGCAGCTCTTCCAAATTTCCCATTTACCAGGGGATGTTTGTTTTGATTTTAAAAAATGCTACTTAGAAGCTGCACTATCAGGAGAAATCTCTGCCAAGGGCAGCTCTGCCTTCCCCAATAACTTATCCCACTGCTGGGGACCCAGCCGGCCCAAAGCATCTGTGCAGGGAAGGGGAGCTGTGCAGGGGCTGGACACACAGCAGGACACGGCCAAAAGGGAGCCAGAACCAGCACCTTGGCTCTCCTGAGCTTTTGGGAGGAGACACTCTGGGGAACGGTTTCATTAAAAAATGACACTTCTTGCCACTAAGGCTGAGAAGGCTAAATATTAAATTTTCATGGTTATTTCAAAGACTAGAAAAAGGAAAGAGAGGGAATTAAAGCACATGATGAAGGGATTTCTCCCAGTTGTCACCATGTCTCCGTTTTTGTTGTCACCCACTGAGCAGTTTGCATTTTCTCCAAACAAAACGTTACAAAAGCCCATTTGCAGCACTTCTTGCACATCACTCCCCTCCAGCGACACCCCAGATAACAGGAAGACACTTGAGACATGGTCACTCTAGTAAGGAACTAAAGCAAGCCCATGGATGCGAGTTCTGCAATGGAATGTGTCACCACAACGGCAGCGGGGACCCGACGACAGACGCGGGGATGAGATCTGCACAGCAGCTTAGCTCTTGGCTTGAGGCTTAGAAAACTCTGAGTTAACAAAGGAAAATCCTTCGAATTCTGACTGGTCAATGTTCCCGACGACTTCCTGGTCGGGAGGAGTTAGCACGGGCGGGTGCCGGGTGAAAAACCGGTCGAAGTTTTCAGCATTGCGTCCGCACTGGGGGAGGAGAAAAGAACGGAGGTGGGTGGGGCGGGAAGGTGGGATGGGCGGGGAAAGGGGCAGAGCACACCTGGGTGGTCATGGGGGCATGGCATGGCACGGCATGGCACGGCATGGCACGGCACAGCCAGGGCCGGCTAACCCCGCTGTGCCACGGAATGAATGCAGCAGGAATGAGATGGGCTGCGATGGCTCACACACACCTGGCACCTGCACACACACACCTGGCACCTGCTCACACACACCTGGCGCCTGCTCACAGGGCAGTGCCCACATGGGCATCCCCCCTTCCCAGGGGGTTTCCAGAGCAGGGGGTTCCCATCGAGGCTGGACTGCTCAGAGGTTTCCTCCTGGTCGAGGAGAGGAGAGAACCCACCCCAGGCCAGGCTGGACAGGGCTGGGAGCAGCCTGGGGCAGGGGAAGGTGTCCCTGCCATGACTGGATGGGATTTAAGGTCCCTTCCAACCCAAACCAGGTTGGAATTCCATGGTTCTGATTCCCAGGGCTGTCCCTGCCCTACAGCCCAGTCAGACCACAATAGTCCACAGCCTTATGGCCCCAGTGGTGCCAAAACCCGATTTAATTTCCTCAGCAATCAGAACAAGGGTGGTGCAGCTTCCCAGGCTGCAAACCCTGATTTAAGGGAATAACAACAGCAGCAGCTGGGATCAGGTGGATGCCAGGTCACTGCACAGCCACGGACCAGGATCCATCCCTGCCTGTCACCCTCGTGTCACATCCCCATGGATGGCACGGGGCTGGCACTGTCCCTCCTGTCACACCCAGCTCAGGCAGCAGAGCCCAGTCCCTTGGGCAGCAGCTCCCAGTCCCCCAAGGAGAACACACGCTCCAAGAGCTGCCACAATTTTTCCTGGGCATTTAACTTGCATTTGTTAAGTAAACAGATTTGCATTTTTAATAAACATCAGACTAAACGTAATAAAATATTAATGACAAATACACGCAGAAGTCGATGTCTCCCAATTCCTTCCTCTGCTCAGAGCTTTCAGGGAAGACAACATGAATATCCATCAGCCTCTGATGGGCTGCTCCTTTGGCAGCTCTTGAATGTCCTTACAGCACCAAGTGAGACCCTTGCCCTCAAACCTGTACACAAAGCTCAGGGACAACGTTTGAGTGGATTTAACCCCAGCTCCAGCCCCTCCAGCATTGAAACCACAGAACCCTTGCCTTGGTAGCACCACATCTTCACATTTCTAGTCTGGCTTGGTTAAACTGCAAGGCCTGAGCTCAGCAGGGCTGGACCCAGCAGAGCCCAGTGCACACCCAGAGCCCCCCAGAGCCCCCTGCCCCGTTGCCAGCCCCTGCCAGCCCCAGTGCAGACAGGCAGGGCAGCCCATGTGCTGTGTCTGACAGCCCTGCCTTTGCCTCATGGCTACAGAGAAATCTGCTGCCTTAGGGAAAAAAATAAAATAAAAATATAATAAAACCAAACCAGCAACCCCCTCAGAAGGATTGGAAAATTAATCCTGATGAGAGGCTGCCAGTTATTGGAATAGGAAGCACAAATATATTTTAATATGCATATTGGCAAGCGAGGATTTCTCACTATCACGCGACGAGGGAAGAATATGTGGATGGAAAATCTGAAAAGTTGCATCTACCCATGGTATTTCCTGCCCTGCTGTGTGGAATTTATGGGCTTTCTGTTTGGATGCAGACAAAATGGATGGGTGAATTCAATACCTTGAAGTTGGAAACTGCCTTTGAGTTTCTGGAGGGCACATGCCAGCCCAAGCCCTGGAGGAGGGGAGTGCCAGGCTCCAGGTCTGGCCCAGCCTGGTGAGGGGAGCAGGGAGGGTCCTGCTGCTCAATCCCACTGCTCCGGGCAGGAATGGTCACTGTCTGCACGGGCACCTTCTCTACAGCATCCCAAACCGAGCTCCTGCTCAGTGGACACAGACGCCATATGAAATTTTACATTTATCTAAAGCCATCTAGTGAGAAATTGTGCTCATTTTAGTGTGGCATTAACGTACAGGCATCACTCCATCCTGCCTGGAGAAAGGGGGAGGCTGGGAATTTATCTTACATAAATCCCGGTGTGTCCTGCCCAATATTTATAGCCAGCACAGAATGGCTTTTCCTCCTGAGCTGCAGAAATAAACCTGTCAGCTCCAAAGATGGCCTTGTATTTAATCACCTCCCTGCTTGGTTTCAAATAGAGACAAAAGGCACAATAAAATATTTGCCATTGATCCCGGGATGCAGTCAAGGACCACCAGGAGCTGAGGATGCTGCTGCCCCCCACCCTCACTCCGTGCCAAGGGGAGATGCTCACACCCTGGATTTCCCAGGGTTTGGTCCCAAACTGTGGCACAGCCACAATCTCACTGGCTTTGCAGGCACCTCCTGGGTGAGTCTGACCTTCCTAGGGCTGCTCTGGCTCCCTGCTGCACCCTGGGCAGGACCAGGGCTCTTCTGGCAGTCCCATTTAGGGGAATCTGGGTGACAGCACAACCCGGGGGCCACACTGGGGACCCCTGTGCTGGTCAGGGGTGCCTTTCACTGTGTGTGGCTCAGTTTGGGATGCTGCAGCTCATCCCTTTATCCCTGCTGCTCTCAAAGGGAGCATCCAGTGCTCCTGGTGTGGGACCATCCCTCTGCCAGGGAAAAGCCAAATTTCTGCCCTGAAAACACAGGCTGAAGAGTCTGGGAAATCCCAAAGTCTTTACAGGGCCCTGGGTCTCCCAGAGCAAACCATGGCTGGGTTAGCTGAGGTGTTTAACCTCAGCACATCCACCTGCCCAATGTCAGCCCCTCGATCCTTAAATCCCATCTAATTAGGAAATCACTTGTGCAAACATCAGAACTCACCCTGCCCAGGCTGGACTAAGGCTGCAAACCCCCGTGCATGGAACTGGTGTTTTCACACATCCAGGTCTGTAAGTGGCCTTTCAGCATTAATTAACTCCGAGCAGTTAGGGGGAAATTAATTTATGCAATTAAAAATTATTAGATTAAAAGCCATTTTTTAACCCCCCGTGCTGTTGTGAATAATCCTGGGCTCTGCTGTGCGATTTCAGTGCTTTCAAAATGAGACTTTTCAAATCACTAGGCTTTATGTAAAGTAAAGGAGTAATTAGATACCAAAAACAATAATTATCTCAACGAGAGACAGGGAGAGCAGGGAAGTGTAAACACACTCCCAGGGTAGCTGCAGACCCAGGAAAGGAATTGTTATGCACCAGCCCGAGCGGGGAGCAGCCAAGCAGAGCCCCACGTCAGAAGCACCAAAGACAAGCCAGCCCCTGATCTGTCTTGTTCCTGACTCTGTGATAAAGGTTAATCAAGCACAAAGCAACACAGGAGCTCCTGGGAATTGAGGAATTGGCTCTGAGCTGCGGCCAGGAGCCTCCATCCACTGCTGTCAGCGGGAAATGATGGAGCTTCGGGCAGGGATCCACGGCAGCAGCGCTGGGCAGGCACTGAGAGCCCCCCAGGACCCCCTGAGCCCCCACCCCAAACTGCAGAGGGGCCCCAGGAGCACAGGGATGTGCCCAGAGGAGCTGTGGCTGCTGCTGCAGGGGCACAGGGGGCTCTGTGGGACCAGGAGGGGCTGGGGAGCTGAGCCCCAGCTCACAGAAAACATGAACTCTGAGGAGCAAGACAAACCTGGAGACAATCTGGGGAGCTGAGCCCCAGCTCACAGAAAACATGAACTCTGAGGAGCAAAACAAACCTGGAGACAATCTGGGGAGCTGAGCCCCAGCTCACACCAGGCATGGACTCTGAGGGGCAAAACAAACCTGGAGACAATCTGGGGAGCTGAGCCTCAGCTCACACCAGACACGGACTCTGAGGGGCAAAACAAACCTGGACACAGTGTGGATGGGGCTCTGCTCCCCTTGGCTGGTGCTCCCCGGGCTGAGCATGCTCTGCAGAAGGGCAAGGCTGGGGACAGCAGCTGGGGGCTGACTCCCAGCCCTCATTTGCATCTCACTCCTTGTTTTGAAGCTCTGCATACAGACAATTACTGCAGCCTGACCTTTACAGTTGCTAACTATGAAAAAATAAAAGGAAAACAAAATAGCCTCGAGCCAAGGAGAGGAGCCAGGCCAGCACCAGCCCTGTGTGCAGCAGCACTTGGCCCTGGTGTGGCCATCAGGACGATCACAGGTCACAAACACTGGGGCACATGTCCTCTGTCACCCCAAACCCTCCCTGCAGTGCCCAAGCCCCACTGCCATCCCTGCTGCTCTGCCCTGTGCTGGCACCAAAGAAAGAGCTTTTTCCAGCACTGCAGGAGAAATATCAGCTATCAGCAGGTACCTGAGTTGTCTTAATCCTCCCTAAATCCCAAATCAGCCGCAGTTAATCTCCCTGCCCTATCACACAGGGAATTTTCCGGGTGCCAGCCGCCGGGGGAAGCGACAGCCGGCAGCTTACAGCAGGGCTGGTGTCACAGGGATTTCTAGAGGAAGGAGGCATCTAAAACAGGACAGAATTTGCACAGTTTAAAGCAGCAGAGCAGTAAGAAAGGGCTTTTGATGGAATTCAGTGGTTTTTCAGTGCAAAGCACCAAACACCAATGCTGTGCCCCTGCCCAGGGCAGGCAGTGACACTGGGAAGGAAGAGAGAGATGGCAGGAGGGGACACAGCAGCAGCAGCTTCACTGGGAAATGGGCACAGAGGTGGGAGATGGCAGCAGCTGTGGGTTCAGGAGACAGGGACTTGTGCAGAATGACCCCACGGTGCCCCTTCAGTGAATCCAGGTGTGGACCAGGATCCCTGCACAGCTGGAGCTCAGGGATCCCCCTTGTACCTCAGCATCCCTGGCACAAGGGTCAGATGCCAGCCCCAGACAGTGAATCAGGGGGGCACAGACAGCCCCAAACACTTGCACAGCGCTGATACCTTGATATCAAAGGTGCAGCTCTGCCAGCGATGCTGCTCCTGCGGGGTCCATGTCCTGGAGGGTCCCTCCCCTCCAGGGAAAGGCAGCAGGCAGCACCCAGACCCCTGTGCTGCCCACCCTGCGTGCCCCCACTGCCAGGCAGGAGGGAGAGCAGCACACTGCCCCTCTGAGGGGGCACAGCTCACACTGTGAGGGCAGCTCTGAGCCAAGGACAGCACCACGAGCTCCCTGCAGAGGCTCCACTGCCAGCACTGGGCCTGGGGGAGAACATCTGCCTGAAATTCAAACGCCAGCCCCAAACACAGGGCAAGGGGCAGCTCTCCAGGCCAGCACCCCTGCCCAGCCACCACAGGGGTGTTCCATCCCAGCTGGACCAGGAAAGGAGCTGTGGGAGGGAAAATCCTGCGGGAGCAGAGAGGCACAGAGAAAGAGCAGAGCTAGAGGCACCCAGCACCCTCCACACTCTCCCTGAAAGCAGAGTTTTCCAAGCACCAAAGGGGCCCTCAAAGGAGCAGGGTATCTGTAAAGCAGAGGAAAAGCAGAGGTGCAGAAGGCTGTTATGGGCACAGGGACAGCGAGGCTGCAGGTGAGCACACAGAGCATTCCCCAGCTCTGCGCTGGCCTGGGAGGATGGATTCAGGATTAATGTCCCCACACTGACCATAAATAGCAGCCACAAGAGCAGATCCAGTGGGGATCCAGCTCTCTGTGAAACAGCAGAGCCCAGCTGGGGCACTGCAGCCAACAGCACCCGGGGGAGGCACGAGAACAATCCAAGCCTTGAGGACCTGGAGCCCCACAGAGACTCTGCTGTGACCCTGCCAGACCCCAGTGACAAAGGGAAATCCAGGCAGGGACATCCCTGCTCCTGTGTGTACATGAGGGCAGGGAGAGCAAAGGGACAACACGGGGCCAGGCAGAGTTTGGGGCACAGAGCAGCACCATGGGCAGGGACACCCACACTGGGGCTCAGGGCGGGACACAGCAGTGGGACAGTGAAGGACCCAGCAGTGGGACATTGGAGGGCCAGCAGTGGGACAGTGGTGGCCCAGCAGTGGGACAGGGGGGCCCAGCACACTTACAGCCTTTGGCTTGAAGGGGGGCTGGATCTCCTTGCGCTCCAGCTTGTCCCAGTCGATGTAGCGGAAGAAGGCGTGCTCCTTGATGTCCCGCTCCCCCTCGGGGCCGCAGCCCAGGCGCTTGGCAGGGTGCTTGGTCATCAGCTGGGGACAGGAGGCAGGACACAGTCACTCCTGTCCCTCTGCCCCCCAGAATGTCCCCTCTGGACGCCCCACATCAGGGCCCCACCTCCTGCAGGTGCATTGGGGCTCCAAGGAGAGGAGGACACTGAGGAAGGAGCTGGAGTGACTCAGGGGCAGGGCAGGCTGACAGTGCTTTATGAGAGCAGACTGTGCAGATGGCAGGTACACGAGCACTGGCAGGATGGGCACATCCCCTTCCCGTCTGGGAATGGAACTGGTTTGCCAAGGAACATCCCCAGGAGCTGGCAGGGCTCCCTCAGCACCTGGCTGCAGCAGGGGAGCTGCCCAGCGGTCCCTTTGCTTGGCACAAACTTCTCAGCACCTGCAGGGTTAACTGCAAACCCCACTGCCCCTTTGACATGGGCAAGCTGCCCTTTGGAGGGAAAATAGCACAAACAGCCCATTAATGTTGTTTATCATCTAAACTTCTCCTCTTCCCTGGCTCAGTAAGGGAAAGGGGCCCCAGGAACCACGGGCAGCTGTACCACATTAATATCCTGGGGCAGGGTCTGAGCCCTGCTCACAGATCAGATGGAGATGCCAGAGATTCACAAGACGTCGATAAGGATGGAGAATATGAGCTTTGTGCTCCCAACAAAACACTGCTTCATTAAATCAGGGCAGTTCACCCTGATGCCAGGGCTGCAGCAAGCCTGGCCCTGTGTGCCAGGGCTGGGGGCTGTGAGACCCCCGTGGGGGGCAGGAGGTGCCAGTGCTCGGCTGGGGAGCTGAGACACCCCCACCACTGGGTACAGGTCAGCCCTGCCACCCCAGGGCACAGAACAAACCTGCTCAGGAGAGCCCATCTTTAACTGCAACAGGGCACTGAAAGCAAGGGAAACCCTGGGAAAAAAACCCAAACTAAAACCCTGAAATGACAAAAAAAACCTCCAAGAAATACAAGGAGAGAGCAAAGCCACCGACTGCTCTGTGAGCAAACAGCAGCGCATCCCTGCTCCAGCTGGGACAGCATCTGCAGCTGGAGGAGTGCTGGAGAGCAGCTTCCCGAGGCAGCAGCCTCTCCCTGGAAAGCCCTTGCAGAGGCAGCGAGGGGCTGGCAGGCTCTGCAGGCTGGGCAGCCCCTGCTCGGTGATTCACAGCTCCCAGCCCGTGCCTGGGGCAGCAGCACACACAGCCAGCCCCGAGCCCGGCCCTGCTCCAGCCCAGGGCTGCTCGGCAGCTCTGAGCGTGCCCCAGCACCTGCCAGGCCAGGAACACTCTGGATTTTCCCTCTACATCCCAAATCGCACCAGCAAGGGGATGGCAGATGGCGACAGCCTCGGTGGGATGCCCCTCCAGCCACCCAGCGGTTTCTGAATGAAGGATTTGATTTTCCTGCTGGCTGTGGCAGGGCAGCACCCCCTCCCCGTGCCCCATTCCAGGTGGGAGCTCCTGCAGCAGCTTTTCCCCACGGGACAAGGGAATGCTCCTCTTTAGCAGCAGCTCAGAATCCTGGCAACGCCAGCAAGAGGCTCTGAAATGCCGCAGTGGGAGCGAGAAGCGCAGGATGTGTCATTTGGAGATAGAAACTCTATTTTGAGACACAGAACATTCAGATATTTTCAATATTAACTATTATAAGCAAACATTTCTTAAATTCCTACACAAACACTTATTTATAGCAGTGTGGCACTGGGGGGTGAGATGAGGCTCAGTCCCAGGCACACAGAACAGCACCAGGACCCCGCCAGCCTTTATCCATCACATCCCAAATTAACTCAGGCTGCAATTAAGCCAGGCCTAGGCCCAGTCCACGGAGAGCCCAGCTTGTTATGCTGGGCAAGGCAGAGCTTCACTGCAAATTAAGAGGCAGGATAATGAAAATGCTGCCCTGACCTCATGGAGACACCAGCAGAGCTTCGGGTTGTCCTGAAGGGCAACTTATCACAGCTAAGTGGGAGGATGAAGGTTTTGTCTCTGATCTTAGGAAAACTGTTTGGGAATAACACCCGTTTTCCCTGAGCATCAGTTTTCACTTCAGGCAAAGCTCTCAGAGCTGCCCTGTCCTCACTGGCAGGAGCCCTCCCTTCCCACCCTCCAGCCAGCACCCCAGTTCTCCCAGGCCAGCCCCAGTCCCAGCTGCATTTGTGCTCAGTGCAGGGGCACAGGGAGGATGCAGGTGTCATTTTAACCTGGGTTTAGGACACACACACACAGTGGCACAAGCTGTGGCTTTAGCCCTGGCGGGCACAGGCACCAGAACCCAAGAGTGCCAGAGCCTGGCCATGGTGGGAGCAGTGGGGGGCTGGGACCCAGGGGGGGCAGGCTGGGACCCGGGGGCAGGCTGTCCCTCCCCACACTCCCCCTGCCCTGCCCTTACCCCTTTGCAGATGGCCACGGCCTCCTTGGACATGGACTTGGGGTAGGCGACGTTGTGCTCCATGATGGACTGGAAGAGCTCATCTTCATCTTCTCCCTCAAAGGGGGCCTGGAGCCAAGCAGACACAGCTTCAGGGGCCCTCCTGGGTCCCAAAGATCCCTGGGGCTGCTCTGCTCCTTGGCCTGGAGCCAGCCCCACAGTGACACTGGTCCTGTCACTGCAATCCCCAGACCAGCATCGCCCCCAGCTCAGGGGGTGCCCACCCACGTGCCAGGCGTGGCAATGCCACAGCAGCCTGTCCTGTGCTCACAATGGACCCAGCCCACCCAGAGGAGCCCAACTCAGTCACCTGGCCAGCCAGCATCTCATAGAGCAGCACTCCAAACGCCCACCAATCCACCGACTTCCCGTAGGGCTGGTAGGCAATGATCTGCAAACAGCAACAGCACAAAAATTACACAAAAATTACAGTGTAATATCAGAGTAATATCAGTGTAATATCAGTGCAATATCAGTGCAATATCAGTGCAATAGCAGCAACAGCAGTGTTACCCCCCAGCTCTGACACAGGGCAAAGCCACCCCGAGCTGCAGTGGGTCACAGGGATGGGGTTATTCCCTGGGACACACTTCAGCACTGGAACCCCCCCCCGAGGGACCCCAGACCCTCCCCTTGCTCTCTACAGCGCCCTGGGAAATTCAGGTGGGAGCAGTTCACACCACACAGGCCTTCAAAAGGAAAGAGCACTTGAAAGAAATCCCCTGTCCTGTGCTGTTCCCCACTGCTGGTGTGGGAAGCTCACAGCCCTGCAGGTGACAGGGCCATTCCTGGGTGCCAAAGTGATTTGCATCCTAATTTCCCACTTGCTGTTCTGCTTTTGGAAAAAGACAAATTAGGGCAAGGAGAAGAAAATAAGAGTTAAAGTGAAAACACTTGGGCATACACAGGGAGAGCTGGTGATTTGTCCTGCTGTGAAGGAGCATTAATCACCCACAGTCACCAGCTCTGCACCAGCAGCACCAGAATTAATCCTGGTGGGATGAGGGATGGATCCAGGAATGGGAAACCTCACTGGAGCAGCAAACACAATGTGGTTCAGCACACAAGAGCACTGATGTCCCAGCAAAGAGAATCTCTCTCTGAAATATCTAAATGAATAAATACTAACTTCATCATTGCAAATTCAGCAGAGTGACAAGAGTTTGGAGAGACACTTTTAAGTGAAGGGAACAGACATTTGAGAATAATTACTGCTCTGAATTTCACAAGTCTGGATTAAACTGTGCCCATACAGCACCTCATGGAAGTGTAATGTGTGACTCTATCACACCAGTAATAACCAAATCCAAATTCATATTGTGGGGATCTAGAGCCATGGATGGGGAGCCTCTCCCCATCAGACATGGCCCCTCACTGCAAACAGTGAGCTGGACAGATCCAAAGATTTCCCCTCCACGTGGAAATATTATTCACTGATAATCCCGTTTCTCACTGGTCATGTTGTGCTGGAAGCTTCTATCACACACAGTGAGGGGCAGAGCTGAGCCCTGGGTTTGCCATTTCCAGGAGTGAGTCAGGAACAACCTGCAGTGGGTCTGAGCATGCCAAGGACAGAGCAGGCTCAGAGCTGGCAGCAGGATGGACACAGGAAAACCCCAGTGAGGAAATCCCCCTGCAGGGAGAGCAGCATGAGGATGTGCTGCTCTTGGAGGTGGGAGCAGCACACAGCACCCCAGGCAGGCAGATCCAGCACCCCTGTTCCCTTAGGGGGATGTGGGGATGCACAGGGCTGGGGGCATGAACTCTGCAGGCTGATGGTGGATTCCTGAATGTCCCTGTTTCAGCTGCAGAGCTGCCCAAGGCCAGGAGGGAGCACGGGGAGCACAGGGATGGTGAATTTAGTGAATTCCTGAACCCCTGTTTCAGCTGCAGAGCTGCCCAAGGCCAGGAGGGAGCACAGGGATCAGTTCTGTCCCTACCTCGGGCGCGATGTAGTCCGGGGTGCCACAGAAGGTCTTGGTGGTGACCCCATCCCAGATGTTCTCCTTGCACATGCCAAAGTCGGCGATCTTGATGTGCCCCTCGCTGTCCAGCATCACATTGTCCAGCTTCAGGTCCCTGCAGGGCAAAGCAGACCGTGACACAAGTTCCTGCCTCACCTGCACTCTGCCCCCTGAAATACAAAGCAGCTGTGTTTCCCCGTGCTGCCCAGCCCCAGAGTGCCTGTTTGTGGTACCAGCCCCCAGCTCTGCTCCTCTGCACCAGCTGTAGAGGTGGATCCAACCACACATCCCTGGATCTCAATCCCAGCCTCGAGCCACCCTCCAGAGGTGGATGCTGCAGCCTCAAGGACACCTCTGTAGCAAGCACTGGGCATTCTGGTGCAGTTTCTACATTCTGGCTGGGTTCAAGGCTGTGTTTTCTAATTATCCTGTCAGTGCTCAGAACCCTGACAGGCCAAAGGCACACGGACACGAGCTGGGATTCAGATTCCGAGGAAGGAAGGAAGCAGAGCCACTGGGGACCAGCAGACCTAGAATCTCTCCACAGCAGCTGATGGCAAGAAACAGCCCTCACGTCAAGTTTGCTCCACTTCTTTCATCTTTAGCATCTCCTGACTCCAGCAGCACTGCTGGCATCTCCCTTCACAGAGCACGTAATGGTATCTGACACTCATTAGGATGCTGCGCTCCACCCTGGGCTCTGCCAGCTCTCCCAGCAGGGAGGAGCAGCGAGCGCTGCCTCCAGAGCTCAGCCAGCAGCCTGTGAGCCTGGTGCTGCACATGGCAGCGACCTCTGGCTGCTGGCAGCGCACTGGGGATGGCACTGAAGCCTCGGTGGCCAAGCAGAAGCGACAGGGTGGCACCGCAGAGCTCGAACAGGCCACTGGCACACGCTGACTCCAGGGGCAGCGTAAGAGAGCAGGGCCCTGCGGCCAAACCCGGGGCTGGGAGCTGGTCCCGGCTGCCAGGGAGCATTTGTGTTGTGTGGAGAGAACACATGGAACAGGGCAGGGGAGAGCCAGAGCTGCCTTCCCATCAGCTGGGGTAAAGCAGGATCCTCCCCCAGACCGGGGGCACCCACGGCTCCTTTTGGGACACACCACGTGCATGGCTGCACCCAGTGATCCCACAGGTCCTTCCCAACCCTAAGGATGCTGCCATGGTGCTGTGGGCAGCTGCCAGCCCCATCCGTGGCACGGGCAGGGACAGGCCCTGGAGCAGCTCTGGGGCAAGGAGGGAGGCAGGAACGAGCTCACCTACCGGTAAATGATGCCTTTGCTCTGCAGGAAGAACAGCCCGATGGCTATTTCTGCTGCGTAGAACCTGAAAGAGGAGGTTTAAAACTGACAATTACAGGAGATCAATAAAACCTTCCCAATGGGGTGGCAGTGAAGGGAGCGCGTCAGGCAGGTGCGAGCAAGGACAAGGCAGGGAAATTCCAGAGGAGGGTCGCAGGGGATGATCCAGGGCAGCCTGAGCTGGCAGGGATGTCTCTGGGGGCTGGCACTTCTGGTGGCACGGATTAAGCAGGAGCTGGACCCAGGGCTGCTCCTCAGGACAGGCTGGCAGCACGGCTCAGAGAGCCATCCCTGCTCCTGGGGCCAGCAGGCACTGCCACAAGTACTGCCACACTGCCCTGGGGCATGCCCCGGGTCTCAGAGGGCTCTCAGACACCATTCAGCCCACCAGGCTGTGCTCAGTGTTTGTGGGTCTATGTGAGCACCTGGAGGCTCCCAGGAACACATCCTGCTCTGCCCAGCTCTCAAGGAACAGGAGCCAAGAGTTAACACTGGGCTTGGGCACCTGGCAGAGCAGCCAAACCTGCCCTGGGAAGGGACCAGGGAGAGCAGAGCCCTGGTGTCTCCCAGGAAGCCTCCACACCCTCTGCATGGTGCCTTTATGTGCCTCCGTTTATCTATTTCTACTGCCTTTATGTGCCTACATTTATCTATTTCTATTGCCTTTATGTACCCACATTTATCGATTTCCATTTCCCTCAATTACTTACAATACAATGCACCCCAAGGGTGAGGTGGAGGCAGCAGCACCAGACAAAGAGCTCTGCTGCACCTTCCCGTCCCTGATTCCTGCCAGGAGCTGCCCTGCAGAGCCCCGGGCTCTGTCTGTGGCACAGTGCACCCCACAGGTACCCCGGGGTGCCAAAGCAGCGCACTCACACAGCGTGGGGCTCCTTGAACCTCCCGACCTGCTGGATCTGGTACATCAGGTCCCCACCGTTCACATATTCCATCACAAAGTACAAGCGATCCTGGGGGGAAGAAGGGAGCAGTTAGCAGCAGGACGATCAGAGCAGGGAGCCTGCAGGGTCAGGAACAGGTGCCAAGGGCCCTGGCAGCCCCAGGCTGTCATTGCAGGGAGCACAGCCACCATCCCCGTGCTCCCCAGGGGCTGCTGACCACACAGAGCCCATGAGCATTAATGCCTTGGGACCGGGGCTCTGCCCCTCTGCAGACACATCCCCTGGAGAAGGCAAGTGGAGGAACCCCTAAACCAGAGGTTTTTCCCTGCCAGGAGCACATTTGCCCTTCCTGACAGGAGCCATTTCCAGAGAGCTGCTCTGCAGGTCCCCGCTGGCATTTCCCTGGCACTCCCTGGCTCCAGTCAGGGCAAGCACAGAGACACGAGCAGTTCCCAAGGGGACTGAGCTCCATCCAGGGCCACCAGGGCTGGGCCAGGCCCAGGAGGGGCTGTGACACCCCCAGCCCTGTCCCAGGATGGCAGTGCTGGGGTGCAGGGCAGGCAGGAGGGGGCTGCTCCCACTCCTCACCCCTTCCAGCCTGCTCTGAGGGTCGCTCTGGCCATGCTCAGGGGGCAAAGGGGGTCCAGAGGGGACGACATGGAGCATTTCCCAGCCTGGCAGTGCCCACCCAGCACCCACAGGGCATTTCCCAGCCTGGCAGTGCCCACCCAGAGGAGCTGGGCTCAGCAGTGCTGCCCCCCCCCAGCTGTGGGGCAGCCCCAGGGATGGAGCACAGCGGCACAGGGGCAGTGGGGCTGTGTAAAACACACTGCACTCATGGGATAGAGCAGGGAATAGTGTAAAACACACTGCACTGAGGGGATAGAGCAGGGAATAGTGTAAAACACACTGCACTGAGGGGACAGAGCAGGGAATTGTGTAAAACACACTGCACTGAGGGGACAGAGCAGGGAATTGTGTAAAACACACTGCACTGAGGGGATAGAGCAGGGAATTGTGTAAAACACACTGCACTCATGGGATAGAGCAGGGAATTGTGTAAAACACACTGCACTCATGGGATAGAGCAGGGAATTGTGTAAAACACACTGCACTGAGGGGATAGAGCAGGGAATTGTGTAAAACACACTGCACTCATGGGATAGAGCAGGGAATTGTGTAAAACACACTGCACTCATGGGATAGAGCAGGGAATTGTGTAAAACACACTGCACTCATGGGATAGAGCAGGGAATTGTGTAAAACACACTGCACTGAGGGGATAGAGCAGGGAATTGTGTAAAACACACTGCACTGAGGGGATAGAGCAGGGAATTGTGTAAAACACACTGCACTCATGGGACAGAGCAGGGAATTGTGTAAAACACACTGCACTGAGGGGACAGAGCAGGGAATTGTGTAAAACACACTGCACTCATGGGATAGAGCAGGGAATTGTGTAAAACTGAGGGGATAGAGCAGGGATTTCAGCTTTTCACTGCCTGGGGGTTTGGGAGCACCCCTGAGTGCAGGGCAGCCCTGGCAGGGCCGGCCAGCCCACGTGTGGCAATGTCACCTTGAGCAGGCAGAGCAGCGCTGGGCTGGGCTGCAGCTGCCTCCTAAATATATCGATCTGCTTCAAGGAGGAAGAGCATTAAATACACTGCCTCTCGAGGCAGCCAGCTGAGCTCTAAAAGCAGGAGCTTTGGGTGGGGAAGGGAGTGCTGTGCCCAGCAGAGCCGGGAGTGACTCAGGCAGGCAGATGGGCTACAGCAGGGATGGGCACCGAGCTGGCCTGGCCCTGCCCCTGCCACCAGGGACAGCAGGCAGATGGCACGGCTGCCCATGGGCTACAGCAGGGATGGGCACCGAGCTGGCCTGGCCCTGCCCCTGCCACCAAGGACAGCCCTGGCCAGGGCTGCAGCATGCACACCCCTGGGCAGCCCCCAGACACAGATGGAAATGCACTGCAGAGCCTGGCACAGAGCTGGTGGCACGCCCCTGTCCCTGGGCAGCCAGAATGGCACTGCCAGGGTTCCTTCCAGTGTCTGCCAATGAACTGCTCCATGGCCTGCCTGGCTGCACGCTGGGAACAAGGGGCAGAGCCAGGACAACAGCCATGCTCCCCATCCACCCCTTACCAGATATTAGGGAGAAATCCCTCCCTGGGAGGGTGGGCAGGCCCTGGCACAGGTGCCCCGAGCAGCTGTGGCTGGCCCTGGATCCCTGGCAGTGCCCAGGCCAGGCTGGATGAGGCTCAGAGCACCCTGGCACAGTGGAAGCTGTCCCTGCCCATGGATGGTGTTCAAGATCCTTTCCAGCCCAAACCATTGCAGGACTGTGTGATTCATCATCTCACACAATCTCAGTGAGGCTGTGGCTGCTGTGCCCTTCACTGCCAAGGCACAGCTCACCTGGGGTCCCCCAGGGACCCCCTCACCCCCTGCCCGAGCCCAGGCTCTGACCTGCGGCCTCTCAGGTCCCCCAGCCCCAGGCAGGAGCTCTCTCCCTGCTCATCCTCCCTTGCTCTTTAAAGGCAAGATTTAGGGCTTCTGTGTCTCCTGGAGCCGCTGAGCCAACAGCCCTGGTGGGGAACTGTGCTCAGGCCCGTGCTCCCAGAAATCAAAGTGCTTTGTGCCAGCCTTTGATAATACAGCCTGCTATACATTTTGATTACATTACAAATACGATTACTATTAAGCTACTATGGGTCTGCCAGGAATAATCCCGTGCTGACTCACTTCAGATGCCAGGAGATGCTGTGTGAAATAGCTGCTCCTGCCTCAGCCTGATTGCTGCGCTGCAAAGCCGGGCTGCAGGCTTTAAATACACCCAGTGTGTTTGGGAAATGAAATTTCTGGGACAATATTAAAATGTAATCCTCCTGGAAAGCATTGTCACCGTTCTAAAGGGCTCTGCTGGCTCCACTGATGTGCACCTGGACATTCTCATTCACTGCTCCAGGGCCAGGCAGGGATTGCATTGAAGGTGCCCTGTCCCCTCTGCACTCCTGACTCACACAAACCCAACCCCACACCCATGGCAAAGTGGATTTCCTGCAGTTTGGATTCGCCTTCTCCCTGTGCTCAGGGCTTTGATCAGAGGATTGAGTCCTGGGCAAAGTGCAGCCCTTTGCCACTGAGCCCTAAGGGATGCTGTGGGCACCTGAGGGGCTGGGAATCACCTCTGGTGTCCCCACAGCTCCCTGCTGAGCACATCTCAGGGCCCAGCTGTTGTACATGACCCTTCCATGTCACACACACACACTTTGGTCCTGGGGGCACCTTTGCCAGTGAACTGGAGAAGGTGTGAGGCTGCCAAGGCAGAGAACACACAATTGCTATGGCAGGTGCAGTGATGTACAGAGAATATAAAATCCTGGAGTGGTTTGGGGTGGAAGGGACCCTAAATCCCACCCAGCGCCACCCCTGCCATGGGCAGGGACACCTCCCACTGTCCCAGGTTGTCCATCCTGGCCTGGGGCACCATTCCAATCCATTTCCCAGAGCGTCGGGCTCCCCGTGCTCAGGTGCCCAGCCCAGCAGCCCTTACCATGGTCTGGAAGCAGGAGTGCAGCTGGGTGAGGAAGGGAGGCTTCCCCGAGAGCGCCAGCACGCGCTTCTCCACCATGGTGCACTCCACGTCGTCGTCCTGGATCACCACGTCCTTCTTCAGGATCTTCACAGCATACAGCTCGTCCGTGCCCTTCCTCTCTGCCAGCATCACCTGCAGGGGCACAGCACACCGAGGGGCACGGGCAGCTGCAGAGCCTCCAGCTGGAACGGCCCCAGCTGCTGGCTCCGCACCGGGGGCTGCCCCGAGGAGGGGCCAAACCACACACAGCTGCTCCCAAGAGCATCCAGGGACCTAAGGGTTAACCATCTCCTTCCTCACCACCTCAGTGCCTCCAGGAGCCGGCCCCAGGGGTCTGATGGTCCCTGGGCCCAGCTCTCCTCAGGGGTTTGGCACCCTCAGGGTGAGGGTGTCCAGAGGCTGAGCACAGAGCCCATCAAATTACAAGGTGGTGAATATTTGAGGTGGAAAAGAGTTAGACTCTAGTGAATGGTAATAAAAAACCCCATGATTTTCTGTGCCTCAGTTTCCCCCTCCAGAACAATAAGCAGACCCCATCAGGAGCTGGTTCATCACCCAGCCAAGGCACCTCTCAGCCAGCAGAGCCCACCCAACCTCCCAGTCCCAGCCAGTCCCACCCAGTGCAGGTTTATTCACTGCAGTAAATGGGATTCACTGCTCCTGCTGGTGCCAATCCCTGGGTTAACCCCACCAGCCCAGCCAGGGTCCCTGCCTGACCCAGCACAGGCTCCATCAGCTCAAGCTGCTCCTTGGGCTGCCGGCACATAAACCCTCTTGAAACCTCCTTTGGTTCCTGTTTTCCCTCCCTCACCCTCTCATGGCCTCAGACTGGAGTGCTGGTGGAAATGAATTGCTCTTCATTGAAGGAGCTGGCACAGATCCTGCATGGATCAGGAACAGCAGCTCGGGGCTTCGGGGAATAAATTACGTGGAGGCACCATCGATAGGGTGGAACTGAAACGCGCTCCAGGCTGGGCCAGACGGGCAGAGGACACACGAGCGGCTCTCAGGGTGACTTCAGAGACACCAGGGCCAGCAGAACTTACAGAATTTACAGAATGAACCCTCTGGTGTTCCAGCCCTCTGCAGCTCCACAGGCTGCCCGGGCAGGGGGCAGTGCCACCCTGAGGGATTTCACAGATGGCAGATGTGGCACTTGGGACAGGGGGTGGCAGTGCTAGGGTGGGACTCAGTATCCCAGAGGGCTTTTCCAAGCTCAGAGACTCTGTGATTCCAGTCTGGGGCACAGCCTGGGGAGTGAGGTCTGTGGTGCCACCCACTGGTTTGGGTGCAGGGAACAGGGCACAGGGCACAAGGCACAGGGCTCTGCCATTGCCATGGGTGGGCAGGGCTGCAGCCAGCTCATCCCACAGCAGGGCTGAGCCATGGGGCTGTCAGGGACTTTGGGATGGGATTTATTCGCCTGCTCATCCTTGAAGAGCCCTGGGTACCCAGAGCAGCTCCTTGTGATGTGAGATGGAACCCAGCAAGGCTCAGGCACTGGCACAGCTGTGGCTGCCCCTGGAGCCCTGGCAGTGCCCAGGCCAGGCTGGACAGGGCTGGGAGCACCTGGCACAGAGGGAGGTGTCCCTACCATGGCACTGGGTGATCTCTAAAGTCTCTCCCAGCCCAAGGCAGGCCCTGTTTGTGTGGCAGGGCAGCAGACACAGCTGCCTCACACAGTGCCTGCACCCCTGCCCTCCCCTGGGGCTCTGCTCAAACGGAGCTGCTTTGGTTCAGTGCCTCCATTTATCACCATTTTACACCCACTGAGCTTCACACGGCACCTCACACAGGTGCTAAAACCAGAGCTCATTTTAGGTGACAAAAGCAGAAGTGCTTTGGTTGCTCAAAATTGGTGGAAAAGAAGCAGTAACCACTGCAGGAACGTATTTTGAGGGCAAATTAAACCTGTTACCTGAGTGTAAGAGCATTATATAGAATATCAGTTCTGTACAGACCTGCCTTGCCATCCACAGCCCTGTCAGAGGAAAGGTGACTAAAGCAGGGAGCCTCTGAGCCTGGCAGCTGCCTCTGCCCTGAGGGACCTTGCTGAGCACCTGGCTCCCAGCCCTCTGCAGGGACAGCCTGGCTGGGGTGCCCCCATAATGCAGAACCTGCTCAGGGCTGTCCATGCTGTGAGTGGGGCTCTAATCCACCCAGGGCTGCGCTGCTGGGGCACAGCTGGGCTGGATTCCCCTCTGTGTCACAGAACCCCAGAAAACCTTTAGGCTGGAAAAGCCCTCCCAGCCCACTGAATCCCAGCTGTGCCCGATCCCAACCCTGTCCCCAGAGCCCTGAGTGCCACATCCCAACACTCCTTGGACACCTGCAGGGACGGGCACTCCAAACCTCCCTGGGCAGCCCTTGCCAGTGCCTGAGCACCCTTTCCAGGAACAAATTCCTGCTGCTGTCTGAAGGTGCCCAAACCCCAAAGATCCAAACAGCTGAGTGCCCCTGGCACAGCCCGGAGCCCAGGACGGGGACACGGATGGGTGACAGGGGAGCAGGGAGCCAGCCTCGCCCGTGCCCTGCCCTGCTGCCCGGTGTCACACCCAGAGCAGAGCAGAGCCCGGGGGTCACCTCAGCCCAGGGAACCCTCCCTGCCCTGGAGCCCAGAGCTGCATTGCCCAAAGGCTCCACCCTGCTCAGCAAACAACACAAACCCCAAAAAGCCTGACAGCTCCAGAGCACCACAGATTGATCAGCTGCAGAAATATGAGCAAGCCACCTAATTTCCCTCTGCTCTATTTATAATGCAGCAAAGCAAACCCAGGCTGGCCGTGCCAGGCGCTGCCTCCCTCCGTGGGAGCGGCTCCAGCCCTATGGAGCTGCCACCAGCCCCATCCTGGGCAGCCCACAGGGACCCCAGGGCAGCAGGGGCACCTGTGTGCCAGGCTGAGCGTGCCAAGGCAGAGCACACAGCCCCACGCCCCTCTTTTCCCAGGCACATCCATTTCCACCCCCAGGCCTGGCTCGGGGATCTCCATCTGCCAGCGCGCTCGCTGGGAAGCAGATTGCATTCCTGTTTAACTTTTTATTGCTGCAGAAAAAAAGCTGATATTTAACTTGATTTATTCCTGCAATATAGAGTGTTTGTTTGGGAATGCTCCAGCACAAGGACTGGAGATGTTCTGAGCACAGAGAAAGCAAGTTTGTCAAACTGGACAGCCACTGAGGGCAGTGGGTGGGCACTGCTGACCCTGGAGAGAGCAAAACGCTGAGCGGGACATCTGGGGTGCCAAAGGGTTAACAGAGACAGACAGAGTTCACTCAAACAGTGTGACTGCAGCCCCAGAGCTCTGCCAGCCAGCAGGGACTGGCAGCAGGCACAGGAGCAGGTGCCAGCCCCGGAGAGGGAAGGACACGGTGCCAGCCTGGAGAGGGATGGCAGTGCCATGGGCACAGCCAGCTGCTGGGCACACCAGGAGCTGCTCTCCCGGCTCCAGACACCCCTGCCAGGCTCCTCCCGCACATCTGGCACCTCTGTTGGCGCAGGAGGCGGGGCCGGGGCGGCGGCACCTGGGCGTCCCCGTGCCGGGATGCCCAGGGATGCCTGGCGAGGTGCAGGCACACGTGAGGGCGAGGCCGCAGCCACCCGGAGGAACCAACGTGCTGTTTTAATTAGCGCTAATTAGCATATTTATAACATGCTGTTCCAGGGAACAGTTTCTGTCACACTCTCCCTTATATAAGGCAGAGCCGGCTGAGGAGTTTGCTAATGTTGCTCAGATTCAGGGGGAGAAGGCGGCGGGGACGCGGCACAGGCACGGAGCCCCCAGATGCCAGCACGGGCTCTGGGAGGGGCACAGGGGACATTCCTGTGAGAGAGCAGCAGGGCAGGGGCACAGGGCTGTCCTGCACCCCGGGATGCCAACCCACAGCATGGGGGTGCCACAGACATCTTTTATAAAATTCCTTTCCTTGGGATTTCTCCTCCTGAGAAGCTGAGAGGCCTCAGGAACAAAATGTAAACAATGGTTATCTGCTGCTGTGGAATGCGACAGGTGCATCTGGGATTGGTGAAATGAAAAAATGAAGGCTCCAAGTCACATCATCACCAGGAGAAGGAAATTCTGTTACTGCTCACAACCAGTCTGGGAAGTTAATTAAAATGTCCCATATACTTGTAATTGTTAGAGAAGAAGGAAACCCCAACCAAATAAAAAAGAGCTTTAAATACACAGCTTGTCTTCCCAAAAGGATGCAGTTTGTGGTGGTGTCATCAGACATCTATGGGGTCCCCTGTGGGACACAGGGGAGCCAAGCTGGGCTCCCAGTGCTGTGATACCAGTGCTCCCAGTCCCACTGGGGGTGTTCAGTGCTCCCAGTGCCCCCATGGGTGCTCAGAGCAGACACAGGGGCAGCTCACCTTCCCAAAGCTCCCTTTGCCCAGCACCATCAGGAAGTTGAAGTCCGAGAGCTTCATGCGGTCCCGGCTGCCGTTGTTGTCCAGTTTGGAGATGGCATTTCGTGTCTTCTCATCCGCAGCCTTGGAGCCCGTGCCAATCTTGGCTCTCTGCAGAAGGGGAGACGGGGCAGGGAGGAGAGCATCACTGGGGGCAGCAGGGACAATGGGCATTGCAAACCCAGGGGTGCTCCCCAAATCCCACCTGAGCAGCTCCTTCCCAGCTCAGAAACCACCCTGAGCTTTGGGAGCCTTTTCCATGGGCGTGATGGGCACCAAGAAAGGCTCTGCAGGAGCCACCAGCCCTGGCACGTGGCACTGCTCTGCTGCTTCCCAGTTCATCCCGGTGATGCCGGAGAGCTGGGAATCACCTGTGGCCCTGGTCACCCCTGTGCCAGTGGGACACTGCAGCCTGCCCTGCCACCCTGCCTGTGCCCGGCCATCCAGAGCATGGCAAACAGCCCTAAGGAAGCTCTTCTGGGGCAAAAACTGCCTCTGACTCTTCTTCACCAGAAAAAGAGGGGTGAACATAAATACATGAAGGTAAAACACGGGACTTTTTATCCAGCCCCACGTCCATTGCTGCCCTGTGGTCCCTCCCATTGGAGATGTCCTGTGATTGCATCTGAAACTGGAGGGGATGGCAGAGGAAGCCACGAACGCATTTGGAACAGTCCAGAACAGAAAGCCTCCTGAACAGACAGACAGACAGCCTGACAGACAGACAGACACACAGCCCCTCCTGCCCCTGGCCATCACAGCTGCCCCTCACAAAGCCCCATTTTTAAGCCCCATTTTTAAGCCCCAGCCCCCAGCAGCGGCCGGTGCCCCCTGCCCAGGGCTGTGCTGATCCTGCTCCCCCAAGGCTCTCCCAGGATTTATCCCCCTCACTCCCAGCACTGTGAGGCTGTGCTGGGCTCAGCCTAGCGTGAAATTCCATTAACCCGACCCCGGCGGCTCCATTTGGCTGCTGCTGCGGCAGCCCCTGCAGACAGCCCCTCCCGGGGAACCTCAGCCTCTGCTGCTGCCTCTAATTGCTTCTCTCGCGCTGCTCCAGGCTGCAGAACGCCCCTCTCAAGGTCACCTGCAGCCCTGAGAGCACGGGAACAGCTCCTGCACTGCCAGCCCGAGCAAGGGGCTCTTTCCACACCCATTGGGGTGACCCCGGCGTGTCCCAGGCCCCAGCACACTCCTCATCCTCATCCTCACTCCAGCACCAACCGCAGCCCAGCTGGAGGGGGATTCCTGCCCTGACACTGAGTCCCTGAGCAGGAGGAAAGTTGTGTATAAATAAGATAAAGAGAAAGCAGAGCAGGAGCTAACTCTCCAGTCTGTGCTGCAATCACAGAGTTCATGCTGAGAACCATAAGGGCAACTCTCTCATTTCTGCAAGGCTCATTGCATGTGGGTCTCCAGATGCACCACGCTCATTCCTGGGGTTCTGTGGAGGCTCCAGCTGCACTGAGAAATGGCCAATTTCTGCTCACTCAGCAAGGTCTGGATCCATCATTCAGCAAGAACTGCCATGGCTTATTAGGCAGCAAACAGACATTTCCCCTTGGAGCCTCTGAGGGCAGCAGGAGCCTGCCCCACGTCCCTGCCCTGCCAGGGAGAGCCCCTTCCTGAGGGCATGGCAGGCAGCGAGGAACACCCCTGAGCCCAAGGACAATCAACTCACCTCAAACTTCTGCCTCAGCTCCTCGTTTCCTTCCTCTCCCTCGGGAGGCACGGGGACGTTGAAATACTCGCCCTCCTCCTGGCTGAGCAGCTTGAACCTGCAGGGACAGAGAGGGCACAGCTCAGGGCTGGGCAGGCAGGGCCCCCTGCCCCAGCACCCTCCCTGTACAGCACCCAGGGGACCCTCCCAGGGATGTTCTGGTCCCTCTGTGTCCTGGGGACCCCCCAGCCCAGGGGGTGCATCCCCTGCCTGCTGTGGTGGGCACACAGAGCACTGGTGTCCCTGCCAAACCACTCCTGACCCAAACCCACACACAAAATCGTGCTTCTGGTGACTGTCACCCTGGTTCTTTAAGATTTTCTAAGCCTTCTGATGCTGACATTCTTGTAGTGAGCTTTCTCACACACTTTCTGTAAATAACTCATTGTTTTGCATTCCTTTATGGAGGAGGAGAGAGTTGATGGGCTGTTGGTTTGACCAGTGTCATTGCAGAGGTGGCACTGTCACCCTCCAATCCACCGTCACTTTTGGAAAACCATAAATGTTGGAGTCAGAAAATAAACTTCCCTTTTTTCTTCACCTTGAGAACAGCGGTGTGTGCTTGTGTTCTTTCGTGTCCTGTAGTGACAGGTGACAGCCACAGGTGTGGGCAAAGCCCTTCCAGCAGCTGCCCCACAAGGACAGACAGCACATGGCACGTGCCAGGCTGGCACTGCCACCCTGAGCACACAGACAGGACGCTCCACAAAGGAGGAGAAAAGCTTCAGCAGCAGTGGTCAGAAATGATGGGAACTCCACTCAGCTGGCAGGAGTTTGACCCTGCTGGGGCACAGCCCAGGGGTGCCCAGCCCAGGTGAACTGGGTGTGATGCCAGGGGCTGCTCCAGGACAGCCCTGCCTGCCCAGGCTCTGCCCTGAGCTGGCTCCTCCATTAACTGCAGCTGTTTGGCTATGAAATATGGATCAGAGCTCCTTCTCCTGCAGGTTATCCAGCCAGCACCGTGACAAGGAAAACCACTTAGATCTCCACTTCCAAGCGTTTGAACAGGCTGGGAGGGGCTTTGGGAACTGGCAGTGCATGGCACACACACACACACACCCTGACAGGGCACTGGGAGCTGGGAAGGGACAGATCCCTGCTGGCCTCCCGAGGGGAAGCCCTGCCCCATCAGGGACTGGCAGGTGACCAGCACAATGCCACCGTGTCACTGTCATTTTCTGAAAAATCCCTTCGCCAGGATTCTCCTCCTGGGAAGCTAAGAAACCTCTGAGAAAAATGGAACCAATAATTATCTGATTGCTTCTCCTGTGTTTTGCTGCTTTGGAATGTGGTTTGGACATTGTTTACCAACTGGCCACTGTTTGATTGGTTTCATGTGAATCGTTTTGATTTAATGACCAATCACAGCCAGGCTGTGTCAAGGCCCTGGAGAGAGTCATAAGTTTTCATTATTATCTTTTAGCCTTCTGTCTGTGCTCCTCCTCTCCATTTCCCAACCCTCCAGGCCATGGAGGAGGTCACACAAAGGCAGCCCATGGTCCATGCCCTGGTGCCACACAGACTCCCCATGGCAGCAGCGATGCTCAGCAGCCCCATCCGTGGAGCTGGGAGGGTTCCTGGAGCAGAGGGCAGCTGTGAGGTCTGAGGGGCTGCCCCATCCCAGGCACAAACACCCTGGGCTGCTCTGTGACCCTGGTGGTGACACAACAAGGACATCTCACCATCCATCCACGCCTGACTTCTGCAGCTCAGAGATGCCAAAGGACAGGGAGCCCATGAAGTCGTTCCTGCTGGTCAGATCCCAGTCCCAGATCTCCACAGACAACCTCCTGTCCTTGTCAGCCTCCTTCAGCTGGCTGCAAGAGACAAGGGAAAGGGGTGGGAAAAGGGGACAGCAAAGGGATGGATGGAAAAGGGACGGATGGCAAAGGGGATGATCCCACCCTGAGCCCCCCACACTCCACGCGGACAGGGTGCAAGGGAAGGGATGGTCCCCAGGGCCTGCTGGGTCTCCAACATCTGATCTCAGGGCACATCTGACCCTCACAGAGAGCACAGAGCTCCTGCCCAGACACACTGTGCTCTGAGCAGGGTCAAGGCAGAGCTTTGGGTGCTTCTGTGTCCCTTACGGAACAAAAAAGAATCATTTCTCACTTGAGTCAGCTCAATGCCTCTGAATAATTAAATCAGAGCAAATAAAGCCACATGAATTCTTGGTGGTGAGAAAATTCACTTTAGAAATTTAAACGTTTTCCTTGTACTTACAATTTAAATGTCTCGTTCCACTCGGGATTCAGGGAGCACTTGATAGTTTTGGTCTTCTGTTTGCTTTCGTTTTTGGGGTCAGGGATTAGCTTAAGCTTCACGTAGGGATCTGACAAGCCATTAGGGTCCATAGGAACTAGGTTTTTAGCATCTCTTACTGGGGAAGAGAAAAAGGATTAAATTCAGCATTCCAGCTATAAAAATACCCAACAACTGACAACTTCCCTGCGTGCCAAGAGCAAGTGTGAAAATAGTGATTAAAAGCAGAATTAGGCTGGATCTGTGCAGACACGGGCATTACATGAGGAGCGACGCCGTCAGCGCCGAGCACACGCAGCTCCCGTGCACGGGGGAGGCTGCAGGGTCGGCTCAGGAGATTATTTTTACTTTCTGACAGGCTGGTTTGTTGTTTGCTCCGGGCTTTAAGCAGTTTAAAGCTGATTTGTTTCCTCCTGGGCCCCGGGAAGCAGAACTGCAGCGAATTGTGGGGGCCTGGGGCTGGAGCTCCCCTCGAGGAGCGGGAGCAGCCACGGGAGGGAGGTGGGAGCAGGAGCCCAAAGGCGGCACAGGAGCGGCCACGTCCAGCACCCAGCCCACCCCGGAGCCCCCCGTGGCCCTGGGGGTGCCAGGGGCTCCATCCTCCGCCCAGCTCGGGGGCCAGCAGCTGCTCCAGGAAGCGGCAGCAGAGCGGGAAGAGCAAACCTGAGGTGACTCAGCTGCTCCTAATTGGATTGCAGCTTGGGCAAATTAAATACAGCCAGCCCGAGCTGAGTCTCTTCGCCCAGATTAAGTCCAAAAAGGTCTGTCTGCCAGGAGAAGGATCTTATCTTGCCCCCAGGCTGAGCACAGATAGCAGAGATGGGAAGTCTGATGGGTCAGGATGGAGCCGAGCCATAACCTGGGGAAAAGCTGTTTGTGAGGAGGGGCAGAGCAGGGATCAGGCACAGAGGGTCCTGCCCTGCTGGGAACAGCCTGGAATCCCAGCAGCAGCTCTGGGGGCTCACAGGGGCTCAGTGCATCCCCCAATGCCATGAGGAGGAGGACAGAACTCCAGCTCCGTGTGCAGCACCACAGGATGCCCAAGGCACTTTCAGAGAAAAGGGTAAAACCAATTGCCCAGCTCCCAACTGACCAGCAAGGAATTGCTGATGAGGCTGGGGACCAGAGAGCTTTGAAAAGCAAATTAATGCCCCCCAATCTGCCATCTATTGCTGTCCTCCCGGAGCACTGCCCAATCTCCAGCTCCATGGAATCGAACTGGCGGCCAAAATTCTGCTCCGCGTTCATAAACGAGCTCGTTTATCAAAGGTGACAGCCCTGGGAGCAGCCTGGGAGGCAGCAGAGCTGTGGGAAGCGTGGCTGCCCCCCCATCCATCCACACTGAGGGGCCCTGCAGCAGCTCCAGCCCCTTCTGCCTGGAGGGTGGCACCAGCTGGGGATGCTGGCACAGAATCACCGACTCCTGGGGCTGTTTGGATCAGAAAGGAACCTAAAGCCCACCCAGTGCCACCCTCTGGGGCTCCCTTGGTGCTGCCAGGGCACGGGGAACGATGCTCCCAGTGCCTGCTGAGCCTGGGCTGCCCACACACCCCATCCCGAGCTCCTCCTGCCTCCTGTCCCCTCCCTGGCTGTAGATCCAGCCTGGAAACGTGTTCTCAGTGCCCCTGCAGCACTGGGAGCCCCAGGGACAGCCCCTGGGCAGTGCCAGGCACAGGTGGCAGCGCCAGGGCAGGGCACTGGGGTGGTTCTCACCCTCCTCCTGCCCAGGGGCAGCAGAAACACCCCAGGACCCCCATGGGAGCAGCAGAGGGAGACCAGGGCTGGCAGAGCCTGGGGTCCCCTCACGGGGAGGGGACACAGAATGATGTCACACTGAGCCAATGCCTCACTGAACGATGTCACACTGAGCCAATGCCTCACTGAACGATGTCACACCGAGCCAATGCCTCACTGGGAGGGGACACAGAATGATGTCACACTGAGCCAATGCCTCACTGGATGATGTCACACCGAGCCAATGCCACTCTGAACGATGTCACACTGAGCCAATGCCTCACTGAACGATGTCACACCGAGCCAATGCCTCACTGGGAGGGGACACAGAATGATGTCACACTGAGCCAATGCCTCACTGAATGATGCCACACCGAACCAATGCCACTCTGCTCCGTGTGCCACTGTCCCAGAGCCAGCCCGGCCTCTGGAGACCCACGAACAGCCCTCTGCTGTTTGTCCTTCTCCCCTTTAAGGAGCAGGAGAAGCCGTCCTGGCCCTGCAGTTAATCAGTTTATGCCCTGAAGCATGAGATTTGATTACCTCATGTTATTATCTCAGCGTGCAGGCCTCAGAATTTCATTAATGGGAATAATTTTATCTGTTCATTTAAAAACCCGAAATGCTTCTGCTTGACCTTAAGAAACTCCCTGAGTTTTCAAGCAGAAAGCAACAATGGAGCCAAGGAAAAATGCAAACGTGGAGTGGCACAGCAGCGATCCCTCACGGCAGGGGAGCAGTGCTCCTCGCCAGCACTCACGGCATCCATCTGACAGCTAAATCTGATGTAAAACAGTTTTATACCTCTCACATCCTGACGGTTCCGTGCATCATTAAGAAGCAGTAACATCATTATTAACAGAGATGAGTAAGGATGTTACGATTGCCTTTAAAGCCAGCCCTAAATCACTCTGGGCTCCCAGTGTGGCCAAGGAGATGGCACTGGGGGCTCAGCGTGGCCAGGGGGAGATGCTGGTGAGCCCTGGGCGTGTCTGGGGTGGGGGGCTCAGGGGGGCAATGCCTGCTCTGCACACAGCATGGGGACACTGCTGCAGTGCCACCGTCACCTCTGTGCCGGGGTGAATGATACCTGAATTCCCTCTGCCAAGCTTGCAGCAGCCTCTCAGTTACAGATCAGACAAAATCTCTGAATGGCTCTGGCAGCTGTAACTGCAGAGCCTGGGGAGAGACACCCACGAGTCCCTGGAAGGCGGGAGCAGATCAGTCTGACACACACCCAGAGCATGGGGGTACGGGGGGCAGCCCAGGAGCTCTCTGAGGCTCTGGCACCAGGGCAGGGCCCTTCCCCAGCCCCCAGGCCTCCAAGGACAGGCAAGATTGATGCACTGCACAAACAAACCCCAGTGAGAGGTTTCCTGGCTCTGCCACGTGGGGCTCCCTCTGATGGGAAATGAAAAGAGAGCCCACAACGAACCCGGTGCTGCCCCACAGCAAACCCGGTCCTGCCCCACAGCAAACCTGGTGCTGCCCCACAACAAACCCACTCCTGCCCATGGCAAGGGCTTGCAGCCAGATGGCCTTTAAAAAACCATTCCAGGATTCCATGGATCTGCTAAAACCCTCCCAAAGCCCGGATCCCTGCAGGCCCTCCTCCCAGCCCATCACCTCTCCTGCCCTCGATCCCACAGCTCTTGCTGGGAATTTGGAGGGGATGGAGCTTGGGCTGAGTTGCAGCACCAACAGCCAGAGCAGGAGCACCCAGCACTCTCATTAACACCCTGTGAGTTAAAACAGCTAATTAATGCTCTGGTAAGGATGTATTTGTGCGTGCTCCTACAATGGGAAAGGCACAGCACTCATTACAGCTGCATCTGCCCGGGCCGGTGATTATTAATTAATGCACTTCCAGCTCGTTTATCTAATCAGCATAATTGGTTTCAGTTTTGGTCACTGTTTTCCCTCATCAGGTGGGTAAAGAGGAAGTTCAGGGCTGCCAGGGGGGCTCAACTGGGCACGAACAGCTGGGAACATTGGGAATATGGGCACAGGGACATCTCTGAGGGACGGGGAGGAGAACAGGGCACCCTCTGCCTTACGGACAAGACAGACACACAGACACACACAGGGCATTCTCTGCCCCACACAAACAGGGCATCCTCTGCCCCACACACACACAGGGAGCAGCCTGGTTAGTCAAAGATCTCCTTGCCCACGAGCTTTGGAGATGAATTTTAAAGGTCCCTTCCCATCCAAACCATTCCAGCACTCGATGATTCTGTGAAAATCAGAGTTTTCCACCAGGAGAGAAAGAGCAGCTTTACGAAGAGAAGGGGAACCCAGAATAAGAGGGGAGGAAAGCGCAGAGCGGAGGAGCACTGGGCACACCCTGCAGGTTTGTCAGCTCCACAGCAGAATTGGCCGTGCCCGTGCTGCCGCCTGCAGGCGCCGGGCTCCTTCCTGCGGCTGCTCCGGCTCCACGGATCCCCAATTCCCGGGGAGAGGGGAACGCGGCCCCAGCAGCAGCAGCAGCAGCAGCAATAGCCCCGCTTTCCCGAGCGGCAGGAGCAGGGCGGGCTCACGGTGCTGCCTCACATCCCGCGGGGCTCAGGGGCTGCTCCAGCCCCCTGCATCCCCTTCCATTCCTCTGCATCCCTCTCCATCCTCCTCATCCCCCTGCATCCTTCTCCAGCCCCCTGCATCCCCTTCCATTCCTCTGCATCCCTCTCCATCCTCCTCATCCCCCTGCATCCTTCTCCAGCCCCCTGCATCCCCTTCCATTCCTCTGCATCCCTCTCCATCCTCCTCATCCCCCTGCATCCATCCCCCCTTCAACCCCCCTGCGTCCCTTTCCAGCCCCCTGCATGCCCCTCCATCCATCCCCCTGCATCCCTCTCTGCATCCCCCTCCTCCCCCACAGAACTCGCCCTCGCTGGGATTCCTGCAGGGAGCCTGCAAAGGGCATTTCCCACCTGCAATCTGCTCAGAGCAGCCTGGCTCTGCCCACTCCCACAGCACTCCCCAGCGTGCCCTGCAGGGATTGTTCAGCTCGGGAGATTCCATCCAGTCCAGCCCCTGCTGCAGCACTGCCCAGGTCAGCACTGTCCCATGTCCCCAAGTGCCACAGCCACGAGGCTTTTAACTCCCCCCAGGAGGAAATTCTCCCAAAATCCCACCCTGAGCTGCCCTGGCCCAGCCTGAGGCCGTTCCCTGTGCTCCTGCCCCTGCTCCCGGCTGTGCCCTCCTGGCAGGAGCTGTGCAGAGCCAGAAATTCCCCCTGATCCCCCTTTGCTCCAGGCTGAGCCCCTGCCCGGCTCCCTCAGGGATTCTGCAGCCCCTGCCCAGCCCCATTCCCCTCCCTGGCCACGCTCCAGCCCCTCACTGTCGCTGTTGTGAGAGCCCAGGGCTCCAGTTGGTTCCCCAGCAGTGCCAGCACAGCCCTGGGTGGCTCCATCTCCCCAGGGCTGGGTGCCCGCTGTGCTCTGGGGCCACCTGGGCTCCCCAGTGCCCATTTCTCCTCTCCCAAAGCACTCCCACTCGGCTCTGGAGAGCTCAGCACGCTTCCCTTCCTTTCTGGAAAAGCCAACAGCTGACACGTTTGCACCAACACCTCCAGAGCGGGCCAGAAATAAACCAGCCTTTCAAAGCCAGCTGAAGAGATGGAATCCAGCTGCACAGAACGGGGCTGGGAGCTCCTCCCTGCCCCTGGAGTGGTGGCAATGCAGCACAGGGAGCCCGTGGTGCCAGCAGCAGGGTGGGATCTGCACCCACGGGCATCTGATGGAGGCTGGAGGGAACCTCAGGATCAATAGGGCTGGAAAAGACCTCCAAGATCACTGAGATCTCCAAGATCACCATGTCCAACCTTCAGGAGGGTGCCTGGGAAGCAGGACCTGTGCAAACATAGCTCTGCCTGCTTCACTGAGGCTCTCCTTCAAGGACAAATCCATCAAAAAATAAATTATGAAGTCCTCCACAACTTTTCCCAGTTTCTCATTAACATTTTCAACAACTTGCTGTTTTTCCTGAGAACAGCCCTGCCGGCTCTCGGGGGACACAAGCGCCCACCAGAGCAGCGAGGAGCACCACGGAGCCGCCCCCATCCCACAGACCCAACCCAGGATGTCACAGCTCCCCCGACGGTGCCAGGCTGTGGGAGCCAGGCTGAGGGAGAGCCAGCCATGGAGGAGGACCAGGGGCTGCCAGGTCAGGGTCCCACCCACCCGGGGCACTTCACACCCCTGGCTTTGGCTCAGCTGGGAATAACCCAGACAGCTCAGCCTGCCCTGGGCTGCCTGGTCCCGTGTGGGCAGGAGCCCCTGCCCAGCCTGCTGGGGAAGATGGAACAGGAAAGCCTTATCAACATGATTGCCTGGCAAAAGATTTTGAGAATATGGAAACTATAAGCGAGATTGAAATGAAAGCGAGCCTTGAGATCCCTCAGTCACTGAACAACTGGAAAACAATGGTGTGGCCACTGAAGGTGATCCCCTATTGATGGAACAACACCCTCTGCTTGCAGACAGGCCCAAGGCTCAAAGCAGACCCTACAGCTTGGCAGAAGGGCCCAAAGAGGAATTTGTAGGGTTTAAAATGTAACACAGTGTGGTAATGTAGTGATTCTTACAGGCTGTATGTAAATGCTGTAGGATTTGTATCTTGTACTAGATTGGTTAGTGAGAATTAGAATATTCAGCACAGAAGAAGATTTATTGTATTGTAACGGGAACCTTGCTCTCTTACCCCTTTTACTCTCTTATGCTTTTGCTCTCTTACCCTCTCATCCTCTCTTCCCCTCTCTTCTCTGGGGCCTGCTCTGAGCTGTGGCAGCTCCCAGCAGGGCCCTGCACCCAGGCCCTGTGCCATAAACCCCAAATCCCAGCAGGGCCCTGCACCCAGGCCCTTTGCCATAAACCCCAAATCCCACGACCTGGCTGCAGAGATCTCTCGTCTCCGTCCATCCCGACTGTCCTACCCGCAATGCCTCTGGCAGCCCTGGCAGCCCTGGCAGCGCGTACCTACGACGGTGAGCACGTCCTTGTCGATGTCGGCGCGGATGTAGATGCGGCCCCGGCGCTCCGTGTGGTCGGTCCCGCACAGGCTGGGCACGTTCATCACGCAGCGCTTGTGCACGTTCATCATGCAGGCTGGGGGGCACAGGGGACACGGGGCACACTCAGCACGTGAGCGGGGCACGGGGACAGCCTGCCCCCCTCCCAGCCCGGGCCGGTGTGAGGGGTGAACGCCGGGCAAATGGATCTGCAGGGGCAGCTGGAGGCTCTGCAGAGCCCGGGCTCAGGAATAACCCACAGGAACCCCTGCCAGCAGCTCTGGGCCCTGCCCGACAGACCCCAGAGGGCTTTGGGCCCTCACTCAGCTGCTTCAGTTCTGCTGGCTCATTAAAATTCTCCCCCATCACCCCCGGGGCGCTCAGCTGGATCCAGCAGGAGCCAAAAGGGGCATTAAAGCCTACCCGAGTGTCTGCACACACAGGGAGAGGCACGGAGAGCTCTCTATCTATCTATAGAGACCCACATATCAGTATTTACATTTTGCAGCAGCTCGCTTCCCCTTGGCAGGGTTCCCAAGGTTCTAAGGAATAAGCTGTTCCCAGACAGCCGAGCTTCCCCATCCCCGAGCAGGGAGCAGCCCAGCTCGCACATGCTGCCTGTCCCAGTCCCCTTAAATAGGAACACACAGGATTAACTCGGAAAATCACCGATCCATCCCTTCCCTCCGCCGCCAGCCCCCGTGCTCCGCTCCCCGCGCAGCGATTCCCCCGCCGCAGCGCCGGGAGAGCGGCAGCGCCCGGCCCGGCCACAGGGTGTCACTCGGAGCCAGCGCGGAGAGCGGCGGCTGCGGGGAGGCAGGGGAGGCTGGGGAGCGCAGGGGAGCGCAGGATGCTGCGGGGGATGCAGGGGAGCACAGGGTGCTGCGGGGGATGCAGGGGACCGCAGGATGCTGAGGGGGATGCAGGAGATGCAGGGCAGGGCAGGATGCTGCGGGGATGCAGGGGACCGTAGGATGCTGTGGGGGATGCAGGGGAGTACGGGGGAGTGCAGGATGCAGGAGATGCAGGGCAGGGCAGGATGCTGCAGGGCAGGGCAGGATGCTGTGGGGGATGCAGGGCAGGATGCTGTGGGGGATGCAGGGGAGTGCAGGATGCTGTGGGGGGATGCAGGGGATCAGAGGATGCTGTGGGGGGATGCAGGGCAGGGCAGGATGCTGTGGGGGGATGCAGGGATCACAGGGTGTTGCAGGGGATGCTGCTCTGGGGGTGCTTCTGGAGAGGAGTCTGGGGGATGCTGCTGAAGTGGCGATTGTGGGGGTGTTGCACAGAGGGATGTGGGGGGATGCTGCTGCAGAGGGATGGGGGAGCCTCCCCCCAAGGCAGCGCCCTGCCCTCCCCTCTCCCTGCAGCAGCCCCAGGCACTGCCCACAGCGGGTGAGGAGGTGCCCGCTGGTGCCCCTCGGGCACTCAGAGCCCTGCAGCTCCACACTGCTAGCACAGGGCACGGGGTCTGGGCTGCAGCCCTGCATCTGGGGCTCCTGAGCCCCCTGCCATCATCACTTACTGTCACATTTCATGCCCTGGTGAATGAGCCCGTAGAGCAGGGACCCGCAGTGGTCACAGAAGGTGGGGCTGGAGTACGTGTGGATTTTGAATTTGTGTTTGCTCCGGGGGTCCTGGAGGAAAACAAAGGACAAGGATTATGAACTGGCATCCAGGGTTGGCAGGGCAGCCCTGCTGTGCCCGTTCCCAGTGCCAGCTGGCCCCGGAGGTGCTGCTGATGCACTTCAGTCAACTGCCACCGACTGGTGGGGACGCTTCCAGCAGGCACCAGCATCCAGCCTCGTTCCTCTTCATCCGTGTTGCCATAACAATGGAAAAGCAATGCACTGCCTTGGCTGGGGACTCACTGTTTTCCAATAACTCCCTCTTTGCATGGAAAGCACCAGGTGAAGGTGGTGGGTACAGACCAACAGAAGGGCTGGACAGCGCCCAGCTTCCACACAGAGCAGGAAAAGCCACCTGTGATTCCATCTAAATTAAACCTGCCCGGGGAACATCTCCTGTGCTCTGGTGCCAGCCCTCTCCTCACAGGCATTGAATGCCTCCCAGGCATCCAAGCTGCTCAGGGGACACTTTAATATTTTGAGTTTTTTTACAAGCAAGGGCAGATTTTTGCCCAGCAGCAGAGGGTGCAGAGCCAGCAGAGCCCAGTTTATCCCTTGTGCAGGCACTGGGCAAACTCCTGGGCTCCAGCAAGGGTCAGCAGGAGTTAGAGCCAAACAAACCCAAATAAAGGAACCGCAATGGGTTGGGAGGGAACTTAAATCCCATCCAGTGCCACCCCTGCCATGGCAGGGACACCTTCACTGTCCCAGGGTGCCCCAAACTCCTCCAACCTGGCCTGGGCACTGCCACAGCTGTTCTGGGCGCCTGTGCCAGAGAGAACTTCCATAAGGAACAGCTTCTGCACAGGGAGCCAGAGCCCAGCACGGGGACAGAGCACGGGTTTGGCATTCCCTGGCATGTTCCTGCAAGGGAGGACACGGGACACAGTCCTGGGGCTCAGGAGAGCCTGGAGCAGGGGCTGGGCAGGGCAGTGCTGGGCTCACACCCCAGCAGCAGCACAGGCAGGGCAGGCTCCAGCAGGAGCAGCTTGGTTTCAGCTCACGTTAATTGTTTAAGGGTTAGGGATGAGGCTCAGTCCCAGCTCTGTCATTCGAGCTGAGCAGCTTTTTAATGGCCTGGAAAGCTGCCCAGGCATTAGCAGAGACACCTTTTCAGGGCACTGTGAGCAGAGTAAATAAATAAAGAGTGGAATCAGAAGCGAGCTATAACATCACCGCCAATACATTCCATCCCCCTGAAATTAATTTCCCAGCACTGTTGCATTGGAGCCTCCAGCTGCATTAATCACCAGCATTCTGCTCTGGTGCTCAGCACCACAGAAACCCCCAATGGCACCCAGGAGGGGAAAACCAACAGAGCTTCCTTTAACTTGGCCTGTGCCGTGCCAGGGATTGGGCACAGGCTCCAGCCAGGGCACTGAAACTGGAAATATCTCACGTTTTACCTGAGGAAAGTGCTGCAGACAGCAGGGCTGAAGCTGGGGAGGCTGAGGGGACAAGGGGTCACAGTCAGCCTGTGCTGTGTCAGGTCACAGACCTGTGCTCTGGACACCCCAAGCAGCCAGTGACTCTGCAGGTCTGAGAGCCTTCTCATTCCTCAGACATTTACAGGAGAGCAGAGAATTTAAGCCTGGATTTTAGGCTGGAACAGGAGGTGGGGGCAGTTTCCCCATGAAACTCAGGGCGGGCAGCCAGGACTTGAGATGGATGGTCTGGAAAGTTCCATCCCAACCCACGCCGTGATCCCGATTCCCTTGCAATATCCTGGGAGAGAGGAGCTGTGGCTGCCCAGCCCTGCATCCTGCAGAGCCCCCGGGCTCAGCACAGCACCCCTGCTCTGGGCAGGTGACGTGGGGGACACGGGGGACATGTGCCAGCCCGTGCCACCCACGGGATCACCCCCGAGCTGCTGCACTCCCTTCCAGGAACAGAGACTCCTGCTCAGGCGAGCCAGAGCATCAGTCATTCATAAAAAACACCAGCTCTGTGCAGAAGGAGGCAATTCCCACCCCACGAAAAGGATGTTGAATTCCCACTGGCACCCAGGGTTCGAGAAGCCAGAGCTGGAAAAAGGAAGAGAGCAGGATGGGCTCCCCAAAGCAGGGCTGACTCCCCCAGAATGGGGCTGGGCTCCCCAGAGCAGCATCCCTGCCCCAAGCAGGGCTTCCCCTCCTGCTCCCGAGCACAGGGGCACAGCCAAAGCTGCGATGGAGCAGCCAGGCTGCAGAGGAGGAGCTGCAGGGCTCTCTCTGGCTGAGAGGGGCACCTTGGGCAGCGCCTGAGAAAGTGCCAGAAAGAGGCAGTGGTGGGGATCATTGCTGAGCTGGGCTGCAGTGGCTGCACAGAGACTATTTTTGTACCACGGAGACAGGACTGACGAGAACACTGCGCATGCAGATGCTGAGACTTAAAACAAGAATGGTTAAAAAGAAGTTTGCCAAGAAAAGGAAAGGAAAAGGCTCCACTCCTCCCCCAGCAGCGCTGAGCCAGCCTGAGGAGCGGGGCAGGAACAGATTTCTGTGGAGCAGAGCTGGAAAATGCCATGAGCAGAGCCAGTGCATGCTGAGGCCCTTCCCTTCCCTTCCCATCAGGGCTGCAGATCCAGCACCCCCTGCAACATCCCCGCCCTGACTCATTGCATCTGAAGTTTCTCCTGTTTCCTTGTCCAAATAAGAATAAAATCCCTCCCTGGCAGGGTGGGCAGGCGCTGGCACAGCTGGGGCTGCCCCTGGGTCCCTGGCAGTGCCCAAGGCCAGGCTGGATGGGGCTGGGACAGTGGAAGGTGACAGTGGAAGGTGACAGTGCCACCGGTCCCCAGAGCCCTGGAGCTCTGCTGCACCCACATGGACAGCCAGGGGTGTTTGAAACCTCTGCGCTCACATCTGCTGCGTTTGACAGAACACAGAGCCTTGCCTTCAGGAGCAGGGGCTGCTGCTCTCCCCGTCTCATTGCAAAGAAAGCTTTAAATTATCTCTGCTGAAGGAGAATTAGCGCAGTTCATGGGAAGAGGCCATTTAAAAGTGAATTTCATAGTCATTTAAACAGCATAACAGCAAATACACCACAGCCACAGCTTACTGCCCGCACTCAGCAAACCCTGGCAGGGACACAAACCCAAACCCTCGTGTCTGATCCCCACATTTCCCGTGTGGAAGTTCCCCCGGGTGTGCGGGGAACAGCTCCCAGCAGGCAGAAACGGCTCCCTGGTTTCCCTGGCAGGGCAAGCACGGATGGCAGGAGGCTGGGCAGGGGAGGGCACAGAGCCCACCATCCCTCTGAGCTGGGCTCAGACCCCTGCCCTGCCCAGGCCAAGGAGGGAAGGGCTGGGCAGGCACCGGGATGAAGCCAGGGCAGCCTGGCAGGGGGAGCAGAGGCTCGGTGGGGCTGGGACAGCAGCAGGAGGGGCTGGGAGGGAGCGAGGCTGAGACATCTTCATCCCACGGGAGCTGTCAGCAGCAGCAGGTGCCTGCTCCAGGGGCAGATGGCACAGCAGAGGCCTGGAGGAGTTAATTAGCAGGACAACAGAAAGCAGCAAGTCGCAGGAAGGCTGGGAGGGTTTGCCAAAATGCTGGCCAGGGCAGCTCAGAAAGAAAGGAGCTGTGAGAAAAGGAAGGGAGCTGGGAGCAGGGATCCAAAGGAAGGAAAGGAGCTGGGAGCAGGGATGGAGCTGGGAGCAGGGATCCAGAGGAAGGAAAGGAGCTGGGAGCAGGGATCCAAAGGAAGGAAAGGAGCTGGGAGCAGGGATGGAGCTGGGAGCCAGGATCCAGAGGAAGGAAAGGAGCTGGGAGCAGGGATGGAGCTGGGAGCAGGGATCCAGAGGAAGGAAAGGAGCCGGGAGCAGGGATTGGGGTCCTGTCCTCAGGGACAGCACCAGGGTAAGAGGAAGCCTGGGGCACAGCATGGGGGAGCCCTTTCCATGGAGAAATCCCTCCTGGAATCCTTCCTGAGCTCCTCTCCCACAAACAGGGACAATTTACACACAAAATTGAAATGTAGCTACACCGGCCCCTTACCTTCCCAGAGCAACTCTGATGTTTATTAACGCATCCTGATTAGATGACCTTTAGCAGGATCACGCAAAGAAGGTCATCTTAATGATTATTTTCTCTACAATTTAAATAATTACGCATTCTGCTAATAGCTCCAGCTCTAATTAGGTTTGCCAACTGGCATACATTACCCAGGCTGGCTCTGGGTCCTGGAGCCCTCGCTGTGGGTCAGTCACACACAGCAGGGGCTGTGGGCTCTCAGCCCCTGCTCAGCAGCTCTCCCTGCTCCAGGAGGGACCCCAGGCACACGGGACACCAGTGAGGAGCCCAGGTCCTGCCCTGCTGCAGAGCTGTGCAGCACAAACACAGCCCCGCGCCTGCAGCACCGCTGCTCCATTCCCTGCTGCAAGAAGCAATTAATCTTTCATTTTTCCCTGCTTGGAGACACTATCATGTGTAATTAGTGCTCTCTCCCAGATGGAAGCTCCTGCTCCCTGCCAAGGTTAAACACACAGCCACACTCCCACTCTGCCCAAGGAGGCTCAGACTCAGCCAGATCAGACAGGAGCAGAGATGGGGACTGTGACATTTCCCTGTCTCCAGGGCTCTGCTCTGCTCCCCACAGGTTCTCAGTGCACACACCAAGCTCCAGCACCCCCCGAGCTCCCAGGGCACAGCTCTAGCCCAGTAATCAGAATTACCCAGCTGCTAAACTGGAAACTTGCAGGTTCACCACCAGCACTGCACAGCTACAGAATGGTTTTCTCCCCAATTCTCCAGCACTATTCAGACACAGAGTTCAAGGAGTGAAGCTAGGAGATATTTTGCTTTCAACACATTTTTATCCTTGGCTCCAGCTCTAGGCCACGGGGAAAGCAGCTCTGGGCTGGCAGCAAAGCCCCAGCCAGGCTGCAGCATCCCTGCCCTGCTCAGCAGAACCACTGGGCCACTGCAAGGTTTGACACCTGCAATAAAATTACCTCTTTTCTGTGGGGTTCATATTCATATTCATGAAGATTTACCAAAACCCACCCCAGTGAGCAGCAGAGCCTGAGGGCACCAGGTCAGCCCCCAGTGCAGGTGGCTCTGGATCCTCACTGTGGTTATCAGCAGGCACAGAGCAGAGGGAACTCCAGCGTTGGGAAACTCAACTCACTGCAGCGTTGGGAAACTCACTGCAGCGTTGGGAAACTCACTGCAGCGTTGGGAAACTCACTGCACCTTGGGGAAACTCACTGCACCTTCCATTGTTCCCAGCACAGCCCGTGGCCCTGGCTCAGTGCTGAGGCCACCAAGGCATTACTGGGTGCTGAAGCAGCTCGTCCTCTCCTGCTTCAAAGCTCCTTCAGGATGATATGATTATATAATTACAAATATGATATATGAGGGATATAATTATGCTGCTGGAAGAGCAAGACTGGCAGAGCAGCAGGAAGGAAGCTCGCCCTGCCTGCATCCCTGTGGCAGCAGCAGGGGTACCAGAGCATCCCTGCACCCTGGCAGTGCCATGCACAGGGAACAGGGATGCTCTGGTACCCCAGGTGACCTGGGACAGGCCCTGGCAGTGCCATGCACAGGGAACAGGGATGCTCCTGGCACAGGCCCTGGCAGTGCCATGCAGAGGGAGCAGGGGTGCCCTGGTACCCCTACTCCTGGGACAGGCCCTGGCAGTGCCAGCACAGGGATGCTCTGGTGCCCCAGCCCAGCCTCGCCCCTCGCTCCATGCAGGCACCAGCTCCTGCCCACATCCCCAGCACCACTCCCTGCTTGTCCCTGGCACAGGGAGCCCTCAGGGGCTCCTGTCCCTGTGTGGGTGACAGCAGTGCCACCCTGGGCTGGTGGCACGGGTGCAGGGAGGGCAGTGGGTGCCCCATGGGACGCTGCACAGACAGCAGGGCTCAGGAAAGGGGCACAGGCACCAGAACAAACCCCCCCAAGTGCTGCTGCCCCCAGAGCCTCATGCCCAGCCCTCTCCCCTGTCCCTGGCAGGGCACGGCCCCATTCTGGGGCACCAGGCGTGTTTAGCCTCCACCTCCCGCTGCCTGCTATGCCGCCTGCTCCCACCACTTCTATTTTTAAGGGTGAGAGCTGTGGTGCTCTGTCGTTTCCCCAATTCGAGCTCCTCTCTCCCAGCAGTTCCCCAAATTAGCCAGTTTCCACGGAAAAGCCCAGAACCTGCCAGACAGACCTGAGTGCTGCTGGCAGAGTGGGCTCCCAGCGCTGCTGCCCCAAGCCAGGGATCCACGGGGACAGAAATGCTCAGGGAAACAAGGCTGGGACTCTGCTGGCAGGGCTGGGGGGTTTGTGACACAAGGGAGAGAAGGACATCAGGGCAGGGCTGCAGCTCAGCCCCAAAGGGAAATCTCTGCCTCCCATGTTCCCTCTGCTCTGCTGAGCACAAGTTACTGCGTGCTTTGACTGTTTTAAGTATCCAGAAACCCATGAGAGTCCCCACAACTACAGAATCCAGTCCCTGAAGGGCTTTAGAGCCATGTGCACGTGGCATGGGGAGAGGTGGGGCAGTGGTGGCCTTGGGAGTGCTGGGGAATGGTTGGACTGGATGATTCTTGGGGGCTTTTCCAACCTAGACCACCCCATCAAGTGTGAAACAGCAACCCTGGGGTGCCCTCAGCCCAGGGAGTGGAGCAGCATCTCCTGCAGGTGCTGCCAGCCCAGGGACTGAAGGAACACCTTCTGCAGGTGCTGCCAGCCCAGGGAGTGGAGCAGCATCTCCTGCAGGCGCTGTGCAGCCCAGGGAGTGGAGCAGCATCTCCTGCAGGCGCTGTGAAGCCCAGCAAGCCCAGCCCAGCACTGAACCTGTACTTACATCCGAGGCAGGGCCCTTGTCAGCACCGGGGCAGGAGAAGGTGACGAATTCATGGCACCTCTTGTGCACCACAAAGCAGCAAACTGCAAAGAGAGCACAGGGACAGGGTCAGGGCACAGCACCATGAGGGCCAAGAAATGACAAAACGAAGAACAGCCATGTCAGAGCCCAGAGGGAACAAAAGAAACCACAGCCGTGTGGATTTCTGAGCAGTGTCAGGAGGGTTTTCAAGCAAACCCCTGGCAGGTTTTGAACCCTTATGGAATATCCCCAGGCCTTTTGGTGAAACTCGGCAGAACAAAGTGTTGGGTGCACGTCAGAGGAGGGCTGGGGACAATGCTGTTCCCTGAGCTCACTGTCACCCGTGGCACACGCTCTGAGGTCACTGCTGGGAATAAAAAGAGGGAGAACGTGGATCTGAGCTGAAAAGTGCATGTGGCCAAAAATGGAAGATTGTACCGAAGGGAACAGGTGGGCAATGTTCCTCCCACAGCTCTGCTTCTCTGCAGCATCTCCCCAGCCCCCGTTTGCCAGACCAGCAGACGCGCACGTCCTCCTCCCCTCACACACGTCAATGCCAGCCCTGCCCTTCGGGAGAGGGAAACCAATCCCACTGCCCCTGCCCAGGCTCCCAGGAGAGGAATCCAGAGCCAAACCCCATCCCACAGCCACCAAACCCTTTCAGCATGTGCCTGCCTGAAGCTGCCGGCGCTGTCTCTGCAGTTTGTGCGGCCAGAGCTCTGAATTTCAAGGCTGGTTTTTCCCACAAATGCCAAATAAGCACCTTCAAATTTACTGTCATGCTGGGTTTTGTGACTACAGGCAGGGAAGGACATTGGGGCAGGGCTGCAGGCTCAGCCCCAAAGGGAAATCTCTGCCTCCCATGTTCCCTCTGCTCTGCTGAGCACGAGTTACTGCATGGTTTGAGTGCTCTCATAGACACCTGTGAGAGTCCCCACAACTACAGAATCCAGTCCCTGAAGGGCTTTAGAGCCATGTGCACGTGGCATGGGGAGAGGTGGGGCAGTGGCGGCCTTGGGAGTGCTGGGGAATGGTTGGACTGGATGATTCTTGGGGGCTTTTCCAACCTAGAACACCCCATCAAGTGTGAAACAGCAACCCTGGGGTGCCCTCAGCCCCGGGAGTGGAGCAAGAGCATCTCCTGCAGGTGCAGACCCTAAAGAATCATTTGTCCCTTGCCTGTCCCACAGGTGAAACCTCAGCTCCAGGCCCAAAGGCAGCCAAGGAACCAGCCCTGGTTTGCTCTGAGGGCAGCATCCATGCCTGCCATGCCTGTCCCACACAATGACACAGCTCCAGGGCCCAAAGGGAGCCAAGGAACCAGCCCTGGTACCACACTCTGCTCTGCCCCAGGGCTCTCCCATCTACCACGTCCCTTCCCAGAGCTGCAGTTACACTGAATAAGAGCCTCTGCAGGATGAGGAGCAGGGACTGAGGTTTGGAGACAGCACAGGAACCAAACTGAGCTGTGCAGGAACAGAGCAGGCTCCAGTTGCAGCACCACGGGACTTTTCCTAAGGAACAAGGAAAAGGCAAGTGACATCAGCCATGAACCTCACAATCCTCTCTTTGTGCCCTGCCACATCCAGCTGCAAATTCGTTTCCCTTTTCACATTTTCCATTGTGAACAAAAACAAACCCAGAAGGTTTTAGAGGCAGAACAGCTGCCAAGAGCTCTCTCCTTGCAGGACCTCTCACTTGCTTTTCTGAGTCAAACAAACAAACATTTTCTTGAAAGCATTGCTCACCATTTCTGTCATTTGTACATGGAGACAGAAGCATCTGGGAAGCAGGAAGGAAGGAATTAGAGCTCTATTAGCAGGGGTTTCTCCTAAGTGTGTGTGTGTGCAAACCCAGAGAGCTCTGTGGCACCCCGGGCATGGCTCTGCTGCCAGGGCTGGGCTCTGGGACAGGGAAACTGGGACCATTCCAGCTCTGCAGGGAAGCCAGAGGGACACCAGGCTGAACCTGCCATGGAATGCTTTGGGTGGGAAGGGACCTCAAAGCCATCCCTGGCATGTCCCAGGCCGGGCTGGACAGGGCTGGGGCAGCCTGGCACAGTGAAGGTGTCCCTGCCATGGCAGGGTGGCACTGGGTGGGCTCTGAGGGCCCTTCCCACCCAAAGCATGGCAGGATTCTGTGATTCTAACCTGTGCAAGGTAATCCACGGGAAGATGGGCGAGCAGAACATCCCTGCACACACAGGGCAAGGCAGAGAGAGCTCTGTGCCCCAGCAGCACTGGGGGCTCTGTGCTGTCGCAGACATCTCTTTATGAAAATCTTTTTCTTGGGATTTTTCCTCCTGAGAAGCCGAGAGGCCTCAGAAACAAACTGTAAACACTGATAATCTGCTGCTGTGGAATGCAACAGGTGCATCTGGGATTGGTTCTCATGTAGATGTTTGAAATTGGTGACCAGTCACAGCAGAGCGGGCTCTCTCTCTCTGTCCAAGCCACAGACCTTTGTTTTTTATTCCTTTCCATTCTATTCTTAGCTTTGCCAGCCTTCTGAGATGAAACTTTTCCTTCTATTATTTTTTGTATAGTTTTAATGTAATATATACATCATAAAATAATAAATCAAGCCTTCTGAACATGGAGTCAACATTCTCGTGTCTCCCCTCACCTGAAAACCCCTGTGAGCACGGTCACACTGTGCCCCAGCAGCACTGGGGGCTCTGCACCCTCCTCTGGAGCCCTGCCCACGCTCAGGTGAGAGCTCAGGTGAGTGCTCCATCCACGCACAAGGAAATGAGGGCGAATCAGGAGCAGGATCTCAGGGCAGCAATCCTGTCCCTGCTCCCTTGACCTGCCCAGGGGATGTGAGGAGGCTGCATCCTGTTCCTCCTCCCCGCTGCCATCACACTTGAGCAGCCTCAGCCCATGTCTTTGTCAGCTTGGAAACCCCAGCACGAGCGGCAGCTTTCCCAGGTCGCTAATTAGACAGTTAATTTGTAAATCTTATTATTTGGGTAATAAAGTTATCAAATCCCACTGGCTGGCTGGCTACAAACATCCCAAGCCGTTTGTACACAACAAGAATGGAAGATTAACCTTTCCCATTCCTCACTGCATAGTGCAGGAGGGTTTCCTGGCCCTAAACCCTCCTTCAGGGCCAGATCCATTGGGTGTGGGGAGACAGCCCTGTTCTGGGAGCAGGGAAGGACACAAACCCCGAGCCCAGCAGCTTCTGTGGGACATTTTCTGGGATGCACATTTCCCACAGCAGCCCCTGGACAGTGCCTCAGATCTGAAAAGATCTGCACCAAAACACCGGGGCAAGGTCACACACCTGTGCTCCCTGGGATCCTGACACAGTCCTGGGAATCCTAAAGACCTCCTGGAAGGCTGGGTTTGAGAGCTAGGAAACCACAGCAGCAGGGCATTCTCAAACCCTAGGAAACGTCTTATTGTGGAGGATGGAAAGAGAGAAAATGCTAGAAAATGCTAACACAGTATTGCTCAAATATATATATATATATACACACACACACAGACAGAGAAAGGCGTCTTGGCTCAAACCACTGCTCACAAACCCTCCAGAAAAACCATCAAGCATTTCCCTGCTGATTCCAGAGCTGCCAATCAGAGGAACCACATCAGAACGTGTTCCAGGCGTTTGAGGGCTGCAGAACACACGTCTGGCTGCAGCTCCAGCAGGGCAGGGCTGGCCCTGGCAAGGGAACAGCTGCAGCTGCCCAGGTGTGCCTGGGGTGCAGGGATGCAGGACTGCAGGGGTGCAGCTCTGAGCAGAGGCTGCTGCATGCCCTGGAACCCTGCTGCCAACTCCTGCAGCAGCAGAAACTGCAGCCCTGCCAGCCCAGGCTGCACACGGTCCCTGTTCCTGCAGGACGCTCCCTCCTCTCCCGTTTCCACCCTGTGAGCAGGCTCAGGAGCACTCCCTGCCATCCCTCACCTGACACTTTGCCCAAAGATCTGCCCTCAGAATAGAAAAGCCCTCCCAGGCTGGGGTCTGTGCCCGGGAAAAGCCCTAAGGGCCCTTTGTCTGAGCTTCAAGCTGCTGATACCAGCACCAGGCTACCCTGGGAGCCAGCCCAGCCCAGCCCAGCTATCCCAGCAATGGGAAAGGCCAGGAAAGGCTCAAGGCAGAGCTTCACTGGCAGTGAAGGGCACAAACCCCACGGCAGCCCTGGCACACAGAGGAGGAGCAGGGTGGCAAATGCACTCCCAGCAATGGGAAAGGCTCAGGGCAGCGCTTCCCTGGCAAACTCCCGAGGCTGCTGAGCCCATCCTGAAGGGCACAAACCCCATGGCAGCCCTGGCACACGTGGAGGAGCAGGGTGACAAATGGCACACAGGGCAGGAGCAGGGTGGCAAACGCCCTGGTGCCCCGCTGGCTCCCAGCTGGCACAGGAGGGGCATTGGCCCCACGTCCCACATGGAACACCCTCACCTGCAGGAGGGCCCAGCCCTGCCGAGCAGCTCCTGCAGGGTGAGCCCTGCCTTCCCCGAGCTCCATTTGGTGCTCTGATTGCATCGCACGAACGCCTTGTCCCAGTGTTCTGCAGAAGGGAATCATCAATTTCCCCCGGTCCTTTGCTGAATGAATAATTCAGGGCCGTCACCTCCGGTGGCTCCTGAGCCCAGCCCTTCCCAGAACACTCATCCCCACCAAGGGAAGCCTCTGTTCCTCTCCTCAGGCCAGGGAGAGCTCTGGAAGAACCGGGAACAGCCTCGGATGCAGCATGTCAAGTGAGGGAGACAGATGGAGAGTTAACAGAGACAGGAGAAGGTTCAAGCAAGATTCATCTAAAAATCAAAGCCAGGGAGGGGTTCAAGCATCCCCGGGGAGCTGCTGGAGCTGAGCTTTGGCAGATGGCTCCAATACCAGGGAAGCTCAGAGATTATTTCGAGCACATCTCAGTGTGAGGCTGCTCCCTTCCAACCTGTGGATATTCTCATTTGGATAACGACTCCTCTTCCCAAGGAACAACAGCTTTGGGAAACAGCTTGGAATTCAGATTAGCAAAACTGAGGGAAACAAAATAACACCAAAAAACGAGAGAAAAAATGACTTTTTCAGGGAGCTTTGTGCTTCTCTACCCACGCTGGGCAAACCCCCGGGGTCAGAGGCACCACCCGGCCCGGGGAGGCACCAAAATGTGCCCCAGGCAGAGCTGCCCACGGCTTTCCTTTCCTTTGCATGCTAAAAAATCACACTCACGACATCAAACAGAGCCAGCGAAGCATGGTAATCATAAAATAAGGGGAGAGAAGGGCTCCAGGAGGGGAAGTCCTGAATTTCTGACAGCGCTTTACAGCTTTTAATCACTTAGAGCACACAGAGAGAGGAGCTGAGCTAAAATTTGTGCTCTTTGGATTTAATCCCCGGCTTTGGTTAAAAGCTTTCTGGGGTTCTTACAGCGCAGCCACCGTCAGCTCCTCAGACTTGAGCTGTTTTCCCACTGTCAGCTCCGGTGAAATCCCAGCTGTGATCCTCAGGGATTTCTGGGCAGCACCGGGAACAGCTCCAGGGATGGGGAGGTGACATGGGGCAGGTCTGGGATCGCGGGCTGGGTGCTCCTTGGTGGGGGGACAAAGGCAGGGATGTCACCAGAACCCTGGGATGTCATCGGGGGCTCTGGGATGTCACCATCAACGCCAGGCTGCAGCAGAGCTGGGCACAAGTGGCACTGCAGCTCCTGGGGCAAGCCCTGGCCAGCACAGCTGCTGTGAACCCGGTGTCCCCAGTGCTCCCAGTGCCCCACACCAGCCCAGCACTGGGCCGGAGGGGCAGGGAGGCTGCTGTGCCTCTGCTTCCCAAAGGGAACTCTTTACCAACCCCTCTTTTTTCACTGAAAGGGGCTGAGTATTTCGGGCCCAGCCACGTGCTCTCAGAAGGGCTTCATGAACAAAACAGCCCGAGCCGCCTGCAGTTTTCCATGAAATACCAGAATGAAGTGACAACATCCTCTGCATGACAATGAACGAGCTGGAGCCAGCGGGATGAGCAGCATCAATCATCGCCGGCAGGGAAGGGGAGTGGGTGGGGACGGGACCATGGCAGCAGCAGAGCTGGGATGGGAGAGATCCTCAGTGTGCAGAGAGAGAGATCCTCAGTGTGTGCAGAGAGAGAGAGAGAGAGATCCTCAGTGTGTGCAGAGAGAGAGAGAGAGATCCTCACTGTGTGCAGAGAGAGAGAGAGAGATCCTCACTGTGTGCAGAGAGAGAGAGAGAGAGATCCTCACTGTGTGCAGAGAGAGAGAGAGAGAGATCCTCACTGTGTGCAGAGAGAGAGAGAGAGATCCTCACTGTGTGCAGAGAGAGAGAGAGAGAGAGAGAGAGATCCTCAGTGTGTGCAGAGAGAGAGAGATCCTCACTGTGTGCAGAGAGAGAGAGATCCTCACTGTGTGCAGAGAGAGAGAGAGATCCTCAGTGTGTGCAGAGAGAGAGAGAGATCCTCACTGTGTGCAGAGAGAGAGAGATCCTCACTGTGTGCAGAGAGAGAGAGAGAGATCCTCACTGTGTGCAGAGAGAGAGAGATCCTCACTGTGTGCAGAGAGAGAGAGAGATCCTCACTGTGTGCAGAGAGAGAGAGATCCTCACTGTGTGCAGAGAGAGAGAGAGATCCTCACTGTGTGCAGAGAGAGAGAGATCCTCACTGTGTGCAGAGAGAGAGAGATCCTCACTGTGTGCAGAGAGAGAGAGATCCTCAGTGTGCAGAGAGAGAGAGAGAGATCCTCACTGTGTGCAGAGAGAGAGAGAGAGATCCTCACTGTGTGCAGAGAGAGAGATCCTCACTGTGTGCAGAGAGAGAGAGAGATCCTCAGTGTGTGCAGAGAGAGATCCTCAGTGTGTGCAGAAACACCCTCACTGTGCAAAGAGAGAAATCCTTACCCTGCACACAGAGACCCTCACTGTGCACAGAGAGAGAGAGAGATCCTCACTGTGTGCAGAGAGAGAGAGAGATCCTCAGTGTGTGCAGAGAGAGAGAGATCCTCAGTGTGTGCAGAGAGAGAGAGATCCTCACTGTGTGCAGAGAGAGAGATCCTCAGTGTGTGCAGAGAGAGAGAGATCCTCACTGTGTGCAGAGAGAGAGAGAGATCCTCACTGTGTGCAGAGAGAGAGAGAGATCCTCAGTGTGTGCAGAGAGAGAGAGATCCTCAGTGTGTGCAGAGAGAGAGAGATCCTCAGTGTGTGCAGAGAGAGAGAGATCCTCAGTGTGTGCAGAGAGAGAGAGATCCTCAGTGTGTGCAGAGAGAGAGAGATCCTCAGTGTGTGCAGAGAGAGAGAGATCCTCACTGTGTGCAGAGAGAGAGATCCTCAGTGTGTGCAGAGAGAGAGAGAGATCCTCACTGTGTGCAGAGAGAGAGAGATCCTCACTGTGTGCAGAGAGAGATCCTCAGTGTGTGCAGAGAGAGATGCTTATCCTGCACAGAGAGATCCTCATTCTGTGCAGAGAGAGATCCTCATTGTGCAGAGAGATCCTCACTGTGTGCAGAAACACCCTCACTCTGCTGAGAGACCCTCACTGTGCAAAGAGAGAAATCCTTACCCTGCACACAGAGACCCTCACTGTGCACAGAGAGAGATTCTCAGTGTGCGCAGAGATCCTCATTGTGCAGAGACCCTCGCCGTGCACAGAGAGAGACCCTCACCCTGCAGCACCCAGAGCCTCTGCAGGGACAGGCTGCAGGGCACAGGGGATGCCCTGGGTAGCAGCACCAGGAGTGTAGCTGGCCAGGTTCCGTGGCTCTGGCTGGCACAAGAACCTGTGCCACATTTGGATGTGGTTCCTCCACCCAGGGCATGGCACAAGTGCAGCTCCTGCCTCCTCTCCAAGTTGTTTGCGTCCAAAAAGCTGCTTGGGAGCAGCAGGCAGAGCATCCCAACATCTCTGGGGGAACAGCTCTTGCCCTGCCCTGTGCCTGTTGGTATCTTATTGCAAAAGTCCCATACCTTCTCCGTGATTTCTCACAGGCAGCTCTCCACAGCACTGACTCCTTCTTCACTGCACAACCAACAAGCCCCAGCTCATCTCCCCACCCAGCTAACCCACCCCTCTATAGCACTCATCATTATTAAGCACAGCTGTAACTTGTTAAAAACAAGCCTGTTCCTAATCTTTAGTAATTGGTACAACTGCAACTCCTCAAGTGTGAAAATCCCCTCTACACCATTTCCTTACACTCTATCCCTCCTCATGTCCTGTGCAGGTGCCTGGCCCAGCCCCACCTCAACAGGAGCCATGCAGAGAGCAGCAGCTCCTGGGGCAGCCTCAGGGGGGCTGTGCAGGGTGGGAATGGCCCCAGGGTGTGCAGAAACCATCACCCCCTCCCCAAACACGGGGGCAGGGCTGGGCTGGGGGGAGCTCCAGGCCAGGAGCAGGCACCGTTCTCCTGCAGCTCCTGCGTCCCTGCCCAGGGCAGCTCCAGCTCCCATCCAACAGGAGCCCTGCAGGAACAGTCCCCCACCACAGCCAGCTCACACTGCAGCAGCAGCAGCACCATCGGGGAGGTTTTAGAGCTGGAATTTGGTTCTTTCCATGCCACCAATCCCTCCTAACTCGTTCCTAAAGCCTGGGTTATGAGCCCTGTGATCCGAGGGGGCTGGCAGGGTGAGAGGCACGCCTGGGCTGGAGGGGACAGCCCCACACCCGGGGCCACCGTGGCCAGGGCTAGCAGGGACACTGGTGATGGGGAGGAGGAGCAGGCAGGGGCTGGCCAAGGCCAGGCAGAGGAGAAGCCCCTGAGATGCAGAACTGATGGACAGACTGGGCTGGTGCCTCAGACAAGCGGGGACAGGCAGCAAGGACACCCTGTGAGCCCAAACCTGACCCCAAGGGCTGGGCTCTGTCCCTGGTGCCATCCCTGGTGCCATCCCCGGTGCCTGCAGCCAGCTCCACTCACCCACACCCGCACACCAGCCTGATGGGGACCGGCCCCAGCCCACCACTGCACCCTCAGCTCCTGCAGCAGGCAGAGATGGAAAATAAGCACCGAGTGATTAATCAAAGCCCCCAGGGAGCAGATTAAACGGTCCTGGCAATTAGTTCTGGGTTTCTCAGGAAGGCACTGGAAGCCAGTGGAAAGCTGCTGCAGTCCCTGAGGATGAGCACCGAGTCCTCCTAAAGCCCTGCACCAGTTACACAACTGTGGCGATGTGTTAAATTACAGATGGTCTCAATTAAAAGTGCAGAGATGGAAAGGAGGCTCGGAAAAAAAAAAAAAACAAAACAACTCCACATGAGAAGAAAGAGAAGATCATTAAAAACTTGGCAGCCTACTTTGACTCTGGTGACCTGGTAATTTAATATTGTAATTGAAACGGTGGGTCAGGCTCCTGGGAGCAGGGAGAAGGGTGGGAAGGGATCCCGGCAGGATCAGCGGTGCCCCGAGCAGAGGGCAGGCATTGGGAGAGGGCATCCCAGCACAGATAACCCCCAGCCTGGCTCCCTCAGCTCCCAGCCCCAGCCATGCCTGCTTTGAAGCCAGTCCTGTTTGTCACAGCGCATTAATCCTGTTCCAGGCAGATAAAAACCCAGTCCCCAAAGTGCTAATCATGCAAGTCACTTAAAGCTGGATTTCGGAGCTTATCTCCAAGACAGAGAGGGGAACTTCACTCACATCTTCTTCCTTGCACCCCCCCTCCATCCCCCTTAATTCTGGCTATTCTGAGCACTGTCTTATTTCCAAAAGCAGAGCCCAGGTGGCACTGCCCAGGGGCACTGCCTGCACCTGCAAACAGGCCGGGACGTGCAGGGACATCAGGCTGGTGAAGTCTTTGGGCACTCAAAGGCTCTCAATTCCAGCTGTGCCTGCAGCTGGCGCCCACCCAGCTGTCCCAGCCCTGGTGCCACTGGTATCAGCAGTGCCGTTGGTGCCACTGGTCAGAGGGCACATCCACAGAGGTGGCTCCAGCCTGGCACAGGGACGCCCGGCAAGGTGAGGGGATTGGGAGCCCTCCCAAAGGGGCTCTGCCAGAGCCTCACCTTCCCTCCAGAGGGTGCCCAGTGAGCCACCAGCTGGGCTCCAAACCAGCCCCCAAATGTGGCCAACCTCAGCTCTTTGGACAAAACCCCATCAGGAGCAGAGTGTGAGCCCAGAGTCACTGCACAGCAAGGGCTGGGAGCAACTTATACACTGCTGAAGAGCACGGGCTGTAATCCTGCTCCCCTCTGCATTTCTAAAAAAAACCACCACGCTGCATGGTCCCTTTGCTTTCCAGGAAGTGCAGAAAACAAAAATAATCACGAACACAACAGAAACATATTTCTGTGTGTCCGATATGAAGACTAATGACTTCCCTGCTGCTGCCTCGGGCTTATTTTCAGCTGGCAGCATCTTAGGAGGGCTTGTTCTCCACACACCAAACAATGTTTGAAGGGTTTCCTGAGCACCCAGGAACGCGAACAGCTCGATCCGACTACAAGTGAAAGCATCAATTAGCCAGGGCCCTGCTAGGGTGGAGCTGCCTCCAGAAGGTTTTTATTTGGTGTTGCAGTTGTGTGGCTGTGCACAGCCCTGGCTTCCCAACACCAAGCACTGGCTGTGAACCCTCTGCGGCCACACCGACAGCACAGCACTTCCCTGGGGCTGTGACCAGCACAGGACCCCATGAACTTGGGGTTTCAATGATCCCTCCCCGTCCAAATGTGCCCTGGCAGCACTTTGGGCACCAGCAGCTCCTGCCATGGCACAGCTTCTGTGCACACCATGGGCACCAGCAGCTCCTGCCATGGCACACCTCCTGGGCACACCATGGGCACTCCCAGCCCCTGCCATGGCACACCTCCTGGGCACACCATGGGCACCAGCAGCTCCTGCCATGGCACACCTCCTGTGCACACCATGGGCACCAGCAGCCCCTGCCATGGCACACCTCCTGGGCACACCATGGGCACCAGCAGCTCCTGCCATGGCACACCTCCTGGGCACACCATGGGCACCCCCAGCTCCTGCCATGGCACACCTCCTGGGCACACCATGGGCACCAGCAGCTCCTGCCATGGCACACCTCCTGGGCACACCACTGAGCAAAGGGCTCTCAGACCATCTCAGGATGCTTCTCTGTCCCTCTCTGTGCTGCTGTTGGATGTGTTATTGCAGCCCCTCCCTGCTGCTGCATGGCACAGCCTGGGTATTACCAGGGACCCCCATCCCTGCCAGCCTCCCACCCTGCCCATCCCTCAGGTGAAACCCTCCCAGGAGCACCTCACTGGAAACACTGCACACACTGGCCTAATCCCCACAGCAATGGGAAAGGGGCCATCCCCAGCCCTGCTGGGGTCACAGCCTCTGCCCACTGCCCCCTCCTGCAGCTCCAGGCCCAGGCTGGGTGTGAGGAAACTCCCACAGGATTTGTCCATCCTGCAGTGCTGCCTCCCACCGGAGACAGGGAGAGAGGAGAGCAGGGAAAACAGCACAGGAGAATCCCAATGGGCTGCAAAACTTCCAGGCCTGGGAAAAAAACATTTGTCAAACACAGGGCTTTTAGCATGAGAACAAACAGCAGAGCTGGGGAGCAAGGGCAGGGCCAGAGCCAAGGAGAAGGGAGGGATGGAGGGATAATGGATGGATGGATGGATGGATGGATGGATGGATGGATGGATGGATGGATGGATGGATGGATGGATGGATGGATGGATGGATGGATGGATGGATGGATGGATGGATGGATGGGTGGATGGATGGGTGGATGGGTGGATGGATGGATGGATGGATGGATGGATGGATGGATGGATGGATGGATGGATGGATGGATGGATGGATGGATGGATGGCAGGCATACATCAGGCACAGACAGAGCTGGGCACAGAGCTGCAATCCCCCCCAGTTTTGTTCCAGCAACAGCCCAGCCCCTCCCTGCAGCCAGACCTCCCCAAAATACCGCCCTGCACAGGGGCTGGGGCATGGAGCACTCCAGCCATGGCTGGGGCACCCACAACCTGCCTTCCAGCTGCTCTCAGCCCTGCTCAGCCCTAAACTCTTGGGAGGGAAGGAGGGAGGGAGCTGCCAAGATAAGAAATGCTGCCACTTCCTGTGCAGGAAGCAGCAGCTGCAGGGAGGGAGGGCTGCAGCACAGCCCAGCACGGCACAGCACGGCACAGAACGGCACAGAACGGCACAGAACGGCACAGAACGGCACAGCACAGCACATCACAGCACATCACAGCACGGCACAGAACGGCACAGAATGGCACAGAACACCTTGGGCCACCCTGAGGATGCTCAGCCCCGGCTCCTGCTGAGGCTTTGGCTTTCCCAGGCTGGGCTGTGCTCACCCTCCCACTGAGGCAGACCTGGCCAAGCCCTGGCACGGGGCTCACCCGAGTGCCAGCCCAGCCTGGCTGCCCTGGCGGGCGTTGGCACCTGGCAGGGCACACAGAAGGCAGGGAAGGAGGGATGCTGCTTGCTGCTCTGCTGGGCCCCAGCCAGGAGAGGGATGCTCACTTCCCTGAGAGGTTTGCCAGCAGCAGCAGAGCAGCAGAACCCCTCAGCACTGCCCTGGCAGCCGCAGCCCTGGGCCACGGGCAGGGGAGGGCATCCCATGGCTCTGCTTGGCTCTCCTGCCTGGAGAACAGGCCCCGAGTCCTGCCAGGCTGCACAGCAGCACCTCTGCTCCAGCACACCCAAAGGGCTGCAGCTGGCACCGAGCTCCTGCACTTGGCACCGTGCTCGATGCTCCACGGACAAGGTATTAAAACAACATTTCCAACACGCAGATTTACTGTGGCTGCTGCCCCTGCTCCAGCCAGGGCTGCTCAGAGCAGGGTTTTACTGGCAGTGCAGAGCTGGAGAGTCACCTTGGTACAGGAGGAGTGGGCAGCTCTGTCCCTGGGATCTGTCTGTCCCAGGGATCTGTCTGTCCCTGTCCCAGCAATCTGTCTGTCCCAGGGATCTGTCTGTCCCAGTCCATCTGTCCCTGTCCCCAGGGAGGCTCTGGGATGCAGCAGTGTGTGGGACGAGCTCAGGAACCTGCTCAAGGTGATGCCATGGAGAGCTGGGACACGGGAGCACCAGCCCTGGCCAAGGTCAGCAGGGAAGGTGAAATCAGACACTCCCTGCAGGATCACATTAAGGGAAGGGTTTTAAAGCACGTTGCTGGGGAGGAGGAAATCAAACCTGCTCCATGGTTTACCTTCTTTTAACAGAAATTATCCCTTAGGTGAATTTTGTTGTAACAAAGTGGCTGAAGCCTTTGCCTTCTGCTGCCCTAAAAAGCTCCACCAGCCCAGGGACTGGGTTTGCTGTTCGTGGGGAGCAGTCCTGTGCCATCACACACCACTGGCTCCATGAGAGCCTTATCTGGGCTGGCAGCTCGAGGGAGGAGGGCAGGGGAGAGGAGAGGAGCTGCTTTATTTCCGTGGAGCCCTGCAAGGGCTTTCCTGGCTCACTGTGCCCGTCCCCGTCCCTGCTGGCCAGTGGGACTTTGTTAATGCTTCCAACGTGCCCTACTTCTTCATGCAGCTCTGTCCCGCTGAAGGAGCCCATTTGCATTGTTAATGACATTTGGAGAAGCAATTTAGCAGCTCCCCAGCGAGCCAGGCTGCAGAAGCCTCACCCAAAGCACAGGGATGCAGCCCCAGAGCTCCTGCCAGCCCTGGTGCCACCCAGAGTGGCCCTGGTGCCACCCAGAGTGGCCCTGGTGCCACGAGGGGACATTCCATCCCAACCCTGTGCTGGCACAGCGCCCACCCTGCCCCAGCCATGGTGCCCAGAGGCAGCTTCACATCCAGGCTGTTCGAGTAAGGCAGTGAAGGGGAGAGCTCCGTACATAACAGACTAAGTGGGACACTAAAAATCTGTGAGCGCGCCCAAAATGTCTCCCAGCTGTTCTGCAGCACTTGAGAGGAACAAACCAGGGCAGATTTCAGAAATACTGAAATTCTGAGCTGTGTGTGCCCAGCCATGGCTGCAGCTCCCACTGGCCTCTCCCATGTGCCCTGTGCTGAGGATGAGCAGAGATGAGGCTCTCTGAGGAGCTGCCAGCACAGCCAAGATGAGGAGAAGCAGAAGCTCCTGGTGACCCCTCGGAGGCTGCAGCTCCATCTCTCACATGGGCAGCAGCCCCAGCTCTGTGCCCAGCTTTTCCATGCCACCAGTTTGGTTTTTGGAATAAAACCCTGATGTTCAGCAGAAGGGATGCTCATCCTTTACCTGTGACACACTGCAGGGCCAGCACCTCAGCAGGGCAGCTGCAGCAACTGCATCAAACATTTCATCCCAGCTCCCAGCAACCTTCCCACCAGGAGTTTCCCCTTCCAAAAGGAAATGCAGCATCCCCACAGCACCAGCCTGGCGCCTGGCAGCGGCTGCAGAGCGTGGGGAATGCTGCAGGATGGATGGATGATGAATGGAGGGATAAAAGGATGGATGGACAGGTGGGTGGATGGATGGGTGGATGATAAATGGAGGGATGACGGGATGGATGGATGGATGGATGGATGGATGGATGGATGGATGGATGGATGGATGGATGGATGGCCGGCCCCAGCCCTGCCCAGCAGCTCCTGCAGGAGGAACAGCGATCCTGGGAGGTTAAAGGCTGCCTGAACCCTCAGCTGCTTTACCTGAACCTGAGCTGCTGGCCTTGCACAGGGAGACACGTACCCAGCACCCAGTTCCTCCAAGGGGATGGTTCCCCTCCACACTGCCCCAAAGCCACTCAAAGTTCCTGCCAACACAAACTTGGGAGGGTCTGGGGTTAGAAAACCCCTAAAATAGGTGTCCATTGAAGCAGACCTGATGCCAGCCCAGCTCACAGCGCTGTCCCTCACACCCATCCCTGTGACCACCCCAGCTGCTGCCCTTCCCCAGAGCCGCACGCCGTGCCAGCCCCAGCCCGGATTGGCAGCTGCTCGGGGGCGGCTTTCCATCTCCGAGCGCACGGCACCCGCTCCTCAGCACATGATCCAGCGATAAATATTTGGAAAGATCTGTTATTTTTACATAAACAGTCACAACACATCGCCCGGCTGGGGAAAGAGCCGGCTCCGGCTGCTGAGCACTGCTCCGGCCCCACTGTCCCCTCTGTCCCTGCTGTCCCCTGTCCCTGCTGTCCCCCCGTCCCACTGTCCCCTCTGTCCCCTCTGTCCCTGCTGTCCCCCCGTCCCACTGTCCCCTCTGTCCCTGCTGTCCCACTGTCCCCTCTGTCCCCTCTGTCCCTGCTGTCCCCCCGTCCCACTGTCCCCTCTGTCCCTGCTGGCCCCGCTCTGTCCCCTGTCCCTGCTCTGTCCCCGCACCATCAGGGAGCTCCAGGGCTCTGGGGCTCGCTCCTCCCGGCCTGCAGAGCCTCACTTGGCACCTCCTCATTCCTCCTCAGCCCCAGCAAAGCTTTGCAGGAGCGCAGCTCCATCAGCTCTCCCATCTCTCTCTCTCCATAAAACCCCAGAACGGCTCAGGCTGGAGGGGATTTCTGGAGGTCACCGTGTCCCTCTGCTCGCCCAGGGCAGCCTGCCCGGACCGTGCCCAGCTGGCTTTGGGTATCTCCGGGCAGGGACACTCCACACCGTGCCTGGGCAGCCCGTTCCAGCCCTCCCCTCACCACAGGGCTCATCCTCCCTTCCCCTGCACCAGCAGCCTGGCAGAGCTGCCAAAGGCTCCGGAGCCCCCGCAGCTCGCAGCTGGCATCAGCTGGGTCCCTCTGTAAATCACCGCAGACAGCCTCTCCCGGCAGCGATGGGGGCTGGAGCTTTAGGAGAGGAGGCAGGTTCAGCCCAGGACTCGGCTCACTGCCAGCCACCCCGAGGGCAGCTCCCCTCTGCCCCTCGGCCTCTGGAACGCCAAACACCCACCAAAAGGTGCCTCCCCAAAAACTCACGCTTTGCACCCTGCCAGGTGATAATTCACAGCAAACTGCTTCTAAAATAAACCACATTTACATGGTGAACCTCCTCCTGGACTGCACCTTCTCCTGCCTCACATCATCCCCCAGGACCTTCCTCCCTCCTCCCATCCTCACCTGCATTGCTGGGCCGTGGTCCCACAAGGCACCCACCCACCTGCGTCAGCTCCCTGCCAGCGGGGCCATTCATCACAATTACCTCCTAATTCCCCTTCATTACCGTCTTATTTGGGATGGCAAAGGCTGACCCCAGCAGATTCAGCTCGTTAATGGAATTACAGCTCCTTCCGGGCAGGGAGAGAGTGAGTGAGAGTGAGTGAGAGCTGCAGCCCCCAGTGCTGGAGCTGCCCTGTCCCTGTCCCCGTCTCTGTCCCCTCTCCAGGAGCTGCTGGAACTGCCCTGTCCCCTCTCTGGGAGCTGCAGGGACAAGGAGCCCAGGGCTCCCCGGCTTTGCCCTGGCTCAGGAGCAGCCCTTGCCCCCGTGCCCAGCCCACTCTGGGCTCTCTCCCTGCCCTGCAAGCCCTGCCATGCCAGGATCCCTCCCGAGCATCCCTGCAGGCCCCCAGCACTCAGCTGTGGGGAGCTGCAGGCTCACCCCACACCCAGAAATGCCCTGAGGGGTCAGGGGGTGACCAGGCAGGGCTCAGCTGCTGCCCCAGCCCTTTTCTCCCTGGGGTCAGTGTTTGTGCTGCCCCAGCCCTTTTCTCTCCTCCCTGCCAGCCCCAGCTCCTGCTGCTGTCCCAGCTCCCATCCTGGGGTCAAGGGCAGCATTCACATCTCCCTTCAGAGCAGCCCTTCGCTGTGAAGCTCTCACTCAACACAAGCCTTTGTGCTGCCCTTTCCAGTGCTGCAGCTTCCCAGAGGAGCAGGGGTGAGTGCTGGGGAAGGGCTGGAGCTGCAGCCCCAGAGCAGCCCTGGTTCCATCCCCACCTGAACGAGCCATGGGGGTTCAGAAAGCAGGAAAGGGTTTCCAGAAGCAAGGGAGGGTGAGCAAGCTCCCAGGGGCAGACCCAGCTCCTCGTGCAGGGCTTGGCCTGCATAGGATCCCATCCCTCCTGCAGCAGGCTGCTGACGGCCCTCAGCGAGGAAGGAACGTTCTGGATGGTGCTTGTGAGAAATACCAAAGGTAAAGAAATGGCAGGAGCGCTGAGCGTCTCCTCCATGCTGCCAATGACAGGCTGGGTAAGGCCTCCCCTCCTGTACCTGCCACCGGCGCACCTGACAAAGACAGCAGCCTCTGCACCGGCAATTTCAGAGAAAAATATCCCAAATATAAATTGGAGCAATATTAGGAGGCAAAATACTCTCTATGGCAACCTGGAAGGTCTTAATTATCCCCGCAGGTGGCAGAGGGAGCAGCCCCACACACACGGAGCTGGCAAAGTGGGCTTTGAGTGGGCACCGAGGGGAAAATCTCATTCAACCCCGAGAGAGTTCAGGCAGCTCCTTCAGCAGGGAGAGATCCTTCAACTCCCTGCACCACCCCAAAACTATTGTATTTGTGACTCCAGATCCATCTGAGCGCCTTGATAGCAGGGAGAGGGAATCAGAGGAGGTTTCCCACTCCAGAACGTTCCCGTGGCAACAGCAGCCCCGAGCTGGCTGGGAGCGGTGGGATGGGGCTGGGACGGCACCTGGGGGCACAGAAACCCCCAAACCACAGCAGGCTTGGGCCGGGAGAGACCCCAGAGCCCTCCCAGTGCCAGCCCTGCCATGGCAGGGACGCCTCCACTGTGCCAGGTGCCCCAAAGCCTGGCCTGGGGCACTGCCAGGGATGCAGGGGCTGCTCTGGGCACCCTCACAGGGAAGGATTCGTTCCCAATATGTAACCTCAGTGTCCCCTCTCAGTCTGAAGCCGCCCCACACTGTCTGTCCATGCAGCACATCCCAGCAATCCCAAAGCAGCTGGTTTGTGGAGATGGGCTCTGATGGCTCTCAACAGAAGGGCCGGTGGCAGCTGCAGGGAGGAGAAGGTGTTTAACCAGCACTGAAACACAACCTGCCTCCAGGGAAAAAGCCTCCAGGTGGGCACGCTCCAACTGGGAGTTACTGCTGCAGGAATGTTTCCTTTGGAAATTATCAGCTCTCCAGAGAATTCCTGACCAGCTGGTAAGACAGCGCTTAGACATCATTATTTCTACAAATACAACAACCAGAAAAAACTAAAAAAAACTCCAACAATCAATGTTCAGCAGAATCAGCCTGAAGTCAACTTCCAGGGGAAATTTGCTGAGTAATTCTGGTGCAGAAAAAGCTCCTTTTCATTTATTCCCTGGGACGGAGGGGCAGGCCCTGGCACAGGTGCCCAGAGCAGCTGTGGCTGCCCCTGGATCCCTGGCAGTGCCCAGGCCAGGCTGGACAGGGCTTGGAGCAGCTGGGACAGTGAAGGTGTCCCTGCCATGGCACAGGTGGCACTGGGTGTCCTTTAAGGTCCTTCCAACCCAACCCATGCCATGAGCTGGCAGCTTCCCTCCCCAGCACTCCTGCTCCCTGCAAACACCTTCCACGCAGTCATGGATGGAATTTCATTCTTTCCTTGAGAAAGATCCAAAGTTTTTGTCATTGGGCACGTGTGTGACTGCAGAGAGACATGAACAGAGCTCAGCTGAGCCCTGCCAGGCACCTGGTGAGAGCAGCACCCAGCAGCCACCTGCAGCTGGCACAGGGCACTGAGAGCTGCTGTGAGGAGCAGCGTTGGCACATCCCAGGGCACAGGGCAATGAGAGCTTGCTGTGAGGAGCGGCCTGAGCGCATCCCAGGCTCCCAGAGAGCAGCAGGGGAGGAGCAGCACCCTTCCCAGCTCCAAGCAGGTCGGTGCTGCTGCTTTGGAAGGCACTGCCCAGCCCTGCAGGGACATCACAGCAATGTGGCACAGCCCCCAGAGCAGCTCCTGGGGCAGCTTTGGGCCAGCCCTGCCTCACCTGGGCCATGCCTGGGTCCTGCCCGGGCTCACACAGCGCAGGGAACCCCTGAGCCCCCGTGTCCCCAAAATCCAGGCTCCCACCCCACGGCCCGGCCTCGGGCTGGTGCCAAACACAATCCCAGAGCGCGCTGAGCGCACCAGGGGAGCTCCTCCCGCACTCCCCCACGCTTTCCATCAGAAAAAAACCTCCTACAAATTTTATTATCAGCCTCTAGTAACAAGTCTGGAGCGAGGCACTGTCGAGGCGAAGGCTGGGGATGGAGCCCTGCTCCCACAGCTCCCACAGCCCATGGGAGCCGTCCCAGGAGCCCTCGCCCCCGCTGAGGAGCCTCCAGCACAGCCCCGGCATCATCCAGCACATCAGGAGGCAGGAGCATCATTCCCACGTCAGGGGGAAGATGGACCGAGTCAAAACAGAGGAGGATTCCTTTGAAAGGGCCCTGTGCAGGGACGGTGCAGCGCTGGATGACAGAAGCAGGCAGGGTCCCCAGGGAGCCAGCCAAGACAGCTCCCTGCTCGCTGAGCACAAAGTGGGAGAGCAATTAGGAGGAACAGCAAGGAGCTGCACCCCCTGCCAGCCTGCCCACTCACACCCCTCACAGACACGGTGCTGCAGTGCTGGGGACAGCCCCCCAAAACTGCCAGAGCCTGCAAACAGCCCCCCAAATCTGCCAGCATGGGCAGAGCCTGAGGCAGCCCCCCTGGCAGGACCTGGCCCTTGGGGCACGGTGAGGGGACAGCCCAAGGTCCCTGGGGGCACTGAGAGTGTGACTGCAGAGCAGCCCCTGCTCCAGCACCTTCCCAGGGCCAGGAGCAGCAGCACCCTGCCCACCAGGACCCTGCCCACCAGGACCTGCCCACCAGGACCTGCCCACCAGCACCCTGCCCACCAGCACCCTGCCCACCAGGACCCTGCCCACCAGGACCTGCCCACCAGGACCCGGGCTCAGGCTCCCCAGACACAAAACAAGCCAAGCTGAGGCCGAGCAGCGAGAACCCGCCGGTGTCAGAAATAGCTCTGGGGAAGTGATACCACAGACAGCGCTCTGGGGCACGCACGGGGACTTCTGGGGCACAGCCCTGGCACTGCCCTGCTGCTGCCCCTTCCTGCTCTCCCACGGCACTGCCAGAGAGCCCCCCAGCAGCTGTGCTGCAGGAGAACCTGGAGGAACCCCGGAGAAACCCGGCTGAGGGTGATGCTGCTGCACCCCCTGCACCCCACGCAGCCCTGGCGGTGCTCTGAGCGCAGCCTGACCTCAGACTTCCTTTGGCTGCCCCACACCGAGGCACCAGCACGGCCCCACAGCCGGCAGTGCCAGCTCTGCTCTTGCCAGCCCTGTTCTGGGCTCTGGGCTCTGTCCCGGCAGTGCCAGCTCTGCTCTGGGCTCTGTCCCAGCAGTGCCAGCTCTGCTCTGGGCTCTGGGCTCTGTCCCGGCAGTGCCAGCCCTGCTCTGGGCTCTGTCCCGGCAGTGCCAGCTCTGCTCTGGGCTCTGGGCTCTGTCCCGGCAGTGCCAGCTCTGGGCTCTGTCCTGGCAGTGCCAGCTCTGCTCTGGGCTCTGGGCTCTGTCCCGGCAGTGCCAGCTCTGGGCTCTGTCCCAGCAGTGCCAGCTCTGCTCTGCCCCCTCTGCCCCCTCAGCAGCCCTGTGCTGGGGTTCCCAGAGCTGGGCGTGAGTCAGCACAGCAAGGACAGCCTAAGAATGAAACTGAACAAAATACTCATCCCAGGCCACGTGTTCCCCGAGCCAGGAGCCCAGGCAGGGCCAGGGGCACCGGGGGCATGCAGGGGACAGTCCCAGGGCACCACCCCAGGAACGCCATCCCAAGACACATCCCTGGGAACACCGTCCATGCCAGAGACACCATCCATCCCCAGGAACACCATCCATCCCCAGGGACACCGTCCATCCCCAGGGACACCGTCCATCCCCAGGGACACCAGCCCAGGGCCTGGCTCCCACCTCCTGCAGCAGAAGGCTCAGGGAACGAGTCCCTCCATCACACAGACATCAGAGACTGCGCTCCTCACTAGGCACAGGGGCCTTTGAGGAGCTTTTCCCCATCCTGCAGAGGTCACACTGCAGCTGAAGCCACAGCTGCCCACCAAGGGGAGGCTGGACACGTTGGTGACTGGAGGCAGCCAGGGAAACCAGGGCCAGAAACGAGCTGGGACAGGCAGGACATGCAGGAGGAGCAGCTCAGGCAAACCCTCCCTGCCTCAGCCTGTCCTCATCCTCCCTTCCCTTTTCCAGGGCTCACAGTGGGATTTCCTGACCAAGACTGAAACACCCCAAGGTCAAAGAGGGTTCTGAGAACTCACATTCCACAGATCCAAAAGCAATGCCTTAACCAGGTCTGAGCAACTCCCAGGGACTGGGCAGGACCCAAACCCTGCCCTGGCACTGCCTGCTGTCGCTGGTGGTGGGGAAATGCTGCACCAGGAGATGCTGGGACACCCATCTGCAGGGTGACACCCCCAGGGATGGGCCTGGGGAGCTGCAGGAGGAGAGGGGCTGTGCCAGGGTTTGTGGGCATCCATGGGCACGGCTGGAACATGGCTTGGGCCTCCTCAAATCCAGCAGCAAATCCAGCAGGGAGAGCCCTCCCCAGGCACACAGAATGCCTGGGGCTGGGAAACCCCTCTGAGCCCACCTCAGACCCCAAACCTGTGGGTGCAGTGGGCAGGGAGGGCAGCAGAGCCGGGCTGGGCAGTCCCGGGTGGGCAGTGGTGCCCCCCGAGTGACAGCCCCAACGCGGTGGGGGAGAAGACACTCACAGCAGGCCTGGAGCAGATTCTGGCATTAAAGCAGAGCTGCCGAGTGCCTTATCCCCTGCCACCCTCCCAAGCAAGTGAGACAGAGCAGATGCCAGCCCCTCTCGTGGGTTTCTGATTCAATATCCGCGTGTAACCAGAGCTGCCTGGCGCTAACAAACCCTGACAGCAGATAAGTAACCATCATCCAGCCACCAGCCCTGCAAGAATCACACCAGACAATTAAACAGCCCTGCCAAAAATAGCCCACCTGACCTGCTAGCGCTCCTGACTATCAATCCGGCCCTCCCTGCAGAGGAGCTGCTACCGTTGAGTCAAACCTCAAAAATCCTCCCCCAAAATAGAGCCAAGGCAGCGCCGTGTCTGTAAGCGATCCTCCCCTTCCTCAATTTAGACTGCTCAGAAACCTGCACAGAGAGAAAAATCACTGGGTGTCAGGCAGAGCACAGGCAGAGGCTGATGGCAAACACGGCACAGAGGGGGAAGGCTGCGAGCCGGGGTGGGACAGTGACAGGGACACCGCATGGGCACAGCTGGGGTGGCAGAGTGACAGGGGATGGCACAGGGGGTGGCAGCTGGGTGTCACCTCCCCCAGACACACAGCTCAGTTACCCCAAGCCCTGGCACAGCAGGCTGCTCCCCCACCTGCCACGTGGATGCAAACAAACTTCAACAATGACCCTTCCTCACACATTACACACAGAAATGCACCCTTAGATCCTCCATCTCAGCCCTTTCAAAGGCTGTGTGATTTTCATTCCTCTGCCAGTCAGAGTCACTCACAGGAAGTTCCTGCATGGTTTCTGTGTTAGCTCAGCACAGCCCCACTTACAAAACCTGCCTCTTGCACAGAGAGCCCCAGGAAGGCACCGAGGCCACCAGGACCATCCTGCCAGGAGCTGCCTCCTCCTGCCCAGCTCCCCAGGGTTTGGGGGACACCAGAGCTGGGTCCCAAAGCACAGACGGGGTCCAAAGGCAGCAGCACAGGGCCAGAGGCTGTGCAGGGAGGAGCAGCATCCCCAGCAGGCAGCTCCACAGGGAGCAGGGCATTGTCCTGAGAACTGGACACGAGAAACCAGCGCTTTTCTGAGCTGTTCCAGCACAGGCTTGCTTGGTGCCCCCGGGTACCAGAGATGCTCCTGGAGCAGCAGCAGCATCAGCCGCGCTCCTGGCTGGCTGTGCCAGGGCAGCAGCACAGCTCCCACTCCCAGCACAGCTCTCCCAATCCCAGCAGGGGCTGCTGAGCCCCAGGGTGATGCCGAGCCCTCGCAATTAAGGCGCTCGTTTCAGTGTAATGGCTTGGCAGGGCCCGGGCAGCAAATAAACCCCGAGCAGGACAAGAGCTGAATGTGCAATGGGCCGATCAAAGGCGCAGCTGTCCTGACAGGAGCCACCTCCCACGGCCACTGCAGAGCAATTAGAGACCCAACAGGCCCGAGGAGCAGCGAGGAAGATGAGATAGATGAGATAGGAGCTCGTTATCAGACATGCAAGGCCCAGCTCCTCACAGGGAGGGACATCAGAGGCAAAGGGCAGCAGGGTGGGACTGGAGCGTGAGCAGCAGCATCCACAGAGCCCTGAGCTGTTGAACAGCAGCGAGCCAGGGCTCCAGCACTGCCCCACGTCCCTGCAGCACTGCCCCACATCAGGCACACCTGGCCCAGGTTCCCTCTCTAGCACAAGCGCTCCCCCCTGCCAGCCCAGCGTCAGCCTGGTGCTGAATGGATGGGTGCCAGCAGCTCCCAGAGCGTGGGGGATGCTCCAACAGCAGCACAGGATGGTCCTGAGCACGCCCATCCCAGCCCGGGTGGGGCCAGGCCAGCAGCACCTCCCGTCTGGCCCCAGCCCACCCCCATCCCTGCTCCCCAAACCCCCGTTCCCAAAGCCCAAAGCTTTAGCACCCCGTGCCAGTCAGCAGGGAGCTGACAGCTATTATTTTAGGAGTCTCCATATGGACCCAGTGCAGCATCTTGTGCTCTAATTTAGGGCACAGGCTGCCAGGGAGGGGATGCTGCTGCTGCCACCCCCGGGGGACGTTGGACTGGGAGCACCTTCCTGTCCCTACAGGGGCTGCAAGAGGGGAGGATCCCGTGGGGCTGCCCCTGCATCCCTGCGAGCAGCCAAGGCCAGGCTGGATGGAGCTTGGAGCAGCCTGGCACAGGGGAAGGTGTCCCTGCCATGGCAGGGGTGGCACTGGGTGGGCTGTGGGGTCCCTCCAGCCCAGCTGGTCCCACAGAGCTCCCCTGGGTGCCCCAGCCCTGCCCTGGAGCCCTGAGCTTCCCCTTTTGGCAGGCACCAGATGGGCCACGTTATTCTGAACCCTCTGTGAGTGCTGACACAACACCGCTCCCTCACATGACTCTCCTCCTGCTTTTTAAAGAAGTTTTCGTGTTTCGCTCTGACACAGTGGAAGTGAATTTCCAGCCAGGCAGGAGCGATAAGGGAAGAAGCGGCTGCAGAGCCCGATCCAGGGGTGAGATAAGGGACCCACAGCAGGCAAGGGGCCCCAGTGCTGGGGCAGGCAGGGCAGCCCCCCACCCACAGCACCAAGGGCTTGCTGCCCCCACACCCCAGAGAGCAGGAGAGGTCCAGGAAGGGCAAGGTGGCCAAAATATGGAGTTGGGTGTGTATGGAAAGTGGAGAAGGCTGCAAAGCCCAGCCTGGGGTGGGACAGGTGATGTGGGACACCAAGAAGCCACAAATGATGGGGGACACCAAGAAGCCACAAATGGATGGTGGGGGACACCATAAAGCCACAGAGTCCTGGCAGGAGGGAGGAATGGCTGCTCTGAGGACCACCCCACAATGGAGCTGCTTCCAACCCCAGCAAGCCACAGCAGGAAGGGCTTGCTGCCCCCAAACCCCAGAGAGCAGGAAGAGGTCCAGCCGAGGGCAAGGCGACCAAAATATGGAGTTGGTTGTGTATGGAGAGTGATGGAGAAGGCAAAGCCCAGCCTGGGGTGGGACAGATGGTGGGGGACACCATAAAGCCATGGATGACAGGGGACACCATGAAGCCACAGGTGATGGGGACACCATGAAGCCACAGATGATGGGGGACACCATAAAGCCACGGATGACGGGGGACACCATAAAGCCACAGGTGATGGGGGACACCATGAAGCCACGGATGATGGGGGACACCATAAAGCCACAGATGATGGGGGACACCATGAAGCCACAGGTGATGGGGACATCATAAAGCCACAGGTGATGGGGGCACCATGAAGCCACGGATGATGGGGGACACCATAAAGCCACAGATGATGGGGGACACCATGAAGCCACAGGTGATGGGGACACCATGAAGCCACAGGTGATGGGGACACCATGAAGCCACAGAGTCCTGGCAGGAGGGACGGTTGGCCGCTCTGAGGACCACCCCACAATGGTGCTGCTTCCAACCCCATCAGCACAGTGAGAGCAAACCCAGCGTGGGCCAGGGGAGCCTCCCCTGCCCTGGAGGGGTGTGCAGCCACAGGAGATGTGGAGCAAGGCCCCCACGGCAGCCAGCAGGTACCCACTGCAGCCAGCCTTCCCTCACAGGAATCCAGCCTTATAATTTCTGCAATTAAAAAGGGAGTTCTTCTGCTGCGGGTTAAAATAGAAGTTTTTGTCACAAATTACCGGCTTTCACTCCCCTCATACCTGAGCTTAAACCGAAACTTAAATGGAAATTTACAGGAGAATGAGAAAGTGAGTCAGCCTGCCCTTCCCAACAGGCATTTATTTCCATCCTCTCGGACTCAGTTAATAGCACCGGCAGAGGAATTAAGTTTATTCCAAATGTGCAGAGCCCAGGAGAGGGGAGGTGGTTTTGGAGGGAGCTCCCCAGCAGCAGCAGGGACCATGGGATCTGCTGCTGTGGCTCCTGTCCCCAGCCCAGCAGGCAGCACGGGCTGCAGGCACCTTCCTGCTCTGAGGGGCTGTCCCCAGGCAGGATGTGCTGGGTTGTGTCACCCTCCTTATCCCGTGTTCCCACCCACACCCCGGGGAAATGGCTCAAATGACCTCAAAGATAAACCAGGCTCTTTCCTTGTAACCTGATGGGGAAACTGCACCAGGTGACAGCAGAGGGACTGCACCTTCCAAACCTGGCACAGAGGCCAGGGCAGCTGGGAATTCCCAGCTCAGGAAAGGAGCAGCCACATCCCCATCAAACCAAAGGTGAGGGCACAGCCAAAGGTAAAGGCACAGCCACATTCCCATTAAACCAAAGGTGAAGGCACAGCCACATTGCCATCAAACCAAAGGTAAAGGCACAGCCACATCCCCATCAAACCAAAGGTGAGGGCACAGCCACATCCCCAGCAAACCAAAGGTGAGGGCACAGCCACATCCCCATCAAACCAAAGGTGAGGGCACAGCCAAAGGTAAAGGCACAGCCACATTCCCATTAAACCAAAGGTGAGGGCACAGCCACATCCCCATCAAACCAAAGGTAAAGGCACAGCCACATTCCCATCAAACCAAAGGTGAGGGCACAGCCACATTCCCAGCAAACCAAAGGTGAGGGCACAGCCACATTCCCAGCAAACCAAAGGTGAAGGCACAGCCACATTCCCGTCAAACCAAAGGTGAGGGCACAGCCACATTCCCGTCAAACCAAAGGTAAAGGCACAGCCACATTCCCATCAAACCAAAGGTGAGGGCACAGTCACATTGCCAGCAAACCAAAGGTGAGGGCACAGCCACATTGCCATCAAACCAAAGGTAAAGGCACAGCCACATTCCCATCAAACCAAAGGTGAGGGCACAGCCACATTCCCATCAAACCAAAGGTGAGGGCACAGCCACATTCCCGTCAAACCAAAGGTAAAGGCACAGCCACATTCCCATCAAACCAAGGATGAGGGCACAGCCACATCCCCAGCAAACCAAGGGTGAGGGCACAGCCACATTCCCATCAAACCAAAGGTGAGGGCACAGCATTGCTCCCACCACAGAGCCTGCAGCATGAGCCAGCCCCAGGGTGTGGGGTTTGCTCTCATTCTGCACTTAAACAAGCTGACAACACAGGAGAAACAAACAAAAAAAATGCCCAAAACACATTTCAAAGTGTTGAGAACACATCTCAAAGGTCCTTGTCCTCCAGCAGCGGCGGAGCTGAGGCTCAGGAGATGCACTGCAAAGCTTCCTACCCTGCCACACATCTCTTGGGTATTCAGGTCAGCAGGGGGGCTGCTGGCAGAGCAGAAAAATCCTTTTAGGTACATAATAAGGTAGAATTGGATTCTGCTCCAAGGTGCAGAGACAGAAGCCATTTGTCATGCAGCACTCGCTGACAGGACATGTCCACAGCCCAGCCCTGCCTGCAGAGCTGGGTGCTGCAAACAAAGGAATTCACACCCCAGCTCTTGGGACCAGCGTCCACCCAGCTGCAGAGAGGGAGGGAACCTGAGCTGCAGTTTGAAGTTATTTTAGAAGAATTCTCTACCAGGGTTCAGCACCAGACCGAAATGCAAATCACCATCATGGCTTCCTGAGCAAATGAGCTATTGCTGCGTTTTTTCCAGTCCGGCAGCATCTTGCTCTGAAGATCTAATAGCAGCCCTACTGAGCAGCAGCTAATTAAAGCCTTTCCTCCTGCCAAAAGCCCAGATTCGGTCTGTGAATGACCCAGTAAGTGAGACTGGTTCCACCTCGGGAGCCCTGGGAGACACCAGGCTGGCAGCTCTGCCCTTGTGGCCGTGCCCTGCTGCCAAGGCAGAGCCACCAGGGCCGGTCCTGCTCCTCTCCCTGCTGCTCCTCACTGGGATGGCCCAGGTTAACCAGTGACAGCCCTCAGCCCTCCTCTGACAAGGCCCTGAGGCTCCTCTCCATCAATACAAGCAGCAACACAGATTTGGAAATGAATGGACCGAGCTGTTGGAGATGGTCCTCAGACACAGGATCACACAAAAGGAAATAGTCCAGTTTTAGAGCCATTCCTGGGGCAGAAATCTGCCCTGCCAGGCTGGGGAGGGAGGGAGGGGACACACGGCTCCTGCTCAGCCTTTGTGCCCCTCGCACACAGGGATGGCCCTCCTGGCAGCTCTGCCATGCTCAGAAACCCCCTGGCAATCACACGTGCTGCATGAAAGGGCACTTGGCTCCGATCAGACCCCCAAAAAGCAAATTACTCCATCCAACTCCCCAGAAACCAAGAGAACATGGAGCTGTGGATCCCTCCCCAGCCAGGGCTGGTTGCCCAAGCAGCCCACACAAACCCTGGGGCAGACAGCATCAGCAAACCTCTCCCAGAGCCCCTCTCCACCACCAGAGCCAGCAAAGGCACCTCCACGGCAAAAATGGCACTGAGGCACGGGAATCAGAAACAACCATTTGGGGAATCAATTCCAGCTGTGCAGAAATCTTCTGGGGGGCAGTGACTTACTGTGAGTGAGAACAGAGGGGCTCCAGAGCTGTCCCTGCCAGCGTGGCATGGGCTGGCATGGCACGGGCTGGCATGGCACGGCACAGCCTGGCACAGCATGGCCTGGCACAGCATGGCTCCCGCATGATAGGGACAGTGCATCTGCCCCAGGCACCACTGCTGTCCCTTGGGCAGCCTCCTCCTCCTGGCTGCTCTCAGCTAAGGCCAGGCTCTGGAGCTCGGCCAGGCATTTCTCTAAGCCAAGCTCAAGTTCAGCATGGAAGTGCAGTGAATGCCAGAACCAAAGCCTGATCCTCAGACAGCCCCCATCCCCATGGCACAGGTTCCATTATCCAGCCCTGCCAGGCTCCATCCCCATGGCACAGGCTCCATCATCCCTGTCCCCTCCCAGCTCCATCCCCATGCCCTCCCAGGCTCCATCCCCATGGCACAGACTCCATCCCTGGGCCATGCCAGGCTCCATCATCCCTGTCCCCTCCCAGGCTCCATCCCCATGGCACAGGCTCCATCTCGATCCCATGCCGGGCTCCACCACCCCTGTCCCAGCACCCAGGGCTGCTCCCGGAGCTGCTCGCCCTCTGAATCCGCCTCTCCCCGGCAGCTGCTGCGCTGGGAGGGCTCCGGAGCCCGAGACACAGTAAATAATGACTTTGCACTGCGTCAGGAGCTAATCCACTCAGTGATGCAAATGAAATTCATGGGCCACTTCCCCCTCACTCCGGCTCCTCAGTGATATTATAAAACAATCCTGACTTCATCGCGATGTCACCGCGGCTGCAGGAAGCCTTCGGGGAGCCAGGACGGCTTTCACTCCTCTTCACCACCTCACTCTCTCATTCTTCTGCTATAATTGGAAATCATGAAAATGCATTTGTTCATGTGCTCCGGGTGTCAGCTATTCAATGAGCCGGTGCTCTCTGTGCGGACCAGCACAACAAAGGCATTTAGCCGCTCCCCCCAAAGGTGAAGCTATTCCTGTTGCATCCTTTCGCACGGCAACAAAAGGCAGGGAGGGATCCACCGGCGGGATCAGCTGGAGCGCGCTGGCAGGCAGCACGAGGAAGAGGAAGAACAGCTGAAGGCTGAGATTTAGACATCTGAATCTTTTTTAGCTTCCCTGCTGCTGACTAAATACCAAATGTAGGAAGACAAGAGCAGAGCCACAAGAGACTGGAGATGTTAAACATAGAATCAGAGAACCCTGGGATGCTTTGGGTTGGAAGGGACCTTGAGGCTCATCTTGTTCCAACCCTTGCCATGGGCAGGGACACTTTTCACTGTGCCAGGTTCCACCAAGACCCGTCCAGGCTGGCCTTGGGCACTGCCAGGGATCCAGGGGCAGCCACAGCTGCTCTGGGCACCTGTGCCAGGGCACAGCAATTCCCAGTTCCCAATGTCCCATCCAGCCCTGCCCTCTGGCACTGGGAGCCATTCCCTGTGTGCTGTCCCTCCATCCCTGTCCCCAGCCCCTCTGCAGCTCTCCTGGAGCCCCTTCAGGCCCTGCCAGGGCTCTGGGCTCTCCCTGGATCCCTCTCCTGTCCAGGTGAGCCCCCCCAGCTCTGCCAGCCTGGCTCCAGCCCTGGGTTCCTCTGGCCTGGCTCCAGCAGCCCCAGTCCCCAGGCACAGCTCACAGCCCTGCTGCAGACCCCCCTGCACAGACAGCAGCTATCCCCCATCTTCCCAACCACACCCCAAAAATACACAGCTCATCTCCTGCTCGGAGCTGGAAAGCTTCCCTTGTTCCAAAGACTGAGCTTCCCACCCAAAGAGGGAAGCTCACAGACTGGCTCCTCGGAAAAACCCAGATTTAAGTAGATGCAAAAAAGCCACTTTTCAGGGAGCTGTGCCATAACAAGCCTCAAGTTTGCAAATCCAGTAACTTCCATGTACCGGAGCTTATTAATATTGGATTTTTTGGCAGGCGCTGCCTTGTCCAGCTCGGATTAGCAGCAAGTATATTCTGCTTGTCAGATTTAAACAAGATGTATAAATCTGGCACAAAAGCAAGACCAAATATGGAAGCAAATTATTTAAATTGACAAGATGTAGCTCTGAGCACTCGCAGCCAGTGCCCATCACTGGGCAGGGAGGCTCCTGCTCTGGGCACAGGAGTTCAGCTCCCAAACAGGGGGCACACGAGGTTACCCACCCCAAACACTCACTGATTCCAGAACAGGGCTGCACTGGGATTTATTTTGTTCTTCCACACAATGGGAAGAGCACAGGGGGATAAACAGCGGAGGGAGTGAGCCCAAAATCCCTGAAAAGCAAAGAGCCTGAGCAGAGGCACAGGAGGGACAGCGTGGCTGGCAGAGGTGACACAGAGCCCTGTCCCCATGTGGGACACAGGGCTGCAGGGGCAGGATGAGGCAAGGCCAGGGAATGGCCTGGGAATGGGCACAGGGAACGGGCACGGGGAACGGGCAGAGAATGGCCCAGGGAACGGGCACAGGGAATGGCCTGGGAATGGCACAGGGAATGGGCAGAGAATGGCACAGGGAACGGGCACAGGGAACGGGCACAGGGAACGGGCAGTGGCCAGCAGGGCCCAGCAGCTGCCAGGGAGCAGCAGCAGAGCAGAGCTGAGCCCCATCTGCCCCACGATGCTGCAGAGCAGAGCTGTCACCTCTCATGAAAGGCACTGCCCGCCACAGGGGCAGCCTCAGCTGTCAGAAACCACAGCCAGGGCTCAGCCAGCTCCCCACCACGAGCAGGAGTCACCCTCGGCAGGAGCAGCCAGTGCTGCTGGCAGGTTGTGAGTTACAGAGCTCAGGTGCCCCTCACAGCACAACATTTCCATCGGTTTCGCTTTTCCTGTGGAGGCCAGTCCGAACCAGGACGGATCAATCCCCCAGAGCCCGCAGCAAAGTGCTCCCCAGAGCCCAGGGCAGCACAGCAAAGCCACACAAACCACCTGCACACAGGAGGAGCCCTTTGGCCAGAGCCATCCCCCTGGCTGGGCCAGCCCAGCCTTGGCCACCCTCTCCAAAGGGGCTGAGAGACCCCTCTGGGGGGCTGAGAGAGGCAGCCCCCGGCACGCAGTCTGTCCCTGCAGCCCCTCAGCACAGCCAGAGCCACTTCCTTGGCACAGCCCCCCTTGGGATGGGGCGCAGAGACCCCAGAGCCTCTCAGGCGGGGCCCATGGGGATCCCCAGCTCCTGGGTGAGGGCAGCCTGTCCCTGCAGGGCTCTGGGTGCTGCCAGCAGGAGCAGGCTGTGGTTTGGAGCTGCGCCTTCCCTTCCCAGGAACAGCCACAGCCGGCACTGCCTCTTCTGGGCATTGCTTCTGCTTCACACAGAATTCAGCTGCTACAAACAGCACCAGGGCTCCCTTCCTGTCCCCCCGTCCCCTCTGTGGCTCTCATGGAAACACTGAGTGCCTGGGGCAGGGTGCTGCAGAACAGGGCCAGGCTGTCCCTTCCCCAGCCCCTGGCACCTGCCCTGCTGGGGCTGCAGGGCCCCAGAGAGATTTTTAACCTTCATCCATCGGGGCAGGGCAAAACTGAGGCCGTTTCTGTGTCATTTCCCATCCCTGATGTCCACGGCACCTTTCTGCCTCCAGGGACTCCTGGCTGTGGCACAGAGGCCACCAACACCAGCCTGGACCAGCAATGGGTGGGTGGGTGGAGGGATGCAGGGATGGAGGGATGCAGGGATGCAGGGATGGATGGAGGGATGCAGGGATGGATGGAGGGATGCAGGGATGGATGCAGGGATGGATGCAGGGATGGATGCAGGGATGGATGCAGGGATGGATGCAGGGATGGATGCAGGGATGGATGCAGGGATGGATGCAGGGATGGATGCAGGGATGGATGCAGGGATGGATGCAGGGATGGATGCAGGGATGGATGCAGGGATGCAGGGATGGGCTCAGAGCTGGGGAACAGCTGCCCAGAGCTGCCCTTTCCCTGCAGAAAGGCAAACCCAAGGGACAGCCCTGGTCTCTGCCACCCTGAGCCCCACATCTCTGTTCAGGTACCAGGTGTGAGGGCACTGTGCCACCCAGGGAGCCCCTGCAGGGTCCCTGCAAGGAGCACAGCACCTGTGGGTTCTGCTGAACCTCAGAGCGCAGGGCTGAGCCATTCCAGGGAAGGGGAACGTCCTTGGCCAGGCTTCATTTCCTGCAGCAGCATCACCTGGGAGGGCTGGAGGGGCTCGGAGCCCCCCGTGATCTCTGTCCCCAGCTGTGGGCAGCACACAGGGCAAGCCCAGAGCACGGGGCTGCCAACCCAGGGCTGCAGGCAGGACCCCCACACCAGCACCCCCGGTTTTGTGCCACTGCCTTTTCCCAGGAGCTCCTTTGTGCCAGGCTGCAGCCTCCCTGAGCTCAGAGCGCGCTGCCCAGCACCTGGGGCTGCTCCTCCCCTGCAGGGAGCTCCTTACTCACCCTTGGAGCGGCTGATGGACGGATGGGCTGGCAGAGCAGTGACTCACGGAGCCACACGGGTGGCATCAACCTCAGCAGCACACGCCGTGCTGGCCCTGGGGCTGAGCCGGACCACGGGCACGCACAGGGGGTGTGTGCCAGCTGTGTCCTGTGCTGCCAACCCTCCCACAGCTGCAGGAACAGCCCCAAACCCTTCACCTTGGCACAGTCCCACCCAGGCACCACGGCAGACCCCCCCTCTGCCAGCACACACCTGCAGGACAGGGGAAGGCACCTCCACCGTGCCCTGCTGAGCCCACCCTGTCACAGGGTGAGGCAGGCACCCTGCCCTGGCCGGGTCACAGGCACAGCTGGAGTTAACTCCATCCCCCAGGCACAGCCAGAGTGAATTCAATTCCATTCCCCAGGCACTCTGATCCTGCCAACAGACCCGAGGGGCACTGAGGAGCCTCTCTGGTGCTCTCAGGTCCTTGCTGGGGAGCTGCAGGAGGAGGAGGAGCAGTGCTGGCTGGAAGGAGGAAGGGCAGCAGCCACAGCCAGGGCTTGCACAATGCCCTCCATGCCGCTCCCACAGAGCCCAGCAGATAACAGAACCCACAGCCAGTGCTGGAGCAGGCTCAGCCCCTCCTCCTGCTCCTCACAGGCACCAAACCCTCGAGGTCCTGCTCCGTTTCACAGCCCAGACAGTGGGAGCCCACCCCCAGCTCGCTGCCCGGGGAGGGTGCCCCACACACCTGCAGGATCACACGTGTGCCAGCGAGCAGGCGTGCAGAAACGCCAGCCCTGTTTGCTGAGGAGTCTCCTTAGAGACAGCCCAGGCACCCAATTCCCCAGGAAGTCTCGATGGCTGGAGAATAACCGCGGCAGAGGCTCAGGACGGGGTGGTTTAACCCCTGCAGGGGTGTCAGAGCCATCGGGCACCGTGCTGCACACCCTGCTGCCACCCCGGCGCCCAGTGCCAGCTCCAGCCCCACAGGCAGCGTTCTATGGGCCAGCAACAAATACCCCAGCGAGGAACCAGGCGCCCTCATTAGCCAGCCCCAGATGGTTTTAGGATGCCAGCTATCTCCGGAGATAAGAAAGAAAAACCCACCCTGCACTGCGGGGGGAGGGCAGGAGAAACCACTTCCAGTGTGAGAGAGAGAGATGGGCGAGCCCTGAGTGCTGCATGGGGACAGCAGAGGGACAGAGCTGTCCCTGCCCTGCACGGCCCAAAAAGCACCCCAAAACAGGTCCCGACAAAAGGGATCCCTCCAAAACAGCTCCCTGCCAGCCCAGGGACAGCTCCAGGGCCAGCCCGGCAGGGACAGGCGGGGGACACGGGCTCCCATCTCTGTCAGCTCTGTGTGCACCGGGCTGTGCAGCACCACAGCCCATCCGTGCAGGCAGCAGGGCAGCCCCGCTTCCCCTTTCTGCTGTGCCTGCTCTGCAGGGCTGCCCTGGGGACACACTGCTGGGCTGGGGACAGACACACTGCCGGGCTGGGGACAGACACACTGCCGGCCTGGGGACAGACACACTGCCGGCCTGGGGACAGCCTGGGGACAGACACACTGCTGGCCTGGGGACAGACACACTGCCGGGCTGGGGACAGACACACTGCCGGGCTGGGGACGGACACACTGCCGGGCTGGGGACGGACACACTGCCGGGCTGGGGACAGCCTGGGGACAGACACACTGCCAGCCTGGGGACACACTGGGGACAGACACACTGCTGGGCTGGGGACAGACACACTGCTGGGCTGGGGACAGACACACTGCCGGGCTGGGGACAGACACACTGCCGGGCTGGGGACAGACACACTGCCGGGCTGGGGACAGCCTGGGGACAGACACACTGCCAGCCTGGGGACAGACAGGGGACGGACACACTGCTGGGCTGGGGACAGACACACTGCCAGCCTGGGGACAGACACACTGCCGGGCTGGGGACACTTCACTGGCCTGGGGACAGCGTGGGGACAGACACACTGCTGGGCTGGGGACAGACTGGGGACAGACACACTGCTGGGCTGGGGACAGACACACTGCCGGGCTGGGGACAGACACACTGCCGGGCTGGGGACGGACACACTGCCGGGCTGGGGACGGACACACTGCCGGGCTGGGGACAGCCTGGGGACAGACACACTGCCAGCCTGGGGACAGACAGGGGACGGACACACTGCTGGGCTGGGGACAGACACACTGCCGGCCTGGGGACAGACACACTGCCGGCCTGGGGACAGACAGGGGACGGACACACTGCTGGGCTGGGGACAGACTGGGGACAGACACACTGCTGGGCTGGGGACAGACTGGGGACAGACACACTGCTGGGCTGGGGACAGACTGGGGATGGACACACTGCCGGGCTGGGGACAGACACACTGCCGGCCTGGGGACAGACACACTGCCAGCCTGGGGACAGACACACTGCCAGCCTGGGGACAGACTGGGGACAGACACACTGCTGGGCTGGGGACAGACACACTGCCGGCCTGGGGACAGACACACTGCCGGCCTGGGGACAGACAGGGGACGGACACACTGCTGGGCTGGGGACAGACTGGGGACAGACACACTGCTGGGCTGGGGACAGACACACTGCCGGGCTGGGGACAGACACACTGCTGGGCTGGGGACAGCCTGGGGACAGACACACTGCCAGCCTGGGGACAGACTGGGGACAGACACACTGCCGGCCTGGGGACACACTGGGGACAGACACACTGCCGGCCTGGGGACAGACACACACCCCTCCTGGCCTGGGGACAGCCTGGGGACACACACCCCTCTGGCCTGGGGACACAGTTCCAGCACCCAGAGCCGCGTCACCGCCGCACCAAAACCCCCTCCAAAATCACGTTTCCAATTTCTGCAGCATTATATAATTAACATCGTTTGTGTTGCAAAAAAAGTAATTGCAGTAACATTTTTAATTAGTCTATTTGAACACTAACATTTCTCCAGTGTGCATAATATGTTGACACGAAATTACTGGGTTTGAGGCGGCTAGGGCTGATTGGGGTTTGTTTTGCTTTTGTTTCTGCCTCGTTTGGTGCAGGCAAGGGGAGCCCGGGCAGCCCGCAGAGGCTGCAGGGGAGAGCGAAGTGTGATGGGTTTCACTTCCTCCTGGGGGGAGGAAGGTGCCTTGGGAGGGCTCTGAGCAGAGAGAAATGCTCGCTCGGCCGGGGTGACATTTCCCAGCCGCCCTCAGACGCTGACTGGTGGGAACACAAAGCAGAAGGAGAGCGCTGGCCTTGGAGGACAGGGAGAGGCAAACCTGCAGGGAGGAATCCTGTGCGCTGCGAGCCTTGGAAGGAGATCTAATCTGAAGAGCCTCTCTGCTCACTGAGTCACAAGCAGGGACAAGAAGTAAACATTCTCCCCAGAAAAGTTACTGCGTGACACCCAAGCACACATCACCAAATTATGCTTTTTTTTCCCCCCCTTTCTCTTCAGGAAGAATCAAGATTCTCCTTTCCAAGAGCTTGGCTACACGGCACACACGAAAGCAGCGACAGATGCAGGTTATTTTTTGCTCCCAAGTGTGAATCATGTTCCCCTGCTCCTCACCTCTGCCCAGCCACAGCGGCTGCGGGCTGAGCACGCCCAGCTGCAGGGATCCCCCTCCCAGGATGCCAGCCCTGACCCGCAGGAGCTGCCTGGGCAGCAGCAGAACGGCCCCGAGGGTGCCAAGGCGGGGGAAACACCAGCAGGGAGCGAGGGCTGCCGGCTGCCAGCAGCAGCACATTCCCACGGGGCGAGCTGAACTCGGTCTCAGAAGCTTCCAGAGCAGCTCCCTTTCCTTCAGCATCCCACAGCACCTCAGGAGAGCCAAGGCTTGGCTTCCCCAGGCTGCAGACACCAGGGGCTGCTCATCCCTCCCTCCCTCCCAAAGCATCCCTGGTGCTGGCACTGCCTGGATGGACCGCAGATACGCACGCAAACACACACACGCTGCTTTTCTCCATTCCGGACAAGTCCCTGCACCTTCCAGAGGGGAGAACCCCTCTGTAGCACGGGCTGAGAGCAGCCAGGGGGCACCGAGCCTCGCTCGGGAGCGGCTCACATCCTCCTGGCGGCTCCAGGCACATCCCTCGGCTTTCCAACACCCACGAGGTATTGATTTCTTTTTGTCCGGGCGCCAGAAGCAGCCCTGCTCCTGGAGGGCTGTGCTCAGCCTCCCTGCCCACACCCAGCCGCTTTCTGGCTCACCAGAGAGACGTTGGCCCAGGAAGTGCTCAGATGAGCACGAGGATAAGGAGGAGATGGTGTGCGAGGATAAGCAGCAGATTAGCAGGCTATTAAGTGGCATTTTGTGGTACCCATTGGTATTTCAGGCTACAAAGAGTCGGTTTCTGCTAACTTCCTGCCAAAAGTCACAAGTAATGAGCTAATTAACAATCTAATTATTGCAAATGCCCTAGAAAGAAATCAGGGCACAGGTGAAAACCTACTTAAAGCGGGCACGGCTGGGAGCAGACAGGCGTGAGCCCCAGCTGCACCCCGGCCATCCCGCAGCACAGTGTGAGGCACTCGGGGAAGTTGGGAAAGTTAAATTAAAGCTGTGCGCGGCAAAGGGAGAGCAGACCCTCACCCCAGAGCTGAGGAACCCCCGTACACAAACCGGCCCTGGCATTTTCTGCTCTGTGCCAATATTTGCCAAGCTCAACAGCAGCTGCGGCACAACCTGTGGGGCACAGACCCAAAGATGGTGATCCCTGCTCAGTCCGGCATGGGCACGGCTCCCCTGGCACGGCTGGACAGGGCAGCGCCAGCCCTGGCATCCCCAGTTCTGCCTCACAGCAGGACAAGCCGTGATTCCAGAGCAGGTGGCAGCGGAGACACCTCTGGGTTGAATTTCTGAGCTGGAAATGCCCTGCAGGGACACGGAGCAGCGTCCTCCACCCTGGGGCACAGCTGGGGTGCCCTCGCCGTGATGGGCATCACCCCAGAACTGCCTCCCCCACGGGAATACCTTCCCCTGGGCACCCCAGCACGTCCCACCTGGCGCACAGATCGGTGATTTCGGGAAAGCCGAGGCTGGGCCGGTGTGCAGAGCTGGAGCTGCAGGATTCCCTGCCGCACAGTCAGTATTCCCTGTGGCACACACATGTCTGTAACACCACGGTGACCCCCGACCCCTGCCAAGGGGGTTCTAAGGCACAAGGGGATGTCACAGACCTGTCCCACACCCCCGGCGGTGGCACCGACCCCCTGGCAGCGCTGCTGGTGCCACTGCAGCTCACAAGGGCTGCTGCCCCCCGAGCCGGGGCTGCACTGCCCAGCCACCCCGAGCCCAGCTGGGCTGCTTCAACCCTGCCCAAAACCATCTGAGGGCAAACCTTGAACCAGGAGCACCGTATCAGGTCTGGATAACAGCGCCTGACAGCTGGAGGAGACTTGGAAAGGCGCCAGGCACCCGACACTGGATGCTCAGGTAGAACTGAGCAGGCTCTGCAAATAACGCAGGCAAACCCCGCCGGGCTGGGCTGGTGCCCACCCCTCCATAACACGCTCTGGATTTCACAGACACGGTGTTTGCACAAATACACCTCGCTGTAAGGGAGCTCAGGGAATTCATTCACAGCCAGGAATGCCTGGCAACACCAGACCAGGGTGCACAGAATTCCTCTCAGTACCGTGGCTGAGCTGGCCATGTGTGAAACCTCAGGTACCAGGGGAAGCTGTGACCTTGAGAACAGCCCTGGGATACGTTTTAGTCTCCACATCCACTCTCCTCTGCCTGCCAACACCTGTGCAGGCCTCCAGGCTGGGCTCTGGGAGGTGGCAGGGAGATGGCTTTGGTATTTTAAGGTTACATGTGTGTGGTAAGTGTTACGGATGAGGAGCAGCATCATTTAAATTGGATTAGGCTGACACTGCTCGTACAGGCAGCTGCAGGGATGCTCCAGACCCAGCCCAGCTCCTCACACCGTGTGCCACTCCAAAAGCCCAAGGACAGCTGCAAAGAGGAGCCTTTCAGAGCTCTAAAGCACGTTTGTTTTCATGCCAAATACCTCAACTTGGGAGCCAGCCACCCGCCAAAATAAACCTCTGTCCCAAATATTCACAAAAGGAAAATTTCGCTGCCAGCAGCTGCGAGAGCAGCCCCGATTGAACCCTCGCAGGTGGGACCAGGGGAGGCCGGGCAGGAGCAGCCCCCAGCTGGGCTGGCTACAGCCCGATAACGCCGGGGTGATTCAGCCCAATGGCCCGGGGGGACATCCCCGGTCCCTGCAGAGCCTCTCCGGAACCCCAGCATCATCGGAACAAAGAATTATGGTCATAGTAACCCGGCTACCGCAACATACTTGGTTATAAAGCCTCGTTTTTTTCCCCAGCAACACAACCAAGCCATTCAAGCCCTCGCCGGCTGCGCAGTTCCAGCCGCGGAGCCCTCGCCCAGCCCGTTCGCCACCCAGCACATGTTTTGGCGTTAAGTACATTAAAAACAAACTCCCCTCGGCCTTTTTCGGGGGATTTAGCTGAACTCCCGGGCGCTTATCTCTGCTAACGAGACACGACCGGCTTAAAGGCACCGACTAGTTGCTGGGTTGATTAAAAAATGACTAAGCTGCTTGGCGTGCCGCGGGGATGCTCGGGGCCGGTGCCCGGGGATGGTGCCCGCAGGGGACGCGGGGATGCTCGGGCCGGTCCCGGGGGACGGAGGCGGAGCGCGGACCCCCTGAGCCCCCCGGCAGCGCCACACTCACCTTGACACTGGAAGCCCTGCTTGCCGAAGCCCCTGCGGAGAGAGAGGCGCAGTGAGACACCGGCCCCGGCCCCGCGGCGCAGAGACCCTGCCCGAGCCGCCGGCCGGAGGGGAACGGGCACCGGGATGGGATGGGATGGGATGGGATGGGATGGGATGGGATGGGATGGGATGGGGGGAGCAGGACGGAAAGAAAGGGGGGCCCGGAGGATGGCCAGGGTGAGCCCGAGGAGGGGTGTCCCGCCGAGCCGGTGTCCCGGAGCGGCCGCGGCGGAGCGGGCAAGGCTCACCAGATGAAGTCGGTGCAGTGGCTGCAGAAGGTGGGCTGCTTGAAGAAGCGCGCCGTGAACTTGTGGTTCTTCACCTCGTGCACGTTCTTCTGCCGCAGGGCGCCCTTGCGGGCGAAGCGCACCGGGCCCTCCTCGCCCTCGGGGGCCGGCGCTGCCGCGGGCGGCTCGGCCATGCTGCGCGGGGGCTGCGGGCCCGGCCCGGCCCGCTCCGCTAACGCCGCTCCTCCGCCGCCGCTGCCGCCGCTCCGGCTGCGCTGCCGGGGCCGCGCTCGGGGCCGCTGCCCGCAGCTGGCGGGAGGCTCCGACACCGCCCGCCGCGCCACGCCCCCTCATTTACATACGGCACCGCCCCGCCCTCATCTGCATCGCCGGCCCCGCCCCCGGCACCTCGCGGCACCGCAGGCCCCGCCCCCCGCGCGTCTCGGCACGGCCACGCCCCCCGCTCGATTTGCATGTTGATTTGCATAGGGGCCAGGGCCGCCCTTCATTTGCATAGAGCGTCTGCATCCCGCGGGGATGCGCGGGGAGAGCCGGGCACGGACAGGGATGGACAGAGGGAATGGGCAGGGATGGACACTGGGATGGACACCGGGAATGGGCAGGGATGGACAGAGGGAATGGGCAGGGATGGACACTGGGAATGGACAGGGATGGACAGCGGGAATGGGCAGGGATGGACACTGGGATGGACACCGGGAATGGACAGGGATGGACAGAGGGAATGGGCAGGGATGGACACTGGGAATGGGCAGGGATGGACACTGGGAATGGGCAGGGATGGACAGCGGGAATGGACAGGGATGGACAGAGGGAATGGACAGGGATGGACACTGGGAATGGGCAGGGATGGACGCCGGGAATGGACAGAGATGGACACCGGGCACGGACAGGGATGGACACCGGGAATGGGCTGGGATGGACACTGGGAATGGGCAGGGATGGACAGAGGGAATGGGCAGGGATGGACACTGGGAATGGGCAGGGATGGACAGAGGGAATGGACAGGGATGGACACTGGGAATGGGCAGGGATGGACAGAGGGAATGGGCAGGGATGGGCACCAGGAATGGACAGGGATGGACACCGGGAATGGGCTGGGACGGACACAGGACATGGACAAGGATGGACACTGGGAACAGGCTGGGATGGACACTGGGAATGGGCAGGGACAGAGCCCGGGGCAGGCACAGACCTGGCCAGTGGCCTGCGTGAGGCAGTGTCACCAAGGCAGGGACATCGTCCTGTCCCACAGCCTGAGCTGGCAGGTGAGGGAACAAGCAGGATTCAGTGGGACGTAGATATGGATGTGTTTGTGCCGGCCATGGAGACACCTGCACTGCCCCATGCCCTCTGCAGGACTGGCAGTGACACTGCTGGGTCCTCCTGGGTCCCAGACTTCCCACTGTTGAGGCCAGAATGTTTTCTTTTCTACCCTGATTTTCTGCAGAACATGAGTCAAGTCCAGAGGGGATCCAGGCAGGAGCTGGGGCACAGCAGCTGTGCCAGGCTGGGCACTGGGCTCACACAGACACGGGGATCGCACAGACACGGGGATCATACAGACATGGGGATCACACAGACATGGGGATCACACACACAGACACAGGGCTCACACAGACACAGGGCTCACACAGACACAGGGATCACACAGACACAGGGCTCACACAGACACAGGGATCACACAGACACAGGGATCACACAGACACGGGGCTCACACAGACACAGGGATCACACACACAGACACAGGGCTCACACAGACACGGGGCTCACACAGACACGGGGCTCACACAGACACGGGGCTCACACAGACACGGGGATCACACAGACACTGGGCTCACACAGACACAGGGATCACACAGACACGGGGCTCACACAGACACAGGGATCACACACACAGACACAGGGCTCACACAGACACGGGGCTCACACAGACACGGGGCTCACACAGACACAGGGATCACACACACAGACACTGGGCTCACACAGATACGGGGATCACACAGACACAGGCATCATACACACAGACACAGGGATCACAGAGACATGGGGATCACACAGACACAGGGATCACACAGACACAGGGATCACACAGACATGGGAATCACACAGACACAGGGATCACACACACAGACACAGGGCTCACACAGACACTGGGCTCACACAGACACTGGGCACAAACCACCAGCTCAGTGGGCCTCTGGGAATGATGTTTTGAATTTGAATTTGCATTTGGAATAATGATCTTCTTTTACCAACCCCCTGCAAGCATCTCAGCTGGCTGGCACAGAGGAGTTTTCCAACCACATCCACCATTCATCTCTCTCACTCCCTGACAGCACCCACAGACATGGAAAATCAGATCCATCAGCCTCCTCCTCTGACACCCAGGTCTCCCTGGGCCCGCCTGGTGCTGCATCGTCCTGCTCTGGGTGCTGAGGAGATGAGAATTCAAATCAAAACATGAGACAACTCCAAGGGAAACGTAACCCTATTTCCACAAACAAGCCTTTCTAAATTCTCACTTCTGGGGTTTAATTCTGGATCTGCATCCACGTGATCCTTCCCCTTTTGAGGCCCGGGACCATCCCTGCTCCGCTGTGATCCAGCCCTCCATCCTACATGCTCTTTCTGTGAAGAAAGCCCCACTCACTCCATGGAATTAAACACCCGGGAGGCTTTCCCGAAATAGGCCCAGGGCTGTTATTATGCAGCTGCTCTAAAAGGCTCGCTGCAGTGATAAACCGGGGCTGACCTGTCCTGCTGATATCACCCTCGCAGGAACAGCAGGCTGCCTCCATCCCTCAGCACCGGCTGATTTTCCTGCTAAGGAGGAGAAATGAAAGGCAGCCGGTGCTGCTGGGGCTGTGCCGTGCTGGGAGGGGATGGGGGTGTGTGGGGGCCACACGTGGGGGTTTCTGTCCCCAGCAGCACTGGCCATGCTGGGGGACCCCTGCCCCGGGAGCCCTGATCGCTGCAGCTCACCCAGCGAGCTGTGAGGCACAAATAACTCCTCCTGCACGGGAAGGAGCCCAGCAATAATGGCAATAATTACAGAGCAGTTTGGCTCCTTCCCTCTGCACTGTTGGAGGGGAGAGAGGTGTTCCCCTCAGCGCTGCTGCTCTGCACGTGGAGCTGTTCTGGGCTGGATTCTGCTCTTTTTACTGTAAACTCTGGGCTCTGCCTGCCTCTGCCTTGTTGTTTTTACTGTGTGTTCCCATTTCCCAAGGACAGCCCCCATAACTGCTGCATGTGGAATGCAGAGAATATGGCTTTCATTTCCCCCTACGAGTGTTGATAATCATGATAATCATGTTCAAACTTTTGTCACTGCTGGGCCTCTGTACAAAAGCACAAAAGCCAGGTACAGTTCTTGCTCTCAGGGGATTTGCTTTCTTTCCTTAGTTTACGTAATTCCACTTAATTTTACTTTTTTTATTATTTAGTGCGCTCTGAGTCACGTCATATTAAAGGCAGGATCTTCACGGCCATGCTAATTTTCACAAAGCTGAGGACCCAGATGCCCCAGCAGTCTGAGACGTGGGGATGAACACCCCAGCAGCTCCTTCCTCTGAGGAAGCTGTTGCATTTGTTAAAGCAGGGGCAGTCCCCAGGTGTGCAGAGGGACTCTCACACACAAAAACAGCCCCGAGCAGCCGCTCTCGGGGGAGCGCAGAGGGGAAACCAGCCCAGCTCCCTCCTGTTCCCATGAAAGCCTCTGTTCTAATGCTGCTTTCCCCTGCACCAGCTCCTGCTGCAGAGCAGCACCAAACCCAGCGCAGTGAGGATCTCGCTGCCTGCCAGGCCACAGGGATCTCCACGGAGCTGCCACAGCCCGGCTCGGCTGCCGGGGCACAGGAGGCAGCGGGAGCAGGGCAGCCGCCCCTGGAGCGTGATTCACATCCTCAGGAAGGGACCTCATCCTCCCCCTCCTCATCCTCCCCGCAGGCAGCGAGGAGCTGCCCTGGGAAGGGGGAGCAGGAGCAGCCACGGGGAAATGTGGGAGCAGAGAGCCCGGCGTGAGCTGCGGGGTCGGGGCGGGAGCCGGGAACCTGAACCCTGCCGGGAAATCCCGCAGCCCCAACAACCGGGCCCGGGAGACAGCGAGGGATGGGCTGGGCTGGACAGTGCCAGCCCCGGCCTCACCCAACACAGCCAAAGCCAGCGCCCAGCAAAGGGACACAAACCCAGAGCCCAGCACAGGGACACAGCCCCAGAGCCCAGCACAGGGACACAAACCCAGAGCCCAGCACAGGGACAGAGCCCCAGAGCCCAGCACAGGGACACAGCCCCAGAGCCCAGCAAAGGGACACAAACCCAGAGCCCAGCACAGGGACACAGCCCCAGAGCCCAGCAAAGGGACACAGCCCCAGAGGCCACAAAGGGACACAGCCCCAGAGCCCAGCACAGGGACACAAACCCAGAGCCCAGCACAGGGACAGAGCCCCAGAGCCCAGCAAAGGGACACAAACCCAGAGCCCAGCAAAGGGACACAAACCCAGAGCCCAGCACAGGGACACAAACCCAGAGCCCAGCAAAGGGACACAGCCCCAAAGGCCAGCAAAGGGACACAGTCCCAGAGCCCAGCAAAGGGACACAGTCCCAGAGCCCAGCAAAGGGACAGAGCCCCAGAGCCCAGCACAGGGACACAAACCCAGAGCCCAGCACAGGGACACAGCCCCAGAGCCCAGCACAGGGACACAAACCCAGAGCCCAGCACAGGGACACAGCCCCAGAGGCCACAAAGGGACACGGCCCCAGAGCCCAGCACAGGGACACAGCCCCAGAGCCCAGCACAGGGACACAGCCCCAGAGCCCAGCAAAGGGACACAGCCCCAGAGCCCAGCACAGGGACACAGCCCCAGAGCCCAGCAAAGAGCCCAGCAAAGGGACACAGCCCCAGAGCCCAGCGGAATTTCCCCATTCCCTGGGAAAGCTCTGCCCCACACATGTGAGAGCCCCTGGGTGTGCGGGAGCTGCGGTCCCGGTCCCCTCCTGCTGGCACTGCAGCCTCCACCCCACACTGATGGGGGGATGCAGCACCGGCCTCCTCTGGGGAGTTCCAAAAAGCTGGAGAACAGATTCCTCTCTCTCTTTTTTTTAATCTCTTTTTTCTTCAGGACCCAAATCCGCCACAGGAAGCAGGTGGAGGAAAAGTCCGGCTCTAATTAAATATAAAGGTGCCTGAGCAGCACTCGGCAGCCTCCACATCCGTTTGCCCTCTTGCCCTCACCCTGCAGGCCAGGAGGGAGCCTGGAGAGGGGACTGGGATCCTGGAGCAGGGACAGGGAGCCTGGAATGGGGAGAGGGATCCTGGAACAGGGACAGGGATCCTGGAGAGGGGACAGGGATCCTGGAATGGGGACTGGGATCCTGGAGAGGGGTCAGGGATCCTGGAATGGGGACTGGGATCCTGGAAAGGGGACAGGGATCCTGGAGAGGGGACAGGGATCCTGGAGAGGGGACTGGGATCCTGGAATGGGGACTGGGATCCTGGAACAAGGACAGGGATCCTGGAATGGGGACAGGGATCCTGGAGAGGGGACAGGGATCCTAGAACAGGGACAGGGATCCTGGAGTGGGGACAGGGATCCTGGAACAAGGACAGGGATCCTGGAGTGGGGACAGGGAGCCTGGAGTGGGGACAGGGATCCTGGAACAAGGTCAGGGATCCTAGAACAGGGACAGGGATCCTGGAACAGGAACAGGGGTCCTGGAGAGGGGACTGGGATCCTGGAATGGGGACTGGGATCCTGGAGAGGGGACAGGGATCCTGGAACAAGGACAGGGAGCCTGGAATGGGGACAGGGATCCTGGAATGGGGACTGGGATCCTGGAGAGGGGACAGGGATCCTGGAACAAGGTCAGGGATCCTGGAACAAGGACAGGGATCCTGGAACAGGAACAGGGGTCCTGGAGAGGGGACTGGGATCCTGGAATGGGGACTGGGATCCTGGAGAGGGGACAGGGATCCTGGAGTAAGGACAGGGATTCTCGAGATAGGACAGGGATGTTCTGAGGCAGAGAATCCTCTCCCTGCAGCCCCTGGAGGATGCTGTCGCTGCTGACAGCAGCTGCTCCTCAGCCCCCGCTCGCTCAGAGGCTGCTCGGGGTCCCCGGGGGCAGCACAGCCGAGCTCAGACCCCACGGGACAAAGGGCCGGGGGCAGCCCCGCAGCTGGAGCCGCAGCTGGAGCCGCGGCTGGGGCATCCCCGGGGAGGGAGAGCCCTGCCCCGGGTTCCGTGGGGACACTGGGGCCGGACGGGGTGACAGGCACCCCCCGCAGCCCGCCGGCATCAGCTGCTCCGGCTTTTCCCGTTCTGCTTTCACAGTTTTCGCGTGTTCCACGTCCTCCGTGCGGCGGGGATGGAGCGGGGAGAGCGAGAGGCTGCGTTCATGTGAGGAGAGACCCAGCTCCCCACGCACCGGCCGGCGGCAGGAGATCCTGCACACTGCTGGGCGAGAAAAACCCAAACCCCGGAGCCTGAGCCGACACAGAGCTGCGGAGCGGCCGGAGAGAGGGGACAGCCGCGGGGACCGGGGACAGCAGCAGGGACCGGGGACAACAGGGACAGCTGCAGGGACACAGGGACAGCCGCAGGGATTTGGGGACAGCCGGAGGGACACAGGGACAGCCTCAGGGACACGGGGACAGCCACGGGGACCGGGGACAGCAGCAGGGACACAGAGACAGCCACGGGGACATGGGGACAGCCGGAAGGACACAGGGACAGCCGCAGGGACATGGGGACACAGGGACAGCTGCAGGGACACAGGGACAGCCGCAGGGATTTGGGGACAGCCGGAGGGACACAGGGACAGCCTCAGGGACACGGGGACAGCCGCGGGGACACAGGGACAGCCGCGGGGACCGGGGACAGCCGCGGGGACACGGGGACAGCGCCACCCGGCTGGCACAGCCCCTGCTCCCTGCACTGGGGGCACTGCCCAAAGCCCCTCAGGCTCAGGCACTCGGGGCGCTCGCATGGCTCGGCACATGCCAAACATGCTTAGGCTATTTAAATATTTCATATTCCTGGCTGCTGGCTTGCAGGGAGAACAAATTAATTCTGTTTCATGTACCCAGAAACGGCCCACATCAAACCGCCTTCCTGCACAGTTGGTTGAGCAAAGTTTGTGGTGAAATCCTTGGGGTGTTGTTGCTTGGTTCCCAAACCATCTGATCGATAATTGGCTTCCGTGTCCTATAACTCCACGGGAAGTTGTCATTATTCCTTGCTATTGATCCAACTTTTTGGTTTCCCTCTGTGCTCACACTGGGTTAGTGCACGGTGAGGTCGGGGTGGTGGCAGGGGCAGGGTGGCACTGCCACCTCCACCCCTCTCACTGGGATGCAAAGGGGAGCTTTGGCTTGGGACAGCCAGCGAACAGCACAAAGGGTCAAGGACAGCGTTAATTTTTTATGCTGGATTAAAAAAGCAGGACTCAAACTCAACAGCAACAAGACTGAGCTGTGAGTGATGGGCTGGAGCTGTGCAAGATGAAGAGAAATCCTGTGGGATTTCCAGGAGAGCTGCAGAGGGGACAGGGGATGGAGGGACGGGACACAGGGAATGGCTCCCACTGCCAGAGGGCACGGATGGATGGGAGATTGGAATGAGGAATTGTTCCCTGTGAGGGTGGGCAGGCCCTGGCACAGGGTGCCCAGAGCTGCTGTGGCTGCCCCTGGATCCCTGGCAGTGCCCAAGGACAAGGGTGGGAGCAGCCTGGTGGCACAGCCCAGCTCTGGTGGCACAGCCCAGCTCCGGTGGCACAGCCAAGGGGAAGCAGGGGGGCAGCAGAGCCACCAAGCCTGTGCTGTCCCCGGCCGTGCTGCAGCCCCGGCCCCTCCGGGCCGCGCAGTAATTCTGCTTGTGCCGTGGCAAACTCCAGCTGCTCTCCCGCAGGAGCTCAATTTCTCTGCAGCTTCCTTCTCCCGAGGGAAGGCTGCTTTTATACCCATCATTCATCACACTGCTCAGAAAATTCATCTCATAATGAATTCTTCACCCGGCCCTTCCAGGAGCCTCATTTAAATAACAACGAGGCTCATTAACGGCGCAGGGCTGATCCCTGAACAATGATTTCTTCATTAAGCTGTGCCTGGGAGGCTTTTCCTCCCAGCCGAGGCAGCAATCCCTGCTCTCGCAGCCGCTCTGCCGCTCCTCGCTCAGGGTGCAGCAGGGGCAGGGATGTGCGGGGTTCTGGCTTCGAGAATCCCGTAACCCGGGTGCCTCAGGGCTGGGATGTGGGAATCCCAGCTGTTCCTGCGATGTTCCTTTGGCGTTTGGCCACCCCCGGCTTATCCGGCCTGCCCTGGGTGCTGAAATCCCCGCGGGCAGGCGCTGCACAGAGCATCGGGGCCGGCGGGGTCTGTGCCCTGGGGCACCGGGCTGTGCCCCTTCCCTGCAGCCCCAGCCCCGCTGTCCCGGGCACTGCCCAGCACGGACCGGCCCGGGATGGAGCCCCAGGCCTGGATGGAGCCCCGGCCTGGCTGTCCCAGGCATTTCCCAGCACAAACCAGCCCGGGATGGAGCCCCAGGCCTGGATGGAGCCCCGGCCTGGCTGTCCTGGGCATTTCCCAGCACAAACCAGCCCGGGATGGAGCCCCAGGCCTGGATGGAGCCCCGGCCTGGCTGTCCCGGGCATTTCCCAGCACAAACCAGCCCGGGATGGAGCCCCAGGCCTGGATGGAGCCCCGGCCTGGCTGTCCCGGGCATTTCCCAGCACAAACCAGCCCGGGATGCAGCGCAGACCCCGCAGCGCCGGGCGGGGCTCGCTGTTTCTCACCGCCTTTATCTCGTGTTGTTTTCCGCTGCAGATGATTGCATCCCGAGGGCGAGCGGGCAGGCGGGAGCTGCGGCCGGGAGTGCCTCGGTCCTGCCTCGCTGTCCCCTGGTGTCCCCCTGGTCACCCTCCCCAGTGCCGCATCGTGTCCCTTCAGCTCCTCACCCGGAGGAAAATCTATGAAAAAATATTGCAGGCAGAGGACAACATACCTGTCATGAATTTCCAGAAATATTTTGAAAAAAGTTTCATAAAAAAAAAAAAAAATAACGACATCAGAAATCCCCTAGAAAGACTTGGGGCTTCACCAGTTTAGGACCCAAAATAATTTTGGAATGGAAAACACTCGCACGAGGCTTTCCCTGGTCTGTGCCGAAATGACTCGGGCTGGTTTTGCAGCGGTGCCTCGGCTGCGCCTGGGCTCGCTGGCCCCGAGGGCAGCAGGTGGGAGGGCACGGTGTCCCCGGTGCCCTGGCGGTGTCCCCGAGGTGCCACGCTCCTGTCGCAGCGCTGTCCCCGCCCGGCCCGGCGCGGGGATGGGCACCCGGCGCTGTCCGAGAGGGAATTCTCTGCAGCAAACCCCAGCGGGTTGTTTTACTCCAGAGCCGCGAGGTTTATTTATCCCCCCCCACCCTTGCTCATCTGTGTTTGCCAGCCAGATCGCGCCGGTTGCCATCTGCAGGAAGCTGGAAATCGTTCTCTGGCTTTTCCCTCTCGGCTGCGGCTCCTGCAGCTCCTTCCTGCTCCTCGGGCTCCGCAGCACGGGCACGGGCAGCGCCGGGTCAGGGTTAGGGGTGCGATCCGGCAGGGGCACAGAGCCCCGGGAGCTTTTGGGGTTGTCCGTGGTGGTGTCCGTGGGGTTTGCCCGTGATGGTGTCTGTGGGCATCTCCTTGGGCATCGGGCTGTGGCCGCCCCCTGGCTGTGCCATGCCCGGGTTGAGCCGTGCCCGAGTTGTGCCATGCCCAGGCTGTGCCGTGCCAGGGTTGTGGCGTGCCCGGGTTGTGCCATACCCAGGCTGTGCCATGTAAGGGCTGTGCCATGCCCAGGCTGTGCCGTGCCTGGTTTGTGGCGTGCCCGGGTTGTGCCATACCCAGGCTGTGCCATGTAAGGGCTGTGCCGTGCCCAGGCTGTGCCGTGCCAGGGTTGTGCCCGGGTTGTGCCATGCCCAGGCTGTGCCGTGCCCAGATTGTGCCGTGCCCGGGTTGTGCCGTACCCGGGTTTTGCCATACCCGGGTTGTGCCCGGGCTGTGCCATGCCTGAGCTGAGCCATGCCCGGGCTGTGCCCCGTCTCTCGGGGGCCGCGCTGGCACTGACACACGGCAGGGGCTCGGAGCCCACCCCATTCCCCGCTCTCCCTCTCTATTCTTTCTCCCAGTGAACCCCAGCTGCTCCTGCACCCCAGGACGGCCCGCGCGATGCCACCCGGGCGTTCTCCCTGCTCCGGGAACACGGAGGGTGAATTCTCCACAATCCCAAATGTTCCTGGCTCGCATCCATCAGGTCCTGCGAGCTCCTTTATTAAGGGACATTTGGATGCTAAGGGCCGTCCTGCTTTCCCCCCACCGCACCCCGTTCATTCCAGATGGAATTTCCTCCCCTGAAAGGACTGGCAGGACTGGCAGCAGGTGCTCGGGTGTAATTAAATCGCGCTGCTCTTTCCGCTGCAATAGGAGCGCTCCGGGGGATTTCCCTGCCCGTGGGGACCCCCCGGCCCTGGGATCCCCCACCCTGGGACCCCCGCCCGTGTCCGGGGCGGCTCCGGGGCAGCCGCGCTCCCTGCGCTCCGCCCGGCTCGGGACGTCGGGATGTCACCGTTCCCATGGCAACGGGAGTTCTGCAAAAAAACCAAACCAAAACAAGGAGGAAAGGAGCTGGGGGAAGAGCTCGGAACGGGAGGGGGCTGGGACAAGAGCAGCCCCGGGGGTTCGGTCCCCAGAGGCCACCCCGGCCCACGGGGACATCCCGGGGATGCTCAGGGGGCCCGGAGCACGGCGGGGACACAACGGGGACCCTGGGACCACCCACCGGCCGAGGCGGGACACCGTCAGACCGGCAGCACCGCCACTGCTGGGGCGGGGACAAGGGACAAGGGACAAGGGGACAAGGGGACAGCCACCTTCCCAGCTCTCCTTTTGGAGCCCACCCCGGGGTGAGAGACCCTGGCAGCTCAGCATCCCCTGCCAACCCCCCAGGTCTCCTCGGGTGGAGCCTTGCCAGGCCGAGCCGTGCCAGGCCGAGCCGTGCCAGGCCGGAGCAGAGGCAGTCCCGAGGTGCCAGCGCCGCCTCCATGCGCGGCCCGAGGGTTCCTCCATCAGCCCCGCGCGTTCCCTGCACAGTGTTGATCATTTTGATGGAGCATTTGTTTTAATTTCCCAAATGAGGAAGCAATCTTGTAAATATTGTGCGGTAATTAAAGCGGCTATTTATTGTGCGGCATTCTGGCTGCTGCCGGCGCGGAACGCGAGCAGCGCTCCCCCCGAGGCCTCGCTCCTGCCGGCCCCGGGCAGCCCGGGGTGACGCTGGTGACAAACCGGGGCAGCCGGCACCTCCCGGGGCTGGGGAACGGAGCCCGCAGCGACAGCAGCACCGGCTGCCGCCGAGGATGGCCGGGCTGACCCCGGGCTGCCGCTCTCGCCGCATTTGCATGAGCGCGAACGAGCTCTCGGAGCCTTTCCCGGCTGTGGTTTCTGTCTGTTATTTCTTCTCCACAAACATTCAAAGTGGCAAAAGCCGAAAAAAAAAATAACACTTGCAAATAAACGTCTGTGCAAACCCGTTCTAAAACCCCTTTAAAATGTAAATCCTTCGGCTGAGCAGGGCTGGGCGCAGGGAGCCTTCGGTGCTGGGTGTCAGCAGGGAGGAGAGGGGGTCAGCTCCCCCTGCACTGCGGGAAATTGGGGATCCGGGGGTCCCCAGGGGACAGCGCTGTGCCAGCCCCTCTCCAGGGAGCCCCAGGGGTGGCCGGTGCCAGTGAGGGGAAACGAAAGATCGGTGCGGTGAGGAGGAGTGGGGTGGGATGGAGAAAGCCCCTCTTGCCACATTTCCCTCCCGGCAGCCTCGCTCCAGGGCCGTGCCCGCTCTGCCGCAGGGAGCAGAGTGGCACCGAGCGGGCACGGCCCTGGCACGGGGCTGGCAGTGTCCCCAGTGTCCCCAGGGAACACCGCCGGAGCAGAACCTGCTGGGGAGGCTCCTCAGGGCTCTGTGCGCGGCCTGCGAGGCTGCTCCTGCCGGGGCTTGGGCTGGGGAGCACGGCAGGAACAGCGCTGGGAACAGGGGTGGCACAGTGATGGGGACATGGGGACAGAGCTGGGAACACGGGGCAGTGATGGGAACACAGGGCAGTTATGGGGGCACGGGGCAGTGCTGGGAACACAGGGCACTGCTGTGGGATTTGCCATGGGAGCCAGGGCCATGGCACAGCAGCGAGGGGCATGTCACGGTGCTGAGGGCCATGGCACATCCCCGGGGAGGTGGCACGGTGCCCAGGGACGCTGCCCAGCCCCGCGGGCACAGCCGGGCCGGGCGGGCAGGAGCCCATCCCCATCCCCACATCCCCACATCCCCATCCCCATCCCCACATCCCCACATCCCCACATCCCCACACATCCCCACATCCCCAAATCCCCACATCCCCATCCCCATCCCCACATCCCCACATCCCCACACATCCCCACATCCCCATCCCCACATCCCCACATCCCCAAATCCCCACATCCCCACATCCCCATCCCCACATCCCCACACATCCCCACATCCCCATCCCCACATCCCCACATCCCCACATCCCCCTCCCCACATCCCCACATCCCCATCCCCACATCCCCACATCCCCACATCCCCATCCCCACATCCCCATCCCCACATCCCCACATCCCCACATCCCCACATCCCCACATCCCCACATCCCCATCCCCACATCCCCACATCCCCATCCCCACATCCCCACATCCCCATCCCCACATCCCCACATCCCCACATCCCCACATCCCCACATCCCCACATCCCCATCCCCACATCCCCATCCCCACATCCCCACATCCCCACCCCGCCCGCCGCGGCTGCCGCAGCTTCCCCAGCGCTCCATCCCCACTCCCACTCGCGCATCCCTCGCCCCCCGCTCCCACATGCAGCTGCCAGCTCACGAGCAGAGCTGGCTCCGCGCGTCATCACCGCCACCTCCGCTGTCCCCACGCAGCCCCCCGGCCCCGCCCGGCCCCGCCCGGCCCGGAGCACCCCTGGGAGCCGCCGGCACCGGCACCGGGAGCTGCGGGGCTGGCACGGCTCCAGAGGGGAGCCGGGGGTTCGCTCTGCAGCCGCTGCGGCTCTGCCTGATGGGAAACGGGAGCTAAAGGAGTAATTCAGCTCTTCTTTCCAGGCTGTGATTCCTCCAGCTGCGGGAAACCTTTGGAGCCGAGCAGCAGGAGAATTCCCAGATGCCCTTCTAATAGTGCCCATCCATGCTAACCCCCCAGACGTGTTCTGATAGTGCCCATCCATCCTGGCACCCCTCCCTGGGCTGCATTGCTTGGGGCTGCTATGTTAGCCCCAGGCTTCGAGGGACACACTGCCAGAGCCCTGCAATCCTGCCAAAGGGAGGGTCAGGAGGGGAAAACGCTGGGAGCCGAGGCTTTCCCAGGCTGTGGGTGAGGGCGGCTGAGCAGCAGGCACAGGGAAGGGCTGCCTGTTCTTCTGCAGCACCCTGATTGTTCTCCCTGTGTTCCCAACGTGCTGGCACCGGGCACAGCTGGTGGCACCTGGGCCAGCGTGTGCGTGCTGTCTGTGCAGCCTCTGGCATTTCTCCCGAGTGCCCTGAGCTCATCCCAGCTCCCACCACACAGGGGCTGAGTGTTGGTGCCTCTGCAGCCCCTCAGCAGTGACCATGGGCTCAGTGTTGGTGCCTCTGCAGCCCCTCAGCAGTGACCATTGGCTCAGTGTTGGTGCCTCTGCAGCCCCTCAGCAGTGACCATGGGCTCAGTGTTGGTGCCTCTGCAGTCCCTCAGCAGTGACCATTGGCTCAGTGTTGGTGCCTCTCCAGTCCCTCATCCCAGCAGTGACCATGGGCTCAGTGTTGGTGCCTCTGCAATCCCTCAGCAGTGACCATTGGCTCAGTGTTGGTGCCTCTGCAGCCCCTCATCCCAGCAGTGACCACGCTGTGCCTGCCCCTGGCAGCAGGATCCTGCATCCACCTATTCCTGAGCACCATCCCCACCCCTTTCCATCCCAGCAGGCACCAGAGCCTGGGAAACCCCGGGCAACATCCCAGCAGATCCATGTGCTGATAAAAACACGGTGCAGACCCATGTCCAGGCCTGGTGCAGATTTAATTGAATGGGAATGAGATGTATTTTATGTCCTTAAAGCACATTAAGTGCTTGGAAGTTAATTGGTATTTAATTAGCATAAATCAAGCACTTTAATAATACTCAAGGAAAAACAACGTGGTGTTACAGATGCTTTATCAGAAGTCACCCTGACAAACGGAAGATGAATGTGCCCAGCACATCAGCACACGAGGCTGTGCACGGGCTGTCCCTGCTGTCCCCCTGCTGTCCCTGCTGTCCCCGCACTCGGCACCGCAGACAGAGGCGCCACTGCCCTGCAGGGACCTGCTGAGCCCCTGCCCTGCGCCTCCGGGGAGAGGTGCCTTGAAACCGGGGTGCAGCAGGGAGATGGGGCTGGGATGGGCCTCAGGTGCAGGAGGGAGCCGGGCTGCGGGATGGATTTGGGTGCAGGATGGATTTGGGGTGCAGGATGGATTTGGGTGCAGGCAGTACCCGCGGTGCAGGATGGATTGGGTGCAGGATGGATTTGGGGTGCAGGATGGATTTGGGTGCAGGATGGATTTGGGTGCAGGATGGATTGGGTGCAGGATGGATTTGGGTGCAGGATGGATTGGGTGCAGGATGGATTGGGTGCAGGATGGATTTGGGTGCAGGATGGATTGGGTGCAGGATGGATTGGGTGCAGGATGGATTTGGGTGCAGGATGGATTTGGGTGCAGGATGGATTGGGTGCAGGATGGATTTGGGTGCAGGATGGATTGGGTGCAGGATGGATTTGGGTGCAGGCAGTACCCGCGGTGCAGGATGGATTTGGGTGCAGGATGGATTTGGGTGCAGGATGGATTTGGGTGCAGGATGGATTGGGGTGCAGGATGGATTTGGGTGCAGGGTGGATTGGGTGCAGGATGGATTGGGTGCCGGATGGATTGGGTGCAGGATGGATTTGGGTGCAGGCAGTACCCGCGGTGCAGGATGGATTTGGGTGCAGGATGGATTGGGTGCAGGATGGATTTGGGTGCAGGATGGATTTGGGTGCAGGGTGGATTGGGTGCCGGATGGATTGGGTGCAGGATGGATTTGGGTGCAGGATGGATTTGGGTGCAGGATGGATTTGGGTGCAGGATGGATTTGGGTGCAGGGTGGATTGGGTGCCGGATGGATTGGGTGCAGGATGGATTTGGGTGCAGGATGGATTTGGGTGCAGGATGGATTTGGGTGCAGGCAGTACCCGCGGTGCAGGATGGATTTGGGTGCAGGATGGATTGGGTGCAGGATGGATTTGGGTGCAGGATGGATTGGGTGCAGGATGGATTGGGTGCAGGATGGATTTGGGTGCAGGATGGATTTGGGTGCAGGCAGTACCCGCGGTGCAGCAGGCTGCCCGGCGCAGAGCAGGCGCAGCCAAGCGCGCTTCCTGCGGGCCCGAGCATCCTCTCGAAAGGGGAAGGGGGAGCAGGGGGAGCAGGGGGAGCAGGGGGAGCAGGGGGAGCAGGGGGAGCCCGTCACGCCCGGGGGCCCAGCCCCGCTCCCACGGAGCGCTGTGCCCCGGCAGGGCGGGGACACGCTGGGGACACGCTGGGGACACGCTGGGGACCCCCAGCCGCCGCTCCCCGCGGGCTCCCTTGGCGGAGGAAGCCGCGGTTCCGCTCCGCGTTCGGTTCGGCATTTTGGGGCCGTTGCCATGCCAACCGTCCCGGTGACATCGCCGCGCCGTTTGTCTCCTTTCGGGGCCGCACCGGGGGGAGCAGCGCCGGGTTCCGCTCCCCTGCAGCTCCCGGGGCTCCTGCCCGGCCCGGGGGCGGCCGAACCAGGGGCGCTCCATCCCCGGCCCTCCCTCACCCCTGCAGCTCCGCAGCGCCGTCCTTCCCTAAAACCCTCTCTGTGCCAGCCCGTGCCCTGCCAGGGTCACCTCCGGCACGGCAGAGCAGGAAACGAGCTGAAAATAGAGCGGTGACATTGGCAGCGCCCTGCCAGCCCCACGGGGACAGCTGGGAACTGCCCTGGCACTGCCAGAGCCGCCGGGGGGAGCGGGAGGAGGCGGCTGCCCAGCGGGCACAGGGCTCCTGTGGGAGCTCACCCAGCGGGCACAGGGCTCCTGTGGGTGCCCGGGCACAGCTCTGGGCGTCAGACACGGCGCAGGGGCAGTGCCAGAGCAGCCTGGGCCACCACGAGGCTGCTCCCGGTGGGGCAGTGCCATGGCAGGGCTGGCAGAGCCCCGTTTCCATCCTCCCTCAGGAGGAACCGTGGATGGCCCAGGGGTGCCGGGGAGGTGCCAGGGGGGCAGGATGAGGGGAAGGAGCTGGGGCAGGGGGTTCCACGCTGGCTGGGCTGGGCTGGGCTGCACCCACTGCCCACGGGCAGGGCCCTGTGCCCGCTGTCACTTGAGGAGCAGGCGGGTGGCCTGGTCACCCAGCAGGAGCCTTTGGGAGGAAAAACAGACAGAAATCTGGGGTCGGCATTGCTGCCATGGCAAGGGTACAACAGGGACAGGGGACAGCACCAGCCTGAGGCTGGACAGGTGTGGGCACAGGCTGGGCCTTTGCTGCCACCCTGTCCTCATGGGAAGGAAAAGGGAAAGGAGTTCCCAGCCTTGGACACCCCTCTGGAAAAGCATCAGCGGGCAGCCCTGCCCGACGGAAGGGGCAGCAGGGGCGAAGGGAGGCTCAGGGTGCCAGGGTGGCAGTGCCATGCAGGTGCCGCGTACCTCACCAGCCCCCCGACCAGCAGCGCGGCCAGCATGGGCCCCACCCAGTAGACCCAGTGGTAGTTCCAGCAGTTCGCCACCAGAGCCGGCCCGAAGGCTCGGGCTGGGTTCATGCAGGCTCCGGACACGCCGCCCCTGCAAGGGGACAAGGGGAGCGTGGTGGCTGCGCCATGCCAGCAGGACATGGGGCAGCAGCCTCCCCTCGGTGCGGGATGGGGCTATGGGGCAATGGGGTGGGCAGCATCACCACCCCCTCCCTCCCTGGACCCTTCCCAGGGTTCGGGTGGGCACTGGGCTCTGCGCAGGGAGGCTGCTCGCCGCTCGCGGCTCACACACAGGAGCGGGGCAGCGATCGCAGCTTTAGGGTAAATATTTGCCGAGGGGTTTGTGCAAACACAGCCCGGGGTGCTGCCGGAGTGGTGGGCGCCGCCTGAACCCAGCGCTCCATTAACATTTCTGATTGCGTGCGCGCTCGTTATCCTGGCACGGTGGCACCGGAGCCTGGCAGCGCTGCCAGCGGTGCGGGGACACGAGGGACGCAAACCCCCCTGTTTGCTCAGGGCTTCCCAGGGCAAACACGGCCCGCAGGCCCGGGGTTGTGTTATCACCCATGGTGGGGCTCAGGGGCTGTGCCGGCTGCGGGGACACGTGCGGGATGAGCTGGGGCTGCTCCTGCTCCAGGCTGAGCCCGGGCTGCTCCTGCCCCAGCCCATCAGCTCTCCCAGGCTGCCAGAGCGCCCACTGGGCTCATCTCATGGACTCCCCGGTCAGGGGAGGGCCCTTGGTGTGGCAGGGGGGCAGGTCCGTCCCGTCTCATCCCATCCCATGGATCCCATCCCATCCCATCCCATCCCATCCTATTATCCCTTTATCCCATCCCTTTATCCCATCCCATCCCATTCCATTATCCCATCCATCCCATCCCATCCCATCCCATCCCATCCCATCCCATCCCATCCCATCCCATCCCATCCCATCCCATCCCATCCCATCCCATCCCATCCCATCCCATCCCATCCCATCCCATCCCATGGATCCCATCCCATCCCAGGTCGGGTGGGATTTGGGGTGCCCCTATGGAGGGTGCTCAGATCTGCCCCCCCTTCCCCCCCACACCCAGGGTCCCTCCTGAGCCCTGCCCGGTGCCAGCAGCCGCTGGTGGCTCTGTGGGCACAGGGCACAGGGCACGGGGCCAGGCTCTCACCCTGCCAGGGCCGCGGCGGTGACGGTGAGGCCGATGCACAGCGGGGCCAGCGGGGTGCGGGTGCTGCCGTTCACGGCTCCCATGCACACCACGAGCAGCAGGAAGGAGCTGAGCACGACCTCGGCCCCCAGCGCGGCCGGGAGCTGCTCTCGGGCCGTGGCACTGCCCGGGGCTCCGCCGCTGGCGTTGCTGAAGCGCTCGCTCGGTGCCACCGCCTGCGGGAGAGCCGGCTGTGCCCAGGTTGTGCCCAGGCCGTGCCCAGGCTGTACCCAGGCTGTGCCCAGGCAGTGCCCTGGCCGTGCCCGTGCCAGCAGGGGAGAGCCGGCCGTGCCCAGGCCGTGCCCGTGCCAGCACTCGGGCTCGCCGCCTGCCGGGGCAGCGTGGGCGGCTTAAAGAGGAGCTAAACTGCGGGGGGAGAGGCAGCCCCGAGCTCCTGGCACGAACACGCCTGACCGAGGAGGCTCCGGGCACCGCTGGGCACCGGGGGTACCACTTTGGGCAAGGGGAGAGCCCCGGTGCCCGGGGGACGTGTGGGGCCACACGGTGCTGAGAACGGGCAGCACCGAACCCAAATGGACCCTGGGGCACGGTGCTGGGGGAACGGGCACGGGGAAAGGGCTGGGTGGGCACGGCAGTGCTGCAGGGGCACCCCAAGTCCTCCTGTACCCCCTCAGAGGGCACAGCAAACTCTGCAGCACAGAGCCCGCAGCAGGCTGGGGAGGTCAGGCCAGCCAGGCAGGGCAGGGACAGTCCCTGTGCCCCAGGGACTCTCCTGGCTCTGAACCTTTGCCAGGCCAGCTGTGACAGGCAGGGACAGTGCCAGGTCTGTACCTGTGCCAGGCCAGCTGTGACAGGCAGGGACAGTCCTGGCTCTGTCCCTTGGCCAGGCCAGCTGTGACAGGCAGGGACAGTGCCAGGTCTGTACCTTGGCCAGGCCAGCTGTGACAGGCAGGGACAGTGCCAGGTCTGTACCTTGGCCAGGCCAGCTGTGACAGGCAGGGACAGTCCCCCCGCCCCAGGGACACCCCCAGTCCGTACCTTTGCCAGGCCAGCCCCGATGACCCCTCCGCAGAGCTGGCACAGCCAGTAGGGGATGAGCAGGGTGACGTGCAGCCCCCCGAGCAGCCACACGGCCAGGGACACGGCGGGGTTGAAGTGGCCTCCGCTGCCCAGGGGACAGAGAGAGAGCAGCATCAGTGGGGACTCGCCCTGCTCGGGGTGAGTGCCATGGCTGGAGCCACGGACGCTTTCCCAGTCTGCAGGAAAGCAGGGTCCAGCTGTGCCCTCTCTGCAGAGCAGCAGGAATGCAGGGTGGGCACACAGCCCCTCCTGCAGGGACACAGGGACAGTCTGAGGGACAGGGTTTGGGGCTGTGTCACTGTCAGCACCTCTGCCAGGGCACAGCTGCAGTGCTGGGGCTGGCACCAGCCTGGCACAGCTGCACGAATGCAGGGCTGGGGCTGGCACAGCCTGGCAGGACATCCCCCATCAGAGCAGGGCTCTCAGTACCGAACCCAAATCCTTCACCTCAAAAAGCACAAGCCAGTCAGACACAGAGACCCTCTAATTAATAGTGATTACCATGAGACACGGGTTAATGAACAGGTTTCATAACTGATCAGCCTGGTAATTGCTGGTGATGAGTCAGAGAGTCTGGGATCCATCAGCACATCTGACTGCTCAGCTGGGACTGAGCCCCAGGAGAGCAGGGAGCTGGGCTGCTCGGGGCTGTGCCAGGGCTGGACAGGGCTCCCCTGGCACCACCAGGGCCGGGAGGGAGCCTGGGCACAGGGGGGACACAAACCCACCTGGGGAGCGGCCTGGATGGGGAACCCACCCTGAGCAGGGCTCCTCTCCAGCCTCCCTGGGCTCCAGCCTTTCCCTGAAGGGTGGGCAGGCCCTGGCACAGGTGCCCAGAGCAGCTGTGGCTGCCCCTGCATCCCTGGCAGTGCCCAAGGCCAGGCTGGACAGGGCTTGGGGCAGCTGGGACAGTGGAAGGTGGGAAGCCCATGCATTTGGTGGGTTTAAGGTCTCTCTGCTCCAAACCATGTCAGGATTCAGTGTGAACTGCAGCCCCCAGTGCTGCTGCCCTGGTTGCCCGTGCCAGGTCTGTGCAGCCGGGCCCAGCTCAGGAGTTCCCCTGCCCAAACCCCACCAGGGCTGCTCTCCCTGCCCCCAGGCCCTGCTGAGTTATCCCCCCATGGCTCCGGGCTGCCCCTGGCCCTGGCCCTGGCCCTGCCCCTGCCCCTGACCATGGCCAGGCCAGCCCGGGGGTCCCATCCCTGCAGCTGACACGGGGAAGGCAATGGAACCCCCCAGGGGCCCTCCCAGCCTCTTCCTTGGGGATAAATCCACATCTCAGCTCCACACAACAGCTTTTCAACGAGCAGATATCTCTAAACGCTGCCTTTGAGTAATTGAAATCCCCTTTTAATTTTTTTACCTGAAAATACCCAGAGGAGGAGCACAGCTGGGTCAAAATGTTTTGCTCTGACATCCTTGTGAAAGGAGTCATCTCAGCTTCACAGAGAATCACAAAATCACAGAACGCCTTGGGCTGCAAGGGCCCTTAAATATCTCCGAGCTCCAACTCCCGGAGGAGAATGCTCCCGTTCCAGCCTGACCATTTTATGAAAAGGGGCTAAAAATGGAAACGCTGCCATCCAAAGCCAGGCGAACAGCCCAAACCCACGGCGCTACTGATGCCACCAAAGATGCCACCAGGGCTGCCACCACCCCCCAAGGGCCACTCAGCTCACAGGGGCTCCAAAGGGGCACCCCCTGTGCCCCGTGTCCCTTACCTGATGTCCCCCAGCACGGCCACGGTGGCAGCCAGGGCCAGCCCGTGTGCCAGGGCGGGCTGCAGCCTGCCCGTGCCCCCCGGCTCCTCCAGCGCTGCCAGGCAGCCCGTGAAGATGAAGAGGGCAGTGCCCAGCAGCTCTGCCAGGCACGGCCGCACGTGGCGCTCGAAGCGGGGCAGCCGTGGGGCAGAGGGCTTGGTCTGGGCATCCATCAGCTCCTGCAGCGGGCACTCAGCACGGGAGTGCCCCGCACAGCCCAGGGCACGGCTGGCACGGCTGGAGCGCAGCCCAGGGCACAGCTGGAGCACAGCTGGCTCTGCAGGAGCCTCAGCAGGGACCCACCCCAGGGCTCCCCCCGAGTCTGACGGGCAGCTCTGCACGGCAGGCTCTAAATACAGATTGGATTTGCATTGCTAAGGAAAAAAAGGGGCCATAAAAGCTGCAGGGCCGGCCCCCGGGGGTATCAACGCTCGTTATCGCTGCTGCAAGGCTGGGGGGTTTCTCCCTGGCTGGTGGTGGGGTGGTGTGGGGGGCTCTGCCAAGGGTCAGGATGGGGCTCCTGCCCCGCACATCTGGAGTGTGGCACCTGTGCCCAGCCCCGGGGCCTGCAGGAGCCGCTGGGGAACAGCCTGGGGAACAAACCCAGGGGAACAGCCTGGGACTCTGCTGGAGCCCAGAATGCCAGGCTGGCTCAGGAGGGAAGGGAGCTCTGAGAAACTGCAGCTGGAACTGAGAAACTGCTGCAGTGCTCCAAGGCACTGAAGTACTTTGGACATCTTGTGCCAGCTCCTGCCCTGGCACAGACACGTTCCGCTGTCCACAGCCACGGGGCACTGCCAGGGATCCATGGCAGCCCCAGCTGCTCTGGGCACCTGTGCCAGGCCTGGCACCTTGTGAGTGGAAACCATCAGTCAAAACTCCTGTAAAGCTCAGCCCTCATCCTGCCCAGGGCTCCAGGCTGGGGGTTCCTGCTCCTCCTGCACTGCTCTCGATGAAGATGAGGGCAGCGGCGCCAGGGGATCCAGCAGCCACTGCAAAGCTGGCATGGATCAAACACTGATTAAACATCAACATTGATTAAACCCTCCCTAAACCCCCCTCATGCCAGCGGGGATCACTGCTGGAACAGCAGATTCAGCCAGGGCAGGGGGAATGGGGCACCCCCAGGTACCAGCACCTCACAGCCCACAGCTCCCAGCAGGACCAGCACGGCTTCACTGGGAGGGTTTGAGCCGGGCTGAAGGGACCCAAGGGACCCAGATGTGGCCGATTTGGGCATTGATTGAGAGGGATCGGCGTGACCCCCACCCAGAGATGGGCACTGCCAGGGCGGTGCCAGGGCAGCTCCTGGAGCAGCAGGAATTGCCCAGGATGCAGCCAGGGACCAGCCCAGCCCTGCAGGATGGGCCCTGAGCCTGGAGCGAGCTCCTGCAGCCCGTGTTTGTGCTGCTGTGGGGACTGGGGTCTGCAGGAGCTCCTCTCTCCTGTCAGCAGGTAAAGAACCTCCCTGGTTTATGGTGTTGTCACAAGGCCCTGGGGATGGGAAGGAAATTTCCACTGCCTGTCCCTGTGGCCACAGTGCGGACAGGGGTCAGGCAGGAGAATCCCAGTGAGGGCACCCCTGAATGAGCCCCCACTGACCCAGTGCCCCCAGGAGAATCCCAGTGAGGGCACCCCTGAATGAGCCCCCACTGACCCAGTGCCCCCAGGAGCTTCTCCCTACAGCCAAGAGCTCCTGGCATCACCCACAGACACAGCTGGCATGTGGAGGGACAGCTGGGTCTGCCTGGCCTGGGGGCCCCCATGAACCCCCAGACCTGTGGGACAGGGATTCAATCCCATCAGCTCACAGGGCACTGTGTGCAGGGCCAGCTCCCCACAGCTCCATGGAACCCATCTGTCCCATGGCTCCCTGCATGACCAGTGCTCCTTTGGGAGGAAATTGAGCTTGGGCAGAAGGAATCCAGATTTCAGTTGTTTTGGGGGTGGTTGTCATGAGAGATCAATGTAACACACTTCCAGATCTCAGCTGCTCCTTCCTTGCAGCAGCTCCCAGGGCACCGTGCAGGCACTGCCAGGAGCTGGGCTGTCCCAGACCCCAGACCCCAGATTCTGTACCCCAGACCCCAATCCCAGATCCCACAGCAGCAAGGGTGAGCCCCAGCAGCCCCAGGACCCTCCCTGGCCAGCAAAGGCAGCCGGTGGCAGATCCAGGTGCTGCTGGGTGCCCCTGGCACAGGAGGTGCCCAGGCCGGTGCCGCCGTGCCCACGCTCTGCTCCCAGCACCGTGGTGGCCTCAGAGCACGGCGAGGTCACAGCCCAGAGCCAGGATTAACCCCTGTCCTTGGCTTTTAAACATTTACCACTCTGGGGAGCGGGGATGTTTGCCTGAGCCCTGCAGAGGAAACGCTCCACATTGAGGCCACAAAGGCTTCAATTCCTGCTGAGCAGGGGCCTGAGACAGCACTGAACAAAGGCACAGCCCTGAGGGAAGGGTTCCCTTTGCTGGGAGCCTCAGCACCTGCCCCGTGCCCACAGGTGCCCCAGGATGCCAAGGGCAGAGCCCTGCCCTGAGCGGGAGATGGAATCCTCAGCACCAAGGTTTGCTCGTACGGAAACTCTGCCCGTGGGAAAAGGCGTGGGGATGAGAACAGATAAATCTGTTCCTATCAGCAGACACTTATTTTTGTCCTTGTTTGGGCTTGCACCGATTTGTTAGATAAGTGACAATAGCAACTGTGTCAATTAGTACAGGAAGTGGTGGCACCAAGCAAGCCAAGGCTTCCAGAAATGGTTTTTAGGAATCACAGGGAGCGTTTCCCTCACCCATCCGCCTGGGCAGGACAGCCAGAGCACCCCAGTTTTATCCACCCCAGTGTTTCACTCCTCCCCTCATTTCACTGAGCAGATCTGCCACCTTCCCTTTGCTTTCCCAAACAAACCAAGGCACCCAAATGAGGATCCGCACAGAAAACCAGATCTGAGGGTTGGATGATCTTTTAATGTCCTTTCCAACACAAACCGTTCTGGGATTCTAAACCCAAACCACCCAAACTGCAAAAGCTCAGGCAGGCACTAAAGGGCATCACCGAGTGCTGTTAACACAGTCCCAGAACCCCGGGTTTGGGCTGGACACTGAATCCCACCTGTGCCAGGGCCTCCCACCCTCCCAGGGAAGGATCTCATCCTAAAATCCAATCTCAACCTCCTCCCTGCCGGTTTGAATTCCTTCCCTTTTTCCTGTCACTCCAAGCTCTTGAAGCGCTTGGAGTGCTCTCTGTGAATCAGCCCTGGTGCATTTTAAACACCAGAATTCCAGCTGGCATCCATAGAAAAGTCATTCCGAAGCGTTCTGGCGCTGCACAGCGTGGTGCTGCAAGGAGAGGCCCGGCGAATGCAGCTCGGGGTCAGCTCTTTCAGGGAGCCATAAAGAACCAGAGCAGCTCCTCTGACACTGCCTTATCTTCCCCGTTTATCTGAGAGTCCCCGGGATTACACAAGGGGCTGAAAGAGAACTTCAGGATGGTTTGCAGTGCACAGGTGAGGTGACCTCTGCCCCTCCCAGAGCCCTCTTGTGTAAGAGTTTTCCTCCCATGGCTGCCTCAGAGCAATGGAAATTTCCAGGGATCCCCAGGGCGGGCTGAGCGCTGCCTGCTGCAGAGCAGGGATGGATGGATGGAGCTGTGTCAGTCCTGCAGCCCAGGCTGGTCTTTGAGCTGGCAAAATCACCGCGAGGAGGATGAAGGCACCCAGGCCTTAATTCTGTATTTCACATTCTTAATTCTGGTGCTCAGCATTAAATCCACCCCAGAAGGGGTGGATGCTGCTGGTCCCCCCAGCCCTGCACATCTTCCCTGCAATCAGCTGGCCCCTGGCTGTCCTGGTTATTTCCATCCTCAATAACCACATTTTCTTGTGCCCAGCAGCCCAGGCACCTGAAAACTGTGCAAACTCGAAATGGGAGCTGGTCACTCTGCAGAGGGGCTGAAACCCCACGCACTGAGCCAACCACTGCTTTTCCTTCAGCTCCTAACGCTGGGCAAGCCCTGGCAGTTAAATAAATTAATTTCCTGGAAGGCAGCTTCATTTATCATCTGTGCAGAGCGAGCAGGCCATGCTCAGGGATGGGCAACGTGGATGGGCACAGGGGCAGGGCAGGGGCAGCACCCAGAGCAGGGATCCACAGCCTGGAGTGAGTGTGAGCAGCCAGGTGTGAGTGTGGGCAGCCAGGAGTGAGTGTGAGCAGCCAGGTGTGAGTGTGAGCAGCCAGGTGTGAGTGTGGGCAGCAGCCAGGTGTGAGTGTGGGCAGCCAGGAGTGAGTGTGGGCAGCCAGGTGTGAGTGTGGGCAGCCAGGTGTGAGTGTGAGCAGCCAGGTGTGAGTGTGGGCAGCAGCCAGGTGTGAGTGTGGGCAGCCAGGTGTGAGTGTGGGCAGCCAGGTGTGAGTGTGAGCAGCCAGGAGTGAGTGTGAGCAGCCTGGAGCGAATGTGGGCAGCCAGGTGTGAGTGTGGGCAGCCAGGTGTGAGTGTGAGCAGCCTGGAGCGAATGTGGGCAGCCAGGTGTGAGTGTGGGCAGCCAGGAGTGAGTGTGGGCAGCCAGGTGTGAGTGTGGGCAGCCAGGAGTGAGTGTGAGCAGCCAGGTGTGAGTGTGAGCAGCCAGGAGTGAATGTGGGCAGCCAGGTGTGAGTGTGGGCAGCCAGGTGTGAGTGTGAGCAGCCAGGAGTGAATGTGGGCAGCCAGGTGTGAGTGTGGGCAGCCAGGTGTGAGTGTGAGCAGCCAGGTGTGAGTGTGGGCAGCCAGGTGTGAGTGTGAGCAGCCTGGAGTGAATGTGGGCAGCAGCCAGGTGTGAGTGTGAGCAGCAGCCAGGAGTGAGTGTGGGCAGCCAGGAGTGAGTGTGGGCAGCCAGGTGTGAGTGTGGGCAGCCTGGAGTGAATGTGGGCAGCAGCCAGGTGTGAGTGTGAGCAGCTGGGTGTGAGTGTGAGCAGCCAGGAGTGAGTGTGAGCAGCTGGGTGTGAGTGTGAGCAGCCAGGTGTGAGTGTGGGCAGCCAGGTGTGAGTGTGAGCAGCCAGGTGTGAGTGTGGGCAGCCAGGTGTGAGTGTGAGCAGCCTGGAGTGAATGTGGGCAGCATCCAGGTGTGAGTGTGGGCAGCCAGGAGTGAATGTGTGCAGCCAGGTGTGAGTGTGAGCAGCCAGGTGTGAGTGTGGGCAGCAGCCAGGAGTGAGTGTGAGCAGCCAGGTGTGAGTGTGAGCAGCCAGGTGTGAGTGTGGGCAGCCAGGTGTGAGTGTGGGCAGCCTGGAGTGAATGTGGGCAGCTCCTGGCTCCTGGTGAACAGTCAGGGGCAGGGAGCACTGCCTGACTGTGCCAGGGACACAGGACCAGCCTCCTCCTGAGCAAAGCTTCCCATACCCTTTCTGGCACCCATTCTGGGAGCCCATCCTGAGCACAGCTCCTCTCCAGCCTCTCTGGTCACAATCTTTCCCTGGCACAGGGTGCCCAGAGCAGCTGTGGCTGCCCCTGGATCCCTGGCAGTGCCCAGGCCAGGCCGGATGGGGCTTGGGGCACCCTGGCACAGTGGGAGCTGTCCCTGCCATGGCACGGCTGGCACTGGGTGGGCTTTAAGGGCTCCTTCCTGTCTGAAGCATTCTGTGACTCCCAGAGCTGAATTTTGTTGCCCCATCAGCAGCAATGCCCAGGAAAGGGCCAGGCTGGAGCAGGAGGCAGGGGCAGAGACCCAGGGACGTGCAGGGCTAACACAGCCCTGGCAGCAGCAGCAGCAGGCAGACAACTGGAGCCTCTCCTGCCTGGAAAAGCTCCTGAGGCAGCAGCTTCCCAGCAGAGCAGCACCTGCACAGCCAAAGAGCCCCCGGGGAGAGCTGAGGGCTTTATGGACCCGTTTGTCAGCGCAGCCCTGAGCAGGGGCTGCCAGGGACCAAGGGTGCTCCTTGGTGCTGCTGAGCCCTGGGGCACACGGTGACCCCAATGCAGCACAGCAGAGGCTCTGGGAGCTTCGGCAGCAGTGAGTGACTCCCCTTCTCCCAGCTGGGGGCTGAGGGGACAGCAGGCTCCAGCAGGGCAGGGCACCCCAGCGCCTCCCACGCCAGGGATGCTGCAGGGCTGCAAATCACACAGGCACCCAAAATAGAGCTGAGGAGCTCCAGATCTGCCTCACGCTAGCAGAGACATTATTCCCCAGCACAAAGGGATGAAATCATGACAAGAGACACAAAAGACTGATGGAGCCAGGACATCCCTGCAGCGAGCTGTGCTCCGAGCCTGCGAGATGAAAAGCAGCAGCTCAGGGGGTGTTCCCAGGGGAAGCAGCTCCAGGAACAACGAGGATGTTCCAGGGCAGGTACACCCAGCTTGGCTCCCACTCACTGAGATGCTGCAGGAGGCTCAGGGAACACGGTCCCAGAGGGGCCTGGCCAAAGCTAACTGATAGCAGAGATGGGATTTCGTGCAACTCTGAACTCCTCACTGAATTCCAGGAAAGGGCAGGACAGGGCTGGTGCCTCTGGGCATCAGTGACTGCCCAGGAAGGTCCTGCAGGGCAGAGGGGATGTGGGGCTGTGCTGGGCTTTGGGTTCATTTTTAATCCCTGAAGGAAAGGTCATCTCACAGCATCCCAGAATGGTTTGGGCTGGAAGGAATCCTAAAGCCCATCTCATTCCACCCCTGCCATGGCAGGGACACCTTCCCCTGTCCCAGGGTGCCCCAATCCCTGTCCAGCCCGGCCTGGGCACTGCCAGGGATCCAGGGGCAGCCACAGCTGTGCCAGGGCCTGCCAGCAACTGCTTTAAAAACCACTCCTGGTGAGAGGGAAAATGTCACTAAAGCAGATAGAAACCGGTCATTTCTAGCAAGGAAAACAGGAGGCAAATTATAAATACTAAACATTTATTATTTTTCTCATAGGAAGGTTGCAAGATTCAATTTCAAACAACAGGACAAGGGTTTTCATTGCTGTTGGGATTTTGTTTTGCTTCTTGTAAGGGGGGAGAGAGAAGGAGGAACTGGGGTAGAGATACTACCAGGAGCAGTGCAAACTGAGATTCATTTCTTCCTTCAGCATGCCAGTGCTGACAGAACAGGCTAAGCCCTTCCCAGTTAAACCAATCTCTTTTCCAGTTTCTTGTACATCCCTGAACACAGTCAGGGCCCTCCTTGCCCTCCACCCTTCCCCTGGCAGCAGCGAGAGCCCTGCAGGGCAGTGCAGCCAACACTTCATCCCATGGGACCTGAACAGAACAGAAATGCACAGAATTCCCTCCTGTCAGCCACCGCCAGCCCCCTGCCACAAGCACGTGTTACACAGCCACAAACACACACACAGAGGCAAATCAAAGAACCCAAGAACACTCGACTTTCAGTGCGAAACTAAGGAAGGCAAGCTAGGAACAGGAGTTACTGACACCTTGTGCAAGTCCACCGTGGAACAGCTGGGAACGGGGGCACGTCCTGCCCACAGAAACGTTCCTTGGATGCAATGTTCCATGTTCAGTGCTCCTTGGGTGCACCCAGAGCTCCAGCCCGTCCCCAGCAGCAGCACCAGGAGTGTGCCAGGCTCAGCCCGGGGCTGGCACGTGCAATCCCATCCTGTGCATGTCCATCCTGAGCCCTGAGCCCCCAGGGCTCCCTCCCTGCTGCCCTCAGAAGTCAATGTTTGCCAGACCTGTGTGAAAACAAAGAGGGGTTTGGGGCAAGAAAGGAGGGTTTATTCTTACCCCCACTGCACCACGGTCCCTCACACACAGCAGGAAGGATGCTTGCAGAGTTATTTCATTTTTTAAACTGAAACACAAAGCATTTGGTGTGGGGAAAGCAGGAAAGGCTGGGCTGCACTTTTAAACCCTTTTTTGATTGTGATGCAGCAATTAATTGGATGAAGCCAATTTGCAGGAGCACTGGAATTATTCATGGTAGAAGGAACAACACAATGCTCAGGAACCTCAGGGTCTGAGGAAGACAAGGCAGAGGAAAGTACCATCATGAGGGCAGTAAATTCCCCCAGGATGAAAAAGCCCTGCTCTGGATTAAGGCACACCTATGCCATGTCCACTGGACACTTGGTTATCACCTCTGAGATCTCTTTGTAACTGCTGAGAGAGCTCAACCCCACACTGTCCTTTCACTAATCCCAGCACAGAGCAATGCTGAGACCCCCCAAAACTGCTATGAACAGGTGAACTTTTGGGCCTTGGCTCCTCTAGAACAGGCTGTGTGCTGCAGACACCACTTTGAGCCTGAAGAGATCCAATGCAGAACATGGGTTTGGAGCTCACAGCTCTGGAGGATTCAGGAGAGCAGCAGCACGAGCAGCAGCTCTGTCACAGCAGCAGCAGCAGCAGCAGGGTGCTGAAGAGCTCCTTTTACCAGTTTGTATTTGAAGATCTTCCTTTAGCAGCTCTGTTAGAGGCTGTGCTGCCCAGCCAGGCTGCAGAGACCAAATCCATTCCCATTTGCAGAGGAACAGAATAAATCTATCTCAATAAATAAAATCTGCTGGTGGGTACTCGGTCAGGAGCAGGGAAAGGGCAGGGAGGATGAAGGGGAGAAATGACACAAGAGTTTTCCTGGAAAGACTGAAATCCCAGAAACTGCAGCCAGAAAGAGACTAAGTGACTGCACAGAGCTGTCTTTCTAATCTGGACAAATAGAGGCTGTGGCCATCCCTGCTTCAGCCAAGCAACAATTCCCCTCATTTTATCATTTCTTGAGCAGCAGCAACACCCAAACGCTACAGAAAACCTAAATCAAGTCTCTCTCTTTGACAGAAATCCCAGCCTAGGAGAGACAGAATTTTCAGAACAAAAGGAACAGGTAGAAGAGTTCATTTCAGAGGGAATGTTCTTCCCCAAGGAGAAAGCAGTGTGGAAAACTTCAGTGTCAGATGGCTGCAAATGGGGACAGTGCAGAGAAGCCTGGGATAAGTAATACAAATTTATTTTTGTGTTGTCAGGACACTGTGCCTTCATATACCGTGTGCCCATATGGCACTTCCCATGCATGGGATTTGTAAACCTTTCAATTAGCACTGATGGGATAAAGCAGGCGGTTATTTAAAGGAACCCATACGGCATCTTCTGGGGGAAAAACTCCAGCTCCCTGCACTGGACAGGCTTCCCTTGGATGCCCAGAAAGCCCCAAAGGCTGTGGAGGAGCAGTGCCCAGCTGGGAGCAGCTCCCAGCCCAGGGAGGAGCAGCAGAGCCCTGGATCAGGGGGATTTGGGGTGTAACATCCCAGCCCAGCCCTCCCTCAGGACATCCCCATGGCAGGAGCACCCCCAGGGGCTGCAGGACTTTACCCAGGTTGCTGCTGTCCTTGGAAGCCCAGCAGATGCAGTAGTGCTGCATCAGCTGCTCAAACAGCTCCTTTTCATCCAGGAATTCAAGGGCTTCTATTCTGCGGGAATAAAACAAAGGTCGGGATTTGAGCTGGATTCTCAGCAGAGTTGTTACTGAATTGCTCACTCCATGGGAGTGAGAACTGTGGCCAGAAAGGCAGTCACCTCTCCAGGGAATAATTACAGATATTGTCCATGATGCCACCCCACCAATGTGTGGAACAAGTGACCCACAGGGTGCTTCCAGCTCCTCATCCCTGGCATTCCCTGTTCCAGGACCCATCTGGGTAACTCCTGACCAATACCAGGGCTGCTGCTGAGGCTCTCAGGGGCAAAAGTTCCTCAGTGCACTCCCAGGTGTGAGGAGCTGCAGAGGAGCACTCTGGGAAAGACTTTTCTAAAGAAAGAGCACTTGCCTCAGTGATTCTGGAGGACAGAGTTTACATAACCCTATTTCCTGGCATGTGGAACAAGTGCAAGGAGCTGAGCAGATCCAGGGTAGCCAAAAATGCTGCAGAGAAAGCACGAGCTCTGTGTCTGCACCAGTGCCATATGGTCCCACCACACAGCCCTGTTCCTATTTAAACCACCTCTGATTTCCACTCTCACCTGTTCAGTTCCAGGCTCTGAGAAACCCCCACAGGTGAATATCCTGACCAAGGGAACTTGTTCAGCTAATTTCATCTATTAATGACTCACAGCAATTCACATTATATCCCTAAGAAGTTGCTCCTTAAAATTTCCCACTGTTTAGCATTTAATGCAGGAAAATGAACAAAATCCAGGCAGAGTAGTGACTGTTAAACAGCCTTTAGTCCCTGTTCTGAGTTCTGCAGACCCAGCGGTCTCCCCCTCATGATTCCAACGTGTTGTGGTCTAACCCCAGCCAAAATCTTCACCAGGAACATCCTGGGGACTGCAAAAACTCAACACAGCATTTCTGTGGCATCTCCCATCTGCAAATCTCTGTCAGGAGATGCCTCCTGTCACACCCAAAGAAGCCATCACTGTCCCAGCCTGCTCCTGGCAGCGTTCACCCTCTGGATCATCAGTCCAGGCATGTGCAGAGCCTTAGGCTCAGGAGGGTTGTGTGGTTGTGTTCCCCTGGGCAGCACCTGGGGCAGCCTCATGTTCCACCAGGGGATCCCACGTGCATGGGAAGGACCTTGGAAATGGCACCTGAGGATGACTTTGGGGTCTCTCCCCCAGTGGTACCTTCTGACATCAGCCTGCGGCAGGAAGCTGTACACCTTCATCATATCCACGGCATGGGCATTGTCCCAGCCACTCCCCAGCAGCCGTTCCCTCTGCAAAACAAAGGGCAGCACATCTCTCACAGGCTCCAGGGCAAGCACAGGGCACAGCTTCTCCCCCTGAGGGTCTCACTGAGCTGACTGAGCTGGCCTTTAAGAGCTCCCAGACTCCTCACTGAGTGTGTGCTGTGATCTCTGCAGGGCCAGGCAGGGGTTTGTGCAAGCACTGACACTCAGCCAGCAAAGAGAAGCTCTGGGGTGACCCAACCGTGGCCTGCCAGGGCCTGAGGGAGCCAACAAGAAACATGGAGAGAGACTGTTTACAAGGGATGGAAGGACAGGACACCGAATGGCTCCCACTGCCAGAGGGCACGGCTGGATGGGATACTGGGAATTGGGAATTGTTCTTTGTGAGGTGGAGAGGCCCTGGCACAGGGTGCCCAGAGCAGCTGTGGCAGTGCCCAAGGCCAGGCTGGACAGGGCTTGGGGCACCTTGGGACAGTGGGAGGTGTCCCTGCCATGGCAGGGGTGGCACTGGATGGGCCCCACAGTCCCTTCCAAACCGATCCATTCCAGATTACATGGTAACGGGGCCAGCAAAGGGCTCAGTGCCTGTCTCCCCTGCCCTGGTCCCTGCTGAGCCCCCAGCCAGGTGAGCAAAGCCCAGTGCCAGCCCCGTGCCCCTCACCTGGGAGTCCAGGGAGCTGCAGAGCTCCACCCCAGCCAGGGTGCAGTGCCGGCGCTGCAGGTTCTCGATCATGATCTGCCCGAAGCGATCCCTCATGTTCACCTGGGGACACAAGGACACAGCAAAGCCTGCTAAACCCTGGCACTGCTGGGTCACAAAATGCCAGCCCACAGCAGCTCCCGGTGCCACGGGGACAGTGCCCCTGCCCCAGGGACACCGGGGCTGGCAGCACAGCTGCCTCTGCCTCAGCTCTCCAGCACTCACTGACAGCTTGGAAGATGCTGTCACTAACTCCTGCAGCCACCTAGTTCCCCTGAGGCAGTGTTTTACTTCCACAGGAGAACCAGAGTTCAGGCTGATGTGATTTTTGCTCCACTTTGCCAAAGAACACAGAGGTAATTATGTAATGTTATACAGCCAGAGCCAGCACTCAGCGTCGGTTCTTTTTGCTCTGCTTTAGCTAAATCAATATTCTATGGTTTTTTCCACGTATGGATTAAGTCTCAATTATTTTGCTTCAACATACTTCAGAAATTGTCTTTCAGAATAGCTGTATTTTCCCTACAATGAGCTAACCAAGCTACAAGTTAAAACACATTACTCCAGAAATTGAGCAGAAACTGCTGTTCCTACAAAAGGACAGGGCCCACTCTCATTCCCCAACAACTCCCACCTACGAGAGCAATTTCAGTGACAACAATGCGGGTCTAAAAATGCCCCTCTGGTTTTACCTGCTCATAATTGATAACCATGGCCACGGGGAAGGTGCTTGCTGCCCACTTGAGCAGGCTGGCAGACTGCTGGGGGGTCATGTAAACCAGCACACACTCGGCCACCAGCAGCGTTGGCAAACTGTAAAACAAAACCACAGCAGAACGTGATTTCCAGCACAGGAACAAGAAAAATCTGCTGAGGATTGCGAGCAAGCAAGTCACTCCATGTCTGCACAATTTCCTGAAAGAGCTCCATCTTTTATGAACTAGACGCTGAAGACTGAATGAAATCTCTTCATCACATTGACTCAAACTGGGCTCTCTGGCAGCTGTGCATTAATGAACCACAGAGACTCCTGTGAACCAGAGATTTTAGGGATCAATCTCCCCAAAAGTCAGCCCTGAGCACAGAACAGTGTGTATTCTCTAAGTCCTCTCTGACAGCAAGAACTATGTGTGTTAAAATTCCCTTTGCAGGACAACTGTGCCCTGCACACACAGCTCCCACTCTTGCAGAGATCAGTGAAATCAGGCATTAATTACAAACAGAAAAAAAAAGTTTTCTCTTTAAAAGAAGTTCTAGGAAGAATTTTAATTAGACAAATTTGTTCAGTATCTGTAAAACAATCTTCACATATTATTATCTAACAAAATGTAATCCATAGTTTGCACGTTGCCTCTTCCCCCTCCATCCACAAAAGAACAAAAATAGACATCTACACAAGTGATTTTCTTCACAATTATTGAGTTTGCTTTTAATTGCTGGAATGAAAGGGGAAAAAAAGTCACTAGAAGCAGGAGAAATTCCACAAGGAGCAGCAATGTAGGCAAGCAAGGCAACATTTCAGAGGATGGAAGTGTAAAGAATTAAATGGCAATTTGATGCATTCTGCTTCCCCATATGCTCTCTCCCACCCAGCCAGATCTCTGCTATTTATATTGCTTCCATTTGAAAGGTCTGTCCATCATCCACTCAAAAACTCAACTCCTGCCCCCCCAAAGCCTCGTGTTCAACAAGAGAACCCCAGAGGAGCTTTGGGATTCAGATCCCAAGGACGCTGCTGCAGCCCCACCAAAACATTTAGGAAACAACAGGGGTTTGAGAGGAGGCCACAGGAAAGAATTACAGAGCTGAAACTCAGAAATCACAGAATGCTGGGATGGTTTGGGTTGGGAGGGATCACAGAGACCAGCCAGTGCCACCCCTGCCATGGCAGGGACACTGCCACTGTCCCAGCTCCCAGCCAGTCCAGCCTGGCCCAGGGCTTCCACAAGCCCCCATTGGAAAAAGCCCACCAAAAGCCAATGAAACCCCAGTGATCTTACTGTGTATCCAAGCTGAAAAAAACCCCATTGTAAAAAAGCCACCAAAAGCCAATGAAAGCCCTTACTGTGTATCCAAGCTGTGTTTCCTCAGCTTCTCCTCCAGGTCTGAGGAGGAACGGAGGTCTGCCCCTACTATGGAATATCGACTGGAGTCCAGGCTGTGGGAATCTGCAAGGAAATGTGAGACACCAACGTTACCAGTGAGGGATGTGCAGTTATCAATCAAAAACACTGCCCAGGAGCACAGGAATATTGACTGGAGTCCAGGCTGTGGGAATCTGCAAGGAAATGTGAGACACCAACGTTACGAGTGAGGGATGTGCAGTTATCAATCAAAAACACTGCCCAGGAGCACAGGAACTGGGAGGCCAAGTTTGCTGTGTTACACCCAACTGTGAGCAGCAAACTCTTCCTTTCAAGCCATGAATTCCCCTCCTGGCTGTGTTCTCCATCACCAGCAGACCCTGCAGGAGCCTGCTCTGCCTCTGCAGCCACGCTGAAGCAGAGAGGTTAGCCCAGCTGTTACCATGGTTTCCAGCAATGCAGAGAGAAGAAAAATGGCAAGATTAAAGGCAGGGTTTGTGTTTGGTTTGGGGAGTCTTCTTAGACTGCCCAATGTATGTACATAGGAACTACATAAAAGTACATCCATTTCTGAAAAGCTAAGTGGCAATATTTCAAATATTAACAACAGATATAGCTAGAGAAATTAACTGCATATGTAGTTATGTAATAAATATGGGGAGCAGCCAGAGACTTGGGGCCAAGAAGAAGTTATCATTTAGCCTTTTGGTATGATTTAGTGGTGGCATTTAAGGAAGGAGTCAAGTTACAGAGGGTATTCTGTTGCTGTTGATATTCCCCTGGGGTACAACAGGACCCTGTGGGTGCTCCCCAGCACAAAGGAGGGACAAATCCCAGAGGAGCCCCTGGCATCCTGGCACAGCTGGGAGGGAGCAGCAGAGCCTCCTGCCATCAGTGACTGACACCCAGCAGCAGTGAGCACCCAGGGGAGCCCAGTGCCCACAGGAGGCACTTCCCAAGTGCTCCATCAAACCCAGCCAGAGCCAAGCCCTGCACAACACTGGGATGGCTCTGGAGGGGACTCCAGGCCTCCCTGGGCAGCCCCTTCCAGTGCCTGGCCACCCTTTCCATGGAGAAATTCCTCCTGATGTCCAACCTGAGCCTCCCCTGGCACAGCCTGAGGGAGCAGAGAAGTGGCTGAAGGGGCAGGGTGAAAGGGGTTTCCATTCATGAACAAAACAACGGGGGACAAGTGTGGGGTTCCCAATTATCCCAACACACAGTGACCAAACATCCCAGAGGATCACCTCTGGTTTTCAAGTGACCAGCTCTCTGGAAGTGGCACTAGCAAGGGAAATAGCTGCCATTCCAGCAGCACTTGGGAGCAGATCCAGGAACCAGAAACAGTTCAGAAAGAGAGTTACAAGGGAAGAAAAGAGAAAAAAAACTTGTGCGGCATGTTGAATGATTCAACATTTTGAGTCAAGGCTTTTTCCATGTGCATGTTCTGTAATAGCTTTACTACTTCCCACACCCTTCTATTTAAGTGATTACATCAAGGCCATGATAATGGCATCAAAAAAAGCCACCCAAAAACCCCACCACACACAGGGAAGTGTTTAAATAGGGACTGGTTTCTGTCCATGGATACGGCACCGCGAGCGTCAGCCACCACAATTAGTAGGGAATTAATGCCAGCTCCCTGTCCGGCTTCGGAGGCTGGGTCACACAAATACCTCAATAAAGAACAGAAATAAAAGCCAGAAATAAACCACAAAACTTTTTAAGTGATCTGGGAGAGAAGGAGCACAAACACTCCAAGGTGGAAGTAAACGTTCCTTGCTCACAGCTCATTGATTTGAGCATTCTTATCATAAAACCTGAATTGGTTTGGGTTGGAAGGGACCATAGAGACATCCAGTGCCACCCCTGCCATGGCAGGGACACCTTCCAGTGTCCCAGGCTGCTCCAGCCTGGCCCTGGGCACTGCCAGGGATCCAGGGGCAGCCACACTTCTCTGGGCACCTGTGCCAGGGCTCCCCATCCTCCCAGGGAAGGATTTCTCCTCAGCATCTCACCTGAATTTCCCCATGTTCAGTCTGATCATCCTTAACTAGGCAGACTTCAGCTGCTCCATCACCTCTCCCTTAGGGAGCAAACACACACTGGCTGCAGGGCAGTGACAGCTGGGACAGCTGGACCTGCCACTGTCCTCAGCCTGGGGGCCACAAATCCATGCACAAACACCCCAAAACCGCCTGGGACACGGTCTGGCACCAACTCCTACCTCCCTGCAGAGCTGGGGCTCCTGGGGCTGTGCTGGGCAGGGCAGGGCAGGGCTGGGATGTCCCTGGGGGTCCCTCCCCACTCAGGGGGTTCTGTCAGTATGAAGTGAGCAATGTGCTGCCCAGGCTGAGCAGCCTTGCTGCAAATGGATTGCACAATTCCTGCCCATGCACAGGGCAGCTGGAAAAGGAAAAACCAGCTCCAGCTTGGCAGCACAGTCACATGCTCCCCATTGATTTCCTCTGAGGAACAAGAGTTTGTTTTACTTGAATTGATTCTGTGTGTGTGTGTTCAAACCCCCCTGCTCATCCCTACGGCAGTGCTGTGATTCATGCCAGTGCCCTAGTGCTGGCACAGCCAGTGACATTTGGGGCTTAAACCACTGCAAATCCCACTCCAGGCACTGACTCCTACCAGGCACCATCACCAAAACCTGGTGTTTTTAGTGAGGTGGTTTAGTTGGGTTTAGTGAGGTTGTCTGGTTGGGTTTAGTGAGGTTGTCTGGCTGGGTTTAGTGAGGTTGTTTGGTTGGGTGCTCTCCTCTAGAGCTGCCCTGGGCTCTGTGTGATGCTCACCCTCACCCTGTACAAAGATTCTCTCTGTTCTTGGCTGAATGAAGGTTTGAGAAACACCAAACTCAGATTTAACTGGAGAACTACAAGGGAGGGGATGGGGAAGGGGGAAAGATGAGCCCTCCTTCCCACCTAGCCCAGCCAGGCACAGGTCCAGCTCTCCAGGGACGACCAACAGAGAATGCTCTGCCCTGGGCACACACTGTGTGGTTACTGTCCATGGCTCTGGACACAGGAACAGCACAAGTGGTTCAGATGTCACAGGCACTGAACAAGACAAGCCTGTAGTAACTGAGTAGTAGCAGGAGCTGCTTACAGCTGCCTTTTGACCTGAGCACGCTGAATCTTTTCTTCCAGCTGTGTTAGACCTGCTGCTGTGCAGAGGAGGCCCCAGGCCCTCCCTGCTGCCCTGACCCAGCTGTGGGGCAGCCCTGCAGCCTCCAGGCACACCAAGCTCTGCCTCTGCCACCACAACCCAGCTTCCCTCTCCCACTCCCTCCTCACCTTAGTGCAGCAATCTCCTGGAGCTTTTCCAAGAGGCAGCATGCAGGATATATTGACTCCAGTGATTTCATCGGGATGTTCATGCTCAGGTACCTGTGCAGCTTTCCAGAGCAGCAGCCCCTGCAGCCTGCTCTGCCCAGCCCCAGCTTCATCCACAGCCCAGCAGGCACTGCCACACTCTCAGCTTGTCCTGGGAGCCCAGGGTCAGCCCTGCACGTACCCTGACACCCACACTGGCCACAAGAACCTCTGGGGATGGAGGGAAGCTGAAAGAGCCAGCACAACTCAAACCAGGATTGCAAACAGCCTAAACAAACCATTCCTGGTGTGCAGAGCCAGCAGTGTGACTGAGGTGGGGAGGCAGACATAGGGACAGGATCCCAAAATCCTGAGCAATTCCCCACCTGGCAATGCTGCTCCCTGTGCCAGTGGTAACCCCACAATACTGCAGGTCTAACACCATCCCAGGTCAGACCAGAGGTCTCCCCGGGATGATCCCAGCCCTCCAGAGGCCAACAGCAGCTCCCAAGGGAAAAGTCAAAGAGAGGGAACATCATCTAACACTGGCACCTAAGTTGTTTTCCAGCTTTTTCTCAAAAATACTTAGAATTGCTTTGTATTTCTGGACCATTACTGAGCTCATGCTTTCATCCATCTATTTATTCTAATACCCAGATCCTGCAGGAAGGCAGCAATAATCATTTACATGTGAGGCACAAACTGTTTTCCCCCCCATGTGCATCACTTTCTATTAATCCACATTGAAATCATCATCAAGTCACTAATTTCACAAGATACTTCTGCAGTTCTTTACCACTCTTCAGAGTTTGGATTTGCCAACAAGCTGCCACTTACTAATCACTATTTTCCCAATTTTTTCTTAGTGTTGAACAACAACATACCCTCAAGCACAGATCTCCCTCTCCTCCAGAACAAAAATGAACAGCATATGCTCGCCCTCCATCCCAGCTCCTCATCCATATGAGAGCCATTCCCTCCCCACCACCACTGTGCCATTTCTCTGGCACACTTTGGCACAGGACACTTGGTGCAGCTCAGCACCTGCACTGAGAACACGAACTCAGTAGAACCCAGGCAATTTTCCACAGGTAAAAAGGTTTTCAGGTGCAGTCCTGACACAAAATTACAATTATAGAATGACTTGGGCTGGGAGGGACCTTAGAGATCACCCAGTGCCACCCCTGCCATGGCAGGGACACCTTCCACTGTCCCAGGGTGCCCCAAGCCCTGGCCAGGGATGGGAGCCCACAACCTTCTGTTCCCTAATGAGGGTGCAAACCAAGAGACTACAGCATCTCACACCACCTGAAATCATTATCCTTTTAACACTAAAATGTATCAAACAGCACTGGCTCATGGGCCTGGACTGTGCAGGCTGTGTTTCTGCTGTGAAAACTCTGCTAAATGTAAAGATTTGTGCTCTTAATGAGACAGAAAGCAGATAAACACTCAACAGATATTTTAATCCAGTATCCATGCCTCTCTGTAGCACTTTTTCCTTTCCTGTGACAGAAAAGGAGCTACATATGAGAGAAAAAGAAAAAAACCCAACAACTTTCTGCCAGAATAAAACCACTTAAAGAGAAGACATTTCTAACATGATACAGAACAAATGGGCAGGAGTCTGTAAGAGAAGAAAAAAGCCTCTTTTCCCTCCCAATTCTCTGTCCAAACAGCATTTCAAACATTAAAAGCCTGCCCACATAGCAGAACAAAATGATCAGAAAAGTTTTAAAAGTGCTGCAGTACATCACTGACTGAGTTTGAAGATGACTCACCTATTAGAAGAGAGTCCCCTGAATGGGATTCCATAATTGGTTTTGACAGGGGAGGTTTTGATCTGTGGGAAGAAGGAAGAAGCATCTCAGAGCAGTTAAGCCTGTTGAACAGAGTGCTTACAGCTTTTTTCTTAACATATATATATATGTGTGTGTGTGTGTGTTTGTGTGTGTGTGCCAAAAGCAGCCGAGGGAATATCTCTGCCCTCTGCTGGAAAGGAAAACCTTTGCAAGCCTGCTGAAGCTGGAGCTGACTGTTACACACAATTTCTTTAATTCTGAGAGAACCTTTCAAGAGAAATCCAGGCACTGTAACAAGCCCTCAATAAGCCCGGATGGATTCATTCCAACAGGACATTCCCAGCTGTCCTGCTTCCAACTGAACAGGCACATCTGGGACTTCAGGGCTGTCCTCCCCAAAGCTTTCACCCACCCCCTTCTGCAGCCTGGGACAGGGGCTGCAGAGCCTGCCTGCACCATGAGCCTTTATTGTACATGCAGTCCTGGAATGGTTTGGGAAACCACCTCAGAGCCCACCAGAGCCAGCCCTGCCATGGCAGGGACACCTCCCTCTGTCCCAGGTGCTCCCAGCCCTGTCCAGCCTGGCCTGGGCACTGCCAGGGATGCAGGATCTGCTCTGGGCACCTGTGCCAGGGCCTGCCCACCCTCACACCCCAGAACATGAAGAGTTTCTCAGCAGAGATGAAATAATGCCCTGACTGACAGCCAGTCCCCACAGCTGAACACACACTTACTTGATATTGTGTATTTTTCTTGCAACGATCATTGGGAAATCCACTTCAAAATATTTCCTAGGGAGGAGATTTTCATCCTGGGAATTGGAGGAAGACACTAGAGTTAGGGACACTCAAGTTTCCCATGCACAGGACGAGACACAAGCAAAATCCTGAACAGTTCTGGTTTGGCTTACAGTGCCATTTGTAACAGTGTCTCACGGCTTAAAACCCAACAAAAACCAGCTGAGAGATGTTAGAATGCCCTCTAAGAGCTAAAGAAATGATTTATCACTTGATGTAATCACAAAAGCATAGGTGAGACGGGAAGGGACCCCTGGAGTTCACCCAGTGCAAGCTCTGCCCAGGCAGGGTCACCCAGAGCAGGTGACAGGAACGTGTCCAGGTGGGGCTGGGGTGTCACCTGAGAGGAGAGGGACTCTGACCCGACACAGACACTGAAACACACCCTGCAGCCTGGTCTGGGCTGTAGGAGAGCACAGCAGACTGACAGCATTTACCAGGATTTCCAGCACAGGACTGTCAGCGCAGCCCTCCAGGGAGGAGCAGGAAGGTTCTGCACAGCCTCACGCAGACAGCGAGCACACTGCAGCTCTGCCCCAGCCCACAGCCAGAGCACAGGCACACCAGCCTGCCTGCACTACAAAAGAGAGGAAAGCCCTTCGTTCCACGCTGGCAGGGTTTCCCAGCCTGCTGGAGAGGCCGTGCCAAGCCTGTCCCTTGCAGCAGGGCCTTTGTGATGGATGTGCTGCCCGTGCTGGCTCTCACCCCGTGCCTTTCTGAGATGAGACCAGCACTCAACACTCCAGCAACTCCCTGCTCATTCATTGCACCACAGCTGCTCTCTGCAAGGACACAGACCTGGAATGACAGGCCCCACTTCAGCTCTGAAAAGCACTGTTACCAAAACAGTATTTGGGCAGAGCTTTTGTAGAAACGTGGGTAAGAGAAAAGCTTCACATCTCAGGGAAAAAAAAAATTAGAACTGTCTCCCTTCCACTGATGGAATACAATAAATTGTGACCAAGCAAAATGCTCCTCAGGCCTCCCTCCAGAACCCAAATTTACCCATGTAAATGCTAGTGGGAAGACAGTTCACTCAGAGGTGTGTTCACCCAGAATGACACCATCACACAACACCTGAGTAACTGAATTTCCATGAATTACACACACACAAACACTGCTATTTATGGAACAGGCTGCCCAGAGCAGCTGGGGCTGCCCCTGCATCCCTGGCAGTGCCCCAGGCCAGGCTGGACAGGGCTTGGAGCAGCCTGGGATAGAGGAAGGTGTCCCTGCCAGGGCAGGGGTGGCACTGGATGATTCTCCAGATCCCTTCCAATCTGTGATTCCATTATTTACATAAATAAACTCACAACTGCAATCCCAGGGAATGCGGGGTAAGTGTGGCAGCAGGTCAGGGAGTGTTCCTGCCTCTGCACCCATCCCTGGAGAGCTGCAGGGTCCAGTCCTGCTCCGCAGGAAACACAAGGAGCTGCTGGAGAGGGTCCAGCAAAGGCCACAGAGATGATTTGGGGTCTGGAGCATCTCTGTGATGAGGAGAGACTGCAGGAGCTGGGCCTGGTCAGTCTGGAGAAGGGAAGGCTGAGAGGGGATCCCATCAATCCATACAAATCCCTCCCAGGGGTGTCAGAGGATGGTGCCAGACTGTTTAGTGACAGCACAAGGAGCAGTGCCCAGAAATCAAAACACAACAAAATCCATGTTAACATGAGGAAGAACCTCTTTGCAATGAGGGTGGCAGAGCCTGGGACACGTTCCTGTGTCACCTGCTCCAGGTGACCCTGCCTGCCCAGGGGCTGCTCTGGATGATCTCCAGAGGTTCCCTAAAGCCCAGCTATTGTGGGGCTGTGTGGGAGCTGCTGCTGTGCTGCCCCGTGGCACAGAGCCAGCCTGCAGAGCCCAGGGCAGCCCCTCAGGGGTCCCCCAGCCCCTGTCCCAGCCAGGCCTGGCCCTGCAGCCCCCATTACCTTCAGCCTCCAGAACAGGGTGTCCATGCCAGCCCCGAGGTTGACAATCTGAGAGTTGCATTGTGTCTTCTGCAGGAAAGCCTTGATCAGGTAACTGACCCCGTGCACTCGAGCATAATAACCTGCAGCACACACAGAGCTGGGAGTCACCCCTGGCACACAGCTCTCCAAGGTCAGCACTCAAGCAGGTCCCCAGGCACTCTGCAGGGACAATAATGCCCTCTTCTTAACTACCTAAGGGCTTTCCTTTTTCTTTTTTAATTACAAACAAAGCCCTGTGCACTGATAAAACCCAACTCCTTGGGCAAATAGAAGTTTTAGTCAAGTTTCACCTGAAGCAGAGCAGAATAATTCTGCACTCGCAGAGACCCAACTGCCCTGGGTCAAACCAACATTTCGGACTGCTTTGAGGAGATCTCTACACAGGGACACACTGAGACAGCAGAAAAGGAAAGAAATAGAGTTGCTTTCAAAAAGCAAAGGAAGAGAGTTTTGACTCACAGATATTTCAAAGATCAGACACAGCATGGATGGAATTAGTGCTGTGAAGAAACCTCCTCTCACTCTCTCACACATTCCCACCCCCAACCCCAGGGTGCAGAGGTGTTGTCAGGACAGGTGAGGTGTCCCCATCCCCGTTCCAACTTGCCTCTGTTGATCTCAGGTGCCTTCCTCTCTTTGGCTTGTCTCACAAAATGCTGGATGTAAGGGTCCTTCCAGTAGCCAACGCTCACAGCAAACCTGTGCAGCAGCAGGGAAAAGAGACAATTATGAAATAAGGCCCCCAAAATTTACCCTAAAAGACACACAGGCTGGAAAGGTCCCTCTGCCCTGGGTGTGCACATGCAGACATGGTTTAAAAATCAGTTCCATGTGTGGAACTACCTGAGTTAAGAATTCATATAAAGTTTAGTTAGAAATTTTAGCTGTTACCCTATTCAACAAGCATCCTTTTAATGGCCTCTCCATTATTGGATGAAATTTTGTGAGCAAAGACTCAAATCCCAAATATTCCCTCCTGGGGGAGCAAGAAGATGAACTGTCTGTCTGCAGCTCCTCAGGCACACAAACCAGGCTTTACTTGTACCTGCTGTATGAGACAAGGTGTTTGCACTGATTCCAGAGCTACCACATCAGTTTACAGTAAAACAGTTCTGTTTAACAGAACTTATGGCTTTTACAAGTGATTCCCCAAGGAAAACTCTCTCCCCAACAAACGCTCTGCTGCTCTAAAGCCCAAAAGGACAGCCCGACCAAGAGAGGGGTTAAATTCACACACCAGGGCGGTGACAGCCATCCCCTGCCAGGGCCCATCCCGGCGGGAGCAGGGAGGAGATGGAAAAGCGCCAGGCGGGCCCTTGGTTCAGCTATGGAACGCTTCCAGTCACTATCAGCCCCGGGAAGCACCGCAGGCCGGCTCGGGACGGGCCCGGCGGGGTTTGGGGCACCGGGGGCGGCTCGGGGCTCACCGCAGGTCCCGGAGCATCCCGCTGCTCCCCGGGGCTTCCCCCGCGCACGCACCGGGACCAGCTCCGAGCGTGACCCGGCCGGGCCCCGCGGCCGATGGAGCCGGGGCGCACGCACAGAGCCCGGGCACCGGGACGGGCCCGGACCGCTCCTGCTCTGCTCTCCCGGGAGCCGCCCGAGCCTCGCCCGCGCACTGCCCAGCCCCGCCGCGGGGAGCACCGGCCCTGCCCAGCCCGGCCCGGCTCCGGTACCGTTTGCAGACGGACGCGTCCTCGCAGGTGCCCCGCACCGCCTCGTCCGCCTCGTCGGGGCCGGTGGCGGCCGCCATGGAGCGCGCGGGGCCCGGCCGCTGCCGCCGCCCCTGCGGCCCGCCCCCCGCCGCCGCTCATTGGGCAGCCCCCGCGGGAACTCGGCGGCCATTGGTCCGTGCGCTCACGGAAATGCACAGCGCCCAATGAGAGCGCGCGGGATGCAGCGCCACGACCAGGAAGCGGCGGCTGTAGCGCAAGGCGAACAGGGAGTTGTAGTCCGGCACCGCTCGGCGGAGCGGCGGGGATGCGGGGGATGCGGGGCTGCGACTGTCCGGTACCGGGCGGCCCTGCCAGGGAGATCGGTCCCACTGCCCCTCGTGAAGCAGCAGCACCCGGCGCCAGCGAGCGAGCGGCGCAGGAAGATCCGCGGCGCTGAGCAGCGGCGCCATCCGGGCTGCGGGCGGGACATCCGGGCCGGGGGCGCCGATCACGCGCGGTGCGGGCGGAGGGCAGGGCCGGAAGCGGCGGGGGCCGGGCCGGGCCGGGCCGGGCCGGGCGGGCGGTGCTGGGGCGGCGGCGGGGCCGGGGGCGGCCGGCGCAGAGCGGCGGGGCCCGGGCAGCCCGGGGCAGCGGCCGCCGCCATGAAGAAGCAGTTCAACCGCATGAAGCAGCTGGCCAACCAGACCGTGGGCAGGTGGGCGGCGGCGCCGAGCCGGGCCGGGCGCGGGGGCTGCGGGGCCGTTCGGGGGAGAGGCTCGGGGGGATTGCGGCAGCGGCGGGCCATGGGGGAAGGCTCGGTCCGCCGTGCCGGGCTCTGCCCCGCCCGCCCGGGGTCGCAGCCACGCCGGGGTCCCGGAGCTCCGGGGGCTCTCGGGGGTCCCGAGCCCCTCCCGGCCCCGCGGGGCCATTTGCATCGGGCGCTGCCTGTCTGCGCCCCGGCGGCTTTCGTTTCCTTTCGCTTCCTTTCGTTTCCTCTCTGCCGAGGTGTTTGCCCCGTTTCTGCTTTCTCTCCCATCTGAGAACGCTCCGAGAGTGCCTCCCCAGGAGTTGACTCGCCTTCCCAGGATTTGATTTTATCAAAGCCACCAGGAGCCCTGTGGGTACAATTGCCATCGGGTTCCAGCTGCCCGAGTCCGACTCGGGAGGTTTTCGACCCAAGCGGGCAGTAACAAATCTGTGCCCGGACAGGGAAGTGCCCTGCAGCCGCGGCTGTCCCCGAGCGCAGCATGCAAATGTCACCGCGCTGCTTCTCTGGCAGAAACCAATGCAGAAACTTCCTCCTCTTTTAGCAAAGGTTTCATTTGAAAATCAGTTCTGATATTGAGGGTTTAAATTGAAAGTCTGTACTGGTGCTGATAGTGTAAAGTGTTTATCTGAATTTATGTCTTGGTGGCCTCCTTTCCAAGAACTCCCTCCACGGGTGTTTGTTTTCCTTGGAGCCCACACAGCCCAGGGCAGGTGTGCCAGCTAAAAAGCCCAAGGAGGAGATTTTTAATAGGTTTGTTTTGCTATTAAAGAGGGAACAACTTCCTAACCAGCCTCGTCCTCTCGTTCCCATTTCACGTGAATCAATGGGTGTTTTATGTTGTTGGGGGATTACTGGCATTCCCTGTCGGCGTGTGTCAGCCCCCAGCTGCTAATCCCGGGCGGAATGCGGAGCAATCCGGGCTGTACCGGGCAGGATCAGCGGCCCGGGGTGCGCAGGAATGCAGGGCAGCACGGAGCCAGGGTGGGGAGCCTGGCACTGACCTTTGCCCGGGCACTGGGTGTGGTGGCTGGGCAGTTCCTGCCCCACACCTGGCCATGGACTCGGGGTGCCCTGGGCACGCAGGGCAGGCTGGTTTCACTCAAGTGCTGACACTGCTCTCGTTGGTTTTCATTAAAAATTACACTGCTCTCGTTGGTTTTCATTAAAAATTACACTGCTCTCGTTGGTTTTCATTAAAAGCTGCAGAAGTGACACCGAGTCATTTGGTTTAACATGTTTGGTATTCATTAATGATGACTATTTTGTATTGCTCACATTTCATGTGCTAGTCAAGCATTCCTGTAGTCACCAGGGCCTTATTTTGTTCCCCAGAGTGAAATCCCCGAGCAGGGAGGGCTTTTAACAGGTTTCACTTCCAGCTATCAGGGCTGAGGCTTTCAGGTTTGGTGTGAGGGCTCACGAAGACATGACAGACATCCAGCAGGATCCTGCAGGCAGTAGGATGTGTTCTGTTGGGTTGTATTATGTTCTGTTGAGTTGTGTTATGTTCTGCTGAGCTGGAGAGCTCATTTGTTGGTTTTTTACACTGGGATGGGATGAGGGGATCAGGAGGATCCCTGTGGGTGCGTGAATGCCTGCAGAGGAGGTGGCTCAGTGTTCCAGGGCCCTGCAGGGAAGGAGCTGCTGCTGGGAGCAATTTGGGATCTGTGTGAGGGGTCCATGCCCTGGATCCCTGCCTGGCTGCTGCAGCTCCTGGTGCTGTGTTTGGAAGGTCTGTCTCCTCCTGCCCTGCTTCCAGGGCTGCCATCCCGGGCCTTGGACCCCAAATAGCACACCTGGCATCAGGGAAATAACACCTGAATATGGGAAATAAGAAAGGATGGGCAAGAGCTCCATCAAAGCTGAGGAATGGCATTGATGAGAAGGCTGTGAGTCCACAGATGGAATTATATGGAGTTATGAAATACGTGTAGGAAACTAATTAAAGAGGGGATTAGCTCAGTGGAACAGGATTCCACAATAATTAATAGATGTGTTAAATATTTTGCAGCAATTATCTCATGGATGTTCTTGGCTGCCTTAAGTGTTCAATCTGCTGCTGAGGACTTTATATTTCGTATATTGGACAGATTTGTTGTCAGTGCTGCTGAAGGGAGCAGCACAAGCCCTGGGAAACCTAAGAAGTGAAATATCAGAGCTTGGGCAGGGTGACTGAGACACAGCCTGGCCCTGGAGGTGGCACCACAAGGTGATCTCAGGGCAGGCTTGGCTGGAGGGCTGGACTGGGAGTCCTGGTGTGTGTTGGTGCCCGTGGCATCCTAAAGGCTCCCACATCCAGTCAGGATCATTCCCAAAAAGCAGGGCAGGGCTGGCCAGGAAATGATCAGTTCCTCATCAGCTGAATTAGTGCATTGCCATCAAGTGGCATCTTTGCCCACAGCGGGCACAGGGCTGATCAGCCAGAGGAACCAGCTCCGAGATGGCTTTATCTTGAGCTACATCCTCAATCCAGCCACAAACAGCTGGGAAAGTGCAGTTAGGCTGAGTAAACTAGCTGGGGAGGGAGTGGAGCAGGAGGGAGTAACTTCAGTTCTGAGCTCCATGAATTTCAGGTGGCCTGTGATTCCTTAGGGGCCACGTGCTGGGATTGCTTTTGGTGGGATTTCTGTCCTAATTCCTCTAAACCTTCATCTCTTTGGAGGCCCAGGGCTTGTATGCACTGGGAGCAGCTTGGCCTGGGCACAGAGCAGCGAGGGCTGGTTTGGGATGTGCTGTGTCCCAGGTGTGAGCAGGTGGGATCCCATTCCCTTGGGATGGGGCTGGTTTGGGATGTGCTGTGTCCCAGGTGTGAGCAGGTGGGATCCCATTCCCTTGGGATGGGGCTGGTTTGGGATGTGCTGTCTCACAGGTTTGACAAGGTGGGATCCCATTCCCTTGGGATGCTCCCTGAGCAGATCCTCACTCCAGCACAGCACCTGAGTGTTGGGCCCAGGAATTTAAATGGCATTGTGTTTGATGTCAGCAGAGTAATTCTTCACCCATCTACAAGGGCTTGTCTTGGTTTCCTTTTACCCTTTTGTAAATTACAAAGGAGACAGATTTGATTAGAAGCTTGGGAATATTCTCCTTTGTAGCTGCAGTCATCCCTAATGAAAATAAATGTTCAGAGCTATTGTCATCAAAGCTTTGCACTGATACACTAATAAGCATTTGGACTACATAGCTGAGTAATTTCCATGAGGAATGAGCCCGTGGAGAGGTGTGCATGGTGCTGTTTGCTTGCAGAGCTCAGGTTGGTAATTAATGGCATTTCAGGCTGTGACAATCTCCAGAGCTGGGCTTCCAGCCTTGGGGACTGACTGCTGCTGTTGTTGCCATCAGGTTCTTCCTTCATCCTTCAGGTGCAATCCCTCATTCTGATTAAAAATGGTTCCAGACACTGCTGGGGAGGTTTGGGGCTGGTGGAGTCACCCAGGATCAGACAGGTGGATTTCCTTACTGCCTTTGCTGGGAGAGATACTCGATCTGCCCCGAGGCTCTTGCAGTAATTTAAGCCAGGGACAGGCAGCTCTGACTAATTAGAAATCTGGAGGGGCCCAGAGAGTGCCTCAGAAGGCTCTGCTTTTATGCAAGAGGCTGGCTTTCTGCAGCTTCTGTGCTCCTTTCCCACTGCCCAAATACAACTCCTTGTGTACAAATAGGTTTTTCCAGGCCCTGCACTCATGGCATTGCTGTGACTCACCAGGAGATTTGGAACATGGCTTTTAATAGCTCATGTCCTGCATAAAAGTTACTGTGCTGAGCTATATTTAGTGTTTCTTCAAGCCACTTGGCAATGTCCGAGTCTTGAGCTGGAACTGGAGTTGTAACATAATTATTACATTAAAGCAAGTTATGTTCAAGTGCCTGATACTGAAATATTGTACAAGGAGGAGCTGCCTGCATTTGTCTGTACATGGGAAACCTGCTGGAAAGCAGTAATTTCTAGTAGTACTTCATGGGAAATGTAGATGGTCCAAATTATTCCTTTTTTTTTTCCTGCTAAAGCATTATCCATTGATTCTTGTCTTTCCCAGAGCTGCTCTGCCTATTGTTACTTAAGGAAGGTTTTTCTGCTTCTTCATGTTGTGTTGACAGTACTTTGAAACTCACTTTTTCAGGTGTCCAGGGTGGTAAAACCAGAGTGCATCCATCTCTCTCAATATTTCCATTAATATAACATTAACCCTGCAGTGCCATTTAATACCAAAGAACTTCTTCTTTAATGTTTTTCTAGTTTTGTGAGGGGGAAAGAAATTGAGTATGACCCCAGTACTTGAAAACTTCTGGCTCACCCAGACATCCTTAAGTAGAAGTTAAATCTGCTGAGTGTTATTTACTTGCACTGCTCATTGTGTTTGGCAGAGGAATTTGAAGAAGGGGTAAACAGGGTTGAAATATTTCATATTTACAGGGAGTTTGCAGGTTGGCATTTGTCTCCATCAGAGTGCTCATGAAAAGAAAAATCTCATTTCAGTGTTTATAGTCGTTATCTTAAGCATTTCCTGTTTATCTCCAAATGAAGTTCCAGGTCTCTAATTAGGAAATTGCATTAGCTCTTTCTGGACGGCAGCTGAGTGCAATGATGGGTTTAAAGGAGTCTGGGTGGATTTAATTAGGGGGATGCTGTTCCTGAGCAGGGTTTGGGGCTGCAGCTCAGGCCCTGGTGGGAGCAGAGTGTGGGAATGGCAGCCCAGGGGTCACAGCTGGAATAAACATCTGGGGACGGGGCTGTGGGGCAGGAGCTGCCCTGGGGGCTCTGCACAGGCACAGAACGCAGCCAGGTGGAGTTTCCATGTGGGGAGGGAGCAGGGAGAGAGCTCAGTTACCCCAGCAGGCTCAACAGAGTCTCCATATCGCTGCATTTATCTGTTTCCTGCACCCTTTGGGGACCTGGGACACAATGGAATGGCTTGTGCAGCTTGGGAGTTGGATTTTTCTAACAGAGCAAAGTTCCAGTTATAGAAAAGCAGCTATTCTGTGTTCAGTTTGGGACTGCTGCTTGTGGTGAGACTTGGCACCCGTGGGGTTTGGGACTGTGTTGTGACAGTCACAGACCACCGGTTCTAGGAATCATTCCAGAAATGGATGTTGGAAGTTGGATCCAAGCTGTGTCTAGGTTGGATTTTGTGAGCATGTCTGTCAATCCCATTGATTCGTGTCCCCTTCAAAGCAGATTGCTGAAGGCAAAGGAAAAATCACCTGGATGTACTGAAGGTGAGGAGTTTGTAGTGAGTTTATTCCAGTGTTCTGTCTGGGTGGAGAGCCTAGGGAGAGCTGTGAGGCTGAGCTTGGATTGCTGTGCTGGAGCCCTGGTAGCACCAGGGGTTCCGTCTGTAAATGGGGAACAAAACAATGTAATGGAAGAAAACAATGTATTCTGGCCTGCTTCTGGTGCTTCCTTTAGGTTTTGTAAAGGCAGGGAGTTTATCAGGATCTTGTAATTCCTCATGGGCCAAGATGATCTCATGTTTAAAGTCCAAGTCATGAAGGGTCCTGAAGATTAGACACTTCAGAAATTACCTTGTGTTTTTAAGGAACTTCTCTCTCATACCCTTACAAGGGCAGCAGCAGGTTTTAAATCAATGAGTAAGTGGTTGCTCAGCCCTCAGTTTGAAAGGCTCATGGCTTGTGATGTGCTTCCAGACCACATGAAACCTGGGAATGCCTTGCCCAGCTCCAGGGGCGGTGCCAGGGCAGGGTGATGCCCAGGGACCCCGTGGGTGGCATTTCCCAGCTCTGAGCCAGGGGTGCCATCTGACAGCACCATGTCTTCAGTGTCCCCCCTAACCTGGGGATGCCATTTCCCCTTGTCCTGTCACTGCAGGCCCTGTGAACAGTCTGTCCCCATCTTTCTCATCAGCTTTTCAGGTGCTGGAAGGCCACAATCAGGTCAGCCCAAAGCTTCTCTTTCCCACAGAGAGCTAAACAACAAACTAAATTTTGTTTACTTGAATAATAAATCGTTGTGAATTCCAGTAGGAACCAGCTAAAGCCTGCTGGTGAAAAGAACGAAAAGAAAAAGTAACTATATAACTTTGTATGTCAGGTGCTGAGTGGGTAGTGGGTAAAATACTTGAGATTTTTGTTGCAGAAAAAGAAATGAAAAGATTCCAGGCTGGGGGATATGGGTAGTATTAGTTGCCTTCTTGCATGCGTGTCCTCTTCTCCTTTGGCTGTGTTTGAGCTGCTGCCTGATGAAGCAGATGAGAGGGCTGATAAAATATTCACAATCCAGACAGACACCCTGGGATCTGCTCTGCTGCAGCAGCTCCCTGTTCCGCCAGGGTCAGGACAGTGTGGGGATAAAGGCAGCCTCTGTCTGGAGAAAGCCTGGCTTACAGTGCCTTAAAATGAAGAATGGAGGGTTCTCTTTGTGTGCAGGTGGCTGCCAGGTGGCTCCAGGAGGGTTTGAGGTGCAGGGCAGCAGGAAGGGCAGTGCCAGAGCTGGCACACTGTGCTCTGCCCCAGCACGAAACCAGAGCCTGAGTCACCATTCCTGCCTGGAGCTGCTGGGGGAGTGGGAAGGGATGCTGTCCAAGGGCTTTAGGTGCATCCAGGGTGCAGGAGTTGGTATCTGACACAACGGCCTAGAGAGGGAAAAATACCCCTGGATCTGCTTCAGTGGCACTGGCTTGGCTGAAAGCACAGGAGGGGCCTCTTTTCCTCCTGATATTTATTCATATAAACAAAGTAATCCCCACCGTGGATGATTCCTTGATGCTCACTTGGTCTGATGGGGGTTCTTCAGAGAGAATAATTTTAGTATCAGGTTATGCCCAGAGTCAAAATCTTGAAATAGTCATGATTTGATCTGCTGAAATAGCCAGAAGTGATGTAAGAGTCTGTTCCAGCCTGGTGCTGTAATGGGATACACTTGGAATTGATGAAGGCAGATGTGTTTCTTAGACACTTGCATGTTATTTTAAGGTTATGATAATGGATCTGTGGCCAGAGCTGCTTGTTAGAGGTTGTTGTGTTAGCAATGATGAAATGCCAAACAACAGGATCTCTCTAGGAAGGGGTTAAATGAAAAGTGTCTTTGTGAGTTAGAAATGTTTTCTAATACTCTGCACAGTTTCTAGAAAGAAAAGAACTGTAACTTCAATGAAGTAGCTGTGGTTTTCAGCATTGAGGAGAGGCTCCAGCCCACAGTGCTGGGCCTGTCTGGGGCAGCAGCTGGCCGTGGCACAGCTCTGATGTGGAACCAGGGCAGTTTGATTAAACACCACTTTAACTGGGTAAGCAGTCTGATTTCAGTAACTCAGAGCCAGGTGCCTTCACAGCACTGGTGGTGACATACCGAGTGATTTGGATGGATTACTGTACTAGATTGCTTTTTGCAGGCTGTTTGTTGTAGGTGCCAGTCTGGAAGGCTAAACTCGATTCTTGGTCCCTTCCAACCCAAACCCTTCCAGGACTTTGTGGGTTTGATCAAAATGTATTCCTTAGCAAATAGCCTCGGAACCTTGGAGCTGGAAGCTGTTTCAGCTCTTCCATGGCTGATCCACAGGACAGTCGGGATCCTTGTGCAATTCTCCCCAGGAAACAGCTCCTGGAGCCGGGGCCAGCTGGGTGAGGTCAGCGCAGCTCCTCTGGCTGAGGTGGAGCCTCTTTTCTGGACAGGGATTGTTGTGTGCTGCAGTTACTGCACTGCAGAGTGCCAGGGACGTCCTGCAGTGGCTGCAGGGCAGGAATCCGAGGGGTGCAGAGTGCCCACGTGGCATTTGGGGCTCAATACAGGAGGAGTTTTCCTTCTGTCTTGCAGATTGTCCCGTGCTCCACATTGCTGCAGTGAGCTTTTGTATACATAATCTCGCTGGTTTCTCAGGACCCCAGTGATGCTTCCAGAGTGAAACTGAAAATTAATTAAAGGAAAAATGGTAGTTTATACAGCTGGATATTGCACAGACAAGGTAGGTCACGGTGAGAGCTGAAAATGCTGTTGTACACAGAGGTAACACATCCTCCATGTTTAAAGCTAAGAAAGCTGCTTTAGCCACTGACAGGAAAGTTTAATTTCAAAGGTGGGCTGGTTTTTAGGAGATAAATTGTCCTGCAGGCAGTTTGAAAAGTCACAGCTGAGGTATGGCTGTGGCAAGTACAGCAGTTATTCAAATGCAGACTCTTCACATACAAATATCAAGCAATTGTTAGGAAACATCAATCCCCAGATTAAAAATTCCATTTTCTGTAGGAAATGAAGCAGATAAAAACCTGATATTCTCACACAGAGAAACCAGCGTGTGAGCTGAGCTTGCAGCTTCCCTTTGGGTTGAGCACGGAGCTGCTGTGCCCTGCTGCAGAGTGGTTTCACAGGCAGATTAAGTGTTCTGAGCTGCTGGGCTTTGTGGGACAGCACAGGCAGCTCGAGTAATCCTGCTTTTGTAACAGCAGGTCCGGGCGTGCGTGCGAGTGCAGGATCATAAACTCTGCTTGGTGTGGGGCTGCTGCTGTCCCCAGACAGGCTGGGCTTGGGTTTCATTGCAGGGTGGCAGTGGCAGCCCTGGTGCTGGGCACTGCTGGCTCTGTGTGTGCCATGTGTGGCAGGGGGGCAATGGCAGCCCTGGGTTTCATGGCAGGGGGGCAATGGGCACTCCTGGCTCTGTGTGTGCCATGTGTGGCAGGGGGGCAGTGGGCACTGCTGGCTCTGTGTGTGCCGTGTGTGGCAGGGGGGCAATGCCCGGCACTCCTGGCTCTGTGTGTGCTGTGCCCAGGCTACAGCAGAGCAGCAGAGCAGGAGCTGTGCGGGATCCCGGGGATGCCTCTCCTCCTCCTCCTCCTGCAGAAACACAATCAAGGGCTCAGCCATTAATTGTTAATCAGGAAATCAGCGCAAAGGCTCCGTTGTGAAACCGTGGGCATAGGGAATAGTGCCTGGTTTGTCCCCAGCTGACTTTACATAACTGCAGATCCCGGATTCCCTTGCAGCCTTTTGGCTGTCGTGTCAGTGCTTCCAGCTCCTTTTTGCAGCCTGACTTTCTATTCCTGCTTCATTGTTCTGCCTTTTCTGCATTTCCTTGTTTTGCTTCTTGTGTTGATTCAGTTTGGTTCCTTCTCCAAGGCTTTCTCTTGCCAGTTTTGTGAATCCCCAAACTTAAAATAGATCAGGCTGGGCAATACATTAAAAAAGAGCAGTGTTACCTTTAGTGAAATAATAATTTCTGGCCTGGAGTTTTTTGATACTTTGCAAGACTGGAGCCATTGAATCCCTGGGTGCCCTGTGCTGGGGCCTCACCCCCTTCCCAGGGAAGAACTCACTTTTTAATATCTAATCTAAACCTATTTGCTGTCAGCATGAAGCCATCCCCCCTTGTCTTGTCAAAGTTTTTAAAAAAAGGAACCAAATACACAAAAACGCCCAGGGTTTTTTCAGCACTTCAGTGAATTTTGTTCATTCCTGTAGTGCATAGTTTTCCTATTCAGACACGTCTGTCCTGTAGAAAGCTTGTCTGTGGAAAAGGCAGAGCTGCTTCTTGGAGCCCTTTCCAGCAATTAACAATGCAAGACTTCTGGGAAAAGAAATCATGAAGCTCAAGAATGGCTTGAGTCGGTGCTAATCCACCTGTGTCGTGGCTGGAGTGGAAATCAGGATCTGCCGGGAAGTTCAGGAGATGTTGGAGGGTGTTTTGGTAGTTTTTAAAATTCCCTTTTCACATGCGGAGGAGTTCTCATGTCAGCAGGTGGTTTGGCAAGGGGACTGCACTCACTCAAATGTACGAGCTGCCGAAGGCACAGGGGGAATCCCTGAGCCTCCTGTTATCAATCCCTGAGCCCTCCTGTTATCAATCCCTGAGCCCTCTGTTATCAATCCCTGAGCCCTCTGTTATCAATCCCTGAGCCCTCTGTTATCAATCCCTGAGCCTCCTGTTACCAATCCCTGAGCCCTCCTGTTATCAATCCCTGAGCCCTCCTGTTATCAATCCCTGAGCCCCCTGTTGTCAATCCCTGAGCCCCCTGTTATCAATCCCTGAGCCCCCTGTTGTCAATCCCTGAGCCCCCTGTTGTCAATCCCTGAGCCCCCTGTTATCAATCCCTGAGCCCCCTGTTATCAATCCCTGATCCCTCCTGCTGTGCTCAGACCTGCGGCCGCCTCGGTGCCCAGAGCCCTGCCAGCCTGCTCCAGCTGCCCTTCCCTTTGTCCCAGTCCTGGAGCTCACCCCTCTGGGTGGGAAATGCCTTTCCTGGCATCCAGGCCAGCCCTGGCGCTGCTGGCAGTGGGGATGCTCCTGCCTGGCCAGGGACAGGAGCAGCAGGACACGGCCCCTTGTGGCAGCAGCCCTGCCGGCTGATGTCACCTGCTGGGAATGCGATGTCGGCCCCGGGGTGCAGTTCCGTTATCAGTTTAAGCTGATCTTAAGTGGCTGATGTTGCTGAAAGGGACAGATTTGCCTGTGCAGCCTGTGCTGGTGCTGCTGCCCAGCCCGTGCCAAGCAGAGGGCCTGGCAGCCGGGAGCAGTTTGGGGTGCTGGATGTGACCCCAGCCTGAGCCACCGTGGGGCAGGGAGGGCTGGAGGGACCCCCAGCTCACATCTGGGAAGGGGAGGGTCCCAGGCAGGGTCCCTGCAGGACACGGGCTGTGGGGAGCTGAAGGAGGGGCAGCCCAGCCCTGCTCCGTGCCCTGGCCTGGCCCTGGCACACACCTGGTGCCTGCAGGGCCCAGGTGAGCAGCCCTGGCCAGGTGCTGGCCCCAGGTGCTGCAGGATCATTTCTTGCTCCTGGTGCCCAGGTTAAATTTCACCTGGAGCTGCTGCTGGGGCCCAAAGCACAGGAATCCCTGCTCTGGCAGCACCTGCTGCTTTGCTGGCACGCAGGGGATGTAAAATTACACCTGACATTGAGGAATAACAGTTCAGGAATTATTTAGATTGCTTTCTGGACTGTGTCCTATAGCAGAACTGTACCCAGCTAATTTTACATGAATGTTTCTGCATAAGTAAGAGGTTGTTCTTGCTGGGGAGAGACCTTGTGTGAGAATAAACTTTTAAATGTAAATAAATACCTGGCAGTTAAATATTAAAAACAGTAACCAAGACGTGATGTGGAGTGTGTTTGTGTGCTTTTCTTAAAATAAATTATGTTAATAAACTGACATGTTTGGAAAGCTCAAGTTCTGTAGTAAAGTATAGCATAAGGAATGTAGATTGTAGTACTGAAGGGGGGGAAAAGCAAAGCATAGGAAATACATCATCATTTCATAAGCTATACCAGAAACTTTACAAAGTTTGTCTCAGGTTCTTTGGGGTTTTTTGGTCACTAATTTTGACAGCTTGTCATAGGACTGTTTTCTTGGGGGACAAAATATGAGACCACAGCTAGATTTTAGCAGCTAGAATGTTAATCCCCTGCAGCAGCACTTTGCCTTTCCTTCAGAAGCTGTTAATAGTTTCAGCATCAAATGCACTTTGTAAAAGAAGTCACATTGGTATTTACCTGACAGAGGTTTGGGGTTTTTCAGAGTCAAAAAGAATATTTTGTCCCAGGTATGGTGAGCAGTCAGTGTTTGGTTTGCTGGGATAGCAGGTGATTGGAAGCAATTGGATTTACAATTTACTGAATTGTGAATCTGTATTTGCACCCAGAGGTTTACAAGCTGTTGTACTCATCAGGCTGCCCACTGAAACACGGCTTCCTTCCCTCAAACAAAACTGCTGTGAATGGGCTCCTGCTTTCAGACCACAGTTGTGTTTTTGCCTGTAGAAAGTTCAGCTCAAAGCCGTCTCAGATTTGCAGTGCTGTGGCTCAGGGTGAGCAGCCCAGCTTGGCTGGACTGAACCCACCAGTGCTGCCCCGTGTCTGGTGGAGCTCTCGAGGTGTGATACTAAAACCACTCAGGGAGGGGCTGTGCAGGGCCTTGCTGCAGCGCCTGTCCCTCCCAGAGTGGCCTGAAAATGGGATTTGGCTTGAGCCGTGCTTGTTCTCCAGGGCTAAATTTACTGCCTGGCTCCGGAGCCCGGCCTTGGATCCATTTCACCAGGCAGGAATTCCAGTCCCCTCCTGTGCAGAGCCTGTCCTGGGCTTCCCTGCCCTGCTCGGGAGCTCTCTGCTCTCCTGCCAAGATGATTATCTGCTCCCTGCAGCCTGCTCTGCCTCTCAGCAGAGCACCAGCTCCACTCCAGGGCTGGGCTGGGGGAGATCAGAGCTGAGCTTGGGGAGTGACCGGGCACAGGCTGATGGGGAGCTCAGTTCAGGGCATAAAGAAGGAAGGCAGAGCAGCAGAAATCTTTCTTTACCTGCTCCCCAAGGCCTGAGCTGTAGTTGTGCAGCTCTGAGGTGTTTGGATCATTGGAATGATTTGGAGGTGATGCACCATTTTTAAAGGACTGGAGGCACAGGAGCTGCAGCTGGTGGGTGAGCTCCAGAACAGCCTTTGGTGGGATTTCTGCATCACTGAAACATCAGTGGTCACCACATTTACAATTAAATCCATTTTAATACATGCACAGAAGCTTACATTTTTAAATGGGGTGAAAAATGAGAATAGGAGGCAAACTAAATTGTGCTAATGGCTGGCTTGTGGTGTTCGCTGAATACTAATACTGAAAGTGATGGTGACTAACACCTGACAGCGTTCTCTGAGTTATTTTTGAACGTTTGAAACCCACTTCAGAATGTTGATGTTTACCTTGGGTCATGCTGGTTTCCATTCAAAAATTAGCCTAAGATCAAAGAGGCAGGAGTGACTTGGTCCTGAAACACCTTGGAGTTGTATTTTCTGTGGAGTTTGTCTCGGTGAGTGTCAGAAAAGCAAACCTCTTTGAAGGGAAATTATCATCTGATTCTGGATCCCTTGTTTTGGAGCAGAGCTGCCGATGGTTTCATTTTTCCTGGCAGCAAGTGCTGCCTATTGTATGTGGAGAGCAGGCAGGATGTGCTGCCAGCCCGCCAAGGTGCTCGGTGTTACCTCACCAGAGGCTGGGCCGGCTCCTCCTGGTAACAAACACAGCTTTGTTTGAGGAGAAACCACCCGGCAGGGCAGGCTGGCCGTGACTCTGTCTCCAGCTTGGGTGGATGTCTCCTTGCTGCCGCTGAAACCTTTCCAGGGCTGAGAGCTGTCCCTGCCCTGCCCTGGCATCACCTCTGCCAGGGCCCCGCCCTGCCCAGCTGTGGCTGACTCAGGCTTGGTCTCCTCGGTGACATTGCCACTGAGTCACCGCTGCTGCTGCTGTCACTGGCCAGGGCTTCATGGCTCATGTGGCAGGTTAGCTCTGCTTCCTTCCTGCTCAGCCCTTCAGAGTCCTGGAAGGGTTTGGGGTGCAAGGGGCCTCAAAGCCCACCCAGTGCCACCCCTGCCATGGCAGGGACACCTTCACTGTGTCCAGCCTGGCCTTGGGCAGTGCCAGGGATCCATGGCAGCCACAGCTGCTCTGGGCACCTGTGCCAGGGCCTGCCCAGCCTCCCAGGGAGGAATTCCTTCCTCTGTCTGACAGAGGGATTCCCCCAGCCCCTGTAAAATGTCTCTTGCAGTGGTTCTGTGGCTTTCACCTGCCTTGGAGATCAGCCCTGCTTCAGTGCTGATGCCCCCCCAGTGATGGGCAGGACCAGGGGGCTCTCAGATACTCTTTAGATGAAGCATTATACATGGAAATGTAAATTCTTTCCCGGTGGAAGATAAACACTTTTTTCTCAGGAATTCCTATCTGCTCTTTCCAGATGTGCAGAGAAGACTTCTGGCCTGGAAGTGTGAAGGAGCTGCAAAATGGCCAAGTTGTTTTGGGGACAAATGACTGAGGTTTCAACCTGTGGACTGGGAGCTGTCCTGCCCACCCTGCCTGGGCAGAGCCAGGCTTTGGGCTGCAGCAGAGCCCTGTGGCTGGGCTGGGCTTCAGCCTGGGTCAGAAAGGAGGGAAAAAGTAAGGGGAATTAAAAGGAATGATTCCATAAAGCACTCTGACAGGAGGTCAGTTAGGGGCACATGGAATGCAGTTTTACAATGTCACAGCCAGCCAAAGCATTGTGATTAACATGTCTAGAATAAAAAGGTACAGTCTTGCCCTGTGAAACCAATTGGGTTTTTGCTTGGAGTGAGTTAAGGCCATGCCAGCCACAGGTAGGAAATGGCACCAGCGTTTCTGTCCCATATCCTGTTTCATGCTAAGTACTGTATTTACTGTCTTGAAAAGAAAATTTGCCTGAAGAAGCAAGAGTTTTGTTAGAAATGAGTTTCTCAGTGCCCTGGCACCATGGGGGCACGGCTGGCTCTGCCCAGGGCTTTGGCTGGGCCTGGCAGCTGTGCTGTGCTCAGAGCCTGCCCTGCTGCCAGCCTGAAGTGCTGCTTTCACAGAGTTCAGTACTTTTATCCCATTTGTCATTAAGAGGATTATTGCAGCCATAACAAACGATTGTTCCCTCGTGTTTTTTACAATCGGTCTGTTAAAGGCACTGCTGCCCTGAGAGCTCAGTGCCAGCTGGTTCATGTCAGGCTTCTGTGGTGCAGCAGAGCAGCTCCAGCTCTCAGGGGCTCCTTTCCCAGGGGAGCAGCTCCATTCTGCTCCAGCAGAGCACAGCAGGTATTTGGGGTTTGAGCACCTGAAGCCTGTGCTGTGCTGCAGCTGGGGTGCCAGTCCTGTGTGCCCAGTCCAGCATTCCCAGGGATTTCTTCACTGCTTCACTTAGATAGCATGCAAATAAACCCTAGCAGGGGCTGGGGACAGAAGTTTAGCAGTGAAAAAGAAAATCTGATCTTGTTTAGGAGTTTGCTGCTTCCCTGGTTAGCTGGCAGAAGGAATTAGCATCCCTCGAAGTTGCAGTTGGATGGAAACTTCAAACTGGTCATACCTGTAATTCCAGGAGACAGAGGTTAATTCCAGGGAGACAGAGGTTACTGCCAAGGAAGCCAGGTCCCTTTGATGGTTTGCTGCTTTCCCCTATGCAGAGAGGAGATGGGCTGGCTGCTATCACAGAGCTGTTTTCTTTTTCATGGTTGTGATCACTGAAAAACAACATTATTTAGTGGCTCTTTCTTGGCTTCCTTATTAAAGGTGGAATGTGGGCCTGCAGGAAGGGTGAGGTTTTCCCTGGCTGCATTTCCGAGCCTGACATCAGCAGCAGGGGCTGTTCTGCCCTGCCTGGCCTGGCCCTGCTCCTGCTGCCACCAGGGCTGGGCCAGCATCCCCAGGGAGGACACCTGCACTGTCCCACAGGGGCTCTGGGCCTGCAGAAACCACATCAGTTTGAGAAAAAGAAATACAAAAATAAATACAATTATTTGAGAAATAAAATACAATTGAGAAAAAGAAATACAATTATTTTGCACTTCACAAATTATCCATAGTATGTGGGTAACAGCATTTAAACTGGGAGCAAACTTCTGTTGGCCCAGTACTGAGCCACCATTTACCCCAGTGGATAGAACATCCTGGGGAAAAGGAAGGAGAGATCAAACTGTATATTACTCTAAAGTTGTATGGAAGCTCTGTTCTAATGTTTGAGGGGGTTTGAATTAAAGTTGTGGTTGCAGCCAGGTGGGTTATGCAGTGATACAATATAAATATATTAATAATAAGTATAAATAATTGCTCTCTAACAGGATGTCATTTCCGTCAGATGAAATGTTTCTGTTTGGGTGGCAGAAAAGTTTATCAATCTTGTCTGTGTTTTCCTCAACAAATAAATATTGCAGTGCTGTCAGAGTATTTCAGCTGCTTTTGTCTGAGTCTGGCTGAGGCTCTCAGCTTTTGCTTTATTCTGGCATTTAATTATTAAACACCTTATGGTTCACAACTAGTTGAAGCAGATAATGTGCTGTAAAATTGAATTCAAATAAATGCTTTAAAAGCACCAACCCAAACCTGAAGGAATCCTGTCCTTGGAGGCTTTTGGCACGTTCAGCTGCTGAGGGCTGATCAGGAACTCGAGCTTGCTGTGCGTGCCGGGTTTGCAGTGGGTTATTTGACAGATTGCAGGGGCTGATAAAGGCTGGAGTGGCTGAGGGACTCTGGCAGCAGCAGGGGAAACTCTCAGAACAGGAAGAGAGTGTGCTGGAGTCCCTCCAAGTGCTCCCTGGTGTAGATGTGTAGTAACGGTGAGCACAGGGAGGAGAGATTGGGGAAACTGAATTTATCTTTATTTTATACGCCTGGCGGAGGGAAACTCAATCACTGCTAGAGCCACAGAGCCAGCAACAAATAAACCTGTGTCAGCATTGAACAATTTCAGTTTGTTGAGCTGGGCTGGCAGGGTGTGAGGTGTGTGCAGGACAGACACAGCAGTGTGTCTGCAGCCTTTGGCAGCGTGTGGGAGCCAGCAGGGCTGCTCTGTGGCAGGCAGCCTTTCCTGGGAATGCCATTCATTCTGCTGAGCCTGTCAGGTACCAGAGCCTGTGTTCAGTGCTGGGAGTTGAGCAGGATGAGGGGATGGGGGTTTCTGCTGAAGCCTGGCTGTGTGGGGAGCTACAGGCTGCCATCCCCACTGCTTTGAGGGATAAAGCTCTGCTTTAGTGCTCCAGCTCAGGGAGGGGATGGTGCCTCCCCTGCTCTTCTCATGGCTTTGTATTCCTGTACAGTCAGGAGCACTGGCTCAGTTTGCTTTGGGCTGTTCCAGGTGCAGCTGGAGTCACCATTTGGGGCTTGGTGCAGTGGTTCAGGTGCACTGGCTCAGTTTGCTTTGGGTTATTCCATGTGCAGCTGGAGTCACCATTTGGGGCTTGGTGCAGGTGCATTGACCCAGTTTGCATTGGGTTATTCTGTGTGCATTTGGAATCACCATTTGGTGCTTGTGCAGTGTATTTGTGCTGCAGGCTTTGTGTGTCAGGGTTTCCCAAACCCCCTGGGACAGGTGAACATGGTGCTGTTTGCAGTTATGGGGCCATAACTTGGAACTGAGCAAGTTTTATTGGAATTATTGAGGCAATCTGTGACCCTGAACATGCCAGTTGACTGACAATTGTCCTTTTTTCCTCCCTTAGGGCTGAGAGAACAGAGGTGCTCAGTGAAGACCTGTTGCAGGTATTGTAACATGCTTCATATGTATTTTTTTTAATGCTGTGATGTGTGAGCTTTCTGAGGTTTGTGGAGAACCTGATGTGGGGAGAAATACTGCACATGTCAGGGATGGAACCCTGGAGATCCTTGACTTTACAGCACCTGAAATAACAGGTACATTTTGAGTAGAAAAACTCAGTTATTTCTGTTTCTGAGTGCAATCACATGGCTTGGTAGAGTGGAGGAGGAACCACTCCTGCTTTTAATGAGATGAACAGGCCTGCTGAGCCCAGGAGCCATTGGTGCTGGTGATGTGCCAGTCTGGCTGGGGAGGATGAGGATGAGGAAACCCTGCTGGCCACAGCTGGTTTCTGTCCTCACTGCTTTCACCTGGACACATCAACTGGGCCTTAAGAGAAGGGGCAGAGAAATCCTCCCAACTGCTCACTAATAGAGTCTGTTACTGCTTGAAGTGAGTGTACAAATGCTTCTTGTTTAGCTGTGATACTTGTTCTCAGATTTGTCATGCTGACATCGATTTGTTTGCAGACTTGTCATCTCTGTGCAGATTTATCATCTCATCAAACACGACTCTCATGGTGGAATTGAGGCTGCAACTGTCACATTAGCAGGGGTGACTGATTCCGTGGAGCAGACTTGCCTGCAGACTTGTCCCACATAGCTGTCTTCCCCTATTTCTCTGTGAAGGGTCTGTGAAAGGAACACGAATCAGGGAGGGAAGTCAGGCTGGCTGCTGCTGGACTCAGTGTGGTGCTCATTTCTGGCTCATCAAAGAGCACCTCAGCCTGAGCTCAGGGCCTGCAGGTGGAGCAGGGAGGTCAGGCAGGTGATGGAGGTGCCTCTGGTTCAGGAGGCAGCTGAGGGAGTGTGTCAGCCTTCAGACATGAATTCAGCTCAAATACCCAGAATTACAGAGTCCCAGACTGGTTGGGGTGGAGGGGACCCTAAAGCCCACCCAGTGCCACCCCTGCCATGACAGGGACACTTTCCCCTGTCCCAGGCTGCTCCAACCTGGCCTTGGGGCAGCCACAGCTGCTCTGGGCACCTGTGCCAGTGTAATGGTGACTCGAAACATTTCACCCCCTTTTCAGGGGCTTGCTTTATTTAAACTAAAAATACCTTCCCAGTCTGACTAAAAATACCTTCCCAGTCTGACAGTTCTGTTGCTAATTCCTGAGGAGGTGTGCAGCTCAGAGGCACAAAGATGTTGAACACCTTGGTAGCCTGTGAGAGCCCAGCTGCTTTCTTGCTTAGCTGCAGAATAGTAACAAGAAGTGAAAGCCAAAAGCTCTGCTGCTCGTTGCCAAAAAAATTTTGCAAGCAAGGCTTTCCCAGGCCCCGAGCAGCCTGGCTACACCCAAGTGGAAGAATTTACTCACTTGTTTGTTTGCTCTTGGGGGCTTGAGCAGGGGCAGGAGGCTCTTATCTAACCCACGGGTTTGGAAACATGGTGCTGCTCACTTCACAAACATGGCTCACGCTTGGGCTTTTTTATATTTAGCCCAAGCTTTGCCACAGGATTGTTACAGCTTTTTTTTGTTCTGTTTTCTGAAGGGCTGTGCTCCATTTCAAGTGTCTGTTCAGTGTGTTTCATCTGAAGACAAGGGCTATAATTCAGTGCTCCAAAGGCCTGTACAATAGCCCTGCTTTCTGGCACGGCCCCGTGGCAGATAATAAAGCAATTGTGTGATGCTCTGTACTCTGGGGATGGCCTGAGGGGACAGACAGCGTGGCCCCTGGGTCACACTGTCACTGTAGAGGTGGCTTGGAGGAGATTAATGCCCTTTGTGGTGTTCTTGCCATCTCTGCCCTAGAGGGCAGATCAGAGAGCAGAGGGCAGGGCTGAAATTGTGGGGTCACGTTCCTGCTGTCAGTCGTGTGCCCTCCCTGCAGCTCAGGGTGCCTGCAAAGAGCCTTGGCAGCTGCAGAGCTGTCCAAGGAGCCCCAGGCAGGGCTGCCCAGCTGTGCCAGGGGCTCAGAGGAGCCTCAGCCCCAGGGTGGCACCTGCTCCACGTGTGGGACACCCTGTGCTCAGCGTCAGAGCTTCTCACTGCCTGGCCTTGCAAAGTGAATTGTCCTGTAGCAAAAGGATGGTTTAGAGTGTGGTGGTGCTGTTTGCTCCCTGTGAGGTGGCACAGGTGCCCAGAGCAGCCCTGGATCCCTGGCAGTGCCCAAGGCCAGGCTGGACAGGGCTTGGTGCACCTGGGACAGTGGAAGGTGTCCCTGGTCCTGGGTGGGATTTAAGGTCCCTTCCACCCCAAACCATTCCAGGATTTCATTTGGGTTATAACACAACAGAAGTGAATAATCTTATCTGCACCAATAGAGCACAAACAATACCTGCTTGTTCATTGATCTCCTTATGGGCTTTTCCCACCTGGATTTAATTTTGAATTTGTTGCTGCACACTCTGTAGATAAAAGGCAGAGCCTTGTGCTCTCAGAGAAATCTCTGGGCAGTTTCTCTGCAGCTTTTTCTACCCTAATGGATTTCTACTGATTGTTTTGAGCACTTCAACTTGGGTTCATTTTGCCCTCCTGAAAATATAATAAAAGTGATTTTAGAGCTGTATCAAAAACTGGAATCTGTTCAGATTATTTCTACAGATGAAATCTACTTTTTTTTTCCCTTGCTTTTTAAATAGAACCCATTCCAAAGGGCCTCCTGTTATTCTTGGTGAGTCATCAAAATGCAGATAAACAGCATTCTTTGGGTGCTGTGCACAGAGAACTCAGTGCCACGAGCAGTTCTGTCCCACTGCTCATCTCTGTGTTTGTTTTTGGTGTTCTTTGAAATAAAATAGTCCAAATTCCTTACTTAAAATCCCTTAAAAGAACAGTTTATCATGTATATATTTGTCCTATTCACAGGCTGTGTATTAAGCCATGTTTGAATTAGATGCTGATGAACAGAGCTCTTGTTTGGGCTTTGACTCCTGTTTTTTAATTCCCCATCCCATTTGAACCTCAGTAGTCTCTCCCTGGAAATTCTGTTTTGCTCAGCATGTGGGAGCTGTGTCCTTGTGTTTAAGAGCCAGGGAAGGACGTGCAGGAGGAGCTTGGAGTCCAGGTTTGTCTCCAGCACCTGCTTCACAAGGTCACAGTGACAAAGATGAGTTTTCCCACAGTTTTCTCTCTAAATTGGTGTCTCAGGTACCTGCATGTGCCATTCATCTCAGATGCCAAGTGCCACCCTGATTGCCTTGTGCCAAGCAGGGCAATGCTTTTTCCCTTTCCAACTTTCCAGTGCCGTGAGCTCTGAATGAATCTCTGCGCCACTGAAGAGAAAAACCAATTTCAGTTTCCCCCCAAGCATTTTTGCTGTCAGGCACTTCTCCTAAGCAGCTGCACTTCTTGTAAGCTGGAGAATTTGAGAAATCTGCAGCCCAGAGCTGCGTGCGGTACAGAGGGAAGGTTTTCTGCTGAGGCCAGGGAAATAACTTCTGGTTTTTGTGTTGTTTTCCCTTCCTCCCCTGTGGCTGAGCAGATCGAGAGGCGGCTGGACGCCGTGAGGTCCGTGTGCCACCTGGCCCAGAAGAGGCTGATTGCCTGCCTGCAGGGCCAGCATGGCACTGACCCCGACAAGAGACACGTGAGTACGGCTGGGGGTGCCACCAGGGCAGCATGGCTCTGCCAGGGCAGCACGGCTGTGCCAGAGTGCCAACAGGGCACCACGGCTCTGCCAGGGCAGCTTGCTGCTGGCACTGGTGGCACTGCAGTGAAACACCAGTGAAACCCCATTGAAACTCCAGTGATACCCCAGTGATACCCCAGTGAAACTCCAGTGACACTGCTGTGACAACCCACTGACACCCCAGGGACAGCCCAGTGACAGCCCAGTGAAACTTCAGTGACATCCTGGTCAAATCCCAGAGACAGTCCAGTTAAACCCCAGTGACACCTCAGTGCCATCCCAGTGAAACTCCAGTGCCAGCCCAGTGCCAGCCCACCCCAGCACAGCCTGGAGCAGCTCAGCAGTGCCAGGACACCTCATGTCCCTGCTGGGTGCTGGGGGCTCTCCTGCCCCAGCCAGGAGAGACAATTGCAGCTCTGCAGCTCTGCCCCAGCTCCTCAGGTCTGGAGCTGCCCTGGCAGCTGAGCTGGCTGGAAATGCTGTTCTGCACACGTTTGGTTCTGCCCTCCTCAGCAAAGCTGTAGTTGGGTTTTCTTAGAGCATCTGAGCCAGAAAGAATTCACATTCACACTTTCCTTTTATTGAGTAACAGACCTGGAGCAGGGGCACACAGCAGAGAGAGGTGACAAGCTGGGTGCTCAAATCTCAGCTCTAAGCTGTTTATCTCTCCTTGGCAGTGCCTGAGATATGCTTTGGGCCAGTGATTCCAGCTAAAACTGAGAGGAAAGTGCTTTTCAGAGTGTCTGAGAACAGGAGTCCTGGGGCTCAAAACTTGTTGTGACTTGGCATTTTCCTGGAGTCCAGGAATGAGCTGTGTTTGTGTAATAGAAACCACATGGAAGGGGAGCAGAACCTGAGAGGGGATGTGCTGGAAAGAGTGAGCAGCAGCAAGCTAAGCACTGTTCCTTGTGTTCCACAGAAAAAGCTTCCTCTCACAGCCCTGGCTCAGAACATGCAGGAGGGCTCCATCCAGCTGAGTGATGAAACTCTGCTGGGGTAAGTGTTTGCCTTTTCACTGATTGCTGTCTGACATCTCATTGCTGCAGGGCTCCAGTTAGAACCTCTGGGTGCACAAAGGCTGGTTTCAGTCTAATAAAACTTAATATTTCTAGTTTCTCTAATCCAAAGGGAGGAACTGTGAGCAAGCAGTTTTTCTGGAATGGTCTGGGGACAAGCTTTAGGCTGAATTGCATTACAGAGGATTCTCTGCTATCATAAAAGCTTTTAAAATGGCTTTTTTCTTTGTGGGTTAGTAGAAATATCATCTCCATTTGAAGTTTAAAATGTTGCGTATTCTACAATTAAACTGCATTTTTATTTTAAACTGCATTCTGCAGGTTTGAATTGATGACCTAAAATAATGTCAGTTTGCATTAATGGCTCCTAGTTTAAAGTAGCCCAAATTTATCTATCTTGGAAAAGTGGTTATTTGCAATTAACAGGAAAGTGGCTGAAACAAGTGAACCTCCCTGTGCTGAATTCCTGGAGCCAAGTGGGTTTTCTCCTTGCTGGTGGGAATTCTCATGGAGACAGTGTAGAATGACCTCAGAAACCTCTGAGAGCATATTTCTGAGCCACTGCAGGAGATTCAAACCTGGATAAAAATCTCACAGAGTAGGGGTTTTCCTTATAACAAGCATAAAATGAAGGTCAGGTCATGGGTTTGGAGCCTGAGATGCTGGGGATGGGATTGCTGGGAATTAGGGTGTTAAGATCTTCACATTAAAGGGGCTTAGGAAAAAGTGAAATACTGCACTGAGCAGTTTCTCTGTGAGATGGAAGGATGGGCTTGGAAATAAATACTGACTTTGTGCCCTCAGGGCTGCTGTAATCACCTGGATGTCTGAAAGCCTCCAAAGTGTTGTCATGGCTCAGGAATTTAGGAGAAAGAGGTTTAATAAGAGCACTTGCCTGTCCCAGATGGCTCCAAGAGAGCACAGAGCAATTGAAGGGTTGCTTTGCTTTCTGCAGCACAAAGCTTTGCAAAGCTCTGCTCTGCCTTCAATCCTCCTTCAGTCGGTAACTGCCTTGACAGATTTCTGTAATTCTTACAGGAAAATGCTGGATACCTGTGGGGATGCAGAGAACAAACTGGCAATGGAGCTCTCCCAGCATGAAGTACAGATTGAGAGGGAAGTTATAGACCCACTGTGCCTGCTGACAGAGGTGAGACAGCTCTGCCTGAGAGGGGAACACACCTGGACTGATGCATAAACTGAGCAGAAGTGGTTTATCTCAGTGCTGGCACTAAAAAACTGCTTTAAGGAGCCCTGTGTTAGTGGTGGAAAGTGGGTATGAAACGTACAATATGTGATTTGTTACAGTGCACAATTTAAAATGGAATGTAAGCCCCTAATTCTCATTTCAGACAGAGATCCCAAACATTCAGAAGCAGAGGAAGCAGCTTGCAAAGCTGGTGCTGGACTGGGATTCTGCAAGGGGAAGGTAGGAGAGCATTTTAGTTCCTGGCTGCTTTTCTGTCCATGTGAGCTCCTTGTTGGCATCTGATGGCTCCTGCTCTGCTCTGGTGCTTGCTCCTGAAATGCAGCTGTGAGCAGGCAATGGGTGAAAAAAGACAAACTTTCATTTCAGTTACACCAGGAGAGGATTCCTGACTGCTAGATCCAAACAGAATCAGGATTTCAGAGTCCTTACGTGCCTGTATACAACTGGAAAAATGTTGGGAACTCGTCCAGTTTCCAGTTCATACAAGTGTTTAACTTAAATAAGGAATCACTGAAGTTCTCAGCTTGAATAGGGAGCAGGAGCTGTGTGGAGCCATCTCCTTGGGAGGCTCCTGGGTTTTCCATGAGTGCCTCTGGATGGTTTTACCCTCCCTGAGAGCTGGGGCAGCCACTTTCAGCATGTTCCACACCCATGTTATGGGGCAGACACAGGACCCTGATGGTTTTTATAGCTGCTGGTGGGTTATGTCAGCATGTCATGACTGGTGTGTTTGGAACCTTTGGTTCTGTTGGAAAACCTCTGGAACTGTGGGGATTGTTCCTGTAGAGAGAAACCAGTTCCAAGGGAGCCACAAATGCAGATTTGTGTTGAAAATTGATTCTCACAGACTGAAATTTTTCTTCCCCAGATACAACCAAGCCCACAAAACTTCAGGAACAAATTTCCAAGTGCATCCCTCAAAAATAGAATCTCTTAAGGAAGAGATGGATGAAGCTGGGAATAAAGTAGAGCAGTGCAAGGTAAGGACAGGATGAGTGTCCCTTCCCCAGCTGCCATGGAATTGCCCACTTGTGCAACTGCAAGTCATGTGGCTGTGGCAGTGCCTGTCCTGGGGGCATTTCATGCCAGCTGATCTCTGGATTGCTGCAGTTCAATGAGGAACTCCATCCAGGCTGTTTCTAGGTTGGCTATTGGACATTTTCATGCCAGCTGATCTCTGGATTGCTGCTGAACTCCATCCAGGCTGTTTCTAAGCTGGGTGTTGGACATTATTTTCAGTTTCAGTCTGAGCCAGCTGTGTCCTGGCCATGAATGAATGCTCAGGGTGCCTGGGTGCTCCAGTAGGAGGCACCTGGAGGAAACTGAAGCTGGGTCACCCCAGGACCTGTGACACCCCTGAGCAGCTCACATTCATTTTCACTTCTCAGCAGCAAATGCTCCATTGAGTACTGAGAACTGAAACCATTTTTATTAGTACTTGTCTTGAGTGCTGTAAATACAGGACTGAGTGGCAATGTGTCCTTGACTGAAGGGGCAAACTGCTTTGCTGCATAAACCAGAGTTAAGATTCTGAAATCAATTTGAAGAAGTGATTGAAGCTTGAAGAGCACTTGGATCAGAGCAGGTGCATCACAGCTCCTCAGTTCAAACTTCCTGCAGGCAAAATAAACAGCGAATGAGTCTGTCAGATTTGAGATGAGTAAAGGTGCTGTCCTGTTGCCCGTGTCTCCCCAGGATCAGCTGGCTGCAGACATGTACAGCTTTGTGTCCAAGGAGGGGGAGTACGCCCGCTGCTTTGTCACGGTGAGTGCTGCCCCTGGGCTCTGCTCCTGCACAGCTGGCCACACACACTGGGCTCTCACAGGTGCCATTTGTGTGCTAAACCTTTAGTCTTGTCTTATGTGCTCATCAGAAGCTAATGCTCTTTTTGTTTTTAAAATGTGGCTTCTGTTCTCAGTTATTAGAAGCACAAGCAGATTACCATAGAAAAGCATTAGCAGTCATAGAAAAGGTCCTCCCCGAAATTCAAGCCCATCAAGGTAAAGTAACCTGTGCTCTGGCTGATGCTTCTCCTTGCCTGTGCCACCTATGCACAATATTCTCCTCCTCTGTCTCGATTCTCTTGCATGCACACTGATTTAATGAGGCCATTTTGAGCTGCTTAACAATTTTACATTCCCGAGCATAATTCCATCTTCCTGTTCTCCAGAGTTCTCCAGCCATGTTTAACACACTAATCAAATATTAATTAAGGATCTCCCTGGTACCCAGGAGGGTAAAGGAAGGATTTTTCTGTTTGCTTACCTGTTTTCCTTGTGCCCTTTTGCTGAGTCACAGCTGGCTCTCCAGGCCATTGGAAGTGTCACTGTGATTTGGTTCTTGAGTGATTACAGGTGATTATCAGGAAAACTCCATGGATTTTAAGGAGCTGGATTTTTTTCCCCTCGTTTTGGGCAATCCTATTTCCCAATGTGCACTGCATGCAGGGAAATTGAGAGTTTAAGTTCTTGTGCTGATTATCAGCTGTTAAAAAATGAATTGTACAGCTTCATTTCTTCCCCAAGAAGAACTGGGACTGCTGCCAAGCTTCCACTGCCAGGGGACTTTCTTTGGGATGAAGATGCACTGTGTGATTTGGAAACTACTCCCCAAAATGTTGGCTGTGCTGTCCCTGAATCTTTGGAGCAATAGGTGAACAGAGTCTGAGGGAAATACAGTCTGGGCTGAGGCAGGCTCAGGTACCTTCAGCTGATGCAGGTTGTTAAAGATGAGCCAATTCAAGACATAAATCAGTGGGAGCATTGTGGAAATGGTGTGGGATATCTGCACTCTGTGGGAGAGGAGGTGGTGCTGCTACAGCAGCAGGGCTCAGCAGGCTGTGCAGAAGGTTCTTTGTGGATATGGCTGCTTGAAATTTGTTATTTTGCATGGAGTCTGGGACAGGGCAGCTGAGCAGCAAAGGCTTCAGGTCTGGCCTCCCTAGAAGGAGCCATGGTGGCCAAGTGCTGAGTGCAGGGAATTTCTCACCTTGTGTTCCTGGTGTCAGAATCCCGTAAAGCTTTGGGTTCAAGGGACCCTAAACCCACCCAGTGCCACCCCTGCATGGCAGGGACACCTTCCACTGTCCCAGGTGCTCCCAGCCCTGCCCAGCCTGGCCTGGGCACTGCCAGGGATGGAGCTGGCACTCTGAACAAGTGCTGAGCTTTCCTAATGTTTGCTGTAATTTGCAGAGGTTGGGAAATGCCTTGTGCATCTCATGGTGTGTTAACAAATGAGAGGCACTAAAACAGGACAAGGGAGGTGATTGATGTGGTTTTGTAAAGAAAAGGGGTGAATTAAATCCTTTGCAGAAACACATTGCCTTCAGAGCACTCTTTGAAGTCCTCTGAAGTTTTTGTCCTTCTTGGCCTCTTTTCCACATAAAAGAAATAACACATCTGTACTAACAATAACCTTTTACATCTGCATTTTTTCAGTTAAAGTAGCAGAAATGGGTCAGAACATAAATTACAGGAAAGAACAAATTCACATTCAATTTGGAGAAATTTGTGCAAATTGGAGTTAAACTAGAGTTGAAGAATTAAATTGAAAATTTGAATGTTATGGTGCTGGGCTGTTACCATGGTAGTTCTGATGTGATACACTGGGGCTGTTAACATCCATAGTAATTTGCTGATTTAAGGGATCAAATTTAAGGAATAAAACAGCTCAGTTTTTATTCACTTTAAATACAGTTAAAACCAAAATCAGCCCAGGTCATGCAGTCTGGACAAAATTTTCCTCACAGATTCTTGCAGAGCCAAATCAGTGTTACTGGAACATGCAGCCTTGTGCTGGCACTTGCTGAGGTTTGTTATTTGTAATTCCAGTTACACACAGAGTTTGTATGTGATATTCCATCCAGAAAGATGCAGAAGTATTTTTTTCTTGACCACCAGCAGCTCATTTTCTCTTTGCTCATGATCCAAGGGACTTTACCAATCAAGGGCTGTAAAACTCCTGCTGTAGCCTGAACATTTCTGTGCTGTACTAGAGGCTTTCCTCTCTTCTTGCCCGGGCTGTGGTTCAAGGCTTTGGTAGATATCCTGCTCAGTGTTTTGCTACTCTCCAAATTAGACAAATGGACTGAAAAGCCAGCCTTTGGAACCCCCCTGGAAGAGCACCTGAAGCGCAGCGGGCGGGAGATCGCGGTGCCCATCGAAGCCTGTGTCATGATGCTGCTGGAGACTGGCATGAGAGAGGAGGTGGGTGATGCCAGGCCGGGTCACAGGGGCGAGAGAGGAGCTGGGTGATGCCAGGCCAGGTCACAGGGGCGAGAGAGGAGCTGGGTGATGCCAGGTCACAGCCCAGGAACAGGGGAAAGAGGCCCCAGTGAAGCTCATAAACTGGGGTCTGTTTGTTAATAGGTTCCTTAACTAATTTCTTCATTTAGGAGTTGGTAAATGTTTTGCAACAGGATAACCTCAGCACTGTGTGAAGTATTTTGGAAGTGGATGCACCTACAGTGAAATTAGGGTGGGCCAAGGGTGGGACAGAGCTGAACCATGGCCAGGTGGCAGTGACAGGGCACATGAGGGGCCAGCTGGGTCACAGTTGTCAGGGAGGGCACCAGAGCTGGAGTGTTCTGTTGTAAAACTGTGCCAATGTGTGCTTACCAATCATTCTGTTTTATTTCTCTGGTGCAGGGCTTGTTCAGAATTGCTGCTGGAGCCTCCAAGTTAAAAAAGCTGAAAGCTGCCCTGGACTGTTCCACGTCCCAGCTGGATGAGTTTTACTCAGATCCCCACGCTGTGGCAGGTATTGGGGTGTTCTGAATGCAATCCAGGTGTAAACTGACACAGCACGGGTTCCTGCTGCTCAGGGGGTATCTCCACACTTAAATTGGGAGAAGGGACAGTCAGTGGAAGGTTCCCTGCATTGGTATTGGGGTATTGGGGTGTTCTGAATGCAATCCAGGTGTAAACTGACACAGCATGGGTTCCTGCTGCTCAGGGAGTGTCTCCACACTTAAATTGGGAGAAGGGACAGTCAGTGGAAGGTTCCCTGCACAGTTTGACACAGATAAGTGTAGGGTACCCATACTGATCACAGCTGCTGTATTTGTGACTATAGTGTGTAAAATTCAGGTGATCACAATGGCCCAGCTGCCATGACAGTGTTAACCTGGTCAGGGTAGGTTAGAGCTGTGTGTAGACCTTCAGTACATCTTTATAAGAAGTCCTTTGTCCTGAAGGGATGACTGAGAGTTTTACAGCATGTTTCTGTCAAATTGCACCAATTCCTGACAGACCCTTTGTGCTGAGATCTGAGCAAGTGTCAGGTCTGGCCACTTTCCCTGGTACTTGGAATTCCCTGCACAGATAAAACTGCAAAGTGAGGGCAGAATTTTCCCTGGAGTGTGAAATCAGTGGCTGAGGAGCCAACCTGTCCCTGTCTGCTTTGCAGGTGCCTTGAAATCCTATCTGAGGGAGCTGCCAGAGCCTCTCATGACCTACAGCCTGTATGAGGAGTGGACACAAGCTGCCAAGTAAGCATGCTAGAAATAGCTGTGGAGGAAGTCATGCTGCATATCTCTGTTAAATTTGATTCTTCACAGATGAATTCAGAAGAAACAGCCAAGCTCACACAGTTATTTATTATTTCACTAACGGGTATTTTGTGTAACAAATTATTTTAAATAATAAATGGCTTAATAAAAATTGCACAAAATGTGGTGAAATACGTACCTTTTTTAGCTATTAGGGCTGCTTCAGGCTGCTGGCTGCACAGTATTGACGCTCAAGCAGTTTTGTTGCAGGTAGAGATAACTCAGGGATCTGACAAGCAGGTTGCTGAGTACAAACATTTCTTTGATATAAATGGAAGTTGATGCCATCATCTCTTTGTCACTGCGGGAACCAATTCCTGCCCTGCAAGTAAGATGCCATGGCATTTTTTGTCCTTTCAGTATTCAGGACCAGGATAAGAAGCTGCAGGAGCTGTGGAGGATTTGTAACAGATTACCTGAGCATTACCGAGTTAACTTCAGGTAGGTGAGAGCATCTCTTAGCTCAGCTGCTTGGCACCCCAAAGCCAATTAAACTAAACTCTGATCCAGGTGTGCTGTTCTGGCCAAATTCAGTGAGATTTATAAAATACCTCTTGTTTCATGCAGCAGTGGCCATGCACAGGTGGTGTCCTCAGATTGATTCCCTATTGGCCTTCAGGAAATAGTGATGCACAGAGCCTTTCTGCTTATGGCTCATGCTCTGCTCTTTGCTGTAGTCTTAGAAATCACCTGGATCTGTCTTAAACATCTCATTTTTCCTTTTGGTTTTGTGTTTTGGAAATGAACTGGAACAAAACCAGCTCTGGTGGTTCCTAGAAGCATGGAATTTCTATCACAGGACATGAAACTAGCTGAAATGAAGGGTTTTTCTCTGGAAGTGTAACATTTCTGTGGTTCTGTTTTGCTGAGATGGGAGCTGCTTTCTTTGCTACCCAGTTCAACTTTTATGAGTCAGGAGCAGAAGCTTTGGGCAGCTGCCAAGCGAGAGGGCTGCTCGTCTCATTTCCGTCTTGTTGGGAGCTCTCTGTACAAGCTCTTCAATTTTTATTTACGTGTTTTCGACAAGAAACGCTCCTGGTTCCTGCTCTTTAATGATTTCTTTCCTTTTTGAAGGTATTTAATCAAATTTTTGGCCAAGCTTGCCCAGAACAGTGACGTTAACAAAATGACACCGAGCAACATCGCCATAGTCCTGGGCCCCAACTTGCTGTGGGCAAAGAATGAAGGGTGAGTTCTTTTAAGAAAGCCACAAAGCAGAATGGGGTGAAGCTGGAGAATTGATAGATTTAAATCCTTTAGCAAGGAATTCAGCAATTCACAGCAGCAGACTATTTACCTAAAAAGTACTTCAAGTGTTCTTTCAGGCCATGCCTTGAGGTCCTTTGAGGCTGGAGGATTTTAGGGGTGCTTCAAAAGCTCTGAGTGGTCTGGAGTCCAGCACAGTTGCTCTTTCTCTGGTACTGAGGAGCTGATCCGTCATGCTTAGCCTAAGTTGTTATTTAGGTAGTCTGAATTGATTTTCATTTTCTCACTTGGATGGAGCTCTGAATAAAGCGTTGTTCACATCTCTCCTGCAGGTCCCTGGCTGAGATGGCAGCAGCCACCTCGGTGCACGTGGTGGCAGTTATTGAGCCCATCATCCAGCATGCAGACTGGTTCTTCCCCGGAGGTGAGTTCTGCCCCAGCCCAGCAGTGTCACACTCCCCTCCAGCTCGGCCTCAGTGGCTCGTGCAGTGGGGCACCCTTGGGATGTGCGCGTGGGTCTGAGCAGGCATTCTCTCTGTCCCTCTTCAGATGAAGATTTCAACGTGTCTGGGGCCTTTGTGGCAGTTCCTGCTGTAAATTCCAATCACTTGTCACACACTGGGAATGACTATGAATGTGGGACCCTGGAGAGGAAGAGGCCCCTGAGCATGACTGTGATGGAAGGGGATTTGCTGAAGAAGGAAAGGTAGGTGTAATTCTCACCTTGGGGATCCATTACAGCCCTCTTCCAGTGAGGCTTCAATCAGACACCTTCACTGGTGTCAGGAGAGGAATTTCATGGAAATGCTGTAGATAACAATAGTGATTTATTTCCTGTTGCTGCAGCCTGAGGATGGCTCAAAGGTAATGTACTGTTATTCCTTCCAGTTACACTCCATGCATGACAAATCCCAAGCAGATATTGCTGCTCCCAGTCTCCATTCTCCTGCACACACTGGGGGTGGTGTGAGATTCACTGAAACAGAAGTGTCTGCAGTAGCCTCTCTAGTCTCTAACTTCTGGTATCCCATGGCTTCTCTTTCAAAGCCCAAAAGCTGAGGTGGTGTTACCTGGTGCCTTCATGATAAGACTTCTGAGTTGATATGGTACAGTATTGCCACAGCAAGCGGTAGAATGCTAAAAACCCCCAGTAAAACGTGCTGTTTCCCATATAACATGTAGTGTAACGTTCATTCTTATCACTCATCATGAGTATTCAAGTGATGTGCTTGTTCCTAGCTGTTGATGCAAATGTTGTTACCTGTCAGCTGTGACCAGCCACATGCAAATTTGTCAGCACTCACAGAGGAAGAAGAAAGTCAGTTCAAGATTCAGTGTTTATCACAACAAGAATAAAACTATTTCTAGGATGAATGTGCTGTATGCATTCTAAAATCTGTTAGAGTTGGGGTCTGTTTCTCCACTGTTCTCCTTGAAACACAAATAGAACAATTTGGGTTGGAGAGGACTGTAAGGATCTCTCATTCCAGCCCCCAAATCACAGCCTGTATCCAGTAGCTTTTTTTTAAATCTCTGCTGCAACTTAGTGTGTGATAGAAACAAACTTCATGTGGCAGAATACATGTAGTGAGGAGCTACCAACCGTGGTATGTGAGGAAATGTCTGTATTTACGTGTGAGATCCCAGTGCTCTGACCTCATTGTCATCAGTGTTTGTCTCCAGATGTCACTGAGTCGTTTGTTCTTATCCCTCTGTGGGGATGAGCCAAATCCTGTTGCATGTCTTAACCTTGCTGGTGTTGTGCAGCCGCTGGGGGCTCTAACAAACATCCTGGTGTGGTGCAGCCAGTGGTGGCTCTGACATCATGGTGTGGTGCAGCCAGTGGTGGCTCTGACATCCTGGTGTGGTGCAGCCAGTGGTGGCTCTGACATCATGGTGTGGTGCAGCCAGTGGTGGCTCTGACATCCTGGTGTGGTGCAGCCAGTGGTGGCTCTGACATCATGGTGTGGTGCAGCCCATGCTGGCTCTAACACCATGGTGTGGTGCAGCCAGTGGTGACTCTAACAAACATCGTGGTGTTGTGCAGCCAGCTGTTCCTCGTCGCTGCTTTGCATGTGGGGTTTGTCTGGGGGTGGGACGCCCCGAGTCGCGCTGCAGCAGCCCCGGGGTGGCCGCCTGCCGTGTTCACTCTCTGTTCTCTCTGTAGCTTTGGTGTGAAGGTGCTGGAGCTGTCAGTGACCCCGCGGCGGTGCGGCACGGTGGGCAGAAAGCTCACCTCGCCCGCCTTCCAGCCGCCCCTGCCGCCCTGCGAGCCCTCGGGGGCTGAGCCCTGCCCGCCCGCGGGGGCTGAGCCCGGCCCCGGGGCTGGCCCCGCTCCCTCTGCTGCCCCAGCAGAGCAGCCCCCGGCCCCAGGCACTGAGGATGCCAGGTAAGAGGCACGGCTTCACTGGCAGCAGCTTGGCAGCGGCTCTGGCAGCGACCTGGTATCACCTGTGCCCCTGGGATGTGCCCTGCAGGTGTGGGCAGCGCTGCCCTGGTGCCACCTGTGCCCCTGGGATGTGCCCTGCAGGTGTGGGCAGCGCTGCCCTGGTGCCACCTGTGCCCCTGGGATGTGCCCTGCAGGTGCTCTCCTGCCACCAGTATGGCTCCACAATTGGGCTTCTGAAATAACACACAGAATTGGTTTTACACACCAAATTGGTCTTACACAATAGCATCCATGGTTCTGGGTGTTCTGCAGTTCATCTGCTAATATAACATAGGCAGCTCTGTCTGTTCTGGAGCTCATCTTCTAGCACACTGCAATTCTTGGGGGAAAAAATGATGATGAAAAAACGATGATGAAAAATACACTCTGTTTGTGCTGCCCACACTGACCCTCCCAGGTTATGTTCTGGAGATGTGCACAGAGGTGATACCAGTTTGCTGCTGAAAGAGCAAAACTTACAATGGCAATACCAGAAACCTGTTGGTCCTGTTTGTTGTTTCTTGTTTGTTGTTATCTGTTTATGTCTTGTTTTGTTTATTTGTGTGTAGCAGGTGTTAGTGATGAGCAGACTTACTTACAGGAGACCTGGGAGTCAGTTTATCATATTTCAGAATTAGTTCCTTTAGGACAAGTAGCTACACAGGCTCTTTGCAGTTTAATTTCTCTTGAAGCTCTGTGCTCATGAACTCCAGGGCTAATTGCAGCAGCCTGAGTTCCTCCTGTGAGGGGTGGAAGCAGCACTTTGCTGTCAGCTCCCCAGGGCTCTGAGAGCTGTGACAAACCACGTGTGAAGCCTCCAAATGTCAGCCTCAGGGTGCAGCCCCACCGTGGGGTTGGATGCAGCGCTGGTTCTTGTGCACAGAGGTCGTTCTCAGGTGACATATTTACAAAACCTGCTCGTTTGGAAATCCCCTGCACACCACTGTTTCCTCCACAGATGGTTTTTGTGGCAGAGGCAGCTGAAATGAAACCTCAGGGGTCATGTGTGAAAGTTGCACTTGAAATCTGCACAGGCTCTGTGCAAGTACTCACAGTTTGCTAAGAGCACCTGGAGAAACTGCACAGTGCCAGTGGAAGTGAATAAAGGCAGGCCTTTGGAGGGCTAAATCGCTGCAGGTGGCTCTAAATACAAAGCAGTGAGAGAAGCCTGCAGGTGCACAGCCACAGGAGGGGCCCTGCCCAGACCCACCCCAGCTGGCTCATCCTCCATCATCCCCATCAGCCAGCACTGCCTCAGCATCCACCACTGAGCCACCAAGTGCCACATCCACATGTTTTTAACCCTTCAGGGGCTGTGACTCCACCCCTTCCCTGGGCACCTTGGCAATTCTTTCCATGAGAATTGTTTCCTCTGTCTGATCCACAGCACGGTTTGTGAGGGAGCAGCTGCAGCTGAGCCACACAAGGCATCGAGGTTACACCATCTCTGACGTGGGCTCTTTCCTTTGCAGCACCTCCAAAGGCAAGGAGAGCACGAGTGCAGCCACTCCTCCCCCGGTGAGGAACGGGCAGGCAGCCCCGGCCCCAGCCCCGGGCCCGGCCCCGGGCCAGGCAGCGCCCAGCAGCTCCCAGCTCGGTGTCAGCCAGCCCCAGAACGCTGCTGGGCCCAGTCCCCACGCCCTCAGGAGAGGTGGGTGCTCATTGCTTTCCAGGCAATGTGTTCCAGGCCTTGAGGTGCTGCAGGAATGCTGCTGAAATCACTTTATCAGCATCTCTGCCCTTGCACAGGCAGCACTTTATTCTGTTGGCCTGTCCCCAGGGCCTGGCTGTAAAGCAGCTGTGACTTTTGGACTCTCTGAATGGTGACAGTGTCACCAGTGCTGTTTAACAAACTCTCAAAAGCTATTGATCAGTAAATGCTTGTACTTGATAATGCAACACTTCATTTTGATAACACAGCTGGGGTTTTTTGTGCTGCTGATTGTTCTCTTTGAGAGCTTGGTTTGGAATCGAAGAATGCTTTGGGTTGGAAGGGACCTTAAAACTCCTCTTGTTCTGTCCTCTGCCGTGGGCAGGACACCTTCCACCGTGCCAGGCTGCTCCAAGCCCTGTCCAGCCTGGCCTTGGGCAGTGCCAGGGATCCAGGGGCAGCCACAGCTGCTCTGGGCACCCTGCACCTGCCTCAGCACCATCCCAGGGAGCAATTGCTGCCCAATATCCCATCTAACCCCAGCTCCTGGCAGTGGGAAGCCATTCCCCATGTCCCGTCACTGCCCGGTCCCTGATGCTGACACGTCCCCTCTTCTCTCCACAGCTATGAAGAAGCCAGCACCAGCCCCCCCCAAGCCAGCCAACCCGCCCCCGGGGCAGCCAGGCAGCCAAAGCTCTTCCCCAGCTGCTCAGCCTCCTTCTGTCTCTCCCAAACCCCCGGGCAGGAGCTCCTCTCCTCCTGCCCAGCACGCAGCCCCAGGAGCAGCCCAGAGCCCCTCTCCCTGCCAGGTTTCTGCCCCTCGCAGGTACTCCAGCAGCCTGTCCCCTCTGCAGGCCCCCAGCCACCCACCCCCGCAGCCCCCAGCCACGGCCACTCCTCCCCTGCAGCCCAAGGGCAGCAGCAGCAGCAGCAGCCAAGCATCTCCCGGTGAGCAGGGCCTGGATGTGCCCCCCTGCTCCCCGGCCGTGCCCCCGCCGCAGACCCCCACCCCTCCCGACACGCCCCCGCTGGGCAAGCACGCGGGCAGCGCCCCCGCCGTGCCCCCCGAGCCCTGCCCGGCGCCGTGCCCGCCCCAGGGCGGCACCCTGCCCCGGCCCCGGCCCGTGCCCAAGCCCCGCAACAGACCCAGCGTGCCGCCCCCGCCGCAGCCGCCCGCCGATGGCAGCGCTGCCAACCCCCCCCCGACGGCCTCCAGGATCGTCACAGGTGAGTGCATCGCCATCCTCCCGGCTGGCTGCTGGGTGTGGGCATGGCAGGGAACGGGGGGCTGATGGAGCGGGGGGAGTGGGCAGCGCTAATCTCGGTTAAAGTACTCGCGGCTCATTCCCAGTCAGTGATGCAGTGGGGGGGGTCTGGGCAAGCACAAATCTCAGTTAAAATACTCGCGGCTCATTCCCAGTCAGTGATGCAGTGGGGGGGGTCTGGGCAAGCACAAATCTCAGTTAAAATCAGAACTCATTCCCAGTTAGTGCCCCCTCCAAAGCGCTGATGGAGCTGGGGGGAGCTGGGCAGCACAAATCTCAGCTAAAATACTCCTAGCTCGTTTCCAGTTAGCGCCCACCCAGCTGCTCTGCACACGAGGGTGTCCTTCCTCAGGCAGAAGTGTTTGGGGGCAAATGGAGATGAACTTTTGTTGGTTTTTTTATTCCTGTTTGGAAGCTTAACACTGTGACAGCAGCTCCAGCTCAGCATCTTGGCAGTCAGTTCTGCTTGGACATCTGTTGCCAAAAAAGCAAATATTTAGAGGAGGGAGAAGATGTAGCCAAGGATGGTGGATTTCAGCACATACTGAGATAAGGAAAGGGCATGAGTGGTCACTGACACGTGTTCTAGTAGGCAAAACATGCAGAGGATGTTTTACCTTATGAGAACAGAGCCTTCTGATGTGCATTTAAGTTGGGCATCCAGAAGCTGAAGAATCAGTTGTATTAAACTGTATTTCTTAGGTCAGTATTTATAGAGCCTGACATTTTAAGTGCAGTCTTTGTTTTAAGACAACCGTGAAATAAAGAGAAACTTTTGTCTTCTCACAGAAGCTTCATGAAGCTTGTAGTTACCAGTTTGGTTGGGATTATGTTACTTTAATAAAGTTTATTTTTTTAAAATGTAGTTGCTGAGGCCATTCAAAACCAGCAGATTCTGGAATGTTTTCCTGCTGAGTCACTGCTTATTCTGGGAAATTCTGAAGGGAGAGATACTGGATGTGGGAGACTAATGCTTTTAAATCTACTCATAATTAATAATGGTTGGAACTTTCCCATGACACTGCAGCTTCTCTAGAATTAGCCTGATGTGTTGGAATGCAGATATCAATTCTGTTGCCTAACAGCTGTACCCCAATGCCTTCACAGGTGGGGATGGTTACTGCGAATAAGGTTTGTACTCACTCACAGAGCCTGCAGCTCAACTGCTCCTGTTTGTAGCTTGAGTTCAGACGTGTGCTTGGAACTGTGCTCTGTGCCCTGTGTCCTCACCCTGTGTAGGAACTGTGCTCTGCCAGCTCTGTACCTCGTCCCTCCATAGCATTCTGCCTGCAGGAGGGTTTAGGGCTCTGCTGCTCAGCTCTGAGAGGGCTGTGGACATTCAGTTATTCCTTAGGTCCCTGGAAAGAATTCACTCTTCACACCAGGCCCCCAGAGTTATCCCCAGCTCAGGTGTGGTGGGTGACCCATTTCCAGCAGGTTTGTTCTCCCTGCAGACAAATTTGACCTTTCCTACAACTTGGTGGTTTGTGGTTACCTTTTAATGTAGCTCTCACTTCAGCTTTGCAGTTATTTTTAACCACTTGGGGTTTCTGGGCAAAATCCAGGCTGCTGTGACTAAACCCATGGCAGAACAGCAGCTGCACCATGGCAGGTTGGCTGCCAGCCTCCCTGGGGGCTCTGCCTGAGGTGCAGCAGGACAGGACACTGAAATCAGTGTTACACTGAGAAGCCAGGCTGGAAATCACTCAGGTTTGGGGTTTCTGGTAATTGGAGGAAGAGGTGGCCTGCAGGCTGCCCCTGGATCCCAAGGCCAGGTTGGGTGGTGGTTGGAGGAACCTGGCATGGTGGGAGATGTCTCTGCCCATTATGGGGTTCCATGAAGAGACCTGCACTAAATGAGCTGCTTAACCAACTAAAAAGTAGCTTTGATTCTTAAAACAACTGACTTCTGATTGTCCCTTTGTCAGTATATTTAAAATATGGGGATAATTTATTCCCAAGCTGAAGTCAGAAGTGGGGCTGGGCTCTGAATGCTGCCAGCACTTCACAAAGAAGTTAACAGCAGCAGCTGTGCTAATGAGTCAAACTTCAAGGAAAGACTTAATCTAAATTTCCAAGTGTTTCACACTTTGACCATATTTATTTTCATTTTAGGGGGTTTTCCTGGTTCTGAGGAAATTGCTTCAGTGACAGCAGACAGGGAGGGTTTGTTTTACCCCAGTAATGGGAGAAATCCTTATCTTGTAATTAACTTCCAGCTGGGGCTGCTTCATTAGAATTGGGCCCGGGAAGCACCTGCCAGAGGGGGCTGCAAAGCAGAGCAGATCAGCCCAGGTGTGTGCTGTAAACACAGCCCGGGAGCTGCCAGGCAGGAAGACTGGGAAGGGAAAGCTGCTGAGGGGGGATTCTCTCCAGAACTGGTGCAGGGACCTAGAAGATCCATGCTGTTCAGCTAAAATGCCCCTGGGGAGCATTGAAGTGACTCTCAGGCTCACCTCCACCAGTACACCCCATGCTAAAGCATCCACCTTCTCCAGATCAATGTGTTTTAAAGGATTAATAATCTGAATTAACACCACCACCCGTCACATAAGAGTGTCTGCTCTAATATTCACACCTGCACATACAAGCACTTACAGACTCACTAATTCACAATGTGCAGCTGCTGGTTTTAATTTGAACCTTAACAAGTGGAATGAGGGAACAAAATTAAGGTGGCTGCAAAGCTCCTAATGATCCCTGAACAGGAATCCTGAGCTGTCCTCAGGACACTGTTAACTCCTTTGTCCATGTGCTGGGCTTTAGTAGTGCCTCAAATTCTATTTATGGTGTTCGAGCAAGAAGCCCTAGAATATTCTAATCAAAGGTTTTATTAAATAATCCAGATGTTTGACCAGCATTCAGTAGGAACTGTATTGGCAAGTGCAATGGTAAGGAAAAGGCCCCTGATTGGCCGCCACTGTTGCTAATTGCTAATTGCTAATGATGTGTGTGCTAACTACTAACCCCCAGTGCCCTGCTGTGTGTGTCCCTGGCATGGCCAGACAGGGCTGCCCCTGCTGCATTAACCCACTAAGCCCTGGAGAGCAGAATGTGAAGCTCCTGGTGTCTCTGGCCACTGTCCCCTGTGCTGTGTCTGTGCACACACCCAGAGCTGCTGTGTCCGTGCAGAGGCTCCTGCCGTGCCCATGTCACTCCCTGTCCTGTGCCACCGGTGCTCCTCCCGTGCCACAGCCTCCAGAGTGCTGCCCCAGGCTGCTGGCAGTGTCCCTGCCCAAGCAGAGGGTGGGGTGGGATGGGATTTAGGGCCCCTTCCAGCCCAGACCCTCCTGGGGTTCCGTGGCTGCAGCTCCTGCTCGGTGCCAGAGCAGGGTGGGACTGCAGCTGCTCTGTGCAGGATCCCAAATCCCTGCAGCCTGGGGGGCTCACGAGCAGGGCAGGCTGCACTCAGGGGCTGCTTCCCCTTCTCCAGGTCGTTCATTTAGCTCAGAAACCTTCAGCTTGAGCTGTTCTGCAGTAACTGCTGGGTTAACTTCAGGGTTTCATGTAGAGTTATGAGTCCCAGTCTCTCTAGGATGCCTGTCTGCACCTCCTGTGCTTGAAAATAAGGCATTTATTTGGATTTTTTGTTGATCTAAGTGATCTAAATTACTTCCCATGTGGAGCAGCTGCTGGACTGCAGTAAGGGATGTCATGGCATGTTATAAATCAGCTTTCCAAAATCCTGACAAGATTTTCAGTTACCCTTTTTTGAGCTGCTGGGGATTTTTCTGGTCTGGTAATTCAAGCTGCCAGGGCAGTCAGTCACCAGAGATGCAGCGTTTTGTGGTCCTTTTTTTGACATCTTGAATAAAATCCTCCTTTCTTCAGAAGAGGCAAAGACCATGGCTCCCTGTTCACACAGGAGACACTGCACTTGGTGTAAATAACTTCTGCCTCCTTCTGACACCATCCTTGTTCCTGTTGCTTTCCAGAGTCACAGGTGGTGTTCCCTGGTGGGTTATTTAGGTGCCAGATTATTTTGCTGGGTGTTTTGACATGAAAGTCCAGAGTAGCTCTCCAGGGGCATTGGGGAGTCTGATCCTAAATCAGCTCGGTCTCCTCCCTCCTACAGGAAGAAGGGGGTTTGCGTTCCTGTGCCCAGGGTGTGTGGGAGGAGCAGTCTGAGCTGTTCAGCTGGGCCCAGCCCTGTGTGCCCAAGGGGCCAGCTCTGTCCCCAGAGCCCTCATTGATCTTTGCTTTCCCTTCTCTGCCCAAGGAGATGCCCAGGAAGCCCCGACCCAGTGAGCTGGCCCAGGCTAAACTTGCTGTTCCCTTTTTGTGCAGACTCTAATTGCAGTATTCCAGAGCCACTCGCAAACCCTCCTCCCGAGCCTCCTGCAGAGCTGGGCAGAGAGCTGCACACCCACCTGCTGCTGGACATTGACAATGACACGGAGAGCACGGCGCTGTGACCGCGCCGCGGCGCCGCCTTCCAGCTCCTGGGAACCCCAGACCTACCAGGGAAAGGCTTCTTCTGGCAGCGGGCACAGCTGGGCACAGCTGGCACGGGGCCTCTGGCACTCGGCTCCCGGCTGGCCCTGCTTGGAGGAGACCTCTCAGCAAATGGAGCCCAGCCTTTGGCCGGGTTTCGCCCTCAGAAGAAGTTTAATGATCTGGGTCTGGACAACGGTTTTCAAACTCTTGGATGGAAGGAATGAATTCCTGCAGGAGCTCGCCTAGGAAGCGTGGTCAGTGCTGATACAGGTGGTATGAGCAGAAATTCCAAAAGAATAAGAAGCAGAACGTTAGTTATTTAAAGTGCATGTCTGTATTAGGGAAATAATCCTTCTCACGGCACCGTTAGAGGTTCTTTGTAGTTCTTAGCCCGTCCCAGGAGCTGCCTCCAAGGGACATCTCTCTCCCAAGGGACATCCCTCTCTCCCAAGGGACGTTCCCTCCCGGATTTGCTGCAGACTCCCCTCAAGCCATGAACCAAACCCTGCCCCAGTGCTGGTGGTGACTGCTGGTTCTCAGTCACCTGTGGAACTGTGGATGCATCCAGTGCCTTGAAGGACTGTCGTGCTGTAGGAGGAACTTCTGTCTCTTTAATCATTTCATTGCTACGTAGGAGCAGTACTTACCCTGATTTCATAGTTATTTGTATTAACCTGCTTTGTTCATGTGCAACTGGCAACTGTTTCACGAGGAAACCGTGGAAATGGGGTTTGTGCTTTTGTTGAAAACGGTTGAATTTTGAAAGAACTTTGAAACAGCTGTTTGGATTCAGAAGTTGAGTGAACATTTATAAAATTAAAGATTGTTTTTTGTCAACTTAAGGCATCTTTATTCTAGTTTTGTTGCTTCCACTGGGTCCTGAAGGTCACAGTGATCCCCTGGGCTGTGTAGCTCGGAGTCACTGGCTGCTCAGCTTGGTTTTGCCTTAAGGACCTCAGTGGGAGCACTGTGAGACCCTCCTTTGTTACCACACCAGCCCTGTAACAAATCTTTAACTCTAAATTCAGTTTGGAGAGGCACAGACTCCAGTCCTGTGACTGATTTTGATGTTTATCCCCCAGAGTGTCAGTGCCTCCCTCCCCCAGGGTTTCCAGCAGCGTTTCACAGGTTTAGGTCCTTCAGGTGCCCCCGGCAGCAGCTGTGGTGCGGTTTCCATGCTGGTGCTGCCATTGGGGTGTCAGTGGTGGTGCCTCAGCCAGAGCTCCCAGACAGGTCCATGAGCACTCACTGCACACAGGGAAGGAGCTGAACGGGCACAGCTGAGCCAGAGGCACAGCAGAGCACAGAGAACAGCCCTGGGCTCTGCTCCGGGCACTCGAGGTGTCACTGCTGTCCCCCAAGGCCAGAGGAGCTGAACCAGAGGGGGACCCAAGGGGTCGTAGCTGGTTATCAAGGCATAAACAGGAAGAGATTCCAGGCTTCCTGAATTCCAGGCAGTGCTCTAAGGCCAAAGAGCAAAATTAAATATTTAAAATAACCAAACCAACCTTCCTCAGCTGGTTGGTGCCAGGTGGGGTCTGGCAGTGCCAGTGCCAAGCGCTCTGCCCAGGCACAGCCAGGCCCCCATTAGAAATAAAGAAAATATTATGTCTTTAAAACGTCTTAAATAAAGAAATAAAATTTAGAAAGCATTAAGAATTACATTAACCCTCCGCTAATCATTAATATTTACACCAGTTAGGATTAGATGGTGTGTGTGCCTGGCATCCCCTGGCTATGCAAAGTAGGCCCAGAGGAAGATGCCAGCACACACACAGAGCAGCAGGTTGATGTTCAGGATGTGCTTCACCAGGGGCTCCTCCTCCAGGGACACCACGGGCAGGGGCTCAGCCCTGGGCAGGGGCTCAGCCCCCTCCTGCCTGCGCTCCATGCCGCAGAGCCACAGCACCGTGCTCAGCAGCTTGGAGCTGCCCTTGGCCTCGGCTGCACCTGCAACGGGAGATGGGGATGAGCCAGCAGTGCCTGGTGCTGCTGTGCAGGGTGTGGTGCACAAACACACCCCTGGTTTCACTGGGCACTGCACTGGCACCCCTGCAGCACCAGGTCTGTGCTCCCCGCAGCTCTGAGCTCAGGTTCTGCTCTTCCAGCAGCCATGGTAATGATAACCCAAAGCTAAAACCCGAGCTGTAGGTGCCTGGTGCCCCCAGGTGAGTGCTGCTCTGGTCCATCCCTGCCACACCTGGAGCCTGCACTGCCCATGCCTTGGGACACCTCATTCATTAATGCTGGAAGGTAACGCTCCTGTCCAACAGTGTGAGGCTGCCCAGCAGCAGGGGAGCTGCACCATAACTCATTAACTCACTGTAGCCTGGCACAGATCAAAGGGACAGCAGCAAAGCTGACACACAAACAGGGCTGAGCCTGGCACAAACAGGGCATGGGAATCCTGGCAAAAACAGGGCATGGGAATCCAGGCTGCAATCAATGCACGGGCAGCTCTGCACATGGCTGTGCCCAATCGTGACAGGCACAAGCTTTAAAACAGGCACATCCTCCCTCACTGGTTTGCCAAGACCTCAGCCCAGGGCTCAGGGCTCTCCCTGCTGCTAGAGCTGATCACAGAACACCACTGGAAAACAGAGAGGGAATTTCATCAACGTTACTGTGTCTTCCTCCATCCTCCCCTTTTCCAGCCAGTTCTGGCAGCAGGTGCCAGAGCACCAGCCTGGGATAGTGCCCATGGCTCTGTATCCCACCCAGCTCCTTGGTAATGCCATTGAGAGCTGGAAATGAAACTGAACTCCTGCCTAGGTACAGTGTCAGGTAAAGCCTTTTGGCCCCGGGCAAGAGGAGATAGAGGTCAGAGCTCACTGTGCCCTGCAGCTCCTCCTGAGGGGCAGCTCCCAGCTCTGCTCTGGGGCAGGGGCAGCACTGGGGCTGGGCTGGGGATGTTTAGGTTGGATTTCAGGGAAAGGTTCTTCCCCCAGAGGGTGCTGGCACTGCCCAGGCTCCCCAGGGAACGGGCATGGCCCCACCGAGCTCTGGGAGGGTTTGGACACCACTCCAGGGATGCCCAGGGTTTGGATCTGTGCAGGGACAGGGGTGCACTGGGTGATCCTGGGGGTCCCTCCGGCTCAGCAGATTCTCTGTTCTTTAATTCTGTGATTCTTTCAGCACACCCTGCAGCTCCAGAGGAAAGAGCTTTAATGTTCCCTGTCCTGCAGGCTGTTAGGGATGCCTGGGGCTGTGCTTACTGACCTTTGCTGGGGTCGGGGCCGCTCTCAGGAGTGGGGCTCAGCTCCAGCTGCTCCTTGGTGGGGCCGGGCCCGGCTGCTGCTGCTGCCTCCTGCACGGCCGGGGCATCCCCACGGGTGAACCAGGTCAGCCGGCTGATCTGTGGCACCAAGGGGGCATCAAGGGGGCATCAGGGGGGCTGCTCAGCGCTGCTGGCATCAAGGGGGCTGAGGGAGCACAGAGGGGCCCATAACCCAGGAAGGCATTGGGGGCTGAGGGAACACAAAGGTGGCCCATAACCCAGGAAGGAATTTCGGGCTGCGGGAACACACAGGACACACACCCACCTGTTCGGGGGCCGGGGGCTCGGTGGCCAGGCTGACCAGGAGCACGGTGAGGCTGGTGGTGGCCCCCAGCACCATGGAGAAGTAGAGGTAGTGCATGTGCCTGACCACGCCGGGCCGGGTGTCGGGCTGCCCGCACTGCGGCTCGGGGTAGATGAAATCCAGCACCAGGCGCACCCCACCCAGCAGCAGCCCCAGCAGCAGCCCCCAGAACGCGCCCTGGGGAGGCAAGGAGGGGATTCAGCGTTGGAGCGGTGCCCAGCAGGGCTGCGGGGCCGGCACAGCCCCTACCTTCTCGTTGGCTCTCCTCCAGAAGCAGCCCAGGATGAAGACCACGGCCACGGGCGGCTGCAGGTAGGAGCTGATGGACTGGATGTAGATGAAGAGCTGCCCCCCCTGGCCAGCCTGCACCAGGGGGATCCACAGGATGGACACCACGGTCAGCAGCAGCACAAACACCCTGCGGGACACACAGGGCCTGCCCGTGAGATCCGGCCCTGCCGCCACGACATTGTCTGAAAAACCCTCTGGGCCCGCGATTGTCTCCTGGGAAGCTGAGAGGCCTCCAACAATTATCTGAATGCTTGGGAATGTGGGCTGGAGATCGTTTACCAACAGGTGCATCTTTGATTGGTTCCATGTGAATTGTTTTAATTAATGACCAATCACCATCTGCTGTGTTGGACTCTGAACAGTCAGTCACAGTCTTCCATTATCATTCTTAAGCCTTCTGATGTGTCCTTTCTCTTTCTTTAGTTTAGTTTTAGAATAGCATTCTTTAATAAAATATAATATATATAATAAAATAATAAATCATAGCCCATCCAGCTGCGCCTGGCACCAGGCTCTGCCCGGCCCTCCCAGCTGTGCCCACCTGCCCACGACCATCAGCTCCCACTCGGAGCAGCGGGGCCGGAGGTGCTTCCAGAGGTCCATGGTGAAGATGGTGCTGGAGCTGTTGAAGATGGAGGTCAGGGAGGACATGAGGGCTGCAATCATCACGGACATCATCAGGCCCCTGAGCCCTGGAACGAGGAGAGGCAGAGCCACCCTGAGGAACCCTCGGAGGCTCCAGTGCAGGGCAGCCTTGGGGTCCTCTGTGGGTAGAACAGACTTTTAAATCTGGTTTAGCTCCAGTTTAAAATGGCAATGGTAGGTCCATCCCACACAAACCCCTCTAAATGACAGCCCCAGGCTCTTTGCCTCTCTGAGCTCCTCTCCCAGGTGCCAACCCCACCATGGCAGAACCATCCCCAGGCTCTTACCCACAGGCAGCAGCTCCAGCACCAGCTTGGGATAAGCAATGTCAGAACAGCCAGAGGGGTTGCCGCAGATTTTTTGGCAAATTTCTGGGTCTGCGCAAGCCACCAGGTCTGGAAGAAGCAGCGGGCAGTGAGAGGCAGCAGTGCACAGTGTCTCTGAGCTGGCTCCTCTCTGAACGCTGTAAAATGTTCTTTCAAAGGGAAATACTGAGAGCGACCCTGGGCTGGCTCAGCTCAGCGAGGGCTGGGGCTGCTCTGGCACCATCCAGCTCCTGACTGGACATTTAGGAAGGACATTTCCTCACGCTGGTGCAGTGGAACCCCTCATCTGACTGAGAAAGGCTTCCTCAGCCCTGTGCAGCTGGCACAGCCTCGGGCAGGGGCAGATCGCTGAGATCCCTCCCTCGGCACTTACCTGGGAACAGAACCCGGCTGATCATGCCTGGCATTACCATCATAAAGAGGGGCAAAATCTTCAAGTAGGAGGTCATCAAGGAGCCTCCTTTGGCGTGGGAGAGGTTTTTGGCAGCGAGGGACCTCTGAACAATGACCTAGGAACGAAGGAATGGCTGTGGTTGGCCGCCAGCAGCAGGGGCTGCCTGGGATGGATCGCCCTGGCTTTGATCTCCAGTGAACTCTGCAGGGCTCAGAGGGTGATCACAGGGCTTGGCCGTGCTCTGCAGCCCTTGCTCTGGATGCTGGCTCCTTCCAGAGACACCGGCACTGCTCTGTGCCCTTCCGGCCGAGCTGCAGGGCCTGACCTCACCTACCCATGCCCAGGGGTTTCCATTTTCCTGCTCTGGGCCCTTCCCTGGCCCTATGGAGCAGGGCAGGGCTGGAGCGGGCAGAGTTAAATGAGAGAGCAGGAAAGCACAGCTGGAGCAGCAGGAGGGGTTTTGGGGCTCTGATGGAGGGATGGGAGCCAGACCCGGCAAAGGTGAGAGGAGAAACTCACAGGTGGCTCACAAGGAACAAAGGATCAAGTTAAAAAGCAAACAAACAAACCAAAGACTTCTTTATAGACAAGGATTAACGCACAAACACGTTCTTACCCCTTTTTCCATGGAGATTATTACTAATATTTAGTTGTGCATATCAAGATTTCCTTCTTTAGGACTTAACCATCTGATTTTGCTGATGGTAAAATACGATTTTACTGATGAAAATCAGTATCAGGTGAGATCAGAAAATCATAAAATCACTCCAGGTGAGGTGGCATCCCCCAGGTTTGCAATGGGACCCACCCAGGCCCGGGAGGAGGCAGGGACCCACCTGGTCTGTGCACCAGTACCACAGGGAGGGGATGGTCATTCCCACCAGGACCCCCGGCCAGGGCAGGTCCGAGCTGACGGGGTCTCTGAAGATGTGGAAAGCGTCTGCCCTGGGCAGCCCACAGCTGCTGTTCTCCTGTCGGATGCTGGGGATGGCACCAAAGTACTTTGCCTGCAAACCTTCCAGGCCGCCGACTTCAATGAAACCTGGAACGGGCCACGAGAAGCTGTCAGTGCATCCCCGCGGGTCGGGACTCTGATTGCAGCCTCTGGGTCACTGCGGGGGATGCTCCAGGAGCATTCCTTGGAAACCAGCAGCTCTTGATTCTCCTCTGCGCTGGGGAAGGGCAGACGCTCACAGGGGCTGCCCCTGCTCTGCAATCACAGGATTCTGCCATGGTTTGGGCTGGGAAGGACCCTAAATCCCATCTCATCCCACCCCTGCCATGGCAGGGACACCTCCCACTGCCGCAGGTGCCCCCAGCCCCAGTGCCCAGCCTGGCCTTGGGCACTGCCAGGGATGCAGGGGCAGCCCCAGCTGCTCTGGGCACCTGTGCCAGGGCTCCCACCCTCCCAGAGAAGGATTGCTCCCCAGTATTGAACTCGGTGAGGTTTCTGTCACAGTGCAAGTGACAAAGGCCCAGGGAAGCACTCACTGAAGACCATGAGGGACACGGCCCCGATGAGCATGATGAGGGTCTGCAGGGCATCCGTGTAGATGACAGCTGCCAGGCCACCTGCGGGGCACAGGGACACGCTGGGTGAGCTGGGCTTGTCCTGCCCCAGCACCTCACACCCTGCACAGGCTCCTGAGCACAAACTGAGCCCCAGACTGAACCTGGCTGGGGGTTCTGTCCACGCTGGGGCAGCTTTGGCCAGGGGCCCTTTGGAATTCCTCAGCATCTGACTCATCGTGAGTCACCATTGTGTCACTAGAAGCCAAAAGCAGGAGTAATTCTACGGGAAATCCATGGAAAATTCTAAAACAAAGCCCAGGCTGGAAAAAAGGGGATTGTGATTTTACATCACTGGGGGTGAGCAGTGGGAAAGGAATAACCTTTATTTGTCTGTGTGGCTGTTTTCCATTTGGCCACTCCTAAGCCCTGAAAGGGCATCCAAGCCCGGAGTCTTTGTGCATTACACGGCTCATTGTGCTGCAAATCCCTCTCACCTCCGGGGAAACAGGGGAAATGTACCCTGGCAATGCCCTGCACAGCTTCTCCTTGGGGCACAGCACACCTGCACCCACCCGGGGCAGCCTCTGAGGAGCCTTCACTTCCCACCCCAACGTCCACACTCATGGCAAAACCAGGCTGGACATGGTGCATGGCATGAGCCATGGAGTCCTGGAATGGCCGGGTGGGAAGGGACCCTAAATCCCATCCAGTGCCACCCCTGCCATGGCAGGGACACCTTCCCTGCCCCAGGGACACCTTCCATTGCACCAGGCTGCTCCCAGCCCTGTCCAGCCTGGCCTGGGACACTTGAACGCCTCAGATGGATGGGCAGGATGGGACAGGGTCAGTGCAGGGTCCAGGGCAGGTGAGGAGTGTCCCCAGCACCCACCAGACACGGTGTACACAGCAGTGATGGCCAGCAGCCCGGCCACGGCGATGTACAGGTCCCAGTGCAGGGCCTGCTGGATGAACAGGGCCCCGGCGTACATGTCCACCTGCAGGGACAGCAGAGTGACAGTGGCACACTGTGGGGACAGCACCCCCAGCCCCTCCCAGTGCACATTCACCCCCCTTTCCTGGCACCAGCCTGGTTTGTTCATGGCCCCGGCCCCAGCTCCCACTCCCACAGCAGCCTCAGGACCCCACAGCAGTGTCACAGACATCTTTTATGGAAAATCCTTTCCTTAGGATTTCTCCTCCTGAGAAGCTGGAAGCCTCAGGAACAAAATGCAAACAATGGTTATCTGCTGCTGTGGAATGCAACAGGTGCATCTGGGATTGGTCTCATGTGGTTGTTTCTAATTAATGGCCAATCACAGTCAGATGGCTGGGACAGAGAGTCTGAGCCACAAACCTTTGTTATCATTCTTTCTTCCTTTTTTCTATTCTTAGCCAGCCTTCTGATGAAATCCTTTCTTCTATTCTTTTAGTATAGTTTTAATATATATCATAAAATAATCAATCAGCCTTCTGAAACATGCAGTCAGATCCTCGTCTCTCCCCTCACCCTCAGACCCCTGTGAGCACGGTCACACAGCAGCCCCAGGACCCCCAGGACCCCTCCTCAGCCGTTTGCCACTCCTGCTGCTCCCAGCAGTGACAGCCAGGGCATGGCAGGGGTGCCACGAGAGGGGACGTGCCCAGCCCTGGCACAGAGTGGGATGAGCTTCTCTCCATCCCCAGTTCAGGATGGGGGAGCTGGGCAGGGCCTGGGCAATGTGCCCTGCAGACCCCCCTCCCCAGCCCCCCAGAACTGTCCCTGCTGCTGCCATGGGGACAGGGGCATCAGCAGCACGATGTCCCCAGGGTGGGCCAGCCCTGCCCAACCTGCTCTGCAGCACCTGCAAACGGGACAGGAGAGCTCCAGGACAGGCCCAGGGAGGGCAGGCAGGGGTAAAACACCCTGAGCACAGGAGCTGCACTCAGACATGCCAGCAGGTGGAAATGGAGTCATTCAATTTGATCCAGAGGAGAAGCTGGGCACCTTCCCCATCTGAACCCAGCACTCACATCCATTCCACACAACCCTGCAGTGCTTTGGGTGGAAGGGACCTTAAATCCCATCCCATTCCCACCCTGCCACGGCAGGGACACCTCCCAGGCTGCTCCCAGCCTGGCCTGGGGCACTGCCAGGGGTCCAGGGGCACCACAGCTGCTCTGCATCCTGCCCAATTCCCCACCCAGCCCTGCCCTCCGGCCCTGGGCAGCCATTCCCTGTGCCCTGCACTCCCAGGCTCTGCCAGAGGTTTTGGGAGGCTCAGGGGCAGGGTCAGACACCGTGTTCCCCCCCAGGACAGGAAATACCCCAGCAGGGATCTGTGTGCTCCACGGATCCGTGCCCTGGCTGGCAGTTAATGAACAGCCACCAGGCTGTTGTGCAAGGCTTCATTCAGTTATTTATTCAAACAGGTGCAATAAAGGAATGAGGACTTCTCCTCCAAGCCTGTCCCAGCTCCTCCATCCTGCCATAACAGCACCTGTGTCTGCACAGGCAATAAATGAGCAAAGGGGAGAAGCTGGGGGAGCTGCCAGGGGTGCAAAATCTAACAGCCACCACATCCACCCTCACAGCCCCACCTGTCCACGGACTATTGCTCAGGGCACTGACACGAGCTGTCCCTCCTGCTGTCACAGGCATTCAGGTGCTGGTTGAGCCAAAAAGAGAAGCCACTCCTTAAAATACAGTCTGTCTTCCTTGGGTGTTTTGATCACAAACCCTTCTCTGCTCAGCCAGGCACAGCCACTCCTTGCCTTTCTCAGCCTCACTGCTCAGCACACATTTCCAAAGTGAATTCAACCCAATCCATTTCCCTTTTTCCTTTTCTTTCCTACTTACAGATATTTTGGTGAAGATGTAGATGAACAGGTAGAGGATGGCCAGGAATATCTGAATCCTTTTGCCTCCAAAGCGCCTCTGCAGATACTCCGGCATGGTGGTGACCTGCAGAGGGAGTGAGGGAATGGGGGACAGTCCCTGGGCACCCCCAGAGCTGCCAGGGGCTCCCTAGGGGGCTCTGGGGGTGTTTGCAATGGGGCAGGAGCAGGAGGGCCCTGGGGGCTGCCCTGGGCTGGGGTTTGGCTCTGCTGGGATGCTGCACAACAACCGTGAGTGTCCATCCCCATGGTCAGTGCATGGAGGGGTCTTTGCTCATTGCCAGGGGCTGGGGGCAGCCTGAGCCCCCTGCCAGCAGCTCTGCCACCCCAGCTGGGCCGGGGGAGCAGTGCCGGGAGCAGTGGAGGGAGCCCATCCATCCATCCATCCATCCATCCATCCATCCATCCCCACGTACCCCCGAGGCGATGTAGATGGGCAGGAAGAGCCAGGCCAGCACCAGCACACAGAACATGCCCTGCCAGGGAGGGAAGGGAAGGGTCAGAGGGGTTCCAGGCTGGCTGGGGCAGTGTCCCACAGCTGGGGACTGCCAGCCCTGCAGCAGGAGCAGGCTGAGCCTGCAGGGAGGGCAGGGCAGGGCGGGTGGAATGCCCTGTCCAGCCCCCGTGCCCACTCACGTTCCACTCGTAGGCTGTGGCTGCAATGCCCGAGGCAGCTCCCGAGCCCGCCAGGCCGATGAAGTGCCCGCTGCCCACGTTGCTGGCAAACAGGGATGCACCCACCTGGGCAAAGGGAGAAACCGGCTGTGGCCCTGGCACGGGGGGCACAGGGAGCTGTCCCTGCTCCTGGCCGCACAGGACGGGGAATCCTCGGCAGCCTCTGCCACCTTCCTCTTCTCCCTACAGCCTCAGTGGCCTGGGCACCTCTCTGCAGCCTCGCTCACCATTCACTGCCCACTCCTGCTTGGGACCATCCTGCTTGCAAAGCATCCAGTTCTTGTGGGTGAGCAGAAAAGGTGAGGGGAACAGGTACAAATGCCAGGTTCTGGCATCAGCACTGCTGAGGGAGCAGCCCAGCCCAGATGAGACAGCCCAGGCTCAGCACAGAGCTGTGTCCATGCTGGGGACCCCAGGGAATCGTGGAAATCTCCAGAAGCAGCCAGGCTTTGTGGGACATTGGGCTTGGCCTCGCCCTGCAGTCTCAAATCCAGGGGGAAAAGCCAACTTGAAGCTGGGAAAGCACAGGAGTAACTTTTGGCTGTTTATTGCTGTTTGGAGGCATGGGCAGTGCCCCAGCAGCAGTGGGGGGCAGTGCCCCACTGTCGCAGACATCTTTCTATGAAAATCCTTTTCTTGGGATTGTTCCTGCTGAGAAGCTGGAAGCCTCAGGAACAAAATGCAAACAATGATTATCTGCTGCTGTGGAATGCAACAGGTACATCTGGGATTGGTCTCGTGTGGTTGTTTGTAATTAATGGCCAATCACAGTCAGCTGGCTCTCTCTCTGCCCGAGCCACAAACCTTTCTTATTCATTAATTTCTATTCTTAGCCAGCCTTCTGATGAGAACTTTTCTATTCTTTTAGTATAGTTTTAATGTAATATATATATCATAAAATAATAAATCAGCCTTCTGAAATACAGAGTCAGCATTCTCATCTCTCCCTCATCTGACAACCCCTGTGAGCACGGCCACACCCAGGGGCACAGGGTACTCACAGGCCACCAGACCATCTGTCCCCCGGCGAGGAAATAGCCCTTGACGGTGCTGCGCTGCGTCTTCCACATGGACTGCGGGCACACAGGGGGCACGGGCTCAGGGCACTCCCAGCACGGCCCCCGAGTGCCCCCAGCTGCACAGAAAGCTTTCCTGAGGGACGCTTGCAATGCGTCAATGTGCAACGCCCAGCATTCCTCCCGAGTGCCCTGAGCCCCAGGCAGTTCTCCACCACCTCACACCCTGATGGAATGTTCTGGGTAACCAAACTCCGTCCCACCAGGTCAGAAAGGAAGAAAAGCAGTTTGGGGCAAGAGCTGCAGAGTTCCGGGTGTCAGGAGCGCTCAGGAGGAACGCTGGGCAGTGCACGTGTGGCTCACGGGCTCCCCTTCCCCATGCAATGATCCATGAGATCCATGGAGATGATCCATGCCGTGCTCTGAGCTGGGCACCACATCCAAAGGGGAACAGCTATTCCCCTCTCTGCCTCCTGACAGCCAGGCTGCCACAAAAGCCACGCCAAAGGATGCCCTTCTGCCCTAATTATATATAGACAATGCTAATCATCTAAGGAATCTGCTGTCAGGACCCGTGTGGACAAGCACAGGTGATTTATAGGGCAGCAGTTCCTTCCTGGATGAACAAAACATCATTGTTAGCAGTGGTTTGTGCTCAGACAGCCTCTTCCTCACCAGGGCTCTCAAACCTTGGCTAGCACAGGCCTGGGCACTCCCCAGGGACAGCGAGGGCTCGTCCCAGGCTGGGGAGAGGACAAGGACCTGCAAACTGCCCCCTGCAGCTGTTGAGTGCAGTGGGAAGCAGCCCAGCCCCAGCCAGAGCAGCCCCAGCTTCAGCACACAGCACACCCAGGGAGTTCTGGAGGTGTCTGCTCACCCAGAGCCCCACGGCCAGCACGAAGAGGAAATAGAGCACGAGCACAGCGATGTCCACGGGCTCCAGGGTCTGCTGGGGGAACACGTCCCACGAGGGGGTCACCGAGGCCGGGGGCACGCTGCTGGGCTCCATGGCTGCTGGGCACGGCCCGGCCCGCTGCACACGCCTGTGGAGGGACGGGAGGGTGGCCAGGGAGAGCCCCGGGCAGGCGGGGCTGCTTTGAGGAGCTCTGGGTGCTGAGGTGCTGCTGCCGCTGCCAGAGCTCTGGGGCAGGCTGCTGTCCCTGCATCTGCCCCAGCCAGGAGTCCCTTGCTGTGATGGGGAGATGCTGCCAGCTGCTCTGCTGGATCTCCTGTTGGTTTGCTGAGAAATGGGGGCATTAGAGAAAAGGTGAGAGCAGCTGGAGCAGGCAGAGGGAAGGAGCAGAGCTGGGGTTACAGCCAGGGTGGCAGCAGGGCAGGACTGGCCCCAGTGAGGAGCTGCTGCCACAAACGTGTCCCTCACAAGGCAGCAGAGAGTGGGGGCACATGAGCAGCCCCAGCAGTGCTGGCATTTTCCTCTTTTGCCACAGCAGGAGCTGTGCAGAGCACCTGGGTCCCTCCTGAACTAGAAACTGTGCCCTGCTCCTTGTCAGGAAGAGAGACAGCAACCAAGGAATACAAAACCACATTTTCTCCTCCAGAAATGCCTGATTGAGGTGTGGCAGCACTGGGGGATCCCTGGAAGGGCTCCCTGGAGCATCCCCTGGGGCTGCCCCTGGGAGGTCGGTCAGGTGTTTGCATTAATGCAGTTCCTCCCTGTTGCCTCCTTGCCTCAGCTCAGGCGCACTTTGAGAGCAGGACAGGAGGCGAGAGGCAGCCAAGGCCACCTGGGCAGTCCCTGGCTCAGCAATGGCCACAGCTGGTGCCCAGGGAGCCCTCAGGGCTGCCCAGAGCAGGATTGGGGTGTTCCTCACCCTGCCCAGAGCAGGTTTGGGGTGCTCCTCTTACCGCAGGATTGGGGTGTTCCTCTCAGCCTGCCCAAAGCAGGTTTGGGGTGTTCCTCTCACCCTGCCCAAAGCAGGTTTGGGGTGTTCCTCTCAGCCTGCCCAGAGCAGGATTGGGGTGTTCCTTACCCTGCCCAGAGCAGGTTTGGGGTGTTCCTTACCCTGCCCAGAGCAGGATTGGGGTGTTCCTCTCACCCTGCCCAAAGCAGGATTGAGGTGTTCCTCTCACCCTGCCCAAAGCAGGATTGAGGTGTTCCTCTTTCTCACCCTGCCCAGAGCAGGTTTGGGGTGTTCCTCTCAGCCTGCCCAGAGCAGCTTTGGGGTGTTCCTTACCCTGCCCAGAGCAGCTTTGGGGTGTTCCTTACCCTGCTGGCCGAGGAGGGTCCCCAGGAGGAGCAGGCGCAGCCCCGCAGCCAGGCCAGCCCCAGTGTCCCTGCACACCTGGGCCAGGTGTGTGCTGCTCCCTTCCTGCAGCCTGGCCGGCTCCTTTGGCCTCTCTGCACTTGTCAGGGGACACTTATGGGCTGTCCCTGCCGGCGGGCTGGGGAGGTGTGGCGAGGGCTCCGGGACAGCCGGCACGGACGCGGGGATCACGAGCGGTCGGACGGGTTCTGCCTCTGAGCCCGGGGCAGCAAAGCCAGCCCGGGGCAGCCTCCTGTCCCACGGGCCCCGCAGCACCTGTGTCCAGGTGTGGGGCTGAGCCGGGCCTGCCCTCGGCTCACCTGAGGCCTGGGGACTTGCCTAGAGCGTGACTGGCCACGGTCCTGCCCTGGTGGCACCACAGGGCTGCCAGGGGGTGAGCCAGGAGAGCACACAGGGAGGAGATGGAGGAGAGCAAGGGCTGCCCTGTGTCCTGCAGCACCCCTGGGCTCATCTCTTTACCAAAGGTCAATAAATAAGGAGTTCCCAGGGCAGGAACCGCCCCAGCACCTCCTTCCCACAGCTGGGAGCTGCATCCCGGCCCTGCAGCCTCCAGCACCAGTCCCAGGCTGGTAGGGAGCTCTGATCTGGTTGAGGGCAGTGGTCCCAGCACCAGGCTGGCCCTGGGGACACTCGGCAGAGCCTTTTCCATTCTTTGTGAGCCCCTGGATCCCCGTGGGTCCCATCCCTCCTGGCAGGGCTGCACCGATGGCCACAGCGCTGCTCTCTCACCTCTCTGAGGCCAATGTGTCTTGGCTGCCGCTGAGTTTTTACTGGCACGCCCAGCCCCTGACTAGGAAAGGACAAACAGCGTTTGGTATGGCAGCCCGGGAAGCTGCTCACCCTGCCCCACACCTGCGGCTCCCCTTCCAGCCCGGGGCACTCCACCTCGGGCCCGCGGAGCAGGGCCGCAGAATGCCGCAGAACCCCAGGATCCCGCAGAACCCCAGGATCCCGCAGAACCCCAGGATCCCGCAGAACCCCAGCATCGGGAATGTGCTGGGCAGGGAGGGACCCGCGGGGAGCCCCCGGGTCCGCCTGGGGTCACAGCGCGGCCGGGCCGGAGCTGCGGGGCCGCGCACAGCGAGGGGAGAGCGGGGCTGAGCCCGGGGCTGCGGCTGTCTGTCCTTGCGGAGGCGTCGGACAGGGGGACAGCCGTGACTGTCTGTCCTTCCAGAGGCGCCGGACAGGGGATAGCTCTGCCTGTCCCTCCCGGAGGTGTGCACACAGGGAGCAGCTGTGTCTGTCTGTCCTTCCAGAGGGGGCGGACTGGGGGACAGTTCTGCCTGTCCCTCCCAGAGGTGTGCACACAGGGGGCAGCGGTGTCCGTCTGTCCCTCCCAGAGGTGTCAGACAGGGGGACAGCCCTGCAGCCCCTGCCGTGCCGGGGGCACAGTCAGGGATGGCAGATGCCCCGCAGGGAGGGAGGGCAGGGGCACAGCAGGGATGGCCGATGCCCTGCAGGGAGGGAGGGCAGGGGCACAGCAGGGAGGGCAGATGCCCCGCAGGGAGGGAGGGCAGGGGCACAGGGGCACTCCCGGGCAGCCGCGGGTGCCGCTCCGGCTCCTCCCGGACCCTCCCGCCCCGCCGCGCGTTCCCGATCGCGGCTCGGCCGCGGCCCAGTGGAAATTTTGCCCGCGTTGTGCATTCCGCTCACGGCCCGCTGTCCCCCGGTGCCTGGCACCGGCGGCGGCGCTTTCCTCGCCAGAGATTGTGCGCGGGGACAGCCGCGGCATGGGAATGAAGCGCCGCTCTATCAGCCGCAGCGCGGCACACGTGGCTCCGGCTCCGCTGCCGCCTCGGGGGGATTCTAAAGCATCCCCGGCTCCACGCACCTCCTGCGGCCGGCACGGCCCGCCGGGGCCCGCGGCCGCCCGGCTGAGCTCCCCGAACCCCGCCGAGCTCCCGACTCGAGGTAGAACTGAAAGGGAACTTACTGCGCTCAGCCGGGTCTTATTCTGCTCCCCGCGCCGGGCACCAGCAGGGCTCTGCCAACTGACAGGCAGCTTAAATATTGCCAGAGAATCGGGGTTTGCCAGCGGAGCTGTTAACAGGGTCACAAGGGATGAGAAGGAATATTTATAGTCAAAGTTAAACTAATTGACCGAAGTTACTCTTTTGGTCTCCCGTGGCTCTGGTGAGAAGTGCATTATTTTCACTATCAGGGCTCCCGGGTCAAACTCCACGGAGTGCCATTCTCTTAAGCAATCTGTGCTCTATGCGAGGCACACAGAACAATAAAAAATCGGGGCTGATGTCCTCTGGAGCTGACGGCCCGTGGCACAGGGAGGAGCTGACAGCCTGTCCTGTGTCCGTGTTTGTGCCTGAGCCTCGCAGAGCGCAGATCCGGCCGTGGGCTGGGGTTTGTCCACCCGTGGGCTGGGGTTTGTAGCACTCTGCCGAGGCTGGAGGTTAATCCAGAACCGAGTCCCTCTCTGGCAGCAGGCTGGAGGTTTGTCTTCAGCATCATCTGCCTGAAATCCCTGACAAACCATCAGGGCCAAAACGCACGCAGAGTGATGCTGAATCTCACAGCACAGTGACTGTGGCAGGGGCAGCTCATAAACCCCAGAACTGGGGTGCCCAGATCCCAGCAGCACTGCTGAGCAGCCCCTTTGCTGGGCAGGTGATCCACGAGCCTGCAGGGTGGATGGAGAACGGGCACTGTGCCCTCACAAGCCCAATCCTTGTGCCAGCCTTGAAGTTACCAGCAGGGATTTCGCTGCAGGTGACCCACGGAGGGCATTGGGACCTGCCAGGGGCAGGGTTAGCTGGGATATTGGGAATAAACTCTTCCCTGTGAGGTGAGGAGGCCCTGGCACAGGAGAAACTGTGGCTGCTCCATCCCTGGGAATGTCCAAGGCCAGGCCGGACAGGGCTTGGAGCAGCCTGGGACAGGGGAAGGTGTCCCTGCCATGGCAGGGGTTGAGAGTGGATGATCTTCAAAGTCCCTTCTAGTGCAAACTTGATAATTCCATATAATTTCACCTCTCTATCTCATTGTTTCCCAGTCACAGCTCTGATGAACACAACTGTAACTCTCTGAATCTTGCAATTGGAGAGGCATTCATTTAATCTGCTATGGTTTGGAAACCCCAAATTTTCCTGAAGGTGGATCCTCAAGGGCTGCAAACGCAGCACCGGGTGTCCTGTGCTGCCTGCCAGTCTGTGCCACCTTTCCCCCGACTTACCACCCTCCCAGCCTGAAGCTGAGCTCCTTCTCTGTCCCTTGGCATCTTTCATGGCACCTGGAGAGCAATTACAGAGCGTGGCCCTTCAAGCCACAGTTGAGGTACTTATAGGGAAGTTCCCAGGTGGTTCCACTTTGCCTGGCACAAGCGTGCCCAGCTGTGATGCACCCTGGCTGTGCTCAAGCTGCTCATTTCCCCTCTGTTTCTTGCGCAAAAGGACGAAATCCCCAAATCCCCCGAGGTTTGGAATGGAAGCTGGGATTTCCAGGGACACCATTTCCCAGCATTTGTCAGGGGATGGAAGTGGCACCCGAGGAGCAGGAGCAGCCAGGGCTGTGATCCCTGCCCTGCCCGGGCCGGGCTTTCCTGTGAGGGTGATCCCGAGGGCAGGGCTGGCCCAGGAACCCTGAGCGAGGCTCAGAGGTGCTGGATCTGGGCAGGAATGACCTCGTGGCTGCAGAAAACTTAGCAGAGCCCAGGAGAGGGGGCTGTGCAGGGAATGGTGTGGGTGCTGTGTGGGACGTGGGGATGGGGCCCTAGGACACCATTCCTGTTGGTTTATGGGCTCAGGAATGGGGACGTGGGGAATGAGGGCTCTTGGACACCATTCCTGCTGCTTTATGGGCTCAGCCTGGGATGTGGGGAATGGGGCTCTGGGCATTGTTCCTGCTGGTTTATGGGGCTCTGGGCATTATTCCTGCTGCTCCATGGGCTCAGGAATGGGGCTCCGGGACACCATTCCTGCTGGTTTATGGGGCTCTGGGACACCATTCCTGCTGGTTTATGGGGCTCTGGGACACCATCCCTGCTGCTCCATGGGCTCAGGAATGGGGCTCCGGGACACCATTCCTGCTGGTTTGTGGGGCTCCAGGACACCATCCCTGCTGCTCCATGGGCTCAGGAACGGGGCTCCAGGACACCATCCCTGCTGCTCCGTGGGCTCAGGAATGGGCTCTGGGACACCATCCCTGCTGCTCCGTGGGCTCAGCCCCACACCGCAGCTGCGGCAGCCGCGCTGGGCCGGTCCCTGGGGGCAGGAGGAGTCAGTCTGAGCGCTTGCAGCGGAATCTCAGGGTTGCTCGGGCCCCTCGCAGGTCAGCAGCTCCACCCTCCCCGCTCCCTGGAGCGCATCTCCGCTCCCGCGGCGTCGGTCCGTGCCCCAGGGCAGGAGGTGACGTGCCCGGCCGGGGACACCGAGCGTGGCTCTGCACGGAGCTGCTCCAGCCCCGGGCGGCTCCCAGGGCTGCTCTGAACCGGCTGGGGCTCAGCACCTGATAGGGAGCTGCTCCTGTCCGTCTGCTCCCGGTGTCACGGGAGATAAACCCCCCTGGACATGAACTCAGCCTCAGCCAAGAATTCTTTTCCAGAGGGAAACAATTCACTGGCTCATACAGCTCGCTAAATGTTTTCTTCTGAAGGCTGCAGTTAAAAATCCGTGCTATTTTAAGAATTTGCTGCTCGTTTTGGTCCCTCCAGCCTGGATGCTGTGGGGCAGGAAGGGCCTTCTCCCCACCAGCCCCAGCCAGGTGAGAGCCTGCAGGTGTCAGAGCCAGGATCGACAGTGCAGGAGGTGCAGAATCCCTGACATCATCACCAGCAGCAATTCTGGCCAGAAGACAGAGGTCTGTGCAGTCAGGAGGCAGAGGCAGTAGCTTTATTTCAGGAATAGCACATAGGCATTGGGTAGAGACTGAACTGGGAATATACATCGTCCCCTTATCAAATCTTATCACCAGAAGTTCTGGCTCTTTGAAAATATTCACATAAAAATACCAAAGGGATTGGAGTCCTAACTATCTCAGAAAGTTACAACATGTAGCAAAATCTATGTACAGCATCTTCTGTCGGGACAGTTTCAAAAGAACCTGTGGTGGTTTAAATATTGGACATGTTTTTTTTAAAAAAAGGAAAAAAAACTCAACGGAATGCAGTGTGCAACATCCAAAAGGGAGAGAGGAGCAGAGGGAGCGTGGCCCTGTCCTGGACCTCTGGGAACACGAGGCTACCCACTACCTGGCACTTAAAGCTGTATAAACGGAGAACACTTGTGAAAATACGCCTCACTTTCTACAGCGGGGTTTAAAAAATTACCAAAACCCGGAGATCCGAGGGTCGTAAGGTCTCCCGTAAATAACGAAATAATGAAATAATGACATAATGCACCGGTCGGTGATCGCGTCCCGGAGCGGCGGCGGCTGCGGGACACGGAGCCCTTGCTCCGGCCTCGGGCAGGCGGGACCTACACGGCGCTGGCTGCGGGGGGACAGGGGGACACGGGGGCACGGGCGGCTTTTGCACGGAGGGGATGCTCACAAAGCACGGAGAGAGCTCGGGAGCCCCCGCAGGCGCAAGCAGCGGCCGTGGAACGCGGTCCCTCCGTGCCAGGGGCACAACGGGGGCATCCGGGAGGGTCCGGGCAGCTGGGAGAGGGATGGGCACGGTGAGAGGTGGGGGTGCACGTCTGGAGGTGGGTGTGCACATCTGGAGGTGGGTGTGCACGGTGAGAGGTGGGTGTGCTCACCAAGAGGTGGGTGTGCACATCTGGAGGTGGGTGTGCACATCTGGAGGGGGGTGTGCTCACCAAGAGGTGGGTGTGCACACTGGGATGTTGGTCTGCTGCACATCTGGAGGGGGGTGTGCTCACCCAGAGGTGGGTGTGCACGCTGGAGGGTGGCCATGGACACTCCTGGAGCTCCCCGGGATGTCCCCCATGAAACTGAAACCTGCTCCTGCAGCAAAGGGGCTCCCAGGGTCGTGGAACCATTTATGTTGCTCCCAGGCCATCCAGGGCAGCTGCTCCCCCTGCTCTGCCAAAGCCACCCTCAGCCAAGCACCGTCCCCGGGTGCCACATGCACAGACAGACAGACTGACAGCTGTTTCTTCAGCTTTTGCACCCCTCCAGGGGGATGCCCTGCTCCCCCTGCCGTGCCCGGAGCAGCACCTGGGGCTGCAGAGCCCTCCTGCTCCCGTTCAGGCTCCCGGGCATTCTGTGCTTTCCAAGAGCCGCGGAACCGCTCGGGGCTGCCTGCTGGCGAGTTCCAACAACCTCGTGCTGATGGTGCTGCTCTCTTGGGAGGGTTTCAAGGCCCGTCAGCCTCTGGCACAGCTTTGCGCAGAGCTGAGGGCCAGGAAGGAGCCGCGAGCTGGAAGGATCAGACCGGATCCATCCTCGGGACCTCGGGGATGTGCCAGGAGGGTCCTGCAGGGTCCTGCTGCTCTCCACTGCCACTGGCTGCCAGGGGAGGGGACTGGAGCTTCTGGGCCACCTCTGGCGCTCTCTGCTCTGCTGTTCCCCCTGTGCTCTGCCCCGGGGCAGAGGGGCTTGGAGAGGGGCTGGACGGGGCTCAGCAGCATCCCCAGAGGAGCTGGGGGTGCCCTCCCTGCCGCTCATCCCCCTGCTCCCTTCCCTGCTGGGCTGCCCGGGGGCTCTGTGGCTCTCCCCCAGCCCAGGGCTGAGCCCCCAGGCTCGGGCAGTGCCCATGGGGGTGTGGGGAGGGTCTCCAGTCACAGGAGCAGTCACGGAGTTTGGGGAACGTGGTTCAGTGGGGTTTTACCAGATGGACACAAAGCCCGGGCTCGGGGATCTATGGAGGTGGAGGGTGCTGAGGAAGCTCTGTGAGGACCAGGGCTTGTCTTTGTGCCACCCTCACTGTGTCACCCCGTGTCACCTTCGGTGCCTCCTCAGTGCCTGCCCGGCCCCTCTGCCGGTGACCCTGCTGGCTGGGAGCAGGAGGCAGCAGCATATTTACACCAGGCTGGACAGGAGCAAATTGCACTTTGTTGGCAAGGAGCTGTTGCACCTCAGGTGGCTGCAGGCGGTCACCAGGCCAGGGGAGAGGTCATCCTGGGGCTGCGCTGGCTCTCGCCCACCTGCACGTCACTGAGAGCCCGCTGTGGGACACAAAGGGCACAGCTCAGGGGGGCAGGGTGGGCAGGCCCTGGCACAGGTGCCCAGAGCGGCTGGGGCTGCCCCTGCATCCCTGGCAGTGCCCAGGCCAGGCTGGACAGGGCTGGGAGCAGCCTGGGATGGTGGGAGGTGTCCCTGCCATGGGAACATGGGGTGATCTTTAGGGTTCCTTCCACCCCAAACCATTCCAGCATGAACAGGAACATGGGGTGATCTTTAGGGTTCCTTCCAATCCAAACCATTCCAGCATGAACTACCACATCACTCTCCCCTGGGGCTTGGGGCCTCCCTCAGTGTCCCACCCTGGCCAGCTGATTTTTGTGTCACAAAAATTGCACCTCATCAGCATCAGAAAAGTTGCTTCTCACTCAGGCACGGCTGCTCACACAACCCCATCCCAGTCACACCCAATAACACACCTCACTGACACCCACAGGACATCCCTGCTGCCCTGGAAAGCTTCAACTCACCTCAAACTTGCTCATGAATTCCGCAAAAATGCCAAAGAAGGCTTCGGAGGTCGTCATTTTTGAGTCCTCCCCGAAGAAGGACAGCACCTTGCTGAACTCCTCCATGGCCTTGTGCTGCAGGTCGTCCAGGGAGCGCATGGCGGGCTGGGCACTCTCCAGGAAGGACTGCAGGGCTTGGCTTAAGGGCAAAGAGCTGCTCCACGGCTGGCAGGGGTCCCAGCCCCTTATCAGACAGCTGGGTCCCAACCCCTTATCAATCTCTTATCAGATAGCTGGGTCCCATCCCCCCCTTATCAATCTCTTATCAGATAGCTGGGTCCCAACCCCTTATCAATCTCTTATCAGATAGCTGGGTCCCAACCCCTTATCAATCTCTTATCAGATAGCTGGGTCCCATCCCCCCCTTATCAATCTCTTATCAGATAGCTGGGTCCCAACCCCTTATCAATCTCTTATCAGATAGCTGGGTCCCATCCCCCCCTTATCAATCTCTTATCAGACAGCTGGGTCCCAACCCCTTATCAATCTCTTATCAGATGGCTGGGTCCCATCCCCCCTTATCAATCTCTTATCAGATGGCTGGGTCCAATCTCTTATCACATGGCTGTTCCCAGCCCAGCTGGCAGCAGGGAGATGTTGACTGGCACACGTGGAGGTGCTGGCTGTCCCTGTCAGCACAGCTCCCAAGGACAGATGTCCCAGCACGTTCCTGGGGCTGTGCCACACAGGGATACCCCAAACCTGCTCTCCAGGCTGGCTGAGAGCAGGGACAGCTCCCAGCAGCGCCAGGCACAGCCCTGGGCAGTGTCGGGGTCCCTGGGGGCACCAGGCACAGTATCAGTATCCCAGGCAGTATCAGGGTCCCTGGGGGCACCAGGCACAGCCCCGGGCAGTGTTGGGGTCCCTGGGGGCACCAGGCACAGCCCCAGGCAGTGTTGGGGTTCCTGGGGGCACCAGGCACAGTATCAGTATCCCAGGCAGTACCAGGGTCCCTGGGGGCACCAGGCACAGCCCCAGGCAGTGTTGGGGTCCCTGGGGGCACCAGGCACAGCCCCGGGCAGTACCAGGGTCCCTGGGGGCACTCAGAGCCGGCTCCCCTCTCACAGAAGGATACGGTCATGACGATGGCAAACCTGTCCTCGGCGGTGGCGGGCATGCTGTGGCACGCCTTCTGGATGTCACTCACCGTGCTGTGCAGGTCCTTCAGGTCGGCTGTCAGGGTCCTCTGGTTCACTGCAGGGGACAGCGGGGTCACCAGGGTGGGACGCAGGGTGGGACATGCAGGGCTGGCTCTGCTCCCACAGGTGAGGTGAGGTGATGAGCCTGGGCCAGGGGCAGTTGTCGCCCTGATTTTTTAAGTTTTTCTCAGCCTTCTGATGTTGACATTCTTGTAAGGAACTTTCTCACACGCTTTGTGTAAATAATTCATTGTTTTGCATTATTTTATGGAGGAGGAGTGTCACAGACATCTTTTATGAAAAATCCTTTCTTTAGGGTTTTTCCTCCTCAGAAGCTGAGAGGCCTCAGGAACAAAATGCAAACATTGATTATCTGCTGCTGTGGGATGCAACAGGTGCATCTGGGATTGGTCTCATGGGGTTGTTTCTAATTAATGGCCAATCACAGTCAGCTGGCTTGGGCAGAGAGCCGAGCCACAAGCCTTTGTTATCATTCCTTCCTATTCTATTCTTAGCCAGCCTTCTGATGAAATCCTTTCTTCTATTCTTTTAGCATAGCTTTAATGTAATATATATCATAACATAATAAATCAAGCCTTCTGAACCATGGAGTCAGAGCCTCGTCTCTGCCCTCATCCTCAGACCCCTGTGAACATGGTCACAGAGGAGGAATTTGATGGGCTGCTGGTTTGTCCAGTGTCACTGGGGAGGTGGCACTGTCACCCTCCAACTCACTGTCACTCTAGGAAATCTATAAATGTTGGAGTCAGAAATTAAATGTTCCCTTTTTTCACCTTGAGAGCAGCAGGGTGCACTCGTGTTCCTTCATGTGCTATAGTGACAGTCAGTCTGTCTGTCCACACTGCTCTGTGCCCATGTCCTGCTGTGCAGGCTGGGTGGACAGAGAGACAGACAGTCCTGCTGGGAGCAGCAGGTCACCAGGAGCTCCCAGTGCTCACACCCAGAGCAGCCAGGAGAGCCCAGACATGGCAAGGAGCGTGCAGGACTGGTGGTGATGGACATCCAGGAGGGACACGGGACACCAGGACAGGGGGACACAGTGCCAGGAGTTTGGGCAGCTGGGAGTGATGGAAGGGTTATTTAAGAGTTAGGCCAGACACAAATTCCAGCTGGGAAAGCTCCAGGTACAGACCTTCCTCCGGTGGAAATTCACAGCTCCAGGCTGGAGTTTGCTCCTTTATTTATGCACTGTGGCACTAATTCCCAAGGGAATTGCTCACAAACAGCAGGGGATGCTGGGCAAGGGGAATGCAGCTCGTGCTTTGCAGGGATTCAATGCATCGTTTAAGATCACAGACTGTGGAATCATTCAGGTTGGGGAAGCCCTCCAGGGTCACCCAGTCCAGCTGTTTCCCCAGCTCTGCCAAAGCCACCACTGACCCAAGCATTGTCCCCAAGTGCCACGTCCACAGGGCTGTTGAACCCTCTCGGGGATGGGCACCCCTGCCCTGGGCAGCTGTGCCAGGGCTGGGCAGCCCCTCCAGGAAGGAATTTTCCCTAAAATCCCACCCTGAGCCCAGCCTGAGGCCGTTCCCTGTGCCCCTGTTCCCTGGAGCAGAGCTTTGCCCAGGGGCAGCAGTGTGGGGTGGGTGGGTGACACCTCACTGTCACTGTCACTGTCACTGCCAGCTCAGCCCTTCCCAAGGCTCTCTTGCTGCTCAGGACCTTTCCTGATGTGGCCAGGCTCCATCCTGCCCCAGGCAGGCTGTGCAGCTCCAGGCTCACACCCAGCCCAGGGGCAGTGCAGGGACACTGGGGCTTGCAGCTCCTCTCTCCTTTACCTTTGGCAGCGAGCGGCACCGTGGGAAGGTCCTTGGCAAAGCCCAGGAGCTCTGGGAAGTGTTGGCTGAGGGATTTGGCGAGAATGTGCAGGAAGGTGGATTTCCCATCCACTGTCTTGGTCGTGTTCAGCTGCAGCAAAGCAGAACGAGTGAGGATCCCACCTGAGGGCTCACACACACCGGGGTGGGCTGCTCCTCGTGCTGGGGCTAAGGGTTAAACTGCTCATTTCATGTTCACACACAGTTAATGTTCACAGATCAGTGCTGGAGATGCCCCTCTGCAGGGCAGGGCTGTCCCCTGTCACCAGCCCTCAGGTGTCCCCCTGCAGCCCCTATGGGGTGAGCACCTCTCCCACCCGCACCTGGGCCTGGGTGGGCAGGATTCCCACCAGAACCACAGCAGAGCCTCTCTGAAGTCCCCCCTGTGGGTCAGTACAGCCCCCTGCACCCTCCCAAAGGGTCCCAGGGTCCCTATGAGAGCAGCTCTGTGGGCACAGGGAGCCCCCAGCTTGGTGTGCCCTGCCCCAGAGCGAGCTGCTCTCCTCACCTCGGTGAGGAAGTTGATTTTAAAGCCTGTGGTTTTGCTGGTCTTGGGCTGCCCGTTGTTCAGGTAGTTCCCCATGGCCAGCACGAACTGCAAAGAGGAGAGCAGGGCATGAGGGGCTGGTCAGCTCCTGGCCCTGGGTCCTTCCAGCTCCTGGCACTCTGAATCTCTGTTCCCCACCCATTAATGTGCAGACCAACCCTGTCCCCATGGATTTAAGGAACTGGAGGGGGGGTCACTGGCCAGGAGCTACTGAGGAGTTTCATCCCTCCTCTGCAAATGCCTCTGAGGACACAGCAACCTCATTTGTCCCACCTGCTTCTTTTTTTAAAGCAAACCCAAATGAATCAACAGCAATTTGGGACAGCTCATCTGAGGAGGGTCATGCAGGACCTGCAGTGGGATTTGTTGTCTCTGTGCCAGGCTCAGCCCATCCCAGGACCCCAAAAACGCCTCCTCAGGGGGAGTGCAGTGTGGGGGTGCGCAGGGACCAGTGGTGGCTGTCCCAAGGAGAAGGGACCGCTCTGACCTCCAGGATCTTTGCCAGCTTCTTGCTGCTCTTCAGCTCCAGGGAGGCCTTGCAGATGCACTCGTAGCTGGCCTTGATCTCCTCGGTCTTCTCCTGCAGGGTGGTCTTGAAGTGCAGGCTGCGCAGGCGGATCTTGTACTCGGGCACCGACAGCATCTGGGCAACAGGGCAGGGTCACCTTCTGCAGGGTCACCTTCTGCAGGGCCACCTTCTGCAGGGCAGTGCCACCATCTGCAGTGCAGGGTCACCATCTGCAGTGCCACCATCTGCAGTGCAGGGTCACCATCTGCAGGGCCACCTTCTGCAGGGTCACCTTCTGCAGGTCAGTGCCACCATCTGCAGTGCCAGCATCTGCAGTGCCCCTCTGCACAGGACCTCTGCTGCCCTGGGCATGGAGCAGGACTTACAGGTGGCACAGGGCAGGTGTGCTGCCGTGGGATGGGCACTTCCACACCAACACCCACGGGTGACTTTGTCAATGGAAGATAAATCAGAGCTGGGCGAAGCCACTGTCACCAGGGAGCAAACGTGTTGGTGGCTCCGCAGCTCTGAACCAGCCCCTGCGAGCTGCCAGACCCCTCAGGCATCAACTGGGCATCACTACCATGGTCCCAGTGCCACCAGCCCCAGGTGTGAGTGTGCTGCTGGCAGGGACAGGCACACACAGCCCCAGGTGTGAATGCCCTGCTGGCAGGGACAGGCACACTCACCATCACCCAGGTGTGAATGCCCTGCTGGCAGGGACGGGCACACACAGCCCAGGTGTGAATGCCCTGCTGGCAGGACAGGGCACACACAGCATCACCCAGGTGTGAATGCCCTGCTGGCAGGGACAGGCACACACAGCATCACCCAGGTGTGAATGCCCTGCTGGCAGGGACAGGCACACTCAGCCCCCTCCCAGAGCACGGTACCTGCAGCACGAACTGGTCGGGCTCGCTGAGCTTGCCAGGACTCTCCTTGTAGCTCTGGAAGCGCTGCACCTCCTCCCCGTCCGGGGCGTAGAGCAGCAGCTGCTTGATGTGAGAGGGCTCCAGGCGATCCGTCTCCATCGTCATCAGGATCTGCCGCAGCTCCGCGTGCGACAGCTTCAGGTGCGCGATCAGGATGGCTGGGGGAGGCACGGCCCTGTCACTGTCACTGTCACTGTCACTGTCACTGGGGGCAGCAGGGCACACCGGGCTGTGCCAGGGCTGGGGACACACTGCCCGGCAGGACAGGGGGACACTGCCCCATAGGACAGGGGGACACACTGCCCCATAGGACAGGGGGACACTGCCCCATAGGACAGGGGGCCACACTGCCCGGCAGGGCTGGGGACACACTGCCCCATAGGACAGGGGGACACACTGCCCCATAGGACAGGGGGACACACTGCCCGGCAGGAATAGCGATAGGAGCGGGTCACCAACCTCCCCACGGAGTGAGACCCGTGCAGGTGCCCAGGCAGGCACAGCCCTGGCACAGGGAGGGTTTTCCCCTCCCTTGGGACCCTGCAGGGGCTGCGTGGGGACCCAGGGGTGGCTCTGGTCCTGCAGCCCCCCAGGGCACAGCGGGCACCTCACCCACAGCCCCTGGGACCAGCCCTGCTCCCACAGCCCCAGAGCCAGGGGGATCCTGGGCAGGGTCCCACTGAGCCCTCCCACCCTCCTCCCCACCAGAAACACATCCTGGAGAGGCAGCACCATCCCTACACCGCCCTGCTTCCCTATAGGGGTCCCCAGGACCAGCAGGCACATCCCATCCCCATCCTTGCCCAAAAGTTCCCTCCTTGCCCTGCCCAGGCTGAGCACAGCCTGGGACAGCTCTGGGCTGCAGAAGAGTCCCAGTCCATCCTGGGCTGCAGGAAGAGTCCAGTCAGTCCATCCCAGCTGAGCTGTGCCCATGGGATCGAGCTCATGGTCTTCCCCTTTACCTTTCCAGCTCTCTACATCCCACCTGTGGGCCCCTTTTGGGGGTACCTTCACTTACATGTGTTGTAGGCCTTTTTGTGGGACAAAATTTCAACCACGTCTTTCTTTTTAAAGTTTTCAGGCATGAGAGTTGGCTCTGGAAGAGAAACTGAAAGATTTAATCGTGGGTAAGGACAGGCTCAGGTGGCTCCAGCGGGAAGAACACTGTCCTGCAAACATGAGACCACGAATGAGAGAGAGGAGGACGGATGCTTTGCACACAGCAATGGCTCCAGGAATCCTTGAATTCTGCAATTCAAAGATCTCCCCAATGGAGGGCTCAGCTGGAGCTGAAAAAGGCAAAAGGAGAGGTGAAACACACAGAAAATCCCAGACTGCTCAGAAACATCCTACAAACAGTGTGCCCTGAGATGAGCCCCATTGCATCCCAGTGCCAGCTGGGCATCTTGGCCTTCACATGGCAGCTCAGACATGCCACTGGCTTCACTGGAATGCCTCCCACAGGGTCACCACCACTCCACAGCCCAGCCTGGACCCCGCTCTGGGCTTGTGGCACCCAGAAACTGCTCTGGGAGAGGATCTCGTGGGGCTGTGAGTGATGGGAGCTGCACAGGCACAGAGCTCCAGAGCCATCAGCACAGCTCTGGGGACATCCACTGATTATCTGCATAAGGAGTGAAGTGCTGCTGGAGGTGATTTCCTTGGACACAGCAATGTTTTCATGGCTTTTTCAGCATTTCCAGAGCTCTCAAGCACTGGAGCTGCAATTGGTGAAAGCCTCAAGCTGGGTTTCAGTGCCCAATGAAACGTGGAGAGAAAATAGATCATGGCAGCAGGGATAATTAAGGGAGATAATGAAACCATCTCCACCTTAATGATCCACTGTGCCACAGCCACAAAATCCTGAGGATGAACAAATTCATGGCACGGGTGGTGTCACAGACTGGCATTGCCCTGCTGCCCATCCAGTCCCAGCTCCTCCCAGTCCCTCCCAGCTGGAAATGGTCTCTGCTGGCCCCAGGAGCCCTTCTGGGGCTCAGTACTTACTCGTGGGCTTCTGAGTGCCAAAGTGCAGCTCCAGGTCGAGGTATTTGACCATGTCACTGAGCTTGTCGTAATCAGAGTCCTCTCCGAGCTGTGGGAGGAGGAATAGGGGCTGTGCTGGGACGGGCACAGCCCCTCAGTGCCACCTGTGCTGGCACCTTCCCTGTCCCCACACTGAGCTCCTGTCCCCAGCACAGGCTGGGATCACCTGCTGTGACCGGAGGCTCTGCCCTGCAGATTCACTCAGCCTCTGACACAGCTGGAATCCTACAGAGCACCTCTGGCCTCATTGCTCCTTGCACATGAGCCCCTCGCTGGAGGATAAACTGGGAATCACAGGAGCTTCGGGGATTGTTCTGCACAGAGGAATCACTGTGAGGAAGGATATTCCTCTCTGGAGTGCTGGGCAGAGGAACCTGCAGGGTTCAGTGCCTGCGGGACTGGAAGGTGACCCCTCAGCTCCCCTCTGGCCACTCAGGGCACAGGGAATGTGGCACGTCCTGACCACCGGGAGACAGCGGAGGCTGCGAGTGAAACCCCGGCAAGGGATGGGATCCAGCTCAGAGTTCTGCACCCTTTCGTGGCCACCATGCCAAAGGGTGCTCCTGTCTTGTGTCACCCCTCAGCTCTGCTGTCCCTCCACTGTTCTGCCCTGCCTGGGGCTCTCCCATCACTGCTCCACCCATCCTCATCCTTTCACGCTGAAACCCCTCCCAAACAGCTGCAGAACAGATCTGGAGGCAACCCCTGAGGGCAGGGAAGTGCTGCCCAGGATGCTGCAGACACAATCCGCACCTCAGAGGCTTTCCAAGGGCTCTGCCCAGCGCAGCAGTTTGTTCCAAACAGCTGAAGGATGCACGGGAGTCCTGCAGAGCCTCAGCACAGGTCACTGCTCCCCGGAGCACATCTGGGACCCCCTGTACCTCCCCTCGTGCCCTCTTGTTCCAAACAGCTGAAGGATGCACGGGAGCCCTGCAGAGCCCCAGCCAGGTCACTGCTCCCCAGAACACATCTGGGACCCCCTGTACCTCCCCTCCTCCCCTCTCCCGGGCCATACCTGTCCCCAGATGGTGCCCTCCGAGTTCTCCACCTGCTCCCAGCGCAGCCTCTTGACGCTCATGTGGTTGGAGTCGCTGCGGCGGTGCAGCAGCCCGCGGTGCAGGGCGGGGGCGCAGGGCACGGGCGGCGGCGGCGGCGGCGGCGGCGGCGGCGGCACCGGGTGCAGGTGGCTCACCAGGGACTTGGGGACGGGGGCCACGCTGCCCTTGGGGGGCTCGGCCTTGGCGGGGCCGCCCTGGGGGTCGTGGAACGGCAGGGGGGGCGGCGGGGGCGGGGGGCTGAGCGGAGGCGGGGGGATGTGGTCCGAGAGCGTGGAGTAGGTCAGGGAGCTGCCCTCGTCGCTGCTGCTGATGTACTCGCTGCTGCTGACATCGTTGGTGACGTAGCTGCCCTGGTCATCCTGGAAACTCATCTGGGGAGCACAGGGCAGAGGGTGAGGGTGGCATCTTATCCTCCATCCACCATCCTCCCTGATCCTCATCCTCCATCCACATCCTCCATCCTTCTCATCCTTCACCCACCATCCTCCATCCTCCTCATCCTCCATCCACATCCTCCATCCTCATCGTCCTCCACCCACCATACTCTATCCTTCTTGTCCTCCATCCACCACCCTCCATACTTGTCATCCTCCATCCTCCTTGTCCTGCACCATCTTCCATGTTCTTCACCCACATCCTCCATGCTCCTTGTCCTCCATCCTCCTCATCCTCCACCCGCATCCTCCATCCTTCATCCTCCACCCACATCCATCCATCCATCCATCCATCCATCCATCCATCCATCCATCCATCCATCCATCCATCCATCCCTCCATCCCCCATCCATCCATCCATCCCCCATCCATCCATCCATCCATCCATCCATCCATCTATCCATCCATCCTCCATCCATCCATCCATCCATCCATCCATCCATCCATCCATCCCCCATCCATCCATCCATCCATCCATCCATCCATCCATCCATCCATCCCCCATCCATCCATCCCTCCATCCATCCCTCCCTCCCTCCCTCCCTCCATCCCTCCCTCCATCCCTCCATCCCCACCACCCCGCTGTGTCCAGCCCCTTGTGCCACCTGCGGAGCCCAGGACGCGTCCCCTGACCCCTCACGTGGCCATCTCTGTACCCACGGCGCCTACACCAGAGCCGGTGGCCCTCTCACCTCCTCGTAGTCGTTCTCGGGGGTGAGGAACTCATCGACGATGGTGACGCGGTGGCCCAGCTGCTCGCTGAGCGCGTCCAGGAAGCGGTCGGTGTCGCGGCTGCGCGGGGGCCGCGAGAAGGTGAACAGCTTCTTGCGCCGCGACAGCGGCGAGCGCGGCCGGCGCGTGGGCGACGGGGCCGGGCTGCTGTCCAGGCTCACGTAGGGGTTGGACTCGGTGCTGCAGGGCGAGGCCACGCTGCTGTGCAGCCGGTAGTAGCACGGCTGGCTCGCCAGCTCGCTCGGCCACGCCGGCCCCGGCTTGCGGCCACCTGCGGGACAGAGCTGCGGGTGGGGGTCCTGCAGCCCCCGGCGTGACCGTGCTCACAGGGGCGTCAGGGTGAGGGGAGAGACGAGGAGCTGACTCCATGGTTCAGGAGGCTTGATTTGTTATTTTATTATATATATTACATTAAAACTATACTAAAAGAATAGAAGAAAGGATTTTCTCAGAAGGCTGGCTAAGCCAAGAATAGAATAGGAAGGAATGATAATGAAGGCTCTGTCTCAGACTCTCTGTCCGAGCCAGCTGAGCTCTTTTTGTATAGATAATATATATTTTAATATAATAGAGAATAGAATAGAATAGAATAGAATAGAATAGAATAGAATAGAATAGAATAGAATAGAATAGAATAGAATAGAATAGAATAGAATAGAATAGAAATCATAATATAATAAACCAGCCTTCTGAAACTTAGAGTCAAATTCTCATCCCACTCAGAGTGCCTGAAAATTCCACACTGCAGAGGCAGCCCTGCGGGTTCCCTCACCCACAGAACCATGGCTGCTGCCTTGTGAGATGGCACCAAGGGGACACTGCCCTGTGCAATGGCACCAAGGGGACACTGCCTTGTGAGATGGCACCAAGGGGACACTGCCCTGTGCAATGGCACCAAGGGGACACTGCCTTGTGAGGTGGCACCAAGGGGACACTGCCTTGTGAGATGGCACCAAGGGGACACTGCCCTGTGCAATGGCACCAAGGGGACACTGCCTTGTGAGATGGCACCAAGGGGACACTGCCCTGTGCAATGGCACCAAGGGGACACTGCCTTGTGAGGTGGCACCAAGGGGACACTGCCTTGTCCGCACCCGCCAGGCCAGCACCCCCCCGGTCCCCTGAGGTCCCCAGAGGTACCTGCAGCAGCGTGTGGCAGCTCGGGGGCAGGGGGGGATGTCCTGTGCAGGGCAGCGTTGCCCACCTTGCCGCCAAAGCCCCCGATCAGGCGGTTCTCCAGCTCCGCGTACACAGCTGACATCTGGGGCAGGACACAGAGCTGCTGCCATGGCATGGCCAGGCCTGAGGAGCCCCAGAGAGCTGCCCCAGTGACCTGCCATGCCCTGGGGGCAGGACAGTCCCCACAGACCCGGCTGCCCAGAGCTGTGGCTGCCCCTGCATCCCTGGCAGTGCCCAGGCCAGGTTGGACAGGGATTGGGGCACCCTGGGACAGGGGAAGGTGTCCCTGCCATGGCAGGGGTGGCACTGGGTGGGCTTTGAGGTCCTTCCAACCCAAATGTTTCTGGGACTCTCTGGCCCACCAGTACCCATCTCTCACTCTCTAAAGGGGGGCTTCACCCCAGCCCTGTCTGAGCCCCCCAAGATCCTCTCACTGATGAGGCTGTAGGGGACACTGGCAGACATCAGCCTCATTAAGGGTGACTAATTGCCCGGGGGCGTGACCTCAGAGAGGGGCAGGGACACCCTCAGCCCCTGCAGGTGTTCACCCACACACACACCATTCCCTTTTCCTGCTGCCCTGTGCTCACAGCAAGGGAGCCAGGAACCCTCCTGTGCCCACACCACCCCACAGAGGCGGGCAGAGCCCCACAGAGGTGCCCCCTGCCCCATCAATCACACCATTTTGGGGTTGGGTGTCTCCGGGAGGGACGTGCCATCTCCAGCCTGTCTCTCTCCAGGGATCAGGCGCACGGGGACCTCCACGGTGTCACTGCCTGCAGAGGGAGAGACAGAATCACTGCTCTGTGTGTGCCCCAGCCCCACAGCCCTGACCCACACGGGGCCCTGTGTGCTGCTGGGAGCCACAGTGACCCCCCTGGCCCAGCTCCTGGCTCTGGGGGTCCAAGGAAGCAGTGCAGGGCGGGTTTGGGGCCAGCAGACAGCTCCAAGCTGCTCTGTCCTTCCCTCGGGGCAGCTGAGGACAGGGCTGCTCCCACAGCTGGCCAACATCTGCCCAGCCACGGCTCCCCTGCAGCACACACAGCTGTTGGCTGCTCTCCAGGCTCTAATCCCCTCCAGAAGAGCTCCTCAGAGCCAGGGCAGAGGATCCTCCTCCCCTGGGAAGTGTCTCAGAGCCCTGACAGCTGAGGGACACCACAAGGCCAGGAGGTCCTCGGGGAGGTCAGGGGCAGGTCAAGGTCAGGAGCACAGCTCAGGGCCCTTTGGCATCAGCCAGGGGAGATGGGACAGGCAGGGCTGTGTGCCCTGAAGGGAGGCGGGGCTGGGGCCTCAAATGGGGTTTCTGAGTCTCAAAGGGGCCCTGAACCACGATCTCCTTCCTCACATCATTCCACAAGTGTGGTTTGCCCTGTTAATTGGATGGACTCTGGCAATGTTCAGAGGGAAGCCATAAATTTTATCCCCAGAAGGGGTGGGGGGCCCAGACCAGCAGGAGCAGTTCACATCTGAGTAATGAAAGGGGTTGGAAATAACATTCAGCCTTATGATCAAGTGGTCTCTTATTGAATTGGTTCTTTCATTATGGAATTGCTGTCCCTGGATGTGGCTCTCAGTGCTCTGGGCTGGGTGACAAGGTAGGGATCAGTCACAGGCTGGACTCAATGATCTTCCAACCTCAATGATTCTATCATTCTGTAATTCTGTTATTCTGTTTCTGAAAACATGGATTCCCAACCAATACCTCACTGCTGGCTCTGCTCTGACCTCCCTCCACCTTTACCTCCATCTTTTCCCATCATTCTTGCTTAGGAATAGGTCAGGAATTTGTCTTGGGGCAGAGCAGGACACAGCAGGGACAGCCCCATGTCCTAGCACCAGTCACCCACCCTATCCCTCCCCAGTGCAGGGAATCCAGCCCCCTCACCCACCCTATCCCCTCCCTGGGACAGGGAATCCAGCCCCCTCACCCACCCCATCCCCTCCCCTCGCCCACCTGCTGCCCCCTCCTCGGGCCGGGGGGTCCGGAGGCTGCCCCGGCACAGGGAGGCGCCTCGGATGGAGCTGCGGTACCGATCCTCAGCCTCGGCCTCGGCTGTGAGGAAACGCCTCTGTGAGGCACAGCCAGAGCCACAGCTCCCACTGCTGCTCCCCACCCTGCACAGGCACCCCCAGAGCCCCCCAGAGCCCCCCAGGGCCCCCCATGGAACCCACATTCCCAGGTGGCCGCTGGCTCCGTCCCTGGAGCTGAGCAGGTTCAGGGGCTCCTGCCAGCGCAGGATGCTCAGGGATGGGACATCCAGTCCCTTTTTCTATCCAATCCCTTTTGCCATCCACCAGCTCATAGCCCAGGTGGAAATGCAGCCCTGAGCGGGGCTGGTCCCAGTAAACCCTTCCTGCCCCCAAGGAAGGGTTTACTGGGATGCTGTGGAAGGAGCACATGGCCCATGCACTGTCCATGTGCAGCTCAGGGAGGATCACAGGATGGAGGGATCCATCCCTGAGGTACCCAGCACTGCCACAGGGGAGATCACCCAGTTTGGAGCCCAGGGGAAGGACCAGCCCAAACCCAGAGATCTCACCTGGTCATGGTGCTGCAGGGCACAGATACAGAACAGACCAGAACAATGAAAAATGCTCATGCCCAGAGACTGCCCCGTTCACCTGAGACACTGAGAGGAGCCAGGGACCGGCCTGGGGCTGGGAACAGCAGCCTGGGACAGGGAGAGCTGCCCCTGTGCCTGGGACAGGGAGATCTGCTCCTGTCCCTCCCCTGGCTGGCGACTCCTGCTCTGCATCCCTGGAATGCAGCTGTGAACTGCACCCCGATTACAGGACATGAATTCCTGGGGATCCACAGCCCGTGGCTGAGCTGTGATCCTGCACACACAGAGCAGAGGGGCTCAGTGCAAACCCAGCGAGCAGACCCAGGGTGCACAGAGCACATGGAGCACAGCATCCCATGCACAACAGGCAGGATTTGCACCAGGACTTGGGGCTGTTCTGTTTCCTGCTAAAGTCACTGTGTTCCTCCAAAACAACACTGTTTTTACCTTTGCTGGGTCTAAAATTAACACATCTGTGTGAGCAGCTGAGAACAGCAAAACTGGAAGCAATTAAGAGCGCACACACACAGATTAGGACATTTCACTTCAAACCTGCTCTCCTGAGTCCACCACTGGCTTTGTGCTGCCACACAACCAGGTGAGGGTGATGCTGAGGGGGACCAGGGGATCACCAACTGCCTCTGTGTCTTCTTGGGAGAGCAGCACCACCTCTTCCAAGCAGGGATGTTCCTGTGGCATCCCAAGGGATGCTGTGTCACCTTTATTTCAGCTCTCTGATCTGAGTGCTGCCCTTGCACCAGCTGTCCTGGACTTGCTCACCTCTAACACCTGAGCAGCTTCCAAAAGCCCCCAGAGTCACCCTCTGAGGTGCCATCTCTCCTCTCCATCCAAAACTGCACCAGCACAAGGGTCTGAGCTCCCAGCACCATCAGGACACGGCGTGTCCATCCTGGAGCACGGGGCTGCCTCTCACCTGCCAAGGCCTTGCACCCCAGAAACCTGTCCAGCTTTTGCTGGCAGTGCTCCTGCTCCTCGTAGCTCAGCAGCTGGTAGATAAACTGCCAGAGGACTTGCTTGGCTGGGGTGTCCAGCACCGGGTACACATCCACAATGAGAGTGTCAATGGTCCTGCAAAACAGGAGAGGGCTGGGCAGTGAGGGTGACAATGGTCCTGCAAAACAGGAGAGGGCAGTGACAGTGTCAATGTTCCTGGAAACAGGAGGGTGGCAGCTCCTGGGGCCAAAGGCTCCATCTGATTTTGGTGTGTACATTAGGGAAAAGGGCTCTTGGGAGCAGCTGAGCACCCCATCCCATGAGGATAGAACAGCCTGCAACAGGACGAAATGGTGCCCTGGCACAGGTGCCCAGAGCAGCTGTGGCTGCCCCTGCATCCCTGGCGGTGCCCAAGGCCAGGCTGGAGCACCCTGGGACAGTGAAGGTGTCCCTGCCATGGCAGGGGTGGCACTGGGTGGGCTTTAAGGTCCCTTCCAACCCAAATATTCCATCATTCCACGGTCCTGTGACAGCCTCTGACAAAGCACTGCTGGGAGACCAAGCAAGGGCAGGAAAGGAGGTCGCTGCCCCAGGTGTGCCCTGCCTGACAGTGACCCTGGCAGTGCCCCGTGCCAGGGCAGGGGTCCCAGCTGGCAGGAGTTACCGGTGGTGGAAGAAGCCCTCCAGGGCCTTGCAGACGCTGAAACGCTCAGGGGGGGTCAGCAGGTGCTCCAGCTGCTGCGTGAACGTCCTTCCCTGGATCTTGATGCTAGAGGGGAGAATCTCTGCCACCCACTGCAGGGAGGTGAGGGCCGAGGAGCTGCTCGGGGACTCAGCAGAGTCAGAGTCTGCAAAATAAATATTCCATCTTTCCAAAGAAATATTCCATCTTTCCTTGGCTTCCCTCGAGGCCAGTGGAGCGCTTTGAGGGCCACTGGCTGCGTGCTTTGGAGGCTGGAGGGGGTTTGGAACAGCCTGCTCTGGTGGAAGGTATGAGGGGTGAAATGAGAGCATCTTTAAGGTCCCTTGCAATCCAAACCATTCCAGGTGCTGGGGCTCTGTGCAGCAGGGAGCTGCTGGGGTTGGTGTGAGAGCACCTGCAAACGAGTTGGGGCATCCCAGGGCTCCTCAGGTGGGGCTGAGGGGAGCCCAGTGCTGCTCCAGAGGGAAGAGCCAGGCCTGGCTCCCAGCTCTGGGCATTTGGGAGCAGCACAGGGACCCTCCAGCCTCCTCAGCAGGATGACAATCCTGCACAGCTCAGCCCCGAGCACAGGTCGGTGCACAAACACCACCCTGCCCTGCCCCAGCACGCTGGGCTCTCAGCAGGCACTGATCCTGCATTGGGATAACAATCCTGCACAGCTCAGCCCCGAGCTGGGCTCTCAGCAGGCACTGATCCTGCATTGGGACAACAATCCTGCACAGCTCAGCCCCGAGCTGGGCTCTCAGCAGGCACTGATCCTGCATCGGGATGACAATCCTGCACAGCTCAGCCCCGAGCACAGCGTTGGGTTACTGCAGACAAGGACAGCACACACACTGCAGGAAGGACACTGAAAGGGACACCAGGGACAGCCACACAGCAGGATGAGCCCTCCTGGAGAGCAGCCAAGCCTGGGATCCAGCCCGATCCCAGCGTGCAAGGGCCACGTGCCCTGGGCAGAGGAGCATCCCCAGGCAGTGTGTTAAACCTGCTCTGCCCACGGAGGTGCCCAGCAGTGTTAAACCTGCCCAGCCCACGGAGGTGCCCAGCACTGTTAAACCTGCCCAGCCCATGGGGGTGCCCAGCACTGTTAAACCTGCCCAGCCCAGGGGAGTGCCCAGCACTGTTAAACCTGCTCTGCCCACGGAGGTGCCCAGCAGTGTTAAACCTGCCCAGCCCATGGGGGTGCCCAGCAGTGTTAAACCTGCTCTGCCCACGGAGGTGCCCAGCACTGTTATACCTGCCCAGCCCAGGGGAGTGCCCAGCACTGTTAAACCTGCTCTGCCCACGGAGGTGCCCAGCACTGTTATACCTGCCCAGCCCAAGGAGGTGCCCAGCACTGTTATACCTGCCCAGCCCAAGGAGGTGCCCAGCCATTCCCTCCTGCCCCAGGAGCCGGGCAGCTGGCTGGGCTGGCTGCTCTCCAGCCCCTCCCTCTGCACTCTTACCGTTGGAGAAGCTGACAATGCCCTCTTCCACCACCAAGGTGGGCATGGCCCCGCTGCCCTGCAGCATCGACACCACCTTGTCATGGGAGCAGTTCCTGCAGCACAGAGAGCTTGGTCAGAGCTGCCCAGGGCAGCAGGGAGCACACGCAGCTGGCAGCTCCTTCCTCTGTCTGGGAAAGCCTCCTGGTGCTGCTCAGAGCCCCTCTGTGATCCCCTGGATTCTCTCCACCTGTGCTGCCCCAAGGCAGAGCCTGGCTCCTGCCCCACGAGTGGGCACCAAGGAATAACCATGGCGATGCCTGTGCCCACCCTGAGGAGTGCCACGGCAGAGTTAGGCTGCACCCAGACCCAGAAAATGATTTTTCCTTTAAATAACACAGCGCTGCAGGTCTGTCCTCACCTGCCCTAATTCTGCGTGAGAAGAAAAGGCAAGGGGAACATGAAGTGTAATTTTGTAGGTGAGAAAATCTCGGGATGCCCTTGGAGAAGGGCATGGGCCAGGCTGGGACAATGCCTGCCAAAAGCAGGGCTCAGAGGACAATCCTCAGCCCGGTCTCCTTTTCCTGGCAGTGCTGCATCAGCCAAGAGTTCGCTGGATCAGCTGAAACGTGAGAACCCGAGCCCTGACAGAAGCAGCATCGCTTTAACCTTTAAATATTCATCACTCTCTCTTGTCCTGCAGCCTCCTCTCACCCTTTGCTCTTGGTTTTTATGCAGAAAGACACCCCCAAGGACACAGCACGGGTGAGGGGCACAAGTCCCTCTGGTCCCACTGCTTTGGTGCACAAACACACAGAATTAAATTCTAGGTACAAATGGGATTCCCACCTCACTTTAAGTTTATGACTTTAAGTTGACGTTGTGGGAGTGACTCCTGTGCTGGATGGGGCTCTGCTGCTCTCCAAAGCAGAACCCCAGGTGTTTAACACCTACAGATTAACTCAGAGTGCCTGAAACTGGGGACGGGGGTGGGCTGCAGTCAGAACCAGGCTGTATAACCTGTCCTGCACAGAGAACCCAGAGGCGGAGCAGGGCTGGAGAAAATGCTCCTTTAGAGCCAGGTGTTGTACAGCAGCACCAAAGGGGCTGTCCCCAGCTGTCCCCTCAGGGCAAATCACGGCAGCACACGGGGACAGGACCAGCAGCTCCCATTCCCCCTGCCCAAGGGTGACCCCAGAAAACACAAAACCAGGGTGTGCCCAGCCCCTGCCCAGCCCCAGGTGCCCTGCCCAGCTCGTACCTCATGTCCAGGCCGTTGAGGAACAGGATCCTGTCTCCAGCTTTGAGCGCAGCCTTCTCCGCCGGGCTCCCTGGGGGCACAAAGGGGCTCCAGCTGCAGATCCCCTGCCTGGGATGGGCACCCAGGGGCATCCCCAGGCAGGGCACCCCTGCACCTGGCTGGGCTGGGCGGGCTGGGACCCTTCACCCAGCTGGGTGCAGCCCTGGTGCATGTCAGGATGGTCACTGAACACATTTCCCTATTCTCCCAACAAGGAGTGTGTGTCACTGACATATTTTCTGAAAAATCCCTTTGCCAGGGTCCTTTCTCCTGAGAAGCTGGGAAGCCTCAGCTCCTCCATGTTTTGCTGCTTTGGAATGTGATCTGGAGAATTGTTTACCCAGCATGTGAATTGTTTTTAATTAATGGCCAATCACGCTGGCTGTGTCATACTGTCTGGTCAGTCACAAGATTTTATTATTCATTCCTTTCCAGCTTTCTGATGTCTCCTTTCTCTTTCTTTAGTACAGTTTTAATATATAATTTTCTTTTAATATAATATATATCATAAAATAATAAATCAGCCTTCTGAAACATGGAGTCAAGATTCTCATCTCTTCCCTCGTCCTGGGGACCACCACAGGAGTGGATAAAGCCAAACCAAATTGTACCAAAGGTGCTCATTATTCCACTGGAAAAACTCCATCACTGAGCCTTGGGAGAGTCCCTTTGGCTCTTTCCTAGCAAACAGCACTCCACATTTGGAGCTCAGAGCAGAGATGAGTCCCTGGTGCCCCAAATCTGGTGTTCCTACCTGGCAGGACGGACTCGATCCACACCGGGGCATGGCCGCGGAGGGTGAAGCCAAAGCTCCTGTTGCCTTTATAAACTCGCACGGTTCTGGGGTGGAAAAGGCAAACAGGATGTCAGAGCACAAGATCCAGCCCTTGTTTCCTTCCCCAGCCCCTCCACAACCCTGTTAGCCCAGGTTCTCCTGAGTGCCCAAGTCTCCAACACTCCCAATGCCCCCTTTGATACCAAAGTGTTTTTCAAAGGTGGTCTCAAAGTGCAATATGGGATAAATATATAGATTTAAAGAATAAATATATGTGTAAGAGCTAACAATCATCTGGTTCCACCCCCCCATGACAGGGAGTAGGAATTGGATGATCTTTAAGGGCTCTTCCAACACAAACCAGCTTGTGATTCTTTATTACAGAGAATTAGAGAGACAATGTGCTTCAGGGAGCAAAGGTCTCCAAGGCTGATGAGAGAGGAATTAAATTCCTCCAGGAAATTTTGGAAGGAGCATTAGGAAATCTCCCTGCTGGGAGGCAGACTGGAGCTGGGGGCTGTTCCTGCAGGGACCTGGGGAAGGCAGCATTGCTGAGATCACTTCCAGCCAGCGGGATCCTGTGCTGGCAGGGAGGGACACTGGGCTGGGAGCGCATTTGGGACCAGCCACAGGGAAGATCAGCCTGGCAGGAAGGTGGGCAAGAGCCTGGATGCCCTGGATGCTCTCAGGCTGGCAGCAGGGTGGGCAGGAGCGTGGATGCTCTCAGGCTGGCAGCAGGGTGGGCAGGAGCCTGGATCCCTGCTCTGCTGCCAGCTGGGTGGGGCAGGGTCTGCAGGAGCTCCCTGCCCTCGGGCACTGCAGTCTGGCCATCTGGGCACGGAGGGAAGTGGGTTAATCCCTGTGCTGTGGGACAATCCCTGTGCTGGGGATTGTGCTGCCTTCCTCCCACAGCACACAGACACCTGCTGGGGCAGGGCAGGGCCAGGCACCCACTCAAATCAAGGAATTCCAGGGTTGGAAAAGACCTTTCAGGTTATGGAACCCACGTGCCAAGCCAGCACCACCCCGTGCTCAGCACTGCCCCATCTCCTCGAGTGCCATATTCACATTTCCCCAGCATTTCTGGGGTGAGGACTCCAGCCCTGCCCTGTGACAATGCCTGACAGCCCCTGTGTGAAGGAATTTCCCTGATATCCAAACTAAACCTGCCCTGCTGCAACTTGAGGCCATTTCCTCTCATCCTGTCACGCGTTACGTGGGGAAAGAGACCAACCCCAACCTGGCTCCATCCTCCTTCCAGCCTGCTCTGTGCCCTGAACCCTGCTGGCACAGCCAGGAATCCTGGCACAGCTGGGCACCCCAAATCCTGCTGGCACAGCTGGGTACCCCAAATCCTGCTGGCACAGCTGGGTGCCTCCAATCCCGCTGGCACAGCTGGGCACCCTGAATCCTGTTGGCACAGCTGGGCATCCTAATCTTGCTGGCACAGCCGGGCACTCCGGATCCTGCTGGCACACCCTGCATCCCAGTCAGCGAGGAGCAAACATCCCCTCTCAGCCTGCAGGTGCCACCCCAGCTGCTGACACAGCTCGTACAGCCAGCCCTGCAGAGCTGAGGGGACACAGAGCTGGGACAAGGGGCACAAAGCTGCCCAGCCTTCCAGAGGGAGAGATCCTGGTTCACTATGGCCCCAGGGGATCTGCACACTGAGCGCCCTTCCCGCACTCCATCCCGCACTCCATCCATCCCGCACTCCATCCATCCCACACTCCATCCATCCCGCACTCCATCCATCCCACACTCCATCCATCCCGCACTCCATCCATCCCGCACTCCATCCCGCACTCCATCCATCCTGCACTCCATCCTGCACTCCATCCATCCTGCACTCCATCCATCCCACACTCCATCCATCCCGCACTCCATCCTGCACTCCATCCCTCACTCCATCCATCCCGCACTCCATCCTGCACTCCATCCATCCTGCACTCCATCCATCCCGCACTCCATCCATCCCACACTCCATCCTGCACTCCATCCCTCACTCCATCCATCCCGCACTCCATCCATCCCTCACTCCATCCCACACTCCATCCATCCCACACTCCATCCATCCCGCACCCCATCCCACACTCCATCCATCCCACACTCCATCCCGCACTCCATCCATCCCGCATTCCATCCTGCACTCCATCCATCCCGCACTCCATCCATCCCACACTCCATCCATCCCACACTCCATCCATCCCACACTCCATCCATCCCACACTCCATTCCACACTCCATCCATCCCACACTCCATCCATCCCGCACCCCATCCATCCCGCACTCCATCCATCCCGCACTCCATCCATCCCACACTCCATCCATCCCACACTCCATCCCGCACTCCATCCATCCCACACTCCATCCATCCCGCACCCCATCCATCCCGCACTCCATCCATCCCGCACTCCATCCATCCCGCACTCCATCCATCCTGCACTCCATCCATCCCGCACTCCATCCATCCCGCACTCCATCCATCCCGCACTCCATCCTGCACTCCATCCATCCCGCACTCCATCCATCCCACACTCCATCCATCCCGCACTCCATCCATCCCGCACTCCATCCATCCTGCACTCCATCCATCCCGCACTCCATCCATCCCGCACTCCATCCATCCTGCACTCCATCCCGCACTCCATCCATCCCGCACTCCATCCATCCCACACTCCATCCCGCACTCCATCCATCCCACACTCCATCCCGCACTCCATCCATCCCACACTCCATCCATCCCGCACCCCATCCATCCCGCACCCCATCCATCCCGCACTCCATCCATCCCGCACTCCATCCATCCTGCACTCCATCCATCCTGCACTCCATCCATCCCGCACTCCATCCATCCTGCACTCCATCCATCCTGCACTCCATCCATCCCGCACTCCATCCATCCCACACTCCATCCATCCCACACTCCATCCATCCTGCACTCCATCCATCCCGCACTCCATCCATCCCACACTCCATCCATCCCGCACTCCATCCATCCCACATCCCATCCATCCCGCACTCCATCCATCCCGCACTCCATCCATCCCACACTCCATCCCGCACTCCATCCATCCCACACTCCATCCCACACTCCATCCATCCCACACTCCATCCATCCCGCACTCCATCCATCCCGCACTCCATCCATCCCACATCCCATCCATCCCACACTCCATCCATCCCACACTCCATCCATCCCGCACTCCATCCATCCCACATCCCATCCATCCCACACTCCATCCATCCCACACTCCATCCATCCCACACTCCATCCCGCACTCCATCCATCCCACACTCCATCCATCCCGCACCCCATCCATCCCGCACTCCACCCCAAAGCCAGCAGGGCGGTACCTGCGGGCAGCCCCCGAGGCCACGTTGCTGCTGACGAGCGAGGAGGTTTTGCGGAGGCTCTTGCTGAGCTCCTCGTGGCTGCGGGGCACGGAGCTGGCGCGGGTGGACACGAGCAGCCGCTCCTGCTGGTCCTCGCTGCGGCTGCGGCGCAGGCGGTTGCCGTGCTCGCTGCGGGAGCGGCACAGCTTGCTGATGAGGCTCTGCGACACCACCTCGTCAAAGCGCTGCCGGTGCTTCTTGGGGATGAAAATCCTGGGGAACGAGGCGAGGGAGGGGAGTGAGGAGCGGGGCACGGGCAGGTGGGCACAGAGCTGCAGGTGCGGGCAGGTGGGCACAGAGCTGCGGGTTCAGGCAGGTGGGCACAGAGCTGCGGGTCTGGGCAGGTGGGCACAGAGCTGTGGGTGCGGGCAGGTGGGCACAGAGCTGGGGGTTCAGGCAGGTGGGCACAGAGCTGCGGGTCTGGGTGTCCCTGTGAGGGAAAGAGCTGAACTCCTCATGTGAGCCTGGCCTCAGTCCTCACAGAGCTGAGAATGACGGGGCTGGGGACACCGAGGGTGCTGGGGACACCGGGACCTGACTGACTGCTGCCACCTGCATCTCTTCCTTCCATGCAGAGCTCAGCTGGAGCAATGATGATGTTGGAACCTTCCCCCAGTCCCACTCCTGGTACCCCAAAGCGCTGCCCCCATCTCTTGTCCCAAACTCTGCTCTCCTGGGCTCCAGCCGTGAATATTCCCTCATTCCAGCTCCCTCCACAGCCAGGCAGAGCCTGGTGGCCCTTGGGAGATGACGGTGCTGCAGAGACGGGCACGGCGATGCCACAGGCAAGGGGACAGCCCTGGTACTCGCTCTGTTTGGGGTCACCTCCCCTCTGCCTGGTAGGAGCAGCCCGGTGCCCCTTGTGCCCCTGCAGGGATGCCCAGGACACTCAGAGGATGCTCAGGGAGTGCACAGCAGGATCCCAGGAGGGAGGAGGAGGAGGCACCGCTCCCACCTGGGCCCAGGTGAGCTCCATGACCCGGCAGACCCTTCACCTTCTCCTTCTGCCTCACAGCAGGCAGAGGCGACACCTGCTCAGGATTCAGGGCTTCTGGAGGAGCCGGCGCCTCCGAGCGTTTCTATAGCAACTCCTGCAGCTGCGGCTCGTTCGCACAGAACCATCCCGAGAGCTCCGGCAGCGCCGCTTCCTTAGCACCGAGGGGTGTGAGGGGAGCGGGGCCGGCGTGATCACAGTTCCAAGGGCGGTATCACAGCCCCGAGGGTGTTATCACAGCCCCAGGGGTGTTATCACAGCCCCAGGAGTGTCGGCACACCTCAGCCCGGCTGCCTGGGGACCACGGGTCCCACCTGAGCAGCGACTGGGCCAAACTGGTGCCACAGGAGCCGCTCAGAGGGGCAGCACCCAGGACACAGCCGGGGCTGGCAGGGCATCCCACAGGGCTCCCTCGGGCAGCTGCACCACGGGAACACAAAATCCTGGGTGGAGACAGGAGGAGAGGCTCCAAATCCCAAACCTACCGCGACCAGGACATCTCTGTTTCCCCCAGCCAAAGGCAGAGCTTGGAACAAGAGCTGGTGCAGGAGACAGAGCACGAGGCACCCAAAGCTGGCAGATGCTCACGCAGAGCATCTGGTGACAATTTAAAACAAGTAACAAAACACATTGGTGCGATTCCCAGGTGATTTGGGATTAAGCAGCAACTAGAGAAGAGTGACATTTTGCTAATAAATAGTTCGGCCTGTGGGACACAGGAGGATGTGAGTCCCCCAAGCTTCTGCTCCAGGCTGGGCACCCACCAGGGAGAAGTCCGGGTTCCTCACGGGCAAAATGAGCACAATCCCATTTAATTGGCCAAATTACATCTGCTCGTTCCAGCAGAGCTGTCCCACTTTACAGCAGCCTCTGCTTCAGCCCTGGGCTGAGGAGCTCAGCCCCAGACCCAGCCCAGGACCTGGCCCTGGCACTGCCCCAGGACTGGCTCAGAGCTGGGGCACAGCAGGGCCCAGGCAGGAGAGACCCCACTCACTGCTACAAACAATCCCACCAGAGCAGGCAAAACCATTTCTGTGGCTGTTCCTCAGTGTCCTGCCATCCCCCAGGGCAAACCTGCCTTTGGGCACTGCCATGGCACCAAGGAGCAGTGCCCAGCTGGGGTTTCCCTCTGCCAGCAAACCCCACTGGGATTCACAGGGCAGGGATGTGCCCACGCTGTCTATGGAGGTCAGGCAGGGCCAGGGTGCTACAGTGCTGGCTTTGTGCCTTCCTCTTCCTCCTCCTCCTCCTCCTGGGGTGCTCCAGGTCAGCCCCAGCTCTGTTTCCTGTTGGACAGGGATGGGAAAGGCACCCCCATCTTGAGCCCTGTGCCCACTCCCATGCCCGGTGCCACTGAGGGCACCAGCCCTCCTCTGCAGCAGCTTTGCACTCACTTGGGAGAGCTCAGTCTGCTCGAACACATGGATGTGAATTCAGGGCATTTTCCAGGCCAGGAAAAGTCCCAGATGCTCTGGGCTGCTGCACCTTCACCCCACCCCCAGAGCAGCCTGGCCAGGATGGTGGCAGAGTGGCGCTGTGCCCGTCCCCTGCCCTCAGCTCCTCAGGACTCCCCCTTTGGTATCTCCCAGCCCGTGCCACAGCTGCCAGGTGGGTCACTGGGCACCCAGCACTGGGCAGGCAGTCCTGCTCCTGCAGCCCACCCTGCTGGGAGCTGCCTGCCCATTCCAGCCAGCCCCTGTGCCACACACACATGTCCTGCGAGGGACACCGACCTGTCCTGGCCAGTCCCTGTGCCACACACACATGTCCTGCCACACACACGTGTCCTGCAAGTCCCTGTGCCACACACATGTCCTGCCACACGCACATGTCCTGTGAGCCCCTGTGCCACACGCACATGTCCTGCCACACGCACATGTCCTGCCACACACACATGTCCTGCCACACGCACATGTCCTGCCAGCCCCTGTGCCACACACATATGTCCTGCGAGGGACACCGACCTGTCCTGGCCAGCCCCTGTGCCACACGCACATGTTCTGCCACACACAAACATCCTGCCAGCCCCTGTGCCACACACAGCCGTGTCCTGCAGGGCACACCGAGCTGTCCCGGCCGGTCCCACCCCGCATGGCGGTGCCGGGGCTCAGCGGGACAGGACGTGACCCCGGGGACAGCAGGGCCGGCTCCAGCCTGTCCGGGGCCGGTGAAGCTGCCACAAGTTTGCCCAGCCGGGGGAGCGAGGGGACACCGAGCCCCGCTCCATCCCACGCCAGCCCCTCATCCTCATCCTCATCCTCATCCTCATCCTCATCCTCATCCTCATCCTCATCCTCATCCCCCGGGCTGCCCTGCAGGGCTGGAGCCAGAGCGGCCCCACTGGGGCTCTGCCCACCGCTCCCACCCCAATTCCCATCCCAGCACCGGTGCCAGGGCTGTCCCGGGACACAGCGGGGTCCCCAGCCCCCAGAGGCAGCCGAGCCACCCAGGGACACCCGTGGGGGCTCCGCGAGCACCGCCAGCGCAGCGGGGACACGTACCGAAAATGCCGCGAGAAACTCCGGTCCTTTCCCATTTGTCGGGGTGCGGCGGCAACGAAAGGGAGACGCTTCAGATCCTCATGCAGCTGAGCCCCGGCTCACGCCCACGGTGCCAGCCGGTGTGGCACCCCCGCCGTGCCCGGGCACCGGCACTGGCACCGGGCACCGGCACCGACAGCTGGCACCGGCACCGGCCCCTCCGGCAGCTGCCAGCCCCCGGTGCGCCCCCGGCATCGGCCGAGAGCCCCCCTGGCCAGTGCCCGGCTCGGTCCTGCCTTCCCTCCTTGCCTCCTTCCCTCTCCCCAAAACTGCGGCGCTGTGCTCTCCAGCCCGTCGCTCCTCAGAAAGGAGGGCACGGCTCGGCGCCCAACTCCGGGGGGATGCCTCCCTGCTGCTAATTAGCGACTGCTCCAGCGCTTGTGTTTAAACTGCGTGCTGCGGGAAGGGGAGAGAAACCTTAAAGGCAAACGGCACCGGGGGTGGGGAGCTGGAGCTGCCAGGCTGGACCAGGAGCAGGAGCAGGAGCAGGGTCAAGGGCCCAAACCCTCACACAGAGCATCCTTTACCCCAAGGGGAACACAGCAACGCCCTTCAGCAGGAATAAAAGACAAAACTCTTCTTTAATTTACATAACGCACACATCACTGGTGTTTGATGAAGAGGATGTGAGGCTTCCCAGGGCTGCCAACATCACACACAATCCCCAGGTAGCAGCAAAGGAAGGAAAAATGGAAAATGCACGGTTTGGCCCCAAAACAGCCAGCAAAGACCTGACCTTGAGTTTGCCGATTGTGCAGGAAAACAGGTCCCAGAGTGGATTAAAACACTGAGCTACACTTGGATTATGTCTGAACTGTGCTGTGGAAACCACTACCAGAAAAACCCTGCTGGCTGTCCCACAGCTCTGGGGACACAGAGACCCCCAAAGAGACCCCAGAAAGGCTTTTCTGCAGCTCCAGGCTGCTTTCCCTGCTTTCCAGGCACTGGAAAACTCATTCTAAGTAACCCCTTCCCAAAATACAAGTTAGACCTTCAAAGAGACCCCAGAAAGGCTTTTCCTGCAGCCCCAGGCTGCTTTCCCTGCTTTCCAGGCACTGGAAAACTCATCCTAAGCAAGCCCTTCCCAAAATACAAGTTGTGGCTCCAGCAGGGTGCAGGGGGCCGGGCTGATCCCATCTGCATCCCAGCCAGGGTTTGATTCGCCCAAGGAATTTAATCTCCTATCAGGAGATTTCCCACCGAGGCATTTTGGTCATGACCTATTTGAACTCCGCCAATAAAAAAGGAACTCGCTCCCAATTGTCTCACTGCCGGCACGTTTTGTTCCCTGCTGCCCTAATTCCCCTCTTTTTTGGACAGTTGAGCATATGCTGGGCCATCAGATTAGGGATTTCTTTTTTAATGGAACCGAACAAGAGCTGCTTTTCCTCCATTACCATCCTGTGACCCAGGTGGATTTCCAGTGGAAATGAAGGGACCGTGGACAGTAGATCAGTGTCCACATCAGCACCAGGGACTCGGGGGGTTTCTCGAGCTCCATCCACATCCAAAAGAGCCGGGGAGCTCTCCCAGCCCTGGAGGGTGGGTACGTGGAGGGAGTTGAGAAGCAGGGAAGCAGCACAACCCATATTTAAATCCTAATGGCTGAAATGAAATTTCTGATCCAGGGCCAGTCACAGATGGCTGGAGCAGTTTAATACAGGAGCACGCCAGGCAGTTTTATTGCCGTGAAAAACAAGCTGAGACAAATAGATTGTGTTGGGAGCGTTATTAACTCGGGCTCGGTGGGATTTCTGCCGCGCCAAGGGAGCCCCCGAGGGCAGCGATTTCGGCTGCGTCGCGATCGGGGCTGAGAGCGGGCTCGGCCCAGCCCAGCCCGGCACGGCCCAGCCCGGCACGGCCCCCTTGGCTTTATCCCGGGAGCAAACGGAGCGAAACTCAAGCAGGGAGGAACAAACCGCCCCAAACTGTCCTGCCCGCAGCCCTGAACGCAACACGACTCACAGAGAGCCAAGAGAACATCTCACAGCCCAAACAGAACCAGAGCTTCCCCTAAGGATGCAGCGGGGAACACACACATCCCCATCCCGGCCCGGTAACAGGACACTGCCTGTGTCACCGTGTCACCGCTGTGCCTGCTGCTGGCCCCAGCACTGGGCTCGGAGGGACGGCATCTGAATTCCCCCAGTTCCACTGCAAACAGATGTTTTTAACCCAAACGGTGCTGCCGGGCACGGCACCGCCGGGAAAACGCGCGCCGCAAAGGGACACGGTGCCCTGAGTGACACCGAGGGCATCCCCGTGTCCCGAGGGTGGCTCCTGTCCCCAGAGCCCGGGGATGGAGCTGGCACAGCTCTGCAGAGCTCCGGGTGCGGGGCTGGCACCGCGGCTCTGCCCTGCTTTGGAACCAGCTCAGGAATCGGAGCAGCACCGAGGGATGTGACCCCCTGAAACCGGCCCAGAACAACCCACCCGAGGCCAGCCCCAGCGGGGACAAACCCCGCGGTGTGCCGTGATGGAAGAACCCAATGAGAGCCTCCCCCTCCCGGATCCCTCGGGCGGAGCAGCTCCTCGGATGCTAAGAGTTAATTAACTTCCAGCACACCTTGATTCCGCGGTGCCAGGGCTGCCACATTGCGGGATGAACCTGATTTAAACCCGTTTCCCTCGCTCGCAGCGCTCGTTACTCACCCGAGACAGCTCATCTTGCCCCCTGGCAGCCGGCTCTCGGCATCCTCGGGCACAGCTGTGCACTTTGCCTGCTCACATCAGCCATATGGGCAGGGGATGGGAGCGGGGAGGACGCGGCGCAGCACGAGCATCATCCCCGCTTCCCACAGCCCGGCAGAGGAAAGAAATGTCAGCAAATTAAAATCTGCGGGAGCTTAATTCCGGGCAAAGGGGATGGAATCCGTTCGAGATCAAAAGAAAGGGGGGGAAACAATCCAACAGTGGGAAAGGCCGGCTGGAGGGCAGGGCAGGGCAGAGCAGAGGCGGCTGCAGCCCCGGCAGGAACCGAGCGCCCGGCCGGGTCTGGGGTTACACTGAGCCGCAGCGCCGGGCCGGGAGCTCGGCAAAGCCCGGGGGGAGCCGGGGAGGGGACAGCAGAGACAGGCGGCAGCAGCACCAGCACACAAATAAATACAGCTGGTGCACAGGGAAGATCCAATCAGGGCAGCGCCAGGGTCAGTGGGAGACGGGGACGGAGCGGCGGCTGGCCCTGCGTGCCAGGGGACACAGGGGCACACAGAGCCTGCCAGGGACAGGGGACACAGGGGCACACAGCCTGCCACCACCAGTGCCAGGGGACACAGGGGCACACAGAGCCTGCCAGGGACAGGGGACACACGGACACACAGCGTGCCAGTGCCAGAGGACATGGGCACACACAGCCCGTCAGTGCCAGGGGACACACGGACACACACAGCCAGCCAGTGCCAGCCTCACAGGGACGCATGGCAGGTACTCCCGAGGTCCCAAGGAGGTCCCAAGTCCCCCTTGGGATGATCCCACAGGACAAGCCCCAGGACACCTCTGGGTCAGGTCTGAGGGGCCCTTCTGCCCACACTGCACCCACAGCAGTGCCCAGGGTGGCTGCCCTGTGCCCCAGGACAGCAGGACAGCCACAGCAGCACCCCCACACTGCCCCCAGCCCAGAGCCAGCACTGAAACCAGGACAGCCCTGCATGAGCCCCCCCAATGGCCCTCCCAGCCCCGGGTGCTGCCCCAGGGCACAGAGCCCAGACCCCTCCTCAGCCACAGACAGACTGAACGGGCTGGAACCACCCTGAATCACAGAATCACAGCCCCCTGAAGCCAGAGCTGCTGGAGCCGCTCACACCTGCAGTGAGAGCACAGGCGGGGACAGCCCTTGCCTGCCATCAGAGAGACCCCGGGATCAGGCCCAGCCTGGCACTGCCCCAGCACCCACAGCTGGGAAACCTGCTCTGCAAGGCACCTCTTTTATTTCTTCTCTTGGCTTCATTTCATTAAGATTAGACAGTAAATCTTTTCCCTGAGCTAAATATTTCATTTCCATCAAAGCCAGATTAGCTGCCAGATCCATGGCGCCCCTCACCCAGCCCTGGGGTTAACCTTTCACAGGGGGCAGGGGCAATCAGGGGCTGTGACCCTGTTTGGGGGAGCCACAACGTGGTGCTGCCCCTGGCATCCATCACGGGCTGGCATGGGATGCCATGGGATGATGCCCATCTATCTGGGGATGGCAGCCCCGGCTCCAGCCTGGCTCTCCTCACTGGCACAGGCATTGCTGGGACATGCTGGGGGGAACCTGCTGTGCCCCCCACAGAGGGGCTTGGGTCCGGAAGAAGATTTGGACACTTATTCAAATCCCCTCTGTGAGGGGAAGTAATCCTGCATAATTCCCCAGGGATGATGGCAGAGGGGATATCCGAGGCATTTGAGGTATTTTTACGGATCTTGCTGGGGGAAAGAATTTCCCTGAATTGTGGGTGGTGGGGGCTCATTTTGTGATTCAGTTTGGGGTGATGGGTCAGGCCTGGCTCAGTGCCATCCATCCCTCCCCAGCCCCAGCTGCTGGCACTCAGCTCCCCCCAGAATGCCCAGTGGGGCAGGACAGGCTGGCATGGGCACCTGGACAAGGTGACTGCGGGCAGCTGGCATCCCCTCTGCACCCTGGCCCTGCAGGGCTCTGTGCCCGCTGTCCCCAGGTGTGCAGGGCTCTGGGGACCCAGAGCAGCCCCAGCATGGCAGGGGGACCCTGCATGGCCAGGGCACCAGCCACCCCCACCCTGCCACGGTGGGGCAGGGCACAGACCCCGCACGGGGACGTTGTTATGGAAACTGTAAAATCCTGCAATTGCTCTGATTAAACGGCAATTGGAAAGCTGGGCCCGGAGCGAGGCCAGATGGAGACCTGATTCCCTAATGGCCACGGTCTCAGCCTGGCTGTAATCCCAGCACGTGTCCCTGGGCCAGCCCAGCCCCAGCCCAGCCTCGCTGCCAGATCAGCTGGCACTGGGGCTCCAGAGGTGCCAGGGACCCCAAGCCCCATCACAGCACTGCCAGGGCACCCCGGGGCCAGTGACCACGCCCTGGCACCCCGTGCAGCCCATGGCCCCAGCAGAGACCCCCCCAGCCCCCCAGTGCCAGAGCTGCTGGCAGGGCTGGCTGAGCCCTCACCCGCACCAGCTCTCACCCTGCAGAGCCCAAATTATTTCTGGCCAGGCTTCTGGAGAATCTCCAGTGACTCTGCAGCTAATCCCTCTCCCTTCCACATCACAGCCAGCAATGGGAGCCACATCCCCTGCTGCAGGCAGAGCCAGTGGTTTGGTTTGGTTCGGTTTGGTTTGGTTCAGTTCGGTTCAGCGGCCCCAGGGCAGCGTGAAGGTGTCCCCGGTACCTGATGCTGTCCATGAGGGGCTGGTGGCACTCGTGGGTGAGCAGCAGGCACAGGGAGCTGTGGTTTGGTTTGGTTTGGTTTGGTTTGGTTTGGTTTGGTTTAGTTTGGTTTGGTTGGTTTGGTTTGGTTTGGTTTGGTTTGGTTTGGTTTGGTTGGTTTGGTTTGGTTTGGGTTGGTTTGGTTTGGTTTGGGTTGGTTTGGTTTGCTTGGTTTGGTTCAGTGTGGTTTGGTTCAGTTCGGTTCAGCGGCCCCAGGGCAGAGCGGAGGTGTCCCCGGTACCTGATGCTGTCCATGAGGGGCTGGTGGCACTCGTGGGCGAGCAGCAGGCACAGGGAGCTGTGATTTGGTTCGGTTTGGTTTGGTTTGGGTTGGGTTGGTTTGGTTGGTTTGGTTCAGTTTGGTTCAGTTTGGTTCAGTTTGGTTCAGCGGCCCCAGGGCAGCGTGGAGGTGTCCCCGGTACCTGATGCTGTCCATGAGGGGCTGGTGGCACTCGTGGGTGAGCAGCGGGCTCAGGGAGCTGTGGTTTTGTTTGGTTTGGTTTGGTTGGTTTGGTTTGGTTTGGTTGGTTTGGTTCAGTTTGGTTTGGTTCAGTTTGGTTCAGCGGCCCCAGGGCAGCGCGGAGGTGTCCCCGGTACCTGATGCTGTCCATGAGGGGCTGGTGGCACTCGTGGGTGAGCAGCGGGCTCAGGCCGCGGGCCAGGCCCTCCACGCTCCGCTGGGCCGCGTACTGCTTCAGCACGGCGAACAGCTTCTCCTTCAGCTGCGGCTGCTGCCCCAGGATGGCGTCCACCTGCAGGGGGACAGGGGAGCCCAGGGGGGGACACTGAGCAGGGGCACTGCCACACGGACAGTGGGTCCCACTGGCTCAGCCAAGGTGGAGGGAAGCACGCAGGGAGCAGAGGGACCCCTCAGGGGTCAGCCATCACACAGCCCTGCTCTGCTCCCACACACAGCCCTGGAATTGCTGGTCCAGACAGTCCCCAAGAACAGGGGTGTGACCCCAAACTCCCAAACCCTGCTGGGATGGGATCAGCTGGAGCCTGCCTGGCAGAGATGCTGCCATGGGCTTTTGGAGCTATGTGCCTCACTCCCTGATCCCTCTGGGCAGCTCCATCCCGCCCTTAGCCCCGGGAAGCTGCTGGGAATGGGAGACAGAACATGAAGGTGAGTGCCAGCCCTGGAACCAGCACTGACCCCTCCCAGCCATGGCCCACCCTCTCCAGTTGGGACAGAGTAATTAGCTAATTACCATCGAGCCAATTACCTACATGGGACCCTCCTTATTCACCTCCTCCCTCACTGGGCACTGGGAGCTGGTTCCTCACCTGGACCTCTCCAGTGGGATGCAGGAACTCCCTGTGACCCCCTCTCTGTACCTGTGAGTGCTGGGATTTCCTGCAAGTGATGTTTTTGTGCAGGTTTGACTGCAGGGTTTGCCTGCAGGCCAGGGAGAGGAGCCCCTCACCCTTCCCTGGGCACTGTGCAGGGCTCTGGGTGCACCCCTGTGGTGGCACTGCCAGGGAGCCACAGGCATCCCCTGCCTGGGAAGGGGAAGAGCCATTTAGAGCCATTTCTGCAGGTGTTGTCCCACCTGTCCCTCCCCAGGGAGGGTGACACTGGCACCAGGGTCCCAGCAGAGCCCCCCAGTGCTGCTGGCTCTGCACAGGCACTGCAGGGCTCCCAGCAGCAGCAGCACTTCAAGGTTACCAAATCTGGGGCAGCACAGCAGCAGCGTCCCCTGGGCTGGCTCGTCAGCACGGCCCCCAGTCCAGCACAGGACTGACAGACACTCTGTGGTGGGAAGGATCCCAGAGGGCTGCTGTGGGATTTCTGCCTGGGCTGGAATTGCAGGGCTTGGTGGCTGGGAATCACAGAATCACAAATGGTTTCAGCTGGAAGAGACCTCCCAGATGCTCGAGTCCCAGCTGTGCCTGATCCCAACCTTCTCACCCAGCCCAGAGCCCTGAGTGCCACATGCAGCCCCTCCTTGGGCACCCCAGCCAGCGCGGGGGTGCTGCCAGCCCTCATGGGCTGCATGTGGCACTCAGGGCTCTGGGCTCTGGGTTCCCAGCGTGTCCCTGAGCACACGGGGGATGAGAGAAGGCTCTGCCCTGGAACTGGGACCCTGAGCACCTCCCTGGTGATGCCCCAGGACGTGGAACATTGGCACAGCCCTGCCCCAGAGCCGCTGGCACCACTGTCTGTCTGTCTGTCTGTCAGGCCATTCAGCCTGGGCTCCACCAAAGGAAAGAAGCTGGGAAAAGGTGAGCCGTGGGCAGTGCAGTGTGAAACACAAACCAGCAGCACCCTCTGACCCTGCAGCCTGGCAGCAGGCGGGCAGCAGTGCCCAGGAGCTCACAGCACCAACAGCACCAACCAGAGCTGGGATCCCGGGAAAGGAGGGGTAAAACACCCTGCTGGCTTTAGTGTTTGCTGCATCATACAGAAACTGAAGCCACTTCAAATTCTGTGCTGTGAATTCCCTCCGGAGAGAATCTGCCAGCTGAGCCGTGCCCCAGCAGCTCTGCCATCCTGCTCCTGCCCCAGCAGCTCTGCCATCCTGCCCAGCAGCTCTGCCTTCCTGCCCAGCAGCTCTGCCATCCTGCCCAGCAGCTCTGCCATCCTGCTCCTGCCCCATCAGCTCTGCCATCCTGCCCCATCAGCTCTGCCTTCCTGCTCCTGCCCAGCAGCTCTGCCATCCTGCCCATCAGCTCTGCCATCCTGCCCAGCAGCTCTGCCTTCTTGCCCAGCAGCTCTGCCATCCTGCCCAGCAGCTCTGCCTTCCTGCCCAGCAGCTCTGCCATCCTGCCCAGCAGCTCTGCCATCCTGCCCCAGCAGCTCTGCCATCCTGCTCCTGCCCCAGCAGCTCTGCCATCCTGCCCAGCAGCTCTGCCATCCTGCTCCTGCCCAGCAGCTCTGCCATCCTGCCCCAGCAGCTCTGCCTTCCTGCTCCTGCCCACGCTGCTGCTGGGGCTGTCCCGGCTGTTTGTGGGGCTGGGGAAGGAGGGGACAGAGGTGCTGATGGGGTGCTCACAACACCACAACAGACTCGCTCTCCTGTGATCATCCAGGAATGTTTCACTCGGCTGAATGCGCCTTCAGAGGCGGCCCGGAACAACCGCCCCTCCTGGTTAATCTCCTGTAATCAGCAGGTATCTGTTTCCCACGCCCATGAATCCAAACCTCAGAGGGTATTCGTGAATCTTTAATGGAGACGCTGACTGAGGGGATTCGCCTGATACCCACAAATCTCTTTATGGATGTCTTGTTCCTTCATTAACTCGGGATAAAAAAAAAAAAGCCCTACCAGCCTGGTTATTTTCATAACAGCATTTTAAAAGGCTACTTTGAAATGGAAATTAGAAAGATTGAAAAAAACCAACCGTGATCAAATTTATAATTAGCACAAGGCGAGGTGTTTGCTAAAATACCCACTAGGAAGCTTTCAGGAGCACAATGAAGATGTAATCACATTGATGTTTTCCCTTTTGCAACAAAATAAGAACTAAAACGTCTGCAGGGTGACAGGCTCAGACTTTGAAGGCACATCCAGGGACCACCAGAGCAGGATCTGCCCTGTGGGTCTCTCCACGCTCTTGTAGAGCAAGGGAACAAGAACAAGAGAACAAGTCTCCAGCTGTGTCCCCTCGCTGCAGCCGCAGCATCATCCCCAGAGACCCTCCAAGCCCTTTGCAGCACCATCTCTTCTCCCAGGTAATTTCCAGACCCTTCTCTCGGGTGCTCATGCGCCACATGACCAAGCCGGGAGCATTCCCCATCCACATGCCAAGGCTGGAGGTGGCAATCTCCAACTCTGCTTGGCACAGGGGGTGCCCAGCGCCCCAACCCCTTACCCACACCCCGGCCTCACCTTCCTGCTGAACTCCTGCGCCTTCTGCCCCCTTACCCACACCCCTTACCGGCCTCACCTTCCTGCTGAACTCCTGTGCCTTCTGCCTCCTGTCGCGGTGCGCGGGGCCGGCGCTGGGCCCGGTGTCCCCCGTGTTGTCTCCGCCGGTGTCCCCCGCGATGTCCCCCGCGATATCCCCGGCAATGTCCTCGGCAGCGTCCCCGGCATCGTCCCCAGCCGCGTCCCCTCGCTGCGGCCGCAGCAGCGCCAGGCGCAGGCACCGCCCGCGGCACGACCCCACGAGCGCGGCCGCGGCCTCGGGCCCGGCCACCGGGGTCCCGTCCACCTCCAGCAGGAGATCGCCGGGCTCCAGCCCGCAGGCCGCGGCGGGGGACGCGGGGCTCACGCTGGCCACCCGCGGGGGGCTCTCGCTGCCCAGCTCGAAGCCGAAGCGGCCGCGGGGCCCCGGGGGGACGCTGGCCCGCTGCAGCCGGGACACCACGCCGATGCTGGGGGGCACGCTGCCGCAGCGCCGCGCCAGGGCCCGCAGCGCCTCCCGGCCCAGGCGGGACACGGGCCGCCCCTCCAGCTCCAGCACCTCGTCCCCGGGCCGCAGCCCCGCCAGCGCCGCGCTGCTGCCCTCCTGCACCCACAGGACGTAGCACGGCCCCGAGCCGCTTATCCCGAACCCGAACGACTCGGGCCAGCCCTGGTTGGTCGCCGGCATGGCTGCGACTGCAAAAGAGGGAGGGAAAGAGGGAAAGAGAGGAGTTGTGGTGGCTGTTCAGTGCTTAGAGGTCGTTCCTGTAGATGCCGTGTGGAGCCCATCGAGTGGGGGTTACAGTGTGTGCCGTGTTCCCCTCACTGTGGGAAGAAACGCCCCAAGAGCCTGTATTTCCTCTACGTTTCCTTAAAATAACGGCTTTTACTCTATCTTTGGCCGCTGGTGGGGCCATTGAGGAGGCCACGTTGGCTGGGAAGGTTGGGGCTACACGTGGCACTCAGATGTGACTGGCACAGCCCTGGTCTCACCTGGGGCACCCACCTACCCCTTCCCCAGGAGCCTCACTTTGGCATCTTCTTGTATTTATTTGTCCATCAAAATGATTAGTTCATTTCTCTGACATGCTACATGAATGTTATATTAATGTTACATCTCTAATGTTACATTAATGAATAGATGATCCAAGGATTTAACCAGCTTGATTTTAACCAGCCCTTCTCAACACTCAGTATTTTAGCTGTTTGCAACTAGAAAATTACTGTAAATTCATTGGAATTTGCCAGATCCTCTCAGCTCTCCCAGGATCATTTCTCTGTGCCCTCTCAGTCCCGTGTATGAGTTCTCCTGACAGCAGCATCCCAAAATGGCAGGATGATGGTTTTCAGCAGGACTCGTTTCACGTGAAGGGTTTGGCCTGGCTCCAGGATGCCCAAGGAGAAAGGGGCACAGCAGCCCTGAACATCTGCAGGAGCTGCCTTTGCCCGAGGTAGCCCGGCCAGCTGATGGGCACAGTGCCCTCGGATGCCCTTTCCAAGCTGTGCTGTCCCCATGACCCTGCCACGGTCCCTTCCAGCCTCCCTTTCCGTGACTCTGTGGTGTGTAAGTGCCTGCACTGTCCGCTGACGCTCACTAGAGTAACCCACACGGGGTTTTCCTCTGTGTTTGATCTCAGCTGTCTGTGAAGACGCTCTTTACCCCCGTGTTTATTCCATCTGTGTCACTGAACACACATTAAGCACTTACAAAAATGAAAACCAGACAATTTTACCTGAGCAAAAATGAAACTCTGACAATTTTACCCGGGCAAATCACCCTACAGAGACCACGAGACTCAGAGGGAACGAGCTGAGGGTGAAGCTCGGGGATGAAACCCATCTGTGACCAAACCCCGGGGGCTGCTGAGCACGGGCTCTGAGCGCTCCAGCGGGAGCCCAGTAAGCCCTGGGGCAGTCCCAGCACTGCTGCTGCGGGCTGTGCTGCAGGAAAAGCCCGGCAGACCGGTGTGAGCTGCTCCCTGCACCTCTGTTCCTACTCTGGACAATTTCTACTCCGTCTCACCTCGCCGCCCCGGGGCCCAGCACTTACAGAAATCCGCGGCCATCGGGGGCTCTCGGCGGCGGCAGCTCCGTCCCACCGGGGGCTCGCAGCTCTCCTGACTCTCCTCCATCACCCCTGGAAGCGCTTCCCACGTACCCGCAGCGCTCCTGGGAGCATCCTCCCGGTTCCCCGTGCTCCCCGGGGCTGGGCCCGCTCCGGTGCTGCCGCGGCACCGGGACACGGCGGGCAGGGGTGGCCGCCCCTTGCCGGCCTTCTCACGGCAGCCCCGAGCCCTTCCAGCGGCTCCAGCTCAGCGCCACACACGCACTGAGCTCCTTCTGGCCTTTTCCTTTCCTGATTAACCTTATCTCCATCGCACAGAGGAGCGCGGGCACACTAATTGCCGCGCTCGTCCTGGCTGAGCCTGGCGCTGACCTGAGCCTGCAGAGCTGGGGGGAATTAGGAGCTGGAAGGAGGGAAAACAGATTAGTGCCCGTGGAGGGAAATCCTTCAGGCACAGGGCAAATGCGGAGCGACAGCGCCGTGCGGAGCGGGGGACAGCGCCGGGCACACCTGGGCGAGCCGGGACCTCGGCACAGGTGAGCGACACACCTGGGGGAGGTTTGGGGACTGCCCGTGGTTTGCTGCAGCGATTTGGGGGTCGAGGGCTTTGGGGCTCACCAGGAGAGCCGTCCCCAGCCAGGCTGCTCCTTGGGGTCATGGCAGGGGGAGCAGCCGAGCCCCGTTTGGCCGCAGAGCCCCCCGCGCTGGCACCGACTGTCCCTTAAGCTGCTATTTCTGATTTTCTCCCCGGCTTCCTCGGCACTGAGGGATCCCAGGGCTTAGCACGCTAAGAGGTTTTAGGGAATTACGCGTCCTGCTGCGGCACCGGCGGGCGGGGCGGCTGCATCTCTGCATGGAGCACTCTGTGATCGGCCTCCCCTCGGCTCCGGCACGGGCTGTGCTGCTGGCACTGATGGATGGGCTGGGAAAACCTCCCTGGACAGCTGGCACAGCTGGCACGGGGCTGGGCACAGCCTAGGCAAGGAGAGCTGAAGGGTTTTCCTCTTGCTCAGGACCTCTGTGGCCATGTCACTGCTTCAGGGGATTGAAACCCACTTCTTCCTGCTCTCCCTGCTCCTCCTGTCCTCTGCAGCTCCTTTCTGGCAGGTTCTCCTGTGCAAATCTCCTTCTGAGCAGTGCTCCTTGAGCTTTGGGGCATCTGTCCTCCCATACTGACACATACAGCTCCTACAAACTCAGGCATCTCTGTTACTATTCCCTGCCCAAACAGTCAAAACCGCAATTAATTCCCTTTTTCTGTTGTTGTTGTTCAGCCAGTGAGGTAATTGCTTCTTTTCCCTCCATTTTCAACTGACTTGAGCACTTTAAACACAGACAGCGAATTTTAATCCTTGAAAGAGCTGAGTTCTGGGATCCCAAGTGAATGGATGTGCCTTCCATTAAGACCTTCTGCCAGACTTTGGCCAGATGAGAGCTTCTAAGTGATTTTCACAGTGCTTGGACTGAATGAGCTCCATCCCTCTGAGTCTCAGCCTCTGCCCAGCTGTCCTTGAGCACAGCCTGTCAGGGCACCGAGAGTGGCACAGCTCCCCTGCCAGTCCCAATGTGGTTGCTGTCCCTGCAGCTCCTGGCCTGGCTGTGGCACACACAGACCCTGCCTGTCCCCCACAAATAAACCCCCTTGTGCCCACCCCAGCCCCTCCTGTGCCACCAGGCTTGCCAGGTGACATCCAGTGACCCGAGCCAGGCTGTTTCTGTACCTGCAGAAATTCTGCTGTCTCTGTAGGATGAGGAAATGGCTTTTTCCCTCCATCCTCCATCAGGACCCAAGAGCCTTGGGCTGCACTCCAGGACAGCTGTGCCCCGGGAACATTTTGGCTGCATTTCTCCCTCTCATGTCCTGTTCGGTGCACTGGGCTTACCAAGGGAAATAAAAAGAGACTCTTCCTGAAACTCAAGCTCCTCTCCTGCCTCCCACCAAGACGAATAATCTCCTCTTTGGCCGAAGCCCCTGGGGCATCCCTGGAACGCTTACCTGTGCTGTCCGAGCTCCGGCCAGCGGCACAGCGGGACCCGGGGCTGGGCAAACCATGCCAGCAGCTCGGGAGCCGGTGGATCGGCGGCACGGCCGGCCCCGGACGGGTTTCTCTGGCAAGTTCCAGGCAGGCCCCGTAACCCGATCGGCCCCGGCGGTTTCAGTTGACACACAACAGCTCGGAGGGCCGGGCCGGGCTCAGCATCCCGCGCGCTCCCGGCTCAGCCCGGCAGGTGCGGGGACACCTGGGGCACGGTGGGACCGGGCGGATCAGGGCTACCGGGGAACGTGGGCTCACGGCTCGGGGAAAGCACGGGAAATTTATTTTAGAGACTTCACCAAGGGCCACAAGCCCGCCGGAATCCCTGACGATGGCCGAGGAACGGCACGGGACGGGTGAGAGCAGCGGCGGCACGGAGGCAGCATCAGCCCGCACGGTGCCGATCCGGTGCCGGGGTTCGCGGGCTGGTTTCACCGGTGCTTTACCGCTTCACCGCCGTGCCCCGCTCCCCGCTCCCCTGCCGGGGCCGCCGAGGCGCCGGAGGGCGCTGGAACCGCCGCCAACCCCGAGCGGCGCCGCTTCCGCCGGGCGCGGCTGCTCCGGGCCGGCCCCGGTGAGCCCGGGGCTGCGGCACCGCCCGGGAGGGGAACGGGGCCGGAGGGGATGGGGAACCCCTGAGGGGAACGGGGCCGGGAGGGGATGGGGAACCTCTGAAGGGAAGGGAACGGGGCCGGAGGGGATGGGGAACCCCTGAAGGGAACGGGGCCGGGAGGGGATGGGGAACCCCTGAGGGGAACGGGGCCGGAGGGGATGGGGAACCTCTGAAGGGAAGGGAACGGGGCCGGAGGGGATGGGGAACCCCTGAAGGGAACGGGGCCGGAGGGGATGGGGAACCCCTGAAGGGAAGGGAACGGGGCCGGGAGCGGCTGGGGAACCCCTGAAGGGAAGGGGGCCGGAGGGGATGGGGAACCCCTGAAGGGAAGGGAACGGGGCCGGAGGGGATGGGGAACCCCTGAGGGAGCCGGGCAGGGCTCACCTGGAGCACAGGGGGATCCCCAGGGATCTTTTCCCTCTCTGGCATTCCCTTCCAGGAGGGCACAGCCGGGGGATGTCGGGCTGTGCTCCAGGGACAGGAGCAGAGGGAACGGCCTCAGGCTGGGCTGGGGAGGCTCAAGGTGGGATATTTCGGAGAATTTCCCCGTGGAAAGGGTGCTCAGGGATTGGAACTGCCCAGGGAGGTTTGGAGTGCCCATCCCTGGAGGTGCCCGAGGATTTCCTGGAGGTGGCACTCAGAACTCTGGGCTGGGGACAAGGTGGGCATCAGGCACAGCTGGGACTGCATGGGCTGGGAGGGCTTTTCCAGCCTGAAGGATTTGGGGATTCTTGCAGAGAGACATAAAGCTGCCCTCGGTGCCGACTGCTGCTGGAGGGGCTGCTCCATCCCTGGGCACAGGGGATGCCAGGCTCTGCTGCAGGGTGGCACCCAGGGGTCCAGCAGCCTCTCCTCTCCATTGCAGGGCTCAGGGAATGCCAGGCTCTGCTGTAGGACGGCACCCAGGGGTCCAGCAGCCTCTCCTCTCCATTGCAGGGCACAGGGGATGCCAGGCTCTGCTGCAGGGTGGCACCCAGGGGTCCAGCAGCCTCTCCTCTCCCTTGCAGGGCTCGGCATGGATTTCCTGACGCTGTTCCTGCTGTACCTGTGCTCCCTGCTGGCCGTGGCTGCCCTGCTGTGCCTGAGCTCGGGAAGGCAGGAGAGCTTCCTCACCAGGAGTGTCACCAGGGCCAGCCAGGTACAGCTCTGCGCTGCCAGGGGAGCCAGCAGCTGCCCTGCTGGCAACCTGCCCTGCTTTGTGTGCTAAAATTAGTGCAACTGCTGTATTTGTTATCAAAAAAAAACCCCAACAAAAGCCAGTGTGTGTGGTCAGAGTGATAATATATTCCATCCTGCTTTAATGCCTGCTCTCAAGGAAGTGAGATAGGAAGCAGAAATACACTTCTCTGAGATGGTTCAATCCTGCCCAAGCAGGTTGTAAAAATCATTTGGGTCTCCCAGCCCTGCCCGTGCCTGTCTGGGGTGAGGTTGGAGCTTCCCACCATGCCAGAAGTGCCTTCCACACTAACTCCACAACACATCTCAGAAAAATTAAATAAGAATCGGGCCCCAGGGATTTGCAGTTTTGTGGTGTTGCTGCTGTCATCAAGAAGAAAAAGGTGGGGGAGGTTTGAGGATTAAAATAGGGAGAGAATTATGAGTGGTGGCAGATATTTGAGGGAAAGCTCTTTAATGTGTGTACTAATGCTGCAGGCTCTTGTTCAGTAAGAAAGAAGCAGGAATGAAGAGCTTTAAAAGAGGATTAAGAATTGGCATTTTATTGTAAAAACGGGGAATTGGGAAAGCACCAGTTCATTTTTCTGTCTGTTGGGCTGTGTCTGAATGAAAAGGAAAAAAAAATGCTGTAATATTTTTGGAAGGTAAAGGATGAGAAAATTATCACTTAAATTGAAAATTATGTTTAATGCTGTTCACAGGAGTTCAGACAGACTTTTTTTATTACTGGCATTATACTTCCTTTTGGTTTATAGACACACTGTGCAGAGAAATTGATTTTTTTCCCCCATATCTTAATAGCTGCTGCTATGAAGTGTTTAAACAGCAGCAATTAAATTACTGCTGCGGTATGAAGCCACTGTCTGGGGGAATCCAATCAATACTTGTGCCTGGGAAATAAATACAAATTAATGTAATCAATATTTTACCTGGGATATGAATACAGGCAATGTTAAATGTAAGGTCACAATAGAAGATAAATGATTTTAAGATAAGGAGCAATGCAAACCCCAGAGTATCAGAAGGGTCTGAAGATCTTAGAGAGCATCCAGAAAATGGACATGGGGTGGTGAAGGGCCTGGAGGAGCAGCTGAGGGCACTTGGCATTAGGCTGCAGAGTGCTGAGGTTTTCTGCAGGCTCTTTTCTGCTGGGTTGTGTTTCATTTTACAGCACAGTTGGGAAAAAAAAAAATCTTCTTTTTGCAAACACTCATCCCTCGAGCCGCCGAGCTGAGACGCACCAGTTCACACCAAAATATTTAGCATCTTCTCAGCTCCACATATGCTTTTTGCCTCCTGGTCTTTCACATCTGAGGCAAGAAGCTCTCACTGCATATTTTCCCTCTGTGTCAGCTAGAAATAGGCACAGCCTCTCTAATTGCTGTGTTGCTATAGAGATGTGTCAGCTCAGAGCAGGCAATTCCTGCTGCAGAGATCTGTCAGAGCAGGCAATTCCTGCTACAGGGATCTGTCAGAGCAGGCAATTCCTGCTATAGAGATCTGTCAGAGCAGGCAATTCCTGCTATAGAGATCTGTCAGAGCAGGCAATTCCTGCTACAGAGATCTGTCAGAGCAGGCAATTCCTGCTACAGGGATCTGTCAGCTCAGAGCAGGCAATTCCTCAGGTACAGCCCTGCCTGGGGGACTCACTCCATGGTCAGGGGCAGCTCCTTCTTCAGCTGTGCTTGAAAGGACAGTCAGACCTGGAGCCATGGGCTGGAGCTGCACAAACTGCATTTTTGGGGATCTGGCTGGCTCTTTTTTCCCCCCCTTTCTTTTCTGGAGGCCACAAGCTTTATCCCTTTGCTTATCTCCCCCCCTGATCTGTCAGATGGGCTGATGGAGCATATTGTAGCTGGGGAATTGCTCAGTTCTATCCCCTGCTTAACCCAGCCCCTCCCCACACCCAGCCTAAGCTCCTTAGAACTTTCACACATTAACCCAGATATGTTTGTTTGGGCCTGGGGGCAGTGTGGAACCCCTGTGGAAAACCCCAGCAGCATTCCTGCCTCTCTTCCTCCTTCGTGGAGAGGGGGCTCAGGCGTGGGAGCTGCCCGGGGAGGTTTGGGGTCCCCATCCCTGGAGGTGTCCCAGGAACACCTGGAGGTGGCACCCAGAGCTCTGGGCTGCGACAAGGTGGGCACTGGGCACAGGTTGGGATCCAGGAGACTGAAGGGCTTGTGCAGCCTTCTGTGATTCTGTGTTATGGCTGGGCTTCATGGTCTTGAAGGTCTCCTCCCCCACCTTTGCTTCTCCTGAAAAGGAGCCTCCTCCCCAGTGCTGGGGCTGTGCAGGTGCAGAGCTGAGGGAGGAGGGTTGTACTTCAATCTGAGCCTGCCCCGAGGCAGCAGGGATGGTCAGGTAACATTTCCTGCCATTTCCTTCATTTCCTCAGGTGCTGTCACTGCTGATCCCCAGCCAGCTGCAGAGGGTGGCACAGCGGGCACTGCACAGGCTCTTCCACACAAGGTATTGCACTTTTGTGCCTTTGGAATTATTTTCTTCTCTTATTTCTGGTTACTGTCGGGATTCCTGCCACCAGAGCTCTAGCATCATCCTGTGGAATTCTGTCTCCATTTGGGATGCCTGCCAGGATGGATTCCAGGTTCCCTTTGAGGTTTGCCACGCTGCTGCCTCTGCCTTCCTCGCTCATTGTTTGGAGGGTGGAGCCCTGACATGTTGGAACATATTGACAGACGTTGATAATGTGGCTCAGTAGCAGATGTTGGTGGCACTGGTGGGATCCTGCATCCCACAGGAATCACCACAGCCTCTGTGGCAGCTGCAGATGGAGCCAGACAGACTCATCTCCATCCTCTGCCTGCAATCCCATTAGTGCCAGCCCAGCAGGCTGGCTGTCCAGGTGGCTGGGGGGAAGCTGCAGAGCAGCCTGCTGGATTCAGCTGCATCCTGTGTGTCTGTGAACTCGGGTGCCTCAGGAAGGGTTCAAACACCTTTTCTCTGGGGACAGCAGCTCGCTGTGCCCGTGACTGCAGGGCTGCAGGTCTGCAGCTGTGCTGGCAGTGCTGGGCTGGCTTGGTGCCTGTTCTGCTGATGCCCTGCTCTAACACAGCCTGAGACAGAGAGGTGGCACTGCCAGGGTGCTGGGGGCACTGGGAATCTCCACATACCCTGGAACTGGTGCCCACTGCCCACCTCCTGCCACCCTTACTTCCTACCAGCTATTATTGCAGAGTTTTAAAGATTATTTTCTTTGCTTTCAGAGCAGAATGTTTTGTGGCCTATTGCTGAGGCATATTTTGTCAGCAGCAAGTGATTATAGGACTTTGTACTGACAGGGGAAAAAATCCAAAGTACATGTGAATAAAGCAGGGAATTGAGCTGACATATTTAAAGGAGCATATGTGGGAAGAAGAGAAGGAGAAGGCAGTGGATGGAGAAAACACTATTAATATGCAATCCAAGCTGGCCTGAAAACCTAAAAGAGGTGTCTCCTTGCATTTGGGAAGTCTTTGATCACCTCTGGGCGTACTTGACCTGTTAATCAGGATGCTGGGTATTAAGCAGCCTGTCCCTTTGCTGGCAGGAGCCGTTTGTTTGTGGTGCTGCACGTGGCCCTGCAGGCTGCAGTGTTTGGGGAGTACACCTGGGAGGTGTTCGTGTACTGCAGGGAGCTGCAGTTCCACCTGCTGCTGCTGCTGCTGCCCTACCTGCTGCTGGCTGGCAACCTGGGCTGCCTCCTGCTCTGCTCGCGGGCCAACCCTGGTGAGATCACACCCTGCTCCCTGAAAACACAAAAACCTGCTGCAAATCCCACGGTTTAGTTCTTTTTTCCTGTCTCGTTGGCAGGTACAGTGACCAAATCCAACGCTGCATCCCTGGCTAAGGTTTATGCCTACGATGGGGTGTTGTTCCAGAGAGGCCTCGTGTGTCCCACGTGCACCCTGGAGAAACCAGCCAGGTCCAAGCACTGCAGTAAGGATCTGAGATTCCTTGATAACCATGGCACTAAGAGCTTCCCAAGGGAATTCTGCCCCAGGAGCTGCAGTTCCCACCACAGCTGTTCTGTTACCAGCTCAGGGCTCACGGGGCTGGGTTTGTGTTCCTGGGGTGCCAGGTCACAGCTGCATTTGCCCGTCCCTGGAGCTGGTTGGGTGCTATTGCTTCTCACAGAAATTACCAGTTCTGAGGGATAATTCAGGGTCAGGAACAGCTGATAACAGAAATTGTCACCTGTCAGGACCTCAGATCAGGATTGTTTCACAGTCACAGAACCCTGTACTGGTTTGGGCTGGAGGGATCTTTAAAGCCCATCTCATGTCACCCCCCACACCTTCCACTAGCCCAGGGTGCTCCAAGCCCTGCCAGCCTGACTGGAACCCTGCCAGGGATGAGAAGCCCACCACCTCATTTTACCATCTGAAATAAAGGTGGGAGCTCCAATCTCTGCCTTTCAGGTGCTTTGCCAGGCAGTGCTGTCAGAGAAACCAAAGCCTTGGAGCTGCAGTCTTGGTGAATAAAAGAGGAAATGGAATATGTTGTTTTGCTTAGGATCCACAATTGAATTTATTTGCTTCAAAAGCTGCCAGCTAAACCCTGACTGCAACTCCCACATATTTCCAGCTTAAAAAACACCTAAAGATCCAACTGCTTACTTAAAAACCAAGTGCCAAGAGCTCAGAATCTCTGCTGGTCAGAGAGACTCTGAGATATGTCCAAGCCTCTTTCTCCAGCCTGGCAGTTGAAGGAGTCAGGATTCCTCTGTTCTTGTTCTCAAGGTTGTTTATTATTTCTTATCTGTAACATTCCTTCTCCAACCTGCCATAGGTCTGTCTGGCAGGTTGGGTTGAGGCACACTGGTGTCATCTTTTATACTAAAAACTATGTGTGCATTATTTACCATAACTTCCCAATACCTATCACCTATGTCAGACAGTGAGCTTCTGCCTTAAACCAATCCCAAAGTGCCAGCATCACCCAGAAGATGGGGGCTGGGATGGAGAAAGAAGGACAGGGTACGCCCAGATTCCTCCATTTTGGGACCCCTAGCCCCCATTCTAAAAATTCAAAAATCTACTTTTCACCCTGTGACACGCTAACTATTATTCTACTTAAACTTTCTTGGCTTTAATTCTTTATATAAAGGTGGTAATTTTCTCCGTGGGTCAGAATCAAAGGCACGGGGGCCTGGGGCTCTGTGCCGAGGTCTCCGAGCCCCCCGGGCAGGGGCTGGAGCCCTCCAGGGCGCTCGGAGGAGTTCCTGGCTTCTGACCCCTGGGCTCTCGTTTTGCCCCTGCCTCCCGGAGGCGTGTGCAGGGCGTGCGTGCACCGCTTCGACCACCACTGCGTGTGGGTGAACAACTGCATCGGGGCTGGCAACGCGGGGCTGTTCCTGCTCTACCTGCTGTCCCTGACGGCCACCGCGGGCGCCGTGGCCGCCGTCACCGCCGCGCTGCTCGTGCGCGTGCTGCTGCTCTCCAGCGCCCTGCACGGCACCCACCTGGATGCCCAGGGCCAGGAGCGGCCCCTGGGGATCCCCCTCCTCGTCCAGGTCAGTGCTGTGCCACGTTCTGGCTGCTGCTCTGCTGTCAGGAGCTGCCTTCTGTTCCTCCAGCACGGGGGCGGACTCAGGGTTGGGGCAGGCTGCAGGGTTGGGGACAGGCTGCAGGGTGTTGGGGACACACTGCAAGGTTTTGGGGCAGACTGCAGGGTTTTGGGATAGACTGCAAGGTTGGGACAGGCTGCAAGGTTTGGGGACAGGCTGCAGGGTTTTGGGGCAGACTGCAGGTTTTGGGGCAGACTGCAGGGTTGGGGACAGACTGCAGGGTTTGGGGACAGGCTGCAGGGTTTGGGGACAGGCTGCAAGGTTTTGGGGACACACTGCAAGGTTTTGGGACAGACTGCAGGGTTTGGGGACAGGCTGCAAGGTTTTGGGACAGACTGCAGGGTTTGGGGACAGGCTGCAAGGTTTTGGGATAGACTGCAGGGTTGGGGACAGACTGCAGGGTTTGGGGACAGGCTGCAAGGTTTTGGGACAGACTGCAGGGTTTGGGGACAGACTGCAGGGTTTGGGACAGACTGGAGGGTGTTGGGACAGACTGCAGGGTGTTGGGGACACACTGCAAGGTTTTGGGACAGACTGCAGGGTTTGGGACAGGCTGCAGGGTTTGGGGACAGGCTGCAGGGTTGAGGACAGGCTGCAGGGTGTTGGGACAGACTGCAGGGTTTGGGACAGACTGCAGGGTTGAGGACAGGCTGCAGGGTTTGGGGACAGGCTGCAGGGTTTTGGGGACAGGCTGCAGGTTTTGGAGACACACTGCAAGGTTTTGGGACAGACTGCAGGTTTTGGGGCAGACTGCAGGGTTGGGGACAGACTGCAGGGTTTGGGGACAGGCTGCAGGGTTTGGGGACAGGCTGCAAGGTTTTGGGGACACACTGCAAGGTTTTGGGACAGACTGCAGGGTTTGGGGACAGGCTGCAAGGTTTTGGGATAGACTGCAGGGTTTGGGGACAGGCTGCAAGGTTTTGGGACAGACTGCAGGGTTTGGGACAGACTGCAGGGTTTGGGGACAGGCTGCAAGGTTTTGGGACAGACTGCAGGGTTTGGGGACAGACTGCAGGGTTTTGGGGACACACTGCAAGGTTTTGGGACAGACTGCAGGGTTTGGGGACAGGCTGCAAGGTTTTGGGACAGACTGCAGGGTTTGGGACAGACTGGAGGGTGTTGGGACAGACTGCAGGGTTTGGGGACACACTGCAAGGTTTTGGGACAGACTGCAGGGTTGGGGACAGGCTGCAGGGTGTTGGGACAGGCTGCAGGGTGTTTTAGCTGTTTTATAACTAGATTTAGAAAGCTGCCACTGCTGAATCCTTCAGAAATGGGGGGTTTTTCTCACAGCACCTCCCATCCTACAGGTTCCTGTCTCCAGGATCTGTCACTCAGTTCATATGTGGTTCATAGAGAAGGAATTTCCATCCCAGTGACTAGCTGATGTAGTAAGGTTTAGGAAACAGCTGGGAGTCCCTGAGGTACCTTTGTGGAGGTGTTAAAGCAGGACCGCCCACAGAATGCAGATACAGTTCCACGTGCACATGGATGTGCATTCCAGCTGGGGCTGTGCAGTGCCCATGGGATTCAACCCTCCCACATTTTAATTTACCTTTCTCTTTCTCTGCAGCACCTTTTCTTGACTTTCCCCAGGATTGTCTTCATGCTGGGCTTTGTCATCCTGCTCACCCTGGTGCTGGGGGGATATTTCTCCTTCAGTCTGTATTTGGCCCTCACCAACCAGACCACCAACGAATGGTGCAAATCCCGAAGATTTGGGGACTCCCCCCCTGTCCCCTCACAGCCTCATGACAGACCCCTCGTCTACAGAAACATTTATTCCAAAGGGATCTGGAGGAACTTAAAGGAAATCTTTAACCCTCCTATGACGTTGGAAAGGAAGAAGAAAACATGAAGATATCCTTGTTTCTCTGGGCATTTTTAAATGTTTTCTAAGACTTCAGTTCAGCAGTGGGCTTGGCTGCCCCAGGCAGACTATGGAACAAGATTCCGGAACTGCAGATTTGGAACAAGATTACTGCAGAATTCACATATTGGTGCCTCATTGGAGCTCCCTCCCTCAGTGAGACTCAGGGCCAGCTCAGTCCTGGCCCCTGTATAAGGATTTGGTTCATCTTCCCAAGGTGAATCTTTCTCTCTGGGAAGGGCTAACACGGAGCTCCTGTGAATTTTGAGGAAGCAGCATCTTTTTCTGTCTTTCTTAGGGAAACAATTAAGCCATGACTGTTAACAATGACTGCAATAGGCTGTGTGTATTTAGCTGCAAGAATGATTTCTGGCAGGATCTTACTTGCAGAAACCATGTCCTGCTGCAGCTTTGGAGCACTAACTTCAGGAAGGAAATTAAAGTGCCCCTGTTCACCTCTCCTTCCAGAAATTCTTCTGAGTATAACAGAAGAGAAATTGGAAAAAAAATGTAGTAAGAACTTTAAATAACTTTATTTTTAAAAATGTATTTATTTACATGCCAAATCTGTACAATATGCAATTAAAAATCCAAATACGGTTTAAAAAAAAAACCAAATTCCTATACAATATGGCTTTCCAGCCCCCAGGCTGGCTCTCAGAGCAGCCTGGCTGGCATTGCAGGGTACAATGATGCATTCACAGACCAGTACATAAGGCTACTTGTCCAGGATACCAAAGAAAGGAGAAATACTGCAGTACCGTGCCTTGGGAGGCCTGAAGGAGTGAGGTTAAAGGCATGAGAGTGTTTCCGTGGTGCTCAACACACACCACAACTCCTTAGGTTTGGTTTTCTCAACTTGTTTTAAATGCATATATTGAAAAAAATCCCTTGTGAGACCCCACATACTTGCTACACTTTCTGAATCCTTTTAAAAGCCAGACCACTGCCGTCCCAGTGGTGGGCAGAGTGGGCTGATTCCCAAAGGATCTTCCTTCATTCGAGGCTGCTGTACAGAATACTGAGTGCCACTTGTGACCTGTCAGTCTCCTCAGGGTGACCAGGCCAAGGCTTTAACTCCTGGAATTGGTTTTAGACTGAGAACACCTCGGACCTGCCCTGTCCTATCCCGTTTCAGACCTGTCCTATCCTGTTTTAGACCTGCACTATCCCGTTTTAGACCTGCACTATCCCGTTTCAGACCTGTCCCGTTTCAGACCTGCGCTGCCCCATGAGTGTCCCCTGGCTGCGTGGGCAGGCCCAGCGCCCAGGTGAGCACTCCCACCCCTCACACGATCACAGTCTGCACCTCCACGTCCCCCTCCTGCGAGGCGATGACGAACTCGCCGGCGTGCTCCATGATCTCGATGTCCTCGGACGCCACCATGGTGACGGTGGCCTCCTGCGCGGCCAGGCCGCCGTCGGTGGCCAGCACGGCGCCGTCGCCGATGGCCGAGGCCAGGGTCATGGCCACCTGCTCGGTGAGGCTCTCGGGGGTGGCGATGGTGATGGTGTCGGCGGCGTCGGCGCCCGCGCCGCCCTCGGCCACCGTCACGTTCTGCACGATGATCTGGTGGCCCGAGTTGGCCTGGTTCACGATCTGCTGCACCACCTTCATGATGTGGCTGTCCACCTGCCAGGGACAGGGGCTGCAGTTACTGACAGAGTTAAGGGCAGTTGTCACTGCTCGTGTCACCCCTGGGGCAGTGACAGGAGCAGCTCTGCTCCAGGTGTGCACCCCAGCACAGACTCTGCAATGTGCCACCCCTCCTGTCACCCAAGGACTGCCTTACCTCATGTCTTGTTCCCTCTATTATTTCAGTAGCTTCACTGGTCTCCATGTCTTCGGTAGAAGTCTGGAAGACAAAATAAGATTGTTCTTATAAAAAGAATTTTATCACCAAGATATAATTCACTAATCTTTTACACAAGTCTTTGTGCACCCCTCACATGCAGTAGCTGCTCCAAAGATAACTCCTTGACATTCCCTCCCAATCCCATTATCAGGAACTACTTAAAATGAATGCACAATGTTCACAAATAACTGAAAGAGAAAGTCCTCCCTCAGCAGGATTTGGCCACGCAGCAGATTTTTCTCCTACTGGAGAAGAACTATGGCAGCACTCAATAACTGAGCTGTGTTACCCTGCTGGGATGAGAGCTGGCTCTGTGTGACAGAGGGGAGAAAGTGAAATGCAGAATTCATTGCTTTTGGCAGCCTCTGTTAGAAACAACACAGATTACCTGGGACAAAGTAAGATAAACAGAAATGGGAGAAAATAGGAGGGAAAGTTGAAGCAAGCTTGTGAGGACTTAAAATCTGGTGTGGTCAGAAGTTCTCAGGCTCAGCCTCCTGGCGCACACAGCATTTTGGGAGGGTGGGGAAGCTCCAAGTGCTTTCCCTCCAAACAAGGCTGATCCCACTGGCTCCTGGGGCCGTGCAGGCAGGGCAGGGCCTGTTTTACCTTCTCCCAAAAGCCTGGAGCAGGAACATGAATAAGTGCAGGGTTTTCCCTGACCAAAGCCTGTGCTCAGTTGCCGGTGGGCAGGCTGGCTGCCCCTTCTCACCTCGATGATGTACTCCTGGGTGTCTGCCACCACTGAGGAGAACTCCACCAGAACCGTGTGCGGGTCTTCTGAAAGGACTGTGGCTGCCAAGTTGTCAGCAGACTGACTCTCCTCTGACACCATCACTTCTTCCACCTCCTTCATAGCAAGGAGGCAGCCACCTGCAGGGAATTCCAGAAAAACATCGCTGTTTGTGTCCATCTCCAGTAGCAGCTGGAAGGTGCTCTGCAGCACCAGCAAGGGGATGCCATGGACGAGTGACCAGTGGCACTTGAGGGGCTCTTGGCCCACCAGGACAGGCCAAGGAACAGCCCAGGAGAGTCCCTGTGACACCAGGAGCAGAGCAGCTCTCCAGTGCAATTCCAAACATGGGTAAATGCAGGTGGTAAAACCACTCAGGGTATCCAAGCCATGTGTGAAGAACATACAGGAAGAATTTGGGTATATTTTAAATCATTGATCTTTTCTGCTGATACAGTTCAGTACCTCCTACAAAAGTCCATTTTTCCTCCAGTAAACTTGCATTATTCCTTTGGAATAACACCGTCAGCACTACCTGAAGAAGTCTGGAAATGCGGGCTTAGGAGCTCAAGGAGCAGCAAGCCCAGTGCAACTAATCCCACCAAACCAGATTATTGCTGAGAACTTTACTCAGACATTTCCTTCCCAGAACATGCCCACTTCCATGTGAGTCATTAAATCCACATAATGACCAGGTTGGAAGAGACCTTAAAGATCACAGAGTCCAACCTATGCCCTACACCTCAACTAAACCATGTCACTGAGTGCCACATCCAGGCTTGTCATAAACACATCCAGGGAGGTGACTCCACCACCTCCTGGGCAGGCCATTCCATTTCTTTCTGTAAAAATAATCTGATATCCAACCTGTATTTCCCTTGGTGCAGCTTGAGCCTGTGTCCTGTGGTTCTGTGAAGTGTGTGAGATGCACCCTCAGCACCACTCCCAGCCTGCCCAGCTCAGGCCCAGGGCAGCCCAGCCCTGCTCACCTTTGGTTCTGAGGTGCCTGTTGAGGGTGCCCTGCTCACCTTTGGTTCTGAGGTGCCTGCTGAGGGTGCCGTGCTCACCTTTGGTTCTGAGGTGCGTGCTGAGGGTGCCGTGCTCACCTTTGGTTCTGAGGTGCCTGCTGAGGGTGCCCTGCTCACCTTTGGTCCTGAGGTGCCTGCTGAGGGTGCCCTGCTCACCTTTGGTTCTGAGGTGCGTGCTGAGGGTGCCCTGCTCACCTTTGGTTCTGAGGTGCCTGCTCAGGGTGCCGTGCTCACCTTTGGTTCTGAGGTGCCTGCTCAGGGTGCCGTGCTCACCTTTGGTTCTGAGGTGCCTGTTGAGGGTGCCCTGCTCACCTTTGGTTCTGAGGTGCCTGTTGAGGGTGCCCTGCTCACCTTTGGTTCTGAGGTGCCTGTTGAGGGTGCCCTGCTCACCTTTGGTTCTGAGGTGCCTGTTGAGGGTGCCGTGCTCGGCGAAGCCGCGGCCGCACTTGTAGCACTTGAAGGGCTTCTCGCCGGTGTGGTGGCGGATGTGGCGCACCAGGGAGCCCTTCTCCCGGAACCCCCGGCTGCAGTACTGGCACACGTAGGGCTTGTCCTCCAGGTGGGTACGGAAATGCACCTGCTGGGCGTTCTGCACGCACAGGGAGGCAAGGCAAGCGCTCAGAAAGGACACGGCCGACTCACAGATGTGAGGTTTTGCTCCCAGGGTGCAACTCAGCATCTTTTATAGGATGATTTTCTTGGGTGGTGCTTTAGGAATGGTACTTCCCAAGCCAGTGCTCACACCATGACTCTCCAAACCAAGAGGCACTCACTTGTTCCCCTCTCCCTCTCCCCCTCCCCTCACAGTGGGCTGGAGAGAATTGGAGGCACAAAAGGTGAAGATCGGGGACTGAGATAGGAACAATTTACAGAAACAGAAATAAGATAAAAAACCACTACTGGTGATAAATAGCGAGGAAGAGGTGAGCAACTCACCTGCCCTGATAACAGAGAGAAGGAACCCCTTACACTCATACCAGAATGTTCTAGACATGCACCCTCCTGGCTACTGCAAAAATCAACCTCATCCTGGCCGGAACCAGGACACTGTTATCACATATTTGTTCCACACATGAAGGAACAGTTTCTTCAGAAATGTGATGGTTTTACAAAGACTGTTCTTTTGCCCACTAAACCAAAACGTCTTTCTGGAGTTTCAGCTCACAGAATCACTGAATGGTTTAGGTTGGAAAGAACCTTAGGGAACATCTTATTCCACCCCCCTGCCATGGCAGGGACACCTTCCACTGTCCCAGGCTGCTCCAAGCCCCGTCCAACCTGACCTTGGACACTGGCAAGGATGGAGCAGCCACAGGTTCTCTGAGCTCTAAGAGACAGATGAGCTCTTTGAGGAGCAAAGCCCTGGGGAGGCAGTGAGGGGTTGGTGAGGTGAGGCTGGGGCTCACCTTTGTCTTGTAGCGCTTGCCGCACTTGGGGCAGGCGTAGGGCCGCTCGTCCGAGTGCACGCGCCGGTGCCCCTTGACGTGGGCGATGGTTTTGTAGAGCTTGCCACACTCCCCGCAGCGGAAGCGCCGCTCGTTCACGTGCACCTCCTGGTGCTTCTTCAGCAGGTAGCCCTTGGTGAACTCCTTGCCACACTCCTCGCACTTGAAAGGTTTGTACTCTAGAGGGACACAGAGAAAAAGGTGTGGTTGATCAGGGTATCCTGCAGCACAAGGATGTGGTACGGGTGGAACTGAATTGTCACAAAAGCGACCTGGAGAAGGGGAGGAATTGTATTGTCACCAAGTGTGTGGGCTTTCACAGAACCCCAAAATAGCTGGGGTGAGAAGGGACCTCTGGTGATCATCCAGTGCAGCCCCCTGGAGCAGGTGACACAGGAACGTGTCCACAGCTCTGCCACCCTCATTGCAAAGAGGTTCTTCCTCATGTTAACGTGGATTTTGTTGTGTTTTGATTTTGGGGCACTGCTCCTCATCCTGTCACCAAACAGTCTGGCACCATCCTCTGACACCCCTGGTAGGGATTTGTATGGATTGATGGGATCCCCTCTCAGCCTTCCCTTCTCCAGACTGACCAGAGCCAGGTCCTGCAGTCTCTCCTCATCAGAGCAGCTGTACCCAGCTGAGGTCACTGAGCTTGTGTCACACAGCAGCCCCAGCAGCCCTTTACCTGTGTGACTTTTGCTGTGAGCTTCCAGGACAGCAACTTCATTGAAGGCTTCGTTACAGTGAGAGCAAACATAATGTTTGTACCCGTTGGTTCCTTCTGCAAGTGTCTGCTGGAGAGAAAATGGGAAAACTGCTTTTCTACTTTTGTACTGGTGTGTCCAGTTAGGATTGCTACCCAAATTCCCAATTAAACACTCCAGCTTGGACAGGAAAGAGATCTCCATTGTGAAAGAGACAGCACATGTGTGAAGGAACATTTCCCTTAAATCACACCTGCACAATGTAACTCTAAAACCTGACACAAAGCCACAGGCACAGGCAGACACACGAGGACAACATGAGGACAACAGCTGCCCACACCCAAATACAGACAAGGAAAGTTAAAAAATTAATGTGCTGATGGAATACAAACATACAGACTCTGCTCCTTCCAGTTTAACACACTGCTCCACACACGGCTCCTCTTCTACTTCCATCCCTTTGTTCTCCAGCTCTTCTGGAGCTGCTGCCACAGGTTCATCCGGCTTCGGCACCTCCTCCAGAGCCACCCTCTCGATGACAATCCCCGAATTCCTCATGGCCTGCCTCAGCAGGTTCTCACTGTTCACTTCCCCCTCGCAGGGCAGCTCCTTGGGATGCAGCTGCTGCAGGAACAAAGAGAAGTTGGGCACAGCAAACCCAGTGTCCTACAGCAACACTGCTGTGAGTGCCACTCTGTCTGGGTGTGCTGTGCTATGGGGCTGAAAGATCAGCCAGGGAATACCTTGGGCTGAGGAGGAGGATGAGGTGGATCTGTACTCTGACAACCCAAGGGATGACAAGCCCAGAAGGAAACCAACCAAAGGAAGCCCTTCATTCCACACTCAGATTTACTGCCAGTACCCCAGACACCTCTGCTCTGAGGTGAAACATTCTTTGTGTAAAACACACGGAGGGTGTTTGAATCAAACAACACTCACATCTGCCTCCAGGGGCTTTGCATCCACCATGGGCAGTCCCTGCATCTGCACATGGACCTCATGGAGCACGTTGCCTTTTGCATCTGTCACAAAGTGGATGACAGGGGAGGCCTCGATGGATTCGCTCGCTATGGAGGACACTGTGTCTGTGGTGGAGCTGCAGGGTCCTGCAAGAAATGAACCTGCAAGAAATGAAGGGGTGGGGAAATGCACCCCTCAGCAACTCCCTGTGCCCTGAAAATCTGCCTTAGAGCACAAGGTGCCTGTTAACACCACCTTCGTACCAGATTCTCAAACATTCTTGAGTTCACACCTGGCTTTGAGGTAATAACTTTGCTGTATAAATTACTTTTTTGTGGTATAAAAAACAAATTCAAAACCATAAGATTATTTCTTATCATGGAATGGTTTGGGTTGGAAGGGATCTTGCAGGTCATCCAGTTCCACCCCCTGCTATGGGCAGGGACACTTTCCACCATCTTAGGCTGCTCCAAGCCCTGTCCAACCTGGCCTTGGACACTGCCAGGGATCCAGGGGCAGCCACAGCTGCTCTGGGCACCTGTGCCAGAAGGAATTTCTATTCCAAGTGCTGGGAGGGTTTGGCTTTATCAGACAGGAGGCAGGTCTTGGCAGCACCACTGACCTGGTGGCAGATCATCTTTGTTGACAACTATTTCTTTGGTCATGTTGAAGCGGATTTTTTCAGTGCAAGGTGTCAGAGATTTAAGGTGCCGAGTCAAAGCTCCCGATTCCCGGAAGCTTTTCCCACATTTCTTGCATTTGTAAGGTCTTTCATCTGGAAATGACAAGAATCAAAACAACCATTTTAAAGCCAGCACTGTGTGGATCAGCTCTGTGTGACGGGCTGAAGAACACGTTCAGCTTTCTACAGCACACGACTGTGCCTATCCCAGAACCTTCCACTGCCTCCCAGCACCCCAAATGCTGAGGAGCTCAATGGTCTCAGCAAAACATGGGAAGCAGCAAGGAATTCCCCTGGAAGGCAAAAGGATAGCCACAGACAGCTCCAGTGACAAGGAGCTCTTCTTTGGGAGAACTCTTACCCGTGTGCCGCCGATGGTGTCGGATCAGAGACCCCTTTGTCCTAAAGGAAGTCCCACAAAGTTTGCACTCATAGTCCTTCTTGCTGCTGTGGGTGATCATGTGAGCTTTGAGGATGCTGGCCTAGGGAAAGAATTTCCAAACAGTTTAAAGATTTTACATTTTAGCTGTAAAGAACAACAAGGCTCCTTGTGAAAGCAGAACTCCCCTCTGGGAAGGGCAGGCAGTAAAGCACACTGCTACTGAGTCTAGGGAGCTCTTATAAGGTTCACAGCCAGCCTAAAAGGCTCCCTAGCCCACAGCAGCAGAGGGGATACTCACAGTTTTAAAGGTCTTCTGGCACAGCTCACACACATATCGCCCCTCCTTGTTCACCTGCAGCTTGACCTTGGTCAGCTCGCTGGAAGCGTCCTGCTCCTCACTGACCTCCCCATCCACGTGGCCATTCGGGTTCTCAAACACATGGTCTCCTGCTACAATGACCTCTTTGATGTGCCCACTGCCTGGGAAAAGGTGGGGACACAGTTGGCTTCTTTACAGGATAACAAACCATCATCTGCTGTGTCAGCATGTCATGCACGAAGAAAGAGAAAAGATATTTTAAACCTGCCACTTGAATCTTTGCAACCTTCTCATTATGGCAGCATAAAATGGGCACTTCTGGAACAGAGCTTAACATCTAATTTGTATTAATTAGTTGTATTAATTAGGCTGAAGGAGGGTAGGTTTACAATAGATATTGCAGAGGAATTGTTCCCTGGGAGGGTGGGCAGGCCCTGGCACAGGTGCCCAGAGCAGCTGTGGCTGCCCCTGGATCCCTGGCAGTGCCCAAGGCCAGGCTGGACAGGGCTTGGAGCACCCTGGGACAGTGGAAGGTGTCCCTAAACATGGCAGGGGTGGCACTGGGTGGGCTTTGAGGGCCCTCCCAACCCAGCCCATCCCATGACCATTCCATGACCCTGATGGGGGAGGATTGCAGGGCTGGCCCAGGGCTGCCTCCCAGAGCTCTGCAGGAACAGCCCCAAATCCCAGTGACACAGAGGTGTCACCCACCCAACCACGACCCAAAGCCATCAGAAGAGGTCACAGATGAGGGAACAGCTACCAGACCCCCCGGGCACACCAAGGCACCCCAGAGCTCACCTACGATGGCCGAGGCGTCGCTGATCTCCTCTGCTATGGAAGATGCTTCGACAACAATGTGAGCAACAGTGATGGACTCCTCGACAGCAGGAACCACCTGCTGGCACAGAGCACCTTTCAGCAGGCAGGTCCTGCTTGCCCGAGCACGCTGCTCCCTCCCCTCCAACCCAACAGACCGTAGCATCCCAATCATTTCCAGCCCCGCCTGGGAGAGGCCGCGGTCACCTTGTGTCCTTCGTGGCCGAGGAGCCCGGCGAGCGGGTCGGGAGGGCGCTGGCAGCCCTTCTGCAGCTTGTGCTGCACGAACTCCTGCAGGGAGCTGAACTCCGAGTGGCAGCGCCCGCACTTGTGCACGTCATCCTCGTCTGCGGGGAAAGCGCCATCAGCGGGGCGGGACACGGGACAGGCCCGAGGCACCGGGCGTTCGGTGTGTCCCCGCTCCCTGCCCCGGGATCCCGTCCCAGCAGGCCCCCAGCCCCTCCCGGCACCGGCATACACCACCCGGCCCCGCCGCTCCGCCCGGGGGATGCGGGAGGGGAGCGGGGAGACCCCGGCCGAGGCACACCGAGACCCGTCCGCCTCCCGCCCCGCTGGCGGCACCGGGCCGGCCCCCTCACCCAGCGGGCCGCGCCGCCCCCGGGCCTGGCAGCGCCGGCCGGGGCGCCGTGAGGGCGGTACCTTGCTCGCCGAAGGGCGGCTGGAGGCCGATGAGGGCGGCGGGGGGCGCGGGGGGCCCGGAGCCCGCGGCGGCCGCGCCCCGGCCCGGCCCGGCCGCTTCTGCCGTAAGCGCAGCCGGCCCCGCGCCCGTTGCCATCGCGGCCCCCGTGTCGCAACGCGCCGCAAGATGGCGGCTTTACGGCCGTGTCGTCATAACAACGGGACGGGGCTCGGCGGGGAAGGCGCCCGCCGCGCGGAGGTTCCGGGCGCCGGCGGGCGGTGTCGGAGCACGGTCCCTCCGCTGCCCCCGGTAACCGCCGAGCCCTGAGCCCCGGCGGAGCGGAGCCCGAGCAGTTCCCGAGGAGTTACCGCGGAGTTGCCTAACGCGTTACCGAACGAGCGCCGGGGCGCCCTGGCCAATAGCAGCGCGCGGGGGGCGGGCCCTCGGGCCGGGCGGCCAATGAGAGCGCGGCGCGCCAGGCGCCATCGGCGGCGACGCGCGGGAGGACGGAGGGGGGGGGGACACCGGGCGCCGGCTCCCGGCGGGGCGGGCGTGGCCTCCGGCAGCGCCGCCCAATGGGGACGCGGTCCGTGCGGGGCGCGGCCAATGGGGAGGCGCGGGCGGCGGGCGCGGGGCGCGGCAGGGCCAATGGGGGCCGCGGGGCGCTCGGGCGCGGCGGCGCGGCCATGGCGGACGGGATGGCGGCGGGCGGCCCGCGGCGCTGCCGGCGGCTGGAGGGCGAGGCGGCGCGGGCCGCGCTCGCCAACGCCGACACGCTGCTCTTCGACTGCGACGGCGTCCTGTGGCGGGGCGAGGCGGCCGTGAGCGGCGCGGCGGCGGCGCTGGAGCGGCTGGCGGCGGCGGGCAAGCGGCTGTGCTACGTGACTAACAACAGCGGGCGGACGCGCGCGGCCTACACCGAGAAGCTGCGGCGCCTGGGCTTCCCGCCCGCCGAGCCCCGGCACATCTTCAGCTCGGCCTTCTGCGCCGCCCGCTACCTGCGGCAGGCGCTGCCGCCCGGCGCCGCCGCCTACGTGCTGGGCAGCGCCGCGCTGGCCGCCGAGCTGGAGGCCGTGGGCATCCCGCACGTGGGCACCGGGCCCGCCGCCCTGCCCGGGCCCGCGCCCGCCGACTGGGTGCAGGCGCCGCTGGAGCCCGCCGTGCGCGCCGTGCTCGTGGGCTTCGACGAGCACTTCAGCTACGCCAAGCTGTGCCAGGCGCTGCGGTACCTCCTGCGCGGCGGCCCCGAGTGCCTCCTGGTCGGCACCAACCGCGACCACCGGCTGCCGCTCGAGGGCGGCGCCGGCATCCCCGGTGCGCGGGGCCGGGGGGCGGAGCGGGTGGGCCCGGGGAGGGGCGCTCTCCGTGCCTCGGGGTCGTGGTGGTAAAACGCAGAAAGTTCCAGCTCAGCCTCAGGAAGGACCTTTTCCCTGGGGAGTGGCAGAGCGCTGGAGCAGCTGCCCAGGGAGGTCACGGAGTCTCCGTCTGGAGATGTTCCAGCCTCGCCTTGGCACATTCCTGTGTCACCTAATCCAGGTGGCCCTGCCTGGTACGGGGGTTGGACTGGATGGTCTCCAGAGGTCCCCTCCAGCTATCCTGGGATTCTTTGAGGCAGCCTCGGTGTCCCGGAGCCTTTCCTGCACAGCACCCCGGAGGAAAGAGAGGGAATCCTTATTGATCCTTTACTTGGGAATAGCAGTTCCCTTTCGACACTGCGGGACGGAATTCCCACCTCCTGGCAGGCTTTAAGCACCACTTCCCCTGGGACCCACCCGTCCCTCTGCCTGCAAAGCTGAGGCGTCCATTCCCCGTGACCTGAGCGGATTTGTCCTGGCTCGTGTGGGTGCTGAGAGCCTTCTGTCTCTAATCCCTCCGCATGATCCTGCGGGGTGCCTGGTGAAGGCTGTGGAGACTCTGTCTGTCCCTAATCCATCCCTCTGTCTGTTCCCCAGGGACGGGGTGCCTGGTGAAGGCCGTGGAGACGGCGGCGCAGCGCGAGGTGTTCATCGTGGGCAAGCCCAACCGCTTCATGTTCGACTGCGTGGCGCAGGAGTTCCCGGTGGACCCCGCTCGCACCATCATGGTGGGGGACAGGCTGGACACGGACATCCTGATGGGCAACAGCTGCGGGCTGACCACGCTGCTCACGCTGACCGGGGTGACGGCCCTGGACGAGGTGCGGGGCCACCAGGACAGCGGCTGTCCCGCCAGGCACGGCCTGGTCCCCGATTTCTACGTGGACAGCATCGCCGACCTGCTGCCGGCCCTGGGGCCGTGAGGGGCTCGGGGCAGCCCTGCAGCAGCCCCTGGCAGTAACCCACGCACTCACTAGGTACTCCCCAGGGTTAGAACCCTTCGCTTGTCTCCTCTCTGTCCTCTCGGTATGATTCTGTTTACATCTCAGTCTGAAATGCACTTTGAACAAAGGGGGCGTTACAGGGGCTGGGCTTGGGGCTGGGTTTGGTTATCATGCATCGATCCAGTGCTGGATCCACGGCACAGCTCCTCTGGGCTGAGCTGGAGCTGGGTGATCTGAGGGGAAGGATCATGTCCTGGCCAGGCTGGGCCGTGGCTCAGCCCGGTCTGTTCAGGGAAACGACTCTTGGGATGTGCAGTAACTCTGGTTGTGCTTGGAAGCACTTGTGGAGCTGGTGTTTGCCCTTGGGGTGACTCTTTTTCCCAGTTAGGGCCCTGTTGAGGGGCACAGCCCCACGTCAGGTCACACAAATTCATCTCTTTCATTTCACTGCACGTTGCACTTGTGATGCAGATTGGGATGATCCTACATAATTCCAGACCCTGTCTGCTGACCAGTGCCTGTCCAAGGTCGAGAGTGTGTAAAGCACTTGTACACACTGGCACTCCCTGAGCATAAAGTTAGAATATATTTAAATTATAAATAGAGTCTATGATAATATATCTTGTTTCCCAGGAGGGAGGAGGAGAGGAATGTACTTAGCACTGATTTAATTCTCCTAAACGGTTGCATTTGGTAATGCAGAGAGTCTGTGGCCACACAGGACTGTCCCTCATTCCTGCTGCTTCCCAGAAATCCCAGGATCAATGTGTACCGAGCTCCTGCACTTCCTCAGCATCACTGAGCCTCTTGCCTTGGCTTTAGTGCACAATCCCAGTTCCTGCTCAGTCCGTGGATGGGTGTAGTGCCCAGGACAGCTGTCCCCAGGGAGCCCCGTGGCTCTGGGTGTGTGTGACAGCAGCTCGTGCTTCCTTCCCATCCCTGAGGTTCAGATCTTCCGTGTGTGCCAGCTGGGGCTGGGCACGCTGGCTGGTGAGGAGTGCTGGCTTGCTCAGGGATGATTCTCTTTGATCTCCAGGTGGGATTGGGCAATGAGGGGCTCACCACAGGGTGGTTTTTGTGCTGCCTGAATCCCACAGTGAAAGCTTTTGCATTACAGAAATAATTGAAAATTATATATGCAAATGACTCGCTTTTATTGCATAGATTCCAGTACCTACAGTTCAATTTAAGCACTGGTTTTCCTTCCTGTCCAGCCGAGGAGCTCGGGCAGTGCTGATTTCCTGCCTGGTAACTTGTCACCTCCTTTGCACAGCAATAACCCTGCAGTGCAGAGGCTCTCAGTGTTCCCAGAGCACTGGCTGAACCTCTGCAAGGCTGTTGTTTGTAATGTGGAGTTGTGGAAGGAAGTGTGGAAAATCTCTCCTGCAAAGTCCCAGAGGCAGAGCTTACCCCTGGTCCGGGTAACATGGAGATGGACATTGTGGACTCACTGCAGGTCCTGTCTGATGTAACAGTGTGGGTTTGGATTCAGTCTCTGTTTCTGGTGCTTTTTGTGTCAGGAGAAGGCCAGGAGAGAGTCCAGCATCCCTCAGGCAGCTCTGTCCCTGCTGAGGGCTCTTGCTGGCCAGGGAGCCATTGCCTGGGCTCAGGGGTGCTGGAATGTGCTGCTGGCGCTGTCAATCGTGCTTCAAATCTCTGTTCTGGCTTCCAAACTGTTCCTAATCCTCTACTTGAATTCCCATTAAACTCTCAAACCTGCTCTCCCCAGCGTTGTCTCACCGTGTGGTCTGGTCTGCTGAGCATTGGGAATCCTGGGGTCAGGGATGGTTTGGGTTGGAAGGGACCTCAAATCCCCCCCAGTGCCACCCCTGCCATGGCAGGGACACCTTCACTGTCCCAGGTGCTCCCAGCCCCAATGTCCAGCCTGGCCTGGGCACTGCCAGGGATCCATGGCAGCCACAGCTGCTCTGGGCACCTGTGCCAGGGCCTGCCCACCCTCACAGGGAAGAGTTTCTTTCCGACCCCTCATCTCACCCTCTGCCATTCCCCTTTGCCCTGCCCATGCCCTTGGCCAAAGTCCCTCTCCTCCTTTCTTGTGGGCTGCCTTCACCCAGTTTGTTCAGCCCTGTGCGTGATAGGAGTCCAAAGCCTGCATTTTCCCTGGGTAGACATCACATGAAGGAATTCTTGGCTTTTCCTTGCCTCCACACCTTGGTTACGTCTGGCTGGCGGGTCTGGAACGTTCTGGGGGCTCCTGGACTGCTCAGGATCAGGACACAGGTGACAGTGTGAGAGCAGCGCAGGCTGTGGCAGTGACTTGGTGGCACAGCCCTTTTCCCTTTCCCTGCAGGGTGGCACGGGTGTGTCCGTGTGTCTGTGCGGCCCTGCAGGGACAGCAGGATCGGCGCCTGGCTCCAGCCCAGGAGCTCCTGTTGAAATGTGGGAATTGCCGCTGCCACCGGGCAGGCTGCCACTGTCCTCTGGCCATTTGATCCCTCCAGGAGCCTCACCTGGGCCGTGCAGGGCCGTGCCAGCCCCGGGCACTCAAAGGGCCCCATTGTGGCTCCCACCTGCCCCGGGGCTGGGCAGGAAGAGCCGCGCCCGGCACTGACAGCAGCGCTCAGCTCCCGCTCCCCGCTCAGGTTTCGGCTCCCGCAGAGCCCCCGGGCTGCCGGGGACAGGTGTTTGTGGGCACAGGTATTTATGGCCCACGGACACACGGCCAGGTTCCCCCGGCGTGCCTGGAGCCGGGACCATGCCCAGCCTGAGCGTGGGCAGCAGGCAGAGCAGCAGCAGCCGGGTCCTCGTCTGAAGGGAGGATGGAAGGAGGGCACGGTGCGGGCCCTGCTGCCCCTGCAGTGAGTATTGCTGAGTATTGCTGAGCATTCCTGAGCATTCCCTGCCCTGCAGTGAGTATTGCTGAGTATTCCTGAATATTCCTGAGCATTCCCTGCCCTGCAGTGAGTATTGCTGAGTATTGCTGAGCATTCCTGAGCATTCCCTGCCCTGCAGTGAGTATTGCTGAGTATTCCTGAATATTCCTGAGCATTCCCTGCCCTGCAGTGAGTATTGCTGAGTATTGCTGAGCATTCCTGAGCATTCCCTGCCCTGCAGTGAGTATTGCTGAGTATTCCTGAATATTCCTGAGCATTCCCTGCCCCTGCAGTGAGTATTCTTGAGTACTCCTGAGCTTTCCCTGCCCTGCAGTGAGTATCCCTGAGTATTCCTGAGCTTTCCCTGTCCTGCAGTGAGTATCCCTGAGTATTCCCTGTCCTGCAGTGAGTATTCCTGAGCATTCCCTGTCCTGAAGTATTTCCTGTCCTGCAGTGAGTATTCCCTGTTCCATCAGTGAGTACTCCCTGCCCCTGCAGTGCTCTGTGCTTGCCTGATCCCATCCAAGGGGCAGAGCTCCTGCCATTCCCACGGATCCTGGGCGGGTTCTGTTGATCCCCAGCCCAGCTCCTGCCAGGAGCTGCTGCCACCTGGGCTGAGGTGCCTTGGGGGTGCCCGGGTTTACCTGCTCAGGTTCCAGGGCAGAGGAGCCACAGCCAGGCTGCTGGGGATGGGGGTGAGCTGTGCCCTCACAGCTGGGAGCTGCTGGAGCTCTTTATCTGCACCTTTCCCACCAGAGGGAATTCCATTGCTTATTGAAAACCTGCCAGGCACTGCAGGGCTGGGGCTCTGCTCTGCTGGAATTGACAGGATTTCACATAGGTGCAGTTTTACCTCACTGCTTCTCTCAGGGAATAACCTGGGAGTTCTCTGTTTCCAGTAAAGATCCATAACTGTCCCCAGGCTGGGTGAGCCCATCCTCGTGCAGCTGGAGCACAAGCAATCCTGGGCATGGATTGAATGTCTCTGTCCTTCAGAGGATTGGGAAACAGGTTATTTTTTAAATGTGGGCTGTGTTTGAGATTATTGAAAGCACATTTTCTGCTTTGTAAAAATCCCGTTATGCGCCATGAAGTTAAATTTAATTGCTTCAATGTAAGAATTAAAGTAAATTAATAGAGCCAATAGAAATGTCACAGTGCTGCCAAGCTCTTTTCCTTGGTCTCATGGAGAATAATTTAGCAAGAAAATCCAGCAGAGCCCAGCACAGGGAGGGGACAGAAGCAGGATCCCTCCACACGGGGTCTGATTCCAATGCTGACTGTCCCGCTGGGGATTTCTGCTGTAAACCACAATAATTTAATTTGTTGTTCCCTGTGTCTGGAAAGCTGCTGCTCCAGCCCTGCCCTGGGGCTTTGCAGCTTCCCTGGCTGTGCCAGTGCTGGGTACCAGGATGCTGGATCTGAATTCCAGCACTGTGGGGTTACTCCAGGTGCTGCAATGGTTTGGCAGCTCTGCACTCCAACCAGAGCGCACAAGGCTTTGTGTCATGAGCTGGAAACTCGTTTGGTGAAAGAGAATTGGCAGAAGAGTCAATTTTAACTCCTGTTCCTCCTTCTTTTGCCTGGCTCCCAGGACAGGAGGGCCCCAGCACACCTCCCAGCTCCCTCCAGGACCTTCTGGATCATCTTGTCCGTTGCCTTGTTGTTTTTTGCAGTTGTTGGTGTCAGTGTCGTGGGGGTTCTCAGCTTCTCCCCCAGCTCTGCCCAGGTAAGGGATGCTGATCTGGGCAGGCAGCCTGGGCTGTGTGGGAAGCAGTTCCAGGAGGGATGGGTGGGCTGAGTCTGGCTGGATCAGTCCCTGGGCAGAGCAGGGAGGTGCAGGCAGGGCTGGGGGTCCCCTGGCCCTTTCCTCCAGCCCCTGCTGGCCTTGGCACGAGGGGCGCTGGGGTGAGGATGGAGTTGAGGATCGCCCTTCCCCTGGGTCAGAGCCTGCTCCTCTCCACTGCTGAGCCGGCCACGAGCAGGGGGAGCCCGGGGCCAGCCGGGGCTGTAGGTGGGAGATGCTGCACACAGGCACAGAGCAGCTGCTGGTGGGCGCTGCCCTCCCTCTCCTCGTGCCCAGGCTGGCTCCCAGCTCCTCCGAGTGACGCTGCAGGGCCAGCAGGACCCGCTGAGGAACCAGACAGCCGTGGTGGACAAGGCCAGGAGCACTGTCACCTACTACATCACCTCCCGGAGCAACCTGAGCGCCGTGGTGCTGTACGACAGCAGGAACGTGAGTGCCGGGGCAGCCCTGCCTCCCTCTGCACCTTTAATCATCAATTCAGAGCAGGGCAAAGGGAATGGGCTCTTCAGGGCTCTCCTGGGCCAGGGTGGGCGTGTGCTGCCTGCTCCAAGGGCACATCTGTCCACATCTGTCCATCTGACAGGGCTACGTGTGCTACAAGCCGCTGGAGCAGCGAGCCTGCTACCTGAGGAGGATGGAGCCCTGGGACCTGCAGATGGCTCTCAACACCTCCGAGCACAGCGTGAGCAGCTGCAGCAGCACTCCCGGGACAGCTGGGGGGGGACTGGGCTTTGCCCTGGGTCACCGAGTGGGATTTGCAGGGGGGACTGTTCCCCAAGGAGCCGGGGCAGGACTCTCCAGCCCCTGTTGTGGGGCATTCATTGCCCCCAGGAGCAGAGCTGTGCCCCAGGCTGGGCTCCAGCCAGCTCTGAGCAGCAGCTCCTGCCTTTATCCGTGCCCTGACTCCTGTGGGAAGCAGCCTGGGGCAGGGGATGTGTGTGTCCCATGGAGGTGAATGGCAGGGCTCCTGCAGGACCTGCTCCCACCGGGTTTTGTTACCTGCTCAAAAATCTGGGGGAGGAAAAACAAAGGGGGTTTGTTACCAACTGCCAGGGAAGGACAAGGTTGGAGGCAGTCATGTACAAGGACCCTCAGAACAAAGTGTCACTGGATGCCTGGGCAGGGGCAGATTCCATTCCCAGGAGACAGAAAGCCCCTTTTTTTGTGTCCCTGCCATCTGCTATCCATTTCCATTTTCCTCCTGGGGGCTCCTTGGTCCTTACTCCCAGAGAAGTGTGGGAACACAGGCTCCCAAAAGGGATGCAGGCAGAGGGAAGCACCTGCCCAGCCCTGAGGCTCCTAAATGGAAATAAAACGGCATTGCTGGGGTTGCCAGCAGCCCACAGACAGGCAATGAGAGCTGGGAGCTGGACAGGGCAGCTGGCAGGAGACACCTGCGGGGGCACAGAGCACTCCTGGGTGCCCTGGGAGCTGAGCAGGGCTCTGGGGACACACACAGTGCCTGCCCTGGAGGAACCAACGGGGCCGTTTCTTTCAGGCCGAGCAGCCGCTCCAGCCCAACAACCAGACCAAGTTCTACAGGGAGTTCCTGGGCATTGTGGCCGGGCAGCAGCTGGAGCCCGGGGCGCTGGGGGAGGCTGTGCAGAGCCTGTGTGAGCACTCCTCCATCCTCTGGGTGCGCAGAGCCCACGGTGAGTGGGGCACTCCCCTGGCAGGGCGGGCAGGAGCTTTGCCAGCACCTCTAAGAGGATCAGGCTGTGCTGCACAGCAGCTGATGCACCCCAGGACAGGCTGCCAAGGGCCAGGACAGGGACAGGTGACCTCTAGTGCAAAACGAGACCATTGTCCACCACCCCTGAGTGCTGGCTCGTACCCACCCCTGTCCTGAGCCGTGGCACAGGGATGGGCTCTGAGCTGCCCCAGCAGCACAGCACAGCACAGCACAGCACAGCACAGCACCCAGAGCTGTCCCTGAGACATCACTGCTTAATCCCTGCCACCTTCATCCTCAGCCAAAGCAGCCTGCTGAGCTGTCAGCCTGCTCCATCTGACTCCAGCTTGAATCAGAAAGGTCATTCCCTGAGGCTTTCCCCTTGCTCAGCTCCCCAGGGACTCTGCAGGAGTCCAAAGCACCCCTGGGGACCACAGCCCTGCTCTCACTGCTGTCCTTGCTCCTCGGCAGGGCCGGGGAGGCAGCGCCTCATCTACCTGTGCATTGACATCTGCTTCCCCAGCAACATCTGTGTCTCCATCTGCTTCTACTACCTGCCCGAGTGAGTGCTGCAGCCACAGCCCCTCTGTGCCCTCACACTTGGACTGGATTCCTCAAGGGCCTCTGACCTCCATGAGGAAGGGAACACCCACAGCATCCCCAGAGCTTCCTGCTGATTCTGTGCTGCAGGTCAGGAGTTTAGAGAAACAGCATCAGGAGAGTTTAGAGAAACAGCAACAGGAGAGTTTAGAGAAGCAGGAGGCCTCTGCTCAGCACTGTCAGCACAGACACTGCAGCTGTGCTCCAGTGCCTTGTCCGTAGGAATTAGGAGAGCCAGGCCCAGAGGAATCCCAGGAAGCAGCTGGAGGTTTGGGGCTCCAGGCTCTGCTCAGCACAAGGTGGCTGCTGTTACATCTGGGGGTGGTTGGCTTTAGGAGAGCGGCTCTCCAAGGCACTCTGTGAAACACTTTGAATAAAGGGATTGCAAACCAAGACAAGAGCTGCTTCTCCTCTTTGCTCAGCCTCTCCCATCACTGGCAAAGGCTGAGGTTTATTTTGTTCCCACTCTGGGGTACAGGAACATCCAGAGCTGTCAGCAGCCGATGTCCCAGGGATTCCTGCAGCTGTACCCGTGTCCCTGCAGTGGGACCGTGCCTCCCTCTCCCATTCCCTCCCTCAGGGCCACACACGTGTCAGCAACGTTCAGCCTGGAGCTGAAGGCTGGTCTCAGCCCAGGCAGCTGCAGCTGCCCCTGTCAGAGCCCCAGCCCTCTCCACACAGGAGGGGATGGGTACAGAGCGTGTCCCAGGCTCTGGAGAGGCAAGGCAAGGCAAGGGGAAACAAGCAGAGGTGCTGTCCTTGCCACACGTTATCCCAGGACGCTGTCATTGAAGGCCAGGCAGACCACGGCTTTCTGGTGGCCACTGTACTCCCTCTTGATCTCCCCTGTCTCCACACACCACAGTCTGGCCAGGTTATCCGAGGAGGCTGGAGTGAAAAGAAGAATGGGATGTATATTACCTTTTAAGTTTCTCTTTTACTATTATTCTAAGAAATACTTTGCTCTTGCTTCATTCAGCCATCCTTAGGGCTGGTGATGACCAGCAAGGCAGAGCAGCTCAGTGCACTTCTCTGCACGTGGGGTTTAGCTCTTTTGGAGAGCACTGAGTGTGGAGATTACCAGAGGTGTGTTCAAGGGACTAACAGGCTGTGAGATGAACAGCACACTGGAGATCTCCTCTCCAGTTCCAACAGCTGCCCCAGTGCAGCAGCACAGAACGCTCCAGCCAGCAGTGGCTGCTCCCCTCACAGCCCCCGTGCCCCAGGCTCTGCCGTGTCCCAGCCGGGGTCACTGCTCAGGCCTGGCCCGGCCCAGGTGCAGCCTGACCTGTGACAATGTACTGGGAGTCCCCGGAGAAGGCGCAATCCCACATCCAGCCCCGTGACGTCTCCCCGGGGTTGTTGCTCTTAATGCTCAGCTCTGTCATCAGAGAGAAGTTTGAAGTCCTCCAGATCTTGCATGTCTGATCTGCAGAACAGGTGGCCAAGAGCCTGCAAGAAGGAGACATCTGAGGGCAATCTCATCAGTCACTGTCCCCCTGTGGGCCTCTGGTTACACAGACCTGGGCCAGGGCCAGTGACAGCCCGGAGACCTGTCCCCAGTGCAATCAGATCTCCTTACACCTGCACTGTCAGACTGAGCAGATCCCAGCTGAACAGACTCCGTGAAGGAGCTCACACTGCAGCAGCTGGAGAACAGCTGGAGAACAGCCCACGGCTGCAAACCTTGCTGAGCTCAGGGAGTGGGACACCCCTGACAGCAATGCTGTGGTGCCACATGCCCTGCCTTGTGTCCCACTCCTCCCTGGGGAGCTGCAGTGTGCAGCCAGCAGCAGCCACGGCTGGGGGCACAGCTGGGGGCACAGCTGGCCCCTGCCTGCCCTGGGAGCGTGCTGAGGGCTCCACACTCACGTGGAGTCGGGGCTGAACTTGCACTGCAGGGCGTAGCGGTTGTGAGCCGGGATCTTGGTCTTGGGGATGAGCTGCGTCACCTCCTCGCCGATGCCGCCCGTCAGGTTCCACACGTAGCAGCTTCCCTGCAGCAGAGGCACAGAGGGCCCTGTGCCCAGGCCGTGCCCGGGCTGGGGGACGCCCACCCAAGCCCAGCTGCCACCCCAGCAGGGCTCACCGAGCTGTTGACGGCTGCCATGTAACTGGCGTCGGGGTCGATGTGCACCGAGTTCACCGACACCTCGGGCTCGGGGATCAGCTGCTCGTTGTGGTCGGTCTTCAGGTCCCAGATGTGGATGGCCCCGCTCTGGTCGCCCACGATCAGCTCTGCCTGCAGGGCACACGGCTCTGTGGGCACCGTGAGCTGCAGCGTGCAGCTGGCACCCACGCTGTGCCCCTGCAGCTGGCATCCACACTGTGCTCCTGCAGCTGGCACCAACACAGTGCTCCTGCAGCTGGCACCCACACTGTGCTCCTGCAGCTGGCACCAACACTGTGCTCCTGCAGCTGGCACCCACACTGTGCCCCTGCAGCTGGCACCCACACTGTGCTCCTGCAGCTGGCACCAACACTGTGCTCCTGCAGCTGGCACCAACACTGTGCCCCTGCAGCTGGCACCCACACTGTGCCCCTGCAGCTGGCACCAACACAGTGCTCCTGCAGCTGGCACCAACACTGTGCTCCTGCAGCTGGCACCAACACTGTGCCCCTGCAGCTGGCACCAACACTGTGCCCCTGCAGCTGGCACCCACACTGTGCCCCTGCAGCACCACTGCAGCAGCAGCCTGCAGCTGGCACCAACACCGTGCCCCTGCAGCACCCCTGCAGCCCTGCTCTGAGGTGAAGCAGCACCATCCTGTCCTGCCTCCTCTCTCCCCAGCTCAGGGCTGTCCCACAGCCTGTCCCAGCCGGGTACTGACTCCACGGCACCCTGCAAAAGGCAGTTTCCCTCCCCAGAAGGGTTTGCTGATTTCCCAAACCCCAGAGCAAACAGAGCTGTCCCAGTTCCAGGTTTGTGGCACAGCCACGGCTCCAAACGACAGCCACAGCAGCCAAGTGGTTTTCAGCACGTCTGAGAGGCAGCATTAAGGGCAGGTTGGCCACTGAACAACTGAAGCACTCAAGGGTGCAGATAGCAGAAAACACAAGCTGAAGTGGGTTTTTCTGTGTCTCTCCCCTTCTCAGGGGAAGGACAAGAGCCAAGGGCAGGAGTCCTGGCTCTGATCCCGTGCTCAGAGCAGAAGACAATGCTGGCATGTCTCCACTCCAACCAGGCCCTTATCGACAGCCCTGCGCTGTCCATAATTTTAGCAGGATCCCTAGAGGAGATCAGGTCATCAGCACAGCTAATCCTGTCCCTGGGAGCACAGGCTGCTTCTGAGGAGACAAACACCATCAGTGCATTTATCTGGCTGCACAAAAGGCTCTTCTGGGCTCCTCAGCCCCTCTCAGCAGGTGTAAATGCTGAGTGCAAAGTTTTCATGGCTTTACTCAGGCCGTGAGGAATCCCTGAATAATTGGATCAGCATCTCTGCAGAGGGAACTGCAGAGCCACTGAGCTGCCCAAACAAATGCTGCCACCTTTGGTCTAATTAACCACCTTCTGCTCACAAACCAGCACTCTGGCCCTCAGCAGCACCGTGTCAGGGATTATTTCACATCTAAGACCAATGTTAAGCAATATTCATTTAACATAACACGCTCTCACACCACTGACACTACAGGACAGTGGATATTCTACATTATTTGGATAGTCTGGTCCAAATAACTGATCTCAAATTTAGCCTGAAATTCCTGATTTGCAAAATGAACTGCAAGGGAACATTTCCATTACTCAGGACTTTACAGAGGTTTGCACGGCCCTGTCTGCAGGCAAAACCACAGCCCTGCAAGCCCAGCCCAGCCATTAGCACTGATTGATCCCTATTGATTTCCCTGCTCCTGCTCCCTTCAGCCTCTTCAAGTGCCCCCACTCTCCCTCTGCTCAGCAACAGCTGCTGAACCCACTGGGGAACTTCAACCAAACCCCACCCAAAGGCCCCAGGATGCTCTTCCTTGGCACTGTTGTCACCCTCAGGCTCCCCAGCTGCCCCCACTCTGCCAGCTTTGCTCCCATGCCATCCCCAGGGATGCTGGGGGGCAGAGCCTGCTCCAAGGGCGTGTTTGCTGCCATGGGATGAGCTCGGTGCAGCCCCTGTGCTGTCCCTTTGCAAAAGCCACCAGGTCATCAGCACAACCACATTGTGTGAAGCCCCCAGGCCATCTCTGTGGTACCCCAACTTCTGCTGGAATACATCTCTGCAGCCCCTCAGAGAGGAGCCACAGGAACAGGGTGCTCAGGGTGCCCCTGCATTCCTGGCAGTGCCCACAGCCAGGGTGGACGTGGCTTGGAGCACCCTGGGACAATGGAAGTTGTCCCTGCCATGGCAGGGGTGGCACTGGATGGGCATTAAGCTGTTCCTCAGGATTCTGAGCTGGGAACCCCAGAGGAGGCAGCTTCCTCACCTGGTTGGGGTGCAGGCAGACACAGTTGATGGGAGCATTCACCTGGAAAATGCGCTGGCACTGCAGGTTCCGGGACCTGTGACAGAGAAGGAGGAGTTATGGCACCTGTGACAGAGAGGGAGAGGAGCTCAGGGCTTGTGACACCTGTGACAGTGAGGGAGAGGAGCTCAGGGCTTGTGACACCTGGGACAGTGAGGGAGAGGAGCTCAGGGCTTGTGACACCTGGGACAGTTAATGAGGGGTGCTCAGGGCTTGTGGTACCTGGGACAGTGAGGGAGGGGTGCTCAGGGGGCATGGGATTTGTGACAGTGAGGGAGGGGGGTCAGGGCTCGTGGCACCTGTGACTGAGGGATGCTCAGGGCTGCAGGGATGCACAGGGATCTCGGCCCCGCAGCCCGGGGCAGCCCCGGTGCCCACCTGAGGTCCCAGATGCGGGCCATGCAGTCCTCCCCGCCCGTGTACATCCAGCGCCCGTCCTCGTGGAACCCCACCGAGGTGATGTTCTTGCTCACGCCGTCGTAGTTGATCACGGGGTTGGGGTTGTTGGAGTTCAGGTCGTACATGCGGATGTGCTGGTACCCTGCGGGCACCGGGCAGCGCCTCAGCACCGACAACGGCCGAGCACCGGGCAGAGGCTCAGCACCTCAGGCTCACCTGCGGCTGCGATCATGCTCCGGTCCGGTGTGATCTCCAGGGCGTTCACCTGCTGCGGGCGCCGTTAAGGTCGGTACGCAGCATCAGCGGGCCCGAGCGGGGCCCGGCGGCGGTGGCGGGGCCGGCCCGAGCCGCGGGGCGGCGGGGCAGGAAGGAAGGAAGGATACGGAGTCCTGGTGCTGCACCGTGCGGGTGCAGATGCCGCTGTGCGCCTGCCAGAACCGCACCGTGTGGTCGTAGCCGGCCGTGGCCAGGATGACCGGGTCGCTGCCCACCGTGCCCTGCGTCGCGTTCATGGTGCCGCCGCTCCCGGAGCCGCCGCGCCCGGGGCGCTCCCTAAAGCCTGCGGGTCTGTGTCACCCCGCGGGTCTGTGTCACCCCGCGGGGCGTGGGCCCGGCCCGCGGCTCTCCCTCACCCCGTGTCCCCCCAGCCCCGCTCCCGCTCCCGGTCCGCTCCCGGTCCGCTCCCGGTTCCCGGCTCTGCGCGTGCGCCCGGCCGGCCCGGCCGCGTCCGGCGGGAGCGCGCGTGCGCGGGAACGGCGGGAACGGACCATATCCCGGACGTGGGGGAAGCGATGGGCGAGACCACGGAGCGCGGCGGGGGGAAGGCGCGTGCTCAGCGTGCCGCCAGGGGGCGCAGGGCCGGAAACGGGACAGGGATCGGGATATGGGGTTGGGACATACATGGGATATGGGGTATGGGATATGGGATATGGGGTATGGGATATGGGATATGGGATATGGGATATGGGGTTGGGATATGGGATATGGGGTATGGGATATGGGATATGGGATATGGGATATGGGGTTGGGATATGGGATATGGGGTATGGGATATGGGATATGGGATATGGGATATGGGATATGGGGTATGGGATATGGGATATGGGATATGGGATTGGGATATGGGATATGGGATATGGGATTGGGATATGGGATATAGAGTATGGGATATGGGATATGGGGTATGGGATTGGGATATGGGATATGGGATTGGGATATGGGATTGGGATATGGGATTGGGATTGTGATGGGATATGGGATATGGGATTGGGATATGGCACATAGGGTATGGGGTATAGGGTATGGGATATAGGATATGGCATATAGGGTATGGGGCATGGGATGCAGGACATGGGACGTGGGACACACGCTGGGCACAGGGCACACACTGGGCGCCAAGTATGGAATACAGTACATGGGACACACGAGGGCACACATCAGGCACGCGACATGGGACACAGTACATGGGACACAGTACATGGGACACACACCGGGCACACACTGGGCACAGGACCTGGGGCACGGGACACCGGGCACACAGCAGGCACGGCACACGGGACACGGGACACGGTACATGGGACACACACCGGGCACACACGGTGGAACCGCCCCTCGTGCCGGGGTCGGGGCGGGCGGCGGCTCCGCGCTGTGCCGGTGCTCCCCGCCGTGCGCGTGGGCCAGGGGCGCTGGGCACGGTGCCCGCTGTGCGCGGCGGCGCCCGGTGCATCCCTGCTCGCCTGCCGCACCGGCGGGCACCGGGCCCTTTAAGAGAGGCGGTGGCGGCGGCCGTGCCCGTGCCCGTGCCCGTGCCCGTGCCCGTGCCCGTGCCCGTGCCCGTGCCCGTGCCCGCTCCCGGCGGTGCCCGCGGCCGCCCCGCGCCTGCCGGTAAGGGCCGGGGCAGCGGGGGGTGCTCGGGCCGGGGGATGCCCGCAACGCGGTAGGCACCGGTACCGGGAGGATGCGGGGGGATGCAGGGGCCCGGTGCCGCAGGGAAGCCCGGGGAGGATGCAGGGAGACTCGGGGGGATGCTGAGATGCTCGGGAGATGCAGGGATGCTCAGGGGGATGCTCGGGAGGATGCAGAGATGCTCGGGGGGATGCAGAAATGCTCGGGGGGATGCAGGGATGTTCAGGAGGATGCAGGGATGCTCGGGGGGGATGCTCGGGGGGATGCAGGGATGCTCGGGGGGGATGCTCGGGGGGGATGCTCGGGAGGATGCAGGGATGCCCTTGGATGACGCACATGTGCCTGGGGCCGCAGGGGTGCCGAGCAGAGCCCAGAGGGTGCTGTGGAGGGCGGGAGTGCCCAGGGGATGTCCTTGGTGTGGGGCGTTGTGGGGTGTGCCGGGTTTGGGGGTGGGGGTGGGCTATGGAAAGGGTCCCTTGTGCCCAGGGGCTGCTCCAGGTGTGCTCCAGCACCACGGGAGGGAACGGGAAGGGACAGGGACCCCTCTGCTGGTCCGGGGGAGTGGCACGGGCTGGCAGCACGGGCTGGTGAGGGCCAGGCGGGCCGTGGAATGCTCTGGAAGCACGTGAGCGTGCACACGTGTGTGTGAGCGTGCCCTCGAGGTGTGCAGGGAGCAGCACGGCACCCCCAGGGCTGCACTGCCGGGGCTGCCGGGGCACGGCGCCTGACTGTCCCTGTGGCACAGGGACACGGCCCTGGCTCTCCCCATGGCACAGGCACACGGCCCTGACTGTCCCCATGATACAGGCACACGGCCCTGGCTGTCCCCATGGCACAGGCACACGGCCCTGGCTCTCCCCATGGGGCAGGCACACGGCCCTGGCTGTCCCCATGATACAGGCACACGGCCCTGGCTGTCCCCATGGCACAGGCACGCAGCCCTGGCTGTCCCCGTGGCACAGGCACACGGCCCTGGCTGTCCCCATGGCACAGGCACACGGCCCTGGCTGTCCCCGTGGCACAGGCACACGGCCCTGGCTGTCCCTGTGGGGCAGGGACGCGGCCCTGGCTGTCCCCGTGGCACAGGCACACGGCCCTGGCTGTCCCCGTGGCACAGGGACACGGCCCTGGCTGTCCCCATGGCACAGGCACGCAGCCCTGGCTGTCCCCGTGGCACAGGGACACGGCCCTGGCTGTCCCCGTGGCACAGGCACACGGCCCTGGCTGTCCCCACACTCCTCAGGACTCCCCCTCCACCCAGCGCCCGCCCCTCGCCCTGGCAGTGCCAGCCCTGGGAACCTGCCCTATTTAAATAAGATAACGTGCATTAAAAACACCGAACCCTGGCGGGCTGACAGCGTCTGTCTAAATATTTATCCCCGCTCCGATCAGGCGCTGTGTTCCCATGGCAGCGCCATTAGCGCTTGGCATATTTATGGCCTTCCTGGGTGCTGGGCTCCCCACGCTGCGTGCCCGGGGGCCACCGACCCCCCTCCCGCGTGCCCCCTGTGCCCTCCCGCGTGCCCAGCGGTGCCCCCTGTGCTGGCAGCCATCCCCAGCCTGGCACGGCCCTGCCGCAGCTGCCGGGAATGCCCGGGTGGCTCCAATCACCTCCTCCCTACCCGGTGCCATCCTTGGTGCCATCCCCGGTGCTGGCATGTGCCCGGGTGGCTCCAATCACTCCCTCCCCTCCCGCAGGGATGCCCCGTGCCCGCCCCGGGATGCAGCCCCATCCAGCCGCGCTGTGACCGGCCCTGGGCAGGGGTGACCCAGCACCGCTCGGATCCCCGGTGGGGCCCTGCTCTGCAGCCCCCGCCCTGTTTGCTCGGGCACCGGCCTCGCCCTGCGGGCAGAGGGAGGCGGAGCCGCCGCTGGCCCCGCGCTGGGGCACACCAGGTAGGAGGGACACGGGGCACTGCCCAGCGCGTCCCCGATGGGCGCCGGGCTGGCCGGAGGGGCTGCCCCCATGCCGCCTTTCTCTGGGCCTCGTGCTGCCCCGGGCAGGGCAGCAGGGCACGGTGTGTGGGGCTGGGTGGGCTCACCTGTGCTTGGGGCCCCTCTGGGCACAGACCAGACCCCCTGTGTGTCCCCAGAGACCCCCGAGATGGCCTTCCAGAGGAGCCACCGGCTGAACCTGCTGCGCCTCATCGTGCTGCTCCTCGTGGCCTTGGCTGGCATCAAGTTCCTCTTCCGTGACAGGTGAGGTGGCAGCAGGGCCCCAGGGGGTCCGTGGCACCCCTTGGGCTGGGCTTGCGTGGTGCTGGTGCCCCCACAACCCCACGGACGCCCCCATCCCTGCCCCACTCCCTGCAGCCTCACCCTGGAGCTGCACAAGCACGTCAGCAAGGACAGCGGGTTCTGGGGGGACACGGGTGACGTTGTACAGGACGTCATCCCCCAGAGTCAGCACGTTCTGGAGGCCCCTGCAGCCAAGATAATGACCCTGAAGCAAAAGCAGCAGGTGCCCAGGGATGTCAGTGCCACCCAGATGAGGCTGGTCCACCTGGACCTCAAGGGAGCTGCGCCCAGAGTCTCCTACCTGGAGCAGGTGAGGGTGCCCAGGGACAGGGAGGAGAGGATGCACTGATGGGCATGTGCCATCCTGGGCTGTGCCATGCCCGCTGCTGAGCCCACCCTGCCCTCCCTGCAGGTGTTCCCCCTCCTGTCCCAGCTGGGAGCCAACGGCGTCCTCATCGAGTACGAGGACATGTTCCCCTTCAAGGGGGAGCTGGAAATCCTCAGGTCCCCGTACGCTTACAGGTGAGCAGGGCAGTGTGCCCAGCTGGCTGTGGGGCTGTGGCCCCTGCAGGTCCAGGTGGGTGTGACCCACCTGGCACCGTGCCCACGATAACCACGCTCAGAGTGCCAGGCTGTGCTGCCGGGCAGACTGGCAGCTCCTCCTGCCCTGAGAGGCAGTGTTTGTGCCCCTCAGTAAAGTGCACGCGTTTGTGGGGTAACCAGGGCCATGTGGGCAGGGTGCCAGAGGAGGGGAGGAGGGGGAAGTGCCCCCACGCCCTGCCCTGGCACTGAGCCTGTCCCTGCCCTCCCAGCGAGGAGGACATCGAGCGGATCCAGCAGCTGGCAGAGCAGCACAAGCTGGAGGTGGTTCCCCTGGTGCAGACCTTTGGGCACGTGGAGGTAGAGGCTGCCAGCCCCGCTCCCCATGCCAGCTCGGAGGGGTTCCCCTGGCACCCCCTGATGGCTCCTCCCGCAGTTCATCCTCAAGCACGAGAAGTACCAGCACCTGCGGGAGGTCGAGCGCTTCCCCAACAGCTTCAACCCCCACGTGCCCGACACGCTGGCCCTGCTCAAGAGCGTCCTGTCCCAGGTGATCGAGAAGCACCGCCGCTCCTCCTGGATCCACATCGGGGCAGACGAGGTGGGCAGGGGCTCTGCAGGGACCCCAGCCCTCTCCCCAGGCACTGGGGGCGCCCCCAGAGCTGCTGAGCATCTCCCTGCCCCCAAATCCAGGTTTTCCACCTCGGGGAGGGGACGGACTCCAAGAACTGGATGAGCCAGCACAAGGGCGACGTGGGCACCATGTACCTGAGGCACATCAAGGAGGTTCTGGGCTTCCTGACGGCGCAGTACTGGGGGCTGCGCGTGCTCATGTGGGACGACATGCTGAGGAAGATCAGCGTGGGAGCCCTGCGGGGTGAGGGCACAGGGATGGCAGCGCTGGCACCCGTGCCAGGCTCCCCCGCCGCGCCCGCTGTGTGCCCGCCCCAGCAGGCATCGAGCCCTGTGCCAGCAGGAGCCTCTGCCCTGCCCTGGGGGAACGTGGCTCTCGGGGAAGCACAAGGAGCCCCAGGCTCCCTCCTGCTGCCAGCACCAACATCCCCTCTCCCTGCAGAGTCGGGGATAGCCAAGCACGTCTCACCCGTGCTGTGGTTCTACGCACCCGACTTTGAGGCTGAGCAGATCGGTAAGGTGACGTGCCAGGGCCCTGGGGGCGATGGGGGGAACCCCCCCGAGCCCCTGCAGCCCCCGGGGACGTGGCACTGGTGGTGCTGTCCCGCTGCAGTGCAGTTCCTCACCAAGTACGTGGAGAGCGGCTTCGAGGCCGTGTGGTTCGCCAGCGCCTTCAAGGGCACCACGGGGCCGGCGCAGGCCTGGACCCCGCTGAGCTACCACCTGAAAAACCACCTGAGCTGGCTGAAGGTGATGCAGGCCGTGCCACGGCTGGCCCCGCTGCGCTTGCAGGGCGTTGTGCTCACCGGCTGGCAGAGGTGAGGGGAGCTGGGACCCTCTGTGCCCTCCCGGTGCCCACAGAGCCGTGCTGGCACGGTGCTGGCTGTCCCTGTCCTTGTCCCACAGGTACGATCACTACTCGGTGCTCTGTGAGCTGCTGCCCGTCAGCATCCCCTCGCTGGCCATCTGCCTGCAGACCCTGGTGAACGGTGAGTCCCAGCCCTGGCAGCATGGCCAGGCTCACCCCCAGCTCCCACTGCCTGCCAGAGCCCGTCCTGCTGGGCAGGGCGCTGGGGAGGTGGGAGGAAGAGGAGGAAGAGCTTCAGCTCACTCAGTTTTGGGGTGTGGTGAAGCCAGGGTGAGCCTGACGGTGTCCCTGCCTCTTCTGTCCCTTTCCTCGCCCTCCCAGGGGGCTTCACAGAGGAGGCAAAGAGGAAGGTGCTGGATGTGCTGGGCTTGGACAGCGTGCAGCTGGAGCAGAGCACCTGGTGCGTGCCACGTGCTGCGGGCAGCTGCACCACAAGGGATGCACTGGAGGGAGGCAGGGCTTGGTCACCCAAATGGTCCCAGACCTGCCACAGTGCTGGGGTTCACCCAGCCCAGGGCACCCCACATCCTGAGCCTTCACCTTCCCCTCCCTTCCCCAGCGAGGGCAGGGGCGCGTTCCCTGGTGCGGAGATCTACCACATGGTGGAGCAGGTCAATGGCCACCTGAAGGAGAGCATCCTCAAGGTGCTGGAGGAGGAGAGGTAACAGGCATCGGTGCCTCTGGCCATGTATCTCCACGGGAGGGGACCTGCCTGATGCGCAGCTCCCCATCCCCGGTGCCCCCCGTGCCCCAAGTCCCCTGTGCCCCTGCAGTGCCATCAAGGGCTGGTTCAGCCCCTACCACAGGAAGCGGCAGTTTGGGAACCCCCGCAACATGGAGAGCTTTGGCAGCAAGGTGCTGAAGTAGGTGCTGCCGGGGCTGGGAGGGGTCTGCCCGGGGCTGGGGGGCTCCCTGGCAGGAGGGAGCTGCACCCCTGCTCTGCCCCTCAGGCTCCATGAGGACTGGGAGAGCTTCGTCCGTGACCTGCGTGCCCAGCTGGACAGGATCTACTTCCCTGACACGGTGGAGGAGTGGCTGGAGGAGAACGTCAACCCCTACCTGGACCAGCTGCGGGACCTGGTGCGGGACTACCGAGCCATCATCCGCCTCAAGGGCCGGCCCAAGGCCACGTAGGGGCTGCAGCCGTGGGTCCTGCTGCCCCCTGGCTCTGGGGCCACCGTGGTGTGCGTGTGTGTGTGTGTGTGTGTGTGTGTGTGTGTGTGTGTGCTGGTATGGCCACCGTGGTGTGTGTGTGTGTGTCTGTGTGTCTGTGTGTCTGTGTGTGTGTGTGTGTGTGTGTGTGTGTGTTTGTTTGCTGGTGATGGCCACCACGGTGTGTGTGTGTGTGTGTGTGTGTGTGTGTGTGTGTGTGTGTGTGTGTGTGTGCTGGTGATGGCCACCATCCTGTGTGTTTACTGGTGATGGCCACCATGGTGTGTGTGTGTGTGTGTGTGTGTGTGTGTGTGTGTGTGTTTGTTTGCTGGTGATGGCCACCACGGTGTGTGTGTGTGTGTGTGTGTGTGTGTGTGTGTGTGTGTGTGTGTGTGTGTGTGTGTGTTGCTGGTGATGGCCACCACGGTGTGTGTGTGTGTGTTTGCTGGTGACAGCGCTGCTGCTGTCTGCGCTGTGCGGAGCCCCTGCACTGCCCCTCCACAATAAAGTATTTTCGTAGATATTGCTGCTTGCTGAGGGGACACAGGGTGGAGGGCTGGGCTGCACCCTGTGCCAGCCCCGGACCCCTGCTCAGGCTCTGATGGAGCCGGAGGGGTTGGCAGACACAGGGCAGAGTGTGACAGAGCCCGTGGGGACACCCGAGTGCCTCGTGCTGGCCTCGAGGGTGGCAGTGCCATCCCTGCGCAGGACCCAGCGTGTGGCTGCTGCGTGTCCCAGGCCAGGCTGGCACCCGGGACGGAGCAGGGACGGAGGGACGTGCAGGGGCCCTGGCAGGCTCCCACCAGCACCCGCTGCCCAGCACTGTGTCTGCTTTCAGTCCTCTGATCGCTGGGAGGGCTGTGAGCACAGCGGTGCCTTCCTCAGCTCCAAACTCTGCCTTCATCTCCTCCTTCTCCGCAATTCCAGCACAGGGCCCCGTGTGCTCCCGGACCCCCCCTGCCTCCCCAGGCCGGGCACAGGCCCTGCTGTGCTGCTTTCCCATGGAAAGGCAGCTGTGCTGGGGGATGTCTGCGTGGGACGAGCCCTCCTGCTGCTGCCGCCGTCTCCGGTTCCCACAGTCAGATTCCCACGTGCCCGTGGCCCTCGGTGCCCACCCTGAACCCCCCGTGCCCCAGGCTCTGCCCGTTCCGGGCGCTGCTCTCTCCCGGCGAGCGCAGGGCAGGAACGGGGACATTTCACTGCACATTCTTGTGCTCTGCAAAGACCAACCCGACTTGGCAAGAGCCCGAGGGAGCCGCAGGAACGCCGGGCTGGAGCTCCTCTCGCAAACCCGGCTCAGGCGGGGAGGAGGGACAGGGCTGGTGTGCCCCACGGCCCCACAACCGCTGCCCCGTGTGTGCGCCGCTCACAGCGGTCCCGGTGCCCCGTGTGTGCCCCGCTCACTGCGGTCCCGGTGCCCCGTGTGTACCCCGGTCACTGCGGTCCCGGTGCCCCGTGTGTGCCCCGCTCACTGCGGTCCCGGTGCCCCGTGTGTGCCCCGGTCACTGCGGTCCCGGTGCCCCGTGTGTGCCCCGCTCATTGCGGTCCCGGTGCCGGAGCTCGGTGCGGGGTGACCGGGTGTGGGGGCCCAGCAGGAGGGAGCCGTGGGGCACAAAGGGAGCTTTGTTGAGGCGCTCCCGTTGTTATCAGGGGGTGGCAGATGCGAGGGAAGCCCCCGAGCCTTGCGGAGCCCCCGGCCCAGCCCCCAGCCCCGGGCCCGGCCGCGGCTCAGGGCCCCGTGCGGCGCCCGGCTGCGGGATTAGAGGGCAGATTAGACGGCGCTCCGTGCCGGCAACCCGAATGTCCTGGATTGGAAAGTGGGGGTGGGGACAGGAGACGGACCCCGCCGTGCCCGAGGGGGGGTCAGCCCGGGGATGGGGCCTGGGCGGGAGCTGGGGGCACTGCAGGGACCCTTGGGCTCCGGCTCGGGGGGCACGGGCAGCCCGGGGCGGGCAGGGGGCATCGGGGACAGCCGGTTCCCTCCTCCATCTCCATCTTCCCGTGTGCCGCGGGGCTGCAGCTCCCGGTGCCCGCACCCCGCGGCCCTGTGACCGCACCCTCGTGCCCAGCGCCGGTGCCCGGCTGGCCCGCAGCCCTCTGGCCCCGTGTGCCCCGGCGCGGATTGCTGGAGCCGGGACTGCGCGAGGCTTTGAGCTGGGAACTCGTCCGGCAGGGCAGAAATTTGGGCTGATTCCGTGCGAATGATGTCGGTGCTCTGCTCTGATGGCACCGCGGGGACATTAGCGCCTCGTCCATCACTGGCCCCATTTCCTACAGGGCTCCTCAGCTTCCTCAGCCCTCGGCACAGCCGGGAACCCTCCGCAACCGTAATGTCTCGGTCGTTTCAGCCTTAAAAGTGAAAGGGACGAATGTCACCGGCCATTGTGTCAACAAAAGTGGAGAATGACGCGGTAATGAGCGCTTTATTTACAGAAATAAGGAATGCCGCTCCCGCCCGGATTCCGATATCGGAGCTGCTGCGATGGTCAGGCGGGACGGGGAGCGGCGAAGGGCGCCCCGGAGCCGGGCTGGGGAGCAGGGGGTGCCCCGGGAGGGGATCTGCTGGATCCCCCGGGACCCTCCCTCGGGAGACAGAGCCCCCGAGCAGCCGCGCTGCCCCGTCCCCTCCGGCCGCTGCGCCCCGCCAGCTCGGTACCGGCACGGCTGCGCGGCGGCGCCCACCGGGGCGTCCCCCGGGCCCGGCACCGGGGAGGGGATCCCCGCGCTCCGCCCGCAGCACCGGGCGGCCCCCGCCCTCTCCTCCTCCTCCTCCTCCTCCTCCCGCTGCTCGTCCTCCTCCTCCTCTTCCTCCTCTCCCGCGCTGCCCCCCGCGCTCCCGGTGCGGCCCCCCCGCCCCGCCGCGCCCCGCCCCGGGCGCCCGCCGCCGCCGCCGCCCCCGCCCCCGCCTCCGGAGCGGGCGGGCTGGGCGGGGGGGCCGCGCCGTGCCGAGCCGAGCCGTGCCGAGCCGCGCCGTGCCGCCCCCCGCCGCCCCCCGCCCCTCGCCGCGCCGCGGAGGATGCTCGGGCCGTGAGCCCGCAGCCGGCAGCCCCGGCGCGGCGCAGCCATGGGCAAGGACCAGGAGCTGGTGCAGGCGGTGAAGGCGGAGGACATCGCGGCCGTGCAGAAGCTGCTGCAGAGGCCCAAGCCCGGCAAAGCCAGTGAGCACGGCGGCGGAGGCGGCGGGGCCGGGCGGGGGGCGCCGCCGCGGGGGGACACGCGGAGGGGGGGCGCGCACGGGCACCGGCGGCGGGCGCGGCGCCTCGGGGCCGCATCCCGGCGCCGCTCCCGGGGCCCGGCCGCGATGCCGCCCTGCCCGCCCCGGAGCATCCCCGGCCCTTCCCCGGCTGCGGCTCCGAGCGGGCGGGCGGGGACCGCGGACGTGCCGAGGACCCCCGGCGGCGGCCCGGGAGGGGCGGGGGGCGCTGCCCGGCGCGGCTCGGAGCATCCCCGGGCGCGGAGCGCTGCGAACGCTCCCCTCGCCGCTCCCGGGGCACCCCCGGCGGCTCGGGCTCCGGCCGGGCCGCCCTTGCCCCGCGCCCCGGAGCAACTCCGGACCCCCGGGAGCCGGGCCCGGTGCTCGCGGGGCTCCGGGCAGGGTTTGCGGCCGGGCGCGCCGCGTGTGCGTGCAGGGAGCGCGGCCGGGCCGGCGGGAGAGCGCCGGGGCTCGCTGCCCGCGCACCCGCGTGTGTCCGCGGTGCCGCGGGCGCGTGTGCCGCTGTGTTTGGGTGCGTGGGGTGTTTGCGTGGCGGTGTGTACCCTGGCATCTGCGCGTTTGGCTGGGCTGTTGGTGTTCCTCGCTGAGGGGGTGTTTGGATGTCGCTCCCGGGTATCTCCCGGAGCATCCCTGCGGCTGGCTGTGCCCGGCGCCGCGGGTGCGTGGCCAGGTGTGAGGCTGCGGGGGCGTGCGTGTGCCGTGCGTGTGCGGCTCCGGGCGTACGTGTGTGTAGCTCCGTGAGTATCTACTCGCTGTAGGATGGAACTGCTCCGTCGAGGCGTTCCGCCCGGGACTGAATAATTCATGGTGCTGATGCAGCCGCAGGTTTCAGGCCTGGTGCCGGGGACGAGCTGGGCGGCCGGGGACGGTCCCTGGGTACGGACGGGGACCACGGGGAGCGCTCGTGTGGCTCTGGGTCACTGGGCACACGGTCCCTCCGTTGCTGTGCCCGCTGCAGGGCCGGCACTCCCCAAATGTGGGCGCCCCTGGAGCTGGGCAGGGCTGGTGATCTGTCCCCTGTCCCCTGTCCCTGGTCGTGCAGGGCCGTTTCTGGCCAAGCAGGGCCAGCGTGGGGCTCCGTGTCCTGGTGCTGAGCAGGGTTGGCATGGCATTCCCCATGTTCCTGCTCTGGTGTTGCATCCACCATGTCCACGGTGCCACATGAGGCCAACATGTGTTTCCTCATGCCATGCAGGGCTGGCGTGGCATGCTGTACCCTCTGTCCCCAGTGCCATCATTGCTGTCACTGCTGAGGGACTGGGCAAGAAGAACCTCCAGCTCAGAGCCCCCTTCATTCCCAACCCACCAGACACTGCTGCTGCCGTGGCCTCTTGGGGCAGTGTGTGGGTATGGGGACAACGCCTGGCTGTGCCCAGCAGTGTCCCCACACACCCTTCTCCAGCCCCTGCTGGCCTGGGCACACGGCTGGCGTTGCTGTGGGAACAACCAGAGGTGCTTGAGTGCCACCACCTTCTCCTGCATCCCTGTCCTTCCCAGGGCTCTGCTGCATCTCCCATGGCTGGGCCCAGCAGGCAGGATGGCCACGGGTGCCAGCAGTGCTCCCGTGCCAGGGTCACAGGTTAGGGACAAGGGACACTCGGTGGGGCTGAGCCTGCTGTTGGGGTGGATGTCACCCCTTTCCCTTGCTGGGCTGTCCATCCCCAGCTCTGCCGGACCCACGGTGCCAATGCCAGGCTTGTCTGGGGCCATTTCCCCACCGGACCCCGCTCTCCCCTGTGCCGGCGGGTGCCACGCGTGCTGTGGGTGCCGTGCTCCCAGCCTGGGGTGCTCAAGCACCTCTGGCCGTGGCAGTGGGGCTGGGGTGGTGCACGGAGCGGCAGACAGCGGGCAGGGCCGTCCCCACGCTGTCCCCACGTCCCCTCCGAGTTCTGGTCCCACGCACGCCCGCGGCGCTCCCCGCGCGGCACCGCCGAGATTTGTAACTTAGCTCTGTTATCTGATAATATCCTATTCATGTGGGGTTTAATACGCGAGATTTTGGAAATCCTTGCGTGAATTAGCGCGGGTTGCCATGGTGACAGGGGCCCCGTTGGTGTGAGTGCGGGTCCGGGCCGGGCCGGCCGCAGCGCACACCGCGCCTGCTTCGGGCCATCCATAATTGATGAGGTTGTCTGAAAGTTGCGCAAATCAGATGCAGGGATTTGGCAGCAAACTGTTTCCCTGCCTGTCCCCTCCTTCTCGGTGCTACCTCGAAGAAATGTGGTGACTTGGCGTTTTCCCCTCGGCTCCAGCAGCCTGGCATGGGATGGCATGGGAGCGTGGGGTGTCTCCAGGAGCGCTGTGCCCGCTGTGCCATCCCTGTCCTGGGCACCTGGGGCTTTGGGCGGTGGGAGAGGAGCTGTGCCACGCTGTGCCATGCAGAGGATCCACAGTTCCGTGGCTGTGGAGGGTTGGAGTGGACTGGATCCTTCCCTGCCCGGGCTCATCCACGTTGGGAATGGCTCCTGTGTGGTGCTGCCGGTGCTGAGTGTGGGACCTCCAGCCAAAGGATCCTCTGCTCCAGTTTCTCCTCCAGCCAGGCCGGGGGGCTCTGTGAAGCACTTCCACACATGGCAGCTTCGTGTGGCCACGGAGATGTCCCAGCACGTGGCCCTGCAGCGGCAGGACAAGCGCCCAGCACGGCAGGAACTGGCTGTGTGGCTGGAACCCAGGGCTGTGACCTGTGGGGCTGTGCTGCCCTCCCCATGCCTGGTCCTCAGTGCCACCCTGGTCCCCCAGGTTGCCTTCAGGACTCGTGTCCTGGTGTGCTGTTGGAGCTCTGGGGCCACCCAGGGCTGGGTTAGCCAGGGCAGGGCGCAGATCTCTGCATCCCCTGTGTCCTGCCACATCAGGGTAGCCCTGGGTAACCCAGCCCAGCCTGGCCCCACTGCCCAGGGTGCTGATGCTGAGGCCTGGGCAGCTCTCAGTGTGCCCCCACTCTGGGCAGGAGAGCCCAGAGTGGGCTCTGGGCAGGGCTCTGAATGCTGCCCTGTGTGTCACTGGCAGCAGCTCTGATGTCTCAGGGCTCGTCCCATCAATCCTGTCCTGCTGCCATGTGTGTCACTGCCCTGTGTGTCACTGGCAGCAGCTCTGATGTCTCAGGGCTCCTCCCATCAATCCTGTCCTGCTGCCATGTGCAGGGAGCAGGTCCTGCCCTGCCGAGGAAGGGACCTCAAAGCTCAAAGGAACCTCAAAGTAAGAACCCCCAGTGTCCTGCTGTCCCTGGGGAGCCGTCCTGGGATGTGAGTGGAGCTGCACTGGCTGGGTGGGGACGTTCCTTCACTGGTGCTCCAGGATTTGGGGACAGTGGGCAGCAGAGCCAGAGCACCTGGGGACGTGGGCTCTGGGCAGGGCCTCGCCAGCTGCCTCCTGCCCTCCGGTGTGTCCTCCTGCACAGTGGCCAGTTAATTCTGGCTTTTCTTGCCTGCACTTGATTGCATTCATAATCTGCTCTGATAACAGTATTTAATAAAACCAGGCTAATATGGTGCAGTTAGGAAATGTCTTTGACATTTTACAATTCAATTTCCATGCAGTAAAAGGCAGGGCAGATGCAAATCCAATTGTGGTGCAGTGCCCAGGGCACACGTGGCCGGCAGCCGCCGGAGCTGCCCGGTTCCCCCGGCCTTGGGAGAGAGCAGGAGCCTTCCCTGGGAGAGCAGGAACCTTCTCTGGGAAGCAGGAGCCTTCTCAGAGAGCAGGAGCCTTCTCAGAGAGCAGGAGCCTTCTCTGGGAGATCAGGAACCTTCTCAGAGAGCATGAACCTTCCCTGGGAGAGCAGGAACCTTCTCAGAGAGCAGGAGCCTTCCTTGGGAGAGCAGGAGCTTTTCTTGGGATGCAGCCACCCCTGATGGCCCCTGGTGCTGCTCCCTGGGCACTGGGCAGAATCTCCCTGCCCACAGAGAAAGCCAGGCAGGGATGAGCAGGTGATGGTCACTGGAGCGCTGGAGCCCCGATGCTGCTGTCTCTGGAGCCATCAGTGCAGGGCCCGTGCATCCCCCATGGCATGGCCAGGCTCTGCTCCCACGCCTCCCCTGTGCCCTCGGCAGGGACGGAGGGGCAGTGCCCAGGGGATGGGCTGGGGCACAGGGGCAGTGCCAGCAGGGGGAGGTGATGGTGATTCCCAGGTGTGGCCCAGGCCCGGGCTGTGCTCTGAGCCCTGCTCACAGGCAGGCTCCCCCAGCTGCTGCCCAGCTCCTCCGTGTGTCTGCGGGTCCCCCATCAGCCTCTCGGGGCTCCCAGCCCGTGTGAAGCCTCGCTCCCAGCAGGACTTGGCAGGGAAGTGTGGGCTGGAGTGTGCCAAGTTTCCTTCCGCAGGGGCACCATTGCTCAGCCCGGGGTGGCTTCTCATCATTTTACATTTCCTGCCTCCGTGGCTGGGCAGAGCCGTGCGTGCACACCCTCAGTGCCCCCTGCCCCCAGCACAGCCCCGTGCCCAGGCTGGCTGCAGGGTCCCTGTCCCTGCTCTGGGGGCCGGTTGGCCGCTGCCATGGAGGGGCAGTGAGCCGCGGGCTGGCAGCTCCGTTCCCAGCTCCCTCCTGGCCTGGATTTCTCTCAGCAGTCCCGGATGCCCCTGGCCGGGCACCAGCAGCCCTTTGGCAGCCCCTGTGCGGGGCTGTCCCGCGGCTCTGTGCGCACCAGGGCCTCGCTGCCCCTGTGCTGGGGTGGCACTGGGGGGGACACGGCAGGGCCAGCCGGCACCCGAGGGTGGCAGGGCTGGCACTGAGCAGCTCTGAGTGCTGCGGGCGCCCTGAGCTCCTCTCCACAGCCGTCCCAGTGGCTGCCAGCCCAAGGTGGTTTCCAGTAGCCAGGCTGGCGTCCGGCTCCTCTCCTCCTCTCTGCGCCCTGTTTAACCCTTCCTTCCCCTTCCCAGCTGCTGGGAATGGCTGTGATCAGTCCCCTGCCTATGTTGGTGTGCCCAGGTACCCCCAGCCCCTTCCCACACGTCTGCAGAGGCTGCAGCAGCGGTGCCTGGGGATGGCAGCTCCGTGCTGCTGTGCCCAGGGCCCGGGTGGGTCCCACAGCGGTGCTGGGTGCTCAGTGAGCACATCCCTGCCTCATGGCAGGTGGGAGCTGTGGCAGGGCTGGGGGTGAGTGCTGCAGGGGACAGCCCAGCTCTTGGGTGATACCTGAGCTTGTTTCCCACAGTTCTGTCTGTCCCCATACTGGTGCTGGCTGGTGTGTGCTGGGAATGGTGCTCAGCACTGTTGGGAGAATGTTGGAGAATAAATTTGCTGATTTTTAATGACTGGTGCTGGTCCTGCTGGGCCAGGCTTCCCTTCCAGTGAGGGAGAGGCACTGGGAAGCAGAACTCAGGAGTGCCTGCATGGACACTGTTGTTCTGCCACTGTTTTGTGTCCTGTCCCTGGCCAAGTGCGCTGCAAGGGTGGGCCATGGCCAGCAGGTCACCGAGCCAGAGTGCAGCGCTGATGTCCCCTGTGCCCTGGCTCACCATCCCGTCCCACATCTGGGGCACTGGGACTTGCCCTCCTGGTTCTCCCCTTCCCAGTGATGCCCCCTGCCCGGCAGGACGAGGGCTGGCTCATCCTGCCCGGCTGAGAGGGATCTTTAAGCGCTAATGAAATGTTAATAGTATTTTCCAACTCAATCCGGGAGTAGAAAATGAGGTGTTTAACGCTGGGCTCTGCAGCGACAGGAGCAATCAGCCTGAGAAATGGGAACTGGGATGCAGAGCTGGCCTGGCCTCTCCCGACTGCTCCCCGGTGATGGACGGGTCCCGGTGCTGGCACCAGCCACCCGGTGGGGCAGCACCGTGCTGGGAGGGAGAGCGGCTGGCAGGGAGTGCCAGCTCTGCCCGGCTCTCCTTGGGCGTCCCCACAAGGTCACCGCCAGCACCTGGAGAGCGCTGAGCAGGTGGAGGGGGCTGTGGGGCTGGGGTGCCCCAGGGTGCAGCAGGGTGAGGGGACCCCAGCGCTGTGCCCTGCCATGGTCATCTGGAGATGGACCAAGCTGGAGATGGTGCCCAAGGAGCCCCCACAGGCTCTGCTCCTCGGCACTCGGGTGGCTGGGGGCTCCTCCCGTGTGCCCACGTGTGCCCCTCTGCATCCCTGGGCATCCATTGGTGTGCATCCTGTGTGTGCCCAAGCTCCTGTGCATGCTGTGCGTGCCCTTGTGCATCCTCCGAGTGCCCCAGCCCCTGTGCATGCTGTGCGTGCCCCTGTGCATCCATGTGAAGGCGTGTGCATGGTGTGCCCATGTGCCTCTGCCCCGTGCCCCCTGTGCCTCTCGCCTGCCCGGCCGAGGGGCCGAGGGGCCGAGGGGCCGGGCCCCGGGCACGGCGGGCTCGTGGCGGCGGCAGCAGCCGCTGATCCCTTCCAGATGTGGCTGCCGGAGCTCCCCGAGAGGCCCCGCGGGTTCCCGGCCGCGGCAGCCGCTGGAGCAGAGACAAAGCGGCGGCGGCTGCCCGGCTCCTGCATTGCAGCTGGGCTGTTTACGGCAGCGCGCTCCTCGCAGCCCTGCAGCGGCACAGCCCCGCTCCCGGGTGTGCTCAGCGGCTGCCGGAGCCTCGGCCCTGCCAGCCCTGCCAGCCCTGCCAGCCCCTGCCAGCCCCTGCCCGTGCCCGCCGTGCTGGGGGCACTGGGGATACTGGGGACACTGGGGACACTGGGGGTAATGGGGGCACTGGGGGCACTTGGGACACTGGGACGGGTCCTGCCAGCCCTGTGCCTGCCCTGCAGCTCTGCCAGCCCCCTGGGAGCAGTGTGAGGCCTCCAGCCTCGCTCCCCGTGCTCCTGGATGATGCGGGGCATGGCCTGGCCGCACATCCCTGCTGCCCACCCACCCTGGTGGTCACTGGCACATCCCTGAGCTGCCAGGCCACAGAGCTGCCCGTGCCTGTGCCCGTGCTGCCCCTGCATGCCTGCCGGGAATGGAGCCCTGGAGCAGAAGGTGGGCACGGTGCCCCGGGTGGGGATGAGGACAAACGATGGCTCTGGAGGCACCAGGTTCAAATAGAGCCCAGGGCCTGTTTAGCTCTGCGTGGCTGGGAGCTCAGAGCCAGCGCTGCAGCAGCCCCCGGAGCCTCTGAGGGATCTGGGCTGCCTGCACACAGATGTGCACACACTCAGGGCACACCAGGAACTGATCTGGGCCGCCTGCACACAGATGTGAACATGTGTGCACACCAGGAACTGATCTGAGCTGCCTGCACGCAGATGTGAACATGTGTGCACACAGAGCACACTGATCTGGGCTGCCTGCACACAGATGTGCACACACTCAGAGCACACTGATCTGGGCTGCCTGCACACAGATGTGCACACGCGTGCACACACTCAGAGCACACTGATCTGGGCTGCCTGCACACAGATTTGCACACATGTGCACACACTCAGAGCACACTGATCTGGGCTGCCTGCACACAGATGTGCACACACTCAGAGCACACTGGTCTGAGCCGCCTGCACACAGATTTGCACACATGTGCACACACTCGAGGCACACCCTGAGCTGCCGCCACTTCCCAGTGCTGCTGCACCGTGCCGGGTTCATGGGAGGCCAGTGATCACCGCCTGCCTTGGTTAATGGTGCTTTGAGATGCTCAAAGCTCCGGGTCCCGCCCTGCAGCCAGCGTGGACAGGGTCCCTCCTGCCAGGGGGTGAGGAGGGGGAGGAGCTGGGGAGGATGAGGATGAGGATGAGGATGAGGATGGGGAGGATGGTCTCTGCCCAGGGTGGAGGTGAGCAGTGTGTATCCATCTCTATCTGCTCCCGTGTCCCAGGAGGTGCAGTGCCAGCCGTGCTGGGATGGATGGATGGATGGATGGATGGATGGATGGATGGATGGATGGATGGATGGATGGATGGATGGATGGACAGACACAGGTGACAGTGGCCCTGAGCAGCCACGTGGCCATCCCTGCCATGCCAGCCTCGCTGTGCCAACAGCAGCTCCTTCCAGCCAGGGTGATTATTGAAAATTACCTGTTTGCCACAGGCTGCCAATTAGGGCTCCCTGTAAGCGACACCAACATTCATTTCCACAGAGACGAGCGTGGGCGTGCGGCTGGCACCAGGCACGGCAGGCTCTGGCACCAGGCATGGCTGGCACCAGGCATGGCAGGCACCGGGCACTGGGCACAGTGCTGGCATCAGACATGGCAGGCACTGGGCACCAGGCATGGCGGGTGGCTGGCACTGGGTACAGTGGGCAGCTGTGATGCTCGGGGCTGGTCCCACAGAGCCGGGCACAATCCCTCGTGTCCCACCCATGTCCCCCTGTCACATCCCTGTCCACATCTCTGTCCTGCCCATCCCCGCCGCTGCTTCCCCACGTTCCTGGGTGCCCTGGGCCGAGTCACCAGGGAGCCCCTGCCCAGCGGAGCCCCATGAGGTACTCGGGGCTCTGGGGGGCTGGCACTGCCCAAAGGGGTCCGGCTGATGCAGCGTGGCTCGGCCTGGCTGCACGGCACCACACAGCAAAGGTCAGGTGAGGATATGGCTTGGGAGTACAGGGGGAGAGTGGGGATCTCCCTCCACGGGAGCTGCTGGAGGGTGCTGGGCCCCCTGGCCAGCCCCAGCCCTGGTGGGTCGGCTCTGCCCTGGGTACACCCGTGTCCCCTGTCCCCGCCTGCCCTGGCAGCCCACAGGCTCAGCCCCGCGCCATCCCGAGGGACTGAAAAGTTTCCTTTTTGTAAAAATAAAAGCATCACAGTGGAGTCCCTGCTGCCTCTTGAAAGCTGCATTTAAGCTGCTTCCTGCAGCCCCAGGGGACAGCGCTGCGCGGTGACTCAGGCTGCCAGAGCCCAGCCAGCCTCCAGTGTGGATTTCACCCCTCCTTCTCCAAAGGGTCTGCCGGGGACGGGCATCCGGAGCACCTGTACCTGCGCTGGGCACATGGGCAGCCTCCCCCAAAAGTGCCGTGGGATTTGGGGAATGGCTGGGGATGGGCAGAGGGGCACACAGGTGTGGGTATACAGTGGTGATAGGCAGTTGTTATCCAGCTGTGGTGGGCACTGGGCTGTGCAGCTGTGATGGGCAGTTGTTATCCAGCTGTGGTGGGCACTGGGAGGTCCAGCTGCGGTGAGAGGTGTATGTCCAGCTGTGGTGGGCAGTGGACATCCAGCTGTTGTGAAAGGTGTATGTCCAGCTGTGTTGGACACTGGGCTGTGCAGCTGTGATGGGCAGTGAACATCCAGCTGTGATGGACACCGGGGTGTTCATCTGTGGTGAGAGATGTCTGTCCACCTGTGGTTGGCAGGAGTTATCCAGCTGTGGTGGACACTGGGCTGTCCAGCTGCAGTGAAAGGTGCATGTCCAGCTGTGACAGGCGGTGGACATCCAGCTGTGATGGACACCAGGGTGTCCAGCTGTGACGGGCAGTGAACATCCAGCTGTGATGCACAGTGAGGGTGTCCAGCTGCGGTGAGCGATGTCTGTCCAGCTGTGGTGGGCAGCAGTGATCCAGCTGTGCCGAGTTCTGCCCTGCAATGGCTCCATCCCATCCCAGGCACCCCTTAGCCACAGGCAATCCCTTTGCCTGCACAACGAGCCTCCCGGTGCATTATTTATACAGTCCTGATCGATCGGAAGATGATAACGGCTTCATTAGCATCAGAGCATCGCGGCCCCAGCGCCTGACACGACCTTGGCTGCAGGAGTAGCAGCTTTTCCCTGTCAGGACCGGCTCCCCTTGGCTGCAGGAGTAGCAGCTTTTCCCTGTCAGGACCGGCTCCCCGGTGTCACCATCATCACCGGCCCCAGCCAGGGCTGCTGTGGCTGCCTCGGTGGGGTCCCCCCATGGCACAGGCCGCCGTGGGGACCCCATCCTCGCAGTGAGGAATGAGACCCCCCCATGGCAGGGCTCCTCGTGTGGTGCCCGTTGTTTGCATGGCGCTCGTTAGCAGGGATATAATTAAGAGCAGCTATTTTGGATGCTTCCTTTATCCGGCAGCTCCCAGCGATGCCGCTGCAGGATCCTCCCCCCTGTCTCTGAAACAGGCGCTTGCCTCGAATCTCTTCCCTGTGGGTATTGGCTGCTCGTGGGGTCCTGTTGTGCTTGTGGGGGCACACGCAGGGCTCTGGCCGCCCATGTGAGCTGGGGAGTGGGGAAGCAGCAGGGCCGGGGCTGGGGGGGAGTGGGGTCACTGCAGAGGGGTCAGGGAAGGGATGGAGAGGAGGATTTGGGGGCTGCTCCTGGCTGATCCGCTGCCGCCACGCTGGGGAGGGGGCAGCAATGCTTTCCCCTCATTAGGAAGATGTTGATTTAGCGGAGGCTGGAGCCATCTGCTTGGAGCGGCCGCCTGCTGCCTGCCGGGGGAGCTGGGTGAGGATGTGCTTCGTCAGCGGGGGCTTGGCCGGGAGCCCCCACGCTCGGGCCGGGCATCGATCGCTGCTGGCGCTGCGCTGGCTGCAGAGGCTGGCACAGGAGCACGGGACAGGGTGCTGGCAAGGGACAGGAGCCCCCCGAGCAGCCCCTCCACGTGGGGCCGTGGCCTTGGACACGTGTGCAGGGAGGGGATGGAGCAGCCGGGCACAGGGGTTCACTGCAACCTGCATTGGGGCGCCCAGAGCTGTGCTTGGCCACTGACGCATACACCGGCCACCTGGGCACAGGTGTGTCCATACAGCAGGTGAGATACCTGGGATATCTGGAGCAGGGACTGGGCACTGTGGTCTCCCTGTGGCACGTACTGGGATTGCTGCTTGGGCACGGGGGTCTCCACATGGCCATGCATCGCTGTGCCCAGAGCTGGGTTTGGGCACAGGGGTCTCCACATGTCCGTGCATTGCAGTGCCCAAAGCTGTGGCTAGGCACAGGGGTCTCCATGTGGCCATGCATCGCTGTGCCCAGAGCTGGGGTTGGGCACAGGGGTCTCCACGTGGCCATGCATCGCTGTGCCCACAGCTAGGGTTGGGCATGGAGGTCTCCTCATGGCCATGCATCGCTGTGCCCACAGCTAGGGTTGGGCACGGAGGTCTCCTCATGGCGTGCTCCAGGACACCCAAAGCAGCTGCCAGGCGCAGTGCCAGGAGCCCCGGTGACCCTGGGGCGGGGCACAGCGGGTTCCCGTGCCCAGGCCCTGCACGTGCCAGCTGCCCGTGCGCCGCTCACACCGCGGTGCCCGCCGGGGCCGGGGCTGCCGCGGGGCCGGCGAGGAGCTTGCTGCACGCGGAGCGCCGGGCTCAACCCGAGCGTGATGGAGCTCCCGCGGTGCCTGTGTCTGAGGGAAGGCGTTCCTGGAGCGGAGCAGAGCAGAGCAGGCCGCTCCCGCCGCGCTGTTTACTCCGGCAGGCGCTGTTTATGGCTGGCGTCGATGGCAGACGCTGCGGCTCCCGCTGCACCGCGCAGCCCACGGTGCCAGGGCCTGTGTGTGCCCCCCTTCCCTGGGGCTGCCATCGTAATCCAGGGGTTTGTGGGGTGCAAACTGCTCTGAGAGCCGTGGAGAGCTGGGCTGTGAGACACCAGGGCAGCCCTGTGATCGTACACGGCACCATCATCACCTGAGCAGCCCATGGGGAGCCAGAGGGGACATTGGGGTGTCCCAGGGATGGTGGCGGGGATCAGGCTGTCTGAGCAAAGATGTGCCACCCCTGATGGCACTGCATGGAGAGGGCAGGATGGTGACTGCAGGTGCTCGGTGCTCCCTGCCACCCCCCAGGGATCCCAGCAGAGAGGACAGACAGGGACACACTGGGTGCTCACTGGCAGCGTGGCCATGGAGGAGCTCTGCTCTCCTCCCCACCGTGCCCATCTCCTTTTGTAGCCGATATTTTTAATTGGAAGCACTCGGCTCCCTTCTCTCTGCCTTGTTAGCGGAGGAATGTTCCTTGTCATTAATTCCCAGCCATTAATGAGCTCTCCTGGCTCTTGTTGCCCCAGACTGGCTGCAAATCTCACTGTGGACCTGGTGGCCAGGGCAGCCATCCTTCCTTCTCCTGCTCTGGGAACCGGGGTTATTCTGAGAGCCCAGCTGGGCTCCGTGCTCCAGCTGCCTTCGGCACGCTGACGGCCACTGCCAGAGCTCTGAGGAAAGTCAAACCACCGCATGGCTGCAAGTCACTGACTAAGCACTTGGCACGGGCAGCGATGGAAGTGCTACACGGATTTTGGCAGCCGCAGCCTCTCCTGCAGGTGCAGGGAGGGAAGATTTGCCGCTGCTCTGCGCCGGGGCCATGGCGGTTTGGTGATGCCGAGGGTGCCACGTGCCTGGGGATCACCAACGGCATCACCACTGCACCCCGGTGCCCGGGCACTGCCCCGTGCCAGCCCCTCGCTGGGATCCGCCTGTGGGAACGGCCAGGCACCGCAGACCCGCTGACAGCGTCCGTCTGTCCGTCCGCCAGCAAGGCCCCGTCGCCCGTCTCGGGGCCCGTCTCGGGGCCGGAGGCCGGAGCCAGCGCCGGGCACGGTGCCGCTCCTGCGCCCACGGCTCCTTTTGTCCGCTGGCCCTGGCATCCCTGGGGGCAGCTCGGGCCCTCTCCTGGGAGCTGGCTCCTGGCGCGGGCAGCAGCGGAAGCGGCACTGGGCTCCTCTCCACGGGGCTGAATGGCACCTTTGTTGGGGACGCTGGCGGCAGCGCGGGGCTGCGGGACCGGGGCAGTGTCAGTGCCAGTGCCACAGGGGCTGTGCCAGGGACCGGGGCAGTGTCAGTGCCACAGGGGCTGTGCCAGGGACCGGGGCAGTGCCGGTGCCACAGGGGCTGTGCCAGGGACCGGGGCAGTGCCAGTGCCACAGGGGCTGTGCCAGGGACCGGGGCAGTGTCAGTGCTGGTGCCACAGGGGCTGTGCCAGGGACCGGGGCAGTGCCAGTGCCACAGGGGCTGTGCCAGGGACTGGGGCAGTGTCAGTGCTGGTGCCACAGGGGCTGTGCCAGGGACCGGGGCAGTGTCAGTGCTGGTGCCACAGGGGCTCTGCCCACCTCTCATGTGCAGCTCTTCCCAGGGGAGCACGGTGATGCTCTGGCAGGGATGGGATACGGGGGTTTCTGTGGCATTCCTGTCCCTCACCACACCCTGGGGACCCCAAGGTGTCCCTGTCCCTCTCCAGGCACCCTGCAGTTCTCCTCATCTGCGAGGGGACCCTGGGCACCTGGTGGCTGGAGGGTGGTTGCTGTGGCTGGTAGAACCTGTCCTCTGCAGTTGTCACCTGTCACACGGGGCTGTGTCAGCATCAGCAAATGTCCTGCAGCTCGGACAGCCGGGCAGCGCTGGAGTGCAGGGGGCAGCCAGCTCTGGGTGCCAGAGCCTCTGTCCTGGGCCCATCCGTGCTGTGTGGCCTGGGCAGGGCTGGCTCAGCCTGGCACCACTCCCCAGGTTTGAGGTCAGGGCTGGACACAGCCACCCCTCCTGCTGCCGGTGCCCTCTGAGCCCCGTGTGCCCATGCAGAGGCTCCTGGGCTGTGGCACAGCCCTGTGCCCAATAATCAATAACCACAGCGACGCTCACAAGGGGACACGGCAGAGGGGCAGAGAGCAAGGCCACGGCCAAGGCACACAGGGAGTTCTCTGTGGCCCTGCATTCCCTTTTTCTGCCTGAAGCAGCCCCTTCCAGCCAGCTTCTCCCAGCAAGAGCTTGTCCCTGGCTTCGAGTGCCTTTGGTCCTGTCCCATGGGCTCAGGGCTGGAGCTGTGCTCGCTGTGCTGGGCTCAGGGGCTGCTGTGTGGGTCCCCTGTGGGGCTGGAGCTGTGCTCGCTGTGTGGGTCCCCTGTGGGGCTCTGCCGTGCTGCTCCCACCCTCCTCTTCCTCCTGCTGCTCCCGCTGTGGGAAGAGCAGCTCGCTGGAAAGCCTGAGTGGCATTTTTCGGGTAAATCTTATGTAAATCTGGCTCCATCCTTCCTCGTGCTGCTAATTGGATTGCCCCGGCGCGGTTTCATTTCGCAGAGGGTGGGGAGGGCAGTGCAGGGGGGCTGGGGTACAGGGGGATGTGCTGAGCTCTGCCCAGGGGGGGCTGCAGGGGCCATTCCAGAGCCCCAATGGGTGAACGAGCCAGGGGAACATTGCCCAAGCAAACCAGGGCAGAATGGGCAGAACCTGGTGCCAGGAGGAGCCCCCGGGCTCTGCCCCCTTCGGCAGGGACCCCCACCCTGAGCCTGCAGGTTCGGGCAGCCCCACTCAGCACCTGTGCAGCTGCAGGGAGCCCCAGCCTTGGTGTGCAGGGAAACCTGGAGCTGCCCGCACGTCCCCTCCCCGGAGTGCCCCTGTCCCTGCAGCAGCCTCCTCCTCTAACACCCTGTCCCCTTCCCTCCCTTCCAGAGCTCCTCGGATCAGCAAAGAGAGTCAATGTCAACTTCCAGGACACGGACGGGTGAGTGGGAGCCCCAGCCCGGGTGTGGGTGCTGTGGGGTGCTGTGAGCAGGGGGTGCCCTGCTGTGGGAGTGCCCGGGGTCTGTGTGGCAATGCCAGGCTCCCCGAGCTGCCAGCTCCAGGGCTCTGGCCCCGTTAGCCCCCGTGGCTGAGCCCTGCCTGCACCCAGAGCCGGAGCAGGAGGCAGGGGCAGGGCTGTGCCCACATCTCACCCCACTTTTCCCACCTGGGGGAGCTCAGCCCTGTGGGGAGCTGGGTGGGAGAGCTGTGACCCCGCCAGGCACGGGTGATGCTGCACAGCCACATCCAAGGAGCAGGAGCAGCAGGAAGGGGCTGCAGACCACCCTGCTAATGACCCTAATGAGGCTGCAGGGAGGCCATGGGGCCCTGCACAGGGGGTGCTGCCCTGGGAGTGCTGCTCGTGGGGCTGGGCAGCAGCTGCCCCCAGCTCCCCCTGCCCCAAGATCCCCCTTGAGCGGGGCAGCAGCACCATGTGACGCCACTTGTTCCCTCTGCTGTGCCAGGGCAATGCCAGGGAGAGCAGCAGAACGGGAGGCCATGCCCTGGGGATGTACAGCCACGGCAGCCCGGCTGCCTCCTCATCCTCGTCACCAGGGTGGTGGCAGTGGGCATCCCCCGGTACCTGCCAGCTCATGGCTGTGCCAGGGGCAAGGGGCACCACCCCAGGGGCCACCTCAGGCTCAGCAGAGCCAGCAGGACTGAGCAGCAGGGCTGAGCATCGTGGCAGGGCTGGGCAGCTGCAGGCAGGGCCCGGCTCGTGTCTGGCTCCTGGAAGGCTCAGGGGGTGCTGAAGCACAAGGGGAGCAGCGTCCAGCCTCAGGCACTGCTCCTGGAAAGGATGCCTGGGATGCAGGCTGCAGCCTGCTCTGCTCTGCTCTGCTCTGCTCTGCTCTGCTCTGCTCTGCTCTGCTCTGCGTGAGCTCAGCCAGCTCTGTGCCTCAGTTTCCCCATCCCGGCAGTGCTGGCTCGTTCCTGGCTGGGAGTGCTGTGGGGGAGCACCGTGCTGGTGTCCCTGCATGGATGACACTGTGCTGGTGTCCCCACGTTGGTGAGCACTGTGCTGGTGTCCCCGTGTCAGTGAGCACCGTGCTGGTGTCCCTGCATGGGTGACACTGTGCTGGTGTCCCCACGTTGGTGAGCACCGTGCTGGTGTCCCCATGTGAGTGAGCCCCGTGCTGGTGTCCCTGCATGGATGACACTGTGCTGGTGTCCCCACGTTGGTGAGCACCGTGCTGGTGTCCCCGTGTCAGTGAGCCCCGTGCTGGTGTCCCTGTGTGAGTGACACCGTGCTGGTGTCCCCACATGGGTGAGCACCGTGCTGGTGTCCCCGTGCTGGCCCCGGTGCCCTGCTCCCCTGCTCCCCTGCTCGTGGCCGAGGTGCCCGGCTGGGCCAGGAGGTGCCCGAGGGAAGCCCCCGAGGCAGCCGCGGGCCGGGCTGCGATTTGCACCATCTTGAGCGGATCTGAGCAGGGCGCTGGAGCGGAAAATGTTGACATTTCCCAGGCAGACGTTGGGGATCGGCCTCCTGTGCAGGCTGTCTGCTCACATCGCCGCGCCCCGCTGGGGACGGCAGCCACAGCTCCTGGGCACCGCCGTGCCTGCGGCCTGCTTCCCGTGGGACCTGTCCCTCAGCCTGGGGACACAGGGCCGGGGGATTGTCACCCACAGCCGCGTGGGCACCGGGGAACGGGGCCAGGGGGATTGTCACCCACACCTGCCCCTCGGGCACCGGGCAGCCACAGAGGTCAGCGTGTCCTGGGGGCTGCCGTGCTCCGGTGGTGACACCAGGGTGGCCCTGGGGATGGGATGGGGACGCTGTGCACGGGATGGGGACGCTGTGCAGCAGCACGGTGGTGCCAGCGCAGCCACACGGAGGAGGATGCCTCTGCCGGGAGCACAAGTAGGTCAGCTCCTGGCCTGCTTCCCAGGCGGGAGCCTCGGGAGCTGCCAGAGCAGAGGGGTGCGGGGCCGGGGGCTTTCCCCACCCCAGAGCTGGGCACGGCAGCGGGCACGGCAGCGCTGCCATCTGTGCTCGTGGGGCCAGCCTGGGGGAAGTGGGTCACTGGGGAGGGGGCTCCCTGGTACCCCCACCCTCCGTGCCTGCCCTACCCTGCATGGCCCCACTGCTGGGGCCAGCCTGGGGGAAGTGGGTCACTGGAGAGGGGGCTCCCCGGTACCCCCATCCTCTGTGCCCGCCCTGCCCAGAGGGGTCTCAGCATTGCCAGGCCTGCAGCAGCTCTCACCCCAAAGCCCACAGAGGGATGGGGGGCGGCTTTCCCAGGGACATGGAGGGCAGGGCAGCCCCGGGTGCTGCAGAGGGGCGGGTTTCAGGCTGCGGTGCTGGGCAGGGCTTGGCAGGGCTGTGAGGGGACAGTGGCCCCTGACACCAGCCCGCTCCCCAGGTTCTCAGCTCTGCACCATGCGGCACTTAACGGCAACACGGAGCTCATCTCGCTGCTGCTGGAGGCACAGGCTGCCGTGGACATCAAGGACAACAAAGGCGAGTCCCGGGTCCCTTGCCCCGTGCCCCTGCGGGCTCTGCCCGCTGCCTTGGCACATGGAAGGCTCACATGGCAGGCTCACGGCTTCCTGCCCCTGCAGGCATGAGGCCCCTGCACTACGCAGCCTGGCAGGGCAAGAAGGAGCCCATGAAGATGGTGCTGAAGGCAGGCTCCTCTGTGAACATCCCATCAGACGAGGGCCAGATCCCCCTGCACCTGGCGGCACAGCACGGGCACTACGACGTGGTACGGAGGGCACGGGGCTGGCGGGGGGGGTGCCACCCCTCCAGCCCTGCCCTCACCAGGCCGGGGTCTTGCTTGTCCCCAGTCGGAGATGCTCCTGCAGCACCAGTCCAACCCCTGCATCATGGACAACTCGGGCAAGACGCCCCTGGACCTGGCATGCGAGTTTGGCCGGGTCGGGGTAAGTTCTCATGGGGATGGGTGTCCCCAGAGGAGGACTGGGGGGTACAGGGGCACTGTGAGATCCCAGGGGGCGACAGGGGCACTGTGAGGTCTCTGGGAGGGGGACAGGGGCACTGTGAGGTCCCTTGGGAGGGGGACAGGGGCACTGTGAGGTCCCGGGGGGGGACAGGGGCACTGTGAGGTCCCGGGGCAGCTGGAGGGGCACAGGGATGGCCGGCCCTGGGGCAGTTTGGTGCCAGCACCATTGCAGGAGAGCTCTGGCTGCTGGCAGGGGGAGGCAGGGGCCGGGGGCCAGGGGCTGCAGCCCGGGGGCGGCCGAGACGCCCTTGCAGCCCTGCTCCGTCTGTGTTTGCTGAGCCAGGTGGTCCAACTGCTCCTGAACAGCAACATGTGCGCGGCGCTGCTGGAGCCCAAACCGGGGGACACCACCGACCCCAACGGCACCAGCCCGCTGCACCTGGCCGCCAAGAACGGCCACATCGACATCATCCGGTGCGTGCCGCGGGCAGGGGGGGCAGCACCCGCGCCCCCCGTGCCCCCCTGACCCCGCCGTGCCCCGCAGGCTCCTGCTGCAGGCTGGCATCGACATCAACCGGCAGACCAAGGCGGGCACGGCGCTGCACGAGGCCGCGCTCTGCGGCAAAACGGACGTGGTGCGGCTGCTGCTGGATGTAAGGGCCCCCCTCGGCACCCCCAGACGGCCCCAGGCACCCCCAACCCAGCCAGGAAGGGGGGACCCCACAGCTGGGGCTCAGAGCAGCCTGTGCAGCTCTCCCTGGGAGCAGAGCTGAGGGTCCTGGGGGCATGCACCAAGGCTCTGAGGGTCCTGGGGGGATGCACCAAGGCTCTGAGGGTCCTGGGGGCATGCACCAAGGCTCTGAGGGTCCTGCAGGGGATGCACCAAGGCTCTGAGGGTCCTGCAGGGGATGCACCAAGGCTCTGAGGGTCCTGGGGATGCACACTGAGGGGTGAGGGTCGCAAGGGGGGTACACACGAAGGTCTGAGAGCTGTGCCCTCCAGCTGCTGGTCTGCTGGTGGCCTAGGGAGTCCCAGGGGTGGCAGGACGGGGACCAGCCTCCTCCCAATCCCTCTCGGTGCCATTGCAGAGCGGGATCAACGCCCACGTCAGGAACACCTACAACCAGACGGCTCTGGACATCGTCAACCAGTTCACCACCAGCCAGGCCAGCAAGGAGATCAAGCAGATGCTGCGGGGTAGGGGGTCGGAGGGCGCACGGCGGCCGCGCTGGCACGGGGACGCCGGGCTGGGGGTGCCAACTGACCGCCGACGCCCCCGTTCCATCCGCAGACGCCTCCGCAGCCCTGCAGGTCCGGGCCGTCAAGGATTACTGCAACAACTACGACCTGACCAGCCTCAACGTGAAAGCCGGGGACGTCATCACCGTGAGTGCGGCCGGGGGGGCCGGGCACGGCGCGGCGGCGGTGCCAGCCCCCGGCCCGGCCCTGACCTGGCGCGCCCGCAGGTGCTGGAGCAGCACGCGGACGGGCGATGGAAGGGCTGCATCCACGACAACCGCACCGGCAACGACCGCGTGGGATACTTCCCCTCCAGCCTGGTGGAGGCCATAAGCAAACGAACAGGCAAATAACCCCCCCTAGACCCCCAGCCCCGGGGAGCCCATCCTGGCTTGGCGGGGACCGGGCTGTGGGGCCGCAGCGGCCAAGGCAAAGAGGGGTGATGCCCCTCGTGCGTGTGGGGTTGGTGTCCCCGCCGTGGGCACGGGGATGGTGCCCAAAGTGTGTGGGGTCAGCGTCCTCGTGGTGCCTGTGGGGCTGGTGCTCCCATCCAGCGTGCGGGGTCCGCGTTCCTGTGCTGTCTGTGGGGTTGGTGCTGGCAGCCCTGGGGTGTTTGGGGTCAGCCCTGGCTGCCCTTGGGCTGGGGGAGTGTTTGAGGTGCTGGGAGGTTGGTGCATGAGGAGACCCAGGGTGTCACTGAGGTTTGGGGGGACGGGCACGGCAGTGGGGTGGCAGGAGCTGGTGCTCAGGGTCTGTGCGGAGGCTGGGCACACAGAGAGCGTCTTTCCAGCCAGGGCCATCTCAGGGATCGGCCCCTGCTCCCCCACCCTGTGGCTGCCTGTTCCCATCCCCATTGCCATCGTCATCCCTTTAGGCTCCTGGGGGCGTCTGCAGCCCCCTGGGCTGTGCCCTCTGCCAGGAGAGTCCCAATGGGGCTGGTGCCTCTGCAGGCAGCACTGAAAGGCCCCACATCAACCATCTCACCCCTGCCCTGGGACTGGATCCTGGTGGCAGCCACACCATGGGGCCACGGGCAGGGAATGGTGGCACTTGAGCAGCGTCTCAGGAGCCCGGCAGCACAGGTGGCTGCTGGACAACCCACAGCACCCCTGGAGGCACCTGGTGCTGGACAGGCAGGGCCAGAGCCACCCTCCAGGTGTGGGTCGTGTGCCAGTAGCAGAGATGCCATCCATGACTCCTGGGCTGTGCTCTGTGGCTCCTGGGCTGCAGCTGGCCCACGGCAGTGCCAGCCGGGCTGTAGGTTCTGTACCCACCCCACTGGTGGCAGCAGTGTGGGGTGCAGGCGCTGTGTCACAGCTCACCCCTGGACATGGGGGTGGCAGTGCTGCGGCCCCAGCCCGGCCCTGCCTGCAGCCCCACTGCCCTGGGATGGCCCTGCAGGGAGCAGGACCCTCAGCCCGGCTGTGAGAGCCCGTGAGCTGACCCTGGGGCTGTCCCAGGGATGTGTCCGTGCCCTGTGCTGGGCTGTGCCTGTGCTGAGCTCCCGCTGCTGCTCCTCAGCCCTGCTCCGCATCACCTGGGTCCCGGTTCCGGCTTCTCCACGTCCCTTTGGTCGCATTTTTGATTTGCTGCCTTCTCCCCCCTTTCTTTAATTTTCTTTTATTTCCTTTCCTTTTTTTTTTTTTTTTTTCTTTTTTGGCGGCACCGAACGTGCCTCTATTATTTTGATTCTTTTCATTTTGTCTCTTGTTATGTTTTATTATCAGGTTCATGGGAGACTGTAACAATCCCCCAACACTTCCAAAAGATCCCGCTCCCGGCTTACGGGGCTGCTGTGCTAAACGGTGACGCCTCGTCCCATCCGTTCCATTCCCTGCCTCCACCTCCACCTCCACCACCACATTCCCATCAGACTCTTTTCAGTTCCTTTGGCTATCACAGGCTCTCCCCTAGCAGTGCCGACGAGCCGCGTTACGGACAAGGTAGTTCACCGCTCGCTTCGTGCTCTCCATGGATTTTCCTTTCTCTCCCTCTAAAGCGTGTGTCGAGTCCTTTCTCTCTGCTCGGCCTCTCGCCCCCACGGGGGCTGCAGGGCGTGTGTGTGTGTGCATGCAGCGTGTGCATGCGCGTGCATGCGTGCAGCGGGGGCGGCGGGGGCACTCGGGTGGCACGCGCTGCCACTGCTCCCTCCACACCCGCTCCGGGGCTGCTGGCACAGCGCGTGCCCAAGGCACAGCCACCCTCCCCACCCCGGTGTCCCTGTGCTCCTTTCCGGGTGCATGGGCACCCCCATGGCAGGGCTGGCAGCGCAGTGCCGCAGCTCAGTGCCACAGCTCAGTGCCACAGCTCAGTGCCACGGGCTCAGGGACCCTCTGCTGGCCACAGGCTCTCTGCAGGGCCCAGCTCTGAGCAGGTCCTGGCTGTGCACGCAGAGCTGGAAGGGGCTGTGGCTCTGGGGCTTTGCCAGGGGATGCTCCCGGGGCTGGCTCAGCGCAGGCAGAGCCCAGGTGAGCCCTGGGGAGCGTCCCCAGGACACAGGCAGGTGACAGATGCTGCAGGGCTGTGCGTCAGGAGCACCCAGGAGCAGGGATTGCAGGGGTTCTGTCCTCCATGGCTGGGGCCAGGGCTCTTTGCACATGCCCCAGTGGCAGTGCCTAAGGAGGTTGTGTTGGGGGCACTGGGTGGCTCTGCTGGCACCGGGGACAAGGGAGCACTGCTTTGCCCTGGGGCTTTCTCTCCTGCTGGGATCACATGGAGCTGCACCAGCCCAGACTCCTCTTGGTGTCACCGTGGCATGTGCAGCTCAGGGATGTCCCAGCCTGACTTGGTGAGGCTGTTTGTCCCTGCTATGCTCCTTCAGTGACTTTATCACCTGGTACCACCTGTCCCCTGCTATGGCTGGTGCTGTTGGGGCGAGCAGCTCCATGAACAGAACTGGCCAGGTTGGCAGTGGGGTGACAATGTCCCACAGCTGGTGGCGGGGTGGCAGTGCCCCATGGCTGGCAGGACAGTGGTGGGGCCGTGGTGGGGCCGTGGCAGCACTGGCCCTGTAGGGCTGTTGTCCATCTCACCTGATGCTGTTTTCCCCCTGCACTCGGAGCTGGCTGTCCCTGGTGCAAGTGGGACCTGGCAGAGGTGGCCAGCACAGAGAGCTGGTGAGGAGCCATGCCCTGCCCCAGAGGAGGACCAGGTCCTTTCATCCACTGCTGTGTCCCCTGTGTGTCACCTGGGTTTCAGCACCCAGTGTCCCCACAGATGGGTGCAGGCAGCTGCAGGGACATGGCCAGCACGGCCTGGGACAGCGGACGGTGGGGTGGGAACCTTGGTCCCCACTGCCTGAGTTTGCCCAGCTCCCTTTGCTCCCTGCACTGGTCATGTCCCCATCCTGTCCTGTGAAGGGATGGCACAGTCCCTGTCCCTTGTCCAGGCTCTGCCAGGGCACTGGATCACCCCACCATGGGTCTGTCCTGGCTGGCAGCGAGGAGGGGATGCTCTGCACGATGGAGCCCAGGACAGGTCACTGTCACCTCTGCCAGCTTGGGGTGGGACAGGGCCCTAGGATGGCTCTGGCATCCCTGGGCATGGATACAGCCGGGGTCCCCACACCTTCCCTGTGGGGCTGTTCCCACCCCGTCCCTGTGGGGCTGTTCCCACGTGCAGCAGTGCCAGTCCCGGGGCCGTGGTCACCTCCCCGTGCCACAGCCGTGCGAGGCGGGCACAGTGCCACAGGCCTGACAGCCGCTCTCTCTGCTCTGCCACCAAGGGTCCCGCGGGGCCGACATGAGCCCGTCCCACCTGTCCCCGTCGCAGGGCGGATCGGCCACGGCAGCGCCCGCCGAGGAGATCTGGGTGCTGCGGAAACCCTTCGCAGGTACGGCACTGGTGGGACGTGCAGCGCGTGCCAGGACGCGGCGGTGGCTCCGCGGGGCACTGCCACGCCGTGGTGTCCCTAAGAGCGGGGCACAGAGCCGTGACAGCCTCTCCCCTGTGTGCAGGTGGTGACCGCAGCAGCCTGGGCAGCACGGGCAGCGTGGCCTCGGCGCGCAGCTCGGGGAGCGGGCAGAGCGCGGGCAGCGGGGCGCACGCCCTGCACGCCGGCTCCGAGGGCGTCAAGGTAAGGAGAGCCCCGAGGCGGCCGTGCCAGCTGCTGCTGGCTGCACTGTGCAGCGTCTGCTGCCTGCCCGACCTCAGCTGGTGCTTGATAGGGTGCTGTGCAGTGTCATCGATACCCGTGTGCCACCAGCTGCGCTGTCACCAACAGCGGCCACCAGCGTGTCCCCTCCAGCTGGCACCTGAGTGCTGCCTGGGCAACCTGGGCTCAGGCCCTGCAAAACATTCCACAGGTCCATGGGGGCTGCTGTGCCATGTCTCTGCTGCCACTCGCAGGGGCCTCTGCACCATGCTCTGTCCTGCACACACTGCTGCCACCAGCCTGGCACACTGCCACCAATGCATTGCTGCCACTGGCCCAGCACACTGCAACCAGCACCATGCACTGCCACCACCAGCCTGGCACACTGCCACCATGCACTGCTGCCACCAGCACCGCGCTGTCACCAGTGCACTGCCGCCACCAGCATGACACACTGCCAGCAGTGCACAGCTGCCACCATCCTGGCACACTGCCACCAGTGCACTGCTGCCCCTGGCATGGCACACTGCAACCAGCACCATCCACTGCTGCCATTGGAATGCTACACTGCCAGCAGTGCACAGCTGCCACCATCCTGGCACACTGCCACCAGTGCACTGCTGCCCCTGGCATGGCACACTGCAACCAGCACCATCCACTGCTGCCATTGGAATGCTACACTGCCATCAGTGCACTGCTGCCACCAACATGGCACACTGTCACCATACACTGCTGCCACCATCGCTGCACACTGCCCTGCACGCCGCCCTGCCACCACTGCCACGACAGCCCTGCAATGCCCCTGGGCTGTGCCATTCCCTGGCGATGGCACCTGCCAGCCCACCGACCCCAGCACCCGCCAGCCCACATCCCCTGGCACCCTGCCTGCCGTGCCCACACCCCAGCGTGCGCCACGCTGCCAGCCAGGGGGCCTCCGTCCTGCGGGCACAGGGACCCCCAGCCCGCGCCGGCAGCCCGGGCTGGGCATGTGCCAGGCTGGCTTTGGGGCGCGGCGGTGCCGTGGGCTCTGCTGCCGGCAAAGCACCATCTGCTGCTCCCGCTCTCCCCGCTGCCGCCGAAATCTGCTGCAACCCTCCCTGCCCACCCTCGCCCGAGCTGGCAGCACCCGCAGCACCCACGGCACCCACGGCACCCGCGACACCGGCGACACCCGCGACACCCGCGACACGCAGCCCCGGCCCGCCGGCCCCTCCGCCCGCCTCACTGTGCCTGCTCTCCCCCCTTGCCGGGGTGTTTTTCAGCTGCTGGCAACCGTCCTTTCCCAGAAGGCTTCTGCGCAAGAGTGTGCCGTGGGCGATGGGCCGGCCAAGGCGCAGGACATCCCCGCAGGTGCGTGCTGCGGCCGCCCGGCTGCCGGAGCAGGAGGAGCCCTGGCCGTGCCGTGGATCCAGGGATTTGTCTTTTTTTTTATTGCCACGGCACCCGTCGCCAGAAGAAAAACGTGTGGGTAAAAAATGACTCTGTCGCCTTTCGGCTGCTGCCAGGCCTTCTCCTGCCTCGGTTAGTGGGGGCCCGCGGGGGGCGGGGGGCGGCGCGGGGCGGGCAGGGGGGGCACCGCCGCTCCCCGGCCCCTTCCCCTCCCGGGCCCCCCGCCAGCCCTGCTGGAGCCCGAGCGGGGTCACCCCCGCCCCGGCACCGCCGCCGCGCTGGGGGGCCGCGGGAGCACGGCCGCGCCACCGGGGCGCCCACGCCACGGGAGCGGCACCGACCGGGGAGCGGGGGGACAGACGGGAGAGGCACGCGTGGGCGTGGGGGGATGCCCGGAGCTGCCCGGGCCGCGGGCAGGGAGAGGCGGGCAGGGGGATGCGCTCAGGGGAGGGGGCGCGCACATGGAGGGCGGGGGGCACCGGGGAGGGGGCGCAGACGTTGCTAGGGAGAGGGGGAAGCGCTGGAGCCGTGCAGACGCAAGTGGGATGCAGACGGGAGGGAGATGCACACGGCAGAGGGATGCACATGTGAGGAGGATGCCCACGCGAGAGGGATGCAGATGCCCGAAGGATGCACACACAGGGGGGATGCAAACACGGGGAGGATGCACACGCACACACAAACACACACACACACATGGGGGATGCACACACAGGGGGGATGCACACACACACACACACACACACACACACGGAAGATGCAGCTGCTGGCGTGCGGGAAGGGGCTTCTCTTGTACATCCTGATCAGAAACATGAAGGAAAAATTTCAGGGCAGCCCTCCTTACCCTGGAGGGATGCCCGTGGGGGAGCCCAAGGGATGAGCAGCTCCTGCGAGCCTGCCTGGCGGGTGGCAAGGCCAGAGGAGTAGGACCAGAGGATTTTGGGCACAAGAGCCCCTCTGGCTGCTGCCTGGGCTCCACGGACACTGGCTCTGGGGGACAGCTCTGGCTGGGTCCCACTGCTCAGGGCTGTGCAGGGTGCAGCAGCTCTCCTGCCCCTCCCCGAAGAGCAGCACCCTGCTCGGGGCACCGCGGCTGCTCCGGGCTGCTGTGCTGGGCTGGGTGCCCTGTGTGCCCTCCTGTGCCTGCCTTGGCCCTGCCAGCCCGGGGCTGTGGCACCTGCCCAGGGCAGGGCTCGGCTGTCCCTTCCTTCGGCCGGAGCCGGGGCCGCGCTGACCGCCGCCCCTCCGGCAGGTTCGTCGCGGTCGCAGAGCGTGGCCAGCTCCCCCTACGCCCCCCAGCCCCCCGCCGAGCCCCAGCTGAAGAAAATGGAGCCTCCATCAGAGGGGAAGGTGAGCAGGGAGCGCTGGGTGCCGTGGGGAGCGTGGGGTGGGGACGGCTTGGGGGACAGGGGCAGCAGTGGCGGGTCCCCATCCCCAGGGCGGGTCCCCATCCCCAGAGCTGCCCCATCCATCTGTCCCCTCTCTGCAGAGCTCGGAGGCCGTGTACCAGTGGCTCTGCAAGTTCCAGCTGCAGCTCTACGCTCCCAACTTCATCAACGCCGGCTACGACATCACCACCATCAGCAGGATGACGCCGGAGGTGGGGCCGGGGGCGGTGGGAGGGAGGCGCGGCCGGAGCAGGGCGGCACTGACCCCCCTCTCTGCCCCAGGACCTCACGGCCATCGGGGTCACCAAGCCGGGCCACAGGAAGAAGATCGCCTCCGAGATCAACAACCTCAGCATCCCCGAGTGGCTGCCCGAGTACAAACCGGTGAGGGCCGTGCGGGGCCAGGGGGACAGAAGCCACAGCCACGGTGGCAACGAGTCCCGTCCTGTCTTTCGGGGGAGGGTGGCACTGGACAAGGGTGGAGCTGGCTCCATGGTCCCAGAGCTGCCCATGTTCCGTCCCGGCAGCTCCCCAGGGCCCATCGGGCTGCTGCCAGTTGTCCTCCCTGTGGATGTGGCACTGTGACACCCCTCCTGCCCCAATGTCTGGGCACAGTGAGAGGCTTCCCATGGGAACAGGGCTGGCAATGGGCCAGGATGCTTGTGGGGCACAGGGACAGCACAGGGACAGGGAGAGTCCCCTGGGGCTGCGATCCCTGAGCAAGATGGGCTCTCCTGTGTGCCGTGGGTGCCTGGGTGGCAGGGCCAGACCCCGCTGCCAGCTCCTGATCCATGCCCTGCACCCTCCCCAGGCCAACCTGGCGTTGTGGCTCTCCATGATCGGCCTGTCCCAGTACTACAAGGTGCTGGTGGAGAACGGCTACGAGAACATCGACTTCATCACCGACATCACCTGGGAGGACCTGCAGGAGATCGGCATCACCAAGCTGGGTAAGGCCCCGCGCGCGGCGCTGCCCACGGTGCCCTTGGCGGTGACGCTGATGGCATGTGCCGCCCGCAGGCCACCAGAAGAAGCTGATGCTGGCGGTGAAGAAGCTGGCGGAGCTGCAGCGAGCCGAGCTGGGCAAGTACGAGCCGGGCACGCTGAAGAGGAAGGCGTCGGGGCCGAGCCCAGAGGTGCTGGCCATCGAGTCCCCGCCGCCGGAGCCGCCCGAGTGCCAGTCGCCCAAGATGACCACGTTCCAGGACAGCGAGCTCAGCAGCGAGCTGCAGGTGGCCATAACGGGCGAAGGCCCCGAGGAGGCCCCCGAGAAGGCGCCGAACCCCGCGGGCCCCGCTTACCGCTCGCCGCCGGGGCTGGGCGGCCGCGCCCGGGGGATGAGCAGCTCGCAGGAGCTGCTGGGGGACGGCCCGCGGGGCCCGCCCGCCGCCGCCATCTCCAAGAGCCAGGAGTACCTGGCGGAGGGGGCCGGGGAGAGCCCCCCCGCGCCGGCCAAGGAGAGCCGCCCGCCCCGGCACGGGCACCCCGTGAAGCGCGCCAGCGTGCCCCCGGTGCCCGGCAAGCCCCGGCAGCCCTTCCCCGCCTCTGCCGGGCAGCTGACGCCGCCGCAGACCCCCGGCAAGGCGCGGCCCTCGTCCCCGCAAGGCCCGGCGGCCCCGCACGCCACGGCCAAGGTGAAGCCCACCCCGCAGCTGCTGCCGCCCGGCGAGCGCCCGGCCTCGCCCCGCTCCCTGCCCCAGTCGCCCACGCACCGCGGCTTCGCCTACGTCCTGCCGCAGCCCGCCGAGGGCGAGGCGGCGCCGCCGGGGGTGCCCGTGCTGCCCGTCTCGGTGCCCGTGCTGTGCCTGCCGCCCGCGGGCGAGGGCGAGGAGGAGCCGGGCAGGCCGAAGAAGCGGGCGCACAGCCTGAACCGCTACGCCGCCTCCGACAGCGAGCAGGAGCGGGACGAGCTGCTGGTGCCGGACGCGGGGCCCTACGCCACCGTGCAGCGCCGCGTGGGCCGCAGCCACTCGGTGCGGGCCCCCGCCGGCGGCGACAAGAACGTCAATCGCAGCCAGTCCTTCGCCGTCCGGCCCAAGAAGAAGGGACCCCCGCCGCCCCCTCCCAAGCGCTCCAGCTCCGCCATCTCCAGCGCCGGCATGGCCGAGGACTTCCCCAAGGAGGGTGAGGGCGAAGCGGCCGTGGGAGCCCCGAGCGCCGAGGGCGAGGGCCGCCGGGAGCAGCGGCGGGCGAGCGACCTGGGCGGCAGCGTGGACACGGGCAGCGCCGGCAGCGTGCGCAGCATCGCGGCCATGCTGGAGATGTCGTCCATCGGCGGCGGGGCCCGCGCCCTGGCGCTGCAGAAGCCGCACGTGGCAGCCGGGCCGGGGCCGGCGCCGGCCAAGGCGCCCGAGGGTTACTACCTACAGCCCGGGCCGCCGCCGGGCAGCCCCGACCGCGCCCGCGTGGCCACCGTGCTGGCCACCGTCAAGCACAAGGAGGCCATCGGGCTGGACGGGGAGGTGGTGAACCGGCGCCGGACCATCAGCGGCCCCGTCACCGGGCTGGTGGCAGCCGCCCGCCGAGAGCGCGCCGACAGCGTGCGGTCGGAGGCGGCCGCCGACGGCCCCGGCGAGCGGCTGCGGGTGGAACGCGGCGGCTCCCCCGACGGCATCCCCTTCGCCGAGGACGGCACCCTCACCATCAAGCAGCGGCCGCGGCCCCTGGGGCCGGCCCGCGGGGAGACGGGCGAGGGGCTGTCCCCGGCCCACCGCCACGGGGACCTGGCCAAGGTGGAGGCCAGCGCCACGCTCAAGCGGCGGATTCGGGCCAGGCAGAGCCAGCAGGACGGCGTCCGCTTCGTCCTCACCGAGTCCGACACCGTCAAGCGCCGGCCCAAAGCAAAGGACAAGGAGCCAGCGCTGGAGCCGACCACGCTCGCCGTGTACCAGAACGGCACCGGCACCGTGAAGCGGCGGCCGGCCTCGGAGCTGAGCGGGGCCGAGCCGCCGCCCGCCCCGCCGCCCGCCGCCCGCCCCGACGGCCCCGAGTTCGCCCCGCCGCCCGCCGAGCCCAAGAAGCCCTTCAAACCGCCGGTGTCTCCCAAGCCCGTGCTGACGCAGCCGCCGCAGAAGATGCCCGGCCCGCCCGTGCCCGTCCCCAAAAAGGTGCCCATCCCGAGCCCCGGCAGCCCAGGTAGGTGCCCCGCCAGCCCCCGGGACGGGCGCTCCGCGGGGCGGACGCCGGGGGTCGCAGCCGGCCCCGCCGCCCTCCTGCCCCTCTCCTTTCTCTCCGCAGAGGTGAAGCGGGTCCATGGCACGCCGCCCCCCGTGTCCCCCAAGCCCACGCCGCCCCCCACGGCGCCCAAGCCCCCCAAGCCCCACGCCGCCATCCAGTCGGTGAGCGCCAGCTCCACGCCGGCGCCGTCGCCGGCCCGGCAGCTGAGCCCCGCGGGCAAGCCCTCGAGCACGCCGCCCTCGCTCTGCTCCAGCCCCGCCAAGCCCCTGTCGCCCGGCGCGCAGCCCCAGCAGGTGCCCGTGAAGCCGCCCCGCTCCACCATCGCCAGCCCGTCCGTGGACAGCGGCGGCCCCGAGCTGGCGCAGCAGAAGCTGGAGGAGACGAGCGCGTCCCTGGCGGCCGCGCTGCAGGCCGTGGAGGAGAAGATCAAGCAGGAGGACAGTCAGGCGGCAGAGTAAGGGGGTGCAGGGGTGGGGTGTGGGCCCCAGGAGGGTGTGAGGCCACTCGGTGCCACCGAGCACAGCAAGCCATAAGGAGCATGCACAGGGATCAGGCTGTGACGCCACGGTGGGAGTGAGGTGGTGCTGGGGGACACTGGTGGGGCACCAGGGGACCCTGGCTGGAACTGCCCTGGGGAGGTGACACTGAAGGTCATCTGGAGCAGCATGGGCAAGGGTGGCATGTGGGTGCCCTGGGGCCTATCTTGGAGAGGGGACACAGGAGACATGGAGGTTGAACACCGTGCCACGGCACTGGGAACACAGTGCTGGGCACCGCAGCACAAAGGGGCAGGAGGGCCGTGCCATGGGGCCCAGGGGACTTGTGCCCTGTCCCCATACCATGCCCTGCCCTGACCCGTCTCTGTCACTCTCCAGCTCGGCCGTGGAGTCGAAGAGCACCGTGAGCATCCTGGACGACATCGGCAGCATGTTCGACGACCTGGCGGACCAGCTGGATGCCATGCTGGAGTGAGTGAGGGGCGCCAGGGCCCCGAGAACCTCAGGGCTTACGTGGGCACAAGGGCACAACGATCCACGACCCCCCGGCCCCGCCGCCCTCCCCCCGTCCCCTTTGTACAGCCGTCCCCTCCCGGACATCCCGTCCCTCGGGGTTTGCACAAAGAAGAAGATACCTCAGGATTGTGCTCACGGACTCGGCGCCGGCTCCGGCAGGACTCCCTTTTGCAGAAGCAAAAAACAAACGAACAAAAACCACAGAAATAAAACCCGACAGAAGAAACAAAGCAACACAAAGCTCCGCACCGGGGCTCGGGGGGCTCGGGGCTGACCCTGGCAGCCGTGGTGCCGCGGGTCACCGCCGCCCGAATGTAGCACAAGCCCTGCCCGGTGGCTCTGCCAGCCGCGTGTCACCGACGGCGTTTGCTGGTGGCGGGGCCGGGCGGGCAAATGCACTTGGGTTTCTTTGCTCCGTTTTTAATTTTGATTTTTAAACTTTGTTTTCTTTCTCGGTCGGCGTTGGCGGGGGCGGGCAAGGCTGGCGGTGGCCCTGGGGGCAGCGGGACGTGCCCCTGCCCGGCCCCTCCCCGCCTGGGGACAGGACGGTGATAAGCTATTAAAAAAAAAAAAAGTATTAATTTATTGGAGGGGAAAAAAAAATAAAAAAAAAAAGGATATAAAGCAGATTTCCCCCAACCCCAAAATAATAAAAAAGAAATAAACTTTAACAAATATATATTTAAAAGATTTAAAAATATTAGCAATTATATATAAAGCAGTTTAAAAGAAATCAAGAGAAAACTGGATTTTAGCTTGAGAAAAACTATTAGATTATACTAAGCTGTGTGTCTTGTGGCAAACTCATTCTAAGAGTAGCACAATATTTACCTTTTCTCTGGGTGGAAGGTACGTGCGAGCGGTTCTGGTCGGGTTTTCCGTTGGGATTCAGTGTCGCGTCTTTCTTTTTCCACCGTTACGAACTCAAAGGATGTGCCTTGTTTTATGGAGGTTTTTGTTAATTCTTACACCGGAGGTGTTTCATTTCTTTTGGAGTGTCTTCAGGTTTGGTTCGGTTTCTTTTCCTCGCTTTTGCTGTCGGTCTGTGTCTGGGTGCGTGTGGGTGTGCGTGGGTGTGCACGCGGGGTGCGTGTGCCCGGCGCGTCCCACGGGATGCGCCGCTGTATATTCCTGTACAAACCGGAGTTGGAGTCTGGTTCAGTCGCTTGAGTCCTGATGAATGCATTTTTTGCTTGTGGTTTCCAAACAGAAGTGTTGCTGTTCCTTTCTTTCTCTCGAGACGTGGAGTGGTCTCTCCCTCCTTCCCTCTCCCCCCCTGCCCTGTCTCCCCCAGTCTCTCCTGTTGTGGTCGCTGATCCAGATGTGTTTGGCACAACTTTGAAATTTCTTTTGAAAAAAACAAAAAACCAACAAAACACAAAAAAAAAAAGACTTTAAAAATAATTTAAAAAAATAAATAAATCACCCGCCTGAAAATATCTGTTGAAAAGAAAAAAAAATATGTATCTAAAAAAAAATCCATAAAGTTCTACATGATGGATATATACATATATATATTTTTTATGATTAAGTTATGGACTCTGTATCGTATCCCATCTGTCCAGCTCTGCATCTTGGTGCTGCTCCCTGCTCTTCTGTGCTTAGATTTCACCTCTACTCGTCTTTATTCTTCCTATTCTGAATTGTAGATGGCTCGTGGTGCTGTGAAGACGTTTGCTCCTATACCAAGTCTGGCAACAAATATTTAAACAAAAATAAAAAAATAAAACCCCTGCCGGGCTGCCACCACTGTTTGTGTCCCCAAGCCTTCCTGAGTCCTCGTGGCGTGCTGGGTGTTTGTGCTGCACAGTCTGAGGGCACCCCTGGGTGTCTCTGTGGGGTGCTGGGGCCTGGCTGGGACCTGTTCCCTGTGGAGTGTAGGGCCCAGGCACTTCAATTTTCACCCCACGGGGCCAGTGCTGGCTGCTGGCTCCCTGCAATAACTCACACCGGGCAGGAACAACTCTTTCTGCTTTTATTGTCAATGAAGAAATAATCAAATCTATATTACAATCTTAAAAACAGTAGAAAATGTGAGTAAAAATGCAACGGAGGCTTTTTGTCTTTAATGTGGAGACCATTATTACAGGGTGGTGAACAATGGGCTTGTGGAACTTGATTTGAGAACTAGCTGTGGCAATAAAAATCGTACCTGGCTACTCAAGGAAACACCTCTTCCCAGCTGGATCGGCCCGGCGCCTTGGCAGTAAATTAAATACTAGAGACAGACAGGGGTCGGGTGCCCACCCAGGGTACGGCCTAAAGCTCAGTCCTGCCACAGACAGGGGCCCAGCCCGTCCCCACAGGACACACGGATCTGCCCAGTCCTGGCACTGGCACTGAGCCCCCAGGCCCAGTGTCACCCCAGCGCCAGCCTGGGGGTGTCCCCAGCTGGGGGGACACAGGCAGAGGAGGGCACTGGCACTGGAAGAGCTTCCTCTTTTCCATCATCTGGGGCAATCTGAGGGAACACCTGGAGCGTCCGTGGGGCAGAGCCGTCCGCAGAGCCGCCGGCCGAGGGGCAGCAGCAGCAGGCAGTGGTTGGTGCAGGAGGAGCTGCAGCAGTCGTTTCAGTGGTGTGGTCACCCGCAGGCCGATGGAGGGGAGAGTTTTTGGTCTTTCAGTGTGCAGGACTCGTGTGACGCTCTCGTTAGCACGTCCAGACCTGCGGACAGACGATGGCACCGCAGGCAGTGACTCCTGAGCAGCCCTGTGGGCTTCTCCTCATCCCCACAGAGCTTCCCTCTGCACTGCCAGCATCCACAACACTGTCAGGAGAGAAACCTCCTGCCCCTGGAGAACCATCCCCTTGTTTCAGAGAATCCCAGAATCGTTAAGGTTGGAAATGACCTCCAAGATCATCGTATCCAACCTGTGACTGATCCCTACCTTGTCACCCAGCCCAGAGCACTGAGTGCCACCTCCAGGATGAGGACTCCACCACCTCCCTGGACAGCCCCTTCCCTAGCAACTCTTTCCATGAACAAATTCTTCCTGATGTCCAACCGGAACCTCCCCTGGCCCAGTTGGAGGTTATGTCCTCTTGTCTGGTCACTTGTTCCCTGGCAGCAGAGCTGAACCCTCACCTGTCCCCACCCCTCCTGTCACTCTAACTCCTAACTCATTTAATGCCCCAACTCCAGCCCTGACTGAGCCCAGACCAGCAGGAGCAGCCTGAGCAGACCCACCTTGACAGTGCTGTCCACGGCACCGGAGAAGAGGCGGCCGCGGGACACGGCCAGGGCGGTGACACTGCCCTGGTGGCGCAGCAGGGTCTGGGTGCAGATCATGTTGTCCATGCTCCACACCTGCGGGGACACACGGGGAGATGAGCCCAGCACAGCCCGGAGCACCACGAGGGACAGGGATGCTGCATGTCCCGGGTGACACGGGTGACACGGGTGACACACAGAGGCCCCTGGGGTTCCCGCCACCCTTCCCTCGGGGCCCCTGGGCTGTCTCAGACCCTGTGTCCAGCCCCACACGCGGCCCCACACGCACCCTGAGCGAGCGGTCGTAGGACGCGCTGAAGACTTTGGTTTGATCGGGCGTGGAGATGACGGCGAGGGCGTAGACCGTGCCCACGTGCCCGGTCAGCGTGCGCACCTGCTCCTTGGTCTCGATGTCCCACACCTGTGGGGACAGCTGGGCTTGGGCATCACGCTGTGCTGAGGCCACCCAGCTCCCCTCTGGGAGCTGCTCCTGCCTCCATGCACAGTGCCAGGGGGGTGCTGTGCCCGAGGGGATGAGCAGAGCCAGGTGCCCATGCCATACGTGGATCAGGTTCCCCTGTGCCCATCCCCAAGCCCTGTGCCCATCCCCAGGCCCTGTGCCCGTGCCATACGTGGATGAGGTTCCCCTGTGCCCATCCCCAGGCCCTCTGCCCGTGCCATACGTGGATGAGGTTCCCCTGTGCCCATCCCCAGGCCCTGTGCCCATCCCCAGGCCCTGTGCCCGTGCCATACGTGGATGAGGTTCTCGTAGGTGCCACACACGATGTGGTGGTTGGTCACGGCGATGGAGTAGACGCTGCCTCCCGACGTCTGCAGCACGTGCACACACTCCAGGTTCCGGATGTCCCAGATCTGGGAGAGATGGAGCAGAGGCAGGATGAGACCCTTCTCCCAGGGGAGATCCCTTGCAGCCATTCTGCCATGCACAGAGCCAGCCTGGCTCCCCGTGGGCCCAGATCACACCTTTAGGGACCACCCTATCCAGCTGGGAACGTTCAGCACTGCGGAGCAAATCCCTGTTATCTTATTTAGCTGCCCAACTTTAAATATCCAAGCTGGAAAGGTTGTGTGGAGACTTCACACCCTCTGTGTGTGACTGCACACACAGCCCAGTCCTTGATAGCACTAAAACCCAACGCAGACAAATTAACAGAGATTCATTAACCCTGAGAAGGGCAACTTCCAATTTTCCTGTGTCCCCCAGACAGCTGACCCCTGAGAGGTGACCTGTTCATCAGAACCTGAGCCAGCACAGAGGAGGGAGGGCACTGGGAACCCTCACACGGATTCATGGTCGCTCTGCAGCCAGGCAGTGACCTTCCCCCGTTATCAGCAGGAGTGTCAGGGCAGATAAGGCTGCAGCAGCCTCGAGGCGCCAGGGCTGAGGCCCCAGTTTGTCCCAGGGAGCCTCCCCAGCAGCTCCCAAAGCCCAGAGACGCAATCAGCACAGGAAAACCCCACGTGTCAGCAGTGCTCTCACATCCCAGCAGCTGCCTCAGGTGCTGCTGCCCCAGCGCAGAGCCCAGAGAGGGACAGGGAGAGGGGCTCAGGGTGCCCCCAGTGCTGAGTCCCACCTTGATGGTCTGGTAGGATCCACTGTACAGGTAGTTCTGGGAAGCCACCAGCGCTCGAACCCAGTGGTTGAGACCTGTCAGCTCCTTCTTCAGCTTGAGCTCAGTTCCCACAATATCCCACACCTGTGGAAAGCAGGGGCACACACAGGGGGAGGAAGCTCAGTGGGGCTGGGCAGGACACAGCAGTGCCCACGCTCCCTCACAGCCCTTGTGGGGATCCTTGTGCCAGCTCTCCTGCCTGATGGGAGCTGCCTGATCCCACTGACTTGCAGTTAAAACGCAGAAACTGCTGAGCAAGCACATTCCCTGAGGGAGCCAGCCTGGAGCCTGCATTACTGCTGGCAGAGACCCTTCCCCAGCAGAGCCACACTGCAAAGCCCAAAGCACAGCTGCAGCAAGGAACTGCCCTGCACTTCCCCTGCCACCCTGGCACACAGGGACTGGCAGAGCTCACTCCCCCCACTCTGAGCCTGCCTGCCTCATTGGCAGCAAGTGGCCAGGCATGACAAACCCAAAAGGCCCCAAATTCTCCTTGTGCTGTGTGGCTGCTCCAGCCTTGAGCCCTCTCCAGAGCTGAAGCACTCCAGGCCCCAGATAAAGAAAAGAGCACAGTCCTCTTACAGATGGACGGGCCCATAAGCTGTCTCACCGGGAGCTGGAAGCACAACCACAGGAATCTAGCCAAGGCTTTAAAGGGCAGCCTGAAAAGCTGTTTCTGGTTTCTGCATGTTTTAGGTAGGGAATGCAGACTCAAGATCCTTTGGAGGTGGTTTCAAAACAGACAGCCTGGATCTGCAGCCAGTTCTGGAGCCCAGACACAATTCTCAATAGTCTGGGCAGGTCTGTTGGGGGCCTGAGGACACACACGCTCAGGAACTGCCAGGATACTGTGCAGCTGCAGCCTCAGGTTTAGAGCTGGAAGAAATACAGTGCTTCTGCAGCCAGAGAACAGCTTTCCCTTGAGCACAGAGCAAGGCTAAACCTCTGCAGTGCTGGCTGCCCTGTGGCTCAGGAGACCTTAGCAACAAGGCCACCCACAGCTCAAAAATGGCATTTCCTTCCTCTTTGGACACTTCTGCCTCAGAGTTTGTGTCCCTGGTCCCCAAGCAGCCCCAGAGGAGCCCTGGAGCTGCACCTTGATGGCTTTGAGGGAGCCACTGAAGAGCATGTTGTGTGAGGAGACCAAAGTGCAAACAGGATTGTCGTGCGCTCGGATCGTGTTCACCTTCTGCAGGTTCTGAATATCCCAGACCTAAAACAAGAATCATGGAATGGCTTAGGAGGGAAAAGCCCTCTAAGATCACTGTCAAGCCCACCAAAGCAGAGCCCATGAGGGGCTGGGCAGGCTGCCCTGCCCCAGCCCAGAGCACCAGCCCCCTGCTGCCAGGGAGGAGCTGGGAGTGGGAAACGCAGCCTGCAGGAAAGCCCCAAGCCCACCCCAGGGGTGGGTCCAGCACAGGAGGGTTCTCAGTGCCCCCTGGCAGAGGAGGGGCAGTCCCTGCTGCTGTGGGTGCCCTGTACTCACGATGATGGTGCAGTCAGCAGAGCCACTGTACAGCTTGTTCCTGCAATGACACGAGGGGGTCACCGAGGGACAGTGCCATGGCACAGGCAGGACACAGGATGGGGAGTGTGAGGGCATGCTCAGGGGTGCCAGGGCTGTCCCCACTCTCCCCAGGGACGGGTGCCCCTCCTCACTCACCCCTGGATGCAGAGAGCCAGCACAATTCCATCGTGACCCTCCAGGGTCTTTTGGCACTTGTACGTGGTACAGGTATCCCACACCTAACAGAGAACACGGGGCTGGAGCCTGGGCAGCATGGCAGCAGCCAGAGGAGGAAACAGGCTGCCTGGCACCTGGGCACTGCCTGGCACCTCAGCACTCAGTGCCTGGCAGCTCCCAGCCCTGCAGGCCTGGCTAGCACAGGGAAAGGGCTGCAGAGGGCCAGGCTGAAGCTAATGAGACACAGGCCAGCAGCTGCTCCAGCTCTGCTCCCTCAGCCCAGGCCAGCACCACACTCTGACACAGGAGCAGCTCTCAGGCTCCTGCTGCAGCACTTCCCACCCATGCCAGGGCTCCAGTGGCACAGCAGAGCTTCCCCTGCCACTGCAGAGGCTTTTCCCTGAGCACACAGGGAGGAATCCTCTCTCAGGAGGAATGTGGTGCCCAGAGCAGAGCAGGGGAGAATCTGCTCTCCAGCCCTAATGTACAGCAATATCCATTTCCCTCCACATGGCTCTATAACCAAGGAAGCTGAAGCACAGCTCTGCTCCTGGCTGGGTCAGCTGTGGCAGCCATGGTGTCCCCAGCCTGGCCAGCAGCCACCACAGTGACACTGGGCAGGGCTGCTGAGGCTGCACTGGGGCAGTGCTGTCAGTCTGAGCTACTGAAAACAGGACAAAGGAAAACAAACATGCCATAAAAAACAGGGAAAGGACACATCGGATCAGGGACAAATGTTTTGTTCAAAGATGACTTTTTATGACAAAGGAACATAAAATCAGAAGCTGAAATAGTCCTGAATACCCTAAATGCCACATAAAGCAAAACCAGCAGCTGCAGGAATGAGATTCTAATCTTGGCCTTGCAAAGATCTCTGCTTGTCTCTCAATTTCACTAGCACATAATGTTTCCTTGCAGATAATTTTGTCCAGCTATAATCATAAAGAATCATTTGATTCTTGGGAGGAAACTTTAGGAAGCAACATCCACCCACCCCACAAATGAACTCAGCTTCTGTTCCACGTGCAAATGCAGAAGGGGCATGGAAGAGGGAAGCTCTTACCTTAATGGTTTTGTCTGAGGAACCACTGAAGAGCAAGTCTCCTATGGAGTACACACACAGACACCACACGGGGCCCTGGTGGCCCACAAAGGTCCCCTTGCACTTGAAGATCTGCTGAGGATCATAGGCTGCAGAGAGGAGAGCCAGGTGAGGGAGGGAGGGCAGTGCTGCTGCCCTGCACAGCTCTGAGAGCAGCCAGGAGGGCTCCCTGGGCTCCCCACACCCAGCCCAGGCCACAGTGGGGATACTCACATCCAAGGATGCCCATGTTGAGCCGAGCATTGATGTGGGAGAGCTCGTCCTGAAACACACAACAGGCTGTGTGAGCTGTGGGGCCTTCCAGGCCAGCGTGGCCGGACATGGATTTAGGACTGTCCCCTCCACTGCTCCAACCCCTCTTGTCTTTGTGACTCCCACAGGGCCCTTCCTGAGCAGCCAACTCATCCCCTGAGGCCATCAAAGAGGTCTCTGCTCTACTCTGTGACTGCCACATCCCTCTGTCACCTCCCTCCAGAGGCCACAGGGCTCTGACAGCACCTCACACCAGCACTAAACTCTCAGTACTCAGAGAGGCCCAGAAATACCTCTCAGAATACACTGTCCTGTCCTCACTCTGCAATTCCCCACACTGCTTGGATCTGCCCATCTCCCTGCTTTCTGGGGACAATGCCCTGTAAAAGGCCCAGGCTTTGGAGCAGAAGGCTCTCCCCAGAGGCTCCCCCCACTGCAGGGAAGCCCAGGCAGGGGCAGAGCCAGGTAACCCCAGCCCAGGGTCCCTCCTCACGTTCAGCATGGAGGCGTCCCTGCGGAATTCCATCAGGTCCTCGCTCAGCTTGCTCTGGTTCTCATCCAGCACATCTGTGAGACAGGGACAGGCCCACAGTCACTGCAGAGCCACTGCTGGCACCCCAGGGAACAGGCAGAGGGCACCCACTGCCATCAGCAGGGAGAGCAGCCTGGGAACACGCCGCTGCCATCAGCAGGGAGAGCAGCCCTGTAATGCAGCACCCAAGGGCAGCTCTGAGCACACAGCTCGTGTGCTGCACACTCACCAAACTTCAGCTCCAGGTTCTTCTCCAGCTGGTCGATTTTCTCCGAGAGCTTGCCCAGCATGGAGCGCAGGAAGGCGATCTCCTGGTCCTTCTGGGCCATGGCCACCTGCATCTCGTGGAAGCGATCGTCCGTCTGCTGCAGGAACTCCTTCAGCCCCTCGAACTTGCACGTTTCCAGGTGGGTCTCGTAGGTGTCCTGGTTCCCTATGAATGCACACCTGGGGGAAGGCAGGTGCTGGCTGGAGCAGGGCTCTCCTGGAGACTCCTGGCTCAGCCCATGTGGGTCCCCAGCTGTCCTGCTCCTCCTGCCAGCAGCAGGGATTCTGTGGTTCCTGATCCTTCAAAGGGTGGACTTGATCATCGGGGAGGTCCTTTCCAGTGTTAATGATTCTGTGATCCTGCTGGGAGAGGCAACTGCAGGACAAGAGAGGCCAAGCAGCTCCCGCTCTTCCAGCCAGGGCACTGGCCCCAAACTGCACTGTCTGTCTGGGAAGTTGCAAGGAAAAGCAGATCTTGGGCAGGAGACAGAGGGTGGTGTCAGTTTGTTGGGCTCACCAGGAGCCATCAAAACCAGTGGAAAAAACTGCAGCTGACCTCAGCAGATGCTGCCTTGGGCCTGCAGCATGGCACAGAGTCAGGGCTGCTCTGCCAGGACTTGCCTTGCTCTGCCTCTGCCAAGACATGGCTCAGAATCATGGAATCACAGAACTGCTGAGGTTGGAAAACACCTCTAAGATCATCGAGTGCGTCTGTGCCCCAAGGCCACCACTAACCCATGTCCCCAAGTGCCACATCTACATGGCATTTAAATCCCCTGGGGATGGGCACTCCTCCACTGCCCTGTGCCAGTGACGGAAGAACTTTCTGTGAACTCTCCCTGCAACAGTAAACCCAAGCAGGGGCTGCCCTGGGGCTCGGGTGACGGGGAACCCTCTGGGGTGGATCAGCACTTCCCTTGTCTGGGACAAGGCCTGGCTGGCAAGACACAGCCATGGTGCTCAAATTACTCTTGTTTTCATCTCCCTCTCCTCGTGCTCTGACTCCTCCAGCTCTTCTGCCTGTGCACTCACCCTCCTCACCCTCCTCCTCACCATGACCTGCCTGTTCCCACCCCGAGGCTCCAGGGCTGCCTCCTGCCACCCCTGGAACCCCCAGCTCAGCCTCAGGCCAATGCAGAGCACCGAGGAGAGCTGCTCAGAGACTCAGGCCACCCCAAGGCTGCAGCAGGCAAAAGCAGCTCAGTCATGAGCTCAGTGCAGTTCCCCACCCCAAAGCATCAGCTCCTTACCCGTATTTGGAGTGGGGACACTTGATGTGCTCACACTCCTTCAGGTGAGCCTCCAGGTTCATTTTGAGGAGGGGAGGGCAGCTGGGGTTGTTGGGGCAGCGCACGGGCCTGTAATCACAGCTGCTCTCATGATCCCTGTGCACGGAGAGAAACAAAGGCAGGAAAATCAGCAACGAGCAAAAATTATTGGGAACAACACAGATCCTCAGGAGAGGAGCAAACCAGCCCTGGGAGGCTGTCAGATGATCCAAAGCCCCCTGCTCTGAGGCTGCAATTCCAGCTTTAAGTTCTCATTTGGCCAGAAAATTGAGAGTAATAATAGGCCACATTTTCACAGGGCACATCTACTTCTGCAGCTGATGGGCTGAGCCTTCAGCCAGCCATCAGCAACGGACAAGGAAAACAGGGATGGGGAGGGAGATAGATTTCAAATTCATAGGATATAATGAAGATAACAAAAAGAATCCCAAGTTCTCTACTTGACCTCAGCCATGGAGTTTCATCCCAGATGTGAGATGGTTGTTCTCAATGCACCCCCTGTCCCAGTGCTGCCACTCAGGGAGCAGAAAACAGTGTGCTCCTTCTGACACCAGCCCTGAGCTGTCCCCTGAAGCCACCCTGCCCATTTCCCTGGCACAGCGAGACAGAGCAGTGTTGGCAGGGGCTGCATGGCCCTGGAGCCACGGGGCAGCTTGGGCAGGCTGGGCTGGCACAGCCCCGGAGCTGCAGGGCAGCTTGGGCAGGCTGGGCCGGCACAGCCCCGGAGCTGCAGGGCATGCCAGGCTGGCAGTGCCCTGGAGCCACATGGCAGGCTGGGCTGGCAGTGCCCTCTCCCTGGAGAGGATCCTGGAAGGAGCACTCACTTCCTGGCACTGAGTTTGATGGTGAAGGGGCAGCCCCGGGGGTCCACCTCGAAGGCAGGGCTCTTGCTGCTGGCGGCAGGCCGGCAGCCGTACTTGCAGTGGATGAACAGCTCCCCGATCTGCTCGGCCACCGCGATGTTGTTCACCACCACCGTCAGCTTGGCGTTGTCCACAGGGCACTTCTCTGCCAGGGAGGGAAGGATGGCACAGTCACTGAGGGCTGACACAGGGCACTGGCGTCTGCCAGAGCCCTTGCGTGGAAATTGTGGTTTGTGCTTTCCCAGGTGGGGTCAGCCAAGTCCCAGGTGAGTGGCCATGGAAAGAGCCAGGAATATTCACCAGGAATATGCCAGCCATCGTCTTTGGTTGTCTCGGAGTGTGGGAAAGTTACAGTTTATGTCAATGCATAATGACTGAGGGAGCTGCCAGTGAAAGGAGCCCACACTGATGCTTTGTGCTGGCTGAAGGGCGAGTGTTCACAGGCAGTGAGCACCAATCACCAGATCCCCCAGCCATAACCTGCTCCTCACCCAGGCCTGGGCTCAGCTCCTGCTGCCAGCAACCATTGAAACCCAGGATCCTTCAGCTTGTAAAACACCTCCAAGATCATCGAGTCCAAGCCTTGGACTGATCACCACCTCATTAACTGAGCTCTGCCACATCCAGCTGTTCATGGAACACTCCAGGCATGGGGATTGCAATCGCAAAGCCTTTTGCCATAAATCTGTGGGCTGGGGTTGATATAGCAGAGCACAGTGAGGGGATTAACATGCAAAGCAGAGGGACCTCTTGTGTGTGGAACACAAAAATCTCAAGGCAGAAAGAGCTGCTGCTTTGCAGGACTCCCCAGGGAGCCTCCTCAGGGCTCACTGTTCTGGTAATGCCAATGGCTTGGCTCTGTGCTGAACAACAGCTTGCCAAGAGGGCTTGTGCCAAAAAAAGTCTTTTCTTTGCAGCCAGAGTCCAACCCAAGTGGGAGCTGGTTAGCCCAGGCCAGCAGCCAGGAGCTTGGGCTCTCCCAGGGCTCTGGAAGAGCTGGGCGAGCTAAAGCAGCTCAGTGGGGCTCAGTCAGGGGCCAGAGCCCTGGCACTGAGGGGATGGAGACAAGGAATTGATGCCAAACGTGGCCCCTGCTTCTTTATCCAGGCAGCCACAGAAAGCTTTCAGTTTGAAATCAGTGGGTCAGCTCTGGGCGAGACATGCATTATCCTGGGATTATCCAGTGCATTTTCCAGGATCTGAGAACATCCTGTGCCCAGCCCATGCTCCAGAGTGCACCACTGGCCCCCAGCCCCTCACTGCTGCAGTGTCACATCCACTGACAGCTTGTTTTAAGCCCTGTGGACATTTTTCTGCAGGTTTCTCTTCAGGTGAAAGCAAATCAACCAGGAAATAAGTGTGTTCTGGCTGCATCACACAAGAACAGCTCTGTACTCACCAGATGTTAAGGCACATCTCCTGCAAAACGTGTGCTGTGGAGACAGAGAGCAACAGCAGCGTCAGCGTAAAACCAGAGGGCAAATGATTCCCTGTGGCTGCCCCTGGGAAAGGGGGGACACAGCACAGCCTGGGCTCAGAGCCTCAGCAGCTGCTCTGCGTGTGCTAGCCCAGGGCAAACCCCAGCTGCTTGCTCAGGAGGAAGCACAGGTCCCAAACACACAGTTTGGAGCTTTGACCTTCTCCCCATTCAGGATCAGTCCATGACTGTGGTGCAAGCCAAAGCCCAGGGTGTGTTCTGCCACACTGAGATTCATGGGATCACAGAATCCTGGAACGGTTTGGGTTGGAAGGGATCTTAGAGATCAAGTTCCAATTCCCTGCCATGGGCAGGGACACCTCCCACCAGACCAAGGCTCAGAGCTCCATCCAGCCTGCTCTTGGACACATCCAAGTCTCTCCTACCCTCCACATCTGCACAGGGTTTCTCTATGGGTTTCACCCTCCCCTGTAGCCCATGTCACCCCTCTCACTCCCCTGAGAAGCCCTTGGGGAAGGGGAAGCCTGGGCTGTCCCCTGTGCCTCTCCCTGTCCTTGCCCAGCCAGCCCACCACAGCCATCCCTCTGGAGCCCTCTCAAGGCAGCAGAGGCAGCCCTGTCCTGCTGCCAGGCAGATGGAACAGCTGGTTTGTAAGCCCATTAAATGCTCTGTAAATGTGAGCACTTTAAATAGCTCCCCTCTCCGTTGTGACAGTTTAACTTGACAAAGCAGCAAGCACAGTCTAACACACTAATGAACACAAAGGCTGCAGCTTTCACTGGTCCTGATCCTGCCCTGTGCATTCCCTGGAGCCTCCTCAGCCATGTTCCCTGGCCAGGGAGCCAGCTCTTGGCAGGGCTGTGGGTCCCCCTCTGGAGCTGTTATCTGCTGCCCTGCTCCCATGGCCTTTTCCTGCCCGGCACAGCTGCACTGAGCTCCCTCCAGAGCAGGACTGCAGATGAAGCCAGGCTGCTTCCTGCAGTGGGCCTTTTTCCACATTAACCACTAAATCTCAGTGTCTCTGTGCAGAGCTGCTCACTGGAATGGTGCAGCCAAACTGCAGCAGCTTCCAGCGCTTTTGGGGAATGGCACCCTCGCTGCAATAAACAATCCTGAGCTCTGCTGCTGCTGCTACAGCCCCATCCTGGTGATCAGACCACGTCACAAGCATTAGAGCCGCCTCAAAGCCATCTTTCTTCACAAGGAGCACAGCAATAATATACAGCTTCTATTAAAGCCCAGTAAAATGGAATCCAGAAGAATATTCATAACACCCCGTGCCTTTCATTTGAGGATCTCAAATCCCTGTGCAAGCATTAACTAAATGAAGCTTCAAGCCGTTCTTGTTTTATAAGCAACACTTCCTTCACAACTGAAGCACAGCCATTCCTGGGGTGCCCAGGAGCTCCTGCAGAGCCCTTCAGGAGGAGTTTTTGACCTCATGGAAGCCACAGCAAGGAGACTGAACATGGCCAGGATGGGGTGGCTGGCAGCCCAGCTCTCCTGGGAAAAGCCATCCCACCTTAGTTTTGCTTGGCAGTCCCCAGGGAGAGACAGAGGGGACAGTCCAGGCTTGAGTGTGGCTCAGCCAGGGTGTTTGGGAGGGCCATGCTTACCCCACAGGTTGTGATGACGGGATCCTTGAAGACACTGCAGCACAGCTGGCAGCACAGCTTCACAGAGGGCTGCTCTGCAAACACCAGGGGCTCCTGCAGGGCACACACAGGGACACACACAGCAGGGATTAGTCCAAACCAAGAGCCTGCAGCTCTGCAGGAGGAATAACACAACCCCTCCGTGCTGAGCCTCGGGGAGCCTGGGGCACACTGAGGGTTTTCCATGGTCTCAACATAAAATTCTGTCTGGATCTGCTGAGTTCCAGTAGGGAAAGAATGAACTTGGGAATGGCTGGAGACCCTCGCTCAGCTCATCACAAACTGGGGGCCAACAGCATCTGGCAGGATCAGCACCTGACAGCAAACTGCACAGACCAACTCCAGTGATTCAGTCACCAGAACTGCAGGAGCTGCACTGGCTGGGACTTTCTCCTTGGTAGGCCTAAGCATGGAGTTATCAAAATTGTACTAAGCCTGAGCTTGAGACAAATTTTAAAGCAGCCTGCACTCTTGTGCTTTTGAAGCATTCTGAAGGAAGGGCTCCTTCACTCCTCAGGAAGCAGAAACAGCATTGTTTCTGCTGCAATGGGCCCATCTCCCCAGTTTTGTTTACCAACTAGGACAGGCAGCACAGGGCTCCAAGCACGTCCTCCCAGAGCACCACGGCTCTCCATGCTCACATTTCAGAGCATTTCCAATCAATCTCTGCAGTTCCCTCTGTCTTTTCATCCTGTGCTGCTCTCAGAAATGCAAACACAGCCCCCTGGGTTCCCAAATATGAAACAAACTCTTATCCTAGATCAGTGGCAGAACGCTGCCTGACCTCTTATTCATCCAGTTTGGGGTTGGTTACTGGGTCACAAGCTAAGCTCAGTTTAAAAGTATCCTCCCTCAGCATGCAGACAATTCCTTGCACCCTCCTGGGGCTTACAATCAAGTCTGTGGGGTGCCACACAGCCCTGAATGGGGATGGGGCTCCAAATCCATGGGGAATTGTATTTTTTTTGCTGCCTGGGGCCAGACCACCAGCCTGAGCTTTGCAACCCACCCTGCTCTGCTGCTGGGCCAGGGAATCAAGCAGGACTTTGCACAGACTTACAGTTTTTCTGGGAAGCAGAAAAGCCTCACCATTGTCCTTGCTTTCCAGGCAGGGAAGTGGTACAGGAGGAAGCAAAGTCAGTGGTGGAAACAAAGTGAAAAGCAGGAGCCTGAGGCAGGCACAGCACAAAATCTGCCCCAAGAGCTCCGCGTACTCACAACAGCCCACTAAGTTACTCTGACACTGAGCTTCCCAATCCTGCTCCTTGAGGCAACCCCAAATACCTACTGGCTCCTCCTCTTCCTCGTGGAGCGAGAACGTGGAGCGCAGGGACATGTTGGACTCGGAGTGCAGGGAGCGGACGGAGATGGCGGAGTCGGAGCGGCGCGGGGTGCTGATGGGAGGCTGCGGACACAGGGCAGCTCTGGTCAGTGCCATCGTTCCCCAGCTGCAGGCAGGGCCCCCGGGCTCAGCTCTCCCCCTCCACAACACTTCACCGAGTGGCCCTGCTGCTGTGTGCCCTGCCCCGTGCCCACAGACAGGAGTCGCTGGGGTTTCACTCCCTAAGCCAGGCTGACGCCGACATTCCAAGCACATCACCTCCTCCAAGGTGCATTCCCTGCACACTTACCGTGCACACCCGCAAAGCAACGGCCTGCAAGAACTAATCCTTCATGGAAAGCTCTGCAAATCTCCCCCAGAGACCGCTCCAGCTCCTGCAATGCCTCTAATCTCTGCAGCAGCACTTGTTGTTGCACTCGCTATCTAACTTCTGCCAAATTTCTTTGCGTAAGTGCAGAGACTTCCTTCTATTGAATTCTCTGTGAGCCCGGCTCTGCCGCTTCCTGCTCGGGAGGGGAGAGCAGAGCACACACTGAGCACCAATCCAGAGAGATCCTCTGCCATGGCAGCCCTGGGATTGGCTTGGAGGGAGTGCTGCTGCTGGAATATTAACCACAGCACGTCTCCCAGGGTGGAATGGCAACCAGCAGCACGTAGCCAAGGTGCCATTCGGTGTCAAAGCACCACTGGAGGCTGCAGACCGTGGGGAGGCTGCATCTGAGGAGCCAGTGCAGCTGGGAGTGCAGTCACTGAGGGGTTACTCTGGGAGAGATGCTGCTGCTGGACTGGAAAAGGTGCAGAGAGGAGGAATAAAGGTCTTCAATGAGCAGAATGCATGCTTGGACAAGGAAATGGAAGAATGAAGCCAGAAGCTTCAGACACTTCAGACGAGGCATGGTGGATGAGCACCTGCACGTGCCACGCTCGCCAAGGCTTGGCTGCAGCCCCTGTCAGTCCCTAGCCATGAGGAGTGTTGGCTGGAAGGAGCTCTGGAGATCCCTGGCTGCCCACTGGAAAAGGGACTCTCTCCCACTGCCCAGGGAACAGGGAAAGCTGCATGACCAGACTCTGCTGAGCTCCTCTCCTGCACCTTGTGGGAAAAACACTTTTCCTCATGTTCCTCCTCGGGAGCTGCGTTCTGTGTGCCTGCCCTGGGTGAAATGGGTGACCTCAGAGCCAGGGCCAGACAAAGGCAATGCAGGAGGGCAGAGGGGCAGCAGGAAATTCAGCCATGAAAGCTGCAAGATGAGGTTCAGAGGCTGCTGCCCTCCCCAGAGACAAAGCTGCAGTCCCTAAAGCCTGGCTGGGCTGCAGGAGAGCAGCAGACCAGGATCCTGCTGCTTCCTCATTCTGCTCTGCTGCCTCATTTTTATGATCCTGGGCTCTGAGGAACTCAGAAATGCTGCATCTGCTTAGAAGCCAAAGCATAAATGTCTCTCCCTTAAAGACAGCATATTTATTGACTAAATACATAAACCTTAAGGAGGAATGGTTATAATGAGGTAAATCCATTTTATGTGTATCCATTCATTTTATGATTTTCCTCCACTAGAAGCAGAAATTATTAAAATAACCAGAATGACTGTGCACAGCTCCCACTCTGGAGGTGACAGGGAGTGAGGGCAGCAAAGGCAGGCCCTGCAGGGAGGCAACATCCATCTTCTCACCAACAGAGAAGGGGACTGCAGCATTCCAGGGGTGTGAGACACAGAAGGTTTGTGCAGGACTCTGGGCTGAGCTCCCTGTGTCCTGGTTTGGATAATGCTGGTGTTAACTGCACAGCAGAGTAGGGGATGTGCTGAGAAGGATCCTTCACTCCCCCCCAGGCTGGGGGGAAAACACAGAATAACAGAGGATGTGTTGGCAGTTCCAGACCCTCTGGGTATCTGCAGCCTTGATCTGCCAAGCAAACAAGGATAAAACTCAAGAGACCTCATTTCTGCATTAAACATCAGGCACACCTTCAAAGAGCCCAAGGATGGAGCACTCAAACATCTGATGGAAGATGGAGAGTTTCCACCTCTGGCTCAGAGGTGAAGCTCCCTGTAAACAACAGATCTGGACAGGCAGGCAGCCTCCATCCATGGTATCCAATGTTCCAATATTGAGCCAAAATCTTTAGCTGCAGTTCCCACCACCTCAGCAACAGGAGCAGCCTCCAGGGGGAGGCTCCAGCACAGCCCTGGTTCCAGCTCCATGCAGACACAGCAAGGTGGGGACCTGTGGCACTGTGCCCAGGCAGGATGACAGCAGCAATGCCTGCCCTGCACACAGAGCACACTGCTCTGCTCCTGTTCCATTAACAGCAATCCCTGCCCTGCACACACAGCACACTGCTCTGCTCCTGTTAACAGCAATCCCTGCCCTGCACACAGAGCACACTGCTCTGCTCCTGTTCCATTAACAGCAATCCCTGCCCTGCACACAGAGCACACTGCTCTGCTCCTGTTAACAGCAATGCTGCCCTGCACACAGAGCACACTGCTCTGCTCCTGTTAACAGCAATGCTGCCCTGCACACACAGCACACTGCTCTGCTCCTGTTCCATTAACAGCAATCCCTGCCCTGCACACAGAGCACACTGCTCTGCTCCTGTTCCATTAACAGCAATCCCTGCCCTGCACACACAGCACACTGCTCTGCTCCTGTTAACAGCAATCCCTGCCCTGCACACAGAGCACACTGCTCTGCTCCTGTTTCACTAACAGCAATGCTGCCCTGCACACACAGCACACTGCTCTGCTCCTGTTAACAGCAATCCCTGCCCTGCACACACAGCACACTGCTCTGCTCCTGTTAACAGCAATGCTGCCCTGCACACACAGCACACTGCTCTGCTCCTGTTCCATTAACAGCAATGCCTGCCCTGCACACAGAGCACACTGCTCTGCTCCTGTTCCATTAACAGCAATCCCTGCCCTGCACACACAGCACACTGCTCTGCTCCTGTTTCAATAACAGCAATGCTGCCCTGCACACACAGCACACTGCTCTGCTCCTGTTCCATTAACAGCAATCCCTGCCCTGCACACACAGCACACTGCTCTGCTCCTGTTAACAGCAATGCTGCCCTGCACACAGAGCACACTGCTCTGCTCCTGTTTCAATAACAGCAATGCCTGCCCTGCACACACAGCACACTGCTCTGCTCCTGTTTCAATAACAGCAATGCTGCCCTGCACACAGAGCACACTGCTCTGCTCCTGTTTCACTAACAGCAATCCCTGCCCTGCACACATAGAGCACACTGCTCTGCTCCTGTTTCAATAACAGCAGCTTTACAAGGAAAGAAAAGGGGCGGTGGAGGTCACAGGAGGGCTCTGACTCCTCTCCAGCTGTCTCTCTGATGGCTGAGAAGCCCTTGGCAGCTTCTGGAGGAGGGAAAACTCAGTGATGAGGAAGGGAAATCCCAGATTATTCCTTGACAAAGCAAATGAAGCTTCCTAAGAGGGTTAGTGAGCCTGCCTGGAGCAGCAGGCAGAGCAGGACCGAGGCGGTTCTGGTTTGTCAGCACCTCACGCTGCTTCCTGAACCACTCATTAATCCTCTCACTGTTTTTGCTGAAGAATATTTAACACTCCAGGGGAAGTGGGCTGAGACTGTCCAAGAGGACTGAAGCTGGCTCCCAGCAGAGATCTCCCCCATTCTTGGCTGCACACCCCAGTTTGTGCCAGCGGGGTTTCCAAAGGAGTCGGGGAGTTTCTTTATCAGACCTGGCTCAATGAAATATTCACAGCCTCCCCTCCTCTGGAAAAACCCTCCCCTCTGCCCTGTGAGAGCTGCCCAGCTTGTGAAAAGGGCCCAGAGGGTCTGTGCTGACAGCCAGGGGGGGCCTGAGCCCTGGCCCAGCTCGTGGGGTCAGCGGTGGGCTGGAGAGCTGCACTTGCCAAGGACACCAGGCACATTTTCAAAGGGCTTGTTGGAGAAAAGACCAACAACAAACAAAACCCCCACGGGCTCACATAAAACACAGCAAGATCTCTGAGCAACAGAAGGAACTTTATAGGATGCTGACAATAAAATTCTTTGCAATCTGGTGTCAAATTTATTTTAAGAAGTGCTGCAGCTCCACACTGTTGCTGACCCCAGTCTCTAACTCCAGCAGCAATGATCCATTTGTGCCTGGCGTGGAAATTGGGTCTTGTAACCTAAGTCTACAAATACTTCATTTGAAGTTTGTTACTAACATGTTTAGATCTGAATAGATCTGAACTGTGAGATGTGGCTGGAGCACCAGGGACAAGACAAGGTCCAGCCTCAGAGCTGTCCATCCTTTCTGTCATCCTTGCTTTGCTGTTGCTGTTCTTTATTTAATTGATTTAGCTAATTTAATTTCTCTCCAAGCAGCTAACCCTGAAGACTGTTGAATCACTAAATTCCCCAAAAAGAACTTACTCAGAAGTGAGTGATAAAACTGGATACAAAATTGGGAACTGCTTTACCACCAAGACACTGGGAGACACAGGAATGGTTTGTGTGGGAAGCCCAGCACAGTCCTTAGTGTCCAACATCCCAATCTGCAGGTTTCAAACCCTCTCCCTGTGGTCAGAGGCCCCATCTGGAGGTGGGAATAGGAATGGATTCTCTGGCCATAACTGCAGAGCCAGCTGGGATCCATCCAACACAGCACAGAGAGTGCCTGGTCCAGCCACAGCCCAGACATCCTGGCAGGGGCTGCTTCTCCCAGGAGCCAGGTACTGCCTCTCAAGGAGGCTCTGGGATTTGTAGTTCCCAGGCTTTGGACCCCCATAACAATCTCTAGCAGTGTGAAAAGCAGCAGCAGCAGCAGCTCCAGCCTGAAGCCCCAGGTGAGAATGAGCTGCTCCCCCATGGCAGCAGCAATGCTGAGGCTGGTCCTGCCTCTGGGGCACACATCACAGACAATGCTGAGGGAGGCAGAGCAGTCCAGAGGAGCTCCAGACACCTCTCATTTCACCTCTGCTCTGCTCAGCCAGCCAGCAGGGCCCTGCCCACACCTACCATGCCATCATCCTCGTCCCGTGGGGAGTACGTGAGGGTGCTGGAGGAGGACGGGGTCCGACGGTGCTGCTTGAAAGTGTTGGTCCCGTCAGCTTTACAGGGAATTCAAAAAGAAAAACAAGCAGTTAGGCTCCTCAGAAACACTGCCAAACTATGGGACAGCCTCTGTAGCTGTAAGTGTTCCTCAGAAAAGGAAAAGACTGGGGAATCTGCAATGCTGGTTCATGACTGGATGTATCAGCACAGGCAGAACCACCCTGATCTCTGAGAGCTTGCCCAGAAAAGAGCACAGGTAATATCCCTAAAAATACTATTAAAAGGAAACTTTATACTCCCATGTATCTCAGTCACCAGTAAAAATTGCCTGGATGCAGGGAGGTCTGGATATCCCTGAGGCACAGGGGAGCCATGCTAAATTAAATATGAAATATTTGTATAGAGATCATGTAACTGACTCTGATACGTATAAAAGTCTGAATGTAAATATTTGGGAGTCCAAAACCATCCAGAGTCCAGGACAAATGTAATCCAAACATTTTTCTCGGGCAGATGTTCATATCCTCATCAAAATCAGTGTCAAGTCTTTTTGTTTCTATTAAAGGAAGGATATTTGTATCCCAAAATGAAAGCAGGCCTCTTCCTACATTCCCCCCACGTGCCAGGGCTCAGGCTCCCCTCACCTGCTGAGCTTTGAGGAACAAGGCACAGGAATTGTAAATGAGCAGGGACATCTGCATCCCCTCCTGTCTGAGCTAAAAGTGGCCACGGGGTTTTACCGAATCTCCAGAGTGACTCACAGTCAGGCACAGAGGGAAGGTGGAAATTTTCAGCATTGGTGATGATTGTCACAGGGATCAATAAGACTTGGTGCTGAGCTCAGCATCAAACCCTGCTGTAATACTCTGCTTTCAGCAAAGGCTTCCCAGTGGTACTGCTCAGTCTGCCTGAGGAGAGAAAACTCCTGTGCCTGCTCATTTCCATCCTGTCAGGACACACAACACCAAACCAGCCCCTCAACACCTGGTTAATGACCAGAGAGATTCTCCCAACAGCTTTATCATCTGTAAAAGGACAACAGCCACACACATGAAATACCCACCCTTTGTGATGGTGGTCACAGCAGAGAAGGCTGGTCCAAAAGTTGTTTCCATTCTTGTCTGAAATATTGAAAAAAACAATGTCAGGGCATTTAAAGCCTTCAGGCTTTGCCTGGGCTGCTGAAATGCTGCACATACACTGTGAATAGCGAGGTTTTGAGTGGCAGGCAAACAGCCTGTTCAAAGGGAGGATGGGAGCCCAGGAAGCAGGGCTGTGCTGTTTGCCTCACCCCGTTAGTGTTCTCAGCAGTTGTGATGTTGGTGGTGCCACTGGAGAAACGATTGTAGCGAGCGCTCTTGTTTGAGCTCATAATCTAGGCCAGCATCTGTTAGTCATGGGAAGCGTGCTCTGTGGGAGAAAAGGACACAAAGGGAGTCAGGCTCCTTCTGGGTATTTCCCTGGGCTCAGAGATATCACACAACACCCTCCTGCAGCACACAGCACAAGTGTTTACCTAAACTCACATAAATCTGGATTTTCAGAAGCAAGAGCACAAAGGTTCCTTCAAATCATTCCTGAGTGAGTGTTCAGCATTTTTAAAATATATTATTATCTTTTAATAAGAGCCTCATTTCTCTCCCTCCACCGGTCCATTAGGCTCAAGTTTGCCAAGTCAAGAATTCCACAACAGTAATCTGCAGAAACACCCGGAGTTTGCTTCCTTTAACCTCTGCTGAAACCTGACACTGCTTCAGGGCACAATTATGCTGCTGTCCCAGCAAATCTGACAAGATGTTCTCAGTCTCCTTCAGAGCCAGGAGAGCCTCAGGGAGGAGCTGCAGCTCCTCTGCCATCACACAGAGGTGCTCCTGGCCCAGGCTGGAGTTTCCCCCAGAGAGAGGTGAAGTGTCCCAGGCGTTCCCAGCAATTGGTTTTCTCTTGCCTGGGAGTGACCAGCCCTAAATCTCCAAGCTCTTTATAAAACCACCACTGGGATTTCTGCACTTTCCCGAAAGGGAAACTGAGGCTCACAGAGAGAGCCAGGATCCCAGCAGAGCTGTGAGCTGGGATTTGTGCAGGATTCCCACCTCCCCGAGAGCCCTGGCACACAGGACTGGGCACATCTTGCACACACATTTTGAACACTGCAAGGGTGGCTCTGGGGCTGTCCTCGGCCAAGGCTCTGCCCAGGGTCTGACACAGCAATTCCAGGGCTCCTGCAGCTCTGGATCCAGCAGCTGGCAGGCAGCCACGACAGCAGAACCCTGGGCAGGGCACTGCTGCTCAGGTCTGAACTCTCAGAAACAACTACGGTCAGAAATTATAAAAAATCCAAACTTCCAAAGAAAAACCAAACAAACAGAAACCCTGAAACCAAACCCAAATCCATGTGAAAAGCAGGGATCTGGATCATGTTTTCCACACACGTGACAGCACTGTCCTGGCTGCTTGCAAATGCCAGATCCCTGAGGAGATGCTGAGCACAGAGTCTGGAGCTGTCTCAAAAGCAGCAGGAACGAGCAGAGCTGTGCTGCAGCATCGGGAGACCTGCAGGGTTCAAAGCTGGGCTGCAGCAGCCACGGGGCTGGCTCTGCCCACTGCATCCTTTGATTCTGTCTGTGCTCCCGAGGGCACAGAGAGCAGAGGGAGGCAGGGAGGTGGCAGAGGGCAGACAAAGGGTTTGGCCACTGGCCCCAGGATTTCTGAGCCCCTCTGACCCAGCCCCTCTCCCTCTGGCAGCCCTGGATGAGCCCTTGGCTTCCTCCCAGCAAAAACTCCCCCCTTGTGCACAAGGCTGAGGATTCCCCTCTCCAGCCACAAAGGCTGAAGATGAGAGGTCTCCAGCTGGGGTCTCCAGATGATGCAGAGCTCATAAATTAAGCAAAGCAAGTACTTCCATGAGTGATGGCAGGAACTGCTGCATCTCCTGGGATTTCCCATCTCAAGGCTGCATTATCTCATGGCCAGTAACATGTACATCCCTAAAATGTAGGTTCCCTACACCTAGCAGTACACCTGGGCTCACCACTCTCCTCTGGAAAAGGGATTCAGCATTCTGCTCCTCCCATAATTGGCTGAAAAGAGAGAAATATTCAAATTTCCAGGGATATGAATCCATGCAACACCTACCTACACCCCCTTTATCCTGCCCTGCTCAAAGGCAGGAGCAGGAATTTGCTCCCACCTCATCAGCCATGTCAGTGAGGGTTAAGGGAGCCTGGTATATCAAATATTCCTCATGGGGTTTAGGGCAAAGAGTCATTCCCAGATGGAAAGAGAGGAAAGGAGGATCCTGATGGAGGATCTGGGCTGTCTGGAGACTCAGGCACAGCTCCATTCCCTCTCATTTTCAGGGTATGTATCACCTTCAGATGAACAGATGGAGACTCAAGCAATGGGAAACACTCGGAGACAGGGAAAACAAAAATGGGAATAAACTGACAGTGTGAGGAGCTCTGTGATATCATCAAAGGTTGGATCAGTTGTGACACAAACAGTGACTGCAGCCACCTGAGCCACTGCAATGGTCCTTCAATCCCTGCCTGGAACCTCCAATACACCCAAACTGGGGAAGGAAAGTGGAATTCAGGGATTTCCCACTCACTGTTTGGCTATAAGCTTGGCTGAGCAGGTACCTGCAGCAGCAGCAGCAGGAGGGAGCCTGCTCATGTCTGCTCCAAGCAGAGACCAGAAGAATGTGAGCAATGGCAAAAATCTCCAGCAGAATATCAGCCAGGCTGCACAACCCCAGCAAGGTGTGATTTCAGCCCAAACCTCTGCACCCACCACAGCCAGGAGCATTTCAGCACCGCAGATGCCTCTCCACAGCATTGTCTGACAAGCTCCTCACACCCTCCTTTCCATCTGAGAACGTTTTCCAACTGATATCAAAGAATTTAAAAGGAGGCAGAAAAGAACTGATTGTGTCAACATTAATACCAACTTCCTACAGCACTTGCAAAAACCTCTGCACCTTTGCTTGGATCTGAACCCTGCCAGCTTCACTGCCCTGTGCTCCCAGCCTGAGTGTCCCTCTTGGGTGGCTGCTGCTGGGCACCCAGCCTGTGACCCACATCCTCCCTGCCTGCACTTAATTCTTTTAACATGCAACATCAGTGGTTTTTACAGCAAACAAAGAGGGGGGACATCTAAATCTCCCCTGGAAAAAGGAAGCTGTGGGGTCCCAATATTCAGTAAATCCCACAGCTGATCATAACCAGATGTCATGGGGGGCAGGGATAGGTTTCAGCATTTGCACATCGCAGGGATCAACTCGAGGCTTTTGAGACTCAATGAGAGGAAAAGCCTTAAAATCCTCCTTTAGTAATTCAGGCAAGGAAAACCCAACCAGCAGCAGCTGCAGAGGGAGGCAGTGCTCCCTGTCCCACTGCTGAGGGGAGACCCAACAGGATCAGCCACACATCACCCCAGAGCCGGCAGGAGAACCAGCACCAGTGGCCTGGCTGATTGCTCTCTCTGAGGTTATTCACCCCAAGGAAACTGCTGGGCTGGCAGATTGTGCCAGAGCAGGAGTGCCTGGCACTGGGAGAGGCAGGCACGGGTTATCCTGCCCTGCCTGAACTTCCTTATCTCACTTCTTGGGTATTTATGATGTAAGACCTGTTCCTCTTACAACAAACACTGCACTCTCAACAGAAGGGTTACACATCCCTGACAGTGTTGGCACATCCCAGGGAAATACTCCCACAAAAGCACAGGCAGGTGCCAAGGGCACAGGGTGATTGTGGGGTAATTAACCACTCTGGGGTAATTAACTACTCTGTGACCAGCAGCACCTCAGGTGCAGCTCCTGACGAGGGCTGTCAGCATCTGGTCTGACCTGTACAGCACAGGGTGTGGGAACGCAGAGCTACAGCAGCTCCTGAGACAGGCACCTCTCAGGGACACCTCTCCATCCCTGGACACCTCTCAGGGCACCCCTGTCCATCCATAGACACCTCTCCTTCAATGGACACCTCTCAGGGACACCTCTCCATCCACAGACACCTCTCAGGGGACATCTTTCCATCAACGCCTCTCCCTGGACACCTTTCCATGGACACCTTTCCATCCATGGACACCAAACCAGAGACAGGCAGTGGAGCCCCCTGGTCACCCCTCAGCCCAGGAACACCTGGCCAGGGCTCCCAGCAGCACAGCTGAGCCAGCCTGGCCCAGCCCCAGGTGAGGATGGGCAGGAAAAGCAGCAGTGAAACCACCAGGGCTGCAGGTGACACCCAGCTCTGCCCAGCAGGCAGTGCCAGCTGGTGGTGAAGAACTCATGAAAAACCTCACAAAACTAAGGAGACAAAGAGGCTGCAGACAAGATAAAATCTAAACCACCCGAGCCAGCAGGACATTTCTTACACTCCTTAGATGTCAGGCAGTGCAGGAAGGACATAAAGCATGAACAGAAGCTCAGCCTTACTGACAGGACGTGGCACCTCCACCTGATGAATCTGTGGAACAGACTTTTTACTGTTTGTGAGTTTTTCTTATAAGTCACATCAGCTTTTCTGAGTGTCTTACAGTGGGACCATAACTGTACTGAGCCGTCATCAATAAAAATAAAAGGGATATTTTTAATTGCTGCTGCTTTTGCCAGCGCTTGCACTGACTGCAGGACTGAGAGAGAACATTCAGCAGCTGCTTGAACACTGCCATGCCTTTGAACAAATGCAGTTCAGAAAGGAAAAGCATTTCATACGGTGCTTTTCCCAAAGGATAATGAAGCCTTGGGATAGGAGAATATTTGCAATACTCCATGGGAAAACCTGAGGCTCCAGCTTTCAAATGTCCCCACAGCTGGATCTAAAGTGATTGCTCTGCTGAAATGAAGCACCTCAATTTTCCCAGAAAAATGCAATTAAATCAGAAGTTAGGACAGAGGCCAATATTCAGCGCTGTTCCATGACACAAAAGCTACATTTGAAGTTTTATTTCCAGTTCAGGTAACCTGGGAGGATCCACCTACAGCACCACTTTTGTTATGCAGCCCAGCTCTGACCCTGCAACCGAAATTGTCCTGTGTGGGCTCAGCAGCTCCTCAGGCACTGCTGGGCAGAACAGGCACATCCACAGCTCTGCCACACAAGGCCCTTAATCAAAAGGTGCTTTAAAAGCTGGCCCTGGCACTGCACAGCTGCGTGCTGTGCCTCTCACAGCCTGTGCTCCTCCACATCCTCCCTCACAGAACAGACTCCTTCTGAGAACACCACACCGCTAAATTATGGATTTGGTGAAGGAAAAAGAACAAAACCCCAGCCAAGGCCTGAAACCAACAACATCCTCCCCCTCCAAGGCAAAATCCTCAGTGCTGCTGCAGTTCCTTGGGAGGGAATGGCCAGATCCTGATGGAACATCCCCCGCCTGAGAGCTGAGAGCAGCCACCCTCACTGCTCACACCTCAGCTGGTGCTCACTGGGGCTCCTCACACCTGTCTGACAGAGTGGCTGCCAGGGCTCCACAGGGTCCTGCGGGCTGCTCAGCTCTGCTCTTGGCGTCCCTGCTGCAAATCTGACAGAGAGAGGGGCTTGCAGCTCAACTGAACACAAGGCAGGGCAGCAGCAAGGACTGGGGATGGAGAGACTTGGCCTCTGCTCTTCCAAGGAGGCCAGGGCAATGTTCGTCTCACCTGGACTCTGCTCTCCTGGAGCTCTGCTAGACCCAAAGCAATCAAAGCTCCTCTCTCCTCTATTCCCCAATTCCTGTGCCATGGCTGAGGCCTTTCCCAGCTGCTTTTCCTTCTGGCTGGCTGCACTGCATCCTCTGGAAAGCTGTAACCACCCCAGCACACGATGGGATTCTTCCAGATTGAAGTCACAGCAAACCTGAGCCCATAGCCATGACTCAAAAAGCACAAAGTAGCACTTTCACCCCCTGTTCCCCCAACGTCCTCCAAAGCTTTGACACCTCCTGACACACACTCTTCTCTGCCCTCTGGATGAGGCTAGAACACTTCAGAGATCCAGCTGAAATGCATCATCTCCTTCAGGAAAAAAAAAATCCAGCAAATTCCAGTCACCTGCTGTTGTTTTGTACAGCTCCCTTGGGTTCTGCCACTGAGAACAAGCAGGAGGCACCCGTGGACACCAACACTCATCGATCAAATCAGTGATCCTGGGAGAAACAGCACCAAATCCTTGACTCCAAAAGAGACCAGGGGATGTGGACACTGCCACCATGGCAGATCTGCTGACAGCTTTGAGACAGAAGCACCAGGGATTAAACTCTGCCCCAGGGTGACTCAGAATCCTCCAGGCTGGCTGCTGTGCTCACAGCTCTGCCCAAGGAACATCGAGGATTTCCCACTTCTGGAACACCAGACCAACCTCAGCATCGGGCTGCTGCAATCCAACACTCCACACCCTTGCAAAGGTCACTCTGAAGGACCAGAAAACCAGCCCAACACAGCTGCAGCTGCTGGACAGGCCACAGGTACCCCTGGCAAAGTCTGCAGGGCTCCAGGTGCCTCCTGGAGGGATGGAAACAGCTCCTCCCTCATTCCCAAACTGCTGCAGGCTCCAGGTGCCTCTGGAGGGATGGAAACAGTTCCTCCCTCATTCCCAAACTGCTGCAGGCTCCAGGTGCCTCTGGAGGGATGGAAACAGTTCCTCCCTCGCTGCTGCAGGGCAGCAGCTTCCCAGGAATGCTGCCTGACACCCGGCACCCGGAGCAAACCCTTCTCCTTGGAGCACACTCACCCCTGGCCATCCTGGAGCAGCAGAGCCCAGCAAGATGCCCAGTTCTGAGCTGGGGACAGGCCTCTCCTCAGCCAAGGAGATGCCAGCAGCATGCCCTGAGCTGGGGACAGGCTTCTCCTCGGCCTCTTCCGCTGCAGCGCGCGTGTGGATCGCTCCCGGTGATGTAAACACAAAGGCATGCGGAGCAGTGGGCGATATGTAAATGCAGCTGGAAAATCCCACAGCTCAGCCAATCTCCAGCTGCCTCCCGGCTTTGCCCCGGCTGCTCCGGGTTCAGCTCGGTGCAGGAAAAACAACCCTCTCCCAGCGCAAGGATTTATTCCCTGATCGCAGACAGAAAGTTCTTCGCTTGCTTCAAGGGGAGTTGGAGTTTCTCACCCTCTTCCATAGTTCCCAAACTATTCAGAATGCTGTGTAACAGCAGCAACACGCTCTCTGCCTGGAGAGGCAGTCCAGGGAAACCCAGTTACACGGAACAGCCACAAAAGGGCACAGCTGGGGAGCAGGACTTGCCCAAAACACAGACACTGGTACTGCTGGGGGATTTCCCGTGCCAGGACAGCCCTGCAGAGCTGAGACGGTCCCAGGAGCAGGCACTGCCCCCTCCGGCCCCAGGACACCCCGTTCAGAGGTGCCCCTGAAGCTCCAGGGCTGTGCTCAGGGCAGGGCAGAGCAGCCTGAATGGGTAATTCGGGGTGCAGCTGCCAAAGGCTCCTGGGGTGAGCTCAATGAGGGGTGACAGGAACCCCTGCGAGCAGCCAGCTGCCTCCTCCTGGTCCCGGCTGTCCCTATAGCCCCCGATCCAGCCCTGTGGCTGTGTGTGACCCCCCAAACCCGCTCCTGGAGCGCTCAGCAGCCCTGTGGCTGTGTCTGAGCCCAGCAGGGAAGCGGAACCAAGGGGAATTCTCCCCGCTGCCCTCCCCAGCTCAGAGCGGCAGGGATAGAGCCCGAGAGCTCGCGTGGAATGAGAAGGGGATGGCAGAATCCACAACTCACAGTTCGCAATCCGGACCTGCACATGTTCTGCGGCAGGCACGGAGACCGACCTGCATTTTGTGTATTGTGAGCCCAGAGCCCAGGGAAAGGAGCTTAGTGCGAGGGCAGGAGAGAGGCAGCAGCAACACGTGCTGCTCGGACGGGGAACGGGGCACACAACGCCAGAACTGAGCAGAAAAAGCCAAAGCCAAGCGGACACTGCGATGGGAGCCAGCGAACACCCCGGGCGGGCAGCGGGGCCGGTGAGCGAGGCCTGGCGGCATTCACCGGGACGGAACAGCGCCGATGGTGCTCGGGCTGCCCGGAGCGCCCCGGCAGAGCCGCCGGCACCCCACTCACAGCGCCCGGTGGGCACCGGGAGCCTCCGCCGGCGCCTCCCCGGCCCGCGGCCCGGCGCCCCTGCCCGGCCCCTCCCCTGCCGGAGCCGCCCGGCGCGGCCCGCCCGGCTCCCCCCGGCCCGCCCGTACCTCCCAGCGGCGGCGGCGGCCGCAGCGCCGGTGCCCGGTCCCGGCACATCGCGCCCGGGCCTGCTGCCCCCCGCCGCCCGGCCCGGAAGAGCCGCGCCCAGCGCTCCTCGGGACTTGTAGTCCCGTGCGCCGCTTCCGGCCCGCGCCGCCGGGCCGCTTGGACTACAACTGCCAGCAGCCCCCGCAGACAGTCACTCCGTGCTACAACCACTGTTGCTACTGGCTCTGTCCGGCCTCCAGCAGTGACCAATCAGAAGGCGGCAACTGCCGCCTCGGGCCACGCTGCGCTGCGCGTCGCCATTGGCAGGGAGGAGAACGGCGGCCAATCAGCGCTGGGAGAGGTGGGGCGGTGGTCACGCCAACCGCTGGTGATTGGCTATGTCCAGAGCAATCTGACCAATACCGGCGTCGCAGTGGCCATAAAAGACGTAGCGCGGAGCACGTGCGGTCTTTTCAGCCTGAGGTGCGGGAACGGGCGGGCTGGGCGGGAGGAGGGAGCGGGGCCAGTAACGGGGCTATTACCGAGGACGGGCCGCTGATGATCCACATTTACCTTTCTGACACCTCGTCTGAGGGCGGCGGGCGGCCGCAGCCCCTGCTGAGCAGCCACGGCTGAGGCCTGCAGTGCCTGCGGCCCGGCGGGGCGGGCGGGCGCGCTCCTCCCCTCACGCGCTGCCTTCTCCCCTCAGGGCTCGGCGGGAAGCGGCCGCGATGTGCGCCTCGGCGGTGGCGGCGTCCCGAGCCCCGTGCCCGATCCTTGGCGGTCCCCGGCGCTGTGGGCCGGTAAAAGGCGGCGATCCCTGCTCCGGTGTTTGCGGTAAGTGGAGCTGAGCCCCGGGAAATGCTCCTGCTCTGCAACGAGGCGGATCTTGAAGCACAAAGAAGCAGCTGCGGAACGGGCTGGAGGGAAGAATTCACCGAGTTTTGCTCTCCCTCGTGGGTTAGTTAAGGGTGAATATCCTGGCTGGGTGGTGGGTGCAGTAGTGTAAGTGAATGGATTTACATTCTTAACTGTAGTGATACAGTGTGTAGATTCAGAATTAAAATCTTATTTCTGTTTACCTCCGTGGGAGATAAAACAACCTACTCCTCTAATGTTTTCCCTCTCTCAAGACCAGCCTTAATTGTGAATGTTTTACTGTTGTATTTCTACTTTAGCTTCTATATAAAGCAAAGTTTGTAGCTTACAAGTGAATAAAGTTTTGACAAGTCTGGGTTTTGTTTCTGTTTATCTGTGTTTCCATGGGACACGTGTACCTTTACAGACTGACTGGAAATGTTGTGTGGGTACCCAGTGGAATCGGAGTGCATTGAAATTTAAAGCATTTTTCTCTGCCCCACTCCCTTCGTTGGAGTGACTTTGGTCGGATGGGGACAACACTGTCCCTGGCAGCTGTGCCAGAGCTGTTCAGCCCTTTCTGGGGAGAAATTACCCAAAATCCAGTTTAAACTATGTCATACCCTGGTTCTACCATGTGGATCCAGATGGTTTCAAGGCTGAACTGAAATATTTAAACGACGTAACAGTGCTGTTTAGACAATCAAAACACCGCTGTGGCCATGGAGATTGTTAAAAAATTTTATTAACAGGAATGAACCGAAAGCTGTAAACAAGAGCCAGCAGAAATGGGATGTTGCAGGTGAGGCCGAGCCCTCGCACGTGGCTGGGTGCTCTGAGCAATTAACGGGAATAATTAACGCTGCGCTGAGCGGTTCCGCGTGGTGGCAGCAAAGGCCCGTGGAAAATCCCAAGTGAGGAGGAGCTTGGGGCCAGCCCCGTGTGCAGGCACTGGAAACCAGTCCTGCACTGGGAGAGGGGCTGAGCCTGCTCCAAGTTTGGGTCTAAACCACAACCAGGACTGTGAGAGCTCTGCTGGAGCAGAGGCTGTTCCCCACAGGAAGTGCTCTAAAGGGAAACATTTAAATCTTCCTCATTTTATGGGGTTTTTATTGGTTTTAGACCACACCGAGCAAGAAGTGAGCAGCTGCAACCCAGACAGATGCCAGTCTGAGGGAGAGGGAAGGTAGGAACCTAGCAATAGGAATCCTAATCCATTGGGAATCCCAAATGTTAGGGACAGTGCTTGTCGCCTCGGGATGGGGCTGCTGCTGCTCCACGGGCAGGATGAGGAAACAGCCATGGAGCTGCCAGGCTGGTCCTGCCCCACACAAACCCAAATCACTGCGGTGAGGGGGCCCCGACAGCCCCTCCACCACCCGGCTGCTCCTGCAGGACTGGCAGCAGGGTTTGCTGGGAGTGCAAACATTCCTGCACAAATGGGTTTTCCACAGGTGAGTTTGAAATTTAAATCAGACAACTTTAGGAATTGTCTCTCCCCTAAAGTACTATTTAGGGAAGAAAGCTGGTTCATTTTAAGATCCTTTTTCACCATGTGAAGCTGTAGCTGCTCGTGTTGCTGTAGCTCCCTGAGGAGCGGAGCTCGGAGCACGTGGGAGCTGCGGAGGCTCCTTGTGCCCATCAGGAAGGCAGTGCTGGAGCCAAAATCCAGGCGAAACGAGGAGCAGGGGTATCTGAGTCAGCAGCTGGGGGCTGCTGCTGGCTGGAGGGCAAAGGATGTGTGATTTATTCTGCTCCATGTGGAGGAGCCACCGAGGCTCGGCGCAGCGGGCACCTGCTGATGTGTGCGTGGAGTTTTCAAAGGGAGGAATTGCCAAAGGCCAAACACTTCATCCAGATTCAGATTTGTACTGAGAAGTGCAGCTTGACAAAAAAACAGCCAAAAGCCTGACACAGACCAAAGGGGTGAGGAGGCCCTTGAAGAGAGCTGGCAGGAGTCTGCAGCCTGTAAAATCACTGCCTGCAGCTTCCCCCCAGCTCTCCGCGGTGAAAAGAAAGAGCTGCCCAAGAGAACTTTGAAGATATCAAAGCGTTGTTGCAGTCTGAAAACACCATCACACTTACAGGAAGGTATTTAGAATAAGCTGCAATACATTAGGATTCTTCTCAAAATACCAGGAAGGGCGGAAGAAGGAGAAGCAGAGCCTTTCCCAGAGGGATGAACATTCAGAAATCTCTGTGCACAGCCAGGTGTGCAGGAGCTCACTCAGACAGCCAAGCTCTGCCTTGGCAGGGAGCAGAGAATCCCTCACTGTGGGAACGTGTCCCACCTCACAGGGATGAACAGACAGGAGAAAGCACCTACAGGAATGGCTGCCTTCAAACATCCTTCCTGCACGCCCCAGGCCAGGGCTCTCAGCTGGATTCCAGGTACACAGGGAGAGAAAAGGGAATTCAGGACGTTCTCCTACCCAGAAAAAAATCAGGACTTTTTTCCTCCTAGGTGGGGAGAAGGCGTTGGTTCCCCTGCAGCACAGCCTGGCTCTCACCAGGGTCAGAGCAGCCTCACAGAGCAGGCACAGAGGGAGACCCCAGCCCCTTCCAAAGCCCCTCCTCCCACCTGTGAGCAGGGCAGGGACGCTGGCCAGGGGAGCCGGAGCCGATGGATGCGGGGGCTGCAGAATCCCAGAGAGCTGCTGCTGCTGCTCTGTGCCCTGCTCTCAGCTGGCCGTGGGGGCAGACACAGACACGACAGACGGACATGCACACACTGCCCACGGGCCTGAGTCTCTGTACAAACACGCGTTAGGACCTGCAGCACCCAGAGCCTCGCACTTCCTTCTTCACGTAGTCGTGCAGCTTGAATTTGGGCTCGTTGGGCAGCTTCATGGACCTGTGCTTCAGCTCCCTGGGGAAGGGGAGAGATGTTACTGCTGCTTCTGGCAGGGAGAGGGTTTTGTCTGGAAGGAGCCAGAGAGGGAGTTTGGGCAAGGGTGTGGAGTGAGAGGACACAGGGAATGGCTTCTCCCTGGCAGGGTGGGGGTAGATGGGATGTTGGGAAGGAATTCTTCCCTGTGAGGATAGTAAGGCCCTGGCACAGGTTGCCCAGAGCAGCTGTGGCTGTCCCTGGATCCCTGGAAGTGTCCAAAGCCAGACTGAACAGGGCTTGGAGCAACCTGGGATGGTGGAAGATGTCCCTGCCACGGCGGGATGGAACTGAATGGCCTTTACGGTCCCTTCCAACCCAAACTATCCCAAGATTCCAAGCTGCCCTGCCCAGCTCAGTTGATCTCAGCGTGGCTTGGACACTGCTAAAGCTCCTTTGGAGGACAAGGCCTCTGCTCTGCTCACTTACTTGGCAATGGCTGTGAACGCTAATTCCACGTTGAGGCCGCTCTTGGCGCTGGTCTCCATGAAGGGCACTCCATACTCCTGTGGGATGAGACACAGCCCTGTCAGGGGTGCCACCAGGGGTGCTCCCAGGGCTCTCAGGGAGTGATTTTTGAGGACAAAAGAGGTGCTAGTAGAAACTTAAAGGAAGAACAGATGAGGAGAAAGGGGAGAGCATGACAAGGGAAAAAAAGCCAAGTGTTCCCAGGTGTACTTTGGGTCAGACTGGTCTCCAGGTGACCATTTCCTGTACACATCCTCAGGTACCTCACCTACCTTGGCAAGCTTCTCTCCATCTTCCCTTTTCACCACTCTGTCCTGGGCTGAATCCACCTGCAGCAGGAATGGCCAAGAGCAGTTTGTGGCGATTGGGAAGGTCACCAGCGTGTGCCTCCCTGTCCCCTCATGGCCTGCCAGGCTCCCCTGCCCGTGGGAGGAACAGGAGGCTCTGCAAAGCCCTGGGGCCAGGCTCACCTTGTTTCCCAGTAACATGAGGACCACATCCTGCTGTGCATATTCGTGGATCTCTGTCAGCCAAGCCTGGAGGGACACAGCCAGAGAGAGGGGTTGGCAATGGCTCCAGAAGGAGCAGAGGAACGGGAGGGATGGGGAGCTGCCCCAGTGCTGCCATCCCAGGCAATGCCAGGGATGTTCCATGGATGATCCCTGTCAACAAGAGGGTATCTGGGCTTCCCCTGAGCCCTGGGGTACCCACTTGGCCAAGCAAGCCCAACACCCCACTCTGGCTGCTAGCAGATCCCATTTCCCAGGGTACCATCAGCCTCTGACCCCAGGATGTGCCCCATGCCCATGTCCTGCACGTGCTGCCCCGTGCCAATCGCACTGCTCCCAGCAGGCACCTGAACCTGCCTCCCTGAGCCGTGGGGTGCCTTCCCTGCCCTCTAATCCAGCCTAATCCAATCAAACCTGCTCTAATTCCCTGTAATCCCTGGCCCCGTGGTGTGAGCAGCTGCCTGCTGCCTCCAGTGCTGGGGCAGTGAATCCATCACCCTTTACGTGCTGAGAAAGGGAACACTTGCTCTGCCCGTCCCCTGCCTGTCCTTGCAGGTGCTCAGAAGTGACCAGAGCCCTGCTGCAAGTGACCACAGCTCCCATCAGCAGCACACAGCTCCTGACCAAAGCCACAGCCAACCACAACCCAGCCAGTGGCACGAGGGGGACAGCAGGAGGGCCCAGGCTGCTGCTGTACCTGGATGTTGTCAAAGGAGGCTTTGTTGGTGACATCGTAGAGCAGGAGCAGGGCTGTGGAGAGAGGGACAGCCCGTTAGTGCCTGTGCCAAACCCAGCCCACAGAGCACACAGCCCCCTGGCCATGAGGGCCCTGTGAGACACAGAACACACAAAGCCAGCACAGCAACACCTCGCACTGCTGGTGTTGGCACTGTGCTGGTGTTCACAGGGGTCCCAGGATGAGGGAAGAGACAAGGATCTGACTCCGTGTTTCAGAAGGCTGAATTATTATTTTATTATATATATTATATTAAAACTACACTAAAAGAATAGAAGAAAGGATTTCATCAGAAAGCTTGCAAGCAAAGGAAAAGGAATGATAATAAAATCTTGTGACTGGCCAGACAGTCCGACACAGCTGACTGTGATTGGCCATTAATTACAAACAACCACACGAGACCAATCCCAGATGCACCTGTTGCATTCCACAGCAGCAGATAATCAATGTTTGCATTTTGTTCCTGAGGCCTCTCGGCTTCTCAGGAGAAAAAATCCTGAGGAAAGGATTTTTCATAAAATGTGTCTGCGACAGCAGAGCCGGCTCCATCCACGGTAGCTGCTTCCCATGGAAAACACTCCAGTGATTCCTGGCTCACCTGGCCTCACCTGGCAGGGGCAGCTTGAGGACGGGCTCCCAGGGAGCAGAGGTGGCCGTGCTCACCCAGAGCAGCAGCAGGGTGGCCGTACTCACCCAGAGCAGGAGCAGGGTGCCGTGCTCACCCAGAGCAGGAGCAGGGTGCCGTGCTCACCCAGAGCAGGAGCAGGGTGGCCGTGCTCACCCAGACCAGGATCCCCATGAGCAGAGGTGGCCATGCTCACCCACAGCAGCAGCAGGGTGCCGTGCTCACCCAGAGCAGCAGCAGGGTGCCGTGCTCACCCACAGCAGCAGCAGGGTGCCGTGCTCACCCAGAGCAGCAGCAGGGTGCCGTGCTCACCCACAGCAGCAGCAGGGTGCCGTGCTCACCCAGAGCAGCAGCAGGGTGCCGTGCTCACCCAGAGCAGCAGCAGGGTGGCCGTGCTCACCCAGAGCAGGAGTAGGGTGCTGTGCTCACCCACAGCAGCAGCAGGGTGCCATGCTCACCCAGACCAGGATCCCCAGGATCAGAGGTGGCCGTGCTCACCCAGAGCAGGAGCAGGGTGCCATGCTCACCCACAGCAGCAGCAGGGTGCCGTGCTCACCCAGACCAGGATCCCCAGGAGCAGGGTGCCGTGCTCACCCACAGCAGCAGCAGGGTGCCGTGCTCACCCAGAGCAGGAGCAGGGTGCTGTGCTCACCCACAGCAGGAGCAGGGTGCTGTGCTCACCCACAGCAGCAGCAGGGTGCCATGCTCACCCAGACCAGGATCCCCAGGAGCAGGGTGCTGTGCTCACCCAGAGCAGGAGCAGGGTGCTGTGCTCACCCACAGCAGGAGCAGGGTGCCGTGCTCACCCAGAGCAGGATCCCCACGAGCAGAGGTGGCCGTGCTCGCTCACCCAGAGCAGCAGCAGGGTGCTGTGCTTACCGTGCGCATCCCGGTAGTAGGCGTGGGTGACGCTGCGGAAACGCTCCTGCCCGGCCGTGTCCCAGATCTGGAGGGCAGACGGGAGCAGAGGGATCAGACCTGAGCAGAACCCACCCAAACCAGCCCAAACAGAATGGTGCAACCCCAGGAAGCTTCTCCAGCTTTTGCTCCCGGGGGTATCAATAGGAAAAATGAGCAGAGCAATAAATATGGAGGCAGCGCCTTCCCGCTCCTCGGTGTGGGGACACGGCGTGGCCAAGCGCTCCCAACACGGCCATTAATTGGAAAATCCGTGGAGCAGATGGATGCATGGGGAGCTGCTAATGTGATTTATCAGTCCTTAATGCAGCAGGAGGTTTGCAGAGAGCACGCTGCTGCCTGGGGGATCTGTGTTACCGAGCTGCAGGCAAAGGGCTCAGAGGAACTAAGGGGGCTGGAGCAGGGCTGGGATGGCATCACTGTGGCCAGAACAGCCCCCAGCCCTGTGCAGGCTCCTGCCAGAGCAGCCAGAAGGGTCTGTAAGGCTGACCCAGGGCAGGAGACACGAGCACAAAGGATAGAGGTGGGGCCCCGTTTTGGGGATGCTCCTCTGCTTTGTCCTCTGAGGGGCTTTGGCCATCTCTGAACTCCCAGGGCAGCAAGGGACATGTTTCCAGGGACATGGGGACATACCTGCAGCTTCACCTTCACCCCATCCACCGTCAGCACCTTGTTCTGAAAGAGAATGGAGAGGGTGATGAGTGCAGCTGCACGATGCCAAGGGAGACACAGCCAGCCCCCACCCCAGCCAGTGTTCCCCCAAACCCTCGGGCTGATCCCCTCTCCTGCTTCTTAAACCCCCATCCACTGGTCCCAGCACCTGCAGAGCCATTTTCACCAGGGCCCAGCCAGAGGATCTCTCCCTGCATCAGCAAAAGTTGCATCTATTTGGGTACCTAAACCCTGGCAATGCCACACCCAGCTCAGGCTGGAGACTGCTGGCCATAAATTAATGAGCACCAGCATCCCACCTTAATAGTCTTCAAAAGACAGAGAAAACCACTTCACACACAGCCAGCAAATTAAAAATAATTCCTGCTCCTGCCTCTTGGAGCTGTTCTTCTCCTGGTTTCTCTCTTAGGATGTTTTCCCCTCCTGTTTTGCTTGGTTTCAGGAAAGGTGGAACCAAGGAGCAGAGGGGAAAGTGTCCCTCCACAACGGGTTTTTCCCAAAGCCAAGGGGATATTTTGTGTGGAAGGATGCCCTGGCAGAGCTGGGAGCTGTGTGGGAGCCCCTGAGGGTGGCTGTGCCAGACAGGGAGGGCAGGAGATGGATCCTGACCATGTCCCAGAGCAGCCACCATCCCTGCAATCTGCACCAGCCTCTCCAAACATGACAGGAATGCAAGCCTACAGACCAGGGTCCCAGGGGAAGGAGCAGAGAAGAGATTAATTTGCTTGCCAGATCCACAGAAATTAGCACAGCAATCAGTGGGACGTGCTGGAACCACGGGCAGGGAACAGCACAGCAGTGGGACGAGGCAGCTGGTGGCTGCTCTGCTGATCATTTAAATCCCATTTCCTCCAATTGCTCTGGAGCTGCTTTGGGATGCTCCCATCTCCCATCTCCCATGGCATGGGATGGCCAAGGCTGCTGCGAGCCCAGCTGGGCTCTGCTGGCTCACACACACCCTGGCACTGGGCACGCCACCAGCCACTCCAGTGCCACCAAACCCCCAGGGATCCATGCCAAGCCCTGTCCCTGCACATTCCACACCCCTTCGGGGGCTGGGGAGGCTCTTCATTGATGGTTTCAAGGAGGACAGAGGGAGCATCTCATCTCCTGCACATCTCCACGAGGATGTGGAGAGGAGGAGAGGGCAGGCGGAGCCGGAGCGCTGAATCCTCCTCTGCTCAGGCAGCGCAGGGAGACGGCCCAGGGTTATAAATACCTTCAAAGGCAGCGACGGAGACGGGGGAGAGAAGTGATTCACAGCCCAGGAGCTGTAAAAATAGGCACCAGGGACTGGGGTGGGGGAGCAGGGAGGGACTCAGGGAAAAGCTGGGGCTCGGGGAGCCGGCCGGGGGTTTAGGGCTCCCCACACGTGGAGCTGAGCCTCCCCAGGATGTGACACCAGGGCTCCTCAAGTGCCTCAAACCCAGCGTTCCCACCGCCACAGAGTGCTCCCTGGACCTTGGTGCGTCTGGCTAGGGCTCCCAGGTGGGCAGGGACAGAGCCATCCCCAGGGCAGAACCACAAACAGTGCTGAGCTGCACTTCCAGCTCGTCCCAGAGGATGGGGAACAGCCCTGTCCTAACCTGAGCCACAGCTGAGCTTTATGCAGGGGCAGGTTTATGCTCTGCAGGAGATCCACTCTCTGAGCTCACCTTGCTCTCCAAAACCCTCCATGCTCCTCTGTGCAGGTGCTGGACCCGCAGGTTCATCCCACAGGATCATCCCACAGGTTCATCCATCCCACAGGTTCATCCATCCCACAGGATCATCCATCCCACAGGTTCATCCATCCCACAGGTTCATCCATCCCACAGGTTCATCCCACAGGATCATCCCACAGGATCATCCATCCCACAGGATCATCCATCCCACAGGTTCATCCCACAGGATCATCCCACAGGATCATCCATCCCACAGGATCATCCATCCCACAGGATCATCCATCCCACAGGATCATCCATCCCACAGGTTCATCCATCCCACAGGTTCATCCATCCCACAGGATCATCCATCCCACAGGATCATCCATCCCACAGGATCATCCATCCCACAGGATCATCCATCCCACAGGTTCATCCATCCCACAGGTTCATCCATCCCACAGGTTCATCCATCCCACAGGATCATCCATCCCACAGGATCATCCATCCCACAGGATCATCCATCCCACAGGATCATCCATCCCACAGGATCATCCATCCCACAGGTTCATCCATCCCACAGGTTCATCCATCCCACAGGATCATCCATCCCACAGGATCATCCATCCCACAGGATCATCCATCCCACAGGTTCATCCATCCCACAGGTTCATCCATCCCACAGGATCATCCCATCCCACAGGTTCATCCCATCCCCCAGGTTCATCCATCCCCCAGGTTCATCCATCCCACAGGTTCATCCCATCCCACAGGATCATCCCACAGGTTCATCCATCCCACAGGTTCATCCATCCCACAGGTTCATCCCATCCCACAGGATCATCCATCCCACAGGCTCTGCACCAGCACAGTGCCACTCCAAACACCATTCCCAGCTGCCAATAGCACCTGCCAGGGACCCTGCCAGGGACCGTGCCAGGGACTGCAGAGGAAGGCAAAGGCTCTGTGTTCCACCATCGGCCCCAGCTCTTGGCGTGAGGACACTCGGTGTGATGGATGGTGACAAGGACAAGGACACAATGAGTGTCACATCCCCGTGGCCACACTCAGCACCTCCAGCTCCCAGCAGCGTGGCTGTGCCCAGGGACGTGGCCATGTCCCCAGTGTGGCCGTGCCCAAAGGCTGGCAGGACACCACGGGTGCCAGGACAGACACCACGGCCCCAGCCCTGAGCATGCATCACCCAGGCCAAGCCACCTGGGGAGCAGCCAAAAGGGCTGAAGCTCCAGAGGTGCCCCACATGCTCTGACCTCCCCTTCAGGAGTTAATTAACACGGAGCCAGCAGCAGCAGCAGTCACACTAATTATTGCTGACCTATATTTTAGGGAGGTAAATGCTCAGACCTAATTAAACTCCGCACAGGGATCCAGGTGCTGCTGGGGGAAAAATTGATTTTCTGAGGATTGGGTGTGGAACAGAGCAGGGTTCCAGGGTGAGAAGCTGTAGAAGGGCTCCTGAAGGCAGGAGACACAGCCAGAGCATCACTGGTGCTGGTATCCCTGCCTGCATCCCAAGGAAGTTGTGGCTGCTCCATCCCTGGAAGTGTCCAAGAAGTTCAGATGAACCAGATGCCCAGGTCTCCCCACACCACAGCTAAGTGACTTTCCAGCCTCCAATTTTTATTTTTTTTTAAGGAGATGCCTCAATTCCCTCCTGTCAGCCCTTCCAAGGCACAGCTGGGGGCTGAGCTCCTGCTCAGCACCCAAAGACAAAAGCTGTGGTGTGTCAAGGCACTGGGATGTGAAATGTGCTGCCAGCCCTGCTGGGAGGGAGGGCTGTGCTGCTCAGGGCTCCTGCCCATCTCACTGTTTGTCAGAGCTCCCACAGCCTCCTGCCACAACTTGGGCAGCAAAACCACCCCTAAACCTCAGCTCTGCTCTCGCCCTTCCCAATTTCAGCTTTGTGTCCTTTTTCCCGAGGCAGTGCAAATGTTTCTGAAATCTCATCTAGCAGGGGCGGCAGCGGAATGCCTGCCGTGCCCAGGGTGGACAAACACGATGCACTGAAGTTAAATAATCGTCAGGACATCAGATAAACAGAGCTGGAACCTTGCAGATGCAGGAAAAATTAAATTACCAAGTGCAGATGGTCCTCAATTAGGAGCAGCATTATCACACAGCGAGGCCCCTCTGGCTGCAGCCCTGGCACCATCCTCAGCCACGAGCGAGCAGCACAAGGGAGGGAGGGGAAGGCAATGGGGTGAAACTGTGCTGGTGCTGAGACGTGCACAGACAGTGCTGCCACACAGAGCCAGCAGTGCCAGCCCTGAGCAGCTGCGGGATGGGCAAAGCCACAGCCTGGGTCACAGGACGGGCAGATGCCATCACAGGGTACCCACAGGATGGGCAAATGTCACAGCCTGGGTCACAGGGTACCCACAGGATGGGCAGATGCCATCACAGGGTCCCACAGTGCCCGTGAGTCCCAGCAGGAGCGGCTGGCACGTCCCCAGTGCCCGAGCCCCTGGCACTGAAGCTGCAGCACAGCCCAGGCTCAGCATCACCTCACACGCATGGACTCATTAATTAAAGCCTTTAAAGTTAAATTGGATACACGGATCAATTTGCTCTGCAATTAACTGGACAAATGGGGAGTGCTCAGGGCACCGCTCAGGCTCCAGCCTGGGGACCCCTGCCCTGGCTCCTGGAGCTGTGGCTGTGCTGGCTCCCGTGGTGCTGCCCAGGAGTGCACCCCAATTTACCATGGGAAAGGAGCCCCTCTCATGTTGTTATTGGGCCTTGGAGGCATCTCCTGCAGCCGAGGGGGGGCAAATTCCTGTCACAACGGGGATAAATGGCATCAGTGACTATAGATCAAAGCAGGCACGGGCGCTGGGGCAGCACGGAGTTAATTAGTGCCACTAATGAGCTGTGGGACTGACAGTGCAGCCACCCAGAAATGTCATTAGGCTGCGGTGTCACCGGGCCAGGCCAGCTGGGAGCAGATTGGGCTGTCCTGTATTGCAGGGAGCAGGAGAAATCCAGAGTGCAGGAGTGGCTGGAGGGGGGCTGCAGGGTGACCGTGCTCACATGGCGTGAGGGAAGGGACGAGGGGCTGACTCCATGGTTCAGAAGGCTGATTGATTATTTTATTATATATATTACATTAAAACTATACTGAAAGAATAGAAGAAAGGATTTCATCAGAAGGCTGGCTAAGAATAGGAAGAATAGAAAGAAGGAATAATAACAAAGGCTTGTGGCTCGGACAGAGTCTGAGCCAGCTGACTGTGATTGGCCATTAATTACAAACAACCACACGAGACCAATCCCAGATGCACCTGTTGCATCCCACAGCAGCAGATAATCAATGTTTGCATTTTGTTCCTGAGGCCTCCCAGCTTCTCAGCAGGAACAACAATCCCGAGAAAAGGATTTTCCATAAAATGTGTCTGTGACACTGGAGCACCCCAGCCCCACGCCAAGGCCACACCAGGAGCCAAATTCCCCCCTGGCAAAGCCCAGGGAGCCCCTGCGAGCACAAACACTCTGTGCCAGGAGGAAATGGGCTGAGCTGTGATAGAGCAGACACACAAATAACCACCTCCAACGGCGGCTGCAAAAATAGACCAGGGATCGATATGGAAATCTGCCCAAAACAGCAGGACACTGCATTAAATCTGCTCGTTAAAACCCTGAGGCTGGTTTTGCCAGCCAGGGAGCTGTTCCTGGTGGCTCAGCATCTCTCCAGGCACAGCCCCGTGGAGGTGTCACCCATCCTGTCCCCCCTGCCTCATCCAGCCTGGAGAAGCCAAGGCCTGGCCCTGCATGGGTGTCCAGCTGGGTCCCCACAGCACCCAGAGAGGGATGTCAGCAGCACCAGCCCCTGTGCAGAGCCTGCTCACTGCATTAAATCCCAATTACCCATTAAATCCCATCTCCCCGGCTGCCAGCCCTGCCCAGATAAGAGCCCAGGCCCTTGTTGGAGCAGGCACGCTGAACATTTACTGACTTATCATCTTCTAGTCACATCAGGCTGCAAATAAAAGGGGTTTCTGGCAAGAAGAGAATCCTGTCTTAGGCACAGATTAGAGGTAAGAGGATCTGCTTAGGATGACAGGCTTTAAACCCAGCCCTGCTCTGCTTCCCGGCATTGCCTGCAGCATTCACGGGCCCGTGTGAGGGCTGTGCTCCCTCCCAGCCCATGGAACAGCAAAGTCTGGGGTGATCCAGGAAAGGATCCTTGAGGGAGGCTCAGGCAGATGAGGTTTGGTGCTCTCAAGCCCAATGGGGCTGCTCAGGTCTTGGCTTTTGGTTGATAATTGCTGCCCCAGATGTGCAGGGTGTCTCTGCTTCAGCCCACACAGCTGAAGAACGAGTCTGGACTCTTCGCTTTTCAGTCTTGAGGGTGTTTATTAGTTATTATATATAAAATTTTCTCTCTGCCCAGCTCAGATCTGCTCAGCAGGGCAGCCACAGGCACTCTGTGTTGTCCTTTTATACAGAAAACTACGTATAACATATTTACATTTAATTCCCAATGCCTATCACCTGTGTTAGACAGTGCACTTCTGCTCTAAACCAATCCCAAAGTGCCAACATCACTGCAGAAAATGGAGAACAAGGAGAAGGAGAAGGAGAAGGAGAAGGAGAAGGAGAAGGAGAAGGAGAAGGAGAAGGAGAAGGAGAAGGAGAAGGAGAAGGAGAAGGAGAAGGAGGAGAAGGAGGAGAAGAAGAAGAAGAAGAAGAGGAAGAAGAAGAAGAAGAAGAAGAAGAAGAAGAAGAAGAAGAAGAAGAAGAAGAAGAAGAAGAAGAAGAAGAAGATGAAGAAGAAGAAAGACTGGACATGCCCAGTTTCTTCCATTTTGCCCCCATAACCCCCGTACCAAAAATCCTAAAACCTACATTTTCACCCTGTGATTATTTTGTTATTATACTATTTAAACTTCTGCGACTTTCAGGTCCTCATACAAAGCTGGTAACTTGCTCCAGGGGTCACAATCAAATCCCCAGGGTCTCTGATCCCCACAACGGGGTCCTGGGCAACTCTGGACACCCAGAGGGATGCACTGAGCTCTGACACTCAGAGCAGGATGGAGATGGGGCTGTGTGGGGCTTTGAGAGTGGGAGTGAGCCTGAGCCCCATCCAAGGCAGCCAGAGAGAAACCACCCCTAAAATCCCTCAGGGCAGGATTTGCTGCAGCCATCCTGGGGACCAGAGCACCAGAAAGCAGCAGCCAGCAGGAAACTGAGCCCAAACCCGCAGCTCCAGCACAGGGATGGATCCTCCCCACCCTGGATGGTCTGCACAGCTCCCCCACCACCCTGCCCTGCACCACTCACCCCCTCCATCTCTTTCTCCCATACTTTATAAAATAAGGGATTTTTTTTAAAATATCTCTGCTTATTTCTAAGCCAGGAAGCCTTGGGAACAAAGGGGGCAGAGATGGCTCAGGCAGGTCTGTGCCAATGCTGGGAATAAGGAACGTGGCACTCGACATATTTATCTTCATTTTGCTCATCAAGGCCACGGCACGCTGCAAAGCTGAGCAGGGATCTCCACGGAGCATTTATTGCTCTATCATTTCTCATCTGCAGCAAACACGGCCCCGTCAGCGGCACAGAGATGAAAAATGGCTCATCAGGTCCTGTTAGGCAGGGAGTCATTTATCTGGGGAGAAATAAAGCCTAGCAGCACTTGTCTGAACTTAAAGGTCTCTTCAAACCTACACAGTTCCAGGATCTGCCTCGGTGACTGCAGCCAGCCCCGGGCTCAGAACTCCCCTGAAGTTTCTGAGAAGACTCCACAATGCAATTAAAGGAAAAGCAGGGCTGCACGTGCAGCAGCAAACACTCTGTCAGCACCCAGCAGCAGCACAGCAGCGCCCGCAGACAGCGCTGCAAACAGCATTACTAAACAGCACTTCTCATCCCTGAAGGAAATGAAATCCCCAAAGACCTGACAAAGGAATCTGCAGCTTTTCATCCCGAACACTGCCATCCTTCACCCACAGCCAAGGCAGACGGCTCCCAAAAAGTGCTGAGCAGCAAACCTGAGCCCGGATTCTTCGAAGCATTCAAGGAAAAGAGAGGGACTAACAGCTCTGCTGGGATTTTCTATGTCTGTACGAGTGCAGTCAGCCTCCAGGGCTGGCTCCCATCAGGTCCCTGTGCCCCTGGTCCCACAGCCCCTCTCTGCAGGGTGAAGTGGCAATAGGGACAGCCAGGGCAGTGACAATAGGGACGGCCAGGGCAGTGGCAATAGGGACAGCCAGGGCAGTGACAATAGGGACAGTCAGGGCTGGAGTGCAGTGGCAATAGGGACAGCCAGGGCAGTGGCAATAGGGACAGCCAGGGCAGTGACAATAGGGACAGTCAGGGCTGGAGTGCAGTGGCAATAGGGACAGCCAGGGCAGTGGCAATAGGGACAGCCAGGGCAGTGGCAATAGGGACAGTCAGGGCTGGAGTGCAGTGGCAATAGGGACAGCCAGGGCAGTGACAATAGGGACAGTCAGGGCTGGAGTGCAGCAGGTCCCAGCCCCCTGTGCAGGGCAGGACCCTCCTCACCCATGGTGCTGCCTGGCCACCTTATGCAAGGAGAATCCTGAAATGGCCCTGGGACAGAGCTGAGGACACAGAGACAGAGCTGGGGACACGGGACAGAACTGGGGACAGGGGGACAGAGCTGGGGACATGAGGCTGAGTTGGGGACACGGGGGCTGAGCAGGCAGAGCCCTGCCCACGCTCCTGTGCCAGCGCCAGGGCGGCCACTCGGGTGCCCCACGGGTGGCACGAGGCAGAAGGCACAGCACAGGCACCGTGCACTCAGAGCTTTGATCTTTGCAGAGCTTCTCCTCCTCCCTGGCAGCAGTCCCGGCTCTCCCATTTTCTGCTCTGCTGGAGCAGGCTCTCCCCCAGGTCTGCGCACCACGGAGAGCCCCGGGTGGTGCAGAGGTGCTGAGGAACTGCAGCACACTCAGCTCATCCCTTCCACACCACAGCCAGCCCAGGCAGCCCAACCAGCCTGGCCAACCCAGCCCCACATTTGCTGTCCCCATGTGGGGCTCTGGAGCTGCCAGCCAGGGCTGTGCTGGGAAATCACCCAGGGAGGCAAAGCAGCCCAGATCCCTCACCGTGGGTGCTGGGGGTCTGGGCAGTGCAGATCACACTCCTGGGAAGCTGCTCCAACACTGCCAACCCTTCACAAACAACACTGAACCAAAACACATTGATTTTTTTCTTTTTTTGTTGCACATTTGGGAAGGCCAGGCTCAGGCAGGGGCTGCAGCTGGAGCAGCCAGGGCCCCGTGGGAGGATTCCCAGCTCTGCACTGATCTGTGGGGCTGGTCCCTGCAGAATCGGCCCTCCCAGAGCTGCTGTGCTCCCCCAGCACGCCCAGCGTGGCAGGAACACTCTGACCCCACGCGTGTTACCCAGGAGGGAAAACGCATCACATCTGCCAGGCATTAACGCTCGCTTGGGAACAAAGTTATTTTGGGCACTGCGGGCACTCCTGCCATTAACTCACGCACATTGGTAGGTGCAGGTAACGAAGGGCTGAGCCCCAGAGCCACCCGGCCCTGCCAGCGGCCACCTGGACGTGTCACCCCAGTGCAAAGGGGTCTGGGGAGCAGCCCCGCAGAGCGGGACCCCCCTCCAGCTCCTCAGCACTGGCTGGGCAGGGAGGGCACCCCATGGGCACGGGGGGCTCACATCCCACCAGCTGGCACAGGTGGGGCAGGACCCGCAGCCCCTCCCGAGCCTGGCACAGGTGGGGCAGGACCCGCAGCCCCTCCCGAGCCTGGCACAGGTGGGGCAGGACCCGCAGCCCCTCCCCAGCCGGGCACACATCACAGCCAGGGCTCTCCCCCGGTAACAGCGTTAATGGCACGCAGCCTTGGCTGGCATCGTTGCCGTGGTGATGCTGCACAGGCAAAGCTGGGAAAGCCAAAGGCTCCATTTCCCCCGTGTGTCACCGAGCCTGGAACAGCGAGCCTGGGCAGGCGGGGGGAAAACAGCCCGAGACACAGGCGGCAGATGGCACCAGGGCTGGCGAGGTGGTGCCATGGCTTTGTGGGTGCCATGGCTCCGTGGGTGCCATGGCTTTGTGGAATCTGATCCCTCCTTTCCATAAACGAAATGGAAAATCCCCACACAAAATGGAACAAACCCTGCCCAGGTGTTCCCAGCAGGACCAGTCACACCTCAGAGATGTGCCAATGGTTTTGTGGCCCCTAGGAGATGGCCCTTCCTGCCTGCTGACCTCCTGTGGGTAGAACTGACCCAGCCCAGCCTCACCAGCACCTTCCTCAGGCTCAGAGGCACCACTGAGACCCCCACAGCACCCAGGAACCCCCTCACCCTGGGACAGCCACAGCCCAGGGCAGGGGACATCACCCTGTGAAGCTGAAGCACCACGAGCTCCCAGCTCACATTAGTTGTGATCAGGGAGAAACGCTTTTTCCCAGGGGAGGCATAAAGATGAATTATTTGCTGCTGTTTCCGAGAGATTCACCAGTGCCCCAGGGCAGCGACTGGGTGCTGAGGCACAATTAAAATGCTCGGTGTCCCTGTGAGCTGCAGGGCTCCTCTGGGCCCCTGGGCAAGGGCAGCTCCAGCACCCTGGGATGGAGCCAGGAGCTGCCCCTGGTGCCAACCACAAACTGTTCTGCTTCCAAAGGCTCTGCAGGCAAAGCCCTCAATGCCCCATTGCCATAGGAACTGTGTGCCCCACCACCATCCAAGGACAGGGACACACCAACTGCAGCTCCCTCCATCTCAAACACACCTCTGATGGGGCTGCTTTTTCTCAGTTTTTCCCATTTTTTCCCTTTTTTTCCCATTTTTTTCCCAGTTTTCCCCAAGGAGGGTGCCCTGGTGGTGCTCACTGTTCCAAGCTTTGGCATATTCAATTACTGCCTTGCCTTTGAGCATGGTGATGCTCAGTGCCACCATCACCCATGGATGGGACTGACCCCGTGGCTCAGGTCTCAGGGCAGAGGCTCTTTGGGGAAAGGGGAAAAGGGGAAAGGGGAAAAGGGAAAAAGGGAAAGGTGCTTTTCAGGGAAGAACAACACACAGAGAGCAGCTGGTGAGCTCAGCCAGAGCCAGCTCCTGCCACTGCAGCAGTGCCAAACCCAGGACTGGCACCTCACCCTTCCCCACACAGATCATCAACATCCACCCTGGAATAACCCAAACCCTGCTGGGAGCGATAATTAATTAACAAAACGAGGCAGCAGCTCAGCAGAGAGGCAGCAAGGGCCCAGGGGAGCACAGGAGCTGAGCCACAGGGCAGGGATGCCCCAAATGCCCATCCCAGGGGCACCCAAACCCCACCCGTGCCCCCTTTCCTGGGCGCCTTCCCTCTGCTTTCAAAGAACAACCCAGTTCTGCACAGCTGAGTTCAATATTTTCTCACAAATAAAAGATGAAAGTGAAATTAAGCCAAATGTATTCCATTAAATATTGAAAGCATTTAGGCTTGCTCTGGCCCCATTTGAACGTTTTAGAGAGTTTGAAAGGCTCCCTGTCAGGCCTGGCACCGGCAGCGGATCCAGCCTGGCTCGGGGCCATGGCAGGGGAGGCTCCAGTGCCCAGATTGGCCCCTCCAGAGCCAATTCCCCACCTGGCAGCAGCCAGGCAGGAGCCAGCACAGCCCAGCCGTGTGCCCACAGCCCTCCCAGCCCGAGCTGCTGCTGCACAGGACCCTGCAGGGCTGCAGCAGGGCAGGGGTCTGACCCAGACACACCGTGCAGGGCTGGGGATTGAATTTCCCAGCTGAGTTTTGTGACCGTGCTCACGGGGGTTCTTGGATGAGGATCTGACTCTGTGTTTCAGAAGGCTGATTGATTATTTTATGATATATATTACATTAAAACTGTACTGAAAGAATGGAAGAAAGGATTTCATCAGAAGGCTGGCTAAGGATAGAATAGGAAAGAATGATAACAAAGGCTCTGTCTCAGACTCTCTGTCCAAGCCAGCTGACTGTGATTGGCCATTAATTACAAACAACCCCATGAGACCAATCCCAGATGCACCTGTTGCATTCCACAGCAGCAGATAACCATTGTTTGCATTTTGTTCCTGAGGCCTCTCAGCTTCTCAGGAGGAAAAGCCCCAAGGAAAGGATATTTCATACAAAGATGTCTGTAACAGAGTTCCCCATGGTTCCCATCCTCTGCAGGGGTTCTGGGCTCCCACACAGCTCTGAGCAGGAGGATACAGAGGCAGGTTGTGTGAGCACCTTTACGAGCTCCCTCCTTGCAGCAGCAGCTCCCAGGTTTGTGTTTTCCTTGCCTGTGTCCTGCACTGCAGCTCCTGAGCAGCCCAGGCCCTCTCTCTCCCCCTGAGCTAATGAAATCCATCACTCCACCCAGCCCAGGCCAGGACAGAGCCACAGGGACACCAGCTACCCACAGGCACCAGGAGCACACCGAGCACCAGGGCTGCAGGAGCCTGGACACACTGGTGCCCTTCCAGAAGCATCCTGCAAGCCCCACATCCCCAGCACCATCCTGGCAGCTGGGATGGATCAAAAATTCCACACCCAAACTATTCTGGGTGGTATTTCTGACACCAAGGAGGTGGAGGAGGCACCTTCCCACCATCCTGCAGAGAGGATTAAGCTGGGTGAGAGTTTTCTTCAGCAGGCTCTGGGGCTGGCTGCCACCCCAGCCGCTCAGGTTTTGCTTTGAAGGCATTCATCTCCTCTCTGTGCCTGCCCCGGGGCAGGGTTGGAGTCCCTTGTGCCTGGGACCCCGCCTGCACACAGGGTTTGCATCTCCCTGCTGTGCTGCAGAGCTGCGGCGGGTTATGGGTTTATTTTCCAGGAGCAGGAGGCACAGGAGGATGGATGAACCCCGGGAGCTGCCAGCAGCGGGCACGGGCACCGTGGGCACCGCGGGCACCAGCAGCATCCCCTGATCCCCTGGCAACTGAGCCCTGCGTGCAAACGACAGGCTGCAGAGCTCTGAGTGTCCCTCTGCCAGCCCTGCCGGGAAAGCAGGGCTGGGTTCCCAGGGAAATGGGCATTTACTGCCCTGAGAGCCCGTCCTGGGAGTGGGGAACGGGCACCAGCAGCTGTGGGGGAGCAGCACCCTCAGAGCCACACACAAGGGGCACAAACGTGCCAGGATCTGCCTCCCCGTGCTGCATTTGGGCACAGCTGGTCCCCAAGCAGGGTGGCAGCACCATATCCATACCCTGGAACCAGGCAGAAGGTGGGGAGCATGGCAGGAACCGTCAGAAACTCCTGGAATGGTTTGGGTTGGATCTCAAAGAGCATCCAGGTCCAACACCTTCCACCAGAGCAGGCTGCTCCAGACCCCATCCAGCTCGTCCTTGAGCACTCACGGGGATGGAAATCTGCTCTGGGCAAAATGAGCCCAGCTCTCCACACAGTGAGAAATGCAAAAACATGAAATCAGCTCCTGGCTGCTATTAAAATTCATCCAGCAATGGGAGCTGCAGAGCAAACTGATTTTCAGACAAAGAGCTGCTGGGAACACACAGAAATGGTTTGGGTTGGAAGGGACCTCAAAGGGCATCCAGTTCCAAGCATTTGCCACGGGAATACTCAAGGTGGGAGCACAGGCATCCCCTGCCTGCTCCTGCCCCACCTTCCCCGTCCTGGTTGCACCTCTGTTCCCACTGGTATGGCCCCTTGAAGGGAATTTGATCCAAACAACTTGGCAGCACCAAGATGTTTCTCCCAGGAAAAGAAAAAACTCTTCCCTGCAGAGCTCCAGCCCTGGAGACCAACCCAAACCCACCCCAAACACTCTGCCCTGTTCCCTCCCTCCAACATCCAGGGCTCATTCTGCACAGAAAGACACTGAAATTAATTTTTTTCCATTTCTTTCTTCTGGCCTAAGCAGCTCCCCTCCCACTTTTTCCAGATTGATCCACCAGAAAATGAGCCCTGCTAATGCTCCGTGCCAGGCGCTGAGATAAAAGCCAGCCCTGGCTTCCAGGAGGCTCCAGGCTGCTCCAGCCCTCCAAAGGCTGGGAGGGCAGGGATGGGGCAGGGATGGGGCAGGGATGGGGCAGGGATTTGGGCAGGGATGGGGCAGGGATGCAGCAGGGATGTGGGCAGGGATTTGGGCAGGGATGGGGCAGGGATGGGGCAGGGATGGGGCAGGGATTTGGGCAGGGATTTGGGCAGGGATGGGGCAGGGATGCAGCAGGGATGTGGGCAGGGATTTGGGCAGGGATGGGGCAGGGATGGGGCAGGGATGCAGCAGGGATGGGGCAGGGATGGGGCAGGGATGGGGCAGGGATGCAGCAGGGATGGGGCAGGGATGGGGCAGGGATGTGGGCAGGGATTTGGGCAGGGATGGGGCAGGGATGGGGCAGGGATGGGGCAGGGATTTGGGCAGGGATTTGGGCAGGGATTTGGGCAGAGATGTGGGCAGGGATGGGGTAGGGATGGGGCAGGGATTTGGGCAGGGATTTGGGCACCTGCTGGGGAGCACAGCATGCCCCAAGGGCAGGGATTTGGGTGCCCACTGGGGACCAGCAGATGCTCAAGGCACCCACAGCACTCTCCCAGCACCCCCAGGACCAGTCTGGGTGGATCCAAACCGTGGTCACTGCTCCTCTGCACACCCCACAGAGCTGGGGAAAATACTCCCATCCTCCTGCAAAGCTCAGCTCAGCAAAGCTCAGCTCGCTGCAGGAGCAGAGGGCAGCCCCTGGAAGGGGCACACACAAACACAACAAAAAAACACCCAGAGATGCCACAAACCTCCCATATTAAAAAAAAAAAAAAAAAAAAAAAAAAAAAAAATCACATTAGCACCGCTGATTCCAGCCCTGAGCCGCACAGGGCTGGGTGTAATCAGGAGTCCTCAGGGCCACCGGGACAGGTTTTATTTTATTTACAGCACTCCCACGTTAACCACGGCACAGCCAAGGCTGGGGCACAGCACGGAGCCTCCCGAGGGGGCTGAGCAGCAGCTGAACCCCCCAAAGCCCTGAGAACCTGTGCACATCAAAGCTGGGCCTTCAAAGGGAATGTCCCCTGTCCCCTGTGCCACCGCCTGCCCTGGCAGCTGGAGATGTGCCCAGGGGCCAGGACGGTGCTGCTGTGCTGCTGTGCTGCTGTGCTGCTTTGCTGCTGTGCTGCTTTGCTGCTTTCCTGCTTTGCTGCTGTGCTGCTGTGCTGCTGTGCTGCTGTGCTGCTGTGCTGCTGTGCTGCTGCGCTGCTGTGCTGCTTTGCTGCTTTGCTGCTGTGCTGCTGTGCTGCTGTGCTGCCTGTCCTGCACAGCGCTGACACCCCTGCACACCCGGGACAGCACCAAGAGCAGCCCACCCTGCTCTGAACCCCACCAAAAACCTTCCCATCGGTTTCATCCCCTGATTAACACAGGCACCGTCACCCCTGCCAATGCAAAGGAGCTCATTAGCACCTCTTCCCAGGGAGAAGAGTGCATCCTTAATTTGTTTCTTTTATGTTCTTCTCCTTTCAGGTCCAATTAGCACAGAACTCTTCCCTTGCCCAACCTGCAGAGCTCGGGGCTGTGGGGATGGGGCAGCCCCTCGGAGCCCGGGTGTCACTGGGGACAGGGACACGGGGGGTTCAGGTGGCCCCCTGGCCCCTCACCTTGGCGACACTCCCATCACTGAGCTGTCACCGCGGGACTCGAGTCCCCCTGGCTGCACAGCTTGAGTTTCTGTCGAGGTTTCTGAAGCGTTGCCAAAATCACAAGGAGAGGCAGCTCCCGCCGTGGCACTGAGAAAATCGGGATTCACACCCCCGAGCGCCACACCTGCTCCTTTCCAGGAGCCCCTTCGCCCTGGAACCCCAGCGTGCGAAGCCAGGAGAGCCCCCACAGCCTGCCCCGAGCTGCTGTGCCCTCACCTGCGGGCATCTGTGGGGAGAAACCTGCCGGGACTCCCCGGTGCCATGGCACAGCTCACGGGGGGCAGTAATTAACCCCCTCATTATCTGGCAACGACACCTCGAGGGTGTCACCTGTGATCCAGACGCTGAAGGCAGAGAGGGGTTTGTCCCCCAGCCTGGGGGACAGCTCGGGAGCTCAGACGGGGGTTTCTGCTCATACAGAGGTTTCTGCTCAGACAGAGCTTTCTCCTCAGATAGGGGTTCCTGCTCATACAGAGGTTCCTGCTCAGAGGTTCCTGCTCAGCCAAAGCCCTGCCAGAGCAGGTCCCCTTGCCCAGGGCTCTGCCCCCATGGCACCCACCCATCGCTGCACCCTCAGCCTGGCCCTGTCCCAGCTGAACTGGGAAGGCTGGAATCACCCCCAGGAGCTAAGGATGCTCCCCCAGCAAACCACATTTTCCTGGAACAGAACGCTGAGGACGCAGCACCTCCAAAGCTCGAAGCCAACAGGTGCCATTTTGATGCCTTTGTTAATATTACAATCATCTTTATTTCCCCGGCATCAGTGGTTTGTTTTCCAAACACATTCAGATCAGCATCCCTCTTTGTTTAAGCGATGATAATAAACAAACACGTCTCGGGAGGCTCTCCCTCACATAAAACAGTGGGAGGGAACAAACCTCAGGGGCCATTAGGAATAGGAATGCCAGATTCATTTGAAATGGATTTCTATTCATTTACGCTGGCTCTGGCCTGTGTAAGCCATTAGCCACAGCTCCGGGTGCCATCCTTGAGCACCAGCAGTGATCCCAGAGCCCAGTGGGAGCAGAGCCTGGGAGAGGAGGGAGCTGGGCTGGCCTGGGGTGCCCCAGAGCAATGGCAGGGACCAGGTGGCATCAGAACAGTGCAGATGGTGCCCAGGGCAGCGTGGGGAGCTGGGCAGCTCCGTGCCCGTGCTGTGCTGAGCCAGGATGGCCCCAGGGACGTGGCAGGGCCCGGCAAGGCCGGGCGTGCGCAGGAGCACAGCTGGCACACACGCTGGCCTTGGGGAGCTCCCTGCTGCCAGCCAGGCTCGGAGAGTGCCGCGATCCCTGCCAAAAACCCTGCCAAAAACCCAAAATAACCCCCTGAGCTCGCTCAGCACCCTGCACAGGGGCCAAGAGAACACAGAGAGCCCCGGTGACACCTTCCCACTGCCACCACCTCAGTGCTGCAGCCACAAACCCTGCCAAACTCGGGGCTGCAGGGAGAAGGAGCTGGGATGTGGCAGCTCTGTGATTAAAAAGACACAAATTAAAGCCAGCAGAAGCCTCCGGTGTTGCCACCCCAGAGCATCATCTGCATCACGGTGCCCACAATTACCAAACAGGATTATCCTGCTGGGAATGCAGAGGCACATCAAAACACTATTTCCATGTCCCCCCAAAATTATGAACGCCTTGCAAGGACGATAATACTGAGTTTTAGGGCATCCGCATGATCTCCCCCACTGTATAATCTGCCCATTTCAGAGACAGGGAGCTCTAGCAGCTCTATTAGAGAAGTAAATTAACCCTAATTTGATTGCTCCTCAGCAACAGTCATTTCAGCACTCTAATCAATAAGTCACAGGGTTTTATGGCTGCCCTCTGTATCAATCACTCCGATCAGTAATAAAACCCTTTTATTTGAAGGACACCTGAACACTGCGTAATTACCTCTGTACGCAATTACAGACCCCAGTTCACCCATTTCACCTGCAGCACCCCCAGCCTCGCCAGGCACGGACCATCCCTTCCTTCAAAGCTTTCTGAGCCGTCCTTCACCCTTCCACAGGGTTGTTACCCACACCCCAGGCAAGCAGCAGGTTACAGGAGACACTCATCTCCCATAAAAGCCAAGAGCTGAGATCCTGCTGGGAAAAGGCAGCTGGGAAGGCACAACGCTGGTGTGTGGTGGCATCACCAGCAGCTCCTCACAGCAGAGCCCCCAAACGGAGCCAAATCCATCAGAGAGAGAGACGGCACAGCCAGGAGCAGGGCAGGGGGAGCAGCACTGCCCAGACAGCCAGGGGGTGACAGGCTCACACTCTGGGGACAGCAGATGGTTGGGGCACTGGTGAGGGCCAGGGAGCAGCAGATCCTGGCAAGCCAGGCGTGCGGCTTCGGTGCCAGCCCTGCCTCGTGCCCTGCACAGCTGCTGGAAAGGCTCTTCTTTGGTGCCACCTCTGCCAAGTCACCGTGCCTGCGGCTCTGCTGTCCCACCCCACGGGGGGGGATCCCCTTGGACAGGGCTGAGGGAGCCACAGAGAGCCCAGGCAGCCCCCCCAGCACGGCACTGACAGGGAACATGGCCAGGGGAAGGTTACAGGGCCCTGGTGCTCACTCAGATGTTCCTGCCTGGCAAGGGATGCTCTGGCACACCGGGGCACTGCAGGAATTGTGATGGGATCCCCTCTCTTCCCCCATAAGAATTCTTCTTATTCCCTGTGCGGAGCAGTCCCCGTTGTCCTCACTGGAGCTGCACAGCTCCAACCACTGCCCACATGGCTCTCCTGGCATCAGGAGATGCTCCCATTGCTCCCAGCCAAGCAGAGACCTCAGAGACCCCTCAGCACAGCACAGCCCCACAGCAGCACCCCAGAGCTGTGCTCAGGAGATTCTTCCAGGACATTCTGCTTTTTATCAGTTTTGGTTCTGCTGTTCCAAGAAAAAAACACAAACAACTCTTAAAACCCACTGGAACTGCCTTAGGGAAATACTTCCATGGCAGATGTCAGGCCTCAGTCGTTACAGGAATTATCCCCAGGATCCTGAGCAGAGGAGAGGCTGCCCCATCCCTGACACGGCTGCAGAGGTTCGGTGTTTGGTACCCCCCTGCACATCCCACCACCCACCTGCCAGACCCTCACGGGCCCCTCCACTCACCCTGAAGTCGATGCCCACGGTGGAGATGAAGCTGCCGGCCAGGAAGGCGCCGTCCTTGAAGCGCACCAGCAGGCAGGTCTTGCCCACCCCCGAGTCCCCCACCAGCATCACCTGCAGGGAGGGAGGGATGGAGGGATGGGCGTGAGGCTGCGGGGCTGGGAAGGCACCCCAAAACAGCCATCACCCCGCTCCATCACAGCACTGGGCAGCGGTGCACGGGGGGAAGAAGCACATCCAAGAGCGATGTCCTCAGAGCCAGGGGAGCGCGGGGAGGGCACACAAGGGGATTATTCAGGCCCTGCACCGTGTCACCAAACTGGAGACACCTTCCCCTGCCCTGACAGGCACTCAACAGGTCCTTCATGGGGGCACAAAGCCCCTGGAAACCAAGAGCTGCCCCCCACAGAACAGCCCACCCCATGTGGGGCATGCCAGGAGGGTGACACTGCCCTTGGGGCTCCCCAGCCATGAGTGCCAGCTCCAGCACTCTGCCCTCGCTTCAGTGGCACCCACACATGCCCGCGGCCACCCTGCCAGTCCCCCGTGGATGCCAAGGGAGCAGCTCCTGGTGCCGCCTCCCTCGGTTTCCCCACCTGCCTCAGTTTCCCCACCCAGCAGCTGCCCTGGGCACAGACAGGGCAAGCAGGTCCTTGCCACAAAGCCACCACAGCAGAGCTGAGGCTGCTTCCAAATGCAGCTCCCCAAAACCCCAGGCTCCTTCCCTCTGCCATCAGCCTTGCAGGAGCCATTAACCCGTGCCAGGATTGAAATGGCTTTATGGCAGGGACTGCCCCTGCTCACACCCAACCCTCCCAGGGCTGCCAGAGGCGGCAAATGCCACCAGCCCTGTGCAGAGGTGGCAGCAGCCCCAGGTGCAGCTCGCTTTGGCACTGCCAAGGAGGGCAGGATGTGCCCACGGTGCCCCACAGCCCCAGCAGAGCCCCACACTGGTGTCCCACAGGAGCACCAGGCACTGAGCTGGGTGAGGGCAGCCAGACCCCACAGGGGTACCAGTGTGAAGCCAAAGGAAGGGAGGAAAAAAGTCATTTTAGTCCAAAATATTGATTTCTAAAAAAATTTTCCAGACATCTTTTTGTAATCGGTGACTCTCAACAGCAGCTTCTCCCCACGCAGCAGCACCAAAGCCTCACCCGGGCACAGAGCGCTCCCAGGGCCAGGAGCCAGCCCTGTGCCCAGGATTGGCACAGATTGGGAGCCTCAGGAGAGGGGAAGGGAAGGAGAAAGTTTAATAAACCAGGCTTTTACTGGACACAAAGCAATTTCTGTCTGCCACTGGGTGAAAACCAGCCAGACCATCAGCAGATGCTTTCTGTACCCGGCGTGTTTGGGCTCATCTGAGACACATTTGGCTCATCCCTGTGCCACGGGGACCATCCCTAGGGAAAGCCCCGGCCTGGGCAGGCAGGGGTGAGCTCCAGGAGCCAAGGACCAGTGCAAACACAGAGGTGGCTCCATTTTAGGGAAGCTGTTGAACCATTAATGCAGCTGTATCAGGACCAAGCACCCACCAAAGCAAACAAGCACATTTCTGGAATGTCCCTCCCAAACCCCACACCCCAAACCCGAACACCTCCAACCCCAAACCCGAACACCTCCATCCCCACACCCCAAACCTGAACACCTCCAAGCCCACACCCCAAACCCCCAAACCACAACACCACAGGCACAAGCTCTCCCCACCACACCGGGCAGGACCTGCCCCAGCAAAGCCCTCTCTCCAGGCTCGGTGCCCCGGGCTCGGCACAGAGATCATGTCACAAACACACGGGGGTTTCACCGAGTCCTGCCCCCAGCCCAAATCACTAAATGAGCCCCAAAATCGCTGCGTGAGCCCGAAAATAATCAAATGGGCTCCGAGGTGGGTTTCCATCGGGTCTCAGGGGAGAGGTGGGGAGGAAGCAGACTCATTTGCGCTGTGAGGTTGACATATCGCTCGCCAGGCTCTGAGCAGCGAGGAGAAGCCACCGAGCCCGGCAGGCTGGGGACATCTGAGCGGCAGCCGGAGCACATTCGGCGCCCCTCGGGGGTGCCACCATCACCCTGCTCACAGCCCCGCTTTCCTGTAGGTTCACAGGATCGGGGGCTTACAGCAACTCCCCGGAGCAGCCTTTGGCCGTCACTTGCACAAGTCCCGCAGCCCCAGCCCCGCTCCGGGGGCTCTGCGGGCGCAGCCCCCGCCGAGCGAGACCCCGAGCGGGCGGCAGCGGAGGGCGGGATGAGGGCAGGGAGAGGGGAAAGCAGGGATGCAGGGATGCAGGCAAGCAGGCAAGCAGGGATGAAGGGAGAAGGGGATGCAGGGATGAAGGGATGCAGGGATGCAGCGATGCACGGATGCAGGGATGCCCGCCCGGTCCTGGCCCCCGGGAACTTCGGCGACGCCACCCCCGGCCCCGCACCCGCCTGACCCCGCACTCCCACAACCCTTCCCGCTGTCCTCTCCGCTCCCGCACCTTGAAGGCGAGGTCGTAGAACTCCCCGCTGCTGCTCAGCGAGGGCCGCCCGGCCGCCGCCGCGCCGCCGTTGCGGGGCAGCTCGGCGGCGGCGGCGGCGTTGGCGGAGCTGCCCCGGGGGGCGGCGGCGGCGCGGCCGGAGCCCTGTCCGGCGGGGGGCAGCGCGGCGGAGGGCGCGGCACCGCCGCCCTTGCTGCGAGCCGCCTTCTTGCGCGACATCCCGGGGCCGGCGCCGCGGCCGCGCCGGGCGCTGGGGGGGCGCGGGAGCCGCCGCCGCCGCCCCGCCCGGCCCCGCCCCGCGCCGCCCCTCCGCCAATGGGAGAGCGCGGAGAGCGGGAGGGGGCGTGGTCTGAGCGATGGCCCCGCCCCTCCGCGCCCCGCAGCGCCGGCACCGGGAGGAGCGGGGGGAGCGGGGGCACCGGGAGGAGCGGGGGGAGCGGGGGCACCGGGAGGAACGGGGGGAGCGGGGGCACCGGGGGGCGCCGGGAGGAACGGGGGGAGCGGGGGCACCGGGGGGCGCCGGGAGGAACGGGGGGAGCGGGGGCACCGGGGGGAGCGGGGGGAGCGGGTGGAGCGGGGGCACCGGGGGGCACCGGGAGGAGCAGGGGGAGCGGGGGCACCGGGAGGAACGGGGGGAGCGGGGGCACCGGGAGGAATGGGGGGAGCGGGGGCACCGGGGGGAGCGGGGGCACCGGGGGGAGCGGGCACGGCGAGAACGGGCTGCGTGCGGGTTTGTTTTTGCGTGAAGGGAGGCGAGGACGGGGCCACCACTCCCCGCGATGCCCGCTCCCCGTGGTGCCCCTGCACGCCCCGGCCCAGAGGCGCGTTATCGTGGGGGCACCGGGAGCCGCCTCGGGTGGGTCTGCAGGAGCGAAGGGAACGGCGAATGGAGGGTGGCACCCGCACCCCGGGGAGCAGCGTGGGGTGCCCCACGCCGCACACCGCAGCCCCGCGGGCGGGGAGCGCAGTGGGGCGGGGGTGCAGCTCCGCAGCTCGGATTGGGGTCCGTCCCGCAGCCCGGTTTAGGGTCCGTCCCGCAGCCCGGTTTAGGGTCCGTCCCACAGCCCGGTTTAGGGTCCGTCCCGCAGCCCGGTTTAGGGTCCGTCCCACAGCCCGGTTTAGGGTCCGTCCCGCAGCCCGGTTTAGGGTCCGTCCCGCAGCCCGGCTTGGGGTCCGTCCCGCAGCCGGTCCGTCCCTCTGGGTTTGCCGGCACCGTGTGGGAGGGTCACTCGGGCCGTCACAGACCCTCAGCCACCGGCAGCATCCCTCGGGGGTGCAAGGGTGGAACGGGGGCCAGACCAAGGGGGGATGGAGCGTGGGCTGCGGGATCGGGAGCCCGGGTTCCCCCAGTGCGTCTCAGCAACTGGTTTCTCTCTCTGCTCCCGAATGCCGTCTGAGGCACGGGCGGTCTCCCGGCTGGAATCAATGCCGTCGGCTGCCTGACGTGTTCGGCAGCACCAGCACAGCCTGGTTGGGAATGGGGGCCGGGACAGGCGCAGCCTGGCTGGGAAGGGAGGCCTGGATAGGCACAGGGAAGCGGGAGCCAGGAGTAAATCCCTGCCAGGAGAAGCCAGGCAGGCACACGGTGAAGATGGAGTCAGTGGCAGCGCTGGCACAGGGAGTGACAGCTGACAGGGCAGGGATCAGCGTCCCGGAGGGCCCGGGGCCAGCAGCAGAGCTCGGGTGCTAACTGTGGTGGTGCTGAAGGGTCATTCTCACTGTGGGCATGGACGGGATTTTCCCTTTGGGAGCATTTATGGTTAATCCCTGAAGCACCCCGTGGGGAGGAGGAGGAGGAGCGGGCAGCAGGGTTCTGATGGATTTAACCATGGACGAGGGAGATGGGCCGGGTTAGGAGCTCCCGTACACGGCTCCAGGGTGACATCCCCTGCTGCCACCCGAGTCTTGGGCACGGGCATGGCTGTCACAGGCTCCAGGGGATGAATGCTGAGGAGCTCCGGGTCTGCAGCGCTCCTCCGGCACAGCTGAGGCTGGAGGGAAAGCTGTCACGGTGGAGGCTCCTCATCCCACTCGCTGCATCCCGGGATCCAGCCGGGAGATGGAGGAGCTGCCTCGGCAGAGCAGACTGCATGCCACGGTTCTGCACTATGATCTGATTTTCCAGGACAGCTGCAGTCAATAGAGGCCGAGGCCTGGGAACAAAGTGCAGCGCTGGAACCGTCTGCGGGCTGCAGGTTTTCCACCGGTCCCTGAGCCGCGGCCGTGGCGCTGCTTTTCCCGGCACAACCCGCCGGGTGGAGGGGGTACACCCTGCCCTGGCACCTCCGGGGCACGCCAGGACTTTGCCCCGCTGCCATCCCCGGGCGAGGCTGATGGAAATCTCCGGAGCAAACAAAGCCAGCTGTTCATCGCCGCCGCACCGGGGCAACGCCGGAGGAGAGGACGCGGCTCCCCATCGGCGGCAGCGCTCCCCGTAACCCCGTCTGTGCCAGGGCCGTGCCCTGCCCGGCTGCCCCCGGGCTGCTCCCGCTGCCCCCAGCCCCAAACCCAAACTGAGCCCGGCAGAGCTCGGAGCCCCGCGGCAGGAGGAGCATCCCCGGCAGGTTCCCCTCCTGCAGGAAAGGCGTGTGCACAGAGCCAGCCTGCTCAGAACCGCAGTCACGCCGGGAGATGTTGCTCCTCAGATAGTTACAGGAACTAATCAGATAACGCAGCTGAACTAAGGGGGATATGTTTGCTAAAAATAGCGTCATGGAACAACAGGCGCCTGGAGATACGGCTGCCTCGGGGAAGCGGGGCTGCGGCATCTGGCGCGCCTCGGAGCGGGGCCGGCGCTCCGAGCCATCTACATATATGTAAATTTGTTCTTAGAGGCAGAAAAACAGCTTGTCCCCGTCACCATGGTCAGCCCAAGAGGGCCCTTGTGCTGCTGCACCGATGTGAGCACGGAGAGGCAGATGGTGCCACCAGTGCCACCTGTGCCAGCAGCCGCGGGGATGGCAGCTGCCCTTGGCTCAGCCAGGGAGCAGAGCTGTGCACAGGGCTGGAGACACCAGGAGCCCACCCGGGGCTCGGTGCTGGGCTCTGCCCAGCTGCTCTGCACAAACACTGCGCCTCAGGGCTCCCAATCTGCCTGTTTGCTTTGGCACGGAACCTGGCAGGGCTCTGTGTGCCAGAAGTTCCGTGCCGTGCTCAGAGCCAGGGAGATATTTCGGTGTGAGGCCTTTCCTCCCTCCCTTCCCTTTCCCTCCCTCCCTGCCTCCTGCTGCTGCTCAGGGCTGATCCAAAGCTGGCTCGTGCCACGGCTGCCCCCACACTCCCCAGCCTTGGCTGCTCCATGCCCTGGGCCTGGCCAGGCTCCATCCATCCATCCATCCATCCATCCATCCATCCATCCATCCATCCATCCATCCATCCATCCATCCATCCCTGCCTGTCCCAGCAGCCTGCCCATCCTGCTGCCCTCCTGGTGCCAGCTCCCGGTGCCAGCTCAGAGGGAGCAGAGCTGCTCCAGCAGGCAGCCTGCAAGGACGAGCTTTTCCCACCAGGCACCATGTCAGCTGTGCCAGCTTGGGAGATATTCATCTTCCTTGCATGGTGAGTGCAGGGAGGATGCTGCAGGCTCTTCCCATGTGCTGCTCGTGGTGCCTCTGCTGTCACCTGCTGCAGTGCCACCAGCCAGGCCTTGGGGGCTTCTCTGTCTCTGCTGGTGCTGGTGAAGCTTTGCCTCAAATCCTGGGGGCAATTTTGGGACCTTCCATGACGTGGAGGGGCTGGAGAGTGTCCAGCTGGAGCTGGATCCCAGCCCCTGGCAGGGCACAGCTGGAGCTGGATCCCAGCCCCTGCCAGGGCACATCTGGAGCAGGATCCCAGCCCCTGGCAGGGCACATCTGGAGCAGGATCCCAGCCCCTGGCAGGGCACAGCTGGAGCAGGATCCCAGCCCCTGGCAGGGCACAGCTGGAGCAGGATCCCAGCCCCTGGCAGGGCACAGCTGGAGCAGGATCCCAGCCCCTGCCAGGGCACAGCTGGAGCAGGATCCCAGCCCCTGGCAGGGCACAGCTGGAGCTGGATCCCAGCCCCTGCCAGGGCACATCTGGAGCAGGATCCCAGCCCCTGGCAGGGCACAGCTGGAGCAGGATCCCAGCCCCTGGCAGGGCACAGCTGGAGCAGGATCCCAGCCCCTGGCAGGGCGGGCACGGACTCTGCTGCCTTGGGAAGGGCGCAGCCCACGCAGCCCCGAGCAGGCACCGTTCCCTCCCTCGCCAGTCATTGTTCTCCCTCCCATCGCTCACTCACCTCTGAACGCTTCAATCTCATCCCTTTGTCAGTGTCGCTGGCTTTTAATTGAAATTTCTCAGCCATCTCCTCATCAGCGCAGCCCATCAGTGAGTTTTGTGTGGGAAGTCATTGTTTTCCTTCTGCAGCTGTGAAAGTTAAATTCCAGCGTTTTGCTCGGAGACTGCTTTTGTCTCTTCCCTTTCTTATGCTGCCAAGCCAAATCTTACAATCGCAGCCCCTTTCCTTTGTCTGGATATTTCATTTTCCACCTCTCCTCTTCAGAGCCCCTCTGGTTCCATCTGCGGCTCCTTCGCTGCTCGGGCCCATCCTGAGGGGCAGCTCCCACCTGTGGCTCCCTCCAGCCACTGCCATGTTTTCCCTGGGGAGGTTTGGAGAGCCCAGCCTGTTCCTAACTCTTCATTTCTTGGTGTTCAAATCCATAAGAGCAGCATCCAGCTCCTCAGGAGGGTTTGGACACCGTGGAGCTGGGCAGAGATGGAGCTTCCAGCATGTGGAGAGCCTGAGCCCCCTCCTTCCCCCACCAAAGTGCCCCTTTAGCCCCTTCTCCCTCTCCAAGGCAATGAAAATGCCAACCCAACAGTGTTCAAGAGGAGGACCCACAGTGGCAGCAGGAGGATGGACAGGAGCTCAGTGCCCTCCTCTGGAGCAGAGCTTTTCTCTCATGCCTGCCATGGCCCCATGGGCATCCCTAAGGAACTTTGGGGCTGCCCTGGCCCCCACTGCCCCCTCCCATGCATAAATAGGTGACTGTGCCAGGTCCTAACAGCTGGCACTGGGCTGAGGCCAGGCCATGAATTTTCCTTGTGCCAGGACTGACACGAGCCAAGGCTTCGGGAGCAGAGGCACCAGTGCAGGGCAGTCACCCACGAGGACTTTGAGACAGGATGAAGGGTTGGATGTTCAAAAGGCCTTTGGAACAGAGGGAGGGCAGGGCAAGTGCCAGCCTCCCTAATATGAGATATTTCCAGGCTATTTTGTATATTTTAGATGCTTTTCTGATGTGCCTCAGCGGCATCAAATATTTTAGGAGTATAATATGTCAGCTTGGAAATATCTGAGGTATTTTGTAGCTGTACACAAGCACATCCTGAGCCAGGGAAGGGCTAGGCTGTGGTTGTGGTTTCAAAGCAAGGGTGTAAATGTCACAGGTGCCTGGGTTATCCCTGCACACTTGGCCATTTCCATCCCACAGCGATTCACAGCAGCCAGTGGCACCGAGCCTGGCACTGCCTGGAGCCATCACAGCACAGCCCAAGGAGCTGGAACAAACAAATCGCTGAAAACCCTCATCTTTGGAAATTAGTTTGGCACCACGGAGCCCAAGAGCTCCCACGGGCCAGCCCTGGGATGCGAGCAGCGCTCTGGGCCCTTGTAAAACAATAAACAGTGCTAATGAGCAGCACGGAAATGTGCAGAGGCTCGTAAAGCTGCTGCTCTGGAGAACGAGTCACCCTCCAGGGCCAGCTGGGGAGAGGCTCCCGAGGGACCCAGGATGGAGATGGATGTGTGACTGCTGAGCTGCGGGCACGTCCCGGCGAGGGAAGGGCAAAGCCGGATCCTGAGCCCAGGGAGGAGCTGGGCACACGCAAATGAGTGCCCGCAGCGTGCCCAGACGTTCATCAGCGCTAATTGGCGGCAGATGGCTGATGAGACACGGGTGGGCTCCAGCAGCTTTTGTCTTTCTGCTCTGGCGCACCTGAGGTGACATTCCCAACCTGAGGTGACATTCCCAACCCGAGTATGAGCCACTCCGGGTAATTAACAATCTGGGTGATGACCATGACTGTGGAGCTCCGAGTTTAAGGCTGTTGTCACTGTTTTCCAAGGAAGGCCGGACATTTCCTCTTAGCAAAAATCCAGTGAGCTCGGGCAATTAGTTTTTATTTCAAAATGACAGTGTGCGAGCAGCACGGGCAGCCGCAGGCGGGCACTTCAGGCACTCAGAGCTCTGAATCAGTTCCTAATTCCTGATCTCTCCTCGCTCTCTGTCAGCGGGAAGCCGCTCCCCTTATCCTTTGAAATCCCTTTGTCCTTTAAAATGTCGATGTGGCACTTGGGGACGCGGGTTAGAGGTGGCACTTGGGGACACACGTTAGAGGTGGCACTGGGGGGCACACATTAGAGGTGGCACTTGGGGATGCGGGTTAGAGGTGGCACTTGGGGACACGTGTTAGAGGTGGCACTGGGGGTACATGTTAGAGGTGGCACTGGGGGCACACGTTAGAGGTGGCACTTGGGGACATGCGTTAGAGGTGGCACTGGGGGCACATGTTAGAGGTGGCACTGGGGGCACACGTTAGAGGTGGCACTGGGGGACACGCGTTAGAGGTGGCGTTGGCTCTGCTGGGGGAGCAGCTGGACTGGCTGCTCTCAGAGGGCTTTTCGGACCCACGGGATTCTGTGATTCCGCGATCCCGGGCTCGTTCCGGGCCCGTTCCCGGTCTCTATCCCGGACGCGGTGCTAGAGGGCGCCCGGGGCCCGCGGACCGGCACCGGCACCGGGACCGGGGCAGCTGCCGGGGCTGCTGCTGCCACCGGGGAACGCTGGAGCAGCGAGATGGGAAAAGGAGAAGGGATATGAAGGAGTCAGGACTGGGTGATGGAGATGGTCCCTGTGGGGGTCACTCAGGGGGTGTCACTGCCCCATCCCCGGGGATGTGACAAATCCACGGATGTGGCACTGGGGACACGGGTTAGCGTTGGGCTCGGCAGGGCTGGGGGAATGGCTGGACTCCGTGGTCTTTTCCAACTCCTACTGATCAGAGTGATTATGTTTCTCAAGGAACTGGTAGGGTGGAAGAGAAAATACACTAAAATGTATTTAAGAAAATTGTTTATAAATAAAAAGTTAGCTTAATTCAGCTGACTTGGCTAACAAATACTGTAACAACGGTTTTTGATTTTTTTGTTACAAAACAGGCTCAAAAATAAAGAAGCCGGTATATCCTGCAGCTCTCATGGGTATTGGCACCTCCACGAGGTACAGTGGATGGGTGCTGCTGGGGGCAGAAGGCTCCCTGTCCTGGCTCCAATGCAATTTCCAGCTGTGCAGAGTTTCCCCTCCGTGGGCAATGAACACACCTGGACAAGAAGGTGCCTGCGTGGCTGCTCCTGGACCTGCACCTGGCGCTGTAGGAGTTTTCCCCTGTGTTTCCTGTGCTGGAGAGGGGGTGCCACAGGGCTCCAGGGCTGTCCAAAGCCATCTGCAGTGGTTTTGGCATCCGGAGGCAGCAGGGGCATTCCTGGTCAGCCGCAGCTCTGTCACGTTTTGCTGAGCACGGTGTGTCTGGGACGGGCTGGGTGCCTGCATGCAGGACGGGCAGAGTGAGCAGCCTCCTCACTGGGGTTTGAATTCTGCTCCAAGCAAGCAGTGTTGGGAAACTCTCCTGTTCCCGCCAGGGGGAGGATCCAGCAGAATCCCTTCCCCACCACGAGCCCTTCCCAGCCTCCCAAGCCCAGAGTGCATTTTCCACTTCCATCATTTTCCCCAGCTGCTGTCTTAAAACCCATCCCAGCTCAGCGGCAAGACTTTCCTCCAAGATGAAAAATCGTGATTTGATGTGAACAAATGATTTTCTCGCTGCTGCGTCAAGGTTTTCTCTCTCCTTGCACACTCACTCAAGTATTTCCTTGCTCGCTGCCCTCATTACTGCTTGGCAGCCCTGGCTTTTGGGGGAGAGCCCTTAACTCCATTCCATCAGCTGGATTCCATTAGCCAGCTAATCTACTGATTACAATCCACACACAGGATATTTTCTCCTTGCTGTTATCTGAAAGAATATGGGCATCAGTACAAAAGAAAGGGAAAAGAACCCTACAAAAAGCAATTTACAATCGAGGGAGCGGAAATAAATATATCGTACTCACATGAGGAAATAGTAACCATGGAGCTATTTTGGGCACAATACATCATGCAAGGGATGATGTGTCTTTCAAGCACATTTCAAGCCCAACATTCAAGGCACAAAATGTTTTTGGAAAGTAAATTCTCACATACGTTAAGCACCATGCCAAGGAGGGGGGCTGGATGCTGTCAGGCTTTGCATTTCAGGTTTGTTCAGAGTTTGCATACAGGAAGCCAGAGCCTCAGCAGGGCGATCCCAAAGCTAAAACCACACAGGTGCTGATGGATTCTGTTGGATCAGGACCATCCTGGGTCAATCCCACAGGGCAGAGCCAGAGTTGGGATCTTTTCCAACTTAAATGATCCTGGGTGGGATTCACAGCCCACAGTGGATGCACTGCAGTGCTGAAGGGTCAGTCCCTTGTTCCCTAGAGAATCCCATATACCCAAAATCACAAATGCCTTCAGAAATCCTACATGATTCAAACCCAAACCATCACCCTGGCTAACCCTTCTCTGTCCTGAGTAAACAGGTGAAACACCAACAAATCAGGGTGCAATAATCAGCTGTCACTGCTGTTCCACCCTCTCCAAGTGGGGCTGGGTTTGGGGAGATGCCCTCTGCAATGAGGCTTCCTTTGGTTGAATGGAGATTTTATTTTAGTTATATTTTAAAATCAGAAACATTTCAGTTCCCTGGGAGATGTTGTGGGATGATGGATTGATCTCACCAGGTCTGAGGCACAGCCAGTGCCCGGGGCCATTGCAGGGTGAAAGTGACATTGAAACCTGACAGATTTGTTGTGTTTCATGCTAAAAAAAAACCAAAACACTGCAAAGTACCTGCCTCGTTCTTCCTCTCTCTCCGAGGCACCCGAGTTACCTGCTGTGTTACCTGGGGGTGTGACACACATCCTGCAGCCCCTACGGCATCCCACAGCACAGCCTAGGGAGGGCTCAGGTGGGCACACCGCCCCGTGTGCCCGGGCACTGGGACACAATTCCCTGCCGCATTCTGTGCCCTGCCCGCTGTCTGGGCTGCCCCCACGGGGATAACCCTTTGTTCCCGAGACTCTCCTGTCCCGGGGATGCTCATGTTCCCCGGGATCCCCGTTCTCCCGGAACAGCTTTGTCCCGCGCCATCCCCCTGCCCTCAGCAGGACACCCCTTCCCCACGGGATCCCCCTGTTCAAGGACACCCCTTCCCCACGGGATCCCGCTGTTCAAGGACACCCCTTCCCCACGGGATCCCGCTGTTCCCAGGACACCCCGGTCCCCCAGATCCCGCCTGCCCCCCGGGACACCCCTTTCCCAGGGGACGCTCCTGCTGCCGGCCCCGCTCGCAGTCCCGGTGCCCCGGGAGCCGCGCGGTGCCCGCGGTCCGGGCCGGAGCGGGGGCGGCCCGGGCTGGAGCGGCGCCGTGTTTCCGCCGGCCGGGAGGCGGAGCGGGGGCGGCCGCGGCCGGGCGGAGCAGCGGCGGCAGAGCCGAGCGGCGCCGGGCCGGGCCGGGGCTGTCAGCGCGGCGAGCGGGGCCCCAGCGGGCCGGGCCATGGCGGGCGGGCGCTGAGGCGGCGGCGGAGCGCGGCGGGGCGGGCGGCCGGGGCGGCGGCGGCGCGCCGGGGCCATGCCATGCCCGTAGGGAGAGATGCCTTTGGGAAATGGAGCCGCCGGAGCACCGCGCAAACATGGCGCCCCGCGGCTGCCGCTGCCGGGCTGGTGCCTGCTCTGCTCGCTGCTGTGCGGGGGGCTCGCCGCGACCCCGGCCCCCGCCTGCCGGCCCTGCGCCCCGGGCTGTGCCTGCGCCGCGCCCGCCTGCGCCCTCAACTGCTCGGCCCGCGTCGGGGAGAGCCCGGGGGCCGCCGTGCCCCCCGCCGCCACCGCGCTGTGAGTACCGGGCGCGGCCGGGCAGCTGGGGATGGGCCCGCACCGGGACGTGAGCAACCGCGGTGGCCTGCCGGGTGTATGGAGCGGGGAGTTCGGCGGTCGGGAGTTTGGTTTGCGGGGTTCCGTGCGGGGAGTTCGGTGGTCGGGAGTTTGGTTCGGGGGGTTCTGTGCAGGGAGTTTGGTTCGGGGGGCTCCGAGCCGGAGTTTGGTTCCATGCAGGAGTTTGGTTTGGGGGGTTCTGTGTCGGAGTTTGGTTCGGGAGGTTCCATGTTCGGGAGTTTGGTTAGGAGGCTCCGATCCGGAGTTTGGTTTGGTTTGGGGGGTTCCATGTGGGGAGTTTGGTTCGGGAGGCTCCGTGTTCGGGAGTTTGGTTCGGGGGATTCTGTGCGGGCAGTTTGGGTTGGGGGGTTTCGTGTTCGGAGTTTAATTTCGGGGGGTTTCGTGTTCGGGAAGTTCTTGGGGAATAGCGGGAGGAGGGTGTGCGGGAGCGAGTGTTTGAATAAATTGGGGGGTTGCACACGTTTTAAAGCCAACCCGAAAGACGCAGCTCACACGTAACAAGCCTTTCTCCGTGGCCGGGATGACAGATGTGTTTGTGTCTGCTTGTTGTGGGTAGGTCAGTCAGGCGCGTTCGTGAGTGGCACTGCAATGGTCCATGTGCTCTGTCACTGGAATCAGCTCGCTGCGTGACGCAAGAAACAGACGCAGGGGAAAAGTTTGGTTTTCCATAGGGAGCAGCTTTTCAGTTCTTGACGAGACAAAAGCATCGAGTGATTCATATAAGAAAGATGACGTGGGGCCTGGCGTGGTGCACAGATCTCACATGAGCTAATTTCTGGTGGTATTTCGCTGCTTGAAGGGTCTGCTTCTCTGTTTGGATATTCTTAGCTAAGCTTCCACTTTTAGTGTCAACACAGAGATACTGCAGAGGTTGTGGAGTACCACAGTAAACATACATTGTAGGTTTCGCAGGCTGTGTCTGGATTAACTTCAGGAAAATGTGCACATCTCTAAATCCAGCAGCCAAGGTGTTTTCCAGCTCTTTTCTTGCTAGATATATTTAGACTTCTGCAAACAAACCAGCCATTGTTTGTTGCAGAAAGTCCCTAACTGGAAAAGACTGGTTTTTATTAAGGAGGTTCTGGATTTCTGTTATCTGTTGTTGCTTTGAGATGGGGCTCTGCAGCTCCCCAGGCTGCTCGCTGCTCACTGTGGAGCAGCCTCCTGAAGGCTGTGATGATCAGTCCTTCACTTGGCTTTTTGAGGATTTGGGGCTATTACAAAGTGTTTCTGTGGTTATTGATGTTGGTAGTAAGTGTTTGAGACTATGTTATTGTTGTTCAGAGGCGCTGAGTTGTAAAAGCTCCCAGAATGTTTTGGATATTGTGCAGTGACAGATGGAAGTGGGACGTAAAGCTCTTGCAGGTGAACAAAAACCATGGGAAGGAGAAATGCTCCAGAGCGATGGATGGTGTTTGTGGCACTGTGTTCTGATTGCAGAAGTGTTTGTGTAGGGCACAGAGCTCGAGTTTGGAATTCAGGCTGTGGAGTCATCCCCGTCAGGCAGCTCACCATTGTGTGTGCTGGCTGGAAATGTGTGCTGGTCCTGTTCTGAGGGCTGGGCTGAAGTGGGTTTCTTTCAGGTTTACTGCCCTGTTTGGCCTCCTGGTGATGGCAGAGAATGCAGGTGCACCCACTCTTGTTAAAACCATGAAGAGTTTACAGATTGATTTCTGTTGGGATGGAAGGGACTCTGCTCATGGCTCCGTGAGGTTATGCAAGTGGTTTTTCCTAATAATTTCACATTCCCTTTGTTGAACACGGACAGATAAATAACGTTTATATATTCTCTCATTAGAGGAAAAATTATTTTTTAATATCTCAACAACCCCTTTTTAAAAAATTAATTATTCTGGAATGAAAGCAGCCTTTAGGAAGGCCAAGTTCTGAAAATTCCCAACGCCAGAATTCCCGGCCATTTGCTCGCAGCAGCGCTCAGCGACTGCGATTCCGAATTTCTGGCTGTGGCAGGGAGGCCTAGGAAATGAATTCCTCTTGTATTCCGACGTTTTAGACGGGGCAGCCTTGAGGAAATCAATGCCAACCGCGGCCACGCTGTTACCAGGAGCACGGGGAAATGTCCCATCCAAGGAATCACTAAGGAAATGGGCTCTGCTGCTCGCAGACAGCACATAGCTCACTGGAAGCGGTCTCCAGGCAGAGCGAGCGGGGATATTGGCCCCTTCCCGTGGCCACAGGCAGGTTCTTGAAGGGTAACGCAAAGTCTGCCTGGAACCAGGAGCAAGGGCTGTTTTCCCAAATAATCCGCAGTGCGCGACACGCGGATCTGGACTGGGGGAGCGAGGCTTGGAGTGGCAGAGTTTGCACTTCTGAGCTCCTGCATCCCAGGAATGCTCTGATCTATCTCTGTTCAAGTGCTTTGCTCTCAGCGCTACTGGATTTTGTTCACGTTTATTTCAGCCTGAGCTGTTTCTTGAGCTTTCATCGCTTATTTCGTTCCTGGAGTGGAAATAAATCTCATCGAGGCTTTCCGACTTTCCCTTGCAAATACTGATTTCTTCTGACACCTCTTCGGTGTCGTGGCGGGTTTGAAGTGGAAATTAGAATCTCGATCTAAAAGGATGAGAGTGGAAACTTCCTTTATTTTCCCCTCATTAGGATGGAGTAGTGTTTGTGGATAGGTGAGAAGGAGAAGCTGGGATCAGACGAGCTCTGCTGTTGCCAGGCTCCTGCAGAAGTGGGGATCAGAACTCCCATCCAAAACCCAGTGGGGTTTTTTGTGGATTTGGCAGTGAGCCCTGGGGTTGCACTGCCCAGCCGGTGACTTCACCTAAATAAACCTTAAAATAAACAGATCCTGTGATTCAGGAACCTGCGATCTGGAATTTTAAATTTCTAGGGTCGGCAGCGATTGGTAGATTTTGATATTATTACATGAGGCAGGAAAAGTCTTTTCAAGGCTTGGGGTGTCTTCAAAAGCCATGAGGGGACAAAAATTTCCAGTTTAAATTAAAATCTAATTCAGGTAAACCCACAGGCAGTGGAGTGTCTGTACAGTAATGTCCAGGCCACAAAAGCAAAATAGCTCTGCTGCCGTTCCTAGAAAAAACGGAGACAGCCTGGAATGTCATTCTTGTAGGGAGCCATATCCCAGCGAAAACAAGGCTGCGTTTCTCTTTTGTGAGAGATTTTGGAGAGGAGAAAATTGCCCAAATGAGGTGCTAGATAAATATTTTGCCAGCGAGATTCTTTCAGCCTGTGGAAGGGACCAGCCCCATGAGCAGCTCGTTCTGTAGTGTGAGTGTGAACAAGGAGGCGATTCTGTGGGGTGGTGTCGGAGCAGAACGGGCTCCGCTGTTAGAGAGGGCTGGGCTGTTTATTGTGCTCCTTCCTAAAGCTCCAGAGAACTCTCAGTGCTGCTCCCACCACTGAGAAACTTTTTAAAAACGAAAACTTTTTCTTAGTGGTGTTTCAGAGTGTATTAAGAGAAATGTCCAGCTCAGGAAGAACAGGCATCCACCGGAGAGGCGGATTTGAAGGCGCTCCTGCTCTGTGGCAAAAATTGCAATTGAATAATCCCGAGCAGCATCAACATGTCTCACTTTTGTGATCTGTAGTGTGGTGCAGCCAAGCCTGCAAACCCCAGTAGTGACAAATCCCCACATGTTAAAGAACTGTAATTAAACCTCTTGGAGCCCCACGAGGCAGGACGAGCTGCTGGCGGAACCCTCTGGCTTTCCTCTGACACCTGGTGTGGTTTTTTTCCTGTGCACTGTTTACACTGATTTTTCCCTGTGTTTCCTGACATTTTGAAGTTTCCTGGTGGTCTCTTTCTGTGTGTTGCCTTTTCCTTGTTGGAGTGAAAGTGAGGGCTGCTCCTGCTCTTCTCCTGCTGGCAAGCCCCCGGCAGGTCTCTCTGCGTCTCACTCAGCTGCTTTCATTCTGCTCTCACAAAGAGTGGATTTGAAAGAAAACCACTCACTCAGAAGGTAGAACTCATATGGTTTGTTAGTACTTCTCTGCCTTTTATCCCGTTTTAATGGGATTCCTTGTTTTATCTCTTGTCATGCCATGTTTTCCACGCTGTGGTTTCCGTAACGCGGCTCGGCGTCATCCTTTCCCCGTTCCTCCAAGCTTTGTTGTCCTTTGATTGATTGTTGCAGTTCAGCTTGATTTTGTGTTTTATTTACTCCACATGTCCCCAAACATTTATCTGAGTTGTAGTTAGTGAGTAGCAAAGTGAGCAGGGGAAGAAGGACAGCTCGGGAGCAAAGCTGTGCATTCCAGTGCCAGGGTGGAGCGGGCTGGGAGCTGCCTGCATCTTGCTCTTGATGTGAGGAAAATGCATGGAGCAGTGTGGGCAATAGAATGGATTTTGGGGGACACAGCACTTGTGAGTTAGTCCCTCCACGGCCAACAGCAGGATTTTAGGCAGTCTCTGTCAGGCTCAGAGGGAAAATTTCCCGTCTCTTCCCCAGTGGAAAGTTGGCAGCTCCACTCCCGGCTGTGCTCACGGTGCTGTTGCTGTTCAGAGGAATGGCTGCTGCTGCTCACCAGCCCACCCTTTTCTCCCCCCACATCAAACCAGCCTCCTCTCCCTCCCCGCCATCCCTCCCTTCTCTCCAGCCCTTGCTGAAATGTGGCTCCAAGGCTGGAAAGCGGCGGTGGCTGCGGAGCTGCCGGCCACGCTCCCCTTCAGCTGCACAGATGAGCTGTGCTGAAGGACACTGTCCTGCCCCAAAGGAGGGTGGTGGTGTCCCACCAGACCTCTCCAGCCCTCATTTCTCTGCCTTCCTTTGCAGTAAAGAATGAGCCTGTTTTTCATATCGAATCCCTGCTCTTTACGTAGACGCTGAAGCGAAGTTGGCATCTCAGTTTGCCAAAACTAAAAATGTCAATTGAAATGTAATGTTGGTTTTTTTCCTTTGCAAAGGGCACAAAAAGCAAAACTCATGTGATTGCTGCCATTCATGTTTATTTAAAGGAGAGCTGTCATCAGGAAGAGCATCAAAAACGTTCAAGCTGTAGCATTTGCAGTGTATTTATAGGAACCGTGACCAATGAAGAGATTTTGTCATAGAATCACAGAATCCTGAAATAGTTGGGGTGGGAAAGGACCTTAAAGAGCATCTCCTTCACTCCTCTGCTGTTGGAAGGGATACCTTCCTTTGGACCAGGTTGCTCCAAGCCCCAATGTCCAGCCTGGCCTTGAGCATTTCCAGGGATCCAGGGGCAGCCACAGCTGCTCTGGGCACCCTGTGCCAGGGCCTGCCCACCCTCACAAGGAGGAATTTTTTCCATATATCAAACCTCAGTTTTTCCTCTTTGGTGTGAACCCATTCCCACCTGTCCTGTCACTACAGGTCCCTCTCTGGCCTCCCTGTGGCCCTTTAGATACTGGAAGGTGCTGTGAGCTCTCCGTGCAGCCTTCTCCTCTGCAGGCTGAACTTCCTCAGCTTTCCAGCTCTTCCCTTTCCCTTGGAAGATCACATCCTTTTTGATGATGTGCAGATAAGCAAAACGCATAATTAAACAAATTCCTCAGCCAGCTGTTTCTGCTGCATTAACAGCAGAATAGTTGCCCTCAGGTTAGGAGCAGGTAAATCCCCTCTCCTTCCTGGCATCAGGCCTTGGAGGAACCTCTCTGAGCTGAGCTCAGCAGGGAAGTCTCAGACGTGGCATATGGTCCTGTGTGACTGTGTTTAACCTGCTGTCATGTTGAATTCAATTAGCAGCCCGTGCTGAGGCAGTGTGATAGGCTGGGTTGTGACAGGACTGGATGTTCATTCACTCTGTGTAGCAGATCTCCCACCTACGGCATTGCTGGGTGCTGGAGCGTGGCCCTGCTGTTCCTGCAGGCTGTGGGTGCCCTCTGGGAGCTGGGGAGATCCCCATTTCTCACTGCAGTGGTGCTGGCAGATGCTCTGGGGGACCATGGGCTGTGCTGGCCGCCCCAGCAGCCCCAGCCTGCAGCAGCTTGTTCCAGCAGGGCGGCCTGGAGGGACACAGGGTCTGGATCCGAGCCATGACTCCACCAGCTTGTTCCTATTCATCCAAAATTGTCCCTGGCCACCACACCATGGCCTCGTTTCTCCTGGTGACAGCTGGCAGCTCATTTTGTGCCAGCCTGTGCGGGCAGCTCCTTGTGTGGAGAAGCACTCTGGGCTCTGTATCATGCAGTTTGTGTGTCTGTGATGGAGCCACAGGGTCTAACCCTGGTTTGGAAGGGACATATCCAGGGTGGGTTTGTAGCCTTCCCAGAGCCTGTGCTCACCTCCTTGGACAGAGCTCCTGGTCCTTCAGAGAGCTCCAGGAGAGCTGGAGAGGGACTTGTGACGAGGGCATGGAGTGCCAGGACAGGGGGGAATGGTTTCACACTGCCAGAGGGAAGGGTTGGATGGGATATTGGGAGGAAAATGTTCCTTGTGAGGTTGCCTGGAGAAGTTGGAAATTACCCAGGCCGGGTTGGACAGGGCTTGAAGCGCCCTGGGGCAGTGGAAGGTGTCCCTGCCATGGCAGGGGTGGCACTGGATGGCTCTGGGGTCCCTCCCAGCCCAGAGCATTGGGTGATCCCCTGGTTCTGTGGTGCTTGCAGATCCCCAGCCATGGCCTCTTCCCAGCTCCATTGCAACATCCCTGGCAGCCCCTCAGCCCTGGCTCCCTCAGGATCCCTGTGGCTGCTCCGGGCTCCTCTGGCAGGGACAGCACCAGCATCCAGAGGCAAGGGAGGGTTTTCCCTGCAGGGACAGGCAGTGGCTCCTCTCTGTCCTGCCCCTGGCCTGGGGGATTGGCAGGGATGCTGTGGAGCCCTGGGACAGGGCTTGGGGGCTCTGCTCCTGCTGGGAATGGTCTCTGGTCCTGGTGGGAATGGGGTCTGATCCTCCTGGAATGGGTTAAGCAGGCTGCTCGGGGTTCTGTTCCTTTTGGAATCCGTTCTGCTCCTGCTGGGAATGGGTTAATTGGTCTCCTGGGAATGAGTTAAACGGGCTGCTGGGAATGGGTTCTGTTTCTGCTGGAATGGGTTAAGTGGGCTCCTGGAATGGGTTAAGGGGCTCTTGGAATGGGCTCTGTTCCTGCTGGAATGGGTTAACTGGGCTGCCGGGGAATTCTGTTCCTGCTGGAATGGGTTCTGCTCCTCCTGGAATGGGTTAACTGGGCTGCTGGAATGGGTTCTGTTCCTGCTGCAATGGGTTCTGCTCCTCCTGGAATGGGTTAGCTGGGATGCTCGGGGTTCTGTTCCTGTTGGAATGGGTTAAGTGGGCTCCTGGAATGGGCTCTGCTCCTGCTGGAATGGGTTAACTGGGCTGCCGGGGAATTCTGTTCCTGCTGGAACGGGTTCTGTTCCTCCTGCAACGGGTTAAGGGGCTCCTGGAACGGGTTAAGCGGGCTGCTCGGGGTTCTGTTCCTGCTGGAATGGTCTCTGTTCCTCCTGGAATGGGTTAAGGGGCTCCTGGAACGGGTTAAGCGGGCTGCTCGGGGTTCTGTTTCTGCTGGAATGGTCTCTGCTCCTCCTGGAACGGGTTAAGGGGCTCCTGGAGCGGGTGCTGTTCCTGCTGGAACGGGTTAAGGGCTCCTGGAACGGGTTAAGGGCTCCTGGAGCGGGTTAAGCGGTTCCCGGCCGAGCCGTGGGAGTGGCGCTCCGAGGAGCGGGCCCGGGGTGTGGGCTGAGCCTCCGGAGGGAGGAACCCGAGGAACAGCTAAGCCTGGGAAAGCGGAGCCCGGCCGGGCTGTGCTGGCCCGAGCCGAGCGTTTCTCTCTCAAACCCGGCCGGGGGTGGAGCGAGGCCGGGCTGGAGCTGCGGCTTTGGGTTTGGGGCAGGTTGGTGACAGCGTCTGTGTGCTGTCCTGGGGCATTCCTGCAGCGACAGCCCCAGGGTGGTGAGCTGGGGGTGATCCCTTCATCCCTAAAACCGTGCTGGGAGCGCGTGGATCCCTTTGGGAGCTGCAAAAAAAAAAAAAAAAAGAAAACAAAAAAACCCAAAAAAACATGATCTTTTTCTTTATCACTCTCTCTCTCTTTTTTTTTTTTTTTTGTATGTGTATTTTTGTAGCACAAAAATGCTGCTTGAAGAGGCACTTTTGGTATTTTTGTATTTTTGTACCTCTGTGCTCACCCGCTCGTCTCGCAGCTGGCTGGGTGTGTGTGTTAGGGTTTGAATGCAGCCTTTGCACGTGTGGTTTGGAAAATCCAGCTGTTCATTCCTGCCTCTGCTGCCGGTGCTCCCAAATGCCACATTTCCAGGAGCAGGATGCCCATCCTGGCACAGGGGACCTGGTGAAAGGCTCTGAGCTCTGGCAGAGCCTGTGCAGGCAGTGTGGTGCTCAGCAGAGTTGGGTTTCACCCCTCCCCAGATGAAAAAAAAAGGTTTGGAGAGCTTTGTGGAAAGAGTGAGCTTGCAAAGGAGGAGTTTGGATAGGGAAAGAGCAATCAAGTGGCACCTTCCATGTTTCCTATTGCTGCACCAGCTCTGGGGTCTCCTGGATTGGTTCAGGCATAGCAAAAGGGCAGCTCTTACCTGAGACCTGATACAGGCAATCGTGCAAAAGCATCAGCTTGGAGCATGGGCACTTGCCTTTGAGGCTGGCAGAGCTGCTGCCATCCCAGCCTCCCCAGTGATGCACAGTGACTCCGCAGGGATCTGTGTCCCAGAACTGCCCTCACAGCTGAAATGAAATATTCTCCCATTCCCTAAAGCCAAACACAGCTCTCATCTGAAATACGCTGCAGAGTGATTCCCTGGGAGGAGAGTTTCCATTGGAAAATATCCTGGCTCCCAGCCGTGCTCTGTGGAGCAGTTGTGCAGGACAGCCTGCTGCTGCTACCTGGGTGATTTTCTGGAACAGGGCTGCTAACACGAGCAGGAGTTGGTGGAGCCGTTAGTCAGGATCCCTTCTGAGCTCCTTCACTACACAGCAAAAAGGAGATTCCCTGTCCTGCCAGCCTCTGGACGCAACAGCAAACACAGAGCCACTGCCATGAGGAGAGTGGCGTTGGCCGGAGATTCATAAGTAATGAATTAAATCTGTGCAGAGCAAAGGTTCCTATTGGAGTGTGGGAACATTTTTACTCCTGCAGAGGGAAAACATGAAGTCAGTGGCTTTATAGGCTGAGCTCTGCCACCCCTGATTGCATGGATCGGTGCAAAGGCTGGATCAGAAGTCTTAAAAAAATTACTGTAGACAAAACTGAGGTGGGAAAACAAAAGCTGGAAGAAGCCAAGGGTTAGGCTTTGTTGGTCTCTGGGTTGTGTTAAGAAAATTCACTGTAGCTGGTATCTGTGGTGGGTTGTGTTCCTTCAGCAGTGAGGAAGGGCTTTATTGAAGGAAAATTAAAGGAAAGCTGCTTCTCCTGTGTGCAGGAGAGCTGTGCCGGGCAGAGCACAGATCAAGCAGCGCCCTGGAGACAAAGCTGGAGCTGTCTGGGTGGCACTCGAGGTTCTGCTGCGCTGACACAAGACAGTTGCCAAGGTTTAATTGAGAGGGAGGACACACCCTGCTTTCTGCAGGGACTGCCAGGAGCATCCCTGGCTCCTGGATCTGGGTTTTGTACAACACAATAACTTCAGTAGCCCGGCAGCCAGACCCCGAGCTCCAGAGCCCTCTGTGTGCTCCCTCCTGTCCCTCCCTGCATCCAGTAATTAACCATTGCTTGGGAAGCTCTGAACCATTCCCTGGAAAGATCTGAACCATTCCTCGGAGAGCTCTGTGCCTTCCCAGTGCCTGCAGCACAGTGACCTGTCAAGGTAGCAGTGCCACTGGCCTTGGGGAGTTCAATTTCTGGTTTCATGCACAGATTGCATCTGCCACAGCCACAGATTTAAGTGGCATTAACTTGGGTTTGCTGTGCTTTGTGTGTAGTGCCCTGTGCTGTGCAGCCAGTGGGAATATTTCCCTCTGGATCAGTGTCTTTGCAGCAATTAAAGGGTTAATTACAGCTGGCCATCAGATCTCTCAAGCAAGCCAGCAGAGCCCACTGTTGTGCTCTGTGTCCCTGTGGATTAGCCAGGCACATCCAGGTCTTTAGCTTGAGCCTGTCACTTCAGAGGGAGCTGGGAGAGTTCGGGAATTCCTCTCCCAACACGGGAGAGTTTGGGAATTCCTCTCCCAACACGGGAGAGTTTGGGAATTCCTCTCCCAACACGGGAGAGTTTGGGGATTCCTCTCCCAACACGGGAGAGTTTGGGAATTCATCTCCCAACACGGGAGAGTTTGGGAATTCCTCTCCCAACACGGGAGAGTTTGGGAATTCCTCTCCCAGCACAGGAGAGTTTGGGGATTCCTCTCCCAGCACAGGAGAGTTTGGGGATTCCTCTCCCAGCACAGGAGAGTTTGGGAATTCCTCTCCCAACACCCATTCCTGCAGGACCCACAGCTTCCCCTGAGCTAGCTCCGCTCTGGCTGCTTGGGAAGGACATTCCAGAATCATCAGAGGATCTTTTCACAGAATCCCGGGGTCATTTAGGTTGGAAACACCTCTGATCTCAGTGAGTCCAACCTGTGTCCGCTCCCCCTTGGAGGATGGATGCTGCTCTCACAGGTGGGTGCTCTGATCAGCCCCTTCAGCTCCCTGTGCACACTGAGCACAGCTCCCCTGTTCCCCGGGGCAGGGGCAGCTCCTGGAGCTGCTGTTCCCTCTCCTGCTTGCCCTGCAGCAGCCGTGGGGGCTGTGAGCAGGGCCAGAGGAGCTCCTGTGTGTGCCCTGGGTGCTCGGTGCGTACCTTGGCTTGGGAGGGAGCCGAGCTACTGGGGGCAGTGTTGTCTAAGGGCTGGAGCAGGATTCCTGCTCTTGTTTGCAGCCCGACCCTGCTGCTGCTGCGGGCTGGGCTCTCAGGGTTCCTCTGCATCCCTCTCCTGACTGAGCCGTGGCTGAGGCTCCACTGAGTATTGCCCTGCTTGTTGATGGGAATCGGTGCTCCTGGAGTGTTCAGTGCTTGGCTGCCCTGGCTTTGTGGTTCCTGCTTGCCTGGTGCTCTGCTCATCCTCCAGTACGACATCCCCAGCAGCTCTTGGGAAGGTGAATCTCCACCCTGAGCAAGGTGAGCATCAGGGCAGCAAAATGGAGATGTGGGCTCACTTTGACAGGATCACTGGGACCCTTGGTCCTGCCTTCCCACCCCTGCTTGGCCTTCAGCCTCTTCTTCCTCATCCTCTGCACCAAGCACAGCCTTGTGCTGGGGAAACATCCCCAGTGGCAGGTCCTGGAGCAGCAGGGTCCCACTGTGCTCCCGTGGCTGGACAACATCAATTTTGCTTTTAAGGCATCTGGAAAAGAAGCCAAGATTAGTTTTCTGCCCAAGTTGTACTTTTTGTTCAGCGCAGAGCCATCAGTTTCCCAAACAGAGACATCAAGCCCCAGCTGGGGGGTCAGAGCTGTGTGCAGTGCAGGGAGCAGCTCCTGAGGGGAGTGTGGCTGCATTTCAGTGTTCCCACGGAGTTTGGGATGGCAGGGAGGGCTCCCATCCTCCTCCTGCCTGCAAACCCGCCTGTGCACTTCTTGGAGTCCTAATTCTGGCTGCCTCCCAGGCTGTGTGGCAGGAGAGTCGTGGAATAACAGAATTGTTAAGGCTGGGAAAACCCTCCAAGATCCCTGGGTCCAACCATTCCCCCAAGGCCACCACAAATCCTGTCCTCAGCCTTTCCTTGGACACCTCTGGGGATGGTGACTCCACCACCTCCCTGGGCAGCCCCTTCCACTGCCTGCCAGCCCTTCAATGAGGAAACTCCTGCTGCTGTCCACCCTGAGCCTCTCTCTCAGGGAGATCATTTGGTGGCACAGGGGGAGCCAGGGGGGACCATTTGGTGGCACAAGGGGACCTAGGTTCCATCCTGGGCCCGTGCTGGGGTTCTGGATTAATCATTAGTGCCCTTAATGGGTTGCAGCTCAGAGGCAGAGCCAGCACATCACCTGAGACCCTGCACAGCACTCAGGGGGATCAGGTGCTGGCCCAGCTCTGCTGCCCAGCTCTGGGGCTGCCAGGAGGGAAAGGAGGCAGTGGTTAATAGGTAGGATGGAGTTAATCATCCACTGAATTCCTCGGCTGCAAGCTCTCTCCTCAGTGTTTTTTCTGGTGCTGCTGCTGGAAAGGAAATGGGGCTGTGTGGAGCAAAACCACACTTAGCAGCTCACAGTAGCCCTGGTGTGTGCAGGATTTCTTGCCTTGTGCTGAGGGTGGAGCTCCCCTCTGAGAGGAGACGCTTGGATGATCTGAGCAGTGCTGGGATATTTGATATATTTGATATATTTTCACCTTTCCCTTTGGGTGCCTGGGCCAGGCCCTGGAGGAGGAAGTGTCTGCACTTTCACTGCCTGACACCCAGGAAATATCTATATTTTTCTCACAGTAGTCAATCCCCAACAACTCAGACAAAAGTGAGAGAAGTTATCTTAATTAATAAAATAGCACGGATGCAATTGCTTACAAAAGTCCAGCTCTGGCAGCCCAAACATGAGTCAACTACCTCTCATAAATCTTGAGATTAAAATGAAACAAAAGAAGGCCCAATGCTGATGCCTTTTGTGACTCCCATGTAGGAGACACCTGGGAGCATCTGTGTCTCACTGAGGAGATACAGAGCAATAATAGATTCCAACAAAATAGAAGGGAAGGAAAAAAATAGAGATTATAATTTTTGTCATGATTCCAGGAGACAAGGGAACCCACCACTTCTTTTAGGACAAAACTGAGTGTATTTTCTAATTGTTTTTGGGGTGAGGATGAGTGATGTAGAGCCACGTACCATGGGACCAGGTACAGGAATTTGTCACATGTGAGTGAAAAATAACCCAGTTGGTGTTAGTCATGCTGCAGAATGTGTTAGCAGCTCAACAATGGCCTTAAACACTGAGTGGGATCCAATTTAAACCCATAAAAGTGAGGAAGTCTGGACTTGGAGCCTGTTCTTGTACCTGTGTGCGCAGCTGTGCGTGGAGTAGCTGTGGCATAAACAGCCCAGGATGGTGTTGGGATTCCTTTTTACTCCATTCAACAGTTGTCATTTGTTTCCAAGGGTTGGATTTTATTGCTCCTCCTGTTTCACACAGCAGGAAATTAAAAAAAAGCAGCCCAGCACACGAGAAACAAATGCAAATTCTTATTTGCTCAAATTCGGCTGAATGTAGGAGCTGGGGCTGCAGGTTGCTTCACAAAAATGTTTTAATGTCTGATGATTCTGAATGTGATAAAAAGATGTGAAATCCATGCTCAGGCCTCTGAGTGGTGACTTAGAGGTCTAACCATGGCGATTCTGTGATTTGCCTTTTTGTGTTACATGGGAGCACCGTCAGGAGCACAGAGCCCTTTCTGCAGTTCCAGCCCAGGCTGAGCATGGACAAAAGGGGGTGACCTTGCTTCTGGTGCCTTTCCTTCTCTCTTCCCAGCCCTGGAAGTGTCCAAGGTGGGTGGAATGGAGCTCTGAGCAGTGGAAGGTGTCCCTGCAGAGCAGCCCATGGATCAGCAGCACCCTGGAGGTTCAGTCCTTGTGCCTGTGTGGGTTACACAACCCCTGTGCACAGAGCCAGGGCAGCAATGTCCTCTTGGATCTGACGGGAAGAGGGGTGCTATGGAAACCTAGCTTGTTGTTATTATATGGGAATGAAATTTATTATTTCTCTCTTCTGCCTCGGTTTGTGATCACGCCATGCAGCAATTTTTAGCCTTGGCAAGAAGGTGGTTTAGCATCAGACCAGAGATGCAGCTTAACTCAGTGTCTGCTGCAAATCCTCAGTGCTGGGGCTGAGAGAGAGGGCAGATTCTCCTCCTGCTGATTTATGAGTGTCATCCTTCTGTGGTGGCCAAAGTTTGCCAGGGATGTTTACCCAGAGCTTGCAGCGTGTGTGTGGAGCTGAGGAGGGGTCAGGCTTTGGTGTCCTGCTGGTCCCAGCCTGCTCTGGAGTCCCTGCAGGGCTGGGAGCAGGGCACAGAGCACTCTGCATGCCCTGGCTCCTCGGGGCACCCTGTCTGTGCCATTCTGTTTGTCCTGGCCTTGCCTCGGTGTTTCCTTGCTCTTCTTTCCCTTTTAAACAAAGCAGATTTGCTGGTGGTTTGTGTGTGCTGTGAACAGCCTCTTGCACAATCACCCTGGTGGCTTTCTGCAGAATAGGGAAGAGTGATTTGGGATTTAATCATTAAACTGGCACGGTCCAAGACAGTTACCTGAGCCATAAGTGAAGCATCAGCCTTGGGCTTCTGTTTTAACCAGCATGAATCAAAACAACAACAACAACAAAATCAATCTGTTTTACTGTAGGAAAAATGTCCAGAGTTCCCCAGCACAGGCCCTGGGTTGATTCACCTGAACTCCAGGTGTTTACTGCTGTAGATAAGTCCAATACCTAAAGTCTCCACACATCACACTGTGAAAAACTCACCAAGAAAGGGCAAATGAGCCACGAGAGACCCACCAGGGCAGATGTCCCTGGAGCTGACAGACTGCAGTGTGTGAGGTGTTCTGTACAGCAGTGTTTAATGGGATCAGGAAAGGGATCCCTCCCAGCAGTATTTGCAGGTATTAAATCATTAAGGAGATTAGCAGAGTTGCAAGACCTTTCTCTTTTTTCCCCTCTAGACAGTTTATTCCCCGTAATGATGTTCTTATAAAAGGATTAGAGGCATTGGTGCTGTGAGAGAAGGGAACAGGCACTGTGGTGATCCTCCCTTTGACAGATCCCTGACAGGATTGCAGTCTGAAGTGAGTGGAATTATCCTTCCTCTGATTCCTCAGAGGAAAATCACAGAACAATGGAGTGCTTTGGGCTGGACCTTAAAGACCATCTCATTGAGGGACACGTTCCACTAGAGCAGGTTGGTCAGGCCCCATCCAGCCTGGCCTGGGACCCTCCAGCTGAGAGAGAACCAGAAATGTGCATCCCCTGCACGTGCTCTGACTTGGGAGCACTCTGAGGAGCAGATTTAGGTGGGATATTGGGGTGAAATTCCTCCCTGTGAAGGTGTGGAAGTGTCCAAGGCCAGGCTGGATGGTGCTTGGAGCAGCCTGGGAGAGTGGAAGGTGTCCCTGCCATGGCAGGGGGTGGAATTGGATGGGCTTTGGGTTCCTTTCCCACCCAAGCCATTCCAGGATTCTGTGAGCTTTGCAGGGATTAGATGGTTTTCTGTCTCCCAAACCTGTTCTGAAGGTCTCCTAGAGGGGCAGCTGAGGCCCAGGCAAGCTGCTCCTTTCCTCTGTACCTACCCTGGGCCTCTGAACATCAGCGTTCTTGAGGCAGAAATATTCTGACTGCATCACAGAAGACTTCCTAATGCTGAGAGGAAGCAGCCCAACCACACACGTTATTAATGCCAGAAACATGCAAATGGCTTTTGTACGGGAACCAGCAGCTCTATATTGGGTTCTAATTGGGTTTTGTTTTCAGAAGGAAGATATTTAAGGTTCTATACTGAACATGCTGCAAAAACATTGAGAGCAGAGCCCTCCAACCCAAACAAGCACGTTTGAAAAAGGCTGGGGGAGCTCGAATCAGGGATTAGGGGAAGCCTGTCCTGTGGCATCTCCAGGCCAGGTCCCTGTGCTGTCTGTCCCTGGCTCTGGGCTCTGCCCTGCCCTCTGATTTACAGCCCTGAGCATCCACCAGAGCTGCTGCTTAAGGAATTCCTCGAGTGTTTCTGTTCCAGTAGGGATTTGTGGGCCTGACTTTGAGTTATGGAGCCTTTGTGCTAGAGAGATGTTTACAGCTAAACTTGGAAGCCCTTTCTCCCTTGGATTCCTGGAAACGCTGTTATCTCAAGCTTCAGGAGGGGCTTCTGCACAGAGACCACCCAGGACTCAGAGCTACCTGTCACCAGAGCACCTCCCTGCCCCTGGAATTGGGCATGGCTTGCACCTGGAAGGGCTGGAGCAGCAGAGATGGAGACATCCTCATCTGCAGCGTTTCTGCCTCATGTGTGGTGCCTTCAGCCTGGTGGGCAGAGAGTTCTGTGCTTGTTTCTGGCCGGGTAACATCCCTCCTGAGGGCCTGCAGGATTCTCCCTGGTGCCTTTCCTTCTTCCCTGCCCTGGAGCTGGCTCTGCATCCACTGCTGTTGCTGCTCCTGCTTTCCTTCAGAGGCTTTTTAAAATTTTATTTTGTGCATCAGTTGCATTGTTACCACATTTGCATCCTGCCAGCTAGTGATCACTGCACGAGGAGGGGACACTGTCCCTGTTCTGTCGCCTGCCCCGTGGCCACACCAGGTGGGCCACCACAAACCAGTTTAACCAGCAAACCAGTTTAACCAGCAAGCCTGTAGGGCCACAGTGGGAAGCAGCTCCTCTTGCTGCTGTGACAAATTGCTGCTTTTCAGAGGGGATGGAGAAACACCCCTGGTCTTGTCTCTCCGGGGATTTCCCTTAGCACAAGAAAAGGTTGGTCACCTGGAAGAAATGTGGTCCCCAAGGGGATGTCAGCAGTGGGAGCCTGGCTCTGTCCTGGCTCTGGGGGAGGGCAGGGGAGCTGGACAGAGGGATCTGATCAGAGCAGGGTGGACAGGGGGATGTGGCCAGAGCAGAGCTGGACAGTGGGATGGGACTGGACCAGAACTGGACAGGGGGATGTGGCTGGAGCAGAGCTGGACAGTGGGAAGTGGCCAGAGCAGGATGGACAGAGGGATGTGGCCGGAGCAGAGCTCCAGGCAGGAGCTGGCCCAGCGTTACATAACGCACCAGAGACACGTTCAAGTGATTAATTTGAGGCTCTGGCAGCCGCTTCCCTGTAATAATATTTTAAACATGACTTTTCCACTGGCCCTTGCCAGCGATCGTTACTTTGCGCTGTGGAGGCTGTAAAATTTCACTTCAAGGATGGGTTTCACTCCCGTTACAGAATGTGTCTGGAATGTGCAGATGTTTCCTTCGGGGAATAGGGAGCCAATGGGCTCTAACACACCAGCCCTGCGGGGAGGACTCAGCGTGCTGAGCAGCCCTATTCACAAAATCCCAAACAAACGCTCACACACACAGGGCCCGCGGAGGTGCCCGGCCCTGGGCATGCAAACCCAGGCTCTGCTGGAGCCCAGGGAGGTTCTGGGCTGGGCTGGTCACGGAGGGGTCTCTCGGAGGGTCCTACACAGTCCCACAGAGTCCTGATTTCTGGAGGGGTTGTGCAAGCTGTGGCTGGCTGGGTGCAGATGAGGTGGTTCGGGATGATGTGGTCGCTTCCAACCCAAACCATTCTGGGTTCCGTTGGTTCTGAACTGGAACAGGGCAGGGTTAGGTGGGATATTGGGAATAAATCCTTGACTCAGAGGGTGGTGAGACCCTGGCACAGGTTGCCCATCCCTGGCAGTGTCCCAGGCCAGGTTGGACAGGGCTTGGAGCACCATGGGTTAGTGGGGAAGGCGTTGGGATTGGAGCTGGATGGGCTTTACGGTCCCTTCCAACCCAAACCACCCTGGGGTTCCATCATTAACCTCCCACAGGTATCCAAGGGTTGTGCATGTCAAGGACAAAGCAGCTGCTGTGGATGTGCCAGAATTAGAGAAAATGGGAAGATGGGGTTTAATTGCACAAAAAAAATTAGATTGCATGGAGAGCGGAGAAGGCTGAAAATTGCTTTTTATGGAACAGCTTCAAATTAAGGAGCTTCAAATTAAGGCTGTAACCATCCCTGAGGGATATGTGGTAGGGCTGGTCCTCTTTTAATAGGATGATACAGCAGAGCATTAATATTTTTTACTTCTCTAATTTTCTCTTTCCTTATCATCTTCAGTGCAAAGAAGGGGAGAACAAAGCATTGGGGCATCAGGTCCTTAAAGAGGAGCCCTTAAAGGGTCAGTGATGGACACAGGGAAAGCTGCAGAGGGACGTGGGAGGGCCAGGACAAGGGGAATGGCTTCACACCAGCACAGGGAGGGTTAGGTGGGATTCTGGGGAGAAATTCTTCCTGTGAGGGTGCTGGAACACTTCCAGGGCACATATTGCCCAGAGAAGCTGTGGATGCTCAAAACTCTGCCTCTGGCACTGTGAGAGCCTGAATTAGCAGTGGAAGCTCTTAGAGAAAATAGATAAACAAGATAGAAAAGAGAAATGTTGGTTGTGATGAGCATGGGCTCAGCTCAGGCCCATTGAACACTGGTAAGCAAAAGAATCTTAAAGCAAAGTCTCTGTCCAGCAAAGTTGGGAAGAGTAAAGAGTTTTTCAATTATATTGGGAATTAAAGGAGATAGATGATACTGGTCTGTTAATAGATGAACATGGTCAAGTTATCAATGAAGATACAGAAAAGGCAGCACTGCTCAGTAAATATTTCTGTTTTCTATTTGGGAAAAAGCCAGGTGATGTATTTGTATCATATGAGGATGATGAAACACTTTCCACTCCAACAGTAACCGGGGAGGATGTTAAACAGCTGCTATTAATGTTAGACCTTCTTAAACCAGCAAGTTCAGAGATTTTCCATCCAAGAATTTTAAAAGATCTGGCTGAAGAGTCCTCTGGGCTATTAATGCTCACTTTTAATGGATTTTAGGGCCTGGGGGAGATTCCCAGGGACTGGATCAAAACAAACGTGGTGCCAGTGTTAACAGAAGGTAAATGGGGTGGTACAAACACTCATTAGCCCAATGTCCTGATTTTTCTGTCCCAGGGAGAAACAATGCTGTGCCTAGCATGGCATCAGCTAAAAATTAAAGGGCACGGTGTAATTAGTGGCAGTCAACGTGGAAAATCCACTTATGGAAAAAAGATCTCCCAAACCTCTGCCTTTTAAGTAACTTTGCAGATGGAGGAGCAGAAGATGCTGATGTTGATGTAATACACATCTGATTTCTGCAAGAAGTCAGAATTTGAATTCTGAGTCAAGTTTTTGAGTTTTGACTCAATGTCACATGTATTTGTGACATTGGAATGAAAAAAGGCAGCACTACAGATGTTAAAGGGATTAAACATTGGCTCCAGGATGTTTCATAGAAGGACAGACTTGACCCAAAGGATTGTTTGGGTTGGAAAACACCTCCAGGCCATCCAGTTCCAGCCCCCTGCCATGGGGAGGGACGCTTCCCCCGAGATCAGTTTGCTGCAGCCCAAACCTTTCGGTGATTCTCAGTGTTTGTGTGGGACGGGAGCATCCTCTGGAAGGCTGGGGGTGCCTGCTGGGGCTCGGGCAGGAACAGGAGCGTGGAACCTGTGTGGAACCCGATGGTTTGCAATATTGGAGCTGTTGGGATGAGCCATGGGTGGAAAGCACCCCTGGGCTGTGCTTTGGCTGTGGTTGGGGTCTGAACATGCTGCACTTTTTGCTTTTTTTGCTCCCAGCCCTGCTGCTCTGGGGGTTTTCTGTCGCAGGCAGTGGCTGTGAACCCAGGGCTGTGCTCAGCCTCACACAGCAGCACCAGAGTTTACTTTGGGCTATTTTTAAACATATCAAGCACTAATCTGACGGCCCCAGATCCGTGAGTTTTCCCTCTGGGAGGAAGAAAATAAATCAGGAGGCTCATCAGCTCTCCAGCACAGGCTGTGCTGCAAAACCCTGCTCAGAGTTGGTTTCCTTTGCTCTCAATGCTCTGCCAGGACCTCAGTGAGTTTTCCTTCTTGTCCTTTTCCCCATCAGTGTTTAGGGAACATCCCATGCTGGAGCTGAAGGATGTTGGTGAGAGCCTGAAACGGGGAGCCTCTTTAATGAAATGTTGTTGGTAAAACAACATTTGCTGCTGTCTCTCTGTGTTTCATGAGACATTCCTGCGTTTCTGGATGTGTGTCTGCTGTACCTGCCATGAGAGGCTTTGCTGCTGTTTCTGCTGAAGCCTCAATCCTTTCTGAGCTCCAGGGCTTGGAGCACCCTGGGCTGGTGGAAGGTGCAGGAACTGGGTGATCCTGAAGGTAATCCTGAACCATTCCAGGGTCCCTGATCCCTGTGAGGGCTGTGTTTTGCTGCCTGTGCTTTGTTTTCCCTTTGTTTGTGCTGCTGGTGCCTGACAACCACCGCCTGCTCTGTGTGAGGAATGGCAGAGTTATTTCCCAGCTGTCTGAAGAAATGCCTTTTGATCTGAGGCTGCCTTATCACTCTCACATTCCCTCAGCTGGGTTATGCTCCGAGCCCAGCTCAGAAGTGGCAGGAAGGGTTTTGCAGGTCTCCCTGGGTTTTGGAGGGTCAAGCCTGGTTTGTGAATCTCATTCTGCATCAGTGATGCCCAAATTGCTCCCCTGTTCCTTTTGGGGTACAAAACACAGATACCCCAGGGGGTTTCCAAGGAAACATTCAGACTTTAGCAGTGTTTGCAGATGGGATGTGTGCTTTGGAGAAGGTTCCTGGAGTTCTCCATGTCCCCTGGCTCCTGCTCAGTGTCACATCCCTGTGACCAGTCCAGCATCATCCCGAGCCCTCTGCATCCTGTGAGCCCTGCCCGTGGCTCCTTTCCTGTGCACTGCAGAATTTACAGTGCTAGGGTGGGATAGAATTGGGGTTTTACTGTTTCTCACGTCCCTAGAGGACAGCTGTCCAAGGAAAAGGAATTATTCCAATAGAAAAGCCTCACTTACAAAAGAAATACAAATTGAGTCATAAAAAACCAGGATGCAAAGATTATCTACACCATTCCCTGTCCCAGTGGTGAGTTAATATCAGCAATACCTGAACATTTATTGAAAACTCTTCACTTTGTGTAAGGAAGATGAAGCACTGAGTGGCTCAGCTGTGTAATCCCTAAATTACAGCTTCCAGAGGGCTCCCTCTTTATGGTGAAATCAGATGTTTCTGGGCTCCCAAAGGCTGATTTGGAGACGTGCTGGGTTCTCAGGAGGGCAGAGCTGGGCACTGGGGTTGCTGTGAGCTGGCACACAGGGCACAGATGAATTTTGGGGGAAGAAGTGTGACCTGCATGGAGAGCACTTGGCTTTGGGCTGCAGTAGCATCTGCTCGAGCTGTGCCACGTGTGCTGGGAAGATAGTTGGATTTATCACATCTCTGGTTGCTCTGCAGAGTTTCCATGAGGCAGATGAGTGTTTGCAGGGCTGACATTTCCCTGGCTGGAGCTGCAGACAGCTCGTTTGCGTGCGGCGCTAATTGCGGACAGCGGCTTGATTGCAGTGTTTGGGTTCTGGAGCTCTCTGCTCTTCCCCTCCTGGCCCTGCTGGCACAGGGCTGGCTGTGCTGAGCTCTCTCCTTGCTTTGTGCCACCTGAGGTCAGCCCTGGGCAGAGAGGGCAGGAGCAGGGCTGGTGCCAGCCCAGGCAGTGCCTGCTCCTGGTGGCTCAGAGAGTGGCAGGGACCTCTCAGGTTGGTGCCATCCCTGTATCCCCCTCCCTGTCCCCTTCCTGGCCTCCCCAAGCTCTCCTGGTGATGCCCCAGTGCCCCTCTTGCCTTTGGCTCCCTTGTTTGACTGTTGGGGATGCAGGGATGGCTCAGCTCGGGGTGGGGATGAATTGGAAGGAGCTGAGCTGCTGATGCCCCAGCGCCCCCCTCACCTTTGGCTCTGTGTTTGGGTGTTGGGGATGCAGGGATGGCTCAGCTCAGGGTGGGGATGACTTGGAAGGGGCTGAGCTGCATGTCCTGGCTTTGGGATCGCCCTGGGCAGGGAGAGGGATGGAGCACAGGGTGCCATGGCTGCAGGACAGCGCTGCCAGAGCCTGACGTCCTGCCTGAGGTCACACATCCCTGTGTCCCAGGCTCCATCCAGGCTCCACAGCCTTTTTTGGGAAGGTCTGCGGGGAGCTGCTGCCTGCAGGGCTCTGAGGAGCTGCTCCTGGAGCACAGCTGCTCTGCAGACAGCTCCCACCTGCAGGGAGCCCTTGTGCTGACCCTGCTGGGGCTGCCTGGCCGTGCTGGGAATGCTCCATCCATGGCTGGGACACCCTGGCCGTGACAGGGGTGCCCTGGCTATTGTGAGGGTGTCCAGGGTGTGATTGGGGTGCCCTGGCTGTGGCTGGGATGCCCTGGCTGTGTCTGGGATGCCCTGGGTGTGATTGGGATGCCCTGGGTGTGCTTGGGATGCCCTGGGTGTGCTTGAGATGCTCTGGCCGTGACAGGGGTGCCCTGGCTATTGTGAGGATGTCCAGGGTGTGATTGGGGTGCCCTGGCTGTGGCTGGGACCTGGAACCCTTTTGCCTTGGAAAACCCCTGTTTCAGCGTGAAACCAGTAACTGTGGGTGAATATCTCCGTGTGCCATTTCCCTCCTGCCTGTGTTGAAAAGCAGAGAGCTCCTGGTGCAGGAGAGGTGTGAGGGTGTCCCTGTCCCTACTGCAGGAGCGCAGCATTGCTCCCTGTGCCCAGCACACAGGAAAATCCCTGGCTTTCCAGATTTCCAGAGCCATTTGTGGAAATAATCTCTCTCATCACCTCTGCACACCAGTGCTGCTGCTTCTGCAGCGCTTCCTTGGAGAGGTGCAAGCCAAAAGACGAAGGGAAAAAAGGAATCTGATCAGCAAAAACCTGTAATTTTTCCTGGCTCGGGCAGGCAAAAGCACACAGAGTTTTTCCTGCTCTTTTCTGGAAAGTCTGTTCTGTGTGTCAGGCAGGATCAGCTCTGTGCTGCCTTTTGTTCCTGCAGACAGGCAAGTGCTTGCCATGGCAACCTGGAGGCAGCCCTGGGGCTCTGCAGGGCATCTCTGGGCAGATCTGGCAGGCCATGGAAGGCTCTGGAAGCTCCGGGCTTTGCTGTGCCTCACCAGCCATCCCACGTGTGCCTGTCCTTGTTGTCACTGCTCGCGGGGTGTGGAACAGTGCGCCCTGGCTTGTCGCAGGATCCTGCAGTGCTTTGGGTTCAGAGGGCCCTCAGAGCCCACCCAGTGCCAGCCCTGCCATGGCACGGACACCTCCCACTGTGCCAGGGTGCCCCAGCCTGGCCTGGGCACTGCAGGGATGCAGGGGCAGCCACAGCTGCGTGGTGGGGTGAGAAATGGGAGCAGTGCTGGGAGCTGTGTTCCCTGTGCCCTCGGGGGCTTTGCTGCCCCTCAGGAGCCTCAGCCCTGCTGGTGGTGTTTTGTGGAGATATAGCCAAAAACTCCACAACTTTGTGCAAGTTGTAAGGCCGGTATGTTTATTATTGCAGCGCCAGACGCATGCGGAGATTGCTCTCCTTGAAAGACATGTGTACCTCTGGGGGCTTCAGGTCCCTTTTTATCCCCCTCTCAGATACACGTGCATACAGTTTCACAATAGGTTCATACATATTCATTTTTACGAATTTCAGGTGACATTTGCCGCTAGTTCTTCTTTATCAGAAAGAATTCCTGGGTCAGGTTGACCTGCTCTCACAGCAGTCTCTATCTGTCTCCCCTTATCTCTGTCCTTCACTGAATCCCTGAGCCTAGGCCTTGCAGTCAGGCTACATAGCTGTGTTTCAAACTACAGACTTAACTCAAAAATGTACATTTCACCTAAATCAAAATGGATTTCTGCCCTGGAAAATTTTCCACTTTGCCTCAGTGTCTCTCAGACCTGGAGCCTTGGCCCTGCTGAGCTCTCAGCCCTGGGGCTGCTCTCCCTGCTCTGCCCCAGCCATGGGCTCCTCTCACTCAGACGTTCTCCGTCTCTGGATGCTTTTCCCATTACTGTTCTGGCAGGGCTCCCCGCACCAGAGGGGCTGGGGAAGCTCTGCCCTGCCTCTGCCTCCCTCCCTTTTGGTGAGATGGAGGCAGAGCCCACAAATGACATAATGAGAGCATGACATCAGCCTTGGCAGCAGGGCCGTGCTCTGCTGGGCGTTCTGTGTGCCGTGGAAGGAGGGAGCAAACAGCAGTGCCCAGACCCAGCCTGGCCACAGCCCCTGGGCTGGCACTGAGGGGGCTGCTGGGCATCGCTGAGGGATGGAGGGGTGCCACTGAGCCCTCCTGCTGCCCTCAGTCCTCTCACTCCCGCCCTCTTCCATTGGCACTGCAGCAGCTGAGAAAGGAGCCAGTTCTTGGGGCTTTTCCCCCAGAATTCCCCGATTCCATGGGCAGCAGTCTGGCTGGTGCTGTGTGTGCTGGATCCACCCTCGCCCTCTCTGTGTGGCTATGACAGCTCAGGGATGCACCCAGCATCACACAGCGAGTCCTGGCAGGGCTGGGATGGAGCTGAAGGCTCCCAAGGCTCAGGCTGATGCCCTCATTACTGAATATTCCCTTATTTCCCAAAGCTTCACCTTCCTCACTAAAGCACCTCCCTTTTCCAGGGTGTTTGCATCTCTGCCTTAGCTGGGCTGGGAGTGGAGCGTGGCAGTGTGGGGAGCTCTCAGTGACACAGTCTGTGCCCTGTGCTGTGGCTTGGTGAGTTCTGGTGCCCCACGTCCCACAGAGTGACATTGCATGGCTCCATTTGAGCAGCTGTGACTCGTGGCTGCCCTTTCCAGGAGGCACAGCGTGTTCCCCAAGCCCCCCCAAGCCACAGGAAAGGACATTTTTCCCTCTCCTCTGAGGAGGGCGTCAGGCTGTGTGTGCAGGGAATGTCAATGGAGAGCCTTGTTTGCTGCTGGCTCCAGCTCTGCCTTGAACCTGCTCTGAATTTCCTCTGGCCTGGCAGTGGGCTGGGAAAACACAGTCGTGGCAGTTTGGGAGCTGCGTCCCGCAGCCTTGCCCTGCCTTTCATTGCTCAGGGTTTCCTGGTTTGTGTTTTTCTCCGCAGCCCAGGCACCTCTCCCATGCCAGGGAGGCAATGAGGGATGATTTTCCATGCCTGGTGCAGAGGGAGCAGGGGGAGAGGGCAGCTCCTGGCTGGAGGTGGCTCCACCACTGTTCCACATCCTCCCAGCTGTGCTGCCACAGCAGCTCTGCTTCCCTGTGTACCCAGCAGGTCAGGGAGATGAAAACTGAGGGGTTTTATAGCAGTTCCTCATGGCATCATGAGGGCAAGGAAACAGCAAGGAGGTGCCCTGGTTTGTGGGTACCAGGGGGTGCCAGCCTGACCTGGATGGGGCTCAGCAGGGTCTGGAGACAAGAGCTGGGGATCCCTGGGCAGCACCTGGGCTGGAGTGACAGAATGTCAGGGTTTGGGTTAATTGCAGCCTCCAGGGGTTCAGCCAATGGAGCTGAGCCCAGCTCTCCCCTGGGAGATCTCTGCACACTGGGCTCTGGCTCAGAGTGGTCTTGAAGAAAATGTTGGTAAAACTTACTGGAGATGAAAATCAAGTGACAGGCAGGGCTAAAATAGACACAAAACTGTTTTTCCTCAGCAACCACCCAGGAACCTGGAAAAGTTGCAGGTGTTGGAGGGGGCTGTTTGCCCTGAAGGTTGAGCAGATTGGGGCTGGCAGCTCTGAAGGGAAAGGTTTGAGGAGCGTTACCTGCCCTGGGAAGGGGCAGTGCTGGTCTGCGGTGATGAGCTCAGCTCATTATTGATCATCACTGATCAGCTCATCACTGATCATCACTGATCAGCTCACCACGCCTGATGCCAGCAGGGAATGGAGGATGTGCAGGATGCCATCTGACATCTCCTTTATCAGCAGATAAAGGACAGCAAGGCACAGGAGCCCTCTCCAGCTGTGAGCCACAGCAGTGCTGCCTCCCCAAACAGGATCCCAGTGTCTGGCACCTTCCCCAGCTCCCCTTGCCCCACACTCCCCTGCAGCCAAGGAGCACCTTGGAAGAGGCTCTGGGACATGGCAGAGCCCTGTTTTTGCAGCAGCTAAATGGTTTATTTTGGAGGTTTTGCTTGTCTGGGCGAGGAGCAGGAAGGCATCTGAGCTGGAGCTCCCATTTCCTTTCCTTGGACTTGAGGTGCTGCCTGAAAACCAAATGGGCGATTTCCAGGTATTTCAGAGGAGAAGGGGAGTATTTGCACTGCTCTCCCTGTAGGGTGGCTGTTGGGATCTGGTCCTTCCCCACACGGGTGCAGCAGGGCCAGAGGGGTTCAGGGTACAGAAATGCTCAGGGGAGATGGAGCTGAGGTATCCCCAGGGAGGGTCTGTCCTGGCCGGAGCACCTGGGTCCAGTCCCAGCTGTCTCTGTGTCATCTTCAGTGGGAGCTGGCAGCAGGTTTGGGGTGGCTTTGCTGTCCCTGTGCAGAGTGGGGCTCAGCCAGGGCTGCTCTGTGCTCCAATCACTGGCGTAATCCAATATTTCTATTAATGTCCTTTTTCTAATGTATTTACTGAGCTGGTGTTTTGCACATTTCTTGGGCTTCTGTATTGGAGTTGCTGGTGAACTCCTCCGAATCCAGCCTCAGCTTGGCAAATAAGTCCCAGACAGCAAAACCAGGGAAAATAAACCTTTTAAAGAGCCATCCATCCCTGTCACTTATCCCCAGTTTCCTGGAATCACACGTCGTTTTCCTGCCAGTTTGGCAGAATTCTTTTCATTTGGATAAATGAAGTTTAAATGTCAGATCAAACCAAGAAATAATTGATTAAGGGGTAGGAATAACAGCTGAGACAGCCAGGAGAAGCGAGAGGAGGTGTTTGTAGGAAAAAGGTGAGGAAGGAGATGGCAAAGTGTGTCCAACCCTGTGCTCTCCTGGGAGCTCAGCCAGGAATCCATGAAGGGTCAGAACCATCCCATGGGCTTGGAGGAAGGGTTTTGGTGCTGCTGAAAGGAAGTTTAGGCCAAAGGAGATTTTTCTGAAAACGAATGGTGAGGTTTATTGGGAACAAGTGGAGATGATGAGCGAAACTTTCATTTCTGTGAGTGACTTTTAAATGTGGGGAGGAAGATGATGGGTGAGGAGAGAGCTGGGCTGGACAGGGACATTGGTTTGGATGAGCTGAAGGCTCTTGGTGTTACTGGGAGATTTTTTAAGCAGTGTTCTTTTAGAATGACAGTCTGTCCTGATTTCAAATGGAAAATATTCTTTATTGCTGCTTTTTCTTCCATTTTAAGCTTTTCCAAAGAGAGACAAAAAGTTGTTTAAAACGCAGAGTTGACGCATCAATTGTGTAATTACTGATCAGGGTTTTGGCACGAGAAACACACTTGGAAGTTCACAATAAATTTGTATCTGAGTTAATTACTGCTTGAGTCTAAAGTACTTCTTAATGACTTCTTTGAGCATAGATTAGACTTGAATGTCTTTTGAGAGGATGAATCACATTTGGTACCACGTGTGGCATGGTGTAACTGCTCCAGGTGTGCTGCAGACTGGGGGCACATCCTGAGGCTCCTGGTCTCTCTTTACAGGTTATGTGAGCAGCAAATGCTTTATGGTTTTGGGAAAGGTGTTTTCTTTGGCTGGGAAAAATGCTTTGCCTTGAACACATCCCGTTTCCAGTCAGGATTCTGGCTGGGGTTTGGAGAGAGGCTCTTCTGAGGTCTGCTCATGGAGGTGTGACAAAATGGGCTTGAACGAAGGCTGAAAATGGATTTTTCTTTTTTTCTTTCCCTAGGAATCTTTCCAATAGCAGGATCAGTGGTTTAGATGTTGAGCTATTCAGAAGCCTGACTTCTCTGGCAAAGCTGTAAGTACTTGCTGCTCCCCCCAGTCCCCCCAGTGCCCCCCAGCACGGCTGAGCTGGGTCTGGCTCGTGTTGCACTGGTTTGCTTTGTTCTTGCTCCACCTCATCTCCCCAGCCCCACGTGCCCCTGTCCATGGGCTCCTTCCCTGAGGCCTTGAGCTGCTCACTCCAGGGATTTGGGAATTATTGCCATTTGGAGCTGGGCAGGGTTTGACCCTCTGCGCTGCTGGGTGGAGAGGAGCTCAAGGCCAGAGAAGGAGAATTATCACAAGATGTCTCTTGGTACTGGAAGGGACCTTAAAGCCCTTAAAGTTCACCTTCCACTGTGCCAGGGTGCCCCAAGCCCCATCCAGGCTGGCCTTGGGCAGTGCCAGGGATCCAGGGGCAGCCACAGCTGCTCTGGGCACCTGTGCCAGGGCATGCCCACCCTCACAGGGAAGAGCTGCACTGATGAGGAAATTGCTTGTAACATGATGAACTTTTCTCTCTTTTACAGAGATATAAGCCACAACCAGATTTCTACATTAGAAGATGGAATATTTGATAATTTATTTAATTTAAGTGAAATGTAAGTTCATCTCCTTTGTTTCCCAGTTCTTTACTTAGACCTTTCCTTGAAACATCCCTTCCTTTCCTGCTGTGGTGTGGGCTGTGCTGGCTTGGAGAGATATTGGGCAGGTGCCCACCCCAGCAGCTGCTTTTGGGGTGTCTCCAGTTCTTTTCCCAAGCTGTTGGGTCCTGTTGTCCTCCAGTCCTGACCTCCTCCTTGCCTCTGCCTCTGTCTCCTGCTATCTCCAACCTCTGCTGCTGCCTTCTTCTCTTCCTGGCTCCTCTCCCAAACCAGCTCTGCTGAGGTTCTTGTCTCTGCCCATGGGCACACTGTCCTGTTGGCGTGGTCACACCTTGGGCCTGGAGCACCCAGTGGTTCCTGCAGCATGGTAGGTCCTGACTGAGCTGTCCAAGTCGCTTAGGAGGTTGTCCTTAAGTGATTTGAGTTTTGTTGTTTAATTGAGGTCTTTTGATGCTAAGTGAAGGGAGGTGAGAGGAAGCCACACATTTCTGGGAGGGATCCCCGAAGTCACAGCACAAGTGGCAGTTCTGCCTCTGGATGAGCCAGGACTAGGATTAACCCCAGGATTAGGATTAACCCTGTGCAAGCCCTCCTGGCAAGAGAGAGAAAAGCTCAGCCCCACGCTGTCCCTGAGGACAGGACACAAGGGGCATCCTCAGCTTTGCCCTTTGGCTCCCCAGTGGCTCTGGAAGGACACAAACCCAGGGCTGAGTCCCAGGGAGCTGTCCCTGCTCAGCCTGGTGGCACAGTGCTGCTTTCAGCCCCAGGGTGCTGCTTTCAGCCCCTGCTGGCATCAGCTGCACACACAGCTCCAGCTCTGTCCTGCTCACAGCTGAGAGCCAGAGGCTCTAACTTGGATCAAGCTTAGCTGCAATTAAAGTTTCCCTCTTTTCATTGAGCTGCCACATGGAAAGATTATCATTGACTTTGCATTTCTTTTTTTGACAGATGAATTTTATTCTCTTAGCTATTTTTTAATGGGGCTGTAAATAGTCTCCCTGAGCAGGAGAGGCTGCTCTCATACCCTGGGGCTCTTGCATGGCAGATTTTTTTAGATATATGATTGTGTCTGTCATTTGCTTCTAATTGCAACAATTATTTGTAGAGTTAAAAAAGTACTTGGAGTACTTGCCTAATTCTAGCCTCTAGAAAAATCACGTTAATTATTGCTTGATTCCCTATTCATTAACTCCTCTCCCAGTTATTCCAAAGCCTTTCAGTGGAGTGGCACAGATGGGAGCAGGGAGGGCTCAGCACACTGCTGTAATTAAGGCTTAGCACATGTCACATTAATCCCTAACTTGTTCTGATCTCCCTCTGACAGAAACTTAAGTTGGAATCCATTTGTTTGTGACTGCAAGCTGTCCTGGCTGCCCCGCTGGGTGGAAGACAGGAGAGTGAGAGTCCTTGAGGCATCAGACACGAGATGTGCCCACCCCCCCGAGGTGGCCAACCTGTCCCTGTTCGATGTGCTGGTCCTCAATGCCTCCTGTGGTAAGGAGGGGCTGGGATGGGGCTGGCTCAGTGGGACTGGGGGGCTCGGGGGCACCTGGGGCCCCCTCACACCTTCAGTGACCAGTTCTGATCTAATGAATCAGATGTCGGTCACACAGGCTGTGCCCCGAGGACCAGGGCAGCCACAGCAGGGCTGAGGTTGGCCCTGAGCACAGAGCAGACACCACAGGAGTGGCTCTGTGACCTGCAGCCCCAGGCTGTCATTGTCCAGGGTGTGAACAGGCTGACCCCCAGCACTGGAACCTCATGGGAGGTGATGGCACCTGGGACAGGCTGACCTGGCAGGGCTCCACTTTGGGAGGGAATGAACACTGCCCTGACCTACAGCCACTGCTCCAGGGGCATTTTACTGACTGCTTGGCCAGGAGAAATGTCAGGCAGTGATTCCCTGGGAAAGGGATAGCCTGAAAGAAACTAATCCTGCCTGGATGCTCGGTTATTCCAGAATAAGAGAGAGGGAGGGAGAGCAAGGGCTCCCTGTGGCAGGCAGCAGGCATCTCCTTTAATTTGGGGCTGTGTGACAGGAGGATGCAGGGATGAGGACCCAGAGCTGTGTGACAGGAGGATGCAGGGCCGAGGCTGAAGGAGCCAGCTGAGGCTGGTGGGAGCCAGCTGAGCTGCCTGCTGAGGCACAGTGTTCCCCAGGACCGAAATCCAGGTGGTGATTGTTCCTCTTCCCCCAGAAAAGCTCGCAGCATCTTGCAGGAATTATCAAAGGGGAAAACACTTGGCGCTGTTGCTGCTCTTGATAATTAGTTGTTCCCTCTTGCACTTCTTCAAGCCAGTGTGGAAACAATAATGTGAGGCTGCCTTCTGGGTAATTCAGTGTAATGGGAGTAGGCTGGGACAGCCTGCCAGCCCCTGCCAGCTCTCAGTGACCGGCAGGGGATGAGGAATGGCCAGGCTGGTGGTGGGATCCGAGCAGCTCCCGTGCCGTGCTCCTCTCCGGGGACTGCTCTGAGGAGAAGTGGCTCAGCATTTGCAGGAAGGCCGTGGAGGAAGCTGGACAGCTGGATGGGTTTGATCTGGGAGGATCACAGGGGCTGGAGCTGTTGGGATGTTTGGGGGAGATGTTGTAGCAACAGCAGCGCAAACGTGGCCGGGCCACGTGGGCAGAGGGCGAGGGAGAGAGAGGCCCTGCCTGGGTGTTTGTGGCAGGGAAATGTCCCAGCCCTGCAGGCCAGGGGACTGAGCTGTTCCTCTGGGCCTGGCTCTGTGTCCATGTGTGTCCCTGCTCCCTGTCCCAGCTCGTGTTGTTCCCGTGCATCCTTGCCATGGGCGTTCCTGGGCCTGGCATTGCCTCCTCTGCAGTTCCACATTTTCCTGAAAGGAGGGAGATTCTTGGCTCTCCCCGTGGAGGAAGGTGTCTCGTGGAGGGTCCATCAGTGTCTCCCCACTGTGCCACTGCCCAAGGGTGTTTGGTTTTGGGTTTGCTGCTGGAGGTCCCAGGCAGCACATGGTGAAACGTTCTGCACTGACCAAGCCACCAAAGGACATCCTTTTGTCATGGTCTCACTTGGAAACAAGTCCTGTGGGCTCCTCTGAGTGCCAGACTCAGTGGCTCCATGTCCCATGGGAGTGTCAGGCTCTCCAAAGCCCCGTTTTATTTACTGAGTGCTGCTGCTCCATAAATCTGTGTGACTGGCTTGTTATTTCTGTCATCACTAATTAGCATAAAGAGTTTGGAAACTGTTGCTGGGGGATTAAACACTTCCCAGGCAAGTCTCAAAAAGGAAACACTTAGAGTAGGAGCTGAGCAGGAGAATTCCATTCCCAGGAGTGTGGGGTGGTTCTCTTGGAGCATCTCACCAATCCATGGCATCCCAGAGTCTGTTTTGCAAGAGGATCTTCTGTTCTGTCCTGCAGGAGCTCAGTACATCACGTGCCTGACAGGAAACGACACCGAAGAAGCTGAGCTTGTCATCCTCTTCACGTCTGTGCACCCTGGGAACCTCACTGAGGAGACCTGCAGTGCCCTGTGTTACTCCCAGGACCAGGAGTACGGGGCTTTCAGCCCCCAGGGGCAGTGTCTGTGTGGAACTGCCCACGGAACGAACTCTTCCTCCGGCTGTTTGCCGTTTTGCACTGAGCATGTGTCTGGGCAGGGCTGCGGTGGCCCCTCGCTCGTCCCCTCGCCCTTCCAGGCCCAGCTGCCTGTGTCTCTCACGGGCCTGCAGCCCCGCTACAGCCTGCAGCAGCCCGTGCTCCTCAATGTCAGTATTCCCATCGCTGCCAGCACTTTACTGTGGGACTTTGGGGACCGCAGCGAGGTTCTCAACACCACTGCGCACTCGGCCGTGCACAGCTACGCCTTGCCCGGCCGCTACAACGTCACCGCCACGCTCCTGCTGGGCTCCAGGCTCCTGCAGGAGCAGGCGGAGGTGGAGGTGGTGGCTCCACCCCAGCAGCTGGAGCTGCTGTGTCCTTCCCTGGTGGTGGCCAACGAGAGCCTGGACATCCGGATCCGCAACAGAGGAGGCACGGGGCTGGCTGTGCTCTACGGGATCACTGCGGGGCCTGGAGAGCTGGCCAGGGGTGAGCAGGGCTCCTGGGGGGCTGGGGCAGGTGGCTGTCTTGGTTTGGAAAGACAGGAGGCTGCTAAGGAAGGCAGGAGCCTCCCCTGAAATGGAAAATGGAATCCCTCCCCACCTTTCTGAATTGCTATGAATTTTAAATTAAGGGGCTCTCAGGCAAAGATACGGGAGCAGAAAATAACAGTTCTTTAATAGGGAAGAAAATAAAAGGATAAAATAAACAGTGCAGTACACTAGAACAACACTGGCAGAGTCAGAACCCAACCTGACACCCTGTGGGTCAGGGTGTTGGTGGCAGTCCCATTGGAATTGTGGCTCAGCCCTCCTGCAGTGTCAGGGCTGGTTCTGTTGGAGCAGGGATCCTGTAGGGAAGGATGTATTCTTCCTCTGAAGATCCAGTGGAAGAAGAGACAGCTGCTGTTCCTCTGGGGAATCCCATGGGGAAAGCCGTGCTGGTGTCCCAAAACCTCTGGATTATATCTGGGTAGCAATGCTTGGCTCCTCCCTCTGGATTATATCTGGGCAGCAATGCTTGGCTCCTCCCCCTGGATTATATCTGGGTAGCAGTGCTTGGCTCCTCCCTCTGGATTATACCTGGGTAGGAATGCTTGGCTCCTCCCTCTGGGCTCACATCTCCCAGTGGGATGCTGTAGTTCTTATCAGCCATGCAGTGACATTCAATAGCTGTTATCAGCTATGTCCCCTCCCGAGGGAGGTGTGAATGTGGTCACTCAGAGAGATAAGGCAAACTGCCCACTTGACCAAAGACAATCTGCCATACAGATGGTGACAGAATCTTGCCTTGCAATCTGGAGCAGCGGCACTGCCTCCTGGTCCCCTCTGCCTGCAGTCCCGGTGAGGGCTGGCTCCTCTGGGTGTGCTGTGTCCCTGGCTGAGCTGTGTTCTGTGCTTTAACTGCAGTGGTGGGACGTGTTGGCTCCAGGGCTGGCACATTGCAGAGCTGTGTGGCCCGCAGAGAGGACATCACCCCTGTGTTCTTTCTGCAGCAGTTCACCCCATGTGCCCCCCTGAGGGGCTGGTTTTCCCGGGGAACAACCACTGCTACCAGCTGGTGGTGGAGAAGGCGGAGTGGCTGGAGGCGCAGCGGCACTGCCAGGAGCTGGGCAACGGGGACCTGGCCTTTGTCAGCAGCCCCGACATCCAGAGCTTCCTGGTTGCTCATGTCATCAGGTGAGTGAGCAGGGCAAGGTTGGCATCGCCTGGGCACGGGGTTTGGCTTCCTGAGGGCAGAGGGGTCTGGGTATGAGGAGATGGAGGGGGTGAGGCTGCTGAACACAGAGGGGGAATGAGCAGAGCTCGAGCCCTTCTGGACTTGGATTCTTTCCTTAAAGGCTCTGGAGGGAAGAAGAGGAATGGGAAGAATCACAGCTGGGAATTGAGGGATTGGAGGGCTTTGTGTGCCTTGTGTTTGTGCCTGTGGGTGCCTCTGGAATGTGAGAAGGGATCCTGTGCCCTTAGACACGGCTGCAGCCAAAGCCCAGACCCTTTCCCCTTCTGTGTCTCGCCCTGGGAAGCAGCAGTGCTCCTCTCCAGCAGCATCTGTTCCACCTCAGCACTGGCCTTTATAAACAGGGAGTGCTGCAAGTGTCAGCCTGTGATTGAACCCACCCCTCGGAGCGCCCTTTCTCCAGCCAGCCATTCCGGGGCAGGGAGCACAACCGGCAGAGCTCTCACAGCCCTTGTCAGCGCTCCCAGCTGCAGCTGTGCGAGATGGGCTCCTCACAAACACATCCCAGAGAGCACATGGAGGGGAGCAGCTGCGTGTGACGCGGGCTGTGAGCTCCAGGGCTGGCAGCTCCTTCTTCCCACACCGTGCCCCTGCCCTGTTCCCTCACACGGGGCTGCAAACTCACATTGCAGACGTGTTCTCTGCTCTGGGGAGGGAGCCTGTCCCTCAATGGGTGAGGAGCTGGCCATGGGATGTGGCAGGGAGGCGGCCGTGGCTGCTGGGATGTGGCAGTGACCTGGCCATGGCTGCTGGGATGTGACAAAGAGCTCGGATGTGACAATGACCTGGCCATGGCTGCTGGCATGCGGCATGAGCTGGGATGTGACAGTGACCTGGCCGTGGCCCCTGGGATGTGGCATGAGCTGGGATGTGACAGTGACCTGGCCGTGGCCCCTGGGATGTGGCATGAGCTGGGATGTGACAATGACCTGGCCATGGCTGCTGGGATGTGGCATGAGCTGGGATGTGACAGTGACCTGGCCGTGGCCCCTGGGATGTGCAGCAATCGCGTGTGGAGCTGCTGGAACCACCAGGCTGTTCCCCAGCTGCTGCCCCACAGCCTCTGCTCCCCAGCCCCCTCCAGCCCATGTGTTTATTTTATTAATCCATGCAGATAAACATGGGGGAGGCAGCTCCAGGATGTGATTTCCCTGCTGATAAAAGGCGAATGGGCCGAGCTTTTGGAACATGCAGCTTCTTCCACAGTTTCTGATGGGAAGGAAGATGGCAGAAGCAGGAGACTGTTTCCCTGTTTTAGGGCACTGGGCAGGTCTCCTCTGCCTTGCTGCTGGAGTGGGCTGCCCTCCCCATGTGCTGGGCTGGTCCCTCCCTGCCTGCAGAAGCAGGGGATGGGACCATCCAGGGCACCCCACTCTCAGGGCAGCACTGAGAGCCCTCCCAAGCCTCCCCAGGCTTGTTCTGCTCCTCCTGCCCCAGCAGGGCAGCTCAGTCCTTCCCCACAGGCAGAGGAGAGCTCACATCTTGCTTTATAGAAAGATTATTCAGAGTCCTCCTGTTTCCCCTGCAGTGCAATGGGCTGGGCAGTGGGGCAGGGTGGGAGCCAGCCAGCAGCTTGTCTTTTAGTTATTCCTTTCTTTCTTACTTTTTGATTTTATTTTTTTTTTCCTGATGACTTGCAGTTAGATCATAGCTGGAATTAGAAGAGGAAAATCTCCGCTGAGTTTTCCTGATGGCAGCAGGCAGGCAGTTTCCTACCCTGCTCTCCCTCATTCCCCGCCAGTGGTTCAGGAGCAGAACACAGCCCTTATTTATTTTTTAATCTCATTTGCAGTGAAAACTACTGATTCATGGAACAAGTTATTTTTGTCATCGTTTTTCAGCATGACCTCATGAATCATTTCATCTGGCCTGAGCCTGGGGGTGGAGAGGCACCAGTTAGCACCAGTTATCTCCCCAGTCTGCCTTGGTACCACCCTGGGAGCACTCTGGGGCAGGCAGGGGCAGGGCTGGATTGATTTCCACCTGCAGGAGGGAGCGTGGAGGAGCTGAGAGCTCGGGAGGGCGCAGGGTGTTAATATGGAGAAGTTAATAGGAGTTAATATGGAACAAATGCTTCCCTTTCTGCTGGCTGAGATTAGGAACGGCTCTCCAGGCTCTTTGTGGCCATGACAGACCTTTCAGCACTTTCCACTGGGTCTGTGCTGGGATTGAGCCAGTTTCCAGATGGGGCAGGGACATTTCATGTCTAAAGGAGCCTGGCAGTGTGTGAGGGGTTCAGCTGCCTGCAGTGCTCCAGCTCTGCTTGTCCCCTCTGCCTGCTGCTTTCCATGGTGCTCATAATGCCCAGGAGCTGCATCCAGGAGAGCTCCTAAACCTGCTGAGCTTTAATCTTCAACTGGGGCCAGCCCCACCTGCAGGGGAGAATGGGCTGGTGGTGAATCCCCCAGGTGTGCACAGGAAAAGCACAAATGTCCTGAGGGATTCAGCTGTCCCAGGCAGCTCTGTGTGACCACATCATCCCTCTGGGGTGGTGACTCAGGGCAGAGTCTGGGAGGGACATTTGCTGACAGAGAGCAAGTCAACCTGAGCCATGGAATCATGGAATGGTTTGGGTTGGGAGGGATCTTAAAACTCATCCAGTTCCACCCCTTTCCATGGGCAGGGACACCTCCCACTGTCCCAGCTTGTTCCAGGCCCTGTCCAACCTGGCCTTGGACGCTTCCAGGGATCCAGGGGCATCCACAGCTGCTCTGGACACCTATGCCAGGACCTGCCCACCCTCACCAGGCTCTTGGGGAAGGCTGGAGGAGAGTGATGCTGTGCAGCGGAGGGGCAGTTCCTGAGGTCCTGCTGGTACAGTGGATATACTGAAACCCTTCAGTAATTAAAAGGCTCCATGAAACACAGCCCATGGCACTCCGATGGAGCTGCCGTTATTTTGTTAATATTTTTAGAGAGAACCATAGATGGCAGCTGTCCCAGCTCTTTCTAATACTCATGATTTCCTGAAATCCACCCTCCCCTTCTCTCTTTTTTTTTTTTTTTTTCCCTTTTTTGCAGGAGCCTGGATGTCTGGATCGGATTCAATGATTTTGCAAGCCCTGGAGCGCAGCAGAGAGGGGAAGGATTCAATCTGGAGAGCTGTCAGAACTGGCTGCCTGGAGAGCCCCATCCCTCCAACGCCGACCACTGCGTGCGCATGGGCCCCACGGGCCAGTGCAACACCGACCTGTGCATGGCCAAGCACAGCTATGTCTGCGAGTACAAGCCACCAGGTGGGCTCTGCTGCTGCCCCCAGGGCTGGCCAGGGCTCCCCTCCCTGCCTCTGGCGTGCAGAAAGAGGGAAAAAGGGGGATATAGAGGGATAAAGAAGGATAAAGAGGGGTGCGCGGAGAGGCTCCTCCGGAGCATCACCACAAAGCGAGTGTGACTTGCAGCAACAGTCCCAAACCCAACTTCTAGAAACCCAACTTCAGCCCAAAATGTAGAGTTTGGCTTACTCCCATCTTTGCCATGAGCAGAAGGAGACAGGGGAGCAAAGTTCCAAAAGGAAGAGTTTGGCTTACTCCAGTCTTTGCCATGAGCAGAAGCAGAGAGGGGAGCAAAGTTCTGAGGCAAAGCATTGGAAATAGCTTCTCGCTCTTACTTAAGCAATCTCTGCTGCTGCCAGGATCTGAGGCCGTGCTGCTGCCTTGGTGGCTTGGTGTACCCCATTGTGTATTTTGGGAGATGTTGGGGTGGCTCAGAAGTTGATTAGGTGAGGTGTGATGTGCTGTGCAGGTTTGTGGTTATTCAGCTTCCCAAATCTTCCACACAAGTAAGAAAGAGAAGTAGGATGGACATGAAACAGGGGAGAAGGTTTATTTAAGAAGGAAAAGCCATGGCCAGAGGGGCAGCAGCAGCAGCTGGCCAGTCCCCAGAGAGCCAGCAGTGTTTGGAAAGCAGTTGGTTGTGGCCACATTGCCCAAGAAGTGCAGGGGCACAGGGAGGATGAGAAGGTGCACCCGGTGCTCAGAAATTCCAGGCAAATAATGAGTTGTTGGAAGGGAGAATTACTTGCACAGTTCCTGGAAGTCAAAATTGTTGAACGCTGCAAATGGAAATGTTATTTGTGCTGGATGAGAGAGAAATCAAGATACCTGTAAGGAGAAGGAGGGTACAGGATTATGGAGCTGCTGCTCTGCTGAGTGGTCCAAGGGAGGGAATGGCCTCAGGCCCTGCTGAGCCTCACAGCTTTGTTCCAAATCTCCTTTGCCAACAGGAGTTCTCCTCAACGCCGAGAACTTCTTTGAGGGGGACGCAGCGCTGGCGCCACGGGAGGCCCTGAGGAACGTGAGCGAGGCCGCAGCAGCAGAGCCGTGGCAGGCTGAGGAGGTGAGGGGGCTCCGCTCCTCCTGGGCTGCCCGGGGAGCCCTGGGGGCACGGGCAGGTGAGAGCTGTGCGTGTTCTGCAGGTGCTGGAGTTCCCAGAGCTGCCCTTCAGGCACCACGGCTTCCTCACTGCCCTGGAGTTCGCGGCGCAGGAGCTGCACCAGCCCGTCCAAGTGAGGTTCCAGCTGCACAGACTGCTGGATGGAGAAGGTGAGGATGCTCCTCAGCTCCTGTGGGGCTGGTGGAGGTTACACCATCAAATCTGGGCTGGCCTTGTGGCCCCTCTGCTCCTCTGACCCCTAAAGGCTCAGAAGTTTGGTTCTGTTTCTGGAGGAGATCGAGGGGTGGGACCCACAGCCTTGGGGCAGTGGTTATCCTGGAGAAAATAACAGGGAGAAACCTCTCTCCATGCATGAGGAGAGTGTGAGGACCATGTGGAGAAGCTCATTAATCTTCTGAGCTGTACTTTTTGCTTTGTGAAGACACATGTCAAATGGAGAATGTGTTCTGGTCCATCTGGCCCCACGGGTTAACAAGGAAGAACATTTTCCTGAGCCCATTTCTTCCTGATGGATGAGATAATCTAAAAAGCCTTTTATTCCTTGTACAACAGCTCAACAGTCACAGTTTTGGCAACAATTAATTCTGCAGCAGAATGTTTGTTGTAGCCGTGGGGTTGGCTGGTTACTAAAGGATCTTTTCTGACACTGACATGCTGATACTTTGACATGGAAACATTAACTTCAGAAAAGTTGCTTAATGTGTTTTCAATGTCAAGGCCAGCTCTTGCTTTCACTTGGACCGGCTTTCGCTGTAGCACTGATCCTTTCAGATTGCAAATTGGTACGTTCTCATTGGAAAAGAGACAACTTTGGGTTTAATGATCTTGGTGGATTTTTCCAGTAAAAGAGGACATTTTTGTAGCAGCAGGATGTGCTGCAGTTGCAGCTTTTGCTAAGAGTGGAGCCATCACCAAAATGGAAAAAAGGGTGAATTATGAGGAGAGGAGTGCATTAGTAGCATTACTCACCAGAGTGGCTATCACTGATTTCTCTTTCACTTCTTCCAGACTACCAGGAGGGAAACAATGCCACAGAACCATTCCCCAGTGCTCAGGATGATGGGAACTGGACCCTGCTGGAGTGTCCTCCTGGTTTCCAGTGGTGTCCTTTGACAAACCTGTGCTCATCCCACAACAGCTGCTGCAATGGGAGCGAGTGTGCCAACAGCTCCTTTGGCAGCAGCCCTGCCCCTGGGTCCCTGCAGCCCAACACCAGCCAGCCCAGCTATGAGCTGCTCAAGGAGTTCCTCTTTATGGTGCCAGCTGGGCCCTCTTCCCAGTACCAGGTCAGTGGTTACTGCTGGGACCAGTGGGTGGGTGGGGCAGGTTTCTCCTGGGGGTTTGGGTGAGTTTGGGTTGTTCCCCTGTGGCAGATGGAGCCACTCAAGTCCATTGGATTGAAAGAATGTGCCCATTGGCACAGGGGCTGTGGGCTCCCTGCAGTGCCCTGCTGTGCCTGGGGTGCTGGAGGGTGTCCCTGCCTATTCAGGGGGTGGAACAGGATGGGTTTTGAGGTCCAGGATGGGTTTTGAGGTCCCTTCCCATCCAAACCATTCCATGTTTCCATGTCAAGGCTGTGCAGATTCCGCAGGCTATTCCCATGGCATTAGCACAGTGGAGATGGAGCATAAAGCTGATTTCCCTGCAGGCACATTTGATTCAGAGAGGCCAAGGAGGGTTGGATGGTGACAGGTTTCCCTGTGCTGTGTTGGGATCTGCACCTTTTCTGTTGGTCCCACCTGGCAGGAAACCCAGCACTGTGCCGGGGCAGGAGCTGGCTGCTGCCTGCTCTTAACGTGAGCCATTAACCCAAACCCTCTCCTCTCTCTCTGCAGGTCCCGTTCAGCAATGAGAACATCTTTGTCAGGCCTGGGGACGTTTTCAGCATCCAGCACAGCGCAGCCCCGGGCTCGTTCCTGCAGTGCCAGCGCAGTGCCAGCTCCGTGGCCGGCAGGAACTCCTCGGGGTGGGCCCTGGGGCCGTCCCCCAGCCCCGTGGGTGCCCCCAGGGCCGGCAGCACGGCGTGCTCCGTGCGTGTGCGCTACGCCGAGGAGCAGCTGGTGCCGCTGCTGAGCCCCGGGAACGCGGGGCTGGAGCAGCCTGGGCACTACAGGCTCCGTGCCAGCGTGGACAACGGGCTCTTCCGTGCCAACCTGTCCTGCTCCTTCCGCGCAGCCTCGCGCGTGTCCGGCCTGCGCGTGCTGCACCCGGCCCCGCAGGGCTCCAGGGTGTACCTGCCCACCAACCACACCTGGCTGCTGCTCAGGCTGTCCTCGGGGACCAACGCCACGGCCAGCTGCCTGGGGGCCGGCTGCAGCAGCGTGCCCTTCGTGGCCACCTGCCCCGCGGCCGTGGCCGCGCTCTGCGCCAGGGACAACAACGACACCTGGTTTGCTGTGCTGCAGCTGGGCGGCCTCGGCGAGGGCCTCAGCACCCACGTGCTGGTGGCAGAGAACGCCGTGAGCTCGCAGAACATCACGGTCACCGTCAAGGTGGAGGAGCCCATCCGCGGGCTGAGGGCCACCCCTGACCCCGAGAGCAGAGTGCTGCTGAACACGAGGGTGGTGAGTGCTGGTTTGCTGCTGCTCTGGACCCTTCCCTGCCCTGGGGGGGTTTGTCCCTCCCCTGGGGGGTTTATCCTCCCCTGAGCTGCCAGGGTGTGTTTGCCTCGGGGCAGGGGGCGCTGCTTGCTGCTAAGCTGCCAGGCCGGGCGCTGCTGCAGGCACAGCATGTGGCACCTGCACTGGTGCTGTCCAGCAGGAGGGCAGCTGAGCTCACCTGTCCCCCTGGAGCCCCTGAGGCAAGGCAGGGCCTCCTGAGAGGGGTCACTGCCTGTCCAGTGCCCCAGGACACTAGGGACCTTAGGAGAGGCCAGTGCCTACTTTGTTTTGCCTTGTCCAGATAGTTGTTCCTTGAGGTGTTCAGATTTGCTCTGCTTAATCCTTACAGCAGCTGGCTGAAGCTGTAGAGATGTTCCACCCCTCCAAGTCTTGGAGTTTGCAGTCTTGTTTTTTCCAGTCCCCCATCCCCACAGCTACAGCCTGGGAAGCTGCTCAGTAACTGCCCCATATGCTCTGTACAAGCTCTGGCTGCTTCTGGCAGATGCTGTGCCTGCACCTCTTGGTCTCACCCTTCCTGCTGCCACAGGCTGCTCAGGAGGCACTGCTGGAGTGAGGAGGGACCTGCCCTGTCCAGCCTCTTCAGTCCTTGGGTCAGGCACCATCCCTGGACGAGGGTCAGAGGCTCAGCTTACAGGTGTAGCTAAAGCCGGACTGTTTCTGCAGAGATTTTAGAAGGTTTTTTAGTCAGCAACAGGGACCTGATCACAAGAGCAGAGTGCTGGGCTGTGGGAGCAGGGAGTGTGGGGTCTGCTCCCAGCTCTGCTGGGGATTAATGGAGTCAGGGTCTGCATTTCTCCATCAGCAGCAGAGCCACAGATGATCTGTCACCTCTGTGCCATGCCCTGAGGGCACTGCAGCTGTGGGAGCCTCCCAGTCTGGCTCTGCTCCCTCTCCAGTTCAGCTGGAGGTCTCTGGGAAGTGCTGGGCGTGCTTTTCTCTTGCACTAGTGTGAAATGTTCTCGTGCCTTTCAGAGCTACATCCCTGTGATGGAGGCTGGCTCAGATGTGACTTTCCGATGGACAGTAGATGATAAGCCATCTTTCACTTTTTACAATGTTGTCTTCAACGTTATCTACCAAAGCCCAGCTGTGTACAAGCTCTCGGTAAGCCAAGGCCTTTCCCATGACACCATTTCACCCCTGGCTTTCCATCCCATCCCACAAACTCCTCAGGAAAAGCAGCAGGGAGAGAAGGCAGAGTTGAGTTGAGGTTTTCACTGTGCTCGTTTGCTGTTTCTCACGGAGCTGCTCTTGCAAATGCAGATAGTTTCTTGTACTCCTACATTGCTGTGCTGTGCTCCTCCTCTGTGCTTTCTCCTCTTTTCTCCAAGCTCCCCATTCTGTTCATGGAGTGTCTGTGTTTCCCCAGCAGGAATGAGCAGGGAGCCCCTGCTCTGGCAGGCAGGAAATCTGGATTCAGAGCCTGGCAGAGGCAGGGTGCATCATGAGACTTCCATAGGCAGGCCAGAGCTTCTCCCACGAGCTGCTGCGTTCTCTGTCCTGCTCTGTTTCTCCTGGTGCAGACTGGAGTGCTGGCTTTGCCACGGCCCCTGAAGGAGGGAGCAGAGCCTGGGCCAGGGGAGCTGTGTGTTGTGGGGCAGGAGCTGAGCTCTGGCCAGCACTTTGTGTGTCCTGCCCTGCTCTGGTGCAAGGTGCTGGATCTGCTCTCAGGGTGTCCCTTGGCCTCCTGAGCAGACACCAGCCCAGCCCTGAGGCCATGCTTGCACTAATTTGCTGGGTGCAGCACTAATTTGCTGAGGGCAGCACTAATTTGCTGGGTGCAGCACTGTGCTGAGGGCCTGGGCTGCTTTCACCTGCAGAGCTGCCAAGGTGCTGTTGGCCTGGGGGGCTCTGGGTTCAGTGCAGCACATCCACAGCAGCCCAGGCAGCTCGTCCCTGCTGGGGTAGGAGGTCTGTCCCAGTGGGTTTGAGCCACTCAAACCAGCAGCTCAGCCCTGCTGCAGGTGAGAAGGTGAAGCTGCTCTGTCAGTGTTACGTGCCTAGAAAACCATGAGGATTCTGCTCTACTTCTGTCATGTCTCTTCTTGTGTCCCTTTCCCTCCTTTGCCCAGCCTCTGTCCCTCTCTGTGCCCACCACACCAGGATCCCGGAGCTGCCCTTGCTGTGCTTGGTTTTATGAGCCTCTCCCCTCCCTGCTCTGTGCTTGAAGCCATTTTCTGCCACTCTCCTGAGGAAATTGGGTGGCTCCTGTCCCCTTGGTGGCAGCAGGTGCCTGTGCCCAGCAGCTGGAGCTGCAGGGCACATTGGAGCAGGCAGAGGGGCAGCTGGCACATTCAGAGGCAAAGGATGAGAAGCTCCTCTCCTTGTCCTCTTGCTGTAGCACCAGCCCTTCCTCAGACTGGCTGTAGGGCTGAATACTTGGCCACTCTCTCTGCCCTGACCTGCTCACTTCAGTCCAGCAAACCCCACTCTGAGGGCAGCAAGGGGACCCCAAACCCATTCTTTGTCCCTTGTCCTCCCCAGCTCACCGCCTCCAACCACGTCAGCAACTTCACAGTCAACTACAACGTGACGGTGGAGATGATGAACAGGATGAGGAACCTGACGGTGGTGGGGGCCCTGCCCGTGGTGCCCCAGAACAGCAGCGTGGAGTTCAGCGCCCGCGTTCACGTGGACTCGGCTGTGGAGGCTCTGTTCCTGTGAGTCCTGTGCTGCTTCCCCAAAGTCAGGATCCTTCTGTGCACATCTAACCTTGCCTGCACAGTTTCTCTTCCCAGGGCCAGCTGGTCCCTCTCAGCTGCTGTTTAGTTATGTGAAATCTCTGTGAGTGGGGGTCAGTCACACACCTGTAATTCAGGCTGAAATCCTTTCCATTTGAAGTGTTACGACACTGCTTTAATTTGGGTTCTTCCTCCTCCTCCTCCTCTCAGCACAGCTGCTTGGTACTTGGCATTCTGTTTCCTGTGGTTTTTTTGGAGAACCCAGTCCTGAAAGACAAGCCAGGATTGCTCTGGGATTTCTTGGATTCTCCTGTTGTGCAGTGTAACGTGGTTTGCTTGTTTTTCCAGGTGGGATTTTGGAGATGGTGTCCAGGAGACATACCTGTTCAAACCTCCCTACAACAAGTCTTTCCTTGTTCCTGATCCCAGTGTCCATGAGGTTGTCATTGAGCACAACGTTTCACACATCTACCAAGACCCAGGTATGCTCAGCAAGGCTCTTTGGGGAAGAAGGGGCTCAGGCATTTTTGGTCTGAGGGGTGTGCACAAGACACTTCCAAAACACCCAGGGCTTGTAAATCATTGTCTGATTCCTGAGCAGACAGCCAGAGTGACTGAGTGTCTCTAGCAGCTGCCATCCTCTCTAACCCTGTTTCCCAGGGAAGTTTGGCCATGCTGTAAGCAGCAGGTCCACCACACTCAGCCCCTTTGTGGGCAGTCTCAGCAGAAGGATGAGGGGCAGGCAACCCCCAGGCTGGTGGGGTGGGTGGGCAGCAGGAGGGGTCAGTTCTGTGGGTGAGCAGTAAGAAAATCTTTTATCTCTACCTGTTGGACTGGCTCCTTTCATGATGCTGGTCCCCATACACATGACCTGGTGTAATTCCTGCTGGTCCTGGGCTGGAGCGGGACAGCCCAGAGTGTGCACAGCACAGGAGCAGAGTGTCCCCTGCAGCCCCTGTCACACTCCCCACCCCATGACAGCACTGTTGTCAGGCATGTCCTCACCCTGCCCTTGTTCTGCTCTCTCCCAACGCAGGAGAATACGCCCTGATGGTTGTTGTGTCCAACCAGTACGAGAACCTCACGCACCTGAGCGCAGTGCAGGTTCACAGCCCCCTGGTTGCCGTGCAGGTGGAGGCAGAGCAGGATGTTCTGGTGGTGGGCCGGCCGGTCACCTTCCGAGCCACCGCCCTGCCGTCCCCGTACGGCGTGGTGTACACCTGGGACTTTGGGGACAGCTCCTCGCTGCTCACAGAGCCCCAGGCCACAGCCACCCACAGCTACCCCCGCCGAGGGGTGTACAACGTCACCGTGACAGCCAACAACACCGTGAGCAGCGTGGGCGCCGTGGAGTGCTACCAGGTGTTCGAGGAGATAACGGGGCTGCGCGTTTCCGCTGATGAGGCTGCAGAGCAGGGGGCACCTGTCACCATCAACGCCTCTGTGCACACTGGGGACAGCATCACTTGGATATTCGACATGGGCGACGGGACAGTGCTGAGGAGTCAGGTGCCAGTGGTGGAACATGTGTACATAAAGGACATCAACTGCACCGTGAACGTGACAGCCGTGAATCCTGTGAACTCCGTCTCCCAGGCGGTTCCTGTCCGGATATTTGTCCTGGAAATACTCAAAATAGAGCCTACTTCTTGCATCCTGGAGCACCCCGACGTGCAGCTCACCGCCTACGTGACGGGGAATCCTGAGGAGTACATCTTTGACTGGACTTTTGGGGACGGCTCCTCCAATGTCACAGTCAGCGGGGACCCTGTGGTGATGCACAACTTCACCCGGAGCGGGACGTTCCCGCTCACCCTGACCCTCTCCAGCAGCTTTAACAAGGCTAACTACTTCACCAGTGTCTGTGTGGAGCCAGAGATCCTCAACGTCACCCTCCTGCCCTCCAAACGCTTTGTGAGGCTCGGGGAAGAGACCTCCTTCCAGGTCAGTGCTGTGCCTCCCTACCAGTACCGCTACCGCTGGGATTTCGGCAACAACGAGTCCACCAGGTCCAGTGGCACTGAGGTGACCTACACCTACAAGAACACAGGGGTCTTCCTGGTCACGGTGACCGTCTCCAACAATGTGTCTTTCAACAATGACACGGCCTTTGTGGAGGTCCAGGAGCCGGTTGGGGTAGCAAAGATTGAGTATAACGGGACCGATGTTCTGGAGCTGAACCAGATCTACCTGTTCTCTGCCAGCATGAATGGAACCAAAGTGAGTTACTGCTGGGACTTTGGGGATGGCACTGTCCAGCCTGGGCAGGTGGCCACCCACTCCTACAACAGCACAGGGCACTACAGCATTACAGTGATGGGGCAGAACGATGTGAGCTCCAACGAGACCACCATTGATGTCACGGTGAAGCGGCGGCTCTTTGGCCTGACCGTCAATGCCAGCAGGACAGTGGTGCCACTGAATGGCTCGGTGAGCTTTGTGGCCACCCTGGTGGCTGGCACTGCCATCCGCTACTCGTGGATCCTCTGTGACCGCTGTACTCCCATCCAGGGCTCCTCCACCATTTCCTACACCTTCCGCTCTGTGGGCACCTTCAACGTCATTGTCACGGCCGAGAACAAGATCAGCTCGCTGCAGGACAGCATCTTTGTCTACGTCCTGGAGCAGATTGAGGGCCTGCAGGTGGCCAGCACCGACCTGGTGGAGGACTTGTATTTCCCAACCAACAAAACACTGCATTTGCAGGCCGTGGTGAGAGAGGGCACAAACATCTCCTACAGCTGGGTGGTCCAAAGGGATGGCAGTGCTGTGCAGACCTTCACTGGGAAAACCTTCCTCTTGAGCATCCTGGAAGCTGGGAACTACACTGTCTACCTGAAGGCCACCAACATGCTGGGCTGTGCCACTGCTAACAGGACACTGGAGTTCATTGAAAACCTTGGTGTCCTAAAGCCCTATGCCTTCCCCAACCCAGCTGCTGTTAATGCCTCTGTGAACATCAGTGCCACCATAACCAGTGGCACTGGCGTCATGTACGTGTGGTACCTGGAGGATGGCTCCTCTCCTGTCACCTCTGAACCCTTTATTATACACTCCTTCCAAAGCCCTGGGATGATTGAGGTCATTGTGGGAGCAGAAAACAAGCTGAATTCAACCAATGCCACTGTTTCTGTGTGTGTGGAGGAGGCCATCGAGGGGCTGAGTATAGGGACAGCAGAGCTGGACTGTAGGTATGTCTCCTCAGGCTCCACGGTGGTGTTTGAGGGGGAGCTGCAGAGGGGCACTGAAGTGACCTGGCTGTGGGAGGTGCCAAATGGCACACTGAGTGGCCAGTCCGTGGCAGTCACCTTCCCCACGGCGGGGTGGTACACGGTCCACCTGAACGCCTCCAACGACATCAGCTGGGCTCTGGCCAGCAGGAACATCTCCGTGCTGGACAGGATTCAAGGTCTGGAAGTCGTCGCCAGCAAGAAGGTGGTGGAGCCAGGAGAGCAGGTCACCTTTGAGATCAGGATGCTGTCAGGTACCTCTGTGAATTACCTGGTGAGCATTAGTGGGGACTACTCCGTGGTGCTCAACAGCTCCAGGTACAGCCACGAGTTCACCAAGAGCGGCGATTACCTGGTGACCGTGACCGTGCAGAACCAGATCAGCATCGCCCACGCCCAGGTGCTCATCTCTGTCCTGGAGCCCATCCAGGGTGTCAGGCTGCTGAACTGCTGCGAGGAGGGCATTGCCACGGGCACGGAGAAGAGCTTCAGTGCCCGCGTGGGCAGCGGCTCCCGCGTGTCCTTCTCCTGGCAGTTCTGCCTGTGGAAGGAGCGAGGCCGCTCCGTGGTTGCTGCGTCAGGAGACAGAGTGTCCTATGCTCCAGAAGCTGCAGGGCTGCTGGAGATCCACCTCACTGCCTTCAACGATCTGGGAAGTGTCAACATCACCAGAACCATCCAGGTGCAGGACCCCATAGTGCAGGTGTCCCTCAGTGCCACCAATGCCTTTGTCAACAGGACGGCGCTGTTTGAAGCCGTGGTGCTGCCCAGCAGCAGGAGCGTTGAGTTCTTGTGGAGCTTTGGGGATGGCTCTTCCACTCAAACCACCAGGGTTGCAGTGGCCAACTATTCCTACCTGAGCCCTGGGGATTACCTGGTGGAGGTGAATGCCACCAATCTCATCAGCTTCTTCATAGCCCAGCTCACTGTCACCGTCAAAGTCCTGGAGTGCGAGGAGCCCGAGGTGGAGCTGGCCCTGCCACCACAGGTGGTTATGAAGAGATCCCAGAGGAACTACCTGGAGGCACAGATTGACCTCCGAGGGTGCTTCAAGTACCAGACAGAGCACCTGTGGGAGATCTACCGAGCGCCCAGCTGCATGAACCTGGATGACTCCAGCAGGATCCGGCTGCCCAACGTCGACGTGAACAGGCCCCAGCTGGTCATCCCAAAGCTCGGCCTGGAAGTTGGGAACTACTGCTTCATGTTTATTGTCTCCTTTGGAGACACCCCGCTGTCCAAAAGCATCTTTGCCAACGTGACTGTGATCCCGAGCAAGCTGGTCCCAATCATTGATGGGGGCTCGTACCGTGTATGGTCCAACACCCAGGACTTAATCCTGGATGGGGAGAAATCCTATGACCCGAACCTGGATGATGGGGAACAGACCCCCTTGTTGTATGAGTGGTCCTGCACATCCTCCTCCAAGGTAAGAGCAGCCTTGCCCAGCCGCAGTGACCATTTAGGAGCTCCAGCTCCTCCACAAACATGTCTGGGGTGAAATGGTGTCGCGGGAAGCTTTTGTGAGCATCTCTAACAGAGCTGCTCTGGCAGGAGGGTTGCAAACGTTCAGTTCCCAGCTCAGGATGATGATACAGAAATTGGTGTGAGGTGTGGTGCAGTGCAGTGCCCCTGGGCAGGGCAGAAGGGCTGGCTCTGAGAGGGAGACATGGGCATTGCTGCTTCCATGGCATTTTCCTCTGGTCCCCGCTGTCACTGATGCTGTTTCTGTGCCCTGAGAGTGTTACGGAGCTGCTGATGCAGCCTGGGAGCTCAGGGCTCTGGTCCCTCTCCCATGAACAGTTAAATGTCTCTAATGCCATCAGGGGACAAAGGTAGACTTTGGAGAGGTTGAGTGACCATAGCTTGTGGTCACTAGCAGGTCACTGTCCTCGTGCTGCAGTGATCTGACCCTGCACTGATGGAAGGGCAAGGGAGACCTGCCTGGCAAATCCCCATGGGAATCCACCTCAGCAGCATTTTTGATTGAATGTGGAACTCTTTTGCTTGTACAATGTCATGTTTTCTATCTTTTTCTCAAATGTGAAGTGTGTGGGGGTTGGACTTTTTGGTTTAATGTGAGCTTTTTGTGTTGCTTGGCAATGTTTGTAAGGTATTTAATGAAGAATTAATTGCTGTAAACTACAAATGTGAAACTCAGATGAAATACAGGAGTATTCCAACTACTGTTTACTAACCTGAAGAGTAGGATAATGTGTTTTATTGTCCAACACGCCCTGTTTCTCCCACCCTAGTGGTGGCACTGCGCAGCAAGGTCTGTGACAGTGACTCTGTGTGGACCTGAATGTTTTGGCTGTGGACTAACCCGATGTGCACCCTTACCAAGGAGGGTTTGAAAGTTCTTTTCTCCTTGCAAGCAGAGCTCGGCTGCAGGGTGCTCTCTGAATTTCAGTGCCAAGGAAGGAATTGTCACAATTTCCAAAGCTCTATTAGAGGCAGATGTGGAGTACACGTTCGACCTCACCGTCAGGAAGGAAGGGATGAGTCCCGAGGCCACCAACCAAACCGTACGTACCACACTCAGCTGTCACCTTCTCTGTGTGGCACAGCCACCTTTGAGGCACAGAGTCTGGGATGGTTGGGATGGAAGGACCCTAAAGATCACCCATTGCCGTGGCAGGGACACTTTCCACTGTCTCAGGGTGCTCCAAGCCTTGTCCAGCCTGGTCTTGGACACTGTCAGGAATCCAGGGACAGCCACAGCTGCTCTGGGCACCTGTGCCAGGGCCTGCCCACCCTCACAGGGAAGAATTAGTCCCTTTCCCAAGGAAATTTCTATAGACAAAGGAAACTTCCTATCCCACTCTTCAGCATTCCCAGCTCTTCACATGCTACAGGCTCTGCCCTCATTTTACCCAGAGAGCTTCCTAAGAGCCAGGGCTCAGTTTTACTGTCAATAATTCCTCTCTTCTCACCTTCCAAGCTCTTTTAGGGGAGGGTTTTTTCAGGGCACGTTGTTTGTGTCCCACGAATCCCAGGGCTGAGCTCACCCTCTCAGTTCTGTCGGGAACATCCATCGTGGTGCAGTTGGCAACTGGAGATGGACTCAGGCTGGAAGTGGAAACTCTTACAGCCCGGGTTTGAAACCAGAGCTGCGGGATGAAAAGAAAAAAATGAAATTGATAGTCTTTCAAGGACATTCCGTACTATCTGGTTTCCATGCAGGAGTACAAAACAACGCTCCCAGTGTCGCAGGAAATGTGCAGATACCGGCGGGATGAGCGGGGCTCCAGCGCAGGCCTGGGGAATATTCATCCCCTTTTAAGGGTCTGCCATGTTAAACAATGTCTTCATTACTGTCTTTGAATTCATAACACTCGTTATGCCAGGGCAGAGGGCTCAGTCCAGTGCTGGACAAGCCCATTTCCTCAGGGATTAAAGGAATTTAGACAGAGCGCAGGAGTCAGAGTTCAGCTGCTGTTGTGTCTGAGCCACCGGTGCCTCTGGAGCTCCTCGAGTGCTCTGCCAGGAAGGTGTGGTGGATGTCTGGAGATGTGCAGTCGGATTCCAGCTGGAAGCCTGGAACAACGTGCTGCTCCCTGGAAAAGGTGGTCCTTCCATCCCCACCTGGCAGCACAAGCAGGGTTTGCTGGGAATTCAGCACCAGGGACCAGAGGGCCATTTCAGAAGTCATTTATGTTGTTTAAAAGTGTAAATAAATAAATCCAGAATAACCTAGATCGGCCCAGCTTGGTGTTGGGTGGCCCTGGCAGACCGCTCATGGAACTGGGCAGTGTGAGAGCGGAGATGCAGCTTAAATCTGACCCCAGATCCTTTGGGAATGCCTTCCTGCTGTTCCTTAGCACAGACTGGGCTGGTGCAGAGCAATTCCTCCCTGCAGCACCAGGTGCTGGGGTGTGTCCTTAACTGTTAGGTGTGTGTGCTTTGGTGTCAGACCTTCTGATGGAGCCTCTTGCCTTCCCAGGTGTTCATCAAGAGGGGAGGAGTCCCCATTGTGTCCCTGGAGTGCGTTTCCTGCAAGGCTCAGTCTGTCTACGAGGTCAGCAAGAGCTCCTACGTGTACCTGGAGGGCACCTGCCAGAACTGTCACAACGACTCCAAGCTTGGGGTAAAGTCACAAGGCTTTGCTTCACCTCTGGGGGCTCTGGGAGAAGGGGTAGGCAGAGGTGGAGAGGGAAAGAGAAGTGAGGTCCTGGACCTAAATTGCTGTGGAGACAAGGAGGGGAAGCAATCTCTGGCCACAGGCAGCAGCAGGTGGGCCTGGCTGAGTCCTTATGGAGTCATTCTAAGCCAAAGCCATGAGTGACCAGGTCTTTCCACACAAAAGCCACTTTTTTTTTCCTATAAGAGATCTGTGAAGTAGTTTTTCTCCCTGCTGATTGGCATTTTGCCCGTTATTCTGATGGTTCAAGCAAAGGTGGTTCAGTCTCCCCTCTTGTGCTCTCCTGTAATTCCAGCTTCCCCTGCAGCCTGTGGAGTGAAGCAGTCTCAGAACTGGAAGTCCTGTTGCTCCCAGAAAGCCCAGCATGTCCTTGCTTGGCATTTTCTGCTTGGTTATCTCACTGTTTCTCCTGTTATCACAATTGTAGGTTTATGCTATTAACAGTAACCACCCAGGCCACGTTCAGCTTGAAGCACATAAAACACGGTATCCCGTGGAGACTCCACCAGCCCTTCATTTATTTCCTGTGTTTTGTACTCTGTATTATGAAATATTCTGTTGGAGGGTGATGTAATTCCAGAAACTAAAGTAGATCTCACAGTGGAAATATTCCCACCAGACATTTTGGAAAGGTTCCAGTTCTTGTTGCTGTAGCACACAAGACTAAAGCTGAATTATCAACTGCAAATTTGGCAGACGCTCCCACTAGAAATCTGTTACTTTTTATAAAAGACTCAATCTGAAAACATTTTAAGGACATAACTTGAGCTTCAAACCGAACCTCTGGTGTCTTTCCCCCTGCAGAGGTGGGCAGCTCACAGCTTCAAGAACAAGTCCCTCATCCTGGACAGAACAACCACGTCCACCGGCGACACGGGCATGAATCTGGTGCTGAGGCCAGGAGCCCTGCGGGACGGCGAGGGCTACACCTTCACGCTGCACATCACAGACCTCACCACGGGGGAGGAGGGCTTCGCCTCCATCGACCTGCTGCCCAACCAGCCCCCCGTGGGGGGCTCCTGCCGCCTGTCCCCCGAGGGGCCCCTGCGGGCGCTGGAGACCAAGGTGCACTTCGAGTGTGCAGGTGAGAGAGAGCCCCTGCTCCTCAGCACCCCCTGCTCCTGCCACAGAGGTTCCCTTCACCCCAAACTGCTGCCCCGGGGTGCTGCTGGCCAGGGCTGGGCTCAGCAGCGGTTTGGACCATGAGCAGCTTTGTGTGCCCCAATCGTGGAGCTCCCCAGAGCAGGCAGGCAGTTTAAAAATTCCTAACCCACGTAGGTGAATGATGGTATCCAGGCCAGGCCAGTTCTTGTGGAAGGGGCTGGGTATTTCAGTGCAGGAGAATGAAGATGGTGCCCAACACTGAGTCACAGTATGTGGGAAGAGTCAGAAGATGAAGCAGTGGGGCTGTCTCTGCTGTGTGGGCTGGATGTTCCCACCAGAGCCACCTTCCCAACCAGCTGCAGAGACAGCAGCAGCGAGCCCAGCGTTGGGAAAGTGGCCTGGCCGATGTCCCGTAGCCTTGGGCCAAGGACTAAGTGCCTCTGGAAACCAGATTTCCCCAAATGATCCGTGGTGGAGATTAGAGCTGTTTGTGCACAGTGCCGGGAAGCCACGCTGGGAGGGGATGAGCCCTGCTGCCTCCGAGGCTGGGCACCAGACTGGGGGAGCAGCAGAAACGTGTTCAGGGTTTGGGGTTCTAACTTTGGTGTGTTTTGAGCTATCCAGAATAACCCTGGAATCAGTTCCCCCTTGGAATGGTGGGGATTTCAGCTCTTAGTGATTGTTTTTAAGCTGAAGTGACAGACACAGTGGCAGTGCCGGTCTGGGTCGCTCCAAACCCTGTTTGTGCTGCGGGGCTGAGCAGGATGGCACCCTTCAAGGGAGGGCAGAGGCAGGAGCTGGGACAGGGGCAGGGGCAGGGGCAAGAGCAAGGACAGGAGTAGGAACAGGAGCAGGGGCAGGGGCAGGAGCAGGAGCAGAGCAGAAGCAGGAGCAGGAGCAGGGGCAGTGCCAGCTCCCCTGGGGCAGTGCCTGCAGTTCCCCAGGTCCCTGTCACAGCTTCCCAGGTCCCTGTCACAGCTCCCTGTGTTCCCTGCAGGCTGGCGGAGCAGGGGCAGTGCCTGCAGTTCCCCAGGTCCCTGTCACAGCTCCCCAGGCCCTGTCACAGCTCCCTGGTTTCCCCGCAGGCTGGCGGGACACGGAGGACGCGCGGGCCCCGCTGGTGTTCACGCTGCTGGCGTCGCGCCGCCGGCCCGGGCACTGGCAGGAGCTGTGCGTGTACAAGGGCAGCCGCGCCGAGCACGGCGCCTTCCTGCCCCCCGGCTTCCACGAGAGCGGCTTCCAGGTGTCCGTGGCCGTGCTGGTGCAGGACCAGCTGGGAGCCACCGTGGTGGCCGTCAACCGGTAAGGGACGGCTGGGCAGGCTGGGCTGGCCCTCGGCCCGTGCCCGACCTCGGATCCCCCGTCCCAGGCTCGTGGCTGGGCCAGGGGATCCCTGTCCTGGGTGAAGGGATGTGACAGTGATCACAGGGGTCTGAGGATGAGGGAAGAGACGAGGATCTGACTCCATGTGTCAGAAGGCTTGATTTATTATTTTATGATATATATTATATTAAATCTATACTAAAAGCATAGAAGAAAAGATTTCATCAGAAGGCTAGCTGAGACTAGAAAAAGAAAGAATGGTTACAAAGGCTTGTGGCTCGGTCTCTCTGTCCGAGCTAGCTCAATGTGATTGGCCATTAATTAGAAACAACCACATGAGCCAAAGATCCACCTTTTGCATTCCACAGCAGCAGATAACTATTGTTTACATTTTGTTCCTGAGGCTTCTCAGCTTCTCAGGAGGAAGAATCCTAAGGAAAGGATTTTTCATAAAAGATGTCTGTGACAAAGGGGTGGCCTCCTGGAAGAGGCTGTTGGCAGGAGAGGGAGGGGAGGCTCAGCAGAAGTGCACACAGAAAATCTTTGTGGATCATTTCTTGACAGGGAGGTTTTCCCACTGCTTTCATAGACTCATGGAATTGTTAAGTGGGAAAGACTCCTGGGGTCATGCAGTCCCAGGGCTGGGTCAGACAGGAGCCAGGCTGCAGGTCCATGGTGTTTCTCATGCAGATGGGGCACCAGGGCGGCAGCAGCAGCAGCAGCAGTGCTGCTTTTGTGGGTCACCCTCCTGCCTCCCCTCCTGTCCCTTCCCAGCCCAGCCTGCACTTCACCCAGATCCTCTTTCCCTGCAGCTCCATGGAAATCGGCCTCCCCGAGGGCTTCCCCAGCCTCTCCCACTGGCTCTACAACCAGACTGACACCGTGCTCCAGGGCTTGGTGAAACAAGGGGACCCTCAGCAGGTCATCGAGTACTCCCTGGCCCTCATCACCATCTTAAATGAGGTAACACAGCTCGTTCTGCCCAAGAGGGGCCTCCAGAGATCTTTGCAATCACCAGGAGAATTTTTGGGCCAGGTTTTGTACAACGATCTCTATAGGCAGGGCAGGAATTCGGGGCTATATTCCTGTTTCCCTGCCCAGGAAGAGGCTGCAGTACACCTGGAAGCCAGGCAGGGATGGTCCCCCTGGGCACAGGCACCCTGCTTAGCTGGATAAGGACTGCACTGCAGGTACTAGTGAGCTGCTGAGTGCCAGGCTGTTCAGATAATTGCTTGGAGAACAGAAGTGATAGTGAGGAAGTTCTGCTGGAAAACCAGCTCATTAGATAGATCCCTTTGGGGAGAAGCAGAGGCAGGAGATGGGGAGTGCAGGGAACAGGCGACTCCAGCTCAGCTCAGCAGCCTCTGAAACCACTCCTCACTGCAGGAGCATCGGGGGGTAGGATGGTTGGGACGGATGGAGATGAGAGATCTCTGCAGCCAGGTCGTGGGATTTGGGGTTTATGGCAAAGGGCCTGGGTGCAGGGCCCTGCTGGGAGCTGCCACAGCTCAGAGCGGGCCCAGAGAAGAGAGGGGAAGAGAGGATGAGAGGGTAAGAGAGCAAAAGCATAAGGGAGTAAAAGGGGTAAGAGCGTGAAGTTCCCGTTCCAATACAATAAATCTTCTGTGCTGAATATTCTCATTCTCACCAACCAATCTAGTACAAGATACAAATCCTACAGCATTTACATACAGCCTGTAAGAATCATTACATTACCACACTGTGTTACATTTTAAACCCTACAAACTCCTCTTTGGGCCCCTTCTGCCAAGCTGCAGGGTCTGCTCTGCCCCTTGGGCCTGCCTGCAGGCAGAGGGTGTTGTTCCATCAACAGGGGATCACCTTCAGCTGGCCACACCATTGTTTTCCAGTTGTTCAGTGACTGAGGTATCTCAAGGCTTGCTTTCATTTCAACCTCACTTATAGTTTCCATATTCTCAAAATCTTTTGCCAGGCAATCATATTGATAAGGCTTTCCTGTTCCATCTTCCCCGGCACTCACTGTGTTATTTCCTCTCCTCCCTGCTCACCTCCTCCTGCTGTTCCCACCCGCAGTACGAGCGGTCGGAGCTGCTGGAGCCCGAGGCTGGGCAGGAGCTGGAGCTGCGCACCTGGACCCGCAACACCATCACGGAGACGCTCAACGCGCTCAAGGTCAACACGGTGGATGACATCCAGCAGATCTCAGCTGCCCTGGCCCAGTGCACGGTACGGCCACCCCACCTCTGCTGCAGCTCCTCAGGGCTTGCTGTGCCTACCTGGCTCTGCCCACACACACAGGGACAGGTGGCACTGCCCGGTACTGTGACGGTGGTCACAGGGGTCTTAGGATGAGGGAAGAGACATAGATCTGACTCTACATTTCAGAAGAAATACAGAATTTCTTCTGAACAGAGAGTCCTGAGCTGCTCCCTCACCACTTCTGAGCCTGCAAACCTCATAAATCCCTTCTTTCAGTGGGTGCCCGGGTTTGGGGTTGAGCACATCCCATTCTGTGCTGGAGCAGTTTGTTTCTGCCTCTCCCACCTCCTCCTGCCTCGTGACTTGGTTTTGCTGTGGGAGCTTAGGGCTAGAAATAGAATTTTTATTCCACGGGGAAAGCTGACATTCCAGGATTACTCTGTGCTCTGGGCTGGAATGAAAAGCTTAGGAAAACAGAACTCCAGAAATTCCCAGGTGGCTGGGACAAGTGGAGCTCACACATTCCTGCACAAGTGTCCATCACGGCTGGTACATTCTTGATTTTACCTACAAGGGAGAGGAAAAATCAGAATTAGTTTCTCCTGGAGGGATAAAAAAGGAATCTTGGACTTTTTGGTCGTTTCTCCTCCCTGAGTAGGAGCTGCCCTTGGGTGGTTCCTCCCCATAACCCAGTGTCATCCCCACCTCCCTGATTCCTGCCTCCAGTTCACACAGCCTGTCCTGGCTTCTCAGAGCTTACAAATAAAGCAGAAAAGGGGGAATTCAAGACCTGCAGATGCTGTTTTGATTCTTCACCAAAACATATGGTGAATCACGGCTGAATCCTGTGATGATTAAAAGAAAAAAGATGAATAAGAGCGAGGAAGGGGGTTGTAACAGCTTCCATGTGTTCCTCAGTCCCTCCCATCCAGCCCTGGAGAGTGCAGGGAGCTCCAGGCCATGGCTGGAACATTCTGTTTCTTGGACACATCTGGGAGCAGAGGGAGGGACATCCATCATGCCTGAGTGGCAGGATTCCTCCCACAGCGTTCAGGAGGATTTGGACACTGAAATGGATTCGGTTGTGGCTAAATCCTGCTTCCACTGGAGGTCGTGGAGGGGATGGAGGAATCCCATGCAGCTCCTCCTGCTTGGTTGCTGTGTGTGGTCCCAGAGAGGAGGTGTGCACACCAGGGAAAACATGAATTTAGAATCACAGAATCCTGCAGTGGCTTGGGTTGGAAGGATCAGGGTGCTCCAAGCCCTGTCCAACCTGGCCTTGAACATTTCCAGGGATGGAGCAGCCAAAGCTTCTCTGGGCAGCAATTTCCTCCCTTTATTCCTCTTCCCAACCAAAAAGCATCCTCTGCCTGCCTGTACACTGGCACTTTGGAGTGTTGTGGGGGGCAGATGGAAGAGTCTTGGGGCCACCAACAGGTTGCTGACAGTGTCAGTGTGAGAGGGCAGCCCCTGCTGGCCCCTGCCCAGAGGGAAAGCTCTCCTGAGGGCAGAGCCACTCCCTTCCCTGGGCTGCTCCTGCCCTGTCACACCCTGGGCCCTTTGCAGGTGGTGAGCAAGGAGCTGGTGTGCAAGTCGTGCCTGACAAGGACCCTGAACAAGCTGGAGACCATGATGACCATTCTGCAGGGGGAGACCACGCAGGGCACGGTGACCCCGACCGGCATCGCCGACAACATCCTCAACATCACAGGTGAGCCTCGGCCTCTGGTGGGGACAGGGACAGGGACAGGTAGGAGCAGCCTGAGGGGAGCTCTCAGGCTCCCTCCTCTGCCATCTGGGCTTTGGCACAGATTTTTAGGAAGTGGCATCTGCCATTTGGAGTGTGGCATCCCAGCCCTCTCTGCTCCCTGCGCTTTTCCCAGGGCTGTCCTGGCTTTGGCAGCTGCTCTGTGGACATTTCCATCTGACAGTTGTTAATATAACCCACTAATACTCCTAATAAGCTCACAAATCCTCCAGGGGATTCTCTTTTTAGTAAACAATGAGTAACAGCTATGGCTTCCAGATGCCTGTCTTCCTGGTTGGAGTCCAAGGAGGCTGTCAGACCTCACTGGGGCATCTGGGAGCACTGTGTGGAAATTCCCACCTGGGTGACCTGGGGGAAGCAGAGACACCTTCTCTGCACCCCTGGTTACCTCTGCACTCCCTTCTGAGCGTTGTGCACTTTATGGTGCAGAAGCTTGGGAACATGTGTTTGTTTTATCCATTCCCTCCCTCTTTCCTGAGCTGTGGTTCTCTTCATTACACAGGAGGGAAATCAAGCGTGTGGTGATTAAGTATTCCTCACCAAACCCGGTAGATTAGAGAGGCTGCAGGAGCTGCTGACAGCTTTGCTTTTAGCTCTGGGCTATGAACACTCCAGTGAGGAAGGTCATGTGCAGAGGAACAGTGAGAAGACAGCGAGGAAAGCCTTGTCTGATTGCTTTGGAAAGGTGTCAGGGGTTCTGACTGTAGCAGTTATCCAGGCCATTTACCACCTCCTCTTCATGTCTCTCCTGGCAGGTGACCTGATCCACCTTGTCAATACAGTTTCACAAGAATCCAAGCCCCAGGAGCTGCTGGCTGATTCCCACAATTTGCTGCTGGCTCCCAAAGCCTACAACCTGTCCTCCAGCCTGATGCGGATCCTGATGAAATCCCGGGTGCTGAACGAAGAGCCCCTCGAGCTGGTGGGAGGAGAAATTAAGGCCACAGGCAAGAGGTCTGACCCCTTTAACCTGCTGTGCTACGAAAACACACCAAACTGCCAGTTCTCCATCCCCCAGGCCTTCAACTCCACCCTTTCCAACCTGACGGATGTCATCCAAGTCATGTTCCAGGTGGACTCCAATCCCTTCCCCTTTGGCTACATCAGCAACTACACCGTGTCCACCAAGGTGGCCTCCATGGAGTTCCAGACACACAACGGGGTGCAGATCCCCATCGGGAGCCTGGACTCTGAGAAAGCCATCACTGTGATGGTCTCAAACAGCACAGAGCCCGACAATCTCGTGGCTGGCACTGAGGTCATCGAGGCGAGATCATCCGTGAACCTGATTGTGATCATGGAGAGCAACAACAGGGAAGCAGGACTGCACTTTCAGCTCACCTACAGAGTCCTCAATGGTAGGGCAGACAAATCCATCTCTTGGTTGGTCCTTCCTGAGGGAGGGGAGGGCTGGGTGTGAGGGATAACCAGTGTGGGAAGGATGCTGGGTGCCAGCAGCACATTTCACTCTGCATGGTCGAGGTTCTGGTGTCCTGGACAACCTCCATGCCCAGTGTCATCCTTGCTCGTGGGTTCTGGCCCTGAGAAGCCTTTTGCTTTTCCCAGCCCTTCTGCTGAGCCACATTAGCCCTGGGAGGCATTGGGGTGCAGGCCCAGTGGTACCCAGTGCTCAGGGATCCCCTGAGGTGCACACTGAGGGAGCACAGTCTGGAATAGCATCTCCCACAGCTCTGCATTCCTTCTTCCCTGAGCCCAGACCTGTGGCTGAGCCCGCCAGGGGTTTTTAACGCCCTTTGTGTTCCTTCCCCTCCCCACAGAGCATTACCTGGCCAGTGAGCCCGAGCCCTTCATCATGGCCTATCTCCATCACGAGCCCGAGCCCAACGAGCACAACTGCTCTGCCTCCAAGAGAATCAGCCTGGACGCCCTGGCTGGAAGTGACCACAAGCTCTACACCTTCTTCACCTCACCCAGGTGAGAGCAGCCTCCCTGTCAGCCTCAGGCTGTGCTGTGGATGCGTGTGAGGGGTGCTCAGGTGGTCTGTGGAGCCCCTGAGTACCTGCACAGCCAAAGGGTGTGAATTACACCACGTTCACTGGGCTTTTCCTCCTCTCTGAGTGCATCCCTGCCCCTGTGGCTGGAAGCTTTCTGTGGTCACACCTCCACCAGAATGGGGCTGGTGTCCCTTCAGGAGGCAGGGGAGTAATCTCCTTGCTCTTTCCCTTCCCCAGAACGGATGACCCCATCCAGAAATACTACCTGAACATCACCAACCACTTCAGCTGGTCAGCAGTGGAGGTGACCCTGGGGCTGTACACGTCCCTGTGCCAGTACTTCAGCGAGCAGGAGAAGCGCTGGAAGACAGAAGGAATTGTCCCCCTGGAGGAGACCAGGCCAGACCAGGCCGTGTGCTTGACCCAGCACCTCACAGCCTTTGGGGCCAGCCTGTTTGTGCCCCCAAACTCTGTCCAGTTCATCTTTCCCGTGAGTACAGCAAAGCAGAGGCAGTGCAGTGCTGTCACACATAGGACAGGTTGTTGTCACCTGGAGCAAAGCCATAGGCTCCTGTTGGTTTCACGTCCAAGCTGGCACCAGCACAGGCATCTGGGAGCCTTTGGGAGGTGCAGATGGGCACAGCTCAGGAGAAGCTGTGTCCCCTGGTTGGGAATCCTGGCTGGAAACAGACCTTTGCAGATGGCTTTAGTCCCTGGCCTGGACACCTCACGCTGTGCTCCCATCCTGGGGAGATGCCAAAGGTTCCTCCCAGCTGTCACCCAGCACTGTTTGATCCCAGGGAGCTGCACCTGCCAGCTGCTCCCTGCTTCCCAGGGGCATCCAGCCCTGCCTGGCTGTGTCCCTGTGACGTGAGCAGGAGCAGGGAGCTCCTGGCAGCTGCGGGGCCGCGGCCGTGAGTGGGGCCACGGCCAGGAAGGAGGCAGGGAACGGGAATGGGAACGGGATCCTCCTGGGCTGGCCTTTCAACACTTCTCTCTTGTGCAGGCTCCAGGCCCGGGGCTGAACTACATCGTGCTGCTGACGTGCGCCGTGTGCTTTGTCACCTACTCGGTGGCCGCGCTGATCGTGCACAAGCTGGACATGATCGACCTGCACCGCGTGGGGGTGATCCCCTTCTGCGGCAAGAACGGGATGTACAAATACGAGATCCTGGTGAAAACGGGCTGGGGCAGAGGCTCAGGTGAGCCCACAGCCTGCTCCTGTGTCTGCTTCCCAAAGGGACACCTGTAGCTCACCTGAGATCCCATCTCAGCACGTCACACTCCCTGCAGGACCGAGAGCTGCAGCTTCAGGCCAGGGCTCCCCACAGCATTCCCAGGGTTTATTGTGTGATGATGGGGCAGGTCAAGAGAATGGTTTGGGTTGGAAGGTTCCTCAAAAACCTTCTGGTTCCAAACTCCTCACATGGGACACCTTCCACTAGCCCAGGCTGCTCCACCACTGACCATTGTGGTGGGACAAGCAATTGCTGCTGGAAGGAGCCACCCAGGAGAGAAATGCCCCCATCCTTCCTTCCCTGACTGGGCTGTGGTTGCAGAGGCAGAGGTTGTTCCTCACTTCTGACCCTCTCCTGCCCAGCTGGCCCTTTGCATGGCTCCTTTTGCTGTCCTCCAGGACCCATCACTTTGTTCTGAATCCTTCCCAACAGCAGGCAGGCACCAAGTTTAGCTTCCCTCTGGGTCTGGTTTGTAGATAGAGCTGTCACAGGCAGGGCTGGGGAGCTCAGGTGGGCTTCCCTGAGGGAGCCCCTTCCTTCCCTGCAGGTACCACGGCCCACGTGGGCATCGCCCTCTACGGGGTGGACAACAAGAGTGGGCACAGACACCTGGATGGGGACAACGCCTTCCACCGCAACAGCCTGGACGTGTTCCAGATCGCCACAGAGCGCAGCCTGGGCAGCGTCTGCCGCATCCGCATCTGGCACGACAACAAAGGTGGGGCACAGCCCCCCAGGAGGGGCCTGCACGGGGGGAGCTGGCCCCTGGATTGGGCCCACACTCTGGGGGGACTCCTCACTGACTGGCCAGGTGCCACCCCAGACACAGAGGATGCACTGTGACCATAAATGTCACCTCAGGGTGAGCGTGAGGGGGCTGTGCCACGCTTCCCTCATGGGTGCTGTGCAGTGCCCACCAGTGATAGCCATGTCACTGTCCCTCTGACAGTGCTTATAGCTTCACGGGCTCACTCAGGGAATGTGTGCCATGCAATATTTCCTTTGTGTGCCCCCATTCAGGCCTGAGCCCCTCGTGGTACCTGCAGCACGTCATCGTGCGGGACCTGCAGAGCAGCAAGAGCTATTTCTTTCTGGTGAACGACTGGCTGTCAGTGGAGAGCGAGGACAACGATGGCCTGGTGGAGAGGGAGGTGTTTGCTGCCAGTGAGTGCCCCACGTACCCTGGCTTCATCCCACCCCTGCTGCCTGGGCCCCTCCTTTTCTCCAGGCTGAGCCCCTTTCCAGCTCCCTCAGCTGTTCCTGGTGCTCCAGCCCCTTCCCCAGCTCTGCACATGCTCCAGCCCCTCCAGGTCTTTCCTCTTATGGGGTTCCCAGAACTGACCCTGGGACTGGAGGTTCCTCAGCAATGCCCTGCACGAGGGACAGGCACTGCCCTGGGGTGCGAGCCAGGTGCCATTGGCCTCTTGCCCACCTGGACACAGCTGAGCTCACGTTCAGCCCATCACCCCCAGATCCTTTTCTGCTGGGCAGCTTTTCCAGCCCCTCATCCTCAGACCTGGAGCCCTGTGGATGGAGTGTGGGTACTCTGGAGCTTCTGGGATGGGTGTGGCCAGCTCAGCCACCCTGAGCGTGTCCCTCTGTCCCCAGGTGAGAGCGAGCTGAGGAGCTTCTGGCGGATCTTCGTGGCGGAGCTGCAGCGTGGCTTCTTTGAGAAGCACGTGTGGCTGTCCCTGTGGGACCGCCCGCCCCGCTCCCGCTTCACCCGCGTCCAGAGGGCCACCTGCTGCTGCCTCCTCATCTTCCTCTTCCTCTGCGCCAACGCCGTGTGGTACGGCGTGGTGGGCAGCGTCCACTTCAGGTGTGTAAAGGGTGTGGTGGGCAGTGTCCATCTCAGGTGTGCAGGGCATGGTGGGCAGTGTCCATCTCAGGTGTGTGCAGGGCGTGGTGGGCAGTGTCCATCTCAGGTGTGTAAAGGGTGTGGTGGGCAGTGTCCATCTCAGGTGTGTGCAGGGCGTGGTGGGCAGTGTCCACCTCAGGTGTGTCCCCAGCCAGTCCCACCCTGCCTGTCCCCTTGGGGCAGGACACATTTTCCATCTGCTGGGAAGAGCTTCCTTGCTTGGGTGTGCCCTCCCCATTCTGAGCACTCTGGGACCAGGACGTGGATGGTGGATGACCCAAACCAGCCTGATTTTGGTTTCCAGGCCCGTTTCCTTCTGTGCACATCTGGAATTCCTGGTTGTGCACTGTTTGCCGTTTGCTTGCCTGGCAGCCCCAGGGCTGCTGCTGACCCTGTCTGTGCTCCCTCCCTGCAGCAACGTGGCCGTGTCCAGCCTGCTCCCTGTCAGCGTGGACACGGTGGCTGTGGGCCTGGTGTCCAGCGTGGTGGTGTACCCTCTCTACCTGCTCATTCTCTTTCTGTTCCGGATGGCTCGTGGCAAGGTAAGGAGGGGGGATGGCTGCAGGCTGCTCAGGTGGGTGGGAGGCACCTGGTTGAATTCTGCCTTTCCTGGGACCTCTCTCCTCCAGCTGGGCTCTGCACTTGCCTGGTTGTGCTGCTCCAGGGCCAGACCCTTCCCTGGCCTCTGTCCCCTGAGCTCAGATCGCTGCTGGCCTCTGTCAGTGCCCAGGCAACAAAAGACAGATTTTAGAAGCTGTTTAGGCACCCAAATGCCCAAGGCAGGAGCCGGGAGCTGCTCAGTGGAGCCTCTCTGATGCCTGCCCTGGGCAAAGCTCAGCTGGGCAGGGATTAGCTGGGGATTTATTTACCGACTAGTTAAGCACAATTAGCAGCCCCATTAAGTATTGCAGCCAGCTGCTTGGGCGCTGATGAGCAGCTCATGGGGCTGATGCTGCTGAGAGCACACAGGGAAAGCTCTCAGACTCTGGGTGGCCCTGGCTGTGGCACGTGTGGTTGCAGGTGTCTGGGGGGCAGAGGAGATGGCATGTGGCTGGTCTCAGTGGCAGTGTCACCTCTGTGCCCCCTGTGTGCCCTGCAGGTCTCCATCAGCCACACCGTGACCCACTCAGACCAGCAGTCCCTGGAGATCGACAACTACCTGGACTCCTCAATCCTTGACAGCTCCTTCCCCACCTTCCCTGGGCTCCAGGCAGAGGTGAGTGCTTCCCTCCCTGCAGCTGGGCGGGCTCCTGGAGGGCTGGGAGCAGCTCAGTGACCCCTGGTGTTCCCAGCCACTGCTTTGACCAGGCACACACCTGTGTCCTGCTCCTGAAACCTTCCTGTTCCCCACAGGCCTTCTCTGAGCAAACCAAAACAGATCTGTTCCTGGAGGACTCCAAGAGGTGAGTGGGTTTCTGGAGACGGAGCAATCAGGGCTCCAGTCTGTGCTTTGCTGGGCTGGGCTTGGCTCCCACAGCTGTTTCTGCAGTCCCACCAGGTTCCTTTCCTCTGCTCCCCTCATTCCTGACTGTTCTCATTCCCATTTCCCCACAGCCTGGTGCCCTGGCCCTCCAGCGAGGCCCTGCTCAGCTGGCCAGACCTGCTGAGTGACCCCTCCATCATGGGCAACACTATCCAGAGGCTGAAGAGAGGCCGGGCCAGCCGCCACCTGGGGCTGGAGGCGCCCCTGGCCCCCGAGGAGGACACCCTGTCCCTGGGCATCCACCACCAGGGCCAGCCCCGCTACTTCTCAGCCTCAGGTGAGCCCCTGGCCCGGGCAGAGCTGCTGCATCAGCACTGGCTGCACCCCAGAGGGCAGGGCAGAGGGTTGTGTCTGCTTTTAGTCTGGAAAAACAGAAATCCTACTGGGCAGCAGGGTGGGAGCCAGGAGAGGTGTGTACCCGTGGGAATGCTGCAAGCAGCCAGCACTGCCTCACTGCTTTCAAAGCCACAGGGTGGCCCTGAGGCTCTGGAAGTGGCTGGAGAAGGAGAACTTGCCTTCTGAAGCAGCTCTGTCTGCCCAGCTCTGTGGGCCAGCTGGGATGGACAGGAGCTGGAGGACAGGGAGCAGGGGAGGGCTGTCCTGGGGGAAGGACATGGCTGTGACCCTCCTCCTCCTCTTCCTCGTCCCCAGCTCCAGCAGGTGCTGAGCCGTGCCCTGGGGTGGTGCTGGGGGCTGGGCTCTGAGCTCCTGCCAACCCTGGCTGTGCTCTCTCTTCCCAGATGAGGATCTGATCCGGCAGATCCTGGCAGAAGGAGCCAGCGGCATCTCCCAGGACCTGGGGCCGTACATGAGGGCAGAAACAGATCTGATCTCAGGCCTGTGAGTGTCTGGGGAGCAGAGCCACATGGGGGCTGAGCTGAGCTGCCTTTGGGATGCTCTCACGGGTCACTGTCCCTGCTGGCCATGGCTCCTGCAGCCCCCACAGCCACAACTCACTGCCACCCTTCCAGGAGCCACCTGGAGCCTCCCCTAAGGCCACAGCTGTGTCTCCAGCAGTGTTGGGCACAGTGCTGGCATGAGGGCTCCCTTCCCACCTGGAGCATCCCCTAAGGCCACAGCCGTGTCTCCAGCAGTGTTGGGCACAGTGCTGGCATGAGGGCTCCCTTCATGGCACTGATGGGAGGGAGAAGGGGATTCTCCCCAAATCCCTGTAGTGTTACCAAGCCCAGGATACCCTGCTGGGCACCCTGACCAGCACCCCCAGGGCTGGCAGCCCCCAGGCACTGCAGAGTGGCCAGCCAGGGGCGGGGAGGGACAGTCAGGCCCTGTCCATGAGACACACAGCAGTGTTTGTGCCCTGGGACGTGTGTGATGTCCCAGCCCTGGTGCTGGCGCTGGCATTCAGCCCCCCTGGTGCCAGCCTGCTCAGCACAGGGCCAGCAGAGACACAGCTCTCAGCAGTTCCCCCTGTGCCTGGCAGGTCCAGCGTGTTTGGGGAGAAGGTGGAGGCTGTCATGATGCAGAGGCTGAACGACAAAGGGCAGAGCGTGGCACCTCCTGCCAGGGAAGTGAGCCGATCAGCCAAGTCCACCTGGACAGGTACCAGGGTGTGCCCCGGGATGTGAGGGGACAGGGCCCATTCCACACTACGGCTCTGTGGGGTAAATGGGAAATAAAACACAAAAGGAGCCTTGGGAAGGGCTGCTCCCTGCCTGGGATATCACTGCTCCTGTCAGCTTCTCTTGGAGCCTGGATCTCAGTGAGGCCTGGGCCAGCACCGTGCTGTGCCAGTGCCTGCAGTGTCCCTGGGGAGCTCTGCTCTGCTCCCTGCAGAATGTGTGGGCTGGTCCCTCCAAACCCTCCCGGGCTGGTGGCAGCTCTGTGCTGGGATGGGCGCTGAGCCCAGCCCCTCCTGTGCCCACGGGCCCTTTGCAGTGATGCTCACACCGCTCTCCCTGCTCCTCCTGCTGCCCCCAGTTGCAGAGCAGACGTTCAGGAAGCGCCTGCTCCCTCCCTGGTGCTCCCTGCTGGCTCATGGCATCAGCCTCCTGCTCCTGGCCGCCGCCGCGGGCGTCTCCGTGTGGATCGGGGTGGGCTTCTCCTCCAGCGTGGCCCTCATGTGGCTCATCTCAGGGATATTCAGCTTTCTGGCATCGTTCCTGCTCTGGGAGCCCCTGAAGGTGAGCATGGCACTGACCTGTGTGTGGGATTAACTTGTCCAGCTGCTGATCGCAGTCATGGAATTGATGAGGTTTGAAAAGCCCTTTAAAGTTACCAGGGCCTTCAAGCACCACCCCCGTGTTCACCACTAACCCGTGTCCCCAAGTGCCACATCCATGTGGGTTTTGAGCACTTCCAGGCGTAGTGAATCCACCACAGCCCCTTCCAATGCCTGACAAGGCCTTGCACAAAGAAATGGGGTCAGCGTGGGCACTGAATGGTCTCTCCCATCCCTGCATCCCTCAGGAAGGGTGGGATGTGGACACCAGAGGCAGGGCTGCTGGCAGGGCTGGTGGCAGGGCTGGTGGCACTCGGTTTTGAAGGTTCGGGTAGGAGCTGTGCCGTGCTGGCTGTGCCAAGGGAGCTGCTGCTGGTGGCCCAGCTCCCTGCAGGCTCAGCTCTCTCCCTGTGCCCCAGGTGCTGCTGGAAGCCCTCTATTTCTCCCTGGTTGCCAAGAGGCTGCACCCAGAGGAGGATGACACCTTGGTGGAGCAGCCCTGCGTGGAGCACGTGTCCGAGAGGATCAGCAAGGTCCGGCCCCCGCAGGGATTTGCCCTCTTCCAGGCCAAGGAGGAGGCCAGGAAGGTCAAGCTGCTGCACAGGATGCTCAAGGTGGGACATCTGCTGCTGCCTGGTGCCCAGGGCTCAGACACATCTGAGTGTGGGCCCTCCCAGTCAGGCTGGGATGCTCTAAGTGCTTGGCTCCAGCTCCTGCCTCAGTTTCTCAGCCTCTGGGTCTGATCCTGTTGCATGGCCATGGAAAGCACTGCTCTGCTGCAGCATGGGGATCCAGCCCTTCCATGCCATCCCATTTTTACCCTTTGCTTCCCAGAATTTCCTCATCTACATGATGTTCTTGCTGGTGGTCCTGCTCACCAACTACGGGGACGCCTCCCGCACCAGCCGGGCCTTCCTCCTGCAGAGCTCCATCAAGCAGCAGCTGGGCAGCAACGACTTCCTGCTCATCAAGAGGTACTGCCAGCCCCTGGGGGCGTCAGGGGGGTCGGCTCCTGGGCTGGTGCTCCACACTCTGTCCCATAGGAGGTTCCTTGGTGCCCATGGGGAGCTGGGCACTCCGCAGCAGTGAGCAGCTCCTGTTTGTCTCTGTGGTTCTGCTGCTTCCCTGGAGAGCAGAGGGGCCTCTGGGGATTGAGAGGTTTCATTTCTCTGAGGTTTAGTGGTTTCCCCAGTGGGAAGGGGCTGTGGGAGCTGATGTTGATCTTCCTGGAGCTGCTCTAAAGCACAAGAGTTTCTCTGTCTCCAGAATTTACAGCCACAAGTTGTAGCCATGAATAGGGTCACAAGAGCCAGAAATGGCATCTTGGCCAGAGTCTGCCTTTCCTCACTCTGCACATGAGTTTAACTGGATTCAATACTCCCAGCTGATTTTCCACAGCCCTGGGAGCTCCCAGTAGCCTGGCCTGGCACTGGGATCACTGGGCTGGGGCTGTGCCCCTGCAGAGCCCTGGGCTCTCAGTGCACATCAGCGTGGCTTGTTCATGCCCTAAAGCCCCTGGAACTTCGACTCAGCAATGTCACACCTTGCCCCTGCAGGTCGGATCAGTTCTGGGTGTGGATGTCCCAGGTGTTCCTCCCTTACCTGTACAACAATGGCTCTGGCCAGGAGAGCCACAGCACCACGCTGGGGACGGCCCGGCTGCGGCAGCTGCGCCTGCACGGAGGTACCAGGGAGGGAGGGCAGGGCAGGGAGGGTGGCACTGCTGTCACTCTGCCAGCTGACAGTCCTGCAGGGACAGCTCTGGGTGCAGTGGGGCTGAGGGAGGAGCACAGCTTGGGCAGGCAGTGGTTCTGCTCTGCACACATGAACTGGGACAGTGGATCATGGAATGGTTTGGGCTGGGAGGGACCTTAAAGTCCATCCAGGGACACCTAACACTTCCTGGCCTTGGGCACTGCCAGGGATCCAGAGGCAGCCACAGCTTCTCTGGGCACCTGTGCCAGGGCCTGCCCACCCTCCCAGGGAAGATTCCTTCCCAATATCCCATCTAACCCTGCCCTCTGGCAGTTTGAAGCCAGTGATGTATCCAGAGGTCAGGTCCCCGGTTACCCAAGGCCAGTTGGGATGTCTCTGTTTTCCTCCACTGGTACCCAGCTAATCCACTCTGACCTGGAGGCATGGCTGTATCATGACTCCTAAATTTGACATCTATTTTTATTATTAATATCCATCCTTTCCTGAATCCCTGTCTTGTGCATGCCCATTCCCTCACCCTGGGGCACTGGTGGGGATGGGTTTAGAGGGGTTGGGAGGGAAGCTGAGCTCCATGCTGGGCTCACAGGGTGGTCTCATTGCAGCTGAGTGCCAGCAGAGTGCCCAGGACATCCTGCAGGGCATGGGCAGTGCCCAGAGGAGCTGCACTGACCAGCACAGCTTTGCCACTGCTGACTATGGCGTGGGCTGGGAGAGCCCAGCCGGGAATGGGACGGCAGCGTGGGCACACTCAGCGCCCGACCTGGCAGGGTAAGGCTGCCCTGTCTGCTGCCAGCCCTGCTGCCAGCCCTGCTCCTCCTCCAGGGACCCTTGCACACCTCTCCAAGGTCTTTACAATGCCCTGGGTTGTTCCCAGCCCTCACCTCAGCCCCTGAGCCTGGCAAAGGGGGGATGGACACGGAAATTCTGAATGGCCTGAGCAGCTGCGTTGTGCTGTTCTGGGGCCCAGGGACAGGGGATCAACTCTGCTCCTTCCAGGGCACAGACAGGGCAGGGGAAGCCAGCAGCCCAGATTTCTGCTCAAGGGGTGACAGCAGGTTGTCCTTCACCCTGGGCAGGACATAAATCACACTTGGTTTCTTCTCTAGTTTGTCCCCAGAGCCATCATCTCCATGCAGCTGTGGGCCACCACAGGGCTTGGGGCTCTTCTGGGGTTGGGAACACTGAGGTGGATCAATGCACCCCTGTAATCTGTCCTGTGAAATAAATCCTGAGGGGCAGGGTCTGCATCTGCACACCACATCCTGGCCTGCCACGCAGGAGAGCAGCCAGTGTCCTTCAGCCTCACCCACAGCTCCTCTTCCTCTGCAGGATCTGGTACTGGGGCTACATCTCCTTCTACGACAGCAGTGGCTACGTGCAGGAGCTGGGCCCTTCCCTGGAGGAGAGCCGGGCTCAGCTGGAGTTCCTGCAGCAGCACACGTGGATCGACAACATGTGAGTGAGGCAGGGCAGGGGGAGTGTCCTGCTGCCACCTGGGCTCTCAGCGGTGCTGCTGGGGTGTCACAGGGCCACAGGACCCGTGTCCCCCCCGAGAGTGGCCCCTGAGCTGGTGCTGTGCCCTGCAGGAGCCGGGCAGTGTTTGTGGAGCTGCTGCAGTACAACCCCAGCGTGGACCTGCACGTGGCCCTGACCCTGCGCCTGGAGTTCCCTGGGGCCGGCCAGGCCGTCGCCGCTGTCACCATCAGCCCCTTCCCCCTGCTGCGCCTCAGCACGGGGGTCACCCTGCAGCTGCTCATGATGGTCAGTGTGGGGCCTCCCCTGCACCCCCTGCCCTCTGCTGGGGCGCTCTGGGGACCCTCACCCAGCTGGGCACTGTGGGCTCGAGCTGCTCCGCCTGTCCCCACGTCTGTCACCCTGCCTCGGTGGGTGTCAGCAGAGCCCTCGTCCCCTGGGTGCTGCCACCCTGCCACAGGGCCACTGGCTGTGGGCACTGGGGGCCTTCAGCAGGGATTGGGGTGCTGGATGAGCGAGGAGGGCAGGGCAGGATGCAGGGGGTGCCCCAGGTGTGCAGTGGTGGAGCTTGGCCTGGTTTGGGGGGATTTTGCTGTCCTGGGTGCAGTACAGCAGTCAGGGCTTGTCCTCTCATCTCCTGTTACCTTCCCCACTCCTCTTCTCCTGGTCATGTCTCCATCACCTCTCCTGGTGACCGCTCTGTTCCTCCCCCAGGTGTTCCTCATGCTGTTTGTGGTTTACTTCGTGGTGTCAGAGTGTCTGGCCATCAAGAAGGAAGGCAGAGCCTACTTCACCCTGTGGGGCAACTACAGCCAGTGGCTCTTCATCCTGCTCACCACGTGCACGGTGCTGGTGCACCTCAGCCAGGCCACCCTGGCTGACCAGCAGTGGCTCAGGTACCTCAGCAACCGCAGGGGCTTCACCAACTTCTACCAGGTGGCCTTCCTCAGCTCTGTCTTCAGCAGCCTGGCCGCGTCCCTCCTCTTCCTCCTGACCGTGCAGGTACAGCGGGCTGGGGGAGCTGCACGTGGATGCTGGTGCTTTGGCCCTGCTGTGCTTGTCACCCCTGCACAGCCCTGCCAGGGGAGGGGGTGGCAGGGAGGCCACCTGTGTCTGTGCTGGGCACTTTGAGTGTCTGAGCCCTTGATTCCCTTGGGGAATTCAGTCAGATGGTTCTGTCTGCAAGGAACCTGCAGGCTGGGGCGTTTGTGCAAGGAACCCTCTGCTGGGGTTTGGGTTTCTCACGTGTTTCTCACCCTTCCTGGGCTGGGGGTATGTCTGTAACTGCCTCCTCTCCCCTCCCAGGCTGCCCAGCAGCTGCGCTTTGTCCGGCAGTGGTCAGTGTTTGGGAAGACCTTCCAGAAGTCCGTGAAGGAGCTGATGGCTGCAGGGGTGGCCTTCGCCCTCCTCCTCCTGGCCTACGCCCAGCTCGGCTTCCTGGTAAGCACCTCTGTCCCCCTCCCTCACAGAGGGGCTGCTGGTGCTCCTGCTGCCCCTTTTCTCTGGCATGACATGAGCAAAGCCCCTGGGTCCCCTGGGCACTCTGTGCCCATCCTGCCGCTGGCACCTTTGGCCAGGGGCTGTCCCTGCCCCAGCCCATTTGTGGGCCACCCCTCAGGACCCAGGTGGGAGGGCATATTGAAGGTCAGGAGAACACTTTGCTGTGCTCCCTTCTCACACATCTCCTCTGTCCCTCCACAGCTCTTCTCCTCCTCCTCCGAGTCCTTCCGCAGCGTGGGCAGCAGCCTCCTGCTGCTGCTGGCCCTGCTGCGGGGCAGCGCCAGCCTGCGGCCCTGCCTGCCCGAGGCCTCGGGGCTCTACTGCCTCTTCTGCACCTCCTATGTGGTGCTGGAGGCGTGGGTCGTGCTGCGGCTGCTGGCGGTGGTGCTGATCCACAGCTACCGCGAGATGCACTTCGAGCTCTACCGGCCCGCCTTCGAGCCCCAGGACTATGAGATGGTCGAGCTGTTCATGCGCAGGCTCAAGATGTGGATGGGCTTCAGCAAAGCCAAGGAGGTGAGGCCAGCCTGGGGGCTCTGTGGAGAAGGGGCATGGTGGCACAGAGCAGCACCTGCCATCCTTAGCCTTTTCCTGCCTCTGGCTCCTTCCTGCAGATGGGTTTCTCTGGCAGGCAAGGGTAGGAGCAGTGGCCACCCCTGGGGGCCCAAGAGAGATGGGAACTGCACAGGCATCAGCTGCCCATTCTCAGCCCCACAGTCCCACGTGGGATCCAGCCCGTGCCTGTCACACCAGGAATGGTTGGAGCAGCCCTGGAGCTGTTTGGAGTGTTCCCCCTTCCTGCCCTAACGCTGCCCTTTCTCCTCTCCCCCCCAGTTCCGGCACAAGGTGAGGTTCGAGGGGATGGAGCCGCTGCCCTCGCGAGACTCCAGCGACTCCAAGTCCTTCCGTGGCCCCACTCCCAGCGCCGCCTCCGACAGCTCCAGGACCTCCACGTCCTCCAGCCAGCTGGACGGGCTGAGCCTGGTGCTGAGCGCCCGCGACAGCCTGGAGGTGGACGCCGACATCCAGCGGCTCCTCTCGCTCTTCGAGATGCTGCTGGTGCAGTTCGACCGCGTCAACCAGGTGACGGAGGACGTGTCCCGCATCGAGCACCTGCTCGAGTTCTCCCGCAGCCGCCGCGCCCGCAGGAGGCACCGCGGGCCCGAGGGGGGCCCGGAGCAGGGCCCGTCCCCGGAGGCGCCGGGCACGGAGCCGCTGTCGCCGCGCTGTGCCGGGGCCGTGCCCGTGCCTGTGCCCGTGCCCGGGCGGCTGCTGCGGGCCAGCCGCGGGGTCAGCGCGGCCGCGGGCACGGCGGGCAAGCCCTGCACGGCCAGGAGGAAACGGCCCCTGCGGGCCAAGAACCGGGTGCACCCCACGGTCAAGTAACGGGGTGCGGGAGCGATGCCCTGGCAGGGCTTTGTTGGGTGGGCTGTGCCCGCCCGGAGCTGCCGCGGCGGCTGGGCCGGCCGGGCACAGGGGGCTCCGGCCACGCCGCTGGCACGGCCACCGGCCCTCCAGAAACGGCCCCAGGGAGCGTTCCAGGGGGAGAGATGGACGGGGAGAAGGCCGAGCCTTTCCCCGGGGCGTGAGCAGGTGCAGGAGGCCCCTGCTGGCTCACAGGGTGTTCAACGGCCCCGGCTGCAACCGGCCACAGGTGGGACTGGGGTGGGCACAGGGGGACGGGATAAAGCTCCCCCCTTCCCTGCTGGCTGTGCCGGGTGGGAAAGGGAAAGGAGAGCCCCAGGCCTTGAAGGTTTGAACCAAGTCTTGGATTTTTGTCGACCAGACGCACTGTGGAGGAAAGCGACAGCTTTCTAGAAGGTATTTAACCCTCCTTGTTTTTTAAGCATAAATAGATATATAGAGAAATGCTATCTACACCCAGAGCAGTTAATTTCCAGTATTGGCTACTTTTATCCTCCAGAAATTGGTACTATTATTTGTATTTAAAGAAATCCAATATTTAAAACAAAGGACATTGCAGCGAGCTGGGGACGAGAGACCCCTGGGCTGCCTCAGCCACCTCCCAGTGTGGGGTTCCCAACCTCCCATTGTGGGGTTCCCAACCTCCCATTGTGGGGTTCCCAACTCCCAGCGTGGGGTTCCCAACTCCCAGTATGGGGTTCCCAACGTGCTGGTGTCACTGAGGTCCCCACCTGCCCTGTCCCCCCACTGTGGCCCCGGGGTGCAGGCGCCGCTGGCTGCTTGGCTTCTCTAACCCAAGGAATGTATTACCCTAAGTATATGTATTTTTTTTTTTGGTTTACTTGTTTCTATGTACTGCCCAGCACTTTAAACAAGGCTTTCCTCGGCTACCAGTGACACGTGCGAGCTAAGAATGGGATAATATATCACAAAAGCAGTATTTTGTTTGTTTAAATCATAAACTGAAATGGGCAGGGAGGAGGGCAGCGCAGCCCCAGCTCGGGCAGCAGTGCCAGCGCCTTCCCTGAGCACAAAGGAGGCAGGTGGAGCCCTGAGGGAGCTGTTTTTGGGCTCCCTCCAGCCCTGCCAGCTGGGATTCACCATGTGCTGGGCTACAGCTGCTGGGCTACAGCTGGCCTGTGCCATGGGGCCCCCCAGATCACAGCCTGGGGGTGCCTGAAGCCCCCCAGGGGCTGCCTTGCCCTCCTCAGCCCCATTTCACCTTATGGCTATTGTAAGTAATTTATACGGGGTTTGTTTGGTTTTTAAATGTATATATTTTTGTATGTTTGCTATATTTTCATAGCATCGGTACCGTGTTTGAAACATGTAGATAGGAGACAGAACACTATTGTCAGAGTTATTTAAAGGATGTATTAAGTGCTTCTTCCTGGGAATGTCCCGTGTATATAAGGATTGGGTGTCTGTGTGTGTGTGGTGTGTGTGCTCTCCTGGGCTGGCTCGGGGCAGTGGCCACAGGTGGATGGGGAAGAGCCCCCAGTGGGCTCCTCTGTGTGTTCCAGAACCTGCTCCATGCTTTGGACAGTGAGAGGGTGGAAGGAAGGATGAGGGGGCAGAGCTGCAGGGCAGGGGCCTTGGGTTCAGCTGCCTCTGGTGCTGGTGGGCCTGGAAGCACCTTCCCAGGGCAGGGAGACTTTTCCAGGTGGAGAGAGGGGGCTCCTAAAGCACTTCCATTGCTCCATGCCCTCCTGAGCCTCCCCTCCAGCCCCCAGCTCTGTTGGATACTTGTGAAGATTTCATTCCAGTGTCCCTGTGCTCCCCTGGCTGTGTGAGTCAGGGTGGCTGCAGGGGACACTGGTGGCTCTAAAGTGCCTTTGGGCCAGGTCTGAGTTACCTGTGGAAAGCTCAGGTGCTGTGCAGGACAGATGTTGTGGAAAGGTTGCAGAGGGATGAGGGCAGGAGAAGACAAACGAGGTGGTGCTTGGTCAGCATGGAGGTGTTGGAGAGCAGGGAGCACAGAGAAGTGGAGTGCAGAGAGGGGAGAAATGCAATCCTGGTACCCAGGACAAGGGGAGAGAGGGCAGAGAGGGGCCCAGAGGGCAGGAGTGGGACAGGGAGGTGCCTGCAGCAGGCAGGAGGCTGAGCCCAGGGCTGGGACGAGGTGCTGGTCAGCTTTGTGCTCAGAAAAAAAACCTGGTTTTCAAGCCACAGATAGAACACTATTTGCCTTGGGTTTTTTGTTCCTTTACCTTCCCAGGCAGCACAGCACCAGGCTCATGTCCATGACTCCTTTTTGGTGACAGAGCCAGTGCCATGTTCCCAGAGCAAGGCAGTAAGAGGAGCAGTGGTGAGGTGTCCCAGAGAGCTGGGATGTCCCCAGAGCCCAGGCTGGAGTCTCTCCAGCTCCAAAGCTCCTTTCCCCACAGCCCTGCCCTGGCACAGCCCGTCTCACCTGTATGGAGCACCAGGGGTGTAGATTCAGCCACCCCACGGGCTCTGTGGGAATATTCAGTGATTGAAACGTCCCAAATAAACCAAGCAGGTCTTGGAAGTGTCTTGAAGAGCCAAAAAGTTCAATTCCTGATGGTCAGTTCTCAGCCGGAGTATCCTCATTAGAAGAGGTTGGGAGCAGGAGGGGCCAGCAGGTCCCAGATGTTTCTGAGCAGCCCTTCCTGAGCTAAGGGGCAGCTGGAACAAAGATGCTCCCCAAATCCATCTGGAATTTTGTTCCAAGTGCCTGTTCCCTGCCCTGTGTGTGTGTGTGGGTGTGACTCGGTGTGTGTGCCTTTCCCAAGTGCTCCTCCTGATGCCAGGGGAGCAGGAAGGGATCAGACAACTGCCCTACTTCCCTGAAGTATGGGGAGCAGCTGTGCCCCCACAGTCCCTGGAAAAGCCCAGCCCTGCGTGGTGGGCAGCACCCACAGCTTGCAGCACTCTCACTTCCGCTCCAGCAGCTCCTGTGCCAGCTCCAGCAGGGTCCCAGGCTCCCCTCCATGTCCCAGCTAAGGGGATTCAGCCATGGAGTTACACCCTCACAGCAATAACCTTGACTCAAAGCCCATCAGTCCCCCTGAATGTATATTTTTGTGTCTGTAGTCACCGAGAGATGGTGTCTTATTTATTGCCTTGAATCTCACAGTGATGTATCAGGATCAAGCTGCTTAAATGAAAAATGAGACCCCCATCCATTCGTTCCAAGGGAGAGGGAGGGACTTCTGTAAGTGCCTTATTTTTTCTAATTTTTGTTTTTTTTAAAGAACAATGATTGTGACCAAAATGCCAACAGTGCCTGTCTGGTCAGCATTTCACTGCAAAAAAAATGGTGTATTTTGTAACTGTGGGGATGTTTCTTACAAAATGACAAAGTCAAATAAACACTTGACTGCTAAAACCTGGCTCAGGTGGTTTTGTCCTGCTCCAGCTGTTCCTCTCCACCCCACTCGCATTCTCTCTGCATGCTTAATTTTAATTAAGGTCTCCTGCACAGCACAAGACATTTCCTAAAATCCTCCAGCCTGTCAGGGCTGGTGTTAATGAATGAGCTCACCTGTGGTACTGGGGGTGGCACAAGGACAAAGCTGACAGAGTCCCCTCCCCAGCACAGAGGGAACATCCCAGTCCAGGACTGGAACACAGCCAGGAATCCGTGCGTCCAACACTGTGAGGGGTAGGGGGTGGTCCATGAGCAAACCAGGCTGGGAAACTAAACCAGGATAGGAGGAAGGATTTATATGGAACTTCCCCAGGATATCAAGACCGCACTGATCAGACAAATATTTTATTTCCTGTATGACTCATAAACACTCAAACACAATGGACACTTGGTGTTCCCACACACCTGCACAGGTGAGGGCTGTCCCTCTGTCCCTCACCTGTCCCTTCACAGTCCCACTTTGTGCACATTGCACTTCATCTCCCTGCTGGCAGCCATTCCCACAGCCACGCTTCCCCTCACGGAGCAAGCAGGAGATGAAGTTCTCACAGTATAGTCCAGCTTATGAGGTGCCTCCCAGTTGGGTGCTGTAGTGTCTGGTGCCCTCCTTGCCTCAGGACAGGCTGCAAGTCCCATTCCAGCTGAGCTGCTTCAGCCTCCCTTGAGAGCCTCCCTGTCAGGGAAGAGGCAAAACTCGTGGGGAGATGATGCCCAAGACTTGGCAGCAGTCAAAAAGGGATTTATCAGGTGCATGGGGATGGGTGAGACACCCCAGCATTCCTGCAGCCAGGAAAATTCTGCAGATAGCCAAAATGAAGACAAATCTTGGGAACTTAAGCAGCATTCTGAGCAAGAGAGAATGCAAATTAACTCTTTCCAGAGCTGGCAGCAGAATGAGTCAGAGCCTGAAGAGTCCAAGTGTTGACAGCCCTGAGATTCAGGGAGGAGCTGGGATTCTGGGGTGCTCAGAAATAGCAACTGGATTTTCAATACTTCATATTTCATTCCCAATAAAGTCCTCAAAAATCCCACAATTCCTGTACCTTCACATGAGGATCTGCAGAGTATCATCCTTTGTCTGCTTCCACCAGGAGCTGCTGTGGAAGGAGTCCAAGGAAAGGTTCTGCAGGGAATTTCCCAACAGAGAAGCTTTGAAACAGCTCAAATCAAACCAAACACAGTGGGTTGGTCCTCTGGGAGCTTCTGCTGGGAATCCAGTGTCATCCTCAGGGGCACTCAAAGCTCCTGGCAGGTTCAGTGCCAAGTCCACATGCAAGGAGCAGCCAGGCGGTGCCTCCAATCCCTGTGTCCATGCAGGTGCAGGATCAGCAGGCAGGGAACACAATTCCATGGCCCCAGTGTCCCTGCAGGGACACCCTGAGCCTGGCCCTACACAAACTCAGTGAAGTCATCCACGGAGGAGATCAGCCTCTTCCTCTGCCCCGTCTCGTAGCTGGGAGGGGGGTCCTGGGGCATCTGGGGAGGGGGCTTTGTGGGGGCAGAGGGGTGCAGCTGCAGGGGAAGGCCAGGGCTCTGGTACTGTGTCTCTTCACGGAGCTGAAAGGCAACAGAGAGCAGGTGAGCTCCATTCTCTCCAAAATTCTTCCAAATCTCCATCTGGGCAGGGCAGGTTACCAGGACACTGTGGCAGTGCCACTCTGTGTCCAGGTATGGGACACCAGGAGGAATTTCCCCATGGGAAGGGTGGTCAAGCACTGGAAGGGGCTGCCCAGGGAGGTTCGGAGTCCTCAGCCCTGGAGGTGCCCAAGGAATTCCTGGAGGTGGCAATCTCTAGGCTGGGGACAAGGGGGGCATTGCACATCCATTAGACTCAATGGGTTTGGAGGGCTTTTCCAATATCAGTGATTCTGGGATTCCAGGATAAAGCTTCCCAAATCCCTTACTGCCAGTGAAACTGTTTGACATTGCCACACTTGAACTGGATGATCCTTAAGGTCCCTTCCAACCCAAACTCTGTGATTCCATGACCAGCTGGATTCTAAGCTCTGTACACACAGCCCCCCTGTCACTCAGCCAGCTCTGACAGCTGGTTTCACCTGCCTCAGCTGCAGGCAGGGGCTCAGAGCAGCCCAGTCCCAGCCTCAGGGCAGCTGCACTCACCCGGTGCCGCAGCCTCTTGATGTGGCGCAGCCTCGCGATCCACTTGGAGGGGTAGGTGTCCGTGGGGTTGGATCTGCTGTGGTGGACCTGGGAAGCCATCTGGGATGGGAAGGGTGGGGAGAAGCAGGGAAAGAGAGGAACCACATTAATGTAACCTCAACAATAAAATTCATCAAGTTTTTCAGAGCAGTTTGACAGCAACTGCAATCAGCACTGAGTTAGGACTGCTCAGGTGCCAACTCTGGCTTCAAGGTCAAGTGGAAAAGTTGTTTCTTTGCTTTAGCAGGGCCTGCCTGTTTCCCTGGAAGCTGGTGATGGGCCAAGAAGCTCAGGGAGCTGGGGGTACTCACGTTGGCATGCAGGGCCATCTGACGGGCCACGAAGGGCAGGTTCTTGTCAGAGATGATCTTGGCAACACTTGTGTCCACCAGACCCTCCATGTCTTTAGTTTACAGGAATAAGAAAAAAATACTGTAAGACAGTTAAGAAGCAAAAGGTTGCCAGTAACTAAATATCTAAGTCAAATAAACCTGAGGAATTGTATCAACCAAGTACCCACAAGCTCCACAGCTCCCGCTCTAACAGAACCTGCCCTGCAGTTTAACACAACTGGCTCTCAATCTTGGCTGCTCCATAAAGGTTTGGGGAGAGCCTGTGAGCTCTCGCATGAGCCAAGTGTGGCCAGAAACACCTTTGGTAAAACACCTGCACCAGCACTGCTGAACCCCCCATGTCCTCCAGCATTCCCAAGACCTGCTGGAGGGAGGGATCTGCTCTGCTGCTGGCACTGGGTCCTGGGCTTGAACACAGCATGAGCAATCCAGAGAGGGTACATGAGCAGGGCAAACCCAGATCTAACTCGGCAAACTGGTTCCAGAGAGTTTCTCCTGGAAGTTTTAACTTTTACAACACAAACCCCCAGCACAGCAAAGGCTGAGGTTCACTCCCACCTTTCCGGCACTGCAGCGTCACCAGGTTACAGTCGTAGTCCAGGGGGGTGATGATCACATGCACAAAATTGAACTGCCCCTGAGGAGAAGCCAATGCACCAGTCAGAAACATTTCCCTGGCAGCATCATGGTTTGAGAATGCCATGAACACACAGCAGTGAACCCACCACAGCCAACAGCTCCCCCCATAATCCCCACACAGCTTTTAGGGAAACACCCACACACATGAGGGTACAACCCTGTGCTCCTGCTGTAACACACCCACGAGGAAAATCCCCTACCTTTATTGTGCCCAGCTTGAAATCCTCTCCAGAATCGTTGTAAACAATGGAAACAAAATCATTCCCCAGGTGCCTCTTCTTGTCACAGCGGTATTTATCCAAATCCTTTGTGGGCATCAGAGTAGCAATGTGGAAAATGGCTGGAGAGGGAACACACAGATCCTTAGGCTGGGCTGGGAAAGCAGCAATGGTCACATGCCAATAATAAAAATACAAACTGTGCTCCTTCAGTAGGGTTGTCCCCGTTTGTGACAGCTGAATCCAGTCCCACTGGATGCTCCAGCACTCTCTGGAGCATGGAGTGAAGCAGCCAGTGGGAAGGACCACAGCAGCACAGGGAGGAGACCCTGGTTAGGGAGGAAAGAGGCAAAAGAGCTTAAACCAGAACTCGCCCTAACTGAGCCCTGCAGAGCCCCAGGTGGAACTGGACTCCATGTGATGAGCAAAGAGCTGTGCTGAAAAATTTGGGAAGTTCACCATATCCTGCTGGATCCTGGATGATTTCTGCACTGCTTGGTGCTGCAGGAGCTGGGTGACACTGCAGTGACACCCTCTGCTCTGAAATACTCTTCAGTGAAACACAGCTAAACTGACACCACCCTCAGTGAGGAGCTTTTACAGCAGCTGGGGACAGCAGCTAAATCTGCAAACCAAACCCTGCCAGCCTTTAAAGAGCTGACAATTTCACAGATTTACAGAACAGATCTTTTCACAGAGCACACTGTTTTACAGAGCAGACCATTATAAACTGGTGTGATGTCTTTTTGTTCAGTAAGGCAGGTATGTTTTGGCCTGAGCTTTCTCACATGGCTTGCAGAGCTACCAGAGAGAACAGGAGGGGATCAGAGCCCAGCACATCCCTGGGAAGGAACAGTGAGGATGCAGGTCAGTTAGGGTGAGGAGACACAAACCATCCCTCCAGCCCACCTTGCATGATGTCATCGTGCCAGCAGTAGGTGAACTGTCCATCCTCCCCACACACGTCCAGGCCACCCAGGTAGATCTTGTCAGGCTGGCAGTCCTTGAGCTCGATGAGCTTGCCCAGGCCCGTGAGGAACTCGGTGTAGCGGTAGGAGCCGTGCTCGTTGGACAGGATGGCGATCTCGTTGTTGCTCTGGGACACAGGGACGTGCCACGTGTCACACTCAGTGCCAGCAGCACTGCACCAGCACCAGAGACCCTTCCTGGGATCAGGTGACTGCCCTCACAGAAGGGTTTAATTTTTAGCACAGGAAATTAAGGAAAATGAAGACTGCTGCAGGAGCAGGGCACATCCCACAGCTGGAGCAGAGAAACCCCACAGCTGGAGTGGTTCCCAACACCCCACAAGGATCCAGACCCCTACACACACTCACCTGGCCCTCCCCAACGTAGAGCACTGCAATCTTGTGCGTGTCATAGGATGGGATCTGATCCAGGAGCTGCACCGACCTCTCAAACGTCTGCAACCAAACCAGAGACCCCACCTGAGCAGCCTGAGAGGTGCCTCCCAACCAAACCATCCCAGCATTCTGCCAGCTTTAAACAATCCCCTCCACAACCCCAATACAGAGACCTCCCACCTGTGGCACTGCTGATAGGAAACACCTTTAAACTACAGCACCTGAGCTGGATATTTGTAATTATCATCTGCATTCCAAGACAGTTATGAGGTTAAAAAAATTAAGGATTTATACAACTCCTTGCCTACCTCATTTGGCAACAAGAGGGGTTTGTTGTTTTCATCACCAAAGAAGGGGGAGTGGTACAACTGTAAAAACACAAAGCTGGAGGAGAGAAGGAGGGAAAAGTCTGTTACCATAAAAATTAATGTCAGTTTTGATCTGTTGGAGGTAAGAACGTTATGTACAGCAGAAAAAATGGGAGGAATTAAAATGCTAACAGGGTATTATTCATCTTTTAGAGACACTCTGAGTGCCTGGACTACCTGCAGTTTGCAACAGACCCCTGTTGAAGAACAATGCTGTGTCAAACAGCAGCAGCCACACAAATTCCCTGCTCAAAGGCAGGGAATGGAGGAGCAGGAATGCCCTCCACAGCTCTGGGGACATTTCTAGGCTCTCAGACACATGATTGTGCAGACATTTGCATTTTACCTGCCCTCAATCAGATGAAAATTGTCTCATCATGCAATTTTGGACAGCTAACAACACCCAGGTTCTATTACAACCCTTCTTTTCTTTCTTCTTAGGATTTTGCACATTCTATTTCTCAAAATGCAAAACTAGCAATCCACATCATTCACAGCAAAATTAACCCTGTGTAACCTATGGTCAAACCACAGCCCCTAATTAAGTACATTAAGTTCAGGAGGAAACTACCCATCTATTTCTTTCACCATTTTGGGGCTCTGTCTCCTAATCCCTAAGTTCATTTCATGGTAGTGTGCTCAACAGGTCTGTATCAGCTCCTGAATAAAGCAGGAGCTTTATTCAGACTAGCACAGGAGTGGCATTCAGGTGGCATGGGCTACTTAGCTCCATGTACCACAAATTTTTAGTCACAGAAGTGTTTATGGAGAATAATTTGTTTATTTTAAGAGGTGATAATTTGAATGATTAATTATTTAATGGGATACTGAGCAGCCCCCCCGAAGGAGCCGTGATGGAGCAGCTTAGGGGCTCTGCACCCACCTGGGGTTTATCCCAGGGACTTTCTCCGTGTTGGACGCCGCTGCCCTGCCCTTGAAGGCGTCTCTGTCGATCCTCTTGCCCCTCCTGGACGGGGCAGAGTCGGAGATGGTGTAGCCCCGCGGCCGGTGGCCCGAGGGCGAGCGGGGCGAGGTGGCAGCCGCGGTGCCGCCGCCCTGCCCGGCGGCCCTGCCGTCCTCGGCCCGGCCCGGCCATCCGCCCAGGCCTTCCCCTTCCAGGTTCCCCGACTGGGATTTGGATTTCACTTCCGTGCTCAGCCTCCGCGGCACCTCCCGCCCGTTGGCGTCCTTGAGCACCTCCTGCAGCGTCTGCAGCTCCGGCGAGGAGCTGGACTTGCTGAGGGGCTGTGAGGGCTGGAAGGAGAGCTCCTCCAGCGCGCGGCCCTCCTCACGCCCGATGGGGATCCCGCCCTCACACAGCTCCTCCGAGCGCAGCGACTTCTCCTCCTGGCTGGACGTGGAGGAGGACTGGGGGGAAAATAAAATAAAATAAACAAACAAAAAAAACCACCCCAAAAAAAACAAACAAAAAAAACCAAAAAACAAAAACAAAAACAAAAACAAAAAAAAAAAACCAAAAAAAAACAAACCCAAAAAAAAAAAAAAAAAAAAGAGAGAAAATATTAACAGTTTTTATGCAATCAGAGAACCCCCGAATGGTTTGCGTTGGGATAGACCTGAATGCTCATCCCACCTTTGAAAAATGCGTATTTTATGACTGGCATTTCGCAAATATTGAATTGAATATTATACGTGTTGTGTTAGAAAGTAATGCTGCATTGATTCTCTTAAATAGTGTGTTAAATATAGTTTTGGGTTATAACAAAATATTAAAATAGAAACTAGGCTATGCAGGGTACTTTTTTAAAAGAAAGGACTTGCAGCGAGATAGCAGCCACAGGACATATCAGCAAAAAAGAATTTATTGCCCTCTTTCAAAAGACACAAACTTCTTCCCACCTTGAAGGCACTGTTAGGATTTAGAGGAAGAAGCTGACACTGACCAGACAGAATCCTGTACTTGAATGGAATTTATGCATCATGTATGAGGTGTATGAATATGCAACAGGCTGTTGTTTTTAAGGGTTAATCCTCTGTTAACCTGGGTCCTTTTTCGGGCTTGTGCTGCCGAGAAAAAGGTACCCAGACGTCCATAACTCTTTGTCTCTATTGTCTCATATTTTCCTAATTAAAATTCTCCAAATTATTATTACTCTAATTGTATTACTATTTTTACAACCATTTTACTACTATTAAACTTTTAAAATTTTAAAAACAAGTGATTGGCGTTTTTCACACCATGGCTGCTCCAAGCCCCAACGTCCAACCTGGCCTTGGGCACTGGCAGGGATCCATGGCAGCCACAGCTGGTGCCAGGGCCTGCCCACCCACCCTCACAGGGACCGATTCCCTCCTTCTCCTGACAGCCAGAATAAAAGCTGACAGCAGCAAGGCTCAAGGCACCCCAACACTTCCAAGGAAAGGTGGGCAGGAAGGAGTACAAAGCAATGTGGATCAAGGTTTTCCCCTGTCCCCCCCCAGCACCATCAGCGATCAGCTCCTGAGGGCACCATGAGGGAGCCCATGGCCATTCCCCCCCTGGCTGTCTCACCCTGGGCCTGTCCTTACCCTGCTGTACGAGTCCTGCGCTTTTCCAAACCTCTCCTCGCTCAGCACGTGCTCGGAACACGAGGTCTCGGCGTCCTCGCTCTCGGGGGACTCGGCGGGGGACTCGGCCTCCCTGAGCTCCATGTCCATGCCCGGGCTGCCCTCCTCCAGCACCACGGCCGATTCTAGGGAGACACGGGCACAGCAGCTGAGAGAGGGACACGGGGACAGGCCCCCATCTCTCCTCTCCTCTCCTCTCAGGCACCAGCCTTTTCCCTAAGGGATCTCAACGGAAGGCCATGCCCAGTGAGTGCCCTGGCATCTCTTGGCACGTCAGACTCGCTCCCGGCTGCCCTTTTTGCAGGGAATAAATCACCTCTCCCTCACAGCCTGCCTTTTGGGCCAAGGAAATGCAGCTGTTTTTTCCAATTTGTTGCTGATGGACAACAGGGCATGGGATGAGGAAACGGGACCTTGGATGTGGGTTACCAGGACAGACAGGAACTACAGAGGTGTAGGAAAGTACAGGATAAAAGCTCACTGGAGACATCAGCTCTCAAAGGGAGCTTTCCTTGTACTGAAATGCAATGCTCCCGAGCCTTGAGGCCTACAAGGAGATCAGAAATTTTCTTAGGAGCCATTTCCTTGCAGTTTGGCAGCTTTCCTAGAACATCTCGGGAGAAGCAGAACAATTCAGCCCTGAACATGTGTGGAAGGACGAGAGCAGGGGTGACAGGGGCACCGGTGGCATCTGCTCACACACACATAGAGTGGAACCACACTGACAAAAAAGCTCCATGGAAGCCCTGCCTACGTGGAGGATTTAACCTTGGATCTACTCCAGGCACTGACCACAGGGATGAGTCTGACCAAAGGCTCCTCCTGGCCTTGCTTTTTGTCCTGAGGAAAAGGCTGGAGAACAGGAGGCTTCCCATTATGCACACAAGGGACTGGAAGACCAATCTGAAAGGCCAAGATTTGTTTTCCAAAATAATAACGATAAAAGTAATAAAACCAAAAAATTAGCACACACAAAAAGTATAAAGAAAATCAGCAAAATTAAAAAAAAAATATACAAAGAAAAAAAATCACTAAAGCAGCTTTTCCTGGATTGATTTCAGCTCGCAGGACCAAAGTTATTTCAAAGAAGCAATTAAGAGTTAGCATTGCACACACAAACCTTCTAAAAATACAAAACAAACCAAAAGGAACCAAAACAACGTGCTGATCTGGTTAGCTGTCCAAGCCAGAACACACCTGCAGATACCCAGTGCTGCCAAGCTCCCCTCCTACACCACTGCCAAGATTGCTGGTGCTTTGAAACAACCCAAGCACTAATTATTCCTTAGGTGGGAAGAGAATAACAGGAACAGGGGGAAGTACAGAAAAATATTGAACTGCAGCAGCTTTGTGTTGCTTTGAGAGGCCTCTGACAGCAGCCAGCAGCAGCTCAGAACACCCCACAGCTCTGCTGGGAGCTTTCCAGTGAAGGAAAGAGGCAGAAAGACATTTGAACCCTCTAATTAAAATCACAAAGCATTGCAGGTTATCAAAGCAATGCAGGTGTTGTGCTCATAAAGTGTGTAATTTGATCTCCACTTCATTTAATTATGAAATAAATTTTACTGAAGTGGAGAAAGATTTGACGTTATTGTAGAGCTTCTGAAAGGTAAAATTTAGCAGATTTTCTGCTGAAATATATTTCTTTTTTTATTTAAAAAGCTCTTAACCAGGCTCCATGCTGGCTGAACGTTATCCATATATGAAATCTATACATATTATCAGCTGCTTTTATCTTTCTGTGCCCAATTCTGGCAGATCCCTGTGGGCTGAGCAGCTCCAAGGGGAGCCTGTCCTGCAGCACACGCTGCTCTCCTCACAGCTGGGTGCTTTTCCACTGGGCACAACACAAAGCCAGTTGGAAAATGAAGCTGCAAATGAAGGATTAATTAACCCAGCCATGTTTTGACAGGTCATTTAACACTGGCCTCATGACTCACAAGCCACCCCAGCTAAAAGTTGCTTTGAGGAACTGTCTGCACTTGCAAATGTTGGATCTGGCTTGGACTTCTTCATGCTAGTCAAGATCCCATTTGTTGAGAGTGATGAGACTGGGGACAGACAGGAGACATGGAAGGGGAAAATGAGGAATGAGGGATACATTTTCTATGAATCAGAGGTGTTCTTCTATGGCAATACTGTTTGGTTGGTTTTTTCCTTAAAGATATATAAATATACCTGCCCAGGATATGCTCCTGTGCAACTTCCCTTGACAACTGGACTGGTACATGGAAGAGAAAGAGGCCACTGCAAAGGGAAATCAAGTGAGCAGCTACATCAAAAGGAAGGAGAGACTATATGAAAAAAATATAAAAAAATTAAAAAGCACAGAGTTTAAAATGTAACCAAGAGCCTAGTTTAAAACAAACAAATAAATAAATGAAACAAAGGAAAGAACAAGCTGGGATAAGCTCACCAGATGCCAAAGGGATACTTTAAGGGCACGAGGTCTCAACACGAATAAGGAGGAATAAACACATCCAACAGTGCAGGCTCCAACTGCTCCCTTTGCAGAATGCATTTTGTCAGGCTTAAGAACAGAAAATCCCTTCCTGATATCCCAGCACACACAGGAAACCAGGCTGAGCCCTTCCTGACCTGCACAAGGTCACTTTCAAACCCACAGAAGAGTCTGAAAAATCTGGGTAGAGACCCACAGAGGTTTAACCTCTAAAGGGGCAGAACAGGCATGTGAGAGTGGGACAGCAAAACTTCTTCCAGTCACTGCCCAGCCAGCTCCAGCAAGTCTGGTTAACAAGGATGGGGCCCAAATGACTCCCAGACTGGCACAGGAGGGGCATTCAGGTGGCATGGGTTCAGCTCTCCACTTAGCTCCACATACCACAAATTTTTAGAGTCACAAAAGTGTTTACGGAGAATAATTTTTTTGTTTGTTTTTAAGAGGTGATAATTTGATTTTGGCTCCAATTTTGTGTTTACATGTTCTAAAACACTAAAACACATCCTGCCCTGCTTAAAAGAAAGCTGAAAACTGGCCTTTTAACCAGATTTCCAGACAGTCCATCCCATTTTCCCCAGCAAAGCCTGGTCTGCTGGTACCACTGCTCAATTCTGATGGTGCCTGCAGTGCTCAGAGCCTCAGTGTTGGATATCACTGGTAAGAGCTCGAGCAGGGACTGCAGAAAGCTTTAAAAACTGCAGCTGTTGGTCAACACCAATCTCCCAACACTAACAAGTTTTTAAGAGGAACTAGCACCACATTAAATAGAGTGAAAATCCTTGGCCACTGTGTTAAAATCAAGCCAGCAAATGAAACTCGAGTGGTTCAACTGCAGGCTGAACAGTCCTTTCCAGAGGTGGGTAAATCCAAGAGGATTTGCATTCTGCTGTAAAAGCCAGAGGCAGCCCACTCCTCCTGGCTGGCAAGGGTTGGGACAGACCATGCCCCAGGAACCTGCAGCTCCGAGTGCCCGACACAGACTCCCAAACTGAAGACAAATGGAAATGGAAACACTGCATGGAAAGATCCGTCCACAAGTGGGATGCCCAGATCAGCCCCAAACAAGTGGGAGAGGGAACAGATCCATGACTTTGTTCATTTTCATTTGGGGAACACACCAACCACACGACTCCTCCAGAGCAGCTCCGTTACTCCCCAGCCTCCTGCTCCCCCACACGCCAGCATGAGCAAAGAGGAAGGGAATTTTTCCCTTCTAGGGACAAGAAGCGCTTCCCTTTCTCAGTGCTGGCCCCCCTGACACTCCCAGGTGCTGTGGCAGCCCTGCAGGGACCCAGCAGAGCCCGGAGCTGGCCCGCCCTGCCCGCAGCCCCCACCTGTGTTGGAGCGCTGCAGCAGCGAGGGCTTGGCCGTGCCCGTGGCCAGGCTGGAGGAGGGCACGGACAGGGATTTGTACAGAGCCGTCTCCCGGTGCTCCTTGAAGCGCTCTGCAGCCATCAGGGCATTGGAGAGCTCCTGCAGGGGCATGTTGTTGATGTCTGAGGAGAAGGGGCTCAGCGGGTTCTCCAGGCTCATCAGCCAGCTCGTGTTGCCTGCACCAGACAAGGGGGGAAAGTGTCACAGACGTCTTTTCATGGAAAATCCTTTCCTTAGGATTTTTCCTCCTGGGAAGCTGAGAAGCCTCAGGAACAAAATGCAAACAATGGTTATCTGCGGCTGTGGAATGCAACAGGTAGATCTTTGATTAGCCCATCTTAGATATTTGTAATTAATGGCCAATCACAGTCAGCTGGCTCAGACAGAGAGCTGAGCCACAAACCTTTGTTATCATTCCTTTCTATTCTTAGCTTACCCAGCCTTCTGATGAAACCTTTTCTTCTATTCTTTTAATATAGTTTTAATGTAATATATATCACAAAATAATAAATCAAGCCTTCTGAAACATGGAGTCAGATCCTTAACATAGACCCCTGTGAACACAGTCACAGGGAAGTGGTCAGTACTCCCAGCTCTCCCAGCTCCTGTTGGAAATGCTCACATTGTTCTGGATATGCAGGAAAAAATCCAAACAGAGCAAGTTCTGGGTTCTTCAGCAGAATAACTCAATTAATTTGCTACTCCCAGTGCTCTGCACTTCACCCCAAGCTCCTCAAAACCCACCCTGGTAACTCACTGCTACAGCAGATTCCCAAAGCCATCCAAAACACTCAGGTGTCCTAATTAAGACCAGGTCAGTTATTTTCTCATGAAACAGCTTTCACTTGAAACAGATAATTCCTGTTAATGTCGTGGAACACATTGGTGTTCAAGCATTTTGACCTTGAACAGGCTGTTATTCCTTTCCTAAGAGCAAACACAAGTGAGCTGCCCAGACTTGTGGCTGCCCCTGCATCCCTGGCAGTGCCCCAGGCCAGGCTGGACAGGGCTGGGAGCACCCTGGGACAGTGGACGGTGTCCCTGCCATGGCAGGGGTGGCACTGGATGGAACCCATCCCATGGTTCTACAGTTTCAAAAGGCAGTAAGCCATAAACAGATTCATTTACAACTAAACGTGGATTTTTCTCCTTCCCCCAGGCTCTGGTCTCTCCCCAGGATCCAGCCCACACTCAGGTACCCACCTGTGGGCCTGCGCACCAGGATCTCTGCCCAGCCCTGGGTCAGCAGGGGCACGTAGGCAGCCAAGTTGGCCTTTTCCTTCTGCAGGGCAGTCTGTGGAGCAGGACTGGCCTTGTCTGGGCGGGCTGCAGCAGCAGCAGGGCCCTGTGTCCCTTGGGATGTTGAGCCACTGGGAAAGTGGGAGGCTGAGCTGTCTAAGGCACCAACACGTAAGGCATGACCACCTGGCAGGACAGACACAATCCAAGGGAGAGATATGCTTAGTTAGCCCCAAAAATATCTCAGGAATGAGGCTTTTAACCTCTTCTATCAGCTGCATACACAATATACTGGTTTTATTTCCCTTGTCATTACAATTATTATTGTTACTATTATTTCATTTTAATTATTAAACTTGCTCTTCTCTCAATCCGCAAATTTTCTTACTTTTCCCCTTCCAACTCTCTCCTCCATCTCCCTGTAGGGGACAAAGTGAGCACCTGGGTGGGGCTTAGCAGCCATCTGGGGCTAAACCACAAAGAGAATTTGATGTTCCATGTGTTCTTTATAAACCAGTTTATGTGATTATCAAAGGTCTCCTGCAAAGAGAGGGGAGCAGGAGGAGCCCCACCACACCTAAAGCCAACAGCTCCTGCTACCTGCTCCTCATTAAACACCAGACAGCTCCAGATCTCCAATTAGCTCAGACACAGGAGGCACCCAGACCTTCAAGCTGTGGCAGGGAGAGAGCCCAGGATGGGAACTCACCCGACATGGATCGGACTCTGTTGCGGGAGCTCCTGCAAACCTGCTGCCCAGGCTGGGATTCCAGCTTGGCTGGAGCCTCCTTGGTCTGTCTCACTTGCAAAACAGGGTCTGAGCTGTAGGAAAGGAGATACTGGTGATGTTGAGGGAGGAATCAGGTGTGCTGGACAAATAAAACATTCCTCTTATGCTACAAAGATTTAGCAGTGGTTTAGGTGACTTTGTCGGGTGGAGATTTCCAGAAATGGGAGCAACACCTACCTTGATTCTGGGGTGCTCTGGAATTCTCCAGAGTCCAGGCCAAGCAGGGACCTTGTTCCTGTTCCAACACTTGTAGTGATGGTCACCAGCTTGTTACCAACCAGCCAGGTCTTGGTCCTTCCTCCAGCCAGCAGAAACTCCCCCACGGGAGACCTGGGAGCACATTTGGGATGAAGATTCCTCAGGAGGCAGAGAACAGAGCTGGTGCCATTAACCATGCAGGAGGTGCTGCCTGCTCTCCTTTACACAGCATTTGTGCCACCCCCCCTGGCTGTTCACATCCCTGTTATCCATCAGGATGATGGATGAGCTGCTGCAGCACACGGGGATTATCCTGCAAGGACGGGGAGCAAAGCCCTGCTCCAGTGGATTTGACAGAACCACAGAATGGTTTGGGTTGGGAAGAACCTTAAAGCCCATCCAGTGCCATCCCCCGCCATGGGCAGGGACACTTTCCACCATCCCAGGCTGCTCCAAACCCTATTCAACTAGCCTGGAACACTTATAAGGATGGGGCATCCTATGGGAAACCCATTCCAGGGTCTCACCACCCTCAAAGTGAACAATTCCTTCCCAATATCCCCCCTATTCCTACCCTCTGGCAGTGCGAACCCATTCCCTGTGTCCTGTCCCTCCACCCCTTGTCCCCAGTCCCTCTCCAGCTCTCCTGGAGCCCCTTCAGGGGCTCTGAGACCTCACCACAGCCTTCCCATCTCCAGTCTTCCCTCATCTCCTCCTTTTTAGCCAAGATTTTATCAGTGAGGAAAGGCTTCAGAGCCTGAGCCTGCCACAATCCCAACATTTTCCCACCAATGAAGTGAAAAATGAACCTGAATCCCACCCGTGTGTCCCTGACTGACCTCTTGGGCACAGCGGTGAAGTTGGAGAAGACGTATCGAGCCATCATGTCCAGGCACGTCTCTGTCAGCTCCAGGTGCAGGTTTTTCAAGTTGTCATCAGCCTGAGCCATGGAGTTTTCATCTGCAGAGCCCAGGCTGGAGCTGGTGATGGAGGTTTGGATGCGGCTGGAAGAGAAAGTCCCCAGGTGCCCGATGAGATGGCACCACGTCCCTATGCTCACAGATGCTGGGATGCAGCCCCTGCTGTGCATGCACGTGCCAGCCAGCACACCCAGGCCTTGGGAAACAGATTTTGGGGTCAGCCTGGTGCTGTGCTTCCCAGGCTGTCCTTGCAGCAAGTGGATTTTCTCTGAGAGACCCCAGTGCCAGCGCTCTCTGACGTTGGTGGCCCATGGGCAAGTGCACCAAGCAAGGAGAGAGTGGCAGCTTTGAGCTCCTAATCTATGCTGAGGGCAAGCACCCCATGACCAGCACCAGCTTCCCAGGCAGCAGGTTGCCCATGAGCCAGAAACTGGGGCACTCCACACTTCACTTTACAATCCTGTGCTTTGCTGTTTTCTCCGTTGCATCTCTTCTGTATATTGTTTTTTTCCCCTCCAAATTCAATAGCTACGTAAAACCTAATTTAACTTGAAATAGGAAAAAACATTGCACTCTGAACAGGAAACTGGCACAAGAATAGAGAGAAGGTCTGCCTTCAAATCAGCCAAATCAGCAAGGCAGTTTAAAACCATTTCCGTTTTAGGCTGGACTGCAATATTTTATAAAGACAATTCCTCATGTCATTGTAAAACAAACTAAGCTGAGGCACAGCCAAAATTGTTATCACGTGGCAACTTCTTTGGCTTCATTAAGGGCAATTATCTGAACTTTTTGTTGCTACCCTTTACATGGAAAAGCAAGAGAAGAAAATCACCTCATGATTAATGGGGAAATCAGAGAATCCTGGAAGGGTTTGGGTTGGAAGGGCCCATGCAGTGCCACCTCTGCCATGGCAGGGACACCTTCACTGTCCCAGGGGCTCCAAGTCCTGTCCAGCCTGGCCTTGGGCACTGCCAGGGATCCAGGGGCAGCCACAGCTGCTCTGGGCACCTGTGCCAAGGCTTCCCCACCCTCCCAGGGAAAGATTTTTCCCATAACATGAAGTGTCAGAACTAGAATTGCAATTCAGTCACTTCAGCCTCTCTCCCCCAAACACTACATAGAGCCAAAAATAAAAAAAAATAAACCAAATCAAGTTTCACTGACAGCAATCCTACAGGTTAAGGTACAAATCTTCAGGTTCAGCAGTTTAACACTCAAGAGAAGTGATCCAGAAATATGTTTTAAAAACTGGCATCAATTATTTCAGATCTTTCATTTGAGCAGATCAATGCTTGCCATCAAAACCTGTCAGTCAATCAAATCAATCTCTGAAATCAAATCTTGTTTTCCTTAGCTGTGAAAGCAACAATTCATATGGGCTGAGCACAGCCCTCACTGCTCTCTGGAAAGACAAATCCAGGTTTTTCATGGCATCATTCTTGAGACCAGGAGACTTCACCAGCTCCTTCAGAAGAACAAATCCTAAACTGAGGCCAGAACTAGACTGGAAGGAAGGCTCTCCATGACTCTGCAGAGCTTCCAGAGCCTCTCCTGAACCAAACCCCTGCTTGAGAGGCTCAAGTTTTAGCGAGCTGTACCCAGGATTCTCACTTGTGCAGAATGCAACCTTTTTCCTTTTTCTGTGTGTGGGTTTGTTTGGGGTTTTTTCCCCTTCACTACCTTTACTTTGAAAACAGAATCTTTGATTGCTAAAGCACCAGAGAACGTGGCCAGGTGAGCACAGACACCCAGGGTGTGACGTGGCCTTGGGAAGCCTCGGGATGCTTTCCCAAAACCCTCGCCCGTGCCCGAGGCCGGCTTTTCATGGGATAACCAAGTCATGCAAGCATCCCACATGCAAATCCACCCTGCTTCCACCCACCCTGGCAGCAAAACCTCCAAGGGCCCAGCTGCTCTTGGATTGTCCCCATCCAAAGTGCCTCTACCTGCGGACCACATGTTCAGACACACTGATGCTGCGGGATCGGAAGGCATCAACTGCAGAGGGTTCTTTCAGCTCTTTCACTGGAGGAGAGTTATTCAAGCCTTGCTTTGCATTTTTGGCTAGTCTTAAACTACTATGTGGAGAAGCACCAAGCCCCAAAAGAGGTCACAGAAGGGAGGAAACCATTGTAGGGATGTAGGTTGAAAGGTCACAGTCACAGGGTCAATATTGGGGGATCCCGGAGGGTGATGGAAAATAAAACAAATGCCAAAAAAAAAAAAAAAGGGAAACAAAAATTAAAACATACAAACAAGCAGAGCTGAAAGCTTTAAAAAGACAAACCACATTTTGAAAACAAGATTTTAAATGTGCTACAAAACAAATGAAATTAGTACAAGTTAAAAGAAAAAAACTGGTTGAAATGAGAGTTGGAATACTGGGCTGTTCAGCAAAGGCAAGGGCACCTGAGGGCTCCCTGGCACAAATTCCTCAAGGCTGAGGAGTTTTGTGCACTTCAACCCCCTCTTGTGTTGCCCCGACTCACCATGGCTCAACACCTGAGGGCTTCCACAGATCCTAAAATGCTCTACCTGCACTAGGTCACAGCAGTTTTTAATAAGAGACAGGGACCATGACAGCCTTCTCTGTCCTCACTAAGCCTGGCCCAAAGCTGAGCTCTCCCCCAAGTCACAGCACACCCAGGGCCTCCCAGAGGTGTCCCTTAGCCCAGCTCGAGGCCCTGGGGACACTGAGCCCCTGTTCCAGACCCTGCCACACTGCAGAGCCAGCAAACAGCCCTGGGGATGCTCCTGTGCCTCAGCCCGGGCTCCAGGGAACCCCCTGGGCTCTGGGCTGGCACAGAAAGGAAATTACTGTGCACACTTGGCAAGTGCCAGGAACACGTGGGAGATGACAGCAATTAAGATCCAATTAAGATCCAAGAGGCACTTTAATTAGTCACTGAGATGCACGCCAGGCTCGGGCTAATTTGGGCAGAACAGTTGGTCCAGCAGCTCCCATCCCCAGGGATAAAATGCAGGCACTAATTTAACCCTTCTGGCTCTTTCTAAACACAATTTGTCTGCCATCCTCATCTCAGTGAGCTCTTACATCTTAGATTGCCACCTGCAGGGATCAGAATTTCTTTGTCCTTCTCCCAGCAACCTTTCCCAGATAATTTTGGCCACAGCTGCTGCAGAGAGCCCAGGCTCATGCTCAGGCATCATCCCCTACACCAACATCAGCACACCCAGCAGCCCTGGGAACTGCTGGGATCCTTATCCCTTGGAACACCCAGCACCTCAGCTATGGCTGGGAAACATTCTTTGGGCTTCAGGACTGAAAACCAAGCCCAGAAACTTCTCAGGAAGGAAACTGGAATCTGCTCCAGGCCTTTCCTCTGTGCCCTGGCCAGAATCCATGCTCAGCCAGGCCCAGAGGCAGTGGCATCCTGCTATTCCAGTGCTTTGGGCACTGCCTGAGTACAGCCACACTCCTCAGCAGAGATCTCTGTGGAAAGTGATCCAGCAAAAGCCTTTAGAGACAGTAGTATTCCAACCTGGTAGAATTTAACAGGTTTTTTTAAGGGGGAAAAAAAGAAAAAAAAAAGATTAGTTGGAATTCTAATTGGAGAGATGAATGTCAAAAGCCTTCTCTTCCAAGTTTCTGGATGAAAGAGGAGGAGATGGGAGAGATGAAACACAACACAAGGCTTACAGCTGCAGCAGTAGGGCAGGGATGGTGTTTCTGCATTGCAAGACTGCTGCAGCCTTGCAGCTGAAGTAGAGGCACTTTCCCCAGGGCTCAGATGCCACCATGTGCTCACTGCTCACAACACTGAAGCAAGTTAAGTGAACCAGTTTAGGTAACCCCTGCAGGTAAAAGGACCCTGGAGAAACCCTGAATGCCTTCCAAGGAAAATCTTTGTCCCCTGGCAAATGTTACTTTGAATGACTGCTGGCAAGAACAGCTCTGACTTCTGAAGGCTTTGCTTAAAACTGTCCTGATGGCTTCAAAAATTCAAAAAATAAAAAAGGGATTGGACAGAAAGCAGCTGTGTGCCAGCCAGTGCACTGACCTGGCTGGGAACACCATGGAAAAACACAGTACTGGCTCTCTAATTTATCCAGGTCGTTGATCACAACCATTTCTCTGGCAATGATCTGAAAATGACTCGTTACAGATCAATCATCAAAAGGAGCTCACACAATCCACATGAACATGGGATTCTGTTATCTCTGGTATCACCCTCTTCTCTCATCTCTGCTAACACTGCACTGACACACCCCAACCTGACACAAGTGTTGATTTTCAGAAGTGAGCACCAAAAGGGCTGTACAGGCCTGCAGGACAGGCAGTGCTGCCTCAGCTGCCCCACCAGGCTGCCAGCCTGACTGGATCCCAGCCTCTCACCAACCCCATTAGTCTTTGACCTAAAGAGGTTTACTTTGCTTGCTTACTGCACTGCCAGATGGGGATCAGTACCCAGCCTCCCTCAGGGACACGCAGGGCAGGGCGTGAGCACCAGAGCAGGAACACCAAACCCTGCTGGGCTCCAAGAGAATTTACCTCTTTGGCCTCTCATTGAGGCTGGTGCTGCGAGCCCTGAAGCTGTCCTTCTCTGGGGTGTCATCGAAGGACAGGAGCACGTTGGAGCGCAGGCCCTGTGTGGGGACAGGAGGTGCCAACGTGAACAACGTGCGGCTCAAAATCTGCAGCTCAAAATCGTCAGCCCAAAATCTGCAACTCAAAATCTGCAGCTCAAAGCACGAGAGCTCACAGAGATGCTGACAAGAAAACCAGAATTCTGCAGGCTTCAAAGAGAACCTTCAAAGATCTCAGCTCAGTTTGGATCAGGTCCCCTGAGTGCTGCTGGGCTGAGCAGTGCCATTACCTTGGTGATGTAGGGGACAAAGTCCTTGCGGAAGGGCAGGCGGCAGCGGATGAACCACATGGCGATGACGTGGTGGGCCAGGCAAACGATGTACTGGTTAAACCTGCAGCAGCACAGACACCCCAGCTCAGTGTGCTCTGCTCAGCCTGGCACACTGAACTGCTCCTTCACCTACTCAGAGTGTAAAGGAAAAAAAAGCCCTCAAAAATTCTCTTCAAGAAAAACAGGTTTTTGTCCAAGGTGATGATGACCTAGAATTGTATCATGTAAATTACAGAATGGTTTGGGTGGGAAGGGATCTTAGAGATCATCCAGTTCCACCTTCCACTGTCCCAGGTTGCTCCAAGCCCTGTCCAGCCTGGCCTTGGACATTTCCAGGGACCCAGGGGCAGCCACAGCTTCTCTGGGCACCTGTGCCAAGGCCTCCCCACCCTCACAGGGCAGAAATATCCCTTCTTCAGGAAAAGCCTGGTGACACCAGAATGAGCAACATCCTATGAATAACCTTGAACTAAGAACAACAAGAAAAGGCTTTCCAAGCTCTGAGTTTCACAGATGACAGAAGCACATTGCTGTGGCCTTACTTGGAGGGGTTGGTGTAGGGCAGGGAGATGGCGAAGACGCTGGCGTACTGCTCTGCCGCGAAGTTCCGGTACAGGTGAGGCAGCCTGGCCAGAGCTGCAAGAGTCCAACAGCAAAACCAGCACAGGTGAGCCCTCAACACAGCCCTTCCGCACAACCCTTCAACATCCTAACTCGGTTTAATTTCTAAATTTTTGGGTTTTTTCTGAATGATCAGTGACATGGAAGTTAAATCACATCATGCAAGAAGAAAGCAGCTGGTATTTCTGTATGGCTGCACAACACAGAGTGTGTTTCTCTCTTCAGAGCAAGAGCTTCATACAGAAAACTTGTAACAAATGAGGTGATCCAACATTTATAACCTGAGCAAGGGCATCACAGTGCATTCCATATGACCAACATCCCCCCATTCCACACAGAACCCACAACTACAGACACCGAAAAGAAGAACATCACGACTTACTTGACAGAAATTCCAGCAGAGGGATTGCCATGTTGGCCGTGGCAGAAATGTGGGTGAGTTTGACAATGAGGACGGGCAGTGCCTTGATGATGATGTCGGGCATCTCCACGCTGCAGACTGACAGTGCCACCACGCACTGGTTGGCACAGCGGTAGATGAGCCCGTGCTCCAGGCAGTACACGATCTCTCGCTGGCAGGGCAGGGAAACACTCAGCACACCAAAGAACACCCTGACAGCGCCCCTGACTCCTGGCAGCACCCCAGAACACCCTGAAGGTACCCCTGCTGCAAGGTACCCCTGCTGCAAGGCTGGGTGACACAGCCGAGTGCTAACACTGAGCTTTAAGTAACGCTGCAGATACCCCAGGCCAAACTCTTATCAGGGAACTCAAATCAAGTAGGTAGTTGAGACTTAAAGTTACTGATTTAACAGAAATTTTGTGTTTATAAGAGGGTAGAATCACTCAGTGACCTGTGAGGGGGGAGAGGTGAGGAGTGAACCCACAGTTAATCCTACATGGAGTCACCAAAGTGTTTTTTCACCAACAAAAGGCAGTGTTACCTTGCACTCCTGTCTCCTAACCAGCTCCCAGGCTAAACCATGCTGTACAGGCTCTGCCCTCCCTGCAGCCTCCCGTGTCCCCACACCTGCTTGGCTTTGTCCAGGTAGTTGTGGTAAGATATCAGTGCTGTCAGCACGGGGACCACAGCCAGGTGCAGATCCGTGCGGGAAAAGCCTTCGGGGGTCCCGTGGAGCCTGTCCGTGGTCTTCTTGTCTGTGAGCTGACAAATCACACAGCCAGTCAGGGCACCTCTCACTAAAACACCCTCTGAAAGGCAGCAGAAGGCACTGCCCACAGCTCCCCAAGACCTGTGTATACATATATCCATATACATGCATTAAAAGAAACAATTATTACCTATTCCGTACCTAGAACAACCCTCATAAAAGAGAGGGTGAGTAAGGATTGACAACCAGCCTGCTAATCTTTAAAATATTAGTCTGAAGACAAAAAAAAACCACTCAAAAATCCCCTCCAAGCAATTCCCAAGCAAGCCAAGGAGCTGGGGACTGTGCTTCAGTGGCATTACCATGTAGCTCAGTGCAGAGGCCAGCTGGTCTATGTTGCAAGGAGAAGTTAAAAATAGCACTTTATAGCGGAGGGACTCGGGTAATTTGTTGAGAACCAACTTCAGCACCTTCCAGTCTGTCTCCTGCAAAGACAGGAAATGTTAAGCTTCAAAATTTTTGCATGATTTCACTTGAGTTTGGAAGATCAATCAAACTGCAGACAATGTGTCATTTCCTAGGCAGATGTAGGCCTTGTCGTGGTTGATACAGAAAAAGAAGTCACAAGTTTCTCCCTGTCTGTCACCCAGCTCGAGGTGCAATATTGGCACCACAAACTGGAAGAGGAATTATATTGAGATCTGACAGCCAGAATCCAATTCTCCAAAGCACCAGCACCAATTAACTCCCAGAGCAAGCCAAGCCCTCAGCACAGAACCGTGTCCAATGCCACCCTCAGGAACAATTCCTATTTACAGTTTATTGCTGATGAAACATTCACAAATCCTCAAAACACCTCACAAACTCGCAGTGGGAGAGGTTTTAATTCCAAATGCCCTTTCAGAAGCAGGATGGCCTCTTGGATCTTGTTTAACAAGCTCAGCTTTTGCCCTTGCCTGCTCTGAAGCAGTGCAGGGAAAGCTGTGCTCATTTTCTGAAGAGCTGCACTGCTGCTCCCACTGGTGGCTGTGGAGCTGCACAATCACACCCAGATTTTGAGCAGGAGGAGCAGAAATTGCTTTACAGGATACATTTAAGATCTCTGGGCTGGAATTTGACAGGCAGCTGGTGCCAGGAGGGGTCAGAAGGATGCCAGGAGGGGACAGAAGGATGCCAGGAGGGGACACAAGGATGCCAGGAGGGGACATACCTGCTTCAAACACTGCAGGAGGACCCCAAAGACCATGGAGTAGGGCAGGTGTCCCACCCGGACGGTGCCACCCTGGGAAGGCACACTGGGGCTGCCTGAAGGTGGGGACAGGGTGCCAGGGGGCTTTTTCTCAGAAGCCCTTTTCTCTGCCTCTCTGCAGCACAGAAAGGGAGAAAAATACAGAAAAATACCTGTCATTTTTACAGCTTATTCATGTGACCTACAGCACCACCCTGTTTGGGAGCCAGGTTAAAGACTGAACAATGTAATCTGCATTTTCAATTTTAAAAAGCACAGGATTGCTCAGCAGACACACTGCAATCAGCCAATTTGATCAATAAAGGATTTTTCTATCTAATTTAGAAAGATAGCTTTTGGGGTGTGTTACACAACTTTAGACAAGCCATAAAATTAAAACTAGCCAGATTTGTACAAATCATTGAATCAAATTCAGCATGGAACCGGTATGAGGCAAAAAATTGCACATTTTTGGGGGAAGCTTTGTGAGCAGGAACTTAAATTTCATGTCTGAGATTGAGAGCTCTGCAGGTAAGTGATTTGTAAGAACAGTTCACCAACGCCTTACTGGTTCAGACAATCCTAGTCTGTAAATACAGACTGGTCTTGGATGTGGAAGATTTAGAAAAATTGCAGATTGTTACTGATGGAACATTGAGCTCAGCACACAATTTAGTCTGGAAACACAATTTAGTTTGGAAAACAACTTTTTAAAAATAAAAATAAATTAAGAAGTGTCCAAGGCCAAGTTGGGTGGGGTTTGGAGCAGCCTGGGACAGTGGAAGGTGTCCCTGCCCATGGCAGGGGAGGCACTGGATGAGCTCTAGGATCCCTTCCAACCCAAACCACTATGTGATTCTTTTGCTAAACACAATGAGAAACCTACACAAAATCACAGAGGCAGTAGGGGCTGAACCTCACTGCTCCATCCTTGTTGGCAAGGCCCAGGCGGTGCAGGGAGTCAGCTCGGAGCATCAGCAGGAAATCAAACACCTGCAACAAGGAACACACTGGAGTCACTCAAACCTCAGCCACTGCAATACTCTCCCACCCCTACATTATATTTTTCCTGGTGCAGAAGGATTTTTAAGAGATGCCACAGCTTGTTCTGCGGGAGGCATCACTGCTGGCAACACATCGCATTTACACCCGTGTGAGCCAAGGAACATTAATTCTACTTCTTGCAAGCCCCAGAGCACCCAGTCCCCATCTTTACCCAGGAACCCAGCGGGTTGTGCAGTGCAGCTCTGGGGGCACAGGGGCTGCTCCTACCTGCAGCCTGATGCTGCTGGCCACGGGCAGGCTGTAGCAGAACTTGTAGTGGCGCTGCACGTGCTGGATCAGCATCTCGTACACGCGCGTGGCGTGGCTGGAGGGCAAACTGTACAGCTTGGTCTGCAGCACAGAAACACAGACACACAGCCCTGTCACACCCCTGGGCTGCACTGCCACTTCCAGCAGAAATGCAGCAAAAGCTTCATCCTCACTGTATGGCTCTGGAAGGAACATCTGCAAAGATCCAGAGCTGCTCCAGAGAACAGCCTGCTCTTCAGCACAGCCCAGGACATGCTGCCCAAGCACAACAGATCTATTAAATCCACTCAAGGTTATCAGCTCCTCCTTTCTGCTAATTTATGGCCACATCCTCCCTCCAAACAGGAAAATGTGCTGGGCTGTGCAGTGGGAGTTAAGAAAATACAACACTCAGCAAACAGTTCCACAGTGCTCAAAATCAAAGCACTCACCAAAACAAGACTTAAAACATTAAATAGTTAAAAGTCAGAATATTTAGAGTGGGAGAAGAGTTATCTAAAAAGCCAAGTCTTGCAGAAGAGTATTAGGAACAATCTGTGTTTAATGCTCTGCAGCATTTACCTGAAGAATTATCAGGAGCCCAAGAACTGCTGTCTTGACATCCTCCAGAGAAGCTGAATATGACAGCAAGTCCCTCTCTTCCAGTTCAGACGGAGATGACAGAGAATGTGCAGCCACCTTTGAAAGAGAAAAGCAACACGTGGTTGAAACCTGCAGCACATCCTTTCTCTGCTTCCACGCTGGAAGCCTCAGAGCCTCAGGAAGGCACCCCTGCTGGGAAAGCTGCCAGCCCTGAAGGTGGAATTCACCTTCTCAATGATGTCCAGCAGGCTGTTGAAGTGGTGAGTGTTGCAGCCTTCAGCCAGGTCCACCAGCAGCTGAGTGGCCAATTTTCGGACCTGGTGGTCTTTGTCCTCTGGGATGTGAGCCAGCTGGGAGATCACCACCAGGTTTATCAGCTCCTCCTGCAAGAGGACAGACCCTCCCAAGCTGTCAGATGTTCAGCACGTTAGAGAAACAACTGCAAACAAAAGAACTCAGCTATTCTGGTAGCAGGCTCGCTCCTCCACTGCTTCATTCCTTCACCTCCCCTTCCATCCCACAGCTATTTCTGTCTGCCAGCCCTCCAGATATTTGTGACTTTATTGAACTTTTCAGTGCTTTGGGTTTTGTCTGTCCTAGAGATCTGACAGCCCAGGCTCAAACAGACAGGGATTTCTAGGCCTTGATTCTTTGAGAGAGAGAGGAAACCCCAACAGCTTCATGTTTTCACAAATCTTGAAGGAACCCAAGGAGCATCTCTGCCCCTTCCTGCCCTCTGACACTTTGGGCACATCCTGAGGAGATCAAGATATCCCTGGATATCCCCAACTTCTCTCTCACAGAGTTTCCATCTTGGACAGCAATTAAACTGCAAGCACCAAGACCAGACACTGCCCAATATTTCCAGTTCCCATCCTTTTACAAAGCTTTTAAATCAGCTTTGAAACTCTGTCATCAACTGTCAATTCTTCCAAAACAAAACAGACATGGATTTAACAGCCTTAAAACAGGGAAGCCAGGACACAACAAGGTTTGTCCTCAGAACCCTGCAGCTCCCACTGCAAATTGCACATTTCTGTATCCAGCTAAGGACAAACAATGGCAAATCCCCTCACAAGCATCCCAAAGAAACAGCTCTGTGTGGGATTGAGAGCCCAGGGCTGTGCCTTCCCCACGGGCAGAGGGGACGTGAAACCCCCAGGACAATGTTCTACCAAAGGCTTTCCCACCACCTGAGACCTCACCTGGCCCCCAGGCAAACACACCTCATAGAACTGTCTGTTGATGCTCAGCACAAAGGACAGCACATCCAGGACCTTAATCCTAACAGCACTGCGGCTCTCGTTCCTAAAACAGGAAAAGCAAATCCAAAATTAATAAAATAAGAGTTGCTGGTATTTAGGGAATGGGGAAAAGTAAAACTAAAGGAAAATAAGAAACTTTTTCAGAGTTGGAGCAGTAACTGTGAGAGATCAGCTGAGCCCTGAGTTAATGTCTCTACACCTGAAATCAGATTCAAGAACAATTGGAAATTCAAATCCCAGGTCAGCTTTCACTCCTTCTGCAGACCTGTAATTGCACTTTCCCATTTCCAATCCAAACTAGGAAGCACATGGCAGAAGAACAAGTGCTCTGGTGAGCGAATTTAAAAGCAAACACATGGCACTGAGGAAGAGCTGCTCTTTGGCAGCATTTCACAGAGGAGACACAAGTTTGTTATTGCTCTGGGTTGATGTTTCAGAGCACAGAATCCCTTAGGGAGCACCAATTCAAAACCAGATAACTGGAATACTGGATAACCATATGCAACCCTAATGCTTAACAGGAAAATCTTGTTTGGTGTCAGAACTACAAAGTGCTGTGGAGTGGAACACAACTGCCTAAGCTAATTGGAATAGTATTGAATGGAATGAAAGAGAAGGAGAAAAAAGCAGCATAAAGAACTCAGGGGAAAGATTTTCTTCTGTTAAAGAAGTCCTTTCATGTGCTCTGCCCTGGGACTACCACACTTCTCAGCAGCCACTTACTGACTTAGAACTTCAGAAAACAAAATCATGTAGCATGACAAGGTGGCAAGAAACACTTGAAAGTGCTTCTTAAATTAAGAAGTTCCCAAAGTTATGATTTCCTACCTGAAGAATCTCTCCATTAGGAGCTGCAGGTTGTGGATCCAGCCATCTTTGGCAGGGTGGATGGACTGAGCTCTGTATGTTATCAGGTTTAACACAGAAGATTCCTTCATGGAAAGACCAAGCAATGTTTTTATTGCATAAGTAAACATAATAAATCCATTTCCCCAACCCCCTCCATGGGAATAAGGCTCATGGAAGTCCTTGCTGGGGTTTTCTGACCATTTCCTATTTTAGGACTCTCAAATTTCAGCTGTAACAGAACAAACCCAAAAGGAGGACAATAATAAAGCCTTACTGGTCTCTGATCAGCACATCTTTCCACCAGCTCAAAAAATCTCTCTTCAGAGCCATGAAAATCATTCTGGTCACAGAGCTCCTCTACTGTGGTCAGAAGATCATGTACAATGGACTTCAGTTCTTGGCTCTCCAGAACCTGAAAAGAGACAAAACCATTTCTGTAAGAGTTCCACCCTGCCAAAAAGTGCTAATTTTAAACACCAACAGAAAACTCAGAGAACCACAGCAGTGAGAACCGGGCTAAGCCTTTCTCAGCTCCCCTTTCCCCAGTGCACAAACAGATCAATCTGCAGAAGGATTTATGGCACTGAAAGCACCTGCAGGCAGGCCCAGCACGCACCTGCAGCTGCTGCAGCAGCCTCTCCATGATGTCCAGGAGGATGTCCCAGGTGACAGCCTGCAGCCCCTTGCCATACTTCTTGATCAGGCGTGTGATGGACAGAACGATCTCGTAGGACACGACGGCGTTGGGACAGGTCATGGCCTGCAAAGCAAAGCCCTTCATCAGTGAGCAGGTGGGGAGCAGAGCCCTCAAACCCTCTGCACCCAAATGCAACAAGCCTTGCTAATTAGGGAATCGGCCTGGAGGCCTGAGATAAATCCATTTGGGTCCCTGCACACACAGCACAGAACCACCTTCTCAAAGCAGTTCTGCTCTCCTGCGAGCAGCTGTGCCTCAGATGGCAGACACAGCCCCATCCTACAGGCAGACAAGGGGATTAAAGGCAGTAATTCCTGCTTGAGGCACCCAGATGAGGAAATTTTGAGAGCTCTGAGGCTTCCCCTGCAGACAGCCTCCCTCACTTTTTGTACCACCCACTGGGAAGAGTGAAAGTTGTTGCTTTTTATTTTATTTTTTAAGGTAAAGCACCCACAATGTAGGTATTTGCTAGAAAGGATTCAAATTTTGCTTTTCTGGCCAAAGATGTGCAAGGAGGAGGCCTCAGCTACAGACACAAATCCTCTTGTTTTACTTGTTTTACTGTTTCTCCCTGCTTCACCCCACACCCAATTTTTCCCTCTCGTCCTCCAGGCCTACAAAGATCCCTTTGGTGTAGGGGGCCACGGTTTTGGTTTGAATTTTTCCAAGTAATCAAAAAGTTGCCCCAGCATCCCATCCTACCTTGAGGAATGAAGGCAGCACTGAAGTGGGGGAGTTCCTGAGGGAGTTGAGGCGATGAGCCCCCCACAGAGCCATCCCAACAAAGAACACAGCTCCTCTCAGCAGGGCTGCATCTGCCATGTAGGATCTAAGGACAGGGGGGAGGCAAGATGCCACAATTATTTCAGCATACAAAGTCAATAGGAATATGCCCTGTCCCAACAGGAATTCCCAGCTGTTACACATCAGGGCCTTGCACAGCAATGGACAAACATGAAAAGCAGCAAATCATTCACCACAACTCTAAACAGAGGGAAATTAAATTCAGAAATGCCCTAAATGAGCACTTCAGCAGAATAACTAGAAAGGGAAATTATTCCTAAGCACCAGAACCTTCAGCTTGTCCCGCTGAGGTTGGTGACTCCCCATCCATCTCACCAGGCCCTTCCTGAGTTCCGTGGATTCCTGGATGCTGCTCCCTTACCTGTCTTCCATGATCCTGCACATGTTGTAGATGGCACTGTGTCCCAGGTGGGTCCCCAGGAGGTTGCGCATGAGCTGCAGTGCAGAGAGAACACCTCAATCCCCAGCTGTTCAAACACTCAGTGCCTAAACATGGATTAAATGGCCATGCTTCTGAGTAAACATGACCTGCCTTTCCCTGCCACAGCAGCTGAAACCAGGAGAGAATCCCATGGACATAACACAACTTGCACTAATGAGAAGCTGATCCCTCAGTACTTCAACAAGTTTTAATTTTAATTACTCTTCAAACCAAGCTGAAACTGGTGGCAGATGTGCCCAGGTCAGTCTGGCACCTCATCCAGGGGTGAATTCATGAAAGCAAGCAGAGTTCCTGACCTTCCAGCAGGGCTCACAGAGCTCCTTCACGTTGATGGTGCGGCACAGGGTGATGATGAACACGGGCAGGTTCTCCGAGGGCAGGCAGTTGTAGCAAACAACTGCATCCAGGACTTGCAAGGAAATCTTTGGGAAAGACAAAAGTCAATCAGCCAGGTCAAATCCACACCTGGCACACCCAGAAAATCTTCTGGAAGTCAAAATGGATGAAGATATTTTGTTTTTTTTTTTTTCTTTCTAAAAGGCACTGTCGATTTGTTTATCAAATTGATTAATGCTCTGTTTGCTTTGGAATAAATTATTGGTGTGTGAGATTTACTGGCTTACAAATAACATAATATTGCATCAGCTCTCTTGAAAGATGAGAATAAACCCAGAGTCTGACAATGTGATTTTGTTTGTAGAAGTTACAAAGAACTTCAAAGAGTTCTGCAGTACTAAAAGAAGCTCAGATCACTGACCTCTATGTCCATAGATGATGAAGTCTGAATGCACAAGAGGCAGATCTTGCTGTTAAGAAAGAACATTTAATTAGAATTGTTTGCTCCACATGATTTTAGGCAAATTACAAAGAGCCAGAGCAGTCAGGTTAATTGCCATGCTATTTAACTCCTCACTGCCCTTCCTGGGGCAATGGTGGTGACAGCCCAAGGGACACTGAGCTCTACAATCTCTTTTATAAAGTCAAAGGGAGACTTAAATGCAGCTCAGGTAATGCAACAGCACAGACCCTTGTGAGACTAAGCAATGCAAACAGGCCCACCCCATGGAATGGGAATGGGAGAAGCACATTTAGTTAAGCTGAAACAGACCTGAACACCGCAAGAACTGAAAATCAAATATTTGTCAGAAATCACCTAGGATGAAACAGATCCAGATGGGGACAAAAATATCCCAGTTGTCTGTGTATTGATCTGTAACTTTCTCTCTGTAATTTACCAGGAATAAGCAGGTAGGAGTTAAAAAACCCAACTTACTGGACCATGTCAGCTACATAGTCTTCCAGGTAGCAGCTATTAAATTTCACCAGGTTCACCAGAACCAGGAGGAACTCAGACGTCAGCCCAACATCCATCCACTGTAGCACAAAATCAGCTAAAAAAGGGAAAAAACCCTGTTACCTTCTACCCAGGAGTGACACCACTACTTTTTGTGTTATCACTGGGTGTCTCTGCCTGGATTTCTTGCCCCCAGATTGAAGAGGAGTTGGGACAATGCTCACCCAGCTCCTCCTCCAGGTAGGTGATGTAGCGCCCGTTCTCCGTCAGAGCCTTGAACACTTCCAGCCGCTCGTGCACGTCTTCATTGGAGGGGTAATCCTTAATAACCTTAAAAAAGTGGGCTCTGAGGATGCCCAGCCTCTCACCCTGGAAATGAAAAAAGGGAAGGGGTTAAGGCCTGGACATTAGCAAGGTACACCTCAGTAATCTTCATGCTTTAAATCAGCTTTTTCTTGAATCGATGCCTACTCCCTTCATAAGCACCCACCCCTGCTTTCTCAGAACACTGACAATGACAAATTTGGGCTGATTCAGCCCCATGTTTGTGCAACACATTGGGAAATCTGAAGAATTCCTTGTGTGCTGAACTTGGCCAGGCTAGAAGTGTCTCACACAGAACCCCTTGCATACCTGAAACATCAAAACCAGCTGCAAACTGGGACTAGAAGGTCTGGGCAAAGACCACATAAAATCTGCTGAATTATGCTGAACTTAACCCAAAGTATTTCCTCTTTCTCAAGAGTGTTACCCCAAACCAGAACAGCTTTCTATGAGCTGTATGAAAAGTTTTGCTGCGAGGTCAAACCAAGACTTAAAACTAAAACGCTTCCTCTTCTCATTTCTGAGACGCAACCAAAATTACAAATATGAACATTTGTAGAGAAGAGCCCCCTGGTGCTTCTCCCATTTTCCCGCCTGCACAAAGCCCAGTTCAGGTCAGTGTCCCCTGCCCCGTGGGGCTGCTGTCACCTGTCCCTGGACGATGGACTTGAGCAGGTGGAGCACGGCGTGCCTGGCCTCGGCGGGACGCTCCGGCTGCAGCATGTCAGCCACCACCTTCCACACGGCCTCCACGGCGTGCTGGGGGCACAACAAACACCAAAACCACGGCAAAAGCGTGAGGCAGGGGAGCTCAGCTCCTCCAGGAGCTCCAGCCAGCAGGGCACAATGAGTGATGGCAATCCACGACCAAGATCCAGGGGTTCCATGTGCGGGGCTCTCTGCTCTGAGGGACACTCACCCACCTGGTCACACACTCAGACCAACCCCAGGAGACCCCAAATCCAGCCCTACACCCCGGGAACTGCAATTCCTCATTCCACACTCAATGCAAGTGGGAATATTTGTGCAGAAGCCTCCACCCAGCTACAAGATGAGTTAAAAACCAAGTGGGGGATGCTTATTAACAAGCCAGGAGATAAGGAAATCTCTCCAAACATCATCTCCCATGAGCTGTCCTGAACATCCCCAGCATTCTCCTTCCAGGATGGTGCAGGAAGCCCAACAGCTTCATCCCCTCTGCTGCAGAGCTGGAGTGTTGGGCAGACCAATTCCCTTTTACAGCACAAAGCAGCCTCTGGGATCACCCATTCTAAAAAGCTTTCTAAACAACAGGAGTCCCTTACAATAGTCCAAGAGCTGCTGCTTTAATTTCCATCCTTTCAATACTCACTGAACACTTTGGAACTCACCTCTTCAATTTTTTTGGTTTTTGCCACTTCACAGATTTGACTGATTGCTCGTATCCTGTTACTCAATCCACACTCTATGCTCAGTTCCTGGAAAGAAATGGAGAAATAGGCTAACAGTTTATCTTACCAGAAACACTTTTCCATTTCTCCAAGGGGAGAAGGAATTCTGGTCTCCTTCTCCTTTTTTTTTGCATTTTCCTCCTCATGTGCCAACGATTCTGCTTAAAGACTTGTGGTACCAATTACTGGAATCAATTATTTTATTTTTCATTTCCACAGCACTGTAAGGTTTCCATAAAACAGAAACAGTTCCCAGCTTGTGGAAACTGCCACCACAGAAACTTCATCAAGCTCAGACCATAAAAAATTGAGGGGTCAGGGAAATAGCCTGTAACCCAACACAACAAATATCTCCAAAGCACTCAAAGAGGGAATAACTCAAATGCTGGAGCTGCAAAGTAGGTGAGTTCTACATCCAGCTCACTAGAGAATCAGGAGAGGGAATCATGGAGAGGAACTGAGTGCCAAAAAAACAGGAAAGGAGCAGGACCCCCTCAGCTGAGGTACCCCAGGCACTATCCCCACCTTCACGCCACTCAGTTCTCACACCTTGAGTATTTCTGCAGTGATGATGAACTCTGTCTGCTTGCCCTCCGAAGACTTGGAGCTTCCCCGGGATGTTCCCAGCCCCAGGAGGTTCCTGAACTTCTCCTTCAGCCCGGAATCCTTGCTCTGAGGCTTTGCCATGGCTGCCCAGCGCTGAGGCCCTGCAAACACAGAACAGGGCTCTGCTAAGGGAGGCCCAAGGGGGATATTTCAGCAGGGAAACAGCATCACACCAGGCTTCTTCAAAGAGCTTGGGTGCCTTGAGCCTTTTCAAACATGGGAGAAGCCCAACACTGAGGAAACACAAGGAGCTTGTGCTGCTCCTGCCTTCAGCACCTGCATCCCCCATGGAACAGGGACCTTTGGGACACCCTCTGCTGGGAGCTCTGAACACCCAGCCCAGCACACAGGGTGACTGCTGCAGCATGTCCATGTGCACACACTTTTTGGAGGGTGTGGGTTGGACACTTGTTCCCAAAGCAAAGGACAAGCACACCGTGCTGGGCTGTCAATGTGGAAGCGAGGAAGGACCCACAAATCTGAGTGCTGGAACATCCAAGTCCTGCCAAGGCAAGGGAAAGATGGGCAAGAACAGGGATGGCATTACAACATCAACCTCCAGAAACTGCCTCCCCCTGCTTGACCCACTGTCCCTTGGGGACCCTGGCCCTGGGCACAGCACCCTGTACAACCCCAGAGCCCCAGGAACATCCCATGGCCTTCCCACAGCCTGGCACAGCAATCCCTGCTGCTCCTGGGGATGCACCACACAGCGTGTCCCTGCATCCCGGGGCACATGGCATGGACCAGCCCAGTGTGGCCAGGGGACATGGCAAGGACCCCATCCCAGTGTCACCAGGGGACACACCATAGACCCCAGCCCACCATCCCCGGGGACACATGCAGCCCCCAGCCCTCTGTCCCCAGGGACACTTGGAGTACACCTCCCTGGGGACCCCCACAACCCTAACCCGCCCCGGGTGATGGCACATTGTCCCCCACGACCCCTGAACAAGCCCGAACGTGCCACATCCCACCCGAAATCCAAACACGCCACAACCCACCCCAAGCCAGGATATACCATAAGCGCTTAGGGACACACAACGGGGGACACATCCCAGACCCCGAACACAATGGGAGTCACACCCCAGACCCCAACAAACACAACGAGGGTCACACTCCACACCCCGAACACAACGAGGGTCACACTCCACACCCCGAACAGACCGAGGGTCACATGCCGGACCCCAAACACAAAGGGGTCACACCCAGACCCCAACAAACACAACGGGGGTCACACTCCAGCCCCCGAACACACCGCGGGTCACATCCCATACCCAAACAAACACACCGCGGGTCACGGCCCGGCCCCCCGGACACACCGCGGGCTCACAGCGCGGCCCCAAAGCGCGGTCCCCTGCCGGGGCCGGCTCCCCCGGCACTCACCCCGAGCCCGGCCCGGCCCGGTCCCGCCGCCCCGGCCCGCTCCGCTCGGGGCCCGGTGCCCGGTGCCCGGTGCCGGCCCCGCCCCGCGCTCGCCCCGCCCGTTCCGGCAGCCCCGGTGCGCCCCGGGCCCGGTAGTTCGCGGGGCCGCCATGAGCGCGGCCCGGCCCGGCCTGCGGCGGCTGCGCTCGGCCCGGGGCGGCGCGGGTACGGGCAGGGGACGGGCAGGGGATGGGCAGGGGATGGGCAGGGGATGGGCAGGGGATGGGGTACGGGCAGGGGACGGGGTACGAGACAGGGTACGGGCAGGGGATGGGGTACGGGCAGGAGATGGGGTACGAGACAGGGTACGGGACAGGGGATGGGCAGGGGACGGGGTACGGGACAGGGGATGGGGTACGAGACAGGGGATGGGGTACGGGACAGGGGATGGGGTACGGGACAGGGGACGGGCAGGGGACGGGGTACGAGACAGGGGATGGGGTACGGGATAGGGGATGGGGTACGGGATAGGGGATGGGGTACGGCACAGGGTACGGGCAGGGGATGGCGTAGGAGCCTGGGAATGGGGTACGGGCAGGGGATGGGGTGCAAGACAGGGTACAGGACAGGGCAACTGGGGGTACGGGACAGGAGATCGGGGTACAGGACTGGGAATGGGGTATGGGAGAGGGGATGGGGTACGGACAGGGGATGGGGGTATGGATAGGGTTTGAGTGTACAGGCAGGGATTGGGGTATGGGATTGGGAATGGGGTACCGGAGAGGGGATGGGGTACGGGACTCAGAATGGGGTATGGATAAGGGATGGGGTACGGATAAGGGATGGGGTGCGGGACAGGGGATGGGGTGCGGAGCAGTGTATGGGATGTACGGACAGAGGATCAGGGTGTGGGCAGGGGATGGGGTACTGATAGGGGATGGGGGTCTGGGTCAGAGGATGAGGATACAGGATGAGATGGAGAGTATGAAGGAGGGATCACGGCTTCCTGGGGTACAGGAGGAGGGGATCGGGGACACGGGGTGTATGGGAGAGGGGGAATCGCTGGTACGAGAAGGGGGGATCGGGGTGTGCTGGGCACGGGGAGCGGCTGGGGCTGCACCAGGCCCAGGCATGGCTGGGACAGGGGCTGGGTGTCCTTGTCACGTCCCCCTTGGAGTGAGGGATGTAGTTGTCTTGGGCTGGGGATGCACCTCCAGCAGCCTCACCTGTGTTTGGGACACTGTCCCCATGGTGTGACATGTGACCCCACTGCTGTCACCTGTTGCCATTTGTCTCACAGGTCCTTCCATCCTCCCTCACCCTGTGCTGGCTCTGCTTGGGGCCGGGGGATGCTCAGTGTTTGGGTTGGGACTCAGGGCAGGGACTCGCCCTGCTCAGGGTCCCCTTGGTGGATGGTGGCACATGGGGCTGTCACCGAGCTCTGTGCAGGCAGCTCTCCTGAACCTGGAATCTCTGCCATCCACGCAGGGAGCCAGCTCCAGGGCACGCCCGCGGTGCCGAGGCAGAGCAGGAGGAGGAAGAGCGTGGCCATTGCCTATGAGGCAGGGCAGGGCGAGGGGGCCGAGGCGCGCTGGGAGCCGCCGCGCTGGCGGGAGCAGCTGCAGCGCATCCGCCAGATGAGGAGCGGCAGGGATGCTCCCGTGGATGAGATGGGAGTGCACAGGTGCTACGACACCAGCGCGCCTCCAGAGGTAACCCAGGCATTCCATGGGGGCAGCATTCCCACAGGGAACAGCATCCACGGGTGACAGCATTCCCACAGGGAGCAGCATCCACAGGGAACAGCATCCATGGGTGACAGCATTCCCACAGGGAGCAGCATTCCCACAGGGAAAAGCATCCACAGGTGACAGCATTCTCACAGGGAAAAGCATTCACAGGTGACAGCATTCCCACAGGGAGCAGCATCCACGGGTGACAGCATCCATGGGTGACCGCTCTGGCAGGCACACGAGAACACAGCCTCCCTCGTCCTCCTGCTGCCCCTGGATCTGTCCCACTTGGGATGTTTCCAGGACAGAAACTGGATCAGGATCAGGGCTGGGATTGGTCCCAGAGGATGTGATGAATGTGAGGGGCAGTGCTGCTTTGTGGAGCAGGCTGGCAGGGCATGAAGCCATGTTCTTATTTTCCTTAAAAATCTCTGTAGGAGTCCAGGGAAGGTATCCAGCAAGGTGGCTGTGGAATGCAGAGGAATGTGTGGGGCAGGCTTGGAGGGGCAGTGGGAGGCACTGGAGCGGGGATGTGGGGATCACAGAGTCCCAGAATTGATAGGGTTGGAAATGACTGGAGACTGACCAATCCAGCCCCATGGGCTTGGAGCAGCAGGAGCCTCTGGAGTGGGAATCATCCAGAGGAGCAGTGGGACGTGCTGGGCTCTGAGGGAGGGCTCTGGAGGACACAGCTGGACAGCCCTGGCACAGGGAGTGCTGTCCTTGCTGCTCCCTGGGGAGAAGGACGAGCTGTGACCCCGCACCAGGCAGCATCACACGCTCTCAGCCGCGTGGGCTGGCAGCTCTGGGACCACATGGAAATAGCTTCTCTTCCCTGGGGAAGCTGCCTTGCTGCTTCCAAGAAAAAGTGGATGTTGTAACCCTCAGCTCCTCACACCATTTCTCTGTACCCTGACATTATCCTGTTTCCACGCATGCAGGGATTTTTTCCTGGTGCACCTGGTTTTGCAAACTTTGCAGGAGAGCTGGAGCAGGAATTGTGTCCCACGTTGTCCAGGGTCATTGTGGGTTAGTTGCATCATCCTCCTCACTCTGGTGGGATGGAATCACATCTGGGAAGAAAGAATTGGGAAGTAGGAGGTGATGGCCTGGCTAAACCCTGCATGGCAACAGCAGAGGAGTTCCTGGGATTTGTCCTCCTCCTCCCAGTCTCTGTCATCCCAGTTGTTCAGATTTGGTTCCCTGAGGAGCTCACTGGAGCCAGACACCAGTTCCTACTGCAGCCTGGTGGGAAAGGGTTGGGATTTTCAAAAGCTGCTTAGAGCAGACATTGCATGAAAAATCATTGGCTGTTTGTGCCCGTGCATCCTGTGGCTCTCCTGGGAATGCCATCCTCAGGGAAAGCTATGTCCAGCCCTTTGTGGCTCAGCACTGTCTTAGGAGTATTCCAGCAGGCAGAGCTGCTCCCTGCCCTCTCACAGGTACTGACCGCTGAGCTTGAAGGGGTTTCTTTTCTCCCTTTGTTGTGTGGTGGAATTAGAAGGTTATGGATTATTCCTGTTGGTTATGGATTATTCCTGTTGCAGCCTACCAGTCTCTGGGAGGCAGATTGGGCTGAAGGGTGGGAGCACACCCTGCCCTGAGGGTGGTGCAGAGCTGCTGGATCCCCCCAGGGTGTGTCAGTGTCCCCTGTGTGCCCTGTGTGCCCAGGTGAGGCGGTACCAGGTGCTGCTGGCCCTGATGCTGTCCAGCCAGACCAAGGACCAGGTGACGAGTGCTGCCATGGATCCCCCAGGGCATCTCAGTGTCCCCTGTGTCCCCTGTGTGCCCAGGTGAGGCGGTACCAGGTGCTGCTGGCCCTGATGCTGTCCAGCCAGACCAAGGACCAGGTGACGAGCGCTGCCATGCTGCGCCTGCGCCGGCGCGGCCTCACCGTGGACAGCGTGCTGCAGATGGACGAGGAGAGCCTGGGCCACATCATCTACCCCGTGGGCTTCTGGAGGGTCAGTGCTGTTCTGATCTTTTAGGGTTTTCTAAGCTTTTTGATGGTTACATTCGTGTAACGAACTTTCTTACACATTTCATGTAAATAACGTATTGTTTTCTATTTTTTTTATGGAAGAAATTTGGTGGATTGTTGATTTGTCTAGTGTCATTGGAGAGGTGGCACTTTCACCCTCCAATCCACTATCACTTTTAGAAGTCTATAAATGTTAAGAGTCAAAAATTAAGTCTCTTTTTGCCTTGAAAAGAGCAGTGTGTCCACACTGTATTATTTCATGTCCTGTAGTGACAGGTGAGTGCAGGATTGCCACACAGACACAGAGCCCCCGTGCCCTCCTCTCTCCCCTGGAATCAGGCTAGAAGCTGGGTTTGACACCAGTTTTGGCACTTGGTGTTGCCAGCAGGATGGGATTGTTGGCTGCAGGGCCTGTGCAGGAGGAGGCTGGAGCTCCCAGCTCTCAGCATTTTCATTTCATGTAGAAGCCGAGGCTCTGTCTCCTGCACAGCTCCCGTGTGTGGCCTCACCTGTAACACACACTCAGGAATGGTTGCTTTCCTGGGCTGTGGGTCTGTTTTCCCTGTGTTGCAGGGCAGCTTGGACTGTGTGCCTCTCCCCTTGGTTTTGCAGAACAAGGTGAAGTACATCAAGCAGACCACGGCCATCCTGAAGCAGAAATACGGAGGGGACATCCCGAGCACTGTGGAGGAGCTGGTGCAGCTGCCAGGAGTTGGGCCCAAAATGGCCCATCTGGCCATGCACATTGCCTGGGACAGCGTGGCTGGGATAGGTAACCTGTGCCTCTCCCAGCCCTCTCCTAAATCCCAGCCCATCCCCAGGCAGAGGGGCAGCACTGCAGCCCCAGCAGCCTGCTAACACCCCTTGGATCAGTACCTGCCTAAGGGAGTGATGTGACCCTCAGCACTCACCCAGGGAGCTGCAGGATGTGAGCAGCTGCTGTTCCTCCCCACATCTGATAACAGACATCCCCAGGGGAAGTCACAGCCCTGGGGAGCTGGTGCCAGATGGGGCTGGACCATCACCTGCAGGTCCTGCCCTGGGGCCCCAGGGGACAGAGGAGTGTTCCAGAAGGATGGGAGAGCCCTGGGAAAGGCAGGAGGAGCGGGTGGGTGGGAGCTGGAGCTGCAGCCCCATCAGCTGGACAGGCTGTGGCCCCTGCCCTGCATCCAGCAGCCCCTGGGCTCTGTCCTTCTCCTGCTGTGGGGGAGGGAAGTCCAGAGGCAGCCAAAGCAGCCAAGTGCTTTCCAAATAATTGTGTGCTCGGGTTTGATTTGGGAGGCAAGGCTCAGTCTTCCTGTTTACAGCAATTTCCTGGGTTTTGCCCAATTAGCCCCAGAGACAGGTTTATCACCGCTGATCTAACAATAATACACTTTGCATGCAGAGCTTTTGAGCTCAAAGCACATTATAAACACTGCTTTAAGCCTCCCAAGCCCTCTCTGCTGGTGGGTATTATGAAATGTGTTTTCCATGCGGGCAGAGGAAGGGGCAGAGAGCACAGTTTGCGTAACTCAGCTGAAACTCTGGGAGGATGGGAACGTGCAGAGGGAGCAGGGGCCAGGCCTGTGCCTGCTCCATGGGGCTGGGGAGCCTTGGGAGAGGCTGTGTGAGCCTGGGGAGGGACAGACAGACACCCACCCCAAATGCTTTTGGCTGCAGGCCTGGGAAGAAAATGTTTGTTCTTGGAGTGAGCCCCCCCTGCCCTGTGCTCTGTCCCAGCTGGGTGCTCTGCTGCCCCAGGGGGCTGTGACACACACCTGGGGCTCTGCTCTGTCCTTGTGTCCCGGGGGCTGTGACACACACCTGGGCTCTGCTCTCTCCTTGTGTCCCGGGGGCTGGGACAGACACCTGGGCTCTGCTCTGTCCTTGTGTCCTGGGGGCTGTGACAGACACCTGGGGCTCTGCTCTGTCCCCTTTTCCTGGGGGCTGTGACAGACACCTGGGCTCTGCTCTGTCCTTGTGTCCTGGGGGCTGTGACACACACCTGGGGCTCTGCCCTGTCTCTCTCTGTGCCTGCCCCAGCTGAACTCTGGCTCTCCCTCCCCAGCTGTGGACACCCACGTGCACAGGATCTCCAACAGGCTCCAGTGGGTGAAGAAGGAGACCAAGAGCCCCGAGCAGACTCGGGTGGCACTGGAGCAGTGGCTGCCCAGGTGAGGCCCTGTGTCTGCACACAGCCCTGCTTGGGGCTGCATTTTGGCTCCTTCCTCCTTTCAGGCTCGCAGTGTTTCCCCTCTGCCCAAGCCACAGCAGCAATCTCTCACCTGTGTGCTGGCTCTGTTGTTATCAGATGGATCAGGCACCACCAGTGCAGCCCTTGATCCCTCATTTTTGCCTTGCCAGGTTTACCATGACCCAGGCCAGGTGCTGTTCCTTGCTGAGCCCAGTGGCCAGAGCAGCAGGGCTGGATGCTGGCCTCACTGGTGGTTGTTGTTCAGTGTCAAACACAGCCGGCGCAGAGGGGCAGCCCCACACCTGGCACTGCTCCCCCCAGCCCAGCAGGACCAGCAAGGGTTGGGAGGGCTGTTCCAGCAGGGATCTGGCAGGGTTGGGACTCACCTTCAGAAGGGACAGGCAGAAGGGAAAAAGGATCCCATTAGCACCACAGGCTGTTCTCACCCCTTCCAAGCTGCATGGCAATGGTGCTGTTTGTCCCCCCACTGCAGGGACCTCTGGAAGGAGATCAACTGGCTCCTGGTGGGCTTTGGGCAGCAGACCTGCCTGCCTGTGAGCCCTCGCTGCAGCCAGTGCCTCAACCAGGACATCTGCCCTGCTGCCAAGAGACCCTGAGGGACCATCCAGCCTTGGCAGAGCCACAGAGCTGCTCGGGCCTGGCACAGGGCTGGCGGTGTGGCTGCAGGGACAGGAGCCTGCTCAGCAGCTCCAGAACAGCCACTGGCCACGGCTCAGCTCTGCAGAGGGAAAAGGGGCTTGGAGAGGCAGCAACCCTGCTGGGACAGAGCTGCACGCTCCAGCCTGGCTGAATGGCTGAGCACAGCCCAGCTGTGCCACTCTGAGTCACTGCAGGGAAAAGCTTTGTCCTCGGGGAGCTGCTGCTGCTGCTTGTAAATATTGTTTAATAAAGGTGGTGAGGGCTTTTTGCACCCACGAGTTTGCTGGCATTTGTGTGGCACTGGCCGAGGGGAGGAGAACGTGGGTGACCTGAGCAGGGCTGAGCCATGGCAACCCTGCCAGGCTGAGAACAGGGAGCAGAACCTACCACAGGACAGGAGCTGGGCCAGGGGACACACAGGGTGCACAGCAGCAGGAATTCCTTCATGGGAAAGGCTGTTAAACACTGGAAGGGGCTGCACAGGAGGGTGGTGGTGGAGCTCCCATCCCTGGAGGTGTCCAGAGCTGGATGTGCACTCAGAGCTCTGGGGATGGGGACAAGGTGGGGATGGGGACAAGGCGGGGATGGGGACAAGGGTAGGGGATGGGGACAAGGCAGGGAATGGGGACAAGGCAGGGAATGGGGACAAGGTAGGGATGAGGACAAGGCAGGGATGGGGACAAGGTAGGGATGGGGACAAGGTGGGGATGGGGACAAGGTGGGGATGGGGACAAGGTGGGGATGGGGACAAGGGCAGGGGATGGGGACAAGGCAGGGAATGGGGCACAGGTTGGACTTGACGATCCTGGAGATCTCTTCCAGCCTTGGTGATCCCGAGGTGCAGCTGGAGCCTTCCCAAGCCAGGAGCAGAGGAATCCCTGCTGGATGAGCAATCCCTGGGTTCTGGGTGATGCACAGCACCAGCAGTGCCACTCTGTGTGTGCCACGAGGGTCACACGGCCACGGGAGCCAGGCTGTGTCCCCAGGAGCTGGCAGGGACAGCACCACCCCAGCGTTTTGTTCTTCAAAGAAAGGGCAGTGCTGACTTCATTGTGGAGCTTCAAAGGGTAATTCCAGCTCCTCTCCGAAGAGGAAGCAAAGTTTACAATGTGCTGGAGGGCTGCAGTTCCGCCCGGGGCTCCCTGAGCAGCTGAGGAAGGAGCAGATAAGTGCTGGGTACATGGCAAACCAAGTTTATTACTGACATTACAGTGTACATATGGGTTTGCAATGCTGCTGCCAGCCTTAGACTTTATTGATTTTTCTTTTCCAAGTTAAATGTACAGGAACTGAATAATTACTACTGAGCTACAACAAGATGTCAGGAATGCAGTAATGCTTCAACCAGGAGCAGTTTCCTTGCACTGACAGATTAAGATTTGCAATCTTACCAACACGGATTTGCACGCCTGATTTCTTTTGATCTACATTCAACACTACACAAGGTTTTTTTTTTTTTTTCCTTTCTCCCCTCAAGTCCAGCAGTCTGGGCTGAGGAATGGGGCGTTGACACCAGGTCTGTGCTCTCTGATGGGCACCAGGGTGTCCTGGGGCTGCTCTGCCCTGCACAGCCCGGGCACTGCCGGGGTTTGGCAATGTGGGCACAGCACGGGAAAGAGGGGCTCCTTCCAAACATCACCCAGACAGAGAAAACAGTATTTTGGGGGGTCAAAAAGAGAGCAGGTAGCTTGAAGTGGGATGGGGAAGAGGTGTCTGGCTAATGGCAGAGCCCCAAGGGGAGGCAGCCTCTCCACATCCCCATCACCCCCATGTCCCGTCTCGTCACCCACAGCCAAACCTGCACCAGCTCCTCTCCAAAGCCATTATTTCCAACCTGTTCAGCCCATCGACAATCCTCAAAGATCACTTTCATAAAGAGAACTCATCTCCTTCACCCCTGAGGCTTTCCACGCTCTCCTGCCAGCAGCACAAGGCCAGGGGCACCAGCTGCTGCCCAGGGCAGCCCAACAGCCTGTGCTGAGCCCCAGCCCCTGCTGAGGACAGCAGAGCATGGCATAAGGCACCTTGAGCTCCACAATTCGGGGATTCCTTGGGAAATCCGTGCAGAGCCACTCCCACACCCACAGCACGCTGCCCAGCCAGGGGCTCCATCCCAGAGGGGCTGAGGGAGGCAGGGCACAGCTCTGTGCTCAGCCCTCAGCCACTGATCACTGATCCCAGCTGGGAACAGGGGCTCCGTGCCCCCAGTCCCTCCCCAGAGCAGGGCTGGGGTCCTGCAGGGGCAGGGGAGCAGTGGGGCAGCCCCAGCCCTGGAACCCAGCCCTGCTCCCTCAGCTCAGCTGGGCCACCCTCACCCACACACCCAGAGGGAACAATAAAGAGGTTAAAGGACTCATCTGTGGTGCTTTAGATACACTCTGAATGGCCAGAGTGGGTTTGGAGGGGGCCAGGGGTGCTGCCCACGCCATCACAGCAGAGCCTGCTCCACCTGCAGCCCCAGGGACACCCCGGGCTCTGGAGGGAGTCCTTTGGAGGATTCCTTTGGAGGGTTCCTTTGGAGGATTCCTTTGGAGGATTCCTTTGGAGGGTGTCCTTCCCACGGTGACACTGCCAGGCTGGGGACACCAACCCAGCTGCATCTCTGGGCTCCCTCCTGGCAGCAGATGTGGGCTCAGCCCCAATGCCAGGCCTGTCCAGAGGGGTTTGCAGCATCTCGTGGTTCTCATCTCGGTGCTCCGTGGGGCAGGGCTGGCCCTGCTGCTCCTCCTTCTCCTGCCACATCCACGGCTGCAGCTGGGGAGAGCTGTGTTCTCAGGGTTTGGGGTTTGCTTTTAAACCCTCTCCCCTCTGCAGAGCTGCTTGGTTCGATGAAAATGGGCTTTTAATGGGCTTTTACTGCCTGGGCAGGAGCTGCTGCTGAGGGGGAGGCTCCTAAACTAACTGGAAACACATGGACTTCATTAAAAAACAGCAAAAAAAAAAAAAAAAAACAACAAAACAAATATTTTTGCTTCGACAGCAAAGCCAACGAGCACTTTCCAGCCACAGTCCATTTTCCCATGGTGGGAGCAGCTGATGCTGGGGAGGGGGTTCCTGGCACCCCCACCAGGAGCCATGAGATGCTTCCACAGGGGCACTGAGCATCCCACGGGGCTCAGCCTGGGACACCCACAAAGCCAAAACACCCCACGTAAAAAGTAAAAAAAGAAGTAACAGAAGCCTAAATGCTGCAGGTAAGAAAGAAGAGTTAAAATTCTTCCAGTCCTTTCTCATAGAACAGGGACGGCAGGCAGCCGGAGCCAGGCTCAGAGCAAGCAAGAAAAGGAGCTTTGGTCACATTTTTCTTATGAGAATCGCTGGTGAGTAACAATAATAATAATAACAACAACAATAATAATAATAAAAAATAAAAATAAAAAGGGCTTTAAAATACGCCTTGTAAAAGCAACCAGTGAAGAGCAGAGCACAAAGCATCTCACGTGGACACCGAAGGACAGGCGTAGGCACCTCAGAAAGGTCCGAGCTGGGCGGGAGGGAGGGCTCAGAAATTGCTGAAAATCTCCCGTTTCTTGTTCCAGTCCATCTGCGGCGCTCGCTTCTTCACCCGCTTGGCCCTCACCTTCTCCTTGGCCTCGGCCGCCGTGGGGCTCAGGCTCAGCCCACTCTCCTCAAACGGGTCCTTCTTGTCCGTGTCACCGTCCTGCAAGGGACACAGCTGCCAGCACGGCCTGGCACTGCAGTGCCCAGGGCTCCTCAGGGCACCAGAGAGGCTGGGAACCCCCAGGATCACCAGCTGTGCCCCATGCCATGGCACTGCTGTGCCCAGAGCCCCTCGGGGCACCACTGAGGCTGGGAACCCCCAGGATCACCAGCTGTGCCCCATGCCATGGCACTGCAATGCCCAGGGCCCCTCAGGGCACCACTGAGGCTGGGAACCCCCAGGATCACCAGCTGTGCCCCATGCCATGGCACTGCTGTGCCCAGGGCCCCTCAGGGCACCACTGAGGCTGGGAACCCCCAGGATCACCAGCTGTGCCCCATGCCATGGCACTGCAGTGCCCAGGGCCCCTCGGGGCACCACTGAGGCTGGGAACCCCCAGGATCACCCCATGGCACAGCACTGCAGTGCCCACAGCCCCTCGGGGCATCACCAAGGCTGCAAACCCCCCAGCTGTGCCCCACACCTGCAGCCCCACATTTCTCCTCACAGACAGAAGCAAGGCACACCTTCCCAAGAATATTTCTGGGGTTCACTTTCTCTGAATAACAGAGGCAGCCTTGCTGGGCTGAACCAACCAAACCGAGGCCAGGAAAGCCCCAGGGACAGCCAGGACAGCCCTGAAGAGCCCTGGGGTGTCCCCATGGCAGGAGGGCACCAGCACAGCCCATTTTCCACCCTCTCCACCCCAGGGACCCTGACTGGGACTGCAGTGACCCTGCAGCAGCCCGAGGTGTCGCAGACATCTTTTATGGAAAATCCTTTCCTTAGGATTTCTCCTCCTGAGCAGCTGAGAGGCCTCAGGAACAAAATGCAAACATTGATTATCTGCTGCTGTGGGATGCAACAGGTGCATCTGGGATTGGTCTCATGGGGTTGTTTGTAATTATGGCCAATCACAGTCAGCTGGCTTGGGCAGAGAACCGAGCCACAAGCCCGTGTTATCATTCCTTCCTTTTCTATTCTTAGCTTAGCCAGCCTTCCGATGAAATCTTCTATTCTTTTAGTATAGCTTTGATGTAATATATATCACAAAATAATAAATCAGCCTTCTGAAACACGGAGTCAGAGCCTCGTCTCTTCCCCAGTCCTCAGACCCCTGTGAGCACGGTCACAGCCAGGGTGGCTCAGGGGACACTCACAGGCTCCCCAGAGGACAGGACACAGCCTGGGTCTCCCGGGACACACCACTGCAGCAGGCCATGCATTATTCACAGGGACAGGGGCAGATTGCAGGCGCCTGGCACAGCTGCTGCCCGGGAGGCTCCGGGTGCTCAGAGGCCACCTGAGCACCTGGGGCTGGCACATTGCTGCTGGGCACCTGGAGGGACACCCTGCTCTGTTCATAGCAGAACATTGTGCTGAAGACAAATTTCTGAGCACTCTGCAAATCCTCACTTCTTATTTTAACAGGAAAAAAACCTGCTGAATTATTAACTCCTGAGAATGCCAATCTATGCCTTGTGTTGACTTTTGGTTGCCACTTCACCTTGCCCAACAAGTTTTGCCCCTTTCCAGTGCTGAGCCACACCACAGAAACCCCTTCAGCCCAGCCTGGCAGCAAAAACAACTCCTCCCTTCATTTAAACACTGTGATAAATTCTCTGTGCTCCAAACTAAAAAAAAAAATCATAAATTAAAAATATTAAATAAAGCAAATTCTGCCTTTTGTCCTGCTAGCAGCTCTTGGGCCTCACAGCTGTGTTCCTTATGGGTTCCCAGCTTTGCTGTGGCTCATCAGTGTAATTAGCTGAGACCCCAAACCCTGCAGACATCCCTTCACCTCCCAAACTATCCAAGCAGGAATCAGTGCCCAAGGAGCTGCCAGGGAGCCCCCCAGTGCAAGGGATGAGAGGAAAGCCTGGGTGGGTACAATGAACCCAAATCTGGGAGAGAAACTGGAACCTCATCCCTGCACAGCCCAGTGGGGCAGGACGGAGGGGACACGAGGTGTGCAGGGGACAGGAGGTGTTGGTTTGGGGCTCTCACCTCGGATTCCTTCCCAGGGCTCTGCAGGTCGCTGTGAGATGACGATGTGGATCCCCCGTTCAGCTGGAGGAAAGGAAAATGTCAGTGTGGTGTGAGCCAGGCAGAGCTGGACACAATAAACCCCCAGGGAGGGGAGGGGATGGAGCTGCTGAGGGGTCCCTGCACACAGGGGAGCCCCTGGAACCCCACAGAAGCCCCCAGCCCCAGCAGAACTGGGACACTGCACCTCCTCCTCTCCCCCTGGGACTAAATGGGGCTGGGACTGGCCCGGTTCAACCCCCGAATTAAAGCTGCAGCGGGCAGTAATTAAAAGCAGGCAGCAATTAAAAGCAGGCAGCAATTAAAAGCAGGCAGCAGTAAGGCTGAGCTAAACGAGCCCTGGGGACCTGAGCATCAGCAGGGACAGCCCCTGACCCCTCCTGTCCTCTCTGGGGCAGGTGAGGACTCACCTGGGTCTGTGCAGATCCGTTTGTCATGGGCTGGGGTGGCACACCTGGGCACAGCAAACACACACAGAGCACACAGTGAGCCCCCTGAGCAGCACCTGGCACCCACCCACCCCTTCCTGCCCTGCCCACCCTGTCCCTCCACTCTGGGCTGTTCCCCAGCCCACACAGAAGAAGCCTTTCCCCTCTCCCCGTGCCCTTCTACAACCACATCCCCTGAATTCACTCCACCTCACCCTTTTGATCAGAGGAAAACACCTGCCAGGAGGAGGAACAAGTAACCTCCTTACAGAGCCACCATCCTGCCCTTTTCTCTTTTTTTACTGTTAGTTTTTTTTTCATAAATTCTTTATTCAAAAATCTTAAAAGCCAGCTCAAAAAGCTTCATCAAAATCCCCATGATGGTGCTGCCACAGCAGTGTCTGCCACACAACCCCCTCTCCAGGCACTCTGGAATTTAATTTTTTTTTTTTTTTTTTTGCTCACTTCCAATGATTTACTCTAACAATAGCCCACACAATGGCAATTTCATGCATTTAAGCTGCCAGTCACCACGATCAAGTCACTGCCCCAGGCATTACCGTGTCTCTGTCCCAGACTAACAGATGTGTTAATTGGGACAGGATTAATAACTGAATCATGTCAAGCATGGATGCTTTCCCTAGGGACTGACTGGGGGCTGCATCGCTGCAGACTGCAGGAATTTCTGGGGCAAAGCAGAAAAATAAACCTAAATTGTGATTTTTGAGAGCGTGCTGGTGCAAAAACCTCTGTGTGGCTTTGGGATCCTTAAATATTTTATTGCAGTGAATGCTGGACTCGTGTTTAGAGCAGGATAAGCTCTGAGCAATGAGCATCAGAAGAGTCAGCTCACACAGACGTTTATGTCTCTGGTATCATAAGTAGCTAAACTTTAAATTATTTAAATAAAAAGCTTCAGATGACAAGGAATAGAAAAGTGGGATTGGACTTCAAAACCAAATTAGCCACATCTAGAAATGCTTCATCTAAAAGCCTCTCATTTGGTTAAAGGCTGAGGTGCTCAGGGTGAGCTGCAGGGCTTGGGAAGTGTCAGTGTGAGGTCAAAGCAGCTCAGTTCAAGAGGATAATAATAATAATAATAATAATAATAATTATTATTATTATTATTATTACTATTATTATTATTTATATATTATATATCTTCTATTATTTTTATTTTTATTTTTATTATTATTATTTCCTCTCAGCCTGCAAACAGCAGAATTTCCCAGAGCCCTTTGTTACCTGGCAGGTGCCAAACTCTGCTCCCTGTGAATGCTGGAGCCCCCAGGCTCCCTGCCCTGTGCCCTGCTGGAACAAGGGCTCCTTTGTGGCAGTGCCAGCAGCCAGCCCTGCTCCTCCTGCAGCATCTGACACCCTGTGGCTCCCCAGCAGTGCCTGACCCATTTCTGGGGACAAATCTGCCCATTGAGCATCCCGGGGCTCAGATAAGGAGCAGCTGTGCTGGGAAACAGAGCTGGGCATTGAGCAGGGCACGGCCAGGCTGGGCAGGGGATGAGCAGCTTTCCCTGCCAGGTTTCTGCAGCCAGGAGAACAATTCCTGCCCCAGCCAGGAGAACCATTCCTGCCCCAGCCATGCCCTGCTCAGCCGGCGTGGAGCCCTTCCCTCTGCACAGGGATCTCCAGTGCCCATGGGCTCGTTCACTGCAGCAAAGAGCAACAGAATCACAGAATTGTGGAGTGACTGGGGTTGGAAGGGAGCTTAAAGCTCACCCAGGGACACCTTGCACTGGAACAGCCCTGCCCTGTCCAACCTGGCTTTGAAGGGTCCCCCCCAGCGATGATGATCAATCATCAACCCACCAAATTTCACGTTCTCATAGCTGATAAAAATCACGACACTGAAGATGTCCACACACCCAAGGACAAAGGGCTTAGTCCTACCCTCACTGTTAGTTTTTGCTGGGTACATCCACGCGAGTACCCGTGCTCCAGTACCCCAAAGCCCAGCACACCTCAGTGCCTCGGAGTTCCAGAGTTAATTATTCACCGTGTAAAAGCCACAGAGTGTTTTTTGGCAGGGGGAGGGTGTATGCTCAGAGTTTATAAATAGCTGGGTGGTTCTCAGGAAACCACTGAGGGATGAGGCAGGAGGGAAATGTGACTGTGCTGGGATCTGGGATCCCACCGTGAGTCACCCGGGAAGGAAGGGAAGGGAAGGTCTCACCTTTGCTGTGCTCCTCCGTGGGGGTCACCCCCAGCTTCTTGAAGTACTCGTCTGTCTCGGGGTCCACCACGAGCAGCCTGGCCTCGCTGTCCCTGGCCTTGATGTGGGACACCACCTCCGAGTGCCGCAGCCCCTCCACGTTTATCCCGTTCACCTGCGCAGGGACAGCATCACAGCCCAAACCCAGCCCACGGGCTGCTCCTGCCTCCAGAACCCTCCTTCCCTGAGGATTCCTCTCTTTACTCCTGCTGGCATTGTGGCATTTTCCTTTCTCTCTTCCCGTGGGGATGACAGGAAGGCTACAGGCTTTTCCCTTCTCCCTCTCCTAACCCCCCCAGAGCATCCTCTGTGTTACCTCACACCTCTGGCTGCATCCCAAACACATCCATGGGCAACCACACACCCCAGGCTGCCCCCAAAACCCTCTGCCTGCCCTCTCTGGTGCTGCCAAGCCCAGCCTTTCCCTTGGATGTGCCCCAAATCTCCCCGTGGGCACAGGGGGCTGGCTGGGGGCACCCCCGTGTCCTGGGGCATCACTGTGCCACCCTCCATCGCTCTGGAGGGAAAACCTGAGATTTCTGTGCCCCTGATGGGCAGAGATTCATCCCTCCCTCCCTGCCCTGCCCTGCGTGAGAGCCAGGACCTCCAGGGAACCCGATCCCGATTGTTCCTGCAGGAGGGGACAATGGTGACTCAGGACATTGTTCGGTGAATGAATCACCCTTTGTCCCACCGGGAAGGGCCCGACAGCCTCGGCATGACCCAGAGCTGCTCCTCCTCCAAAGGGACGAGCAGAGCCTGGGCTCCACACTTGGGGTCCTCTGCAGGGAACCAGGCTCCCCTGCTCCCCAGGGCACAGCTGCAAGGCTGGGGTGAGAATAAACCCCTTCCAACCCCTTCATGCCAGGCTCTGCCAGCCTCAGCTGCCAGCTCACAGCCCTGCTCCATCCCTGTCCTGCCACTCCAGCTCACCCCAATCCATGCCAGGGCTGCTCTCCCCCACCCTAGCACAGAGCTGGGGGCATCAAATATTTATCCCAGCCCCAAAGAGCAGGTAGGGAGGGGATCGGGTTTCTGAGCTCACCCCGAGCTGCTTTGTGTGTGCCAGGCCCCGGGCCAAGCCCATTAATAAATAACGGGACCCCAGGATGTGACACCAGCCCGGAGTGCCACCCGTGCCCGGCCCGGCCCCACGCTGTCCCAGCATTAAACTTTCAGCTGCTGGGGACAGGCACAGCTCCCACTGCCTGGGCAGTAACTCCTCACGGGGCTGGAGAGCAGGAGAGAGCTCTGCCCGCAGGGTTATCCCAGCTCACACTCCTGCAGGGGTGCCAATCCCATTCCTGCTCTGAAGGCCACAGGGAGGTCCCTGGGGGTGGTTTTGGGGTTCAGCCCAAGCAGGGAATATCCATGTGCTCCCACAGGGAAAGGGGGGATGGCTGCTGTGCCTGCCCCTCTGCCCACACAGGCAGCTCTGGATGGGGGCACCTCCTTCTCCAGGAACAACACAGCACACAAGCCAAAGAGAGGGCAATTCCCAGCCCTGTCTTGGCAAGAAGTGCTGTCCAGCACGTGATAACCAGCGAGATGCTTCCAAGAACACTTTTCCCCCATCTTCCATAATTTTGTGTCTTAAAATCTCTGCAAAGCCTCTTCCCCTATGTTTCCAAGCACTCCCTGGCAGGGCATCAGCTCAGCTGGCAGCACCAGCCTGGCCCTGTGCCCACTGTCCCCTGCCCGACCCTCCCTGTGCCAGCCAGAGCCAGCACAGCACCTTGGGGACACAGCTGGGGGATGGCAGCACTCTGCAGTCTTGGAGGGCTTTCCCAGCCTAAGAACAACCCCAAATTTCTACTCTGCAATCCTCCCCAGAGCTCCCACTTGGAGGCGAGGAGCGAGCACAGAGCCATGCCATCCTTGGCACCCCAATCAGAGCAACACAGGGGGATCAGCTGGGGAAGGTGACGGGCTGGGGGCTGTCCCGGCTCGCCCAGGGTCCCACCCTGCTGCTGCCCCCTCGCTGTTACCTCCACCAGGCGGTCCTGGGGCCGCAGCCCTGCCCTGGCCGCGGGGGAATCGGGATCCACGGAGCGGATGAACTGCCCCGGCCGCGACTTCTCGCTGTGCAGGTTGAAGCCGTAGCCATTGGGGCCTTTCTTCAGGTGGCACAGGCGTGGGCACAGCTCCTTCTGCCCGTTCAGGTCCTGCTTCATGGAGGACAGGGTAGGGGAGACAGGGCACAGGGGTTAATGGATGGATTTGGGGTGGCTCCAGGCAGATGTGACCGCAAATAGAGCCCCGAGGAAGCGCCCTATCTGCCCCCCGTCCTCAGCCTGGGGACAGCTCAACAAATGGATTTCCTCTCATTGAGTCTATTTTCGAAACCCAATTGTCCAAAAGCACTCCAGAAAAACGAAAACAAAACAAAAAATGCATTTCCTTCTGCAGGAGTGGCTCAGATTCATCCACCCATAGGCTGGGACCCTCCCAGCAGCAGCCAAGCCCTAGCCCTGGGCAGGGAGGAACCAAGACCCAGCTGTGCTTCGGCCAGACCTGGGATTGACCTCAGTCAGGTATTTAAGGCAGGGCCACTCCCTTGGTCTCGGTGACACCAGCATCACCCGCTGGTGCCACCATCCCAGTCCCTCCTTGCTGGGAGGGGATGAACCCCAACATCCAAGAGCTCCCTGCAGCTGGGGAAGGCTGAGCTGGGCAGGATGAACAGCACAGGGGCACAGGAGGAGCTCAGCACTTCTCCCTATGCCATGGAAAATGCTTTATGGCTCCTCAGGGCAGTCAGGGAGAAACAACTCCTGTTTTTCTGCAGCTCTTCAGGACCCACAACATTCCCAGCAGCAGCTCCAGCTCCTGGCACCACATCCCTGCCAAAGGCACCTCAGAGATCCAGCGTGCTCATTTTCACCCAGGCTTTAAGGAAAACTTCCCCCCTGGATGAGTTTTAACCCTCCTCAGCAGGAGCAGCTCTGCTCCCTGCCTGCCCACGGAGAGGATTGGTCTGGGATCACATTCCCAGGGAAATCTCTCCCAGCCTTTCCCTCCAAATTAAAAATCCAGGCAGCAATTTCCTCCTCCTCCTTCCCTTGGCTGAAAGGCACCGTGAAACTCCAAACCTCCCAACTCCTTCACCCCCTCAAGGAGGGGTTTTACAGAGGAGAACAGAGTGGGGCCACACAGAGGGATCTACCAGGGATCCCTGTGCTGGGGATGGAATTTGCACAGAATTCCAGAAGGGGTGGAAAAGATCACCTTGTTCAGTCCCCTGCCATGGCAGGGACACCTCCCACCGTCCCAGGTCCCTGTCCAACCTGGCCTGGGACATTGCCAGGGTCCAGGGGCAGCCAGATGTGGGTCAGGGCTCCAGATGTGGACCAGCCCAAGCCCAGCACCCAGGGAGAATCAGGGATGCAAAATGAGCAGCCTGTGCACACAGGATGGCTCAGGAGGGAAGGAACCACTGAGAGTCATCCAAATCCAATCTCCTTGTTTGAGCAGAATTCCCCAGATCCCATCACTCAGGATTGTGTCCTTCCTCTGGCACAGGAGGGGCACCTTACCCACCAAAACTGCTCACCTTACCCACCAAATTCCTCAGAAACTGCTCTCACACGAGGGTCACCACCAGCAGTGCCCATCACAGGCACGGGGGCACACTCAAAACTGCTCCTGAATTTTACAGAGATTCCTTCACCAAATGAGTTCTTCACACAAAACCAGCTGGTGGTGTTGGCATCTCACCCCCAGATGGGCTCATAAAGGGGAATAAGGATTGTATCAGTGACAGCCCAGCCAGGATGGGGCTCCAAGGCCCTCCTGTGCCTGCTCACACCAGGGCAGCCCTGCAGCCCCATCCCCTCCCCGTGCACCCTGAACCCTGCTGCACTTTTCCCATGGCCCCAGAGCAGGCAGTTCACCCTATCTGCAAACATTTCCAGCCTGCCCGGAGCTCCTCAGGCTCTGAGGAAAACAGGAAATGATTCAACTGCAGTGACCTTAAAGGACACACGGGGCTCTGTGTGCGGGACGAGGGCAGCGCCTCTGGGGTCACCAAAGTGCAGCTGGCATCACCAAAACCCACCTGGCATCACCTATTCGGGTCCAAAAAGGACCTTTTAATGCCGTTTTCCTCCTGCTCCATCCCTGCAGGGCCAGAGCTCCGGCAGCAGTGTGAAAACACAGAGAAATCACTGAGAATCACCCCAAAATCTGGGCTGGAGGTGCTGTCCCAGCATGGGGATCCCTTGGGGACACCCTGGCAGGGTCAGTCCCTCCTCCTCCTCCTCCAGGGATCAGCAGTGAAATCAAATTACCCACTAAACCAACCCCAGAGGGAGGGAACAGCTCCCCTGCAGGATCCCCAGGCTGGGAGCTGCTGCTTTGTGCCACGTCCTGCGTGGGCTTGTGCTGCTCCCACTGCAAAACCTTCAATTTAAGGCCCTTAACTGGAACAAATCCAAGACGTTTATTTTTAAATACACACATATAAAAAAAAAAAAAAAATCCCAATTCAGCATCTGTTCTGGGCAGAAATCCTCAGGGAAAACTGCTTATCCTCCCGCAGAGATGATCCAGGGCTTTGCTGGGCTCTTAAACCTCCCAGCTAACGCAATCCTTGGCTGCTGGAGCAAACAGCTTTTGGAGCTGAGCTCTGCAAAGCCCCTCTCTGGGATTAGGGCTGAGCCCCTGCTCACACCCCCAGCTCTGGAACGGCCTCTCCTGCCAGCTCCTCTCTTTATTTTCCTTTTGCGTTCCTTTCCCTGGCTGTGTTCTGGGGAGGTATTTCCATATTTCCCCATTTCCCGGGGGATTTGGCCGCAGTGAAACCCGAGTTTTTCTGGAAGAGTAGTGTGGTTATCGTGGGGGCTTCACGGGATTCTGCCTGAGAGGGGCTCCGGGGGAGGCTGCGCCCCTCTCACAGCCAGTGCTGCAAAGGGTCCAGTTACAGACACAAGCGTGCTGCAAATAAACTGAATTCAACCCCGTTTTTTTTGTCTCAGAAAGACAAAAATTGCCCACACGCCAAAAACAAACAAACAAACAAACAAAAAAACAAAACCAAAAAACCCCCCAAAAAACCCCAAACCAAACAAAAAAAGAAACCCACCAAAGAAACCCCTGCAAAATTAAGATTATGCCAAAAAAAACCCCTGCAAAACGAGGATTTTGCAAAAAAAAAAAAAACCACTCTGCAAAATAAAGATTTTCCAAAAAAAAAATAAAAATCCTGCAAAATGAAGATTTTGCCAAAAAAATGCAAAATGAAGATTTAGCCCAAAAAAACCCTGCAAAATGAAGATTTTGCAAAAAAAAAAACCCTGCAAAATGAAGATTTTGCCAAAGAAAAACCCTGCAAAATGAAGATTTTGCAAAAAAAAAAAGCCCTGCAAAATGAAGATTTTGTCTCCCAAAAAACCCTGCAAAATGAAGATTTTTGCCAAAAAAAAAAAAAAAAAAATGAAGATTTTTTGAATTTTTCTCCAGGAATCCAGGCCCTTCCAGTGAGTGCCTGAAGCAGGGCCCACTCCATCCCTGTCTCTGCCATGCCCAGGGGTGTCTGTGCAGGTAAATCAGATAAATCCTCCCTGCATGGTGATCTGCACTCACACCCAGCCCTGGAGCTGCTGCATTTTCCAAGGAAAACCTTTCGGAAGCTCAGCTCAAGCTGCTCCATTTAAAAAAGCACAAACAAGACATTAAATAACAATGAAATGCTTTCAGAAAAAAATTTTGAAAAACCCGATTGGGTGTTGCCAGCTCTCACAATCGCACGGCAACTCTTTGCAGGATCTGATTTTTGATTTCCCCTTGGAGTTCTCAGCGCTGCTGATGGGAACTGGGGCCCCTCAGGGGCTCCCCTGGGTGCCCCTTGGCCCACGGGTGCCCCAGCCCTGGCTCTGTGCCACCCCTGCACTGACCAGGGCTGCGCCCATTTGTCACAAATGTCACCCGCCCTGATTAACGAGGGGCTCCACATCATTAATTAGCACGTGGCAGCCTCCAGGAAAGCAGAACCCACTCCCAAAAGGAGCCAAATTCCCCTCCTGGGTTTGAGGGGCAGCAGAGCAGCCCCCAAGCTTTGGTTACCCAACCAAATCCACCTGGCCCTACAAAAACCCCTCCCAGCTCAACACCTCTCACCCTTTTAAGATTTTAAGGGTTTTTAAGATTTTCTCAGCCTTCTGATGTTGAAGTGTAGAGAACTTTCTCACACACTTTCTGTAAATAACTCACTGTTTTGCATTCCTTTATAGAAGAAGAGAAAGTTGATAAACTGTTAGTCGGACCAGTGTCATTGGAGAGGTGTCATTGTCACCCTCCAATCCGCTGTCACTTTTAGAAAACTATAAATGCTAAAGTCAGAAAATAAACTCCCCTTTTCCTTCACCTCAAAAGCAGCAGTGTACACTGATTTTCTTTCGGATCCTATAGCAACAAACCCCAGTGCCAGGGACTCTCCTGTGCCACTGTGAGCCAGCCCAGCACAGGGATGTCCCTGTCCCCACAGCCCTGTGTCACCACTGTCCCAAAGGAAAAACCAACCTGCACCTTCCCCCCAGCCCAGCCTGACCCTGGGCAGGGACAGGAATAAATAAAATGGACATTTCAGAGCCAGCCCAGAAAGCTGCAGGAGCACCCAGGGTCTGGCTCTCCACACTGGTGGCCAGGTGCCACGACTGTCCCCAGCCCCTCTGCCCCACAAAGGGCTAAAATGCTTTGAAAGCCACGGTTTGGGGCTTTATTCCTAAAAAAAAAATAAAATAAAAAATAGGGGTTTATTCCTAAATAAAAATAAAATAAAAGATAAAAAAAATAAAATAATAAAATAAAAAATAATAAAATGAAATAAATTAAAATAAAATAAATTTAAAATAAAAAATAAATAAAAATAAAAAATAAAAAATAAAAAAATAAAATAATTAAATAATTAAAATTTAAAAATTTAAAATAAAAAATTAAAAATAAAAATAAAATAAAAATAAAATAAAAATTAAAAATTAAAAATAAATTAAAAAATAAAATAAAAAATAAAATAAAAAATAAAATAAAAATTTCCACACCAGTGCCAGCGTGAACGCTGGGTCTTCCAGGACAGGACGAGGAGGAGGAAGAGGGGGACACAGACACACACAGAGCTACTCTAGAGGCCGAGGCCAGGCTGGTACCATCACCCTGGGTCCTGGTGGCTCCTGCAGGCTGGCAGGGCAGGGTGTCCCTGGGGTGTCCCTGGGGTGTCCCAGCAGCTCCAGCCCTGCTCCTGCCCGCAGTGGGATTTGCTGGAACTCCACCAAGCTCCTCTCCTGGTGTGCCACAATAATCACAATCATTAGGATCAGGGCTCCTAATCAGCTCAGGCCTGCCTGGGACCCCCTCCCCTGCTCCCTGTGCCACCCCAGGGGCTGTGCCCACAGCTCCAGCACCCCTGCAGGAGCTGCACTGTCACAGACATCTTTTATGGAAAATCCTTTCTTTAGGGAGCTGAGAGGCCTCAGGAACAAAATGCAAACATTGATTATCTGCTGCTGTGGAATGCAACAGGTGCATCTGGGATTGGTCTCGTGTGGTTGTTTGTAATTAATGGCCAATCAAAGTCAGCTGGCTTGGACAGAGAGCCAAGCCACAAACCTTTGTTATCATTCCTTCCTTTTTCTATTCTTAGCCAGCCTTCTGATGAAATCCTTTCTCCTATTATTTTAGTATAGTTTTGATATAACATGAATGATAAAATAATGAATCACCCTTCTGAACCCCCCTCACCCCGGGACCCCTGTGAGCGCGGTCACACTGCAGCCCCTGGATGCCCTCCAGGGTCACCCAGGACAGGTCAAACCTTTCCATCCCTGCTGGGCAGGGCTGCAGAGAGCCCGGGCAGGAGCACTCCTGCCTCATTTACATTGCTGGCACGCTTTCAGCCAGCAGCCACGGCGTTCCCTCTCCTTTGCCTGTGGTTTGGGTCAGAAAGTGGCAAAAGGGCTCCTCTGCTCCCTCCAAAACAAACCTCACTGCAGAGCCCCCCGGGGCTGGGGATGTCCTGAGGGGACAGAGGGCACTGCTCAGAGCCCTGGTGTCATCCCCACCTCCAGATGGGACTTCTGGGAGGGCTCGGGGCTCATTCCATCCCTCCCTCCGTCCCTCCTGCTGGCCACACACTCTCCCCCATCCCCTCCTCCAGCTGCAGCCAGCCTGAGCGGGCTCAAATTCCAGATGTTTGGTGAAATGCTATAAATAACAGAGGGGGAGGGGAGACCGGGACGCCAGCCCCACCAAACACCAGCAGATGATCCTGCCCTTCCTGCAGGGCCAGGCTGGGAATGGGCACATCCAGCACCCAGAGACACCCCCAGGCAGGGGCGTGCACCAGCCAGGAATATTCCCATTTTCTGCCCCTGCCCAGGGATTCATTCCCATTTTCTGCCCCTGCCCAGGGGTTCATTCCCATTTTCTGCCCCTGCCCAGGGATTCATTCCCATTTTCTGCCCCTGCCCAGGGGTTCATTCCCATTTTCTGCCCCTGCCCAGGGATTCATTCCCATTTTCTGCCCCTGCCCAAGGGTTTATTCCCTCCTGCCAATCCAGGGGCTGCACCAGCACCCACCCAGTGCCCCCTGGATGCATCCCTGCCTCCCTCTGGGTGCTCCATCCCTCCCTGCCTCCCTCTGGGTGCATCCCACACGCCCTGAGCCAGCAGGCAGCACAAAGGCAGCGGGTGAGGGTGGCAGGGAGTGACTCCAATTAGCAATGGAACACATCCAGCCTGGGCTCCTCAGCAGGACACACGGCCAGGCTGCAGCTGATAGGGCAATTTGGGCATTCCTGGGATAATTCCTGCTAATTCGGATATTCCTGGGAGAATTCCTGGGATAATTTGGATATCCCTGGGATAATTCCTGGCAATTTGGATATCCCTGGGATAATTCCTGGCAATTTGGATATTCCTGGGATTTCTCTGATTTTTTAGGCAGTCCCTGAGAGGAGGAGGAGGATGATGAGCCATGCCATGGAAAACCCAGACTCACAGCACAGCTCCCTGCATGGAGGGGAAGGATGATGCCCACCGTGGGCACCATCCTCAGCCTCAGCAGGGTCCTGGACACTTCCCTGAGCCCTGCAGCCCTTGTGGGCACAGCTGAGGGCACAGTGGGGGTGCCAGGGTGGTGCAAAAGTCACCACAAGAGGTCAACGAGGCCCTTCCCCATCCCACGCCACCAGAGCAGCAGCAAGAGGAGGTTTGCAGCTCCCTGTGCCCCCCACCCAGTGCCCAGCTCAGTGCCAGGTGCTGTGGGAGGCAGAGCTGTGCCAGAGCCCCGTGAGCCCAGGGAAGTGCCAGGCAGGAGAAAACAGGGGCAGGAAGGACGTGGAGGGTGGGGAGGTGCAGCCCACGGCGGCAGCACTGCCAGGCTGTGCCAGGGCACCGCTGCCAGCCCAGCCCCAGCCCTGGGAAAAGCCCTGCCCTCGCAGCCCCACAGGGCCCCTCTCCAGAACCCTCCTGGCAGAGCAATCCCAGCTCAGCCTCCCCTCGGTGCCCCGGGCTAAGCTGGATCTGCCCCTCTGCGCCATCCCCGCGGCTTTGGGGAAATCCCTGGGCACAAAGGGGGCTCTCAGCACGGCCACTCCTGCCTGGCACCTCCCGTGCCCGTGGGCACGGCCCCAGGGAGGGCCCCTGAGGGGCACAGCCCTGATGTGGGGACACCGGCTCTGCCCAGCCCCACGGGGTGCAGCAGGGATGCAGCTGCAGGGATGTCCCCGTCCCCATTCCCTGCAGCCCCACAGCTGCCAGGCAGTTTCAGAGGGCGCAGCAGGGATGGAGCTGTCCCCTGCCAGCCGCACAGAGTCCACCCGATGGCCCAGCAGGGATGGAGCTGTCCCTGTGCCCTGGCAAACCCACAGGGCTCAGCTGATTCCCCGGCAGGGAGGGATCTGTCCCCATCCCGGGCAGTGCCTCAGCCCCAGCTGTGGGAATCAGCATTTCCCCCTGTGCTGGAGCAGGAGCAGGCTGAGCACCCACGCCGTGCCCCGGGCAGGGCAGCAGCAGGGGCTTAGGCTGGAGCAGGGAGCAGCTGGGCCAGCCCAGGGAGGGATGGAGGGAGGACGGAGGAGGCAGCAAGCGCCACGTGCACATGTCTGCACGGACACAGAACGCTTTTCCAGCTGGCTCTGCCAAGGGAACACAGCCAGGGCACCGCAGAGCTCCTCTGCTCCAGGCTGATGCGGGGCACAGATGTGGGGCCTGGCAGGATGGGCTTTGTCCAAGAGGAGAAGTGTGGAATCTCTGCTCTGCGTTGAGAGGGATCTCAGCAGATCCACGGGGATCTGTTTTCTGCTGGGTGGGAGGGGAAAGAGCAAATGGGAATAAATCCTTGGATTTATTATTAATAAAGCCTTGGTCAGCGAGCAGAGCTGGAGCTGCTGGAGCAGGGGAGAAACTCCTTCCCACGCTCAGCACAAACCCCCGGGCCAGAGGAGGGGCTGTGTGCACAACGGGAATGGAGAATGAACGATGCTGGGAACGAAATTCCCCAGTCCCACAGCGCTCCCTCCCTCCCTGCACTGGGGCTGTGCTGCAGCACAGAGCTGCTGTCCCACCCTGTGACACCCCGAACAGAGCAGTGCCACCCCATGGCACACCCCAAACCAGAGCAATGGCACACCCCAAACAGAGCAGTGCCACCCCAATGGCACACCCCAAACCAGAGGAATGCCATCCCCTCTGTGACACCCCAAACCAGAGCCCTGCCAGCCCCAAGGCACACCCCAAACCCCCATGGCACACCCCAAACCAGAGCAGTGCCCCTCGATGGCACACCCCAAGCAGAGCCCCCTGCACAGGGCAGTGCCAGGCACGGCGCCCAGCCCAGCCCAGCCCTGCCTTCAGCCAGGTCTGTGCTGGAACCAGGCACCTCCAGGCTCTGCCCAGCCCCTCTGGCCTCCCCAGCTGTTTTGGAGGCCAGGCCTTGAGCAATCACAAACCCTGGTGGAGGCTGGCCCCATTCCTGTCCTGCAGTGCCCCGGGGTCAGAGCAGGAATCCGGTCCTGCAGCTCTGGGCTCCCAGGAAAACCCCGGGACAGGGAGGTTTTGGGAAAGGAAAGGTTTTTTCCCAAAGACTGAGGCTGCTCAGGCTCTGTCCTGCTGCTTTTCCCCGTGCCAGGGCTGTGGCACTGGGGTCACCTCACAGCAAACCCCACCAGGGCCAGCGCCCACTGCTCAAACCCACCAGGACCTGCCCTGAAGGCTGAGTTTTAGGGACAGGGTGCAATCCTGCAGAAAGCCAGCTGTTAGCCAGGCATCCCATCCAGCATGGGGAGAACTGTCCTGCACCACATTCCAGCAAGGACACAAAGCCTGGTGCCCCCCAGGAGCCCCCAGACCCCAGAGGAAGAGCCACGGGTGCTGCACTCAGCCTGGCAGAGCCCACAAAGCACAGGCAGGGTGGAAAGGAGGCACGAGCCATCCTGCTGTCCCTTTGGGGCTGGTTTCCCTCTGCTCTGCCCCCCTGGGCACGGGGACCCATGTGCACCCCCAGCCCGGCCCCTGCCCCAGAACAGGCTCTGCTCTGTGAGTGCTGGGCCAGGGAAGTTCAAGAGTTTACTCCCAATATTTGTCTTGGCCAGGCAGCCCAGCTGGCTGCAGGAAATGGGGCAGGGGGAGGGCTCCAAACATCCTCTGCATTCCTGGTGAGAGAGAGCAAAGGCAGCTCAGGGCACCCCCCTGGGGTCACCCAGTGTGAGAGGGGCCCTTTGTGCTCAGAATCCCTGCCATCAAACATCCAGGGTGCCCTTTTCCAGAACTGGGGGGTGAGGGGCCTTGCTCCCAGCCCTCAGCTCCACACTGAGCTGCTCCCCTGTCCCAAAACCCCCCAAACCACAGCTCCGGCACAGGATCTGCTGGGCTGGGCGCACACCCAGAGCCTCCTGTGACCTCCCCAGGCACCCTCGGCCCTGCTGTCAGTGCCCCCATTGCACAATGCTGGCACCAGGGCATCCCCCAGCCCTGCTGGGACACTCCGATCAACCCAGGATGAACCCGAGTGATCCCATCTGATCAGGTCCCAGGATCAACCCAGGACCTGACAGGACCAAGGACCATCAGGGCTCCTCTGCCAAGCTCCAAAAATGACATTTTTTTGACTCAAGCTCCTTAAAGATGAGGATAGCCCTTGGCAGGGAGCTGAGCTTATCTCCAGCTGAGCAGGGCAGGGCAGATAAGGGCTGGGCTGGCCCCTGGAGCCCTGGGCAGAGCACACACAGGTTCCTGGGGCAGGGAGGATCTCTGAGATAACCCCAGAGCCAGCACCAGCTGCTCCTGCTGATAAGCCTGGGCTGCAGGGGGTGCCAGGGCCGGTCCTGGGGCGCTGGGCACGCTGCCATCCCTGCCTGTGCCAGGGGGACACAGAGCCCCCAGAAAGGGGGAACAGCCCAAAAACGGTGCTGGCAAACCCAAAACAGGGATTTGGGTACCCAGCACAGCCCACCAGCCCCTCCCAGAGGATTCATCCCCACAGCCCAGCCCCGAGCAGGGTCTCACATCCCCCTGGCTCAGCCCAGCTGCCAAACAGGGGCAGGGAACCCTTCCAGGCAAAGCCGGCTGCTCACCCGCTCACAGCTAATTAGGGCCTGTCTTAATTAAATCCTGCTAACCACGAACAGCCAGAGCGAACTGATTCACCTGGGATGGCCCCTGGCTGCCGGTGTGGTGGGCAGGAGGAGGTGCCAGGGCTGGGCAGAGCCCCTGGAGCCCCTGCCCAGGGCCCAGCAGCAGCGAACTGAATTCCCTGGCACAGCCCAGGCAGTGCCAGCTCAGCCAGGTGCCAGGGCCACGTCCCCAGGGGTGCTGGGAGCTCAGCCCTCCCTGCCCCCTGTGTGCTGCTGGGGGCTTTAGCGGGATTAGCCCCTGTAATGCCATGAGAGGGGTTAATCACACAACAGCCCAGGGGCAGCGGGGCAGGCTCTGCCTGGGCAGGCAGCGACCCCACTGCCAGCACACGGGGATGGAGAGGCCCTGGAGCACATCTGGGCACACATCTGGGCACCCAGGCACTGCTGCTCCTCCCTCAAGCACCCCCGGGACTGCTCAGTGCCAGGCTGGAGACCCTCCCAGGGGAAAGAAGCACAGCCAGGCAGCCCAAACTGTGCAGCCTGGAGGGGAGAAGGCTCCAGAGACACCTCAGAGCCCCTGCCAGGGCCTGAAGGGGCTCCAGGAGAGCTGGAGAGGGGACAAGGGATGGAGGGACAGGACCCAGGGAATGGCTCCCACTGCCAGAGGGCAGGGATGGATGGGAGACTGGGAATTGTTCCCTGGCAGGGTGGGCAGGCCCTGGCACAGCTGTGGCTGCCCCTGGCAGTGCCCAGGGCCAGGCTGGGCAGGGCTTGGAGCACCCTGGGATGGTGGAAGGGGGTGGATTAACTGACCTGCCCCTTCCAGAAACCATTCCAGAACTCTCTGCCCACTGAGCAGCCTCTCACACTTCCACAGCACTGGCACCTGCAGGGAATTGTCTTCCTCCCCTTCCCAGTGCTCATAAAACAACTAAAATTTGGCTCTCACAGGCTCACCGCTAAACAAACATCCCACACCAGCTTATTGTACCTGGAAACAAACTCCTGCAAAGCCTTAGTGGGAAAAGAGGGACACTGAGCCAACAGAATCCAGCTCCAGGTCTGGATGTGGTCTGAACGTGCACAGCAATGGAACCAAAACATTCAGGAGTCCAGGCAAAATGTAATGAAATTAAATTACAATATGGATCTTGCCAGAAAGAATTATGTCAACAGCTTGAGGTTCAATTCCTTATTTATAGAGACCTGTGGATCTGCAGAAAGCCTCCACTGATTGCAAGTTTAATTTGTGCTCTCCCATATCCCAGCCTGGAGTCCCCCACCAGCAGTGCCTGTAAAATCTCCATATCCAGAGCAAAGGACTGGGAGACAAAACCAGCTCAGAACAGACCTTCCCTGCACCCCGAGCAATTTATAGTGCTGGGTACATCATTCCCCCAGCCTGGAGGGCAGGAATGACCCACACAGAGGCGATGCCACATTGCCAGGGCTGAGAGCACCCAAGGAACGGTTAAAGGGAGCTCTTTGGAACCTCTTTTGGCAGTCAGGCGTGTGTGGAAGCCTTGGCTCCCTCCAGCCTGGGGGCTCACGCTGGAATCAGCAGCACTGGCACCTCTGCCCCCCCAGTTTCCATTGCCCACCAGCAATCCCACAGCCCCAGGCGGGAGCAGGAGGAGCTGGGACTCCCCCACAGCCACAGCATCCCCCAGGACCACATCCAAACCCCTGGGATGATTTATCCCTCTGGGACAGCCCTGCACAAACAGCTGGGAACCGGCAGCACATCGTCCCCTTCCCCACAGCTGGCTCTCAGGAATAAACAGAGGATCCAAAAGAAAACCCAGCCCAAGCCCGACATTGTCTGAGGGTTTCCTGTGCCATGTGGAGCCCCCGGGGCCGAGCAGGCTGGAGCAGCTCCAGGGATGGAGCAGAGGCACAGCAGAGGCTCTGTGCAGCTGCCAGGGCACACGCACGGGGCCCCGCCGCTGCCAGAAGATTTTTTAATTTATTCTAAACCATTTAATAGCTCTGCCATTGAACAGAACCGTCCCCAGCTGGCCGGGAGCCCACTGGTGAGCGGGGCTGGGTTTGAAGGAAAGCTGCTGGAGCCCATCCTGAGAGCCGAGGGGGCTGGGGAGGGATGGAGCTGCACTTCCAGCAGCTCCCACTCAATATCAGAGGGAAAGGTTTTGATTACTGGGGGATGCAGAAGGGATCAGCACCGGCTGGACCACCCTGAGCATCCCCATTCCGGGCTGGGGCAGCATCCTCCCCTGTCCCGGGAGCTGGGGGGTCCCGGGGTGACCCCACCGTCCCCCGTGGCTCCGGGAACAAAGGCTCTTGGCAGGGCACGGCTCCTCCCGACGCTGATCTGCCTCCCGCCCGCTTTGTGCTTCACTAAAAATACCGCGGGGAGGAAGTTCGTGCTGCGGGGTGGATGCTCTCCTCCCCGGGAGGGGCTTCCTGCAATTCCCCGGCACAGAAATAGCCCCCGGCCCGCTCTGCAGGGCAGCCTGGAGCGGGGAGAGCACCGAAACAGCCCCCGGCCCCTTCTGCAGGGGCGTTCTGGAGCGGGACTGCAAAGGGAAGCTCTGGGCATCCATCCCCGTCCCGCAGCACCAGGAGGATGCGGGACCGGAGCTCGCCCTGCCGGGATCCTCCAGCCACATCCCCTGGGGCAGGAGCAGAAAACGGGAATGAACCCCTGGGCAGGAGCAGAAAGTGGGAATGAACCCCTGGGCAGGAGCAGAAAATGGGGAATGGACCCCTGGGCAGGAGCAGAAAATGGGAATGGACCCCTGGGCAGGAGCAGAAAATGGGAATGAATCCCTGGGCAGGAGCAGAAAATGGGAATGGACCCCTGGGCAGGAGCAGCAAACGGGAATGAACCCCTGGGCAGGAGCAGAAAATGGGAATGGACCCCTGGGCAGGAGCAGCAAACGGGAATGAATCCCTGGGCAGGAGCACAAAATGGGAATGAATCCCTGGGCAGGAGCACAAAACGGGAATGAACCCCTGGGCAGGAGCACAAAACGGGAATGAACCCCTGGGCAGGAGCACAAAACGGGAATGAACCCCTGGGCAGGAGCAGAACCCCTGGGCAGGAGCAGAAAATGGGAATGAATCCCTGGGCAGGAGCACAAAACGGGAATGAACCCCTGGGCAGGAGCAGAAAATGGGGAACAAATCCCTGGGCAGGAGCAGCAGAGAAGCTGCTCCCATTTCCATGCAGCCACAGCTGTAATTACCACCCACCCCATTCCCAGGAGGTGTTTCAGCTCTGACACCGACAGCCAGAAGAGGAAAACCTGCCAGCACTGCCCCAGCACACAGGACCTGCCACACTAACCCTGGCCAGAGCATTCCCAGCAGGACTGGGCTCCAATCTCTGCCAGCACCTCCTTGCAGCGCTGCAGGGATGCCCAGCACACGCTGCTCATCCCAACACGGCTCCAGGAATTGCGCTGCCAGCCCCAAACTCACCAAAACCTGCACCAGAGGGAAGGGGGACAGCACACAGGGACAGACAGACACCAGAGCTGGGGCTGCCCCACCCCACAGACCCCCCTCTGCAGCAGCAGCAGCACCCCAAAACCATCACAGAATCCCGGGATGGTGACAGGAAGGGAGGATTTGTCTTCACAAACCAGCTGTGGGTCTGCTGGAGGACAAAACCAGCACTGGGAGATAAAAGAAACAATGGGAAGGATTCCACTGATTGATGAATGGAAAAAAGATATTCGCTTTTATAAATAAACTTTCGGTTTGTTGATGAACGAAATTAGACACTGAAAGATGAAATGGGGAAGAAAAACCCCTAAATTCCATAAGAATTAAAAATTAAAAGGGAGGGTTCTACATTAGAGGGAAATCTTTGGGAAATCTTCAGTATCAGGTGTATTGGGGAGTCTGAACCTCCCAAGTACCTCAGCCAATGGGGAAAAACACCTAAATTCTGTAAGAACTAAAAATTAAAAGGGAGGGTCTACATTAGAGGGAAATCTTTGGTATCAGGCGTTTTGGGAGGTCTCAACCTCTCAAGAAATGGGGAAAGAGAGAAGCGAAATGTGGCTGGAAATTGGGATAAAAAGGAGGCTGAGTCCTCCAAAAACTCAGGAGATCCTGGGAAATGCCCCATGGCCTCTCCCTTCATTCAAATAAAGTAAAAGGACTCCTCTGTCTCCTTTTTGGACACAAACCTCGGGTGTTTGTGGATTAAGTTTCCTAACAATGGGAAGGCAGCTCCCAGTCCATCTCATTCAGACGCCTCCATTATCCCCAGCTTGGGTCCAGCCTGGCCCTGGCAGTGCCAGGGATGAAGATGAGGATGTGCATCCCCAGGGATGAAGATGAGGACGAGCATCCCCAGGTGTCCCAGCCCCCGGTGCGGAGCTGGAGCCGCTGCCGAGCCCACCCCCAGCCGGTGACACGCGATGCCACAGCCCGGGGACATCAATAATGCAGCGGGGTCAGCAGGGCGGCCCCACAGCCCCGCCCGACGGCTGCTGCTGCTGCTCGGGATGGAGATGCCAAAAGCAGGGAGCCCTGCGCCATCCTGGCTGAGCTCCCACCGAGGCAAACCCTCAGGGACACAGGGGTGCCCGTGGCAGGGACCGTGGGGCTGGCACAGCCTCTCCAGGCACCTTCCCTTCCTCATCCACCCCATCCGTGTCCTCAGCCAGGGCCAGCTCCACGCTGCAGGCGCACAGTTGGCTTTGCAAAGTGCTTTTTTAAGGCAAAAATGGGCAAAGTCCCGAGAGTGGCACATCCCTGGTGCCCCCGGGGTGGCACAAACACAGCTTCCCCTCATCTCTGCCCTCTCAGACCCACAGCATCCCCAAAAGCAGCTGCTGTGGGAAGGGCAGGGATGCACTGGGACACAGAGGGTTCCCCACAGCTCTCCCTGCCCAGCAGGAGCCTCACCAGGCCGTGCCAGGGCTGGGCTGTGCCATCCTTCCCACCTCTCCCACAGAGCCCAGCCTGCCGCGGGCAGTGCAAGATGCTGCAGGGAAGCGCTTTAATTCAAACCATCCACTTATTTATTTTTTTTTAAATTGCATAATTGCTGCAGACATTTCTGCTCATGTTTGGTTTTATTACATCTCTGTGGTTATTCTACAAGCCCTAAATTTTGGGCCTCAGCTGAGCTGGCAAAGTGCTCCAAAGACATCTGTGCTGAGTTATTCCCCTCACAGAGCTGGGGCAGGACACATCACAGCACTGGCGTTTGTTTGGGACAGACACGAGCTCTGACTCCTGGCCCAGAGAGAAGGGTAAATATTGACTGCCTCGAGGTCAGCACTGACCCCACACCTGGTCCTTTGTCCTTCAGAGAGCAGCACAGCTGTCCCCAGGCACATGCGGGGCTCAGGAGCTGCCACCAACCCCTGTGTCACCCCAGGGACACCATCCTGCTGCCACCACCCCCTGCCACCCCAGGGACACCATCCTGCTGCCCCCAGCTCCTGCCAGCAGTGACCCTAAGGTGCCCCATCCCTCCCCAGTACAGCACAATCAGCAACCAGCCACTAATTCCTTCCCATTTCAATCCCCAGACTCAACAGGCTGGAATCCAGCAGCCCCAAGATGTGGGTCTGTCCTCCAAAGGATAAACCCTGGAGAAGTTTATCCTTCACAAGGATTGTAAAGGTCCCTTTTCACACCCACCCCTGCAGACCAGAGCATGAAGGAAGGCAATTGCATCACCCCAAGCCTCTCTGGCTTTGCTGTTGCTCTTGTTTCTCCTACAAACACACCTGGAGAAGGCAGCGAGTCCCAAGAACGTCCCCAATGGCCATAACGGGGTCCCAGTGCCCCGCAGGAATAGGACAGCAGAGCCACAGCCCTGCAAAGGTGCCACCAGGACACCTCTGGAACGAGCAGCAGCACCCAGGTGAGGTGCTGGCAGCCCTGCAGCTCCCCTGCCTTTCACACACCCCCAGCCCCGGGGTTTATCACAGCCTGCCGTGGCCCAAGGGCACCTTTGCCATTAAAGCAGCTCACAGCCAGCACCCAGAGCAGCCCTGGCACGCTGGGACCCCCAAACCCCACCTGTGCACTCCAGGCAGGGCACAGCCAGAGCCCTGGGAACCTGGCATGGGGGACACGTGCCCTGCCAGGGGACAGAGTGGGACAAACCTCCCCAGCCCAGCAGAGACAGGAACGGGCACAACGCTGTGGGTCAGGGCAGCCCCGGCTCCCTGTGCCACCACAGCCACGGTGTTGGGGACAGCAGGGCTGTGACGGGCACAGCTGCTGGCTGCCAGCCCTGCTGACCTGCTCCCCGGGCAGGATTTTAAATACATGCTGAATTATTCATGGCACCAGCGAGGTTCCTGCAGCACGAGGTGCTGGGCACAGCTCCCTGCTGGGGTGCACGGTGACCTCCCCACAGCCAGGGCAGCTCTGGGGGGTGGCAGGGCTGTGCCCACCCTCCTGCTCCATCACCACCACCAGATTTCCCTCCTCGTTCCGTTTCAGCTGCTCCTCTCCTCAGGCTGCCCTGAACAACCCCGGCCTCAAATCCAGGAAAACTCCAGGCTTTCTATAAACAAACGCTGCTGACAAAAATGCAGCTCCCTGGAGCAGCAGCCCCAGCTCCCACAGGGACAGCCTGGGGCCACGGCTCTGCAGGGGGAAGGAGCTGCCTCCTCTCCTTCACTGCACGCCTCCAGGAAAGCTCAGAACAGCCCTGAATCTGGCTGGGGAACAATCCCTGGGTGTATCCCAGCCTCACTGCAGCAGCAGCAGCAATCTCCCATATCCAGGAGCTGCACACTGCAGTGCCTGTGAGCTGCTGGGTTAGGATCAGGCTCCAGCTGCCCCATGGAGGGACACAGGGCAGGGCAGAAATCGGGGTCCAGCACCGCTTCTGCTGCTCTGGCAGCCAGCAAGGGGCACACAGCAGCCAGAGCAGGAGCCTGGGGCAGGTTTCACCACCTTGAGTCAGGCAGGATGGCCAGGCCCAGGAGCGGGATGCGGGTCCTGCTGCTCCAGCCACCCCTGGCCTCACCCCAGAGTCACACACGGCTCTGGCATGGAGAAATGACCCTGGCAGCACAGCTGGCAGTGCCCAGCTCTCCTGAGAGCCACTGGGGCAGGAACAAACCACCCCAGGGTGCTCAGCAGGAGCAAACCCATCCCCACAAGGGGGGGAATCACCCCTAGAACCAGCTCCCCTGTGTCCAGCCCAAACATCAGGCCTGTGTCCAGCACAGTGGGCACTGAGTGCCCAGGAACAGCCTCTCTGGGGGGAACAGGGGCTCTCCTCCCCCTGCCAGCCCTGCTCTCCCTGTCCCACCCTCTCCTCGGAGGAGCCACAGCCCAAAGGCCGGAAAGGACCGTCCTGTTCCCCGGCCTGACTTCCCGTCAGCTCCCGCTGCTGGAGCGCGACCAGCGCAGGGAACAGGGCAGGAAACGGCCCTGCGAGAGCCACCCTGGCCCTGGGAATGGCTCCTGTCCCTGTCCCAGGGGGCTGCAGCCCCCAGAGCCCGACCAGCGCAGGAAATGCCCCTGCGAGAGCCACCCTGGCCCTGGGAATGGCTCCTGTCCCTGTCCCGGGGGGCTGCAGCCCCCAGAGCCCGACCAGCGCAGGAAATGCCCCTGGCCCTGGGAATGGCTCCTGTCCCTGTCCCGAGGGGCTGCAGCCCCAGGGAAACACAGCCAGCAGCACCCTCGCACACACACAGCTTCAAATCAGGCACTGAGTAAAGGAAAATAAAGGGAAATAAAGCCCAGCCTCCCAGGCTGGCCCAGGGAAGGGGGAGCCTTCTCTGCAAGGCTCCAAACAGCTCCAGAGGGAAGCACCAGAGGCGGGAGCCCCTCTCCTGCCTCACACCAGCATCACCCTTATCTGCACGGGGGTTTCTGCACGGGGGGCTCCTGAGGACACAGCACCTTCCCAACCTTCCCATGGATGTCCTCCTGGCAGCCCAGTGGCCACCTCTGGGCCAGCACTCATCCTCAGTGCGAGGGGACAGAGACCGGGCGGGCAGTGCAGCCCCTGCAGGGCCCCCAGAGAGGAGGAGGAGGAGGAGGAGGGGATCCCAGCAGCTCCGTGCTGCAGAGGCTGTTGAGCAGCCCAAGCAGCAAGGACAGGACAGGGGACAGGGACGGGAGGGCACAGATGGCCGTGGAGCAGGGCACAGAGCACCCAGCAGCTCCTGCCAGCCCCGCTATCAGCCCCGCTCCTGCCGGCGCCGGCTCCAGCCCCGCAGCCATGGAAACTGGACCTGTTCCACCCCGAATTCCTTCCCTTCTGGAAAGCAGTTTACCAATAAAAGGCACTTAGTGCCGAGTCCCAGGCCAGACCCAGGCCGCTTGAAAAGAGCCAATTAACTTCCCATTTCAGCAAAAAGCTGCGAACACGTTCAGCCCAGATGTTCCCTCCCTCCGGCGAATAATGGAGGCAGAGAAGCTCATTCATGAGCTCCAGCTTGGCCACGGCCCTGCTCTGGGCAGCCTGAGACCCAGGCTGGGACACCAGCCCTGGCTGAGGCACCGTGGGGTCACTGTCCCCAGGACTGGCAGCCCCCCAGAGCCCCCCAGCAGCTCAAGAGACCCTCGGGACACCGGGGGGAAGGGGATGTACAGCCCCAAACTGCCTGGAGCGAGAGATTCCACAGGGACACTGGGGGTCTCCAGGATGAGTCCCACACACAGAAGGGTTCCTCTGATGGGACAAGCCATGCCCGAGGAGTAAGGAGATCCCAGGGGTCCCACGCACTCCCCACAGCCCCCTCACCTTCCTGCTGCCGTGGGAGGAGAAGCTGTGGGAATGCCTCTGGAGGCCGCCCCCGCTCAGATCCAGCTGCGGCTTCCAGAGCTCGCCGTTGTCGCTGGGCAGGCCCTTGGCAGGGGGCACTGCCGAGCCCAGCACGATGCCGTTGTGCACCATGTCCTCGGTGCAGGTCAGCCGCAGGCTGCACAGGTACTCGTCCGTCTCCTTGTCCACCACCAGCAGCCGCGTCTCCGTCTCCACGGCCTTGATGCGCTGCACGACCTGGGGACGACAGGGACGGCTCAGATGGAGCCATGGGGACGTTCAGGGGTGGCACCCGAGGGCCGTCAGCTCCCCCCGAGCAATGCAGCTCCGCTCTTGGTACGGGGCTGTGCTCCCAGATACAGGTGATGGGGCAGAAAGGACAAGGACACAGCTCTGGGAGATCCCCGGGGATCTCTTCCAGCCCAGGTCCTGCAGCCATACAGCAGCTCTGCCAGCCAGGATCACCCTGCCCAGACACCTGGGATGGCCTCCTGCTCGGTCAGGAGCTTCCAGAGGCTGGCACTGCCCCTCGAGCATCAGCAACCCTCCATCCCACCAAGCAAACACCCTCATCTCCTCAATCCAGGGTGTCCTTCTACTCCCATGCCCAGGGCAGGGCACGAGCCAGGGGGCACAGGAAGGCTCCAAGCACCAATGAGGGCAGTCAGGTGCTGGACTGTTCCCACCACACCATTGTGCAGGCTAGGGGTAGATTTAGGAAGCAAACAGCCCAATCCATGCACCCATCCCCAGCCCGTGCTGGGAAGCAGCAGAGAAGAGGGGAGCCAGTGCTGGGAGCGGGAGATGAGCCCGTCCCTGGCAGGATCCAGCTCCAGCAGGGCTGAATGGGGACATTGTCCTGCTGTGCCCGGCTCCTTTGCAGGATCAGGGCCTGGCAGAGGCTCCGACAGGCACTGACACTGCAGAGAGCCAGGAGGAGCTGATCCCACAGCCAGGCAGGGCTAAATCCCACCAGAGTGGGATGGAAACAGGGAAAACCCAGAACATCCACAGGGAAACCAGCTCCAGACTCACTGCTGGCAGCTGCCAGGGCACCTCCTCCCTGCACAGGCCTTCATCCCGAGGAGGAGGAGGGGTGGCATTGCTCCAAGCGCCGCTCAGCCACCATCCCCGGCCATGGGGCGGCCCTGAACACCCCAGACATGCTGGGAACCCCCCAAGAGCAGCCCGGGGCTCCTTGCAGGGCTCCTGCTCTGATCTAGGTCACAGCGGCCAGACACGCCAAGGTTAGAGCGACAAACGAGCCTAATACGCAATTAACCAGCATTTATTTACTCCCCGCGAGCTCCACTCAAGGTCAACAGAGCCGGTATCTGCAAACAAGAGAAAAACCAGCCTGGAAGAAATGCACAGGCTGCAGCCAGGGCTGAACCAACTCATCCACTGCAGCCCTGCCTGCACAGCAGTGATCCAGGATCCCTCCTGGAACCAGCCTGGAGGCTGCTGATCCACCAGGCCCACAAAACCCATCTGCTCCCGTTCAGATCCATTTACATCTGCCATCAGACAGTGCTGCTGACACCAGCAGAGCCTGTGCAGGGACACTTCTCCCAGAGGGGACCTGGCAGCAGCAGCAGCAGCCAAAGCACGGCAGCAAAGATGGGGACGGGGAAGGTGCCGGCCCTGCAGGGACACCCCCAGAGCCTGCAGTTCGGGTTCTCCAGGCAGAACAGGGGATCACAGGGCTCCCACAGACTGCAGAGAAACTCTGAGGGTCCGCAGAAGGGTCCAAAGCTGGCACGGAGCAGTGCTGGGCTCACCCCATGGCCGAGCCCCCCAACAGCAACAGCAGCGATGGAGTGAAGATCCCACAAGCGCTGGGGGCTGAGCAGGGCTGGAGAGCGGCACAGAGCAGCCCCTTGCCCCCTCCCCACCAGCAGGACGAGCAGAAGGGGCTGTGAGGAGCCCCCCAAGGCAGCAGGGGCTGCGAGGAGCCCCCCAAGGCAGCAGGGGCTGCGAGGAGCCCCCCAAGGCAGCAGGTGTCCCTGGGGGCAGAGCAGAGAGGTGGGAGGCAGCTCCTGCCCAGCGCCATACCCGCTTGCGAGCCATGCTCCCAGGCCGGAGTCCCGCAGCTTCTGGAGACAATGCAGCCTGCCCTGCTCATCTGGGACCTCCTGAGCACCCGAGCCAGCCCCACCATTTCCGCAGCCCCACCCAGGCAGACTTTACCCCTGCGCCAGCAGCACCAGCCCGGCAATGCCGGCCCCGCCACCCTTGCCAAACAGCAGCGCCCAGGAAGGACTCACGGTGCCACCAGCAGCTCCCACAGAGGTGCCCGTGCCCTGCTCCATGCTGCCAGGCTCCCCGGGCAGCAGGAGCCTTTCTGTGCCCAGGAGCTGCAGCTCTGCCCGGTTCGGAGGAACCCAGCATGCAAGCCTGAGACAGAGCATGCCTTCGCTCCTTGGGCATGGCCAAAGAAAAAAAAAACAGAACAAAGACAAAAATGCTGCCAGCTTCAGCTGGAAACACAGTTACACCCAACCAGCGAGGCCTTGTGCGCTGCGGGCTCCCCTGTGCCACAGAGAAGTGTTACTTGTTCAAGGCTGGGCAAGGAGCAGAGGAAGGGCCACGGTGAAGTGGCTGCTCAGAGCCATCGCGTGACCCACCGGGGCATCGCCCTCGCCACGGCCCATCAGTGCTTTGGGGAATGAAGAGGTTCTTGTGGCATCGAGGCAGGAAAATGGTGATCCCAGAGCAGGCAGGGCTCCCACCAGTGGCACTGTCACAGATCCCAGTGCCACAGCAGCCAGAGTGGCGCCGCGCTCCTGGACACCCTGGATGGGACACCCTGCTCCAATCACTGCCCTGCAGCAGGCAGTGCCAGCGCTCCATGCTGCCGCCAGCAGCAACAACAAAAACAAACAACAACCAAAAAAAAAAAAAAAAAAAAGGAAGAAAGAGAAATTTCCCCCCCCTCCCATTTCACTTGACCTACTGGGAAGCCCCAGCACGTTTCAAAGGCGCAGCTGGCTCCGCTATCGCCCGTCCCCAGCAGCCCAGCACCAGCAGGGAGCTCTGCTGGCTGCCAAGGCACCACAGGAACACAGCCCTCCTTCCTGCCCAGCCACATCAAAGATGGGGATCCTCCTTCAAGGGGTTTGAAACCGCTCTCAGGACAAACATCAACTTTCACACGGCTGGCTCAGAGCATCAAAACAAGCTCAGTTCGCCACCAAACCCCACCAGGCTCATGGGGGGGAGCACACGGGGCTTCACTGGAGCCACCTGGAAGGATCAGCTTCACCTTCAGCACAGCAACATCCACACCTGGGGCGAGGTCTAGGGACACAGAGCCCCCCAAAACTCTGCGGGGTCCAGGCACATCCCATGTCTGTCCCCTGCAGTGCTGGCAGCGGGGCTGAGCAGATGTTTTAAGTTACTAAAACACCAAATCCTGCAGAGCCCCACAAACCACGAGGCAAATTGTGCCCCTGCCAGGCTCCAAGAGTCCAGCAGGACTGGAGCAGCTTGAACCTCACCGCTTGTTTGTTTTTGTTCTCATTGCTTGTTTTTTTCCGCATTTCTTGGGGTTTTTTAGACTAAATTGTTTGACAAATGTAAGTTTCAGTTTTACAAGGAGAAAATGCCAGAGCCTGAAACAAACAGCTTCTGTTGGAGCAGAAACAGCACCCTCGGAGCTGCCCGGTCCCAGCGTGGTCAGAAAGAGCCAGGGCTCCCCTCCGAGCCCTATCGCTCCCTGGCCAGCCCAACCACTGAACATCTGCACAGCTCTATCTGGAGATTTTCAGGCATCTTCCTACACTCCGAGCTGCACAGGCAGGCGCAGCTCGCCTAAAGCAGCCAAGAAAACCCACAGCAGAGCCGGAAATAAAGCCCGGGTCTCCCCATTCCTTTCCACCACCGATTGCATAACGCGGCAGAGCCCTGCCCAGCCCCACACACACCTTCCTTCGCCTTCCCCACCTCGACACGACTGCAGCGCCCGGCGCCGCGACCCCGCACGGAGCTGCGGCTCCCGGGCCACGCAAAGCCCGGCCCTGGCATCTCGGGGGGCATCCACACTACCGGGGCACCCACCCCACTGCGGTACCCACCCCATCGGGACAGCCACCCACCGGAGCACCCGCCCACAGCTGCAACAGCCCCACCGCCGCAGCCAGGCCGGGGATGCTCCAGCGGGGATATTTCGGGATATCTCGGGTGAAACCCCCGCTGGAGCGGGCACAGCCCCGCTCGGCCCGGGGTGCCCGGCCGTGCCCCCGCTCCGTGCCGCACCTGGTGATGCGTCTCCTGCTCCACGTTGAGCCCGTTCACCTCCACGACGCGGTCCCCGGCGCGCAGCCCCGCCGCCTCGGCGGGCGAGCCGGGCTCCACTTTGCGGATGAACTGGCCGCTCTTGCCCTTCTCGCCGTGCAGGTGGAAGCCGTAGCCGCTCTCCCCCTTGAGCATTCGGCACAGCCGCGGCTTCAGCTGGTCCTTGGCCATGGCCGGCGGCGGAGCGGCGGCGGCGGCGGCGGAGCTGGGCGGGCGCGGGGCCGCTTTTATGGGCGGCTCGGGGCGGGCGCCGAGGGGCGGGTCGGGACCGGGACCGGGGCCGGCGCCGGGGCCGGGGCTGGGGCTGCGGCCGGCGGAGGGAGCGGGGCAGCGGCGGGGCTCGGGGCCGGGGCGATGCGCAGCTCGGCCATGCTGCGGCTGCCCCGCGGCACCGGGAGCGCGGCGGGCGGGGACGGCGGCGGGACGGGAGGGGACGGGGCGGAGCCGCAGCGAGGGACGGGGCGGGACCGGCACCGGCACTGGAACCGACACCGGGACCGGCACCAGGACTGGCACCGGCACCGGTACCAGCAGCTGATGGAGCCCCGGGGTTAGGGATGCCCGGTACCGGCACCGGCACCGGCACCGACACCAGCAGCTGATGGAGCCCCGGGGTTAGGGATGCCCAGCACTGGTATCGGCACCAGCAGCGGAGCCGACACTGACACCGGCACCAGCAGCTGATGGAGCCCCGGGATTGGGGATGCCCGGCACCAGCATTGGCACCGGAACCGGCACTGACCCCGGCACCAGCGGCTGATGGAGCCCCGAGGCCAAAACCCTCCCAGCAGCGGCGATCTGGTGGATCCCTGTGGCACAGGTGCCCAGAGAAGCCGTGGCTGCCCCTGGATCCCTGGCAGTGTCCCCAGGTTGGACGGGGCTTGGAGCAACCTGGGACAGTGGAAGGTGTCCCTGCCCAGGGCAGGGGTGGCACTGGCTGGGTGGCACCGGATCTTTAAGTCCTTTAAGGTCCTTTCCACCCCAAACCGTTCCAGGATTCGATGACTCCTGGTGGGAAAAGGCTCCGGCTCCATCCGGGCTGACCCTTGGAGGCCACCCAGGTTTCACCTGGGCTGAGTTTGTTTAGTGAAACACAGAGATCCCCGTCTTCACCTTTCTGCATTCCTCAGCTTCATTTCCTTGAAATCTTTTACAAGGAGGACACGACCCAGAGCAGCTGTCACAGTGATGGCCCTGAGTGTCACATTCCTTTGACACATGTTCTCAGGCCTTCTTCTGCAGCTTCTCCTTCCTCAACAGCTTTCCTACCAGATTTTACAGGGCTGAGCAAACACAGCAGCCAGCTGGAGGCTGGAAATAAAAGGCTCCAGAAATTAATATTGATTTACTTTTAATGTGTAGTTTGCTTAAAAACCCTACTTCCACTGCAGCTATGCATAAATTCACCCTTAAAAACCCTGCAACCAAAAACACGCTTGGAGACTGTATCTTGAAACATCACAGCATTATTTATCTCCATTCTGCCAGTCCTTCCCCCTCATTCCCTGCAGGCAGTGTGGCTCTGGGAGCTGCAGGGGCTGCCTGGGGGCACTGGGGCTGTCCCTTGGGGTGTCTGTCACTGTGGGCTGGGAACGGGCTCAGCCCTGGCTCCAGATGGGTCAGGGCAGCCTCAGCTCCTCAGGGACCTCAGCCATGAGGTCCCACCAGGAGGATGTGATGTCCCACTAGGATGACGTGTGTCCCGCCACGAGAATGTGATGTCCCACCAAAGCTGGATCTGATGAACCACCAAAGGAGAATGTGATGTCCCACCAAAGTTGGATGTGATGTCCCATCATGAGGATCTCATGTCCCACCAAAGCTGGATGTGATGTCCCCCCAAAGTTGGACGTGATGTCCCATCAAAGCTGGATGTGATGTCCCCCCAAAGTTGGACATGATGTCACATCAAAGCTGGATGTGATGTCCCCCCAAAGTTGGACGTGATGTCCCACCAAAGCTGGATGTGATGTCCCCCCAAAGTTGGACGTGATGTCCCACCAAAGCTGGATGTGATGTCCCCCCAGGAGGATCTGATGTCCCACCAAAGAAGGGTGTGATGTCTCGCCAGGAGGATGTGATATCCTACCAAAGTTGGATGTGATGTCCCACCAAAGTAGAATGTGACGTCCCACCAGGATGACAGGCGTCCCACCATGAAGATGTGATGTCCCACCAGAAGGAGGATGTGGTGTTCCGAAAGGAGGATCTGATGTCCCCCCATGAGGATGTGATGTCCCCCCAGGAGGATCTGATGTCCCCCCATGAGGATGTGAAGTCCCACCAAAGCTGGATCTGATGTCCCCCCATGAGGATGTGATGTCCCCCCATGAGGATGTGATGAGGATGCAATGTCCCCCCAGGAGGATGTTTTAGTTCCCCCAGTGACAGTGCTCTGCCTCTCCACTGCCTGTGTCCCCGCAGCAGCGCCGAGCTCAGCGCAGGATCCCGGGTGACCCCGGAGGAGAGCTGAGAACCTGAGCCCGTTTCATTTGCTGTACAACACAACTGCTCCCTCGAGCCTCTTTGTGGAGTCCTGAAGCTTTTTATCGGGCTGGAGGAGTGCGAATAATTGATTTTTCCACTCACTGGCTAAACCAAAATGCTGGAGGGAAGGGGGGAGGAGAAGGAATTGTTTCAAGTTTATTTGAACCAAAAAGTTTTTCTTTTGATTCAGCGCAATAAAAACACGGTGGGAGAAAATCTTTCGGGTGGTCAGAGTGAATATTTAACCCTTTTGAATATCTTTTTGAAAACATTGGGAGCATGAAAAACTTTAAAAAGATAATAAAACAGAGGGAAAATATTTTGAAAAGGGGGAAAACCATTTGAATTTTTAAAAAGTTCTCTTTTCTAAAGTACAAGCATTTTTTAAAGTGTGCTCTGGATTTACTGATTTTTTTCAACCTCAGTGTCTGCAAAAGCCATTCCTTCCCCCAAAAACCCCATCTGTTTATTGTAGAGAATGTAGGGGACTTGGTAGAGCCCTGACTCAGCACTGGATCTTTGCCTGAGCACCTTGTGATCCTAAAATCAAACATTTATTTTGTGATCCCTCTGCTTTAGGAGCTGTGGTTGTGCCCCTGGCACACAGCCTGTGGGCTGTCCTGCCTGTCCTCGGACACAGCCTGTGCATCCCTTGGCACAAACACGGATCTCAGGGAAATCCTGCCTTTTTTCCCTGCAGCTGATGGAGAAGGAGCTGGAAGGAAAATTAAAATACATTGTGCAAATGTGCATCCTCACAAGGTACAAAATCCCTCTGGTTCTGCCCATCCTGCCTTTTCCCATCCTCCCAAGTCTCACTGAAAGCAAAATGAGAGAGCACAGACAGGTTCCTGCACCCTGGAATGGCAGAGCCTTGGTAAATCCAGCAGATCCTGCTCAGGCAGAAGTTTTCCATTTAAATTTCTGGGTGTTTTGATTTGGGCAGATCTCTAAGCCCAGACTGGGGGCAGAGGCAGCCCAGGGACCTGTGAGCTCAGTGGCTTGGAAGGGTTTGGAGCTCTTTTTGGCCAACATCTGCTTCCAATTCCCTCCCTGCACGTGGCTGAGCAGTGACAGAGAATCCCACCTGTGTCCTGCTCCCTTTGCCTCAGGCCTGATGCTGTTGCAACACTAATTTAAAATGCAGGTGAAGACTTTCCCAGTTATGGAAATCAGAGTCACCCTCCAGGCTCCCTGTCAGCTCCAAGTGGGGATTTTGGGGAGCCACAAAGTCCATCCTCATTCAGAAACTGGGAAATCCTCAGCTGACCCCCCAAGCCTGTTCAGTCAGGTTTGTCCCTGAGGCAGTGGGAGGGTGTTTGAGGAGCTCTTTGAGGAGGAGGATGGTGATGATGGAGCTGCTGGGCTGTGCCAGAGCTTCCAGAGGGGTGGGAGGTTTTCCTGGTGCCTTTGGGTCCTTCTGCACACTCATTGCTGAGATGCCATGAGCCCTGTGGTTCACTCATGGCTCCATGAGTGGCTTTGGGCAGATTTGGTGGCATTTCCATGTCCCGGGATGTTGGTCGCTCCCTTGAGCTCATCCTGCTCAGGGCTGGGATCTTTGCTGGCCCAGGGCAGGGCTGGACACTGCTCCTGCTCTTCCTCCTGCTCAGCCTCCTCCTCCTCCTCAGTGCTGGTGTTTATCCACATTCCAGCTTTCCACCCCACAGCTGGAGCTCACCAGGCTCCACTTCCAGCACTCCCAGCACCTTCTGCTGGCTGTGGAGGGAGCTCAGGGCTGCTCCTCGTGCTGATGGTCCCTGCTGGCAGTGCAGAGCCCGTGCCACTGCAGTGATCAGCTCTAACTGGGAATAAATGAACTCCTGGCATTTCCCACTGGCCTGGATGCTCTGTGCTCATTCCTCCCTTGTTTCACCATCACTCAGCGTGGGGCTGCTGGGCCTGCCTGCTCCCAGGGGACGATTTCAAAGGGGATGATTTATTTGTGCTGCCCGAGGAACCGGGAATGAGAGGAGAGCTCATAAAAAACCCCATCTCATTTTCCCTGAGCCTCTGTGTGTGGCACTATTGAGCTGTAAACATTCCCCAGGTTAGATTGATGGGGATAGAAGGAGAACCGATCATTAGCACGATTAATTACTGGTTTTGTGGGTTGTGAAAGTCCAGAAAGTTCAGCCACGCCGCTGAGAGCCGGGAGATCCATCTTGCACAAGCTGGCAGCTCCTTTATTATGTGCAGGAGGTGGCAGAGCTGTGGGAGCTGAGCTGTGGGAACTGAGCCGTGCTGAGCTGAGCTGGTGGGGCTGGTGCTGCTGGATGCTGTGCAGGCGTGAGCTGGCCACGGGCCCAGCCGGGCTGGCCACACCTGAGCCTCCACCTGGGGATTGCAGGGATGCTGCTCCCACACCCAGAGTCCCCGTGGGACAGACACCCACGGCCTCTGCCAGGCAGGACACGCCTTTCCCCGCAGGAGCTGGGATGTGTGTGGTGGTACAGGAAAGGCCCGTGGATAATGGAACTGCAGAGGGACTGGCTCCTGAGGAGCCTGGTGCCCACAGGGCCATCTGGGGCCATTGCAGGGACCAGGAGGACAGCCAGCTCTGTGCAAGGGACTTCCATCCAGAGCCAGGGATGTGCTCAGTGCTGGCCTGCATCCCTGAGGAACAGCTTCTGAGCAGCCCCGACGCTGGAGGAAATTCCTTGGGGAGTTTTCTTCCTCCTGGTACCCGCAGGGGCCATTGTGTGTGCCCGGGCCAGCCCAGCGTGAGCTCACGGCAGCTCCCCCGGTTCCTGCCCGGCCTCTGCCCTTCCCAAACCCCCCCTGGCTGCTGCTGCTCCCCTGGGAGAGGCCGGGGAGCCGGGAAGGAAAGGGAGCTGCCCCGGCTCGGGGTGGGACATCTTCCTGCCCGCCACAGCCGCTGGGATTCGCCCGCCCTGGGCCTGGGACGGAGCGCCCGCTGGCACCGGGCACCGCGGGCACTGCCAGGCCCTCTGTGACCATGGAACGCCAAGGCAGCCCTGGGCATGGACCCGGGCCACATCCAGCTCCGTAGGAGCAACGGGGGTAGAATGGTTGGGATGGATGGGGAGCAGAGATCCCTGAAACCAGGTCAGGAATTTGGGGTTTATTGCACAGGGCCTGGGTGCAGGGCCCTGCTGGGAGCTGCCACAGCTCAGAGCAGGACTGAAAGAAGAGAGGGGGAGAGAGGATGAGAGGGTGAGAGAGTAAAAGGGTAAGGGAGTAAAAAAGGTAAGAGTGAAGTGCTCGTTACAATACAATAGATCATCTTCTGTGCTGAATATTCTAATTCTCACTAACCAATCTAGTACAAGATACAAATCCTACAGCATTTACATACAGCCTGTAAGAATCATTACATTACCACACTGTGTTACATTTTAAACCCTAAAAACTCCTCTTTGGGCCCCTTCTGCCAAGCTGTAGGGTCTGCTCTGCCCCTTGGGCCTGTCTGCAAGCAGAGGGTGTTGTTCCATCAGAAGGGGATCACCTTCAGCTGGCCACGCCATTGTTTTCCAGTTGTTCAGTGACTGAGGTATCTCAAAGCTTGCTTTCATTTCAATCTCACTTATAGTTTCTATATTCTCAACATCTTTTGTCAGACAATCATATTGATAAGGCTTTCCTCTTCCATCTTCCCCAGCACAGCTCCAGAGCCCAGGTGTGCTGCGTGGGCACCCTGAGCAGCCTCATCCCTGGGCTGCCCAAAACCACGCACAGGGCAGGGGCACAGCAGAGAGCCGGAACATCCATCCCTTCCAGGACCTGTGGCCTTGGCTGGGGCCACGCAGGCAAAGTGGCACCCACGGGGGCAATTCCCTGCTCTGCAAGGTGCAGGGATGGGGACGTGGTGGCAGGGCTGGTCCCAACCTCCATGGTGGCTGCTGTGACCACAAGAGGGCCTGGGGAAGGCACCGGCTGTCACTGCACTCCTGGTGGCACCTCCTGTCCACCTCCCCACAGCCCCCAGGACATGGTGGGAGGGAAGGGATGGTTGGTGCCACTGGCACTGGACGATTCTGAGCCCCCCATCCCAAAGTGGCGTTGGGAATTGTCCTCCTTGGCTGCAGTTGTCCCTGCTCAGCTGCTCTGGGGAACAGGGAAGGACCAGGACCCTGAATGAGGCCAGGGCCAATGCACTGCTGCAGCTCTGGGCCTCTCCCTGCTCCTCTCTAAAGCTTTTGTCCCCTCACTTTGCTCCCAGCTGTAAATCCCAGATGTTGGCACTCCCCCTGGGCATCCCTGTGGCTGCATTTCATTTTGGGGCATTCACTGGGGCCTGGACAGGGCGTCCCTGTGGCCCAAGCCATGGGATCTTGGTGGTGCAGGCACGCAGCCCCTCCGAGCCAGCGAGGGAATGTGATGGGGAAGAATGTGGGATCTCCCTCGGGATCAGCGAGTGAAAGGATCAGATTAACATCCATCAGGGATGGCTGGGTCCTGCCCTGAGGTGGGAGGGTAATTAAATGCCTTTTTAAGCCTCCTTCCTTTTTATTTGGCTCATTGACCCCCAGGGAAGGCCCAGATGTCTCCAGAGAAACAGCAGCACAGAGGAAATGATTTTACAGCCCCGGTGGGGAATCAGCTCGAGCTCTACAGGAAAAATGATTTTCCAAGGTGAGGAGTGAAGGGTTTGTGGTTTTTGCTGAATGTCTCATGGGTTCACTCCAGCAAGTGGCACGTTCAAGTGTTTGCTGCCAACAGATGAGGGTCTCTAATCCCATCACCCTTCACCCTCCTGGGCACCCTCCTGTTCAAAGCAGAGCTTTACCTGTTCTGCCTCATTTTACCCCTTCTTTTCCTGGAGGAATTGGCCTCATGGCCACTCCAGGGGCTGCTGGCTCCTGCCGAGGATGGATTCAAGTGCAGCAATTGTGTCTCATCGGGCCCATTCCAGCATCCAAGGGCAGGAGTTGGAAAATCGTGGGAGGGGGGAAGGAGAGGGGATATGGAGGAGAAACTGGTGGGGAAAACAACTGGGAGAGAATGATCCTTCATGGTTTACAGCCCCCAAAATCCTCCCTGAGAGCCTGTGAAGGGTGACAGAGCCCCGGGGTGAGGGGAGCATGGCAGGGAGGGCTTGGCCTGGCACTGACATGCCCCCGGAGGGGATTTTCCTTCCAGACCCCAACCAAAGGCAGCACAAACCTTGGCAGGAGCAGGGGGTTCATCTAAAAGTGGTGGAAATAAATGTTTCTTTTTGTCAAATTTCCTGCAAAATCTGCTGGCATGTTAAAGCTCAGCAGCGCCAGACTCAGCCCCCTAAACCTCAGTTTTCCCTAAATCCCAGATGCCACCCCCTCCAATGCCCCTTCCCCACATTCTCCTGCCCAGCCCTGAGGCTTCTCCCTGTTTTAATGGGCATTGACATTTATCTCCATCAGTGGGAATATATAGAAATCAAACCGTAAAACACAAGCAGAGCAGTGAGGGCTCGCAGAGCTTTTGTACAGCCCAGTTGAGGAAATATCCCAAAATTTTGTCATCTGAGCTGGCACTTGGCCTGGCAGTGACTCCTCAAGAGGCAGTAAGAGATTTACTGTAAAACTACAGAAAAAATTGTGTCAAGGAGTTAAATCATGCCAGAAAAATCTGGGACTGACCCAACTGCTGACGTGTCTGCCCCATGCAGAGCTGGACCAGGTTCTGCTCTCAAAAAATCCCCACCAAGACCCTGCAAGAGCACCAGGAAGCCAAAGTTTCCTTTGATCACATCTCATTTTAATGAGGGCAGGTTCCGAGGAAGCGAACAGTACACGTTTCTGTAAGAATGCAAACAAGCCAGTACAGAAATGTAAAAAAAATAAACAAAAATAAATATCTCCCCTGTTTCTTTCTCCCCGAGTTCATAGCGCAGGGCTGGCCTGGAGACAAGATGGATTTACCGCTGCAGCTGGGCAGCGGCTGTGAGAAATCAGAGTTTTGGGATGTCAGTGTCTGTGTGCTTTCAGAGAGGTCAGAGTGCCCGCAGATCCAACGAGGAGAGCCTTCCCTGCCAGCCAGGTGAGCAGCTCCCACCCGGGGCAGCCAGTGCTCCTCTGGAAGCATCTCCACCACTCTGTCAGCGGCTCAGAGCCAGGTCCTCAAGAGGGAAGAGCTGGAAGGAGAAGAGGAATTGGATTATTTTGGAGTATCCAGCTCCAGCACCACCTCCCTCCCCACGTGGGACCCCGTTTCAGTGCTTAAAGCACAGCTCCATTCACAAGTTTCATTAAATCTCCTCCTCCACAGGCTCAGATGTGACCCGCAGATTCCCTTTCTGCCACCGTGCATGCAGATCAACCCCACGCAGATAAACCCCACGCAGATAAACCCCACGCAGAACCAAATTCCAGGTTTGGACCTGCCCACAGGGTTCCCAGTGGGGATTTGGCTGGGAAATCAGAAGGATTTAATCAAGGGTGTACCCAGGTCAGAGCTGTGGAGCCCCGGACAGCACAACGTATCCAGGGCTGGGCTGACCTGTCTGAGCTTTCCCAAAATGATTCTTATCCCAGATTTCCTCCAAAAAATGAAGTGGGGGAGGAATACAGCTACATGTTTCAGGGGCTGATCCAACAGCTAAAAGCCTCGGTGGATTTCAGCTGGATGTTGGCTCCAGCTTTACATAAGAGGAAAGAAATGTAAAGGCTGGAGCCGGCCCCGAGGCAGTCCCACGCAGCCCGGCTGAGCCCCGAGGGGCAGGAGAAGGGTCCTGAGAGGGGGAGGCCATGCTGGGATCATCCCGGCATCACCGGGCTCCCAGCCCCATGGATACCCCATGGACACCCCATGGATAGCCCAGGGACACCCCTCGGGCACGGGCAGCTCGGTCCCACAGAGTGCGGGTTTGTGATGCACCTAATGGGGGACACAGAAATCCTACAGTCCTGGAATGGTTTGGGTTGGAAGGGACCTTAAAGATCCCCCAATTCCGCCCCCTGCATGGGCAGGACAACTTCCACTACACGAGGTTCCTCCAAGCCCCGTCCAACCTGACCTTTTTCTGCTCTGAAGGCAAAGCACAGCCCCTACAAACACACACTTACCCGGTGACGCCCCTCCAAGCTTCCTCGAACCCCAATTTCCTGCTGAAACCCCTGCACGGTTCCACACTCCCCACAACCCGGTGACCCCCAGCACCCCGGGAGCCGCGGAGTGACCGCAGGGCTCCCCAGCCCGCGGGTGGATCGCGCCCCTCGAGCATCCCGAGCCCCGCGGAGTGACCGCAGGATTCCCCATCCCGGGCTCCCCTCGAGCATCCCGAGCCCCGCGGAGTGACGGCAGGGCTCCCATCCCGGGCTCCCCTCGAGCATCCCGAGCCCCGCGGAGTGACCGCAGGGCTCCCATCCCGGGCTCCCCTCGAGCATCCCCAGCCCCGCGGACCGGCCGCTGCCCCGCATCCCCCGGAGCCCCGCGGTGTCCCCGGCGTTACCTGAGGCTGGCGGGGCGCGGGCGGGGGCCGGGCAGGGGCCGGGCGGGGGCCGCCCCATCCCCATCCCCGCCGGAGCAGGCGCTGCAGGAGGCGCCCCGGGCCGGGCGGCGGCGGCGGGGCCGGGGCGGCGCCCGGGGGGCTCTCCCCGCCGGGATGGCCCGGGGCTGCGGGGGGGCTGTCCCCGGCGGGGCTCCCGGGGTGCCGGGGGGGCTCGGCCGGCAGCTCCCGCCGCCACAGGTAGGGAGAGCGGCGGACCCCCATGAGCAGCCCCGAGGCGCGACCCACCGTGTGGTACCGGGGGCTGGCGACGTGCTTGTACCAGGCGCCCGCCGGGGCGGCCGGCAGCATCAGCCCCAGCAGCACCAGGGCCCCCCAGGCGCCCCCCGACAGCTGTCCCCTGGCCATGGCGCGGGGCACGGTGCGGGCAGGGCTGTGCCCGGCCCCGGGCACCCCAGCGACGGCTGCCCCGCGCCCGCGCCCCGCCGGTTTATAGCGCCGTCGGGAGGGGCCCCGCGGCTCCGCCCCGGCAGCCCCCGGCCGCCCTCCCCCGGCAGAGCCCCCCCCCGGGATGCCGGCACCCTCCCCATGGCCCCCGGCATCCTCTGAGCATCCCCGAGCATCTCCCTGCAGCCCGCAGCATCCCACGCACCCGTCAGCATCCCCATTTAACATCCCCCTCAGCATCCTCCCCATGGCCCCCAGCATCCTCTGAGCATCCCGAGCATCTCTCCGCAGCCCGCAGGACCCCGCGCACCCGTCAGCATCCCCCTTGTTGCCTTCTCATCCTCCCCATGGCCCCCAGCATCCTCTGAGCATCCCCCTGAAACCCAGAGCAGCCCGAGCATCCCTGAGCAGCCTCCCTGCAGCCTTCAGCACCGTCCCCATGGCCTCGAGCATCCTCTGGGCATTCCCCCGGAGCCTGGAGCAGCCCAAGCATCCGTGAGCATCCTCGTGGTCCCTGCGGTGAAGTGCTCAGGGCCATTTGCAGTGGGTTTGCCAGGCTGCTTGCCCTCCTCTTCTGCCACTCAGATCTTAAATACGATATCGCCATCCATTCTGCCTTTGCAGTCAGCTGATTCCCCCCTCCAGATTCCTTAATGAAACCAAGCAGGTCAAGTTTATGCTCAGCAGAGAGCAATTCCAGTTCCTCTTGTTGATTAGGGAAGTTCTTTATATGCTGAACTAGGACTAAATAATTTCTGGGGGTTTTTTCAGGCCACACAAAGATTAATTTTAATCTCAGCATTTTAGAATTACGGAATGGTTTGGTTTGGAAAGGACCTTAAAGCCCCTCCAGTTCCACTCCCTGCCCTGGGCAGGGACACCTTCCAGTAACTCAGGGTGCTCCGAGCCCGGTCCAACCTGGCCTGGGATACTTCCAGAGATGAGGCAGCCTCAGCTGCTCTGGGCAGAGGTTGGAATTTCTCCTTGTGGATTTCATTTTAACACAGTCCAAAGGAATCCCATCCAGGCTGCTTCCCATCATTGGGATCCCCCAGTCCTTCACCCTCCAGCCTCCTCTTCTCCCACCCAACAAGCACAAGTCCCCAGTGGAAACTTTAACAGCCCAGCCTGCAGTTGTTGGTGTTCTGTGCCCCTCCACTCTGGGGGATGTTTTTCCAGGCTCACACAGGGGACAGAACCACACTGGGAACCCCTCAGAGTGTGGGATCTGAGCCAAGCAACATCCTGCTCCTGTGGGAGCCAGCCCCTCGGCCCGGCAGGGATCAGGGCATGTGGGATGGGCAGTGTCAGTCTGGAGCCTCTCGGTTTTCCTCTTCTGAGAAGGCTGGGAGTGAATGCAAATCCCAGCCGGCAGGAGGGTGATCCAGCCTGATCCAGCCTTTCGTGAGAGGATGCTGGAAGTTACGTCTGTGCAGAGCACAGCTCGTTCCTGTAATGACCCAGAGCAGAGTCCAACCCAGGCACGGCCTGAGTTCTTGGAAGCGCCCAGGTTTACAGTAAGGATGCGGCTGCTCCCGTCTCACTGGGAGCCAATCCTGGCTGAATGGGCTATTTTGGTCACCCCTGAGTGCTCTGGACATTAGAAGGCCTCAGCACTTTGCTGTTTGCTGGAGCCATTAATGAATGGCAGCAGTACAGCCCAGCTCACGGAGCAGCCCAGCGCATCCCCGGTCACCTGGCACAGGACACGCTGCCTCCAGGGCTCTGCTCCCTCCGGCTAAAGCCATTACACTCCCTCCTCCCCACGAGGGAAGGATCGATTCAGGAGCACCTGATGCTCCTCTTGGCTCGTTCTGCACCTGCCCTGTGCCCAAACAAAGGCAGGTTTAGCAGCTCCCGTTTCACTGCAGCCACGCTCCAATGTGGGCTCAACCTTCCCAGGCAGGAAAGGAAGATTTTCTCATTCCCAGAGATCTGCCTGAAGTGTCTTTTCTGTGTGTTTTTGGTGTGACTTGGGTAACTTGTCACCCTGATAAACTCTCCATGAACTGAACTCTTTCCTCCCGGGAATGATCCCTGCTGACAGCCAGCAGCTCTGTCCGCAAGGCCGAGAGCCTTGGGATGCAGCACGGCTCCGGATCTCCAGCAGAGTGCACGTTTCCTCTCCCAAGTATTTTTAAATATCTTTCCAACGAAACAGCTGATAAGCAATTTGTCTGCTATTTATATTCTAAGTAAGTAAAGATAATTTTAGGATTCTTCTTCCCCTCACAGAAGTCGATGCTCTGCAAATACCGTAGCACGTCAGCGGGCACATGGCACCGAGCTGCTCCGGGGTGGGCTTGTGCCAGGAACTCCCCCAGAGGAGCAAAATCCTGCTTATTTTTGGGAGATAAAAAACTTTTGAAGAAGTCCTGGTTCCTATGGAAGTCTTGTACAGACTCACAGGAATAAGAGATTTCAGCCTCTCGGGTAATTTCCATAGCTGCAGGTGTTTATCGACCTCGGGCAGGGTCCAGCTGACCCCAAGCCCTTTTGGAAACCCCATTTTTATGTTCATATTTAAACCCTCAGATTTTGGCTCCAGCATCACATTTTCCCAACCACAGACACAGCTCCCAGTGCTGGGGTTCATCCCAGTGCTCAAATGAACCTTTAATGATGTCATTCCACATTTGCTGAGGGGAAGAGGAATGGGATCATCACTGAATCACAGAATCCTGGAGTGGTTTGAGTTGGAAGTGACCTTAAAGCCCATCCAGTCCCCTCCCTGCTGTGGGCAGGGACACCTTCCACCATCCTGGGTTGCTCCAAGCCCTGTCCAACCTTACCTTGAACACTTCCAGGGATAGGGCAGCCACAGCTTCTCTGAGGAACCTAACCATAGGGATTTACCACATGTCTCTGCTGCTGAAACGATTTAAGGTTTTCTTCTCTCATTTTGGAACAAAATCCCTCTTTTTGTAAGAGGAAGGCTCTGCTGCAACCCCCATCCTGCTGGATGCTCAGGTTCTCCAGAGGGTACCTCCAATTTCTGCACTGCACCCACCATCTCCACCACAGCTCCAGAGCACGAACTGGGGCTTGTGGAAAACATCCAGAGGGACCCCACAGTGAGGGGAGAGAGGGGTGAGCAGCTGGAGGCACCACATCTTCACCCCTGCAGTAAACGCAGCCCAGCTCTCAGAAGAGCCTCTCCACCCGATTTCATTCCTGCTGTGCTCTCACCTCCCACCACACACATTACTGCAGCCACTCAGGATTTGTGGCTTTGGAGAATGAGCTAAATGAATTTGATGTCCCAGAAAGAGGCACTTGAAAGCGAAACCGGTGGGGTTTAATGACAGCATTTTCCACATTTTTATGATAATGACTCTGGTGTTTATTGGAAGGTTAGCAACTCAGCGAGCAGGAAAACAAAGCAATCGGAGAGGCCAGCCCTGCCATGGGGCCTCTGCACTCTTGGGCATTAATGCCTGCTCTATTCATGACATTTTTGGGCCATTTGGGCTCTCCAGCATGTCCCTGTGGGAGTATGAGAGGATGGAGGTGACATCACTTGGGATGAAGAGGAACAGAGCCTGCCCTCCTGCACTCTGCAAACTCATCCAACTCTGCTAATTGGGATCATCCTGTCCTTCAGGCTGGGAAACTGAGGCACAGCATTCAGCACATTGCCAAAGACCACCCAAGGAACAGCAGTTTGGCCTGAGTAACCTGGAGCCTCCTGCTCTGAGAGCCTTCACTTGGCCACTGCCCAGCTCTGCCTTCCTGTGCAGGCTGGCCTTGGAGAGACGGACACAAATCAGCCAAAAGCAGCTTCACCGCTGTGAAATCAGCTGGAGGCACAAAAGTGAAGTTGGAGGTTGGAGAAGGGATGAGTTTTGCCATACCAGGCAGTGCCAGGCAGTGCCCAAGGTGGAGCACAGCCAGTGCTGCTGTGAGGAGGTGATTTCCAGACAAGGCTGGAAGCTCAGCAGCTGAGCGAGCTGGGACTGCAGGCCCCACTCAGAAATGTCACATTTTTGTCACATTTGTGTGAACACCCTGCTGCCCAGGTCGCTGCTCTGATTCCCCAGCCCTGCCCAAATTCCTGCACTTCCCCTCCTTTCCCACATTCACATCCCTGCTGCCTCCTGCCTTACTTCAGCCTGGGAGTGAGCAAAGTCTTGATGGCAAGAAAAGGACATTCCCACACGTGTGCTCAGTAAATCCTGGTGTTTTCCAGCACCCATCCCAGTGCTGAGCTCCTGGGCAATCAGAGCAGGGTTTGTGTGGGGCTGGGATGAGGCACTCAGCCAGGGGGACCCAAACAGCCCCTGTGCCTCAGGTGCTGTGCTGGCAGCACACCACAAAGCCCCAGCAATAACAACCTTTGCCATTTTCTCACATCTCGAGTGTGTCCTTGTGTAACAAACTCGGATCACGGAGCAATTCCTGCCCCCGGTGATTCAGAACGTGATTAAATGCTATTTGTCTGTTCCTCTGAAATAAAGGAGCTGCAGTTGCTACAAACAAATTACGGCTTCAAGCTGTGAGGTAAAACACACCTTGACTCCTGAGAAAGCTGCAGCAGGCTTTGGTGGCTCTGAAGAGAAAGAGAAAACAAGGGGTGTTTCCTACTGTTGCAGATCTTGCTAAAGTGCACTAAATTAATTATTTGACTCCTAAGAAGCAACTTATTCCCCACTATTTTTAGCCTCACGCACTATTTTAAGAGGTTTTGTCTTCAGGGTCCAGTCACGTGCAAGTTAAACAGAAGGCAGTGAAGTCTCCAAAGGATAATAAACTATCTCAAATTACTTTGCTAATGGAACAAAGAGTACTGTAAATGTCACACAGGATAGAACAGGAGCAGGAGAAACCTTTACACGAAACAATGGATCCATTAGCACAAAGGTAAGGAAAAAACCCCACAGACTTGTGATGCTTGTGCAGAGCTCCACGGAGCTGCTGCTCCAAGCCAAGGGAATTGGTTTCCTCTCTTGGATTCTGTGCTGAGCTCACACCACAATCACCCACACTCTCAGGGCATTGATCCTTCAGGATTTCAAAGCCCTTTACAGACAATAGCTAAGCCCCAGGTGAGTCAGTGGAATTATTTCTGCTTCAAAGCCAGGTACAGAGAGGGAATCACTGAATCACTGATGGGAGACCAAAACCAAACAGAGGTCCAGACTCACCAAACCCACCGAGGGGTCCTCACCTCCAGCTTAATGAAGTTGTCCATCACCCTGCAAGCTGCAGGAGTGACCCTTCACTCCTGGCCTGACTCATCAGCTGGAGAGCCCAGCTCTGGTGGGGCCTCCTGGGTGAGAGGATGGACTGTGAGACACCATCGCCCACCCTGCCCTGTATTTTGCCTCTCCTGCGCTTGGCACAAGATGATAAGTCTTCAAACACATCAAGGGCTGCAACAGCAGCATCACAGAGTGGTTTGGGTGTGAATAACACCACGGAGGAACCGTGACGAGAAATTCCCCACCATGGGGGATGACAGTGCTGCCTCAGGAAAGCAGCAAAGACAAAAACTCAGAGAAGCAGGGAAAAGAGCAGGGAGGAAAGATGCCATGGGCTGCTGTCTGAAATGTGAGCAGATCCTCAGCTCCCTCCAGTCCACGAGTCAGGCTTTCTCCTGGAAGTAATTCCCAACTCCACCAGAGAGTTAATACCCAGATGTGTGAAGTGCAGAGTACATTTGGCTCTGCTCTGCAGAGTTTGCTGTGAGGAGAAAGAGCTGGGAGATGAATCTTTCATTTGACAGTCCTGAGATCTCCTAACCAAAGTGCACGCCACTCCCAAGAGCTCTCCTGTTCTCCTGAACTGTAATTAGCTGAGGCTCTCCAGCACACACGTGTGAGATGGCTGGAGGGCTCGGAGGGGTGTAGATGAGAATAAATCTGCCTTCAGGCAAATCTGCACAGGTTAAGGTTGGAGAAGTCCTCTAAGATCCCCTTGTCCAACCATCAGTCCGTCCCCTCCTCGTTCACCCCTGCGTCCCCAAGTGTCACATCCACACATTTACTGAGCAGCCCGGGGACCCTGACTCCAGCCCTGCCCTGGGCAGCCTCTGCCAGGGTGTGACAACCTTTCTTCCATGAAGAAATTTTCCCTAATATCCAACCTGAACCTCCCCTGGTGCAGCCTTGGACAAGGGCCTGGAGAGCCAGGACAGGGAATGGCTTCCCCCTGCCAGAGGGCTGGGTTAGATGGGATTTTGGGAAGGAATTCTTGACTCAGAGCGTGGGGAGGGTGCCCAGAGCAGCTGTGGCTGCCCCTGGATCTCTGGAAGTGTCCAAGGCCAGGCTGGATGGGGCTTGGAGCAGCCTGGGACAGTGGAAGGTGATGGGATTGCACTGGATGGGTTTAAGTCCCTTGCACCCCAAACCATGCCAGGATTCCATGCAGTGAGGTAACTGTGGGAAGCCACTGCTCAGGGGCTGGCTGAGACTCATTTTCCTTAAAACAGAACGCTGAGAACATCATCACTTTCAGCAGAAACTTTATCAAATGAAGACAAATTTCCCCGTTCTGCACTGAGAGCCTTGGCTGCAAATGAGCCATGTCGGCACCAGGCTGGGAATGGGAAATTAATCCAAGGCTCAACCTTTGGTTCTACACTTGGACAGGATCTCGGCACTGAACAATAAATATCGGGTCTGGGGCTCTGCTGAGTGCAATGGGCTTGTTGTGCTCATCTCCAGACTGATCAATTATTCCAAAGGGTATTTATTGCTGATGAAATGACTGGAGAAGGCCTTTCCCTGCAGTTATTATGGGATATTTAGTGAGTAAACATGGAAATCAACTATCCCAAGTGTCAATATTAACCCTTTTTCTTGGGAGGGAAACATTACCTGCCTGCCAACACACTGAACTAAGCACCAACTAAGACATTTAGAACCCAGTTAATTCTATAAAATTTTATTTCTTTATGTTTTGGGGTCACACTCAGTGCTAAGATCTGACTCTCATTTGCAATCACCAGAGAAATAAACCGGCATCTTTAAATCATCAGCAAAGAATGATTCAATCCTTTCAAACAGGCTTATAAAAACCTCTCTGCACCACAAAATAAATGAATCTCAACACATGACTCACAGGCACCAGCAGGATGGCTCTCCAGAAGGGTGAGGAGCTGGAAACAGGATTTGGTGAAGTTTGAAGGTTTCAGTGTTGGCTTTTTAGCAACTCTTTGTGCTGCTTGCTGATGGTGGGAATGCCAAGAGAGTGGGAATATCTTGTATGATGATGACAAAATGGAACAGAGAGGTTTATTTTGGCATTTTACAGCTGTGGAAAGATGTGTCCAACTGCTGGAAAAGCCATGGTAGCAGCAGAGCTGTGTTAGCAGGATATGGAGCCATGGAATCACAGAGTCACTGAGGCTGGAACAGAGCTCCAACACCACTGAGTCCAACCATGCTCCCAGCACTGCCAAGGCCACCACAAACTGGTGTCCCCAGGTGCCACATCCAGGGATGGGGACTCCAACACTGCCCTGGGCTGGACAGCCCGTTCCATGAGGGAATTCTCCCAACATCCCTGAATGTTCCCTGGTGCAGCCTGAGGCTGTGGTGCCATGGAAGGTCTGCTCCAAGCTGCTCCCTGCCATGCTGTGGAGGAAGAGCAAGAGGCAGCAGTTCAGGACACCCAACTCTGGCAATGGCACCGTGCCACAAGCAGGATCTGGGCTGGGATGGGTCATCCCATGGAGGGTGTACAGGCCAGGGATGGATCTGGCCTCCAGAAGGAACTCTGGAAGGAACACAGATGATCTGTAAGGTTCCTTCCAGCCCAGGCCATGCTATGATGTCCTTACATGGGTTTTGTGCCAAATGAGCTCCCTGGATCTGAGAGCTGAGGATGGGATCTGACTTGGCAGGAGCTGTCAGAGCTGGGGGAGGTTCACCTGCACCATGAAGGGACATGGAATCTTCAGTGGTTTCCCCCCAGCCACTGATTATAACAAATATCATCCCAAAAGCACAAAATGCCCCAGCTGAGGAGCTGCTGCCTGCCTGGCGAACAGCAGGACCAGGAACATCACACCCTCCTCGGGGCAAATCACACTGCTGTGGACACACCGTGCAGGATCAGGGCTCTGGATCAGCTCCTTGGTGCTCCTGGGCTGGTGGGAAGTGATGTCACCACCTCTGAAATGTCCCAGCTCGTGCTGAGTGTCCCTGTCCCATTGTCCTGGCAGTGAGTAATGTCCCTTTCCAGGTGTGTTTATGATCCCGAGCCACGGTGTCACTGCCCAGCCAAGTGACACTCAGGGCAGCACATCACTGCCAGCAGCCTCCAGCTCATTTCATGCTAATTGCTCTCCAAAATTGGGTGATGCAGTTGGGGCACAAAAACATTTTCAACAGTGTCATTAATTCGGGGAACATTTCCTGGAGTAATTACAGCCAGCATCACCAGTCGTTCCTAATTATTCCACGCAGCCCCACCCAAACACACTTCAGCCTTGATTAGCAAGACGTGTGTTATCCCACTCCAGGTTGAGAGGGATAAATGGGGCTCTCTAGGAGAAAGTAAATATTACCTGTTGTACCCAACGATCCAAATCGTTGAAATCCTTCATTATCTGCTCCCAAACACTTAACAAAGCTATTACTTAATTTATTTGATGGCACAGATGTCATTAACCGAGGCTGGTGAACATCATGGGATTTTTTAATTATCTGTTTGATGAGTTGCTTTGTCCTGAAATGATTGTTTATGGCTCAAAGAAAACGAAGAGCAACTTTTTGACTCAAATGACAAGGAATTCAGGGAAAAGAAAGGGATCATAGAGGTGCTAGTCAGACCTTCCAGGAAGACCCTAGGAATTCAGAAGGAATTTCATCATGGAGTGACAGGACACGGGGGAATGGCTTCCCACTGCCAGAGGGCAGGGATAGATGGATATGGGAAGGAATTCTGGCTGTGAGGGTGGTGAAGGGGCTGGGATGGAATTCCCAGAGATGCCCCTGGATCCCAGAGGGCAGGGATAGATGGATATGGGAAGGAATTCCTGGCTGTGATCATGGTGAAGGGGCTGGGAGGGAATTCCCAGAGAAGCTGTGGCTGCCCTTGGATCCCAGAGGACAGGGATAGATGGATATGGGAAGGAATTCCTGGCTGTGATCATGGTGAAGGGGCCGGGATGGAATTCCCAGGGAAGCTGTGGCTGCCCCTGGATCCCTGGGAAGGTTGGACAGGGCATAGAACACCCAGGGACAGTGGGAGGTGTCCCTGCCACAGAGGGATGGATGGGGGCTGCTGGGGGAGAGGCAGCAGCCAGAAAAACAAAACAACAACTCAGCACACGCCTGGAGCACACAAAACGTCCTGTGCTGAGTGCCAGGTCCCAAATAGAGGATTTGGGCGTGGCCAAATCCCAAAAAAGGGAATGTGGGTGTGCTAAACCCATATAAGGAAATGTGGGTGTGCTAAACCCAAATAAGGAAATGTGGGTTGGGCTAAACCCAAATAAGGAAATGAGGGTGTGCTAAACCCAAATAAGGAAATGTGGGTTGGGCTAAACCCATATAAGGAAATGAGGGTGGGGCTAAACCCAAATAAGGAAATGAGGGTTGGGCTAAACCCAAATAAGGAAATGAGGGTGGGGCTAAACCCAAATAAGGAAATGTGGGTAGGGCTAAACCCAAATAAGGAAATGTGGGTTGGGCTAAACCCAAATAAGGAAATGAGGGTGGGGCTAAACCCAAGTAAGGAAATGTGGGTTGGGCTAAACCCAAATAAGGAAATGAGGGTGGGGCTAAACCCAAATAAGGAAATGTGGGTTGGGCTAAACCCAAGTAAGGAAATGTGGGTGGGGCTAGAGACCAAATAAGGAAATGTAGGCGTGGCTAATCCCAAATAAGTATTTAGCCATGCCCACATCTCATTATTTGGGTTTAGCTCTGCCCACATTTCCTTATTTGGGATTTAGCCCCCTGTGGGTGTGAGAGCCCTGCACCTGGCACCTCCTCAGGGATGCTCCACAGCCCTCAGCTCTGGACGCCCCTGGCACAGCCCCTCCTGCCCCAGGAGCTGTTTGTGACCTCCCCATGCAATTTGAGCTCATTTGGGGTTTGCTGCCAGGCCCGGGGCAAGCAGTTACAGCAAACAACCAGAGCCACCAGGACACATGGCTGGGACCAGGATGCACAGTTTGGGATTGGGATGCACAGTTTGGGACTGGGATGCACAGTTTGGTACTGCAAATCTTTGCCCTGCAGCACCCCCCAGACTCCTGAGGAGCTCTGGGACAAGGAAAAATTGGTGACAGCGAGTGCCCCAGGCTGGGGGTGGCAGTGCAGGGCTGGTGACACTGGGGACACCACCACGCTGCTCCCAGCCAGCCATCCCGGAAAAGACAAAAACAATCCAGCACAGAAATCTTTGCTTTGGCATTTCCTGATTGTTTTTAAAGAGGCAAATCAGCCCTCAGCAGAGCTGGGCTTGCATAAGGGGGAAATAGAGCAGAGAGGCAAACAAAGCAGGGAGGGCTTTCAGGTTCCTCCCAACCCAAAGCATTCCAAGGTTTTATGACTCAGTGATCCTACGCCGGTCACTTAGCAGGGATCTGTGGGGAAAAAGAGGTGAGAGGCTGCAACCTTTGAAAAAACTTCCTGTGTGTTCCTCTGTGCTATCACCAAACAAGCTTCTATCCTTTATTTTTCTTTTTTTTTTTCCTTTTTCCCCACTTCCAGAGGAACATGGCTGCTGTTGAAGCATTTTTCCCTGCTCCTGGAGCACCCTCTCCTGTCCAAGCAGCAGCAATTCCCATCTATGAGAAATGCATATTATATGATTGGCTCTTCACAAATACTAAAATTAATGTGTTATATTGGAAAGTTATGTTGTATTAATATTTTTAGTAACGTTGTATTAATATTTTTAAGTAGTGTGGTAAGTATAGTTTTTAGGCTATAGCATAATATTAAAATAGAAACTTTGTGATGTAAAAATACTTTTTGTAACTAGTTCAAGGAATGGATAAGATAATACAGAAATTCTTCAAAGAGAAAACAGCAACAAGACACCAAGATTTCAATAAAAGAATTATTGCCTCCTCAGACTTTGAGGAGCCAAGAAAATTGATTTACAAGATGAAGGGAGGAAGTAGACATTAAGCAGAAACACTGTCAGTTTTGGATCATGTATGAGGTGTATGAATATGCAATAGGCTGCTGTTTTTAAGGGTTAATCCTCTGTTAATGTGGGTCCTTTTTTGGGCTTGTGCTGCCCAGAAAAGGTACCCGGACTGTCTGTAATTCTTTGTTTTTATTGTCTCATATTGTCCTAATCCTAATTGTCCAAATTTGTATTACTCTAATTATATTACTATTTTTATAACCATTTTATTACTATTAAACTTTTAAAATTCTAAAAACAAGTGATTGGCGTTTTACACACCTGGGCTGCCTCTGCACAGGGGGAAGTGTGTGGGACTCACCCCCTGCAGCAAATAAAGATTTATTCGTGTTACATACACTGAGCTCGTTTGTGTTCCTGCTGTAGTGGATATCAAACCCCAGTGTCTGCAGTGCTCCAAGAACGTTTTTAACGCTTTTATTTCCCCAATCACCCCCGGTTTACTTGGGAAAACGCATGGCTGGGTTATAAAATTTAAAATGAAATCAAGCAGCGGAGCTGGCGATGGGATGAATCCATGGAGGATCTGCTGGCACCCCAGGGGAGGCGTTTGATCTGGGAAAATGCCACATCCATCAGCAGCGGGGCACGGGAATGCACTCAGGGCCCCGTGTCACCACAGACGGAGATACCAGGAGCAGCCTTGCGTCCCCCATGTCCCCACTCCCAGAGGTGGCAGGAGCGGCCCTGGGTCCCTCAGACTGAAGTGCAGAGTCCGAGTCCCCATGTCCCCACAGCCAGGAAGGAGCTGGAGACCGCAAACGTCTCCGAGACCGCCGACCGCCTCCGGGGTCCTCCTCCGTCTCAGAGCCACCACCGAGAGGGAACCAGAGCGGCGCAGCCGGGGCCGCTCCGCCCCGCGCATCTCTATGGTCACCGCGGTGCGTCTCTATGGCCGGCCGCTGGAGGACCGCGCGGTGACATCAGTATGGCGGCGCTGTGGCCCTGGGGGGGGAATCAGTTCCGGCAGCGCGGCGGCGCTCTGGGCGGAGCTCTATGGCCGCTGAGCGCTGTGTGAGCGTGCGTCTCTATGGTGGGGCGGCGCTCTAGCCCGCGCTCAGTGGTGCGGGCGGGGCGGCGCGGGGCCGAGGCCGCCATGGCCGCCATGGCCGGCGCGGGGCCGGGCCCGGCGGAGGGGCCGTGCGTGCTGTGCTGCGGGGAGCTGGACGTGGTGGCCCTGGGCCGCTGCGAGCACCCCATCTGCTACCGCTGCTCCGTGCGGATGCGGGCGCTCTGCGGCGTCCGGTACTGCGCCGTGTGCCGGGAGGAGCTACGGCAGGTGAGGCCGGGCCCGGGGCTGGGGCTGGGGGCCGCGGGCCGAGCGGGGCAGCTCCGGGCAGGGCCGCGCCGGGAATGGGCCGGGTGGGACCGACGGGGACGGAGCGCCCGGGTTATCCTCCTGTGCCCCGCTCCCGGGGGTGCCGCCGCCGACTGGGCCAGTGGGAAACAAAACGTGGAGAAAATGGAGTTAGAGCGAATGTTTATGGTGTGAAGTCAGCGGGGCTCGCCCTGGCAGCACAGAATGGAGCCTTTGCTCCCTGCTCCAGGAGGCTGCAGCTCTTAGGGGAGATCATGGAATCGTAAAATCCTGGAATGGTTTGGAATGCAAGGGACCTAAAGCCCATCCAGTGCCATGGCAGGGACACCTCTCACTGTCCCAGGCTGCTCCAAGCCTTGTCCAGCCTGGCCTTGGGCACTGCCAGGGATCCAGGGGCAGCCACAGCTTCTCTGGGAATCTACTTCTAGATTTCTGATGTAGCTTTTGCTGTAAGAACTGAAATTCCTTGCTGTATTTATGTCTCAGCCGGTCTGGGCTGGGGCTGGTGACTCCAGCAGCAGTTCCCGGCTGGCAGTGTGTGCTGGAGGTGGGAGCTGCGGCGCTCCGAGCCCGGGGGGCAGCTGGCAGCAAGGAGATGCCCTGGGAGGGGTGTGCGGTACAGGTGATTCGGGAGGTGCTCTGTGTTTAGCACCTCGCTTTCCTGGGAGTTAAGGGAACACGAAACGGTGCTTTTACCCTGCCAGCCTTAGACACTGAGTCACCTGGAAACTCCCGGTGCCCGTGCGATGCCCAGGGAGGAGCCGGGGGCAGGGCTCCCGGCGGGCATTGGCTGTGGCAGGGGCTGTGCTGGTGCGGGATATTTACTCTGCGAACAGCTGTGCGAGCAAAACACAGCAGGAGCGTTTCCTAACCCCGTTCAAACTCCACAGGACACGCTGCGCCAATCCCTGGCGGGTTGATAAGATGTCCCGTGGCCCTGCTGGCAGCAGGGGACAGTGCCCGAGGGAGGTGACAGCTGAGGCTGGCACAGGGCTGCGGGCACGGGCAGCTCCCCGAGGCCGTGCCTGCTGCAATGCCCGCCCCGGTGCTGTTCCCACAGGTGGTGTTCGGGAGGAAGCTGCCGTCCTTCTCCTCCATTGCCCTGCAGCAGCTGCAGCATGAGAAGAAGTACGACATTTACTTCATGGACGCCGAGGTGTACGCGCTGTACAGGTGAATGTCCCCGCGGTGTCCCCAGCGCGTGGTGGCGCACGGGACGTGGCAGGAAGTGCCTGCGGGAGGGCGGGGTGCCCTGCTCTGCTCTCCTGGCATTTGGGCAGTTCTGAGTCACCTGTGCAGGTGTGCTTGGCGAGGTGACAGCTGGAGCAGGCACTGAGCAGCTCCTGGGGCTGCTGTGTTGGATTCCCCAGCACAACGCCTTTGCTGTCTCGATAAAAATCCCTTTTGGCATCTTTAACAGCAGCAGAATTGCTGAAAACCTTCCCATTCCTTGTGTGGCTGCTGTGGAAATTGATAAAGACTTAATTACTGTTGTAATTACTGCTGTGCTGAATAAGGACTAACCAAAGCAAGGTGTGCCAAAGTATTGCATGAAGAGTAACAATGTCTTCACACAAAGATCTTAATTCTGAATGGGAGGGAAAAAAGGTGAAGTGAAAAAGCCAGTGCAGAATAAAAACGTGGCATTAGCATCGTGTTCTACAGATATTTTTCATAACAATCCTAATTGGGAGGGCTTGAGATAATGGAAAGAAGAGTGTAAAAGATGCATACAGGCAGTGGAGCTTTTTCCTTGGAGAATTGGGCATTATTTTCACCCTGATTTGGGCTGAGAATGTAACTTTAGGACATTTACAGTTTTGGCTTGATATTTGTGGGAATGAGGGAGTGGGAGTTCTCCCAGTGAGACCAGTGCTCATCTCTTCCTGGGAGCCACTGTGTGGTGGGGTTTTGGGATGGGGTTTTTCCCCTCCTTTCCTAATACAATTCTTTAATTTCAATTTATCTCTCCCCACTGTATTCTTCAGTTTCTGACAGTGGGAAGTGTACTGGAATTGGAAGTGACCCATCAGGGGAAGGGTTTGTTTCAGTTTACTCAGTTTTGCAGTGAGTTCCTGCTGTGGTTCCTGCTCCATGGCTGCTCAGCTCTGCTCCAGCAGTTGGAACCTCGGTGTAGTTTGGTTCCATCCTGTTCCTGCCATCCAGCAGAATTCTTGCAATAAGCAATTCTTGAAGTAAGCAGGTCACAACCCTCCCTGCAGATTGCAGGGGCAGCCTTAAAGCTGGAGATGCCAGGGATGGAACATTTGTGTTTTGCTGAAGGTGTGGGGGTGCTGAGAGGGAGTTGGGTCATTTTTGGGAATCTCTCTCGTCCCTCAGGAAGCTGCTGCAGCACGAGTGCCCCTTGTGCCCGGATGCAAAGCCCTTCAACACCTTTGCAGATCTGGAACAGCACATGAGGAAGCAGCACGAGCTCTTCTGCTGCAAACTCTGTGTTAAACACCTAAAGGTGAGCTGGGCCTCTGCTTGGATGTGTGGGAAGGAGGGAGTTTCCCTCCATGACCTCCAGGAGTTCCTGGGAAGTGGGAAGGCAGAACAGCAAGGATTTGTGTAAGTTCCCTCTTCCTGCAGTGAGGCCAGTTGCTTTATTTTAAGCCTTTCTTCTTCCATAAACTGATTAATGAAGAGGGCCTGGAGGTTCTCCAGGTTTTAAATTAAACCCCACGGTGGTGGTGCCACAGTTGGTTTGTGCCAGGTGAACTGGAGTTTGCTGCCAAAAGGGATGGGATCCAGGAGCGAGCAGGTTGACCTAAATGAACCCTAATAAGTTTGGGAACTGAGCTGAGTCTTTCCTGTGGTCTTGGAATTCCTGGAGCTGATTGAAGGGAAGTGGGAAACGAGGGCAGGACTTCCTTTGGTTTCTGGTGTCCTTTGAGCTCTGGTGAGGTGCTTCATGCCCAGGGTTCCCTCAGCACTGAGGGAACTTGTTTGCCATTTCCTCTCACAAACAACATTAAAACTGTTGCTTTTTAATTTCAGAATACTGTAGAGATTTTTATTTCAAAGAAAAAAGTCCCATCTTACTCATACCCACTGAAAAGAAACTCCTAAACTCATGAAAGCTTCAGTCCATCAGCCTTGGCAAAGCCAAACCAACCTTTTCCCAGAGCAATTTCCCAGTCCTTATCTAGGCCAGAAATAAAGGATATTCTGTTCTCAAGGCTGGGTTGATCTTTTTGGCATCTCCAGAACCCTTCCTACCAAAACAGCTCACAAGGCAGTGGGGACAGAGGGCTGGCTTAAGATACACGAGTTGTTCACTGAAGTGAATCCTCTGTGTGCAGATATTTGGGGTGGGTACTGTGAGAGGAAGGTAAAACCGGTCCCTTGGGGTTTCTAAATTTGAGAATGCAAAATACTGTTTGTTGATAAATACATAGTTAGGCTTTTTCCACTCCAGAGATTATAATTTAAATTTGTTACAGCATAAAAAGATTCCAAAGGGAAAAAAGTGAATTAAATTCATTCCCAGTGTTCAGAGAAATGCAAGTTAGATTTAATTTGAATCCATGAGTTAATTTTTACTTCCTGTCCACCAAAAATTTTAGTTGTTGGTGGTCAAACTGCATCTTTCTGAAGCAAATCTTCCACCCCTACGGATGGAGAAGTTGGACACAGCCTGGCTTGTTCTGTTTAGTTCTGTGTCCATAGGAAACAGTACAAATCTATAAATACAAATCTCTAAATACCAATGCATTAACACAATCCCTGCCCTCCAGATCTTCACCTACGAGAGGAAATGGTACTCCAGGAAGGACCTGGCCCGGCACCGGATCCATGGGGACCCCGATGACACCTCCCACCGGGGCCACCCCCTCTGCAAGTTCTGTGACGAGCGCTACCTGGACAACGACGAGCTGCTCAAGCACCTGCGCAGGGACCACTACTTCTGCCACTTCTGTGACTCTGAGGGGGCTCAGGAGTACTACAGGCAAGCAAACATTACTGATAGGAGTCCTTTTCCCAGCTCAAATTCCCCTTTTCTAGCTTAAATTATGAAGTAGAATTCCTTGGGTGTGCTATGAATTTAGGGGTAAGTAGTGTTTCAAAGCAGAGTGGAGGAGTGGCAGCAGGTTAGGTGCAATTCTGTAAATAAGTAGCCAAAATATTCACTTTGAGTCTAGTTCATGCTTTAAAATTTTCTTCATTAAATAAAGTTAATTTTGCAGCCTGACAGCAGCTGTCTGGTGTGTTACCTCTAATGGGGGACAGGATGAGAGGAAGTGTTAAGTTGCATCAGGGGAGGTTTAGATTGGATATTGGGAAAAATTCCTTCATGGAAAGGGTTGTCAGGCACTGGAAGAGATTAGCCAGGGAAATGGTGGAGTCTCCATCCCTGGAAATGTTTAAAACCATGTGGATGTGGCACCCGGGGACATGATTTAGTGGTGAACATGGTGGTAGTAGCAGCTGATGGTCTTAAAGGCCTTTTCCAACCTTAATTCTGTGATTCCTTGATCCTGCTGCTCCAAGGTTTGTGTGCAAGGGGAATAGAGGTAACTTTTTTGTTGTATGCACAACTGGATGTGCTGAGCATCTGTGGGTTTGGGTTAACACCTGGATCATGTGTTGGCTATACAGAAACAGAGTCAGCTGGAAAACATGCCTGGGATAAGGACAAATGAACCACCAGGGCTTATTCTCACTTCCCCTTGATGCCTTGAGAGTCTGCCTGGAACAGGCTGGGCAGAGCTAAAGGAATAAAGCAGGGATTTATTAAAAGGCCTCAAAGGATCCACCTTGGGCAGTGCAAGGGCCTGGCTGTGGCTACACCCAAGATGGACAATGGGTCAGGAGTTCTCACACTTTGATAAGTTTTGGTCCATTTCCATGTTGGGGTTCATTTTCCAATTCCAGCTCAGGTTGTGCAGTCCCACCCTCCCAGACTGCTCTCAGTGTCCTTGGTTCTGGGGCTGGACAAGGATTGTTCTGTGTGCCTGAGCTGTGAGGAGAACTGCTGACACTTTCTGTAGAGTTCAGAGCTATGTACCAATGCAGGGAATTCCCAAGAATGTGGGAAGTGGGAGAGCTCAACCTGAAGGCATGACTGTGTCAGAGTGAGAAGGCTCAGCTCTGTGCTTTCCCTCCGCAGCGACTACGAGTACCTGCGGGAGCACTTCAGGGAGAAGCACTTCCTGTGCGAGGAGGGCCGCTGCAGCACGGAGCAGTTCACGCACGCCTTCCGCACCGAGATCGACTACAAGGCCCACAAGAGCGCCTGCCACAGCAAGAGCCGCGCCGAGGCGCGCCAGAACCGCCACATCGACCTGCAGTTCACCTACGCGCCCCGGCACCCGCGCAGGACCGACGGTCAGCCGGGCTGAGGGGCAGGGTGGGCAGGACTGACGGTCAGCTGGGCTGAGGGGCAGGGTGGGCAGGACTGATGGTCAGCCAGGGTGAGGGGCAGGGACGGGCAGGACTGACGGTCAGCTGGGCTGAGGGGCAGGGACGGGCAGGACTGATGGTCAGCCGGGCTGAGGGGCAGGGTGGGCAGGACTGATGGTCAGCCGGGCTGAGGGGCAGGGTGGGCAGGACTGATGGTCAGCTGGGCTGAGGGGCAGGGACAGGCAGGACTGATGGTCAGCCAGGGTGAGGGGCAGGGTGGGCAGGACTGACGGTCAGCCAGGGTGAGGGGCAGGGTGGGCAGGACTGATGGTCAGCCGGGCTGAGGGGCAGGGTGGGCAGGACTGACGGTCAGCCAGGGTGAGGGGCAGGGACGGGCAGGACTGATGGTCAGCCAGGGTGAGGGGCAGGGTGGGCAGGACTGATGGTCAGCTGGGCTGAGGGGCAGGGACGGGCAGGACCGACGGTCAGCTGGGCTGAGGGGCAGGGTGGGCAGGACTGATGGTCAGCCAGGGTGAGGGGCAGGGTGGGCAGGACTGATGGTCAGCCAGGGTGAGGGGCAGGGTGGGCAGGACTGATGGTCAGCCCAGCTCCCAGGGCAGGGATGGGCACCCCACCAGGGTGGGCAGGCACCACCGCGGCTGCTCCAGCCCTGGAAGCACCCTGGACAGGCCTTGGAGCAGCCTGGACTGGTGGAAGGTGTCCTTGCTCTGGAGCAAGGTGTTCTTTAAGGTCCTTCCACCAACCAAACCAATCTATGGGTCTCATTCTCTAAGAACGCCCAGTGAATATTTCATAGGTGTGAAGATTCTTCCCAAACAAGGTAGACAGGCCCTGGAACAGGACCAAGAGCTTGTAGACCTTGAGAAGGCCTCTCCAACCTGAGGGGTTGCAGAGTCTGAGAAGGCCTCTCCAGCCTGAGAGGTTACAGAGTCTGAGAAGGCCTCTCCAACCTCAGAGGTTGCAGAGTTTGAGAAGGTCTCTCCAGCTGAGAGGTTGCAGAGTTTGAGGATAACCAGAACTTGCCCAGACAAAACCCTCTGATGTAGTTTTAGAGCTGGCCTTGCTTTGAGTAAAGGGCTGGAGCAGGTGATATCCAGACATCCCTTCCTGAATTGTTATAGGATTTTTTCCCTGTGTACGAGTTTAATGAGGACAGGTAATTTTAGAACTGCTGACTTGGTCATCAGAAAGAAATGAAGATAATTTATTTGTACCAGTATGTTTTTGCATTTTTCAGGCACAGTGTGATGCCCGCACTAGAGAAATAACTGAGAGTAATCATCCTTCCCCTCTGTTTTAGGTGTTGTAGGTGGAGATGACTACGAGGAGGTTGACAGGTTCAACAGGCAAGGGAGGGCGAGCAGGTTGAGCAGCCGAGGCAGCCAGCAGAACAGGAGGGGCAGCTGGAGGTACAAGAGGTGAGTAGCACAACCTTGTGGGGAGTTTTACTCCAGTTTAGTGTTGGCTTTTATTTACCAATTCACAATATTTTGGTGGATTAGGAGGAAGGAAGTGATACAAAATTTGGAAGCCTCTGTGGTGAATCCTTAGCTGGCAGCTTCCAGTCCAAGCCTGTGTCGTGGCTATGTGCTCAGTCATCATGGAGTTATTTTGTGTGAGGTTTCAGCTCAGGAAGCAAGCAATGTAACCCTCAACTTTTGGGTCAGATAAACTCAGAACCCTGAATTAATTCCAGCAGCTGTTTTTATGCAAACTTCTCTAAATAGGATTTTCTGAAGTAGGTGACAAGTCTGTGCAGGTTTAATGGAGTTTTTGGTCTGAGTGGTCATGAAATTCCTGTTCTAAGGACCATGCTTTTCATTGAACTAACAGATCTCTGTGTGGCCAGACTGAGTGCTTTGGAAAAGAAAGAGGGTTAAGTATTGAAATGAAACTTGCATTTCTATGTGTCTTCATCCACACCAGACCCGAATGATTTTACATCCTGCACATCTTATTTTCTTCTTTTTCTGGCTGGACGGGCAGCTGGTTCATTACTGGTGATTCCATTGGGGAAAAAAGTGCATCCCAAAGCACTCCTCTGTTGGTGTCACATGTGGATCTTGCATGTGTTGAGAGTTCATGCCCAGCCATGCCTCAAGGAGTTCCTGTGGCCTCCAAGAATGATTCCATACATTTGGAAATGAATGGGAGAGACAGGTGCCCCCTGCATCCCTGGTACTGTCTCTCCCAGTTCAGCCTGGTTTCTTCTGGCCTGGATTGTTATACCCACACGTGGAACTTGGAAATCCAGAGTGGATTGGAGTGGTGGGGCTGGTTTGGGTTTCTCAGCAGGTGGCAGCACAAGATCAGGGATGTCACCAGAGCTGGCACCGCAGAGGTGACACTGCAGCGAGGCAGTGCTCTGTGATCCTTGCTCTTTGACCAAGTGAGTCTGCCCTGTCCTGCAGGGAAGAAGAAGACAGGGATGTTGCAGCAGCAGTCAGAGCATCTGTGGCAGCCAAACGGCAGGAAGAGAAGAAGAGGGTGGAGGACAAGGAGGAAGGCAGCAGCAGCAGGGGGAGAAAGGAGGATTTGAGGGATCCCGACGTGCTCAGCTCCAAACGTGTGCCAAAGTCTTCAAATGATGTCACAGGTGAGTGTTGGACAGGTCCTGCAGCTGCAGGGCATCTCAGTGTCTGGAAGGTTCTCTCAGAAAGTTCTGCCTTAGCCATGATTTACTCATTTAAAGCATCATGGATTTCCTGAATGCCACAACATAATGGGCAGCACAGTTAATTGAAGGAAATAGTGATGCATGGATTTAAATGGTTCTTCTGGAATGTCAGTTAATGACATCACCAGCTGCTGAAAATAGGCCTTGGTGGTGCTGCAGTCATGGCCATTGATAGCCCCTGCTCTGGAATGAATGGGTTTGGGTTGAAAACAATGTCTTTGCTCTTTCTGTCCCTGTTCCAAAAGAAGCAGCTGCTAACGGAGTGCTCAGCCAGGAGGACTTTCCAGCAATCGGCTCTGCTGCAGGACCTCTCCCAGGGTGAGTCTGCAGGGCTGCAGCAGGGACAAAGCACGTTTAGAAGCTGATAGATGTGTTCTGCATATCTGGGGAAAATAATTTTCCAGATCATTTGATCCCTCCAAAGTTTCCCCTGCCCCATCCCCTCCTGCCTGGAGCTGTTTCTGTGCTGCTCACCAGCATGAGCAGCATCAGCTCCTGGCTTGATCTTAGAATCATGGAATAGAACCATGGAATATCCTCAGCTGGAAGGGACCCCTGAGGATCATCTGGTCCAATTCCTGTTGTGTCACTCTAAGTGACAGTCTGAGGGGGAGTGGAGAGCTGTGGGTTTGTGCTGTCCCTTGGAGTTCTGCTGCCTCAGTAACTCCAACCCTCTCCCTTCCCCACAGCTCTGCCCAGCCAGCTCTGGTTAAGCTTAAGGATGAAGATTTCCCAAGCTTGTCCTCCTCTGCAGCTCCCAGCATCTCATCAGGGATGTCTCTGATGTACACAGCCACTGCCAGGAAAGCAGCCTTCCAGGAGGAGGATTTCCCAGCCCTGGTGTCCAAAGCGAAGCCCACCAATAGGACAGTAACTCACATCACATCTGCGTGGAACAATGGTTCCAGTAAAAACGTAGTCAAAGCCATGTGCAACCCCTGTGTCAACCAGCCAGCCAAAAAACCATCCTTGAACACCTCCAAAGGAAATAAGAAGAGCAATAAACTCTGTGAATCGGACGACGAGGACGGCAGCGGTGGCCTGACCACCCAGGAGATCCGCAACGCCCCGACCATGTTTGACGTCTCGTCCTTGCTGGCAGCTTCTACCTCACAAACTTTTACAAAAGTGGGCAAGAAGAAGAAGATGGGGGTTGAGAAGCAGAGCCCATCGTCCCCACGCCCGCCCCAGGAGCCACCATTGCCCAGGCCAGGCACAGAGAAGCCCCCGGAGGCCGAGCAGCCCTGCAGGGCCTTCCCTGCTGCCCACGGCCCCCTCGTCAACGGGCACTCAGAGAAACCATCAGCTGCCTGTGCTGCACCCAAAGAGCCCCCCGGCCTTAAAAAGCCCCCAGGGACTAACAAATGCCCTTTACCTCAGGAAGACTTCCCAGCTCTTGGGAGCTCAGGATCAGCCAGGATGCCCCCACCACCAGGTGAGCAGGGAATGAAGCTCAGAGTCGTGGAATGGTTTGGGTGGCAGGGATCTTAAAGATCATCTCATTCCACTCCCTGCTGTGGGCAGGGGCACTTTACACTAGAGCAGGTTGTTCCAGGCTGGCCTTGGACACTTCCAGGGATGGGGAAGCACTGCTGAGCACAGCCAGCTTTGCTTGGGGAGAGCCCAGAGAACACATGGATGTGTTGTGTAAGCTCCTGGCTCTTGTGTGGTTCTGCCACCAGCTGCCAGGTAGAGGCAGCCTGGGTGTCACAGGGGGGCTGGAATGTCCTCTGGGACTCACCTCTGCCCCACAGCTGGAGGGGTTTGCTCTCTGGGGGTGGCTCCTGGATGTAGAGCTGGTTTTTCCCTGTCCCCAAGGCTGACACATCCGTGTGCTGTGCTCCAAGATCTGCCTTGGAAGCCGCTGCGGGCAAAGGGAATCTGGCTGTGTCCTGTCCCTGCTGGCACTTGTCACTTCACTTCCTCCTGTGCTGGCAGAGGTTTCCTGCCGTGCTTTTAGCCATGACCTTGTGAAGGCAGGGAGACAGGAACAAAGGTGACCTGGAGTGGTTTTCATGGCAGAGGGGTCACATCGGGAGGCGCCAGCACCGCTGTTTGTGCAGCCCCTGCTGGGAGAGGCCAGGCTGGGTCTGCTGCCTCCTCCTGTGGTTTGTGTTCACTTTAATAATGCAAAAGTGTTTCTCATTGTGACTTGGAGTGGGCTTTCAAAATTATTTTCCATTGAGAAAGTAAATGAATAATTAAAGCACTTTCTCTGTAGAGGAACATCAGCCACTCTCAAGTGCTTCTTGAAGATTTTTTTTTAGGTTTTCTCCAATATAGTGATGTCTGCACTGCAAACTCTGCTTGGTGCTTCTGCAGAGTGTCAGGCTCTGGTGTGGGTTTTAGCCAGGGGTCTGTGGGTGCTCTAATTCCTGTCTCTCCCTGCTTGCCTCAGGCTTTAACTCCGTGGTGCTGTTGAAGAACCCTCCTCCGCCTCCGGGCCTGTCGGTGCCTGTCAGCAAACCCCCCCCGGGCTTCGCTGTCATCCCATCCTCCACCATCTCTGAACCCGTCACTACAGCTCTGAAAGAGTGAGTCAGGGGCCTGCCAGGGGCTGTGGGACCCCTCACACCTCCCTGGTGTCACAGGGCTTCAAACAGCACACGGGGGGTGATCTAAGGGATCAGCCAGGGGAGGTTCCCGTTGGGAAGTCCCAGGGTGCTGGGGGTTGGATTCAGGAGAATTGCATAAAACAGCTCTGTGTAGTTACAAGTCTGAGGAACTGCAAACCTGTGCAATGTTTTGGCTGCTCAGACCTTGGCCTATCCTGGATTTATTTGGGAATCTGCAGCTCCAACATATTCCTGTACTTCTCATCAATTCTGTGGGAGTCCCAGCAGGAGGGTGCTGAGGTTTATTCTCCTGGTGACCTTCACTGCTCTGGTGGTCTTTCAGGATCTGCTCTCTGGTTTCTTCTGGGACAGAAAGAGGAGTTTTTGGAAAAAGGGGAGGGAAAACTTTGTGTCAGTTTCATACAGAACCTGAATTATCCGTTGGTTTATTCACAGTGAGGTCTTTGCTCAGATCTTTCGAGTGCACCCAGCTCACAGAGCAGCTCATCAGGGCCATGTTAAACTTGGATTTTAAACATTCTGCTTGTGTAAAGCTGGAATCTGATATGGAAATCCCATATTTTATTATCCTGACAAGACAGCTGTGTGCTGCTTTTGTGTAGCTGGGTGGAGGAAGGACGTGCAGCTGTAAACCATAACAGCCTTGTGATTTATGTCCCAGGACATCTTTGTGTGACACAAACCAGTGTCAGGGTCACTTCTGGTCTTTTCCAATACAGGCCAAAATCCTGTCATGGATCATACTTGATACCTGAGAACTTCCAGCAGAGGAACATCCAGCTCATACAATCCATTAAAGAATTTCTTCAGAGCGACGAGTCCAAGTTCAATAAATTTAAAACTCATTCTGGGCAGTTCAGGCAGGTGAGTGGCTTCCCAAAGCCTCCCTTTCTGGGAGGCCTGAATTCCAGTGGGATGTTTAATAGATAAATACTCATTTTCCTCTGATTCTTGCCCTTCCCTGTCCCCTGCAGGGGCTGATCTCTGCAGCTCAGTATTACAAAAGCTGCCGGGAGCTGCTGGGGGAAAACTTCAAGAAGATTTTCAAGGAGTTGTTGGTGTTGCTGCCAGACACAGCCAAGCAGCAGGAACTGCTCTCTGCCCACAACGACTTCCGGCTCAAGGAGAAGCAAAGCTCCAACAAACCCAAAAAGAACAAAAAGAACGTTTGGCAGACGGACTCCCCCGCCGACCTCGACTGCTGCATCTGCCCCACGTGCAGGCAGGTGCTGACCCAGCAGGACGTGGTGACCCACAAAGCTTTGCACCTGGAGGATGAGGAGTTCCCCTCGCTGCAGGCCATCAGCAGGATCATCAGTTAGCTCTGCCCAGGGCCAGCAGCCAGGCTCTGGCTGTGGCTGTGCACTTTGGAACGAGGTTTGGCAGTAGCTGGGGGCTGGTGCCCTTGGGGCAGAGAGGAGCAGGTGATTTGGGAGGCCCTCCTGGGCACAGGGGTCAGGGGAATGTGCCAGAGCTCGTCCCCACCCTCTGTCTGAGCTCCCAAAGCTGGGCTGGGGTTAGGCTGAGCTGCAGGGGGACGGGCAGGGCTCCTTCCTCCTGGAACATGCAATAGCTGGGAATCCTTCTGGATCTGCAGAACGACAGGGGACTCACTAGGGGAATAAGCTTCTGGTTTGGGGGTTTCTTTCTGGTTTGGGGGTGGGGGAAGTTTATGGATCGCTGAAACGAATGGAGGTGGCTTCCCTTATAACATTCTGATTTTTTTTTGTGCTATTTCAGTGAAAATCACACTAGTCAGGGGTAAAAGGTGCAAGAGAGAGTGCTGCTCCCTGGGCTGTGTGACCAGGGGAGCTGCACACACTGGGCTGCAGTTTCCCTTTCTGCAGAGTCACTTCTGCTGCTTGGAGAATTGGGCCGATCTGTGCAAGATTTGAAGCTGCCTCTGACTTTTCCTGTAAAGTTCTTTCAAGAAGCTGATTTTGTAGCCCTGCATGTACAGTAACAGCATTAAGGCTTTACTCTCCGTAAAGCACACGGGAATTTTATTTAATGACTGCCATGTTTCTAATTTCTTGGATGTATTACTGGTGGGAGCTCCCAACAGCATCCTGGGACATTAAATGCTGCTGATTACTGACCATGTTTTCTGCAGTGCCTTTAAGTGCATTTATCTGTTTACAGTAGTCTGACACCTGCAGCTCCCTGGGTAGCACCGGGCTGGCTTGGCTCCTGTTCCTTGGCACCCCCAAATTCCACCCCAGAGGAAGAGGGGGATCTCTTCCTCCTGTCAAGTGACTCCTCCAGCAGCAGCTCTGAGCTGATGGAGTGCCAGGAGTCCCCCCTGGCTGTAGTTCAGTGTCTGATTCTCTCCCAAATCCAGGTTTAGTTATTTCTGAAGTGTAGGAACAAAGCTCACATTAAGTTATGTAATTTGTAGTGATGAAAACACAGCTTTTCTAGCATCATCATTTCTATGGAATCGAGCTCAGAGTATTACCCAAGAGCTACTCCTGCCCACAGCCACTCTTCCTTGCCTTACATGTGTTATTTTTGCTTGCTCTCAGGCTGCAAAGTGCTTTGGGTTTCTTTTCTTGAATATTTAAGACTGTTGTGACCACCTGTGCACGTTGGGTTTGGCCCAGAAGGGGCTGGGGAGGGTGATTTGGGTGCACGAGCCCCTGGCAGTCCCTGATCCTCACTCAGGATCGTGGAGCTGATCCTGGTCCCTGAGGGAGCTGGGTGCTGCCACCACTTCCAGCCAGCAGCTGTCCCCATTTGGTTTGCAAAGTTCAGGGAGTGAAATGTCTTCCCTGGAGGAGCATCTTGTCTTCCCTTGGGTTTCAGTTCCTTCTCCATCAGCAGCTCTGAGTTCCCTGGGAGGTGCTGCTGGGAGTTCCCTCGAGCTGCTGCATCTCTGGGGCCTGATGTTGCAGTTTCCTTGTTCCTTGTGCTCACCTGATTCAATAAAGTTATTACCAAATTTTTTTTTTTTTTTTTCTATTCATTTTTAGCTCTTTATTGAAAATAAGTTGCAGTTGGTTACACAGACACCGAAAATACAGAATCACAGATTGTTCTCTCAAAAGATATTTTTATATATATAATATATACAAAATTGTAAACATTTTAAACTTATTTCCATACACAGTCCACTTTATACTACACTGCACAGAGGTTAGTGACAACTGCAACTCCTGGAAGCGTCTGCTCGGACAGAGGTATTGGCAAAGAAACTGAACCAGCAGCCCCCAGGTGGGAGCTGTGGAGATTAAAACTCTGAAAGGAGCTGAGGTTTGAATGTGTATTGCAACAAAATCCAGGCAGCTGAGCTGGGGCTTCAAGTTGAGGCAGCGAGGGCTGAGCCTCCCTGAGGGGGAGAGGGGCTTGTGACAGACATGGGGACAAAATGGGACTGAGAATGGGACCGGGGGGACCAGAGCCACCTCTTGGGGAGGGGTCTGAAATGCACAGCAGTGTTTATTGAGAGAAATTCCCATTGCATGGAGCAGTGATGGCAATTCCCAGGGAACAGAGGGCAGAGCCAGGAGCCAGCGCTGTGCCAGGGAGGGACAGGGCAGCCCTGGGAGGGCCTGGTGGGCAGAGAACAAACAGCACTGCTGGGGCTCACTGGTTGTTTTGGCATGGACTGGTGGGAATCTCGTCCCAAGAGCAGAGAGATCCCAAATGCTGCCCTGTAGAGGGAGGGCTTTGCTCTCAGGCTCTGCTCCAGCCCCTGGCACACAGCAGGTAATGCAGGGGGAGGATGTTTTTTACTGAACATCACTAAAGCAAAGCTTCCACCTTTGCTAGGAACAGCTTGAAATGTTGGCCAAAACTCCAAATCTTTTAATATGCCTGAATGCACAGTGCATGATGGGGTGAGCTCAGTGCTGAGGAACAGCGGGGCTGTGACAGAGCCTCCTGGAGCAAGAGGCTGGGTGGGGCTGGAATTCTGCTCTTCACACCCGAATTTAGAGCTAACACCGTGCAGAGGCTTTGGGGCTGGGCTGAGCACAGCTGAGCCCTCTGTGAGCTCTGGGGAGAACAGAGGGCTACAAACAGCCTGTGAGGATGGCAGAGCCCTGGCACGCTCAGGACAGTCCTGGCACGCTTTTGGGACAATTCTGGGACAGCCCTGGCACCCTCCTAGGATGTGGCCTGGGTGCTTACAAGGGGGTGAGTGCTGCTGTTGCACAGCTGGCAGAAAAAGAGGAGAAAAGAGGAAAATTGATGTTCCAGATCCCTGAACCCCCAGCAGCCCAGGGTCACTGCAGCCATGGCTCTGGTTCTCCATCCACAGCCCCTTTGGGGTGTGTTTGGTGACAGCACTCCCTGCACACCCTGATGGGCACACCCAGGGCTGCCACCGGGCACGGTGACACCCAGCACTGTGGGGACACTGTGGGGACACTGTGGGGACACTGGGTGAAGGCTCCCACCACAGCCAGGGAGTTTGGGGCTGTCCCATCCTGCCTGGTGACACGGCCTTGGCACGGCCCATGGGACACCAGCCCGGTGCCATTCCCTGGAAAAACGCTCCAGGTGTGGCTCCTGCCTGTCCCAGTGCCACCCCAGCAGAGGTGCCACCCTGCCCTGCCTGGCACGGGCGCTGTGGGTGCAGAGGAGCAGGGCTCGCCTCCCTCCAGGTGCCTGTTGAGTGCTGAGGCTGACAGGTCATTTATTCCATCTCTGCTTTAACCAGGGAGCAGGTTATTTATTCCATCTCTGCTTTAATCCAGGAGCATCTCCTGTGCTGCCAGAAGCCCCCCAGCACAGCACAGCAAGGAAAAGGAAACCCTGGGAAGCTGAAACAAGCCTTGGGAAGCACCAGGAGCGGTGCTGGTGCCATCCCCGTGTCCCTGTTGCTGCTCCAGAGGTCACAGCGTGGTGGGATGTGCGTGTGGGGGCAAAGAAAGGCAATGCAGGCCTGGGGGGACATTCAGAGCGTGATATATTGAGCAGGGGGCACACGGGACGTGTCCCGCAGGCAGACACAGCTTTAGCTCTGTACGGTTACACGGAAACTCTGCAACAGTTATATCATAGTTAGAAAAAATACACTGTACCCAACGAACATTGTCTCACGTACAATCAATTTAAACATTTAAATTGATTATAATTTTGCTAAAATATTAACACAAGTACTGTTTGTGCTGCTAAAGTTTCAGTGTTCCCTCTAAGGAAAATATTGCTACAGTTCTACCGTACCCTGTATTAAAATCCTCGGGGTTTTTATTTTCTTCTCTTTCCCAGCAAATCTGACTCCACAAACCCACAAAGATCCCGGAATCCCTCGAGGCTGAGGCTGCTCTGGGCTGGGTGTTCATGGTCAGGCACCTGTGAGGGGCTGGGCACAGCCAGGACCTGGAGCCAAGGCAGGGAACGCCACGGGCAGTGACCTGGGCACGACTGGCTGCTTAATTAGTGCATTTACCTGCTGCTCGTTAATGAGCGCTCTGATCCCAGCAGCAGGACGGCAGTGACCAGGCCCTGTGGCAGGGAGGGGACAGCACAGGGGTGGCTCGTGCTCCTCTCGAGGTCACAAGGCAGTGGTGGCTCTGGAGGAGCCCCCAGGGATGGAGCTGCCACCCCCGGGCTGGGAATTCAGGTTTCAGCCCTTGGTGACACAGCCTGGAACAGCTGCCACACGGGCACGGAGAGCTGGCAATGGATGTTTTACACATTCCCTCCTTTTCTTTGCTCTTTGCAGCTGAACCCCCAGCCTGAGCCTCCCTCCTGGCTGCTTTTCACTGACTGTCCCCACACCAAACCCAGTGTGCGCCCACACAGGATGGATGGACTCCAATGGCCTGTGCTGCCTTCCCAGGTCCCTGCCTGAATAATCCCTCATTTCTGGAGGCTGCAGGGTGACACACGTGTCCCCACCTGGGTTCTGCTGCAGCTGCCAGATGGTGGCTGCTCCCAGAATAAAAATACAAGTCCAATATTGCTCCTAATGGCCCTGGATGTGGAGTCTGAGCCCCTCATCTCGGTCCTCACCTCTCCAGGGTGAGGATGCGACAGCGCTGCCAACCAAAAATTCCTTAGGAATTTACGAATTTCCCAATCCCCCACGAGGAAATGAACCACAAAGTGCCACATTCCCACTGATCACAGGCTATTCCCAGTTAGCAACCAGCTCCTGCTTGTTTCCATTTCAAACAGACACTTTTTAAATCCTCAACCAGAACCTGCTGAAGCATAGAAGCCCTCTGGATACTGACCCCAACCCCGGCCTGCTGTGCCTCTAAACCAAGTTGGGAAACACCTGTTTGGATATTTGCTTTGTACAGCAAGTATATACAAAGGAAACAACACAGACAGCACTGATTTCCCCGTGGATTTGGCACTTCCCTGGAACCTGGGCTGGGAGCTCCACACCGGGAGCAGCCAGGGCCAGCTCTACCCACCCTCCACGGATTCTGTGTTAGCTCTGGAAGAACGAGATAAGAATTCCTCAGCTGCTGTTTGCTGAGAGGAAAAGGCATCCTGGGCTTTCCCAGCAGAGCTCGGAGGGGACATCTGGGACATTTCCTCCTCCTCCTCCTCACGCACAGGCGATGTGCTACCAACCTTCCTTCCTCCCGGCTTAGAGGGAACACTGCTCTTAGAAACCCTGGGACAGGTAAGACAAGAACCAATACCACTGTACAGAATTCACTGCACAACGAGCTAATAAAGGGACCCGGCACCGAGCGGCCACGGCGGGGGGACGGGGCTGGGGACAGCGGGGCAGGACAGCGGGGCGGCCCCGCCGCGGCCCCTCAGTAGGCTGGCACTTGGTAACCTTTGGGGTTGGCCTCTAGGCTCTCGCTGAAGGGCGGGCTCTGGTAGGTCTCGGCGCTCTCCACGCCGCTGCCGCCCGGGTAGCCGGGGTACGAGGCGCTGGGCTCGGCGCCGAACTGCTCGGTGGCGAACAGCGACATGTCCGTGCCCAGGCGGTACCGCTGCAGCGCCCGCAGCGCCAGCACCACCTGCGGCACCGCCACAGACGGACGGAGGGACAGAGGGACAGAGGGACAGGGAGGGACAGAGGGACAGGGAGGGACAGGGAGGGATAGAGGGGGACAGAGGGGGACAGAGGGGGACAGTGAGGGACAGAGAGAGATAGGGAGGGATGGAGGGACAGAGAGGGACAGCGTCACACGGGGCAGGGCTGAGACCCCACTGCACCCTAGAACACACCCCAGGACCCCGTGTCCCCCCAGCACCCCGTGTCTCACCAGCATCACACCAGGACCCCATGGCCCCCCAGGATCCCCCAAACCTCGCATCCCACCAGGACCCCAGGTCCTCCCAGGGTCCCCGAATCTCCAGGACCTCCAATCCCACCAGGACCCCATGTCACCCCAGGGCTCCCCAAACCCAGAACCTCGCATTCCCCAGGACCCCATGTCCTCCAAGGACCCCCCCAAACCCACCAGACCTCAAATCCCCCCGGGACCCTACAGCCCTCCAGAGCCCACATTCCCCCATCACCCCATTCCCCCATCATCCCTAATCCCCCCAGCACCCCACATCCCCCATCACCCCAAATCCCCCCAGCATCCCGCATCCCCAGCACCCCACATCCCCCATTCCCTGCAGAGCACCGAGCCCACGCAGCACCCCACGTGCTGCCACCCCACCCTTGCTGCACCCCAGAGCCACCCCAGCCCCAAACCCCACGGGAACGCTCCAGAGCCGTTTCTGTGGGGCAGGGGGACCCCCAGAGCTCTGCCCGGGCTGGGGGGCCCTGGCCGTGCACATCTGGCACAGCTGGCCCAAATAAACACATCTGCTGTGGGGAGGGGGAGCTGCCGAGAGCCAGCCCAGGAAAATAGGTCAGTTCTGCCGAGGCTCCTTCACCCCTTTCCAGGTTGCTGGAATTGAGGCTGGGAGATGTGGGCGGCAAAGCCGGGAGGGCCCCGAGCTCCTCTCCTTCCAGGAGGACTCGTTAACAATTCAATTAGTTTGTAAATGACGTTCTGAGGAGGCTGAAAACGCCTGCAGAGGCCGGGAATGGCTTCCCAACCATCGGGATGGGGCAGGGTGACAGCGGTGTCCCCACGGCCCTCCAGGGTGGGAGCAGATGCTGATGGGATGGGGAGCATCCGTGGCAGAGATGGGGAAGAGCTGGGATTAGAGGAGATTTACTGGGATAATCACAAAGCAGGGAGCAGCTAAACTGGGGAGAACTGGAGCGAGGCTTGTGCTGGAAAGCCTGCCCTGGCTTTGCCCCAGTTCCTTGGAGGCAATGTGGAATTAGGGCACATCCCGGGGCTCTGTGCCCTGGGGAAGCTGGGGATGACCCAGAGCCACCCCTGCCTCTGCACACACAGCTCTGGGCACACATCTCTGCTGAAATTCGCCTGCCATTTTCCTGCTCTGTAGTGACTTCCATGAGATCCTTTGGTGTTTCCTCATAGCTGACCCTCATCTCTGCCAGACTGCTGTTCAGCCCTTTTCCAAACTGTTCATGGATATTTTGAACATAAGATTCCTGAGGACTTTGGTACCTTTGTTTGTTACAATTTCTCCTGGTAGATGCCAGACATGCTGGGATTTCCCTTTGAGAGGGCTCCCAGGTGATTGAACCAGAATTATGGTGCTCATCATGCATTGAGGTGCCATTGTGATGTTCTCTCTTCTTTATTCTATTTTCCTATGTTCTGCCTTTCGTGTTGTTTTTTGACTGCTGGAGAGCACCTCAGTGATGTTCTCATGGGTCTAGCTATGATAAACACCAAACATCTCCAGGTATTAGCAGCCAGCCAAGGGCTTGTTGTCGTGTGTATAAAGTTAGGATTGCTCTGTCTGAGGTGCATGTGGGGTCCAGGTGAGCTTCTCACAGCCCTGGCTGGAGCCCCCCTGCCCAGGTGGAGCTGGAAATGGGATCAAGGGGGGTTCCTAAGCCCCTTCTCCAGGTGAACAGGCTGGTGTGGCCCAGGAGGAGCTGAGAGCTCCCAGATCCCCCAGGCACCCACGGAGCTGCTCAGCGCAGAGATCTGCTCAGGGGACTCCCTGCCTCCAAGGAGGCCCTGAAACGAAGGCAGCTCGTGCCTGGCCACACGTTTTCAACAGGAACAAAACCTCCCAGCCCCGGGAGAAAGGGAAGCCTGGGGTTCCCCAGGCAGAGGAGACTGAGCCGAGCTCCCCAGGTCGGAAACCACCGGTTCCACGTGTGCAGGCTCCCCAGTGCGGCCCCTCTGCACCCACCAGGGATCACTTCTGCAAAGGCAGCCCGCCCCAGCACCCCGGGCAGGTTTCATTTCTGCTGTGGCCCCCCCAGCCCCTCACCCAGATGATGATGGAGAAGAAGGAGAAGGTGATGGCCGCCCGCGCCGCGTCCGCGCCCTGCGCGAAGCCGCGCGTCAGCGTCGTCCTCTGCCACTGGTTGGCCAGGAAGCAGAAGGCCACAAACCACAGGAAGGCCAGGAAACCTGCGGGGGAACACGTGCTTGGTGGAGATAATCAGAACTCCACAACTTTTGTGAAAGTTGTAAAGCTGGGATGTTTAGTACAGCGCTGGGCGCGTGTGGGAATCGTTCCCCTAAAATGACCTAAAAAGACATGTGTACCTCTGGGGGCTTCAGGTCCCTTTTTATCCCCCTCTCAGATACACGTGCATACAATTTCACAATAGGCTCATACATATTCATTTTTTACAAATTTCGTGTGACATTTGCCGCTAGTTCTTCTTTATCAGAAAGAATTCCTAGGACAGCACATCCCCCCTGGACGCCTTGGAGAGGGACTTTGCACAAGGGCACTGAATAACAGGACAAGGGAGGGTGGATTTATATTGGATCTGGAGGAGGAATTCTGTCCTGTGAGTGTGGGGAGGCCCAGAGCAGCTGTGGCTGCCCCTGCATCCCTGGCAGTGCCCAAGGCCAGGCTGGACAGGGCTGGGAGCAGCCTGGGACAGTGGGAGGTGTCCCTGGGACAGTGGGAGATGTCCCTGCCATGGCAGGGGTGGGATGAGATGGATTTTAATGCCCCTCCCAACCCAAACCATTCTGTAATTCTGCGATTCCAGGACACGTGAGAGCTCTGCTCATCCCTGCAGAGAACCCCCCTGGGCCCGGGGGGCTGAGCAGGAACACTCTGATGATTATTTGATTATTCCTGCCTGGAAGCAAAGCTGGCTGAGCAAGATAGGGCTGCAGCTGCCCTAATTCCATCCCCAGCCACCAGCCCTGCCCAGTGCCAAGCAGCTCAGGGCACAGCCAAGGAAAAGCCAGGAGCACACAGGGCCAGCAGCAGGGGTGTGTTCCAGCTCTGCAGCACCTGGACCCTCCCATGGTGCTGCTTTCAGGGTCCCCATCATTGCTGATGTCCCAGGTTCTGGGTGTCAGTGCACACGTGGATGTTGGGAGTGCTGAGCTGCCCAGCAGCTCCCAAGGATCATCAGCACAGCAGGGTCAGCAGCCAGGCTTTATTCCTCCTTTAAACCTCCCTTTATTCCCATTTATTCCCATTTCTCTTGCCAGTTTTCCCTAAATATGCCATAAAATGCCTGGGAGCATCCACACCAAGTGCTGGGGGTGCAGGGCTCAAGGCCTTAACTCAGAATTTGCCCCTCACTGCAGTTTCAGACACATTCCCTGTCTCCTCCTGCATGGCTGGGCCTGGGGATTCCCAACACCAGTTCTGGCCATGGAAGGAATCCTCCCCTCACAGGGAGTGAAGTTTGGTTTCCTTTTCCAAATGACAGAACCTTCACCAAATGCAGCCAAGCCTGTCACCAAACCCACCCAAATCTCCGCATGAGCATTTTCACTTCCCTTCAGCACAGTGCCTGCTTGCCAGCACTAAAGGGCAGAGATTTACTGGGATTTTCTCCTCAAAGGTCACCCTGTAACCCAGGGATATTTTCTGCTCCTGCTGTTCCAGGGGGGCTTCCCCAGCAGCTCCTCCCTGCAATGGGAACCAGCCCCAAAACCTACATCTGTCCCTCAGCCACCGCTCAGAATCACACTGGGGAAACTCTGGGAGTCAAAAACCCCGAGGTGAAACAAGAGCAGCTCCCAAAGGTTAATAAAGCCCACTGTGGGAGCAGCAGGAGATGGCTCAGGGACAGGGCTGGGACACGGGGGTGGCACAAAGGACATGGGGATGGCACAAAGGACATGGGGATGGCACAAGGGACATGGTGATGGCACAAAGGGACATGGGGATGGCACAAGGGACATGGGGATGGCACTGTTTAGGCTTAGGGACAGGGCTGGGGACACAAGGCTGGCACAAGAGACTGGCACTGGTTATAGTCAGGGACAGAGCTGGGGACACAGGGCTGGCATAAAGGACATGGGGCTGGCGCTGTTTAGGCTCAGGGACAAGCTCGGGGACACAGGGCTGGCACAAGGGACATGGGGCTGGCACTGGTTATAGTCAGGGACAAGGCTGGGGACACAGAGCTGGCACTGGGGCTGGCACTGGCTGGGCTCAGCAATAAGGCTGGGGACATGGGGCTGGCATAAAGGACATGGGGATGGCACCGGTCAGGCTCAGGGACAGAGGGCTGGCACAAGGGGCTGGCACTGCAGCTGGCACTGGTTTGTGGAGGGGAAGCTGCTCCTGTGTGAAGCCCTGGACCCAGCACAGCTCGTCCTCCCTGGCACTGCCCCCCTGCCCACCGTGTGTCCCCAGTGGCACCCCGGGCTCTCAGGGGTTAAAGTGACATCATTTTAACAGCCAGCACGGCTGCGCTGGCAACTGCAGCTGCCACACCAATCCCTCCGCAGCACCGACCTTCCCATTTTGAGCCCCCAGCCCCTCCCAGTATAAGCCAGTAACAGCAGCCAGGTGCGGGTGATGCTCGGACAGGAATTTCAAAACCCTCTGAGAGGGCTGAGCTGGCACCGTGGGTGAGGCTGAAGGTGCAGCCCCAGCTCCTCTGCTGGGGAAAGGAGGGCCAGGAAGCACCGCGGGAGATAACGATCAATTAAGGAGATAATGATCAATTAAGGAGATAATGAGCATTTAGGGGTCTGCAGACGGAGTGCAAACAGCCGGGATGTGTTCCCACCCTAATCACGGCTGGAATCCTGCACACCCTGTCCATGGGAACAGCTGGAGCAGCAGCTGGAGGAGAAGGCTGCAAATGCCCTCTCAGTGTGGCCCTGAGGCCGTGAGCCACCCAGAGCCACCTCCCAGTCCCTGCCCAGAGGCATTGCAGGAATCAGTTCTTCCCTGGGAGGGTGGAACAGGCACAGGTGCCCAGAGCAGCTCTGGCTGCCCCTGGATCCCTGGGAGGGTTTAACTGGCTTGGGAGCACCCTGGTCTAGCAGAAGGTGGAGCTTTAATGTCCTTTCCAATGTCCCTTTAAAGGTGAGCTTTGATGTCCCTCCCAAAAAACCATTCCAGGATTCCAGGATGGTTCTCTCCTTTCTCCTCCCATGGATCCACCCCAGGGACAGAGGGACAGGAGGCAGGGTCTGGGAGCAGTGCCAGCCCCGTGGCTGGCAGGGAGCAGAGGCTGCCAGGGTGAGGGATTTCTTTCTCAAAACTCTCTAATTTTATAGATCCCAACATCCCCCTTCTGCTGGAATCCAGGATTTCAGGCACCAAACCCCACGGAAGGGGCTGTAAAATTCATCTAACAAGGGCTGGGTGCTCCAGCACCGTGGAAATGAGCTTTGGAGCGAGGAGGGAAGGGAAGGGAAGGGAAGGGAAGGGAAGGGAAGGGAAGGGAAGGGAAGGGAAGGGAAGGGAAGGGAAGGGAAGGGAAGGGAAGGGAAGGGAAGGGAAGGGAAGGGAAGGGAAGGGAAGGGAAGGGAAGGGAAGGGAAGGGAAGGGAAGGGAAGGGAAGGGAAGGGAGACCCAAGCAGGACAGATGAGGGTACCTGAGAAGCCCAGGTCCAGCAGCACGGCCCGTTTGCGGTCCTTGACGCTGCTGATCTGCTGGAAGTGCAGGTCCAGCACGAAGAAGAAGATGCAGCCGAAGAAGGCGATGACGCCCACGGCGATGCCGTAGCTGCAGGCACTCTCATTCTCGTTGAAGATGCAGAGCAGCTCGGGGTGCTGGCTGTCCTTGTTCACGTAGCACTCGTTGACGATGGAGCCGAACACCACGATGGAGAAGATCTGCAGGAGCGGGCACAGAGCACAGCTGGCTGCTGGCACTGAACTCTGCTCCCCAACAGCAGTGACAATCCCACCCTCAAATCCCAGCCCTGGCTCCATGGCAACGTGGCATTTGTCAGACACATCCCAAACGTGGCATTTGTCAGACACATCCCAAACGTGGCATTTGTCAGACACATCCCAAACGTGGCATTTGTCAGACACATCCCGGCTCTGCTCTGGTTGGTGGCTCCAGGCTGCACCTGGCTGTTCCATCCTGGAACCTCCTCCTGCCTCCCAATGCCCTGCTGGGCACAGTGGGGCAAGGACCTGCTTCTCCAGACACGCCGGGGAGGGAAAGGATGCCCACATCCCTGCAGGGACTCTGTGCTGTGCTGTGCTGCTCTCTGGGCCCCACAAAGCCCCTGGTGTCCCCAGGGACAGGGGACAGCTGAGCAGCTGAGCCAGGGAAGGGCTGGAAGGCGGCTGGAGGGGACAGGGGACATGTGTGGGGAGGTGGCACATCTCCCTCACACTGGGAGCCTCTGATCTCATCCCTGCCAGCACCAGCAGCGCTGCTGCTCCCTGCTGCTCCCAGGCATGCAGGGCAGAGATAAGAGGCTGTCCCTGCAGGGACAGCACGACCAGCACCAGTGTCACACAGTGTCAGCCCAGCTGGTGGCTCTCACAGTCACCTGTGTCACCTCCTGCAGCTCCCAGGGCAGCTGTGTCACAGAGCAGGGGGAACGGAGCAGAGCCCACAGTGGGCAAACCTCCCTCGGGGCCCAACCACCCTCTAACACAGCACTGGGACAGATCTGCTCCTCTTCCTCCTCTGGGAGTCCAGCCACGGCCTGGGGCCCTGTCCCACACCCACCCCTGGCCCAGGTCAGCCCTGAGCTCCAGCCACGAGTCAGGGGCCACCCACGTCACCCTGTGGCACCTCCGGGGCCACCCACGTCACCCTGTGGCACCTCAGGGGCCACCCATGTCACCCTGTGGCACCTGCACCCTGCTCCTCCTGGTGCTGTGCTTGGGGAGCGCTTGGTGATTTATTAAAAATATGGCAGCATCATCATCATATCATCATCATCCCCATCTTCATCCTCATCATCATGACCATCATCACCCTCATCATAATCATCACCATCACCAACATCATTATCACCACCTTCATCCCCACCATCCTCATCCTCCTATCACCATCATCCCCACCATCCCCACCCTCCTCATCCTCACCCGGGAGGGGCCGTGTGTAAGGCACAAACAACAACAAACAGCCCTAATCGTTTTCCCAGGGCTTTGGCGGCAGCTGTAACATCGGCAGTTGTAAAAATCTGCTCATAAATAATGCAGAATTGTTATTTACCATCAGAAATAGCAGCAGCACGGATGGAGCAGGCCCTGGGAAGGAGTAATGTGATTCTGGAAAACATGAATAATTGAGGAGCTCTGATTCCACACCATCGCTGCTGGGGCAGGGCAGCAAACCTGAACTCAGCTGCTCTGAGAGGTTCCACTCATTCCCCCCAGGATTATCAGCCTGCTCCAGGCTTGTGGGGACCTGCTGCAGCCCAGAGCTCTGTGAGGAGGGGGAGCTCCCATAAATGTCCCATAAACACAATTCAGGATGGCCCAGCACAGGTGTGGGGTGCCTGCACCAGCTTTGCACACCTGGGGCTCTCAATGTTGATTTTTTTTTTTAATTTTAAATGATGTTTTATCACTTAATTTCCAGTTCCAAAGGGTTTTGGAAAGCAGAGCATCCTTCCTGCTGCCAGACAAGCCAAGTGGCTCAAACCATGAGACACAAGCACATTTTAATGTACAAAACACAGCACAGGCAGCTTTTCCTTGGGAGGCCAAAGGAGCCGCAAATTCCAAGTGCACACATTTGACAGGGGAGCTCAAACCATCAGCACTGCCTGGAATATTCCTGTCACAACGTGCCTTGCCACGGGTTACCCCTCCCTCACCCCAGGATTGTAATGTTATGGTTTTTCTTTAAAAACCCACTGGTGCTGGTGAAACGTTTTAATGAGAATAAATTTGGCGTTGTCTTTCTAAGTTTGGATGAAAAAGTGCTTTTATTTTAGGAAAACGTGGGTGGATGAAATAAATGTGGGCAGGGAAATAAACCCCCTGTGTTTTTTCTGAAGCTCCCACAGTACAAGAGCATTTCCCCATCACCTTCACAAACCACAGCGGCTCAGAGCCCCAAGCAGCTCATCAGAGACAGAAAGGGAAAACACAGGGTCAGATTTTCCACTGTGAGCGAGGCTCGGTGGCCTGAGCAGCATCTCAGAGGATTTGACTTCACAGGACACTTCATTTTCCATCTGAACAACCCAACTCCACCAGCAGCAAATTCTGCTTTTCCTGGCTGAGCCGGTGCAAGGTTAAAAAGTGTGATTCTAAGCAAGAAGAGACATCTCTCTGCAGGCCGGGCAGCATTTCTGTGACACAGGGCAGTGGGACAGACAATGGGACAGGACAGTGGGACAGGACAAGGGGATAGAACAGTGGGACAGTGGGACAGGGCAGTGGGACAGGACAGTGACACAGGACACTGGGACGGGACAGTGGGACAGTGACACAGGACAGTGACACAGGACAGTGACACAGGACACTGGGAGGGGACAGTGGGACAGTGACACAGGACAGTGACACAGGACAGTGACACAGGACAGTGGGACACTCTCTCTGCTCAGAGGGTGGGCAGGCCCTGGCACAGGGTGCCCAGAGCAGCTGTGGCTCCCCTGGATCCCTGGCAGTGCCCAAGGCCAGGCTGGACAGTGGAAGTGTCCCTGCCATGGCAGGGGTGGCACTGGATGGGCTTTGAGGCTCCTTCCAGCCCAAACCACTCCAGGATTCTGCTGGATCCATCAGGCAGAGCCCAGGGTGCCCGGGTGCAGACACCTCTCAGTGTGGATGGAGCTGGAGCTGTGCCTGCCCTCCCTCCAGCCCATTTTGCCATCTGGAGGATGCTGCTGCCCAGCCTGCCTGCCCTTTTCCCGGGGCTGTGCTCTGCAGATCCCCATTCCCCCTGAAGCTCCAGCAGCCTGCACCCCAGCACACAAACTGTTTTCTCCCTGCTGCTTTCAGCTTTGTGCACCCATCCCCTAACGTGTGCTTCAGGAGATCCCTCAGCCTGAGCAGAGGCAGGCGAGGAAAGCAAGCAGCATCAGCACAGATCAGGAGAGCAGGAGCTGGGAGCTCCGGTGTGAGCTGTCAGCCATCTTAAGGTGAGCATTTCCCACTGCTCACGAGCTGCTCTGGCACTTGGGGCCTATAAAATCACCAGCAGAAGGTGTGGGGTGCCAGGAGACTGCAGAGCCTGGTTTTGGTTACACACACAGATCCTTGTCGGCCTGGAGGAGATGGAATCCACGAGGAGAACGGCCCAGAGCTCATCTCCCACAGGTGCAGAGAGCCAGGCCAAGCTCAGGAGATCCCTCAGTGCCCCTCAAACCCCTCCTGAGATCCCTCAGTGCCCCCCAAACCCCTGGAGATCCCTCAGTGCCCCCAAACCCCTGGAGATCCCTCACTGCCCCCAAACCCCTCCTGAGATCCCTCACTGCCCCTCAAACACCTGGAGATCCCTCAGTGCCCCCAAACACCTCCTGAGATCCCTCAGTGCCCCCAAACCCCTGGAGATCCCTCAGTGCCCCCCAAACCCCTCCTGAGATCCCTCAGTGCCCCCCAAACCCCTCCTGAGATCCCTCACTGCCCCCAAACACCTCCTGAGATCCCTCACTGCCCCTCAAACACCTGAAGATCCCTCACTGTCCCCCAAACACCTGGAGATCCCTCACTGTCCCCCAAACACCTCCTGAGATCCCTCAGTGCCCCCAAACCCCTCCTGAGATCCCTCAGTGCCCCCAAACACCTGGAGATTCCTCACTGCCCCCCAAACCCTCCTGCTCCACTCCCTGCCCATCCCAGAGGGAAGGAGTCCCCACCAAATGGGAAAGGAAAACAAATCAGGTCAAATTAGCAGCGGCCAAATCCTGCTTAGCAGCGGGCGTTTCCCTAATTCCCTGTAAGCCCCAGGCAGTGCACGGGCCTGGCACGGATCCCCTGGCACGGATCCCCTGGCATGGATGCCCTGGCACGGATCCCCTGGCACAGGGGGCACTCAGCCCCTGCTCCCCCTGCAGTTTATCCTCACAGGGGTTTCCAGCACTGATCTGCACCATTTTTGGGGGCTGTGAGACCAAAGCTCAGCTTCAGGCCCTGCAGATCTCCCACCATGGAGATGCCACCAAGGGAAGGCCTCTGTGGATGCTGGCACAGCAAGAGAGGGGCTGATGCTGCCTGTAATGGGTTTAGGGCCACCTCCACCAGGCTAATCAGCCTGGGAGGATGTCTGTTGATGGCCACATGACTGATTTTTCCTCAATTACTTTTTCTGATGTGGTAAGGGACGCGGGCTGAGACACGGCGCTCATTCAAGGCTCCCGATCTCGCCCTGCAATCTGAGCACACGGCACAGCAGCAGGGCTTGAAACCAGAGATGACAGAGCATGACAATTCAGAGCCGTTCCAAGCTCAGATGCAGCAGAGCTCCCCCATAATTCCATTACCAAAATGTTGAGTTTAAGTTCTGCCTTTAATCCACAGCCTGCAGAAAGAGAAAATTAAGGCAGAAATCTGATGACCCTTCCGAAAAGCGGTCAGGACTGGAGTCTGAGGCTGCTCAGATCATGGTAATGGCTCTGAGCACTGCTGGGGCTCCTGGAGTGCCAGGGCAGCCTTGGGGCTCTTCCCTGAGAGCCCTGAGAGCTCAGGAGTCAGTGAAACCCCTGAGGAACCATCCAGAGCCCATCCCCTGCACCTCTGCTGAGCCCCAGGGAGGCTGGGATGGGATAAAGGGATCCATGGGATGGGATAATGGGATGGGATAATGGGATGGGATAATGGGATGGGATAATGAGATGGGATGGGATGGGATGGGATGGGATGGGATGGGATAATGGGATACATGGGATGGGATAAAGGGATGGGATGGGATGGGATAAAGGGATCCATGGGATGGGATTAAGGGATGGGATGGGATGGGATGGGATGGGATGGGATGGGATGGGATGGGATGGGATAAAGGGATGGGATGGGATGGGATAAAGGGATAGGATGGGATGGGATTAAGGGATGGGATGGGATGGGATAAAGGGATCCATGGGATGGGATAAAGGGATGGGATGGGATGGGATGGGATGGGATGGGATAATGGGATGGGATGGGATGGGTGAGTCAGGAGGATGAGGATGCACTGCTGGGACCCAGCACTGAGCTTCTCCTGCTGCCCTGCATGGAATCACAGGAATCACCGAAAAATTTTATTGCTGAAAATATTTTCCAAAAGTGCTTTTAAAAAGCAAAGCTAAGCCTGTGTTAAGTGAACAGTTGCCCTGGGGAGCTGAGTGGCCACTTGAAAGGCTGGCTGGCACGGGCAGGGACAGAGACAGGAGCTCATGGTTCTGCAGGCAGCCCTCGTGAATATCGACTCTGTTTGGCTGTGCAGAAAATGTCTCAAAAGGAAACCACAAGAGCGATCACATCTTCATCTGACAAACTGCATCAGACAGAGAGGGAACAGATGAATGAGGAACTGTTAAATGGTTCTTTCCAGCTTTTGATTTCGCAGCTCGAGGCAGGAGTGGTGTTTTTCCCCCTCAGATACTCAGAATTGCTCTCTCAGGGGGAGGCAGAAGCAGGAATCCCCTTTGGGCACCGCTGACATTTGGGGATTTCTGTGCTGGTCACTGTTCACCTGCCAGCCCCCCACATGTCTGCCAGCACAAGGCGGCCTCTGGAGCTCCAGAAAAGGGAACTGGACCTTCCTTTGGTGCTGGGAAGCCCCAGCAGTGGCCATCACCCACACCAGACGGGGTCACCCACCTCGGGCACTGGGGCTGGCCCCAATCCTGTGGGGTTTCTCCATCACCCCCACCCAACCCAGCCCATGCTGGCAGCCCTTCCTTCCCCGGGAGAGGCTGAGCCCACACCCAGAGCAGGGCTGTGGGATCCAGCTGTGGGATCCAGCTGTGGGATCCAGCTGTGGGATCCTGCTGCTCAGGGTAACCAGGGCACTGAGCTGCATCACCGAGGCACAGGAAGGAAAACCACGTGAGAAATCCCACCCCAAAGCTGCCCCCAGCCCAGCAAACACCCACCGTGGCTGCTCCGTGCAGCTCATGCCCCTGGGAGGGCAGGCAGGGAGCCCTGGCAAGGTCTGGCAATCAGGGATGGCACCTGGGCATCGGCTCCAGCTCCTGCCCTGCCACCAGCACGGTGCCACCACGTGCCACCAGCACTGCCACCCGCCCAGGACAGCGGCAGGAAGGCAGCAGGGACCCCCGCAAAGCTTTGGGTGTCTCTCCCACCCAGTTTCTCTGTGCTGGCACGGGTTTGGGCTGGCACAGGGCACAGGGCACAGCAGCAGCAGGGCAGTGCTGAGAGTGCAGCCCCAGCTCACACTGGGCAGGATCACAGATGCTGAACTGGTTTTACACACGGGAAACTGGGCTGGGACACCAAACTGGGGCTCTGAACCCTCAGGCTGGATAATCCCTGACCCTGATAAACCCTCCCCCAGCCCACTGCAAAGGGCAAGAACTCCCTTTTTGCTCCGTGGGCTTTGGCCAGCTCTGAATGCTGCAAACACTTCTGGGATGGCAGCATGGCAGCATGCTCATCCCAGTTTGTGCACACTGCTGGCCCTGCACCTGTCTGGAGTTCAGCTGGTGCATTTCTGTGGCTGGGAGCACTCGTTTGTCACTGATTTCCTGGGAGCACAGAGCCAGGAGAGTGGTGATGGGATTCAGCCCTTCACCCCTCAATAAACCACTGAGTATATACAGGAATATCTCCTAAACTGGGGTTTTTATTTTGTACCTACATTCCATACTCTGGTCCTGCTTCCCAGCAGTGTCCAACCCCCTCCATCCAACAAGGACGGGGAGCCCTCTGGATGCAGGGTGACACATTTATTTTAGGATTTTAGGGGGGGCTGAACTCACCAGGTTGATTTAACTGTACCCAAACCCTACAGCACTGCCAGCAAGGAGGATCCAGACCAAGTTCTCTTCTAGGAAACAACTTCTACCCTGTGCCTCAACCCTGCCCAAAATGCCCCAAGATCCACACCAAGATCCACACCCCATCCATGGATCCGGACGCCCCAGATCCATCCCTGGCCCCGTTTTCCCCCATCAATGGAGCTGTGGGCCTCCTGCAAGGCCTGGGAAGGACAGCAGCTCCCCTCAGGCTCACACTGCAGCGTGTGGTTCGACTCTGAGCATGTGACTGCAGCTGGAATCGCTCATGTGCTGCTGCTGGGGCCTCTCCCAGGGCAGCCCAGGCCGCAGAGCCCCTCGGTGCCAGGGCTGTGCCCGCTGGCAGGAGGGCAGCTGGGGATGGCTGCGCCTCCCAGCACGGCTTGGTGAGCCCCCTGCCTCGCTGACACGGTGACACAGGGCCAGCACAGGTGTGACATGGGCGAGGACGAGCCCCAGGCTCAGCCACAGCCCCCAGCCAAGCGCTGGAGCCAGGTGAGAGCCAGGCAGATGGCAGATCCTTCCCACAGCGGGGTTTTTGGGAAGGACCTGGCATTCCTGACCTGCCAAGGCCCTGCACACCTGCAGATCTCAGCAAAAGCCAGGCTGGGGGAGGCAAATCAGGGGCTGTGCTGAGCCCTGGGCATCGGGGCACCACGGCCCCGGGGGCACCCCGGGCAGGGACCACCACAGCCTTCCCTCAGCCCTGCACTGCCCATTCCACCTCCTGCTCACACCGGGAATTCACAGATGGGAACGTCCAACGAGCACGACATCCTCTGGGCAGCACGGGGGAGCTGGGCAGGGCCGGCTCCCGGATTTCTGTCACACACACGCATGCACGGAGCGTGGAAGGCAGGAAAATGTCCTCTGCCTGCGGCTCCGAGCCGCATCCTCCGGCACCGCACGGCAGCGGGGTAGCGGCGCATCCCGGCCCCGTTCCCGGGGAAACTCCGTGCCCGCGGGGCTGGGCAGCGCCCGCCGCACCGGCACCGGGAGCGGCTCCGGGAGCGGCACCGGGAGCGCACCGAGCACCGGGAGCGCAGCGAGCACCGGCAGCGGCACCGGCAGCGGCACCGGCAGCGGCACCGGCAGCGCACCGAGAACCGGCACCGGCAGCGCCCGCCGCACCGGCACCGTACCGGCACCGGCAGCTCACCGGGCACCGGCAGCGACACCACACCGGCGCCGCACCAGGCACCGGGAACGATGCACCGGCTGCGATGCACCTGAGCTGCCCATCGCCCCGGCAATGCCCATCGCCCGGGCACTGCCCTCATCCAGGCACTGCCATCACCCGAGCACTGCCATCACCCGAGCACTGCCATCGCCCGAGCACTGCCATCACCCGAGCACTGCCATCGCCCGGGCGCTGTCCCCGCACCGGGCGCTGTCTCCGCACCGGGCGCTGTCCCCGCACGGCCGCTGCCCATCCCCGCGCTCCCGCGGCCGTTCGGCCTTACCCAGGTGGTGACCCGGAGCAGGGTCTGCGGCTGCTTGAGGAAATCCACGGGGTCGATGGCCGCCCCCGCCCGGCCCGCTCCGAAGGACGCTCCTTCCATCTTCCCCCGCTCCGCGCCCAGCCGAGCCCCGCCGCGCGCGCCCCGCGCCGGCCGCGCGCCCGCCCGCCCCCCCCGCGCCCCTCCCTCGTGGGCTCGTCCGCAGCGCCGCGTGCGGGCGGCGGGAGGAACCACCCGTGGGGTGAGGGGGGGGACAGGGTGGTGGGCACGGGCAGGTGCGCGCGGCCGGCGCGGGGCCCGCTCCCGGCGCTGAGAGCCCGAGCTGAGCCCCCGACACCGGGATGGGGCTGTGGGCACCGTGACAGTGAGACGGGCACTGCCACTGAGCTGTGGGCACGGGAGAGGTGACACTGTGACAGCCACTGTCACCAGGATGGGGCTCTGGGCACTGTGACACTGTGACAGGCACTGTCATCAAGCTGTGGGCACAGGCACTGTGCCAGTGGGACAGGCACTCTCACCGAGCTGTGGGCATGGGAGAGGTGACACTGTGACAGCCACTATCACCGGGATGTGGGCACGGGCACTGTGACAGGGGGACAGGCGCTGTCACCCAGCTGTGGGCACTGTGACACTGTGACAGCCGCTGTCACCCAGCTGCAGGCACGGGCTCTGTGACAGTGGGACAGGCACTGTCACTGGGATGTGGGCACGGGCACTGTGACAGTGGGACAGGCACTGTCACCCAGCTGAGGGCATTGCCACCATGGCACAGCTGTGCCAGTGTCACTGTGCTGTGGCCATGGCCACCATGCTGTGGCCGTGTCACTGTGCCATGGCTGGGGACACCACGGAGCAGCCGGGACACCTTGCCACTGCCAGGGTCACTGTTCTGTTCCAAGAATGACCATCCTAGGTCATGGTGCTGCTTTTGGGGATAGCAGGGGTGGGGTGTCCTTGCCCGGGTCACCATGCCACGCCAGGGTCACCAGGCAATGGCGAGGGCTCCCGGTGAGCAGCTGGGCTGTTGGCAGGAGGGCAATGCCATGGTCTAGAGCACAGGGAGGTCACCACACTGCTCAGCTCACCTCTGCTGTGGGCACTGAGCCTAAAATAAATCCCTTCTGTGTGCAGACCCCCAGAAAGGGCGGCTGTCACCCTTTGGGGACCCTCAGAGGCCCTGCAGCCGGGACAGCTCTCAGACCAGGGCCAGTGGCCGAGAGCAGAGGGCGAGGTTTGGCTGGTTTTGCTCTTTGCTGTTGCACATCCAGAGCTGCTCCAAGAAAAGGGAAGTGAAAATGGAGGGGGCTGACCTCTCGCTTTCCTCATGCACGGAAGGAGCCGCCCAGAGCTGCCGTGGGACGGGAGGAGGCCAAGCCCCATCCCTGCTCCCTCCCATGGACACCAGCAAGGAGGAAAGGGAAGCAGCTCTGAGGGAAACCCCCGATGAATGCGGATGTCGGGAGTTCCCCCCGCGGCTCCAGGCCCGTGTCCCGAGCTGGTTTTGAGCGATGCTGATCCCGGTTCCATAGCTACCGATGCCATGACAACCCTGACATCATCCCCGCTCCGGACGGGAAAGGCGCAGCCGGGAGGAGCCACCCGCCCTGCTGGCCCGGGCTCTGGGGCTGGGACTGTGGGGCTGGGGGCTCTGGGGGCTTCTCCTGCCCCCACACAGCTTCCCTGCCCCTCTGCGGCCCCATTGCCCCGGCAGGGACCCTGTCACTGCCCCAGCACACGGGGTACCTGTGGGGCAGGTGTGTCACACCCCTCACACACGATGCAGCCACAGAGCCAAGGATTGCCGGGCGCTGGATCCTGTCCCCAGCCCCTCTTGGCCCTTTGCTGCTTTGTCAGTGTGTTCTTTCTGGCAGGTTGGGATCGGGGTTTAACTGTTGAAGCTCATAATGGTGCCACGCAGTTTTTCTCAATTACAGGTGAGTCATCATCTCTCCAGGTCTATTTCTGACGCGCAGCAGGAAAAGCAGAATTCAGGCCTTCATTCCTCAATGTCACCAGCTCAGGAACCAGCACATTTTTCTAGGCAAAACCACAATGGCCATGAAGAAAATGACAGGTTGGTCCCTCCTGCTTTCTGCTGGCAGGATGGCTCGTGGAGCTGGCCAGGGATGGGAGCCCAGTGCCAAGAGCATCACTGCCAGCTCATCCCTGAATTGCAGGGCAGGAACAAAGACCAAATTAACTTGAAGGGATTACCCGAGGTGGGGTTTTCAGTCAGCCTCAGCAGTTTAGCAGCAGCTGTTTCAGCATCCTCAGAAATCCTTTTCATGCTTTGGGCACAAACCATCCCAAGCCCACCAGCCCGGAGTTCCTGGCATGGCACGGGCTGCCCTGCTCCTCCAGGGTGGCCAGGGCCAAGGAGGCAGCTGTCCCAGGGATGCTGCACAGGGAATCAGCTGGACCTCTGGGCTCTGCTCCTGATTTTCTGATGATGTTGGGAAAACCACTTCTTTCTCCTTCTAACCTATCTTGCCCAGCTCATCTGTCCCAGCTGGAATTGTTGGACAATGCAAAGCCCAATAGAGCAGGACACTGCCTGGATCTTTGAAATGTTACCCTGGAACAAATCATGACCGTTTCCAGACAGGTATGGGCTTTATAACCTTCCAGGCACTGAAATCCCTGCTCCTAAACTCGTCCTTTCTTTGGGGTTCATGCCCCAACCTCTGCAGCGTGCAGGGTTTAAACAACCATTGCCCACATCGTGGGGTGCCAGTTTTCTCCCCCTGCTCCAGCTCAAACAGAGCACAGGAGCTATCTCCAGCCCACATACAAACTGTCTTTCTGCCTCGCTTCCTATTGCTGCAGATCAACAGATACACAGAGCCAGCCAATAATGGGGAAGGATATTGCAACTTGCACATTTTCCCCATCAAAGGGAGAACAGCAGTGTTTGGAAATGGCCCTTCCCAGAGCGTTTGTTTGACTTGAACAAGTTTTGTCTCTGTTTACCCTTCCCACTGGATTTCAGGGACAGGGAACAAGGACAGGAAGCAAACAGCAGCACACAGACAACTGCCCAAGAGCTGCCCATGTCTTTATTTTACATGAATTTAATTAAAGGTAGTGGAAAACCTCTATTTGCTTTCTGCTTCTTCTGGTCAAGCCAACTTCTTATCTTTGTCTCTATCACAAAAAAACACATCAGGTTTTCTCAGGGCTAAGTATGTGGACATGAACAACCTGGAGGAGACAAGATGCGGGGCTTCCTCCTTCTTCAAAACCTGTTCCAATGAGCCCAATACCCTGTAGGATACCCTGGGAGGGGCTCCAATGAGACCTTGGAGCCTTCTCTTCTCCAGGCTGGAGACCCCCGGCCCTCCCAGCCTGGCTCCAGCGCAGAGGGGCTCCAGCCCTGGGAGCAGTGACCCCAACAGATCCGTGTTTTCCTCGTGTGTGGGGTCCCAGAGCTGGACAGAGTGCTCCAGGTGGGGAAAGCAAGGTGAAACCGCCTTGCTCTGGGAGCAGCTGCCCCAGAGTGTGTTTGGAGTGAGCAATGCCAGCGTGCAGGACACAGCCTGGCTGCAGAGCCTGGACAAGGCAGCTGGGCAGGCTCTGGACACGGATTCCAGCAGCTCCCCATGGTCTGAGCTGGCCCTGGCACGGGCGTGGGTGGGAAAACAGCTTGTCCTTCACATTCCCTGGGCAGCAGGCTTGCAGCAGCACTTTGAGAGATGCTTAGCTGTTGCTCTGAAATGCTTTGCTTGCCCTTCATTAGAGCTTGGCTGACGCTGCTTTCGGCCATCAAATGAGGAAATGAAAATGAGTTGATGGGAGTATTGAGGAGAGCTTAGAAGCCCATAGGGCCCAGGGGCAGGGAGAATGGGCTCCTGATGAGCAGTACCTTAGCCCACTGTCATAGAAAGCTCTTCATGCCTTCCACACTAAAAATATCTGGATCATCCATTAGCTGGTTACTCATCTGCTTGTGAAACGTTTCTCAGGTGGGATTCAGCACTTACTGTACGTGGATAAACCCAGGATAAGAGTGCCAGAAAAACCTGTGGAAAACTTTGCTGACTGAAGTCACTGAAGGAAGATTGGGGTAACAGAGCTCAGTGAGCTGAGGCAGCTTTGAACAGGGGATTGGTGTCTCAGTGCTTGCGTAAAACCCAAACTGAACCCAACCCCAAAGGGTTTCAAAACTCCTCTCAGGGGTGCAGCCGTGGCCTCAGCATCTCAGGAGGGAACTCAGCCTCTGCTCCCCCAGCATGAAAGTTTCGGGGCTTTTGGCAAACCAGAATCTAATCTGATTCAGCCACTGCTGCCCACCTTGGGAGCAGCTACCGGCTCCCCCATTTTCCCCTTGAAAAAGGGGAACAAGGTCTTTGCTGTCCCAAACTGGCCTCCCGAGGAGCACACCATGCCTGGACGTGCCAACCAACAGCTGACATTGGTGCCTGTCACCTGCAGCTGTGCACGGGTGAGCAGAGCTGACAGGTACAAGGACGTGGGGCAGCTCAAGCCATACTGGGCGTGAAGAGCATCCACAGCTACATCGAGCTTTGCTGCCAAAATACACTGAAAATAAGAAAAGCTTTGTTTAACTGAACACAACCCCAACAGGTCCTCAGATTCACGAGCAGGATGCGACCTGATGGAAAAGAGATTTGTGGGATGGATGGAGATGAGGGATTTTATAAGTGTGAACGTTCTCAGGCCCAGGCTTGTGCAGCACAAGCCCATTAAAACACCCTCTCTGAAAGAGATTTTCATAAACAGGAAATACAGGCAAAGGCTGCCCTAACAGCTATTTTTACCCCCTTATGCAGAAATGAAAGTGGAGCTGCAGAAGATGAAGTGACTTACCTGGTGTCTAGCCAGAAGCTTATGACTAAAAAAGAATTGAATTTTGATGTCTAGAGCCTCCAGCCACGTGCTCTGGCCACAAAGGCATTGTCTTTTATTCCTTGTATATCTTTCACACCATCTAAGCAGCAGAACATGAGGCACAGTCACAGAATCCACTTTCTTTTTTATTTTTTTATGTACATCTGGATGGAAAAAGCAGGGAAAGCCCAGCTTTGCCTGACCATATTCACAATTCACAGGGCAAGTCTCCATCCAGCTGTGGGACTCGAGCTTAGAACTAAAGCTTGGTGTTCTGGGGAACATGGAAAGTTTAGGGGCTACATGAAATGCCTGGTGGGACAGACATTAAATTAACTGGAAACAGCATTTTATTCTACTTCCAAGTGCAGATTTCAGTGGCAGGCAGAGGAGTAACACATCCCTCATTTTGGTAAATATACAAGAGGCTTGCACACTCGTTCAAAAAGTAATTGAAGACACCAAGATCTCCTCCCAAAGTCACAGGAAAGGGACGAGGATGAGGTAAAACACTTGGTATCCAGAGCAGTCTTGTTCCAGAGATGGGTAAGAGGTGGGAAAGTCAAGGAAATGCAAGGAAGTGCAAGGAAATGCAAGGAAATACATGGCAATACATGTAAATACATGGAAATACAAGGCAATACGAGGAAATACACGGCAATACATCCTCTGTTGCCCTCTACTGTTGGCTTGGTCAGATGTGGAGGGAATTTTCCCGGTACCTCCCCATAGGAAGCACAGTGCAGCCAGGAACAGAAGCCAAGGAGAATCACAGGATGTGCTGGCTGGGAGGGAAAACTGGGACCAGGAGGGAAAACTGGGATCAGGACGGGGCTTCTGGATTTGGAGTGCTCGGGAGGAAAAGCATCAGCCTGCACTAGCACAGCACGTGGGAGGGGAGGGCACCTTTCCATAGGAAGCAAGGGCAGAACTGGGCAGGTGCCAGTGCCAGGGAGCCCTTTAGGGTGCCAGCCCGTGCCAGGTGCTGAGCCCAGAGAAATGCCAGCAAACTTTCGGGGCTGGATCAGCCGCCCCTCAGCAGGACTGTCACACGCCAAGGGGAACACAGCCCAGCAAAGGCTGGTAAGGATGGTCCCTGTGGGTCCCTTCTGGCTGAGGATATTCTGCGATTCTACTTGTGGAAATCTTAACAGCGGTTACAAATGTTCAGAAATGACAGAAAAATCACCTCCATCTGGGTTGGGGGTTATTTTACATGCATCAGCACAGAGGAGGGTACAAACCCCATTTATCTTCAGCAAACAGCCTTTGTTCACAGTTTTGCAGAAGATGCCAGCTAGCATCACCCCTCAGCTCCCTGCACCGTGATTAACAGCTGAACTGAGGGCTGGCCAGCCTGGAACCAGGGTCTGGTGCTCATCAACACTTCCCTGTGGGACTGACCCAGAGCAGTGCCCCAGCTGGCCCCAAGGCTGACTCTTACCCCCTTGGATTACAATTTAACTGGTTTGTCTCCATGCCATTATTTGTGGTTTGCTTTCCATGTTTTATTACTTTTCCCATTACCCTGCAGAATGAAGAGTTGACTTTACATCACCTTGTTGGCTGTGCTTAATCCTGTCTTCAAATAATAGTGGACAGCTCCTCTCCATCCTTCAGACAAAAGCCCTGAGCAGCCATTCCAGGAATGGAATAAAACCCCAACAAAATCAGGGCTTAGAGGGAAAGGAAAGAAAATCCTAAAAAATCCAAAGCCTTCCCTCTCCAAGCCTGTAAAACTCCAACAGGAAGGATCTCCCACACTGCCTGGAACAGACTGAAGCAGAAGACACGAGAAAACAAAGCAACTCTTGGGAATCCTTCTGTAAACAGGAGCCTGCGTACGCCCAACGCACTGCAAAGGAACAGCTAATCCCTGGAAAAATGTCAAAGGCACAGCGCTGCTCCTGCCAGCATCTGCAAGCCTGCCTGCCATCCATGGAACAGATGATTCCCCCGGGGCTCCCTGCTCTTTGCTTTTGGGCAGGGAATAAAAATTAAAAAAAAAAATAAGGAAAAAAAGTGAAGCACGGTTTGAATGCAAACCAGCCCACGAAAACAGAGCAGTTTGGGAAGCTGCAGGGTTGGTCAGGCTCCTGTCACACAGCAGCAGCTCTTGAGCAAGGTCCCACAAGCCCCTCAGGCAGCTGTTGACTCTGTTCTTCCTCACAAGGGCTCCTTGCATGGAGAGGAAGCAGATTCCCCGTTCCAGGCAATGGGATTGCCAACCCTGCCCCTCAGGGATGCCACCCTGCTCCAAACCAGCAAGAGCTGAGCTATTCTCAACGCTGTCAGCGAGCCAAAAAATTCACTGGCATCCCATAAAATTCCCGCTGTTCCCCATATAAAAGCAAATTCTGACCTGACAGAATTCCTGTCAAATTCCTGCATTTTTGTAGGGCCAACAGAGAACTGCATCAATTCAACAGCACAAGAGGGAAGGACCAGGAGCAGCCCCAGCTTGTCTGATCAATCCACACAGAATCACACAATTTACCCGAGCCACCAAACTATAATATACACATATATAATTATATTTATATCTTGTTTTTTATATATAACAGTAGTACCTTGGCATGCAGAGGTTGGACCCACCAGCTCAGCACGACCCCTTTTCCTAAGATCCCATGCAGCAGGAGCGAGCCAGGAGTGAACTCAGTTGCTTTATTATTTTTACATCAACAGGAAATACAATTTGAATACAGAGATGTTTTAAAACTAGATTTAATCAAGTGCAATTAGCAAAGAAGTCACAATTTTCTGTACACGAGTATGAGGACCTCCAAAGGAAATTCCTTACCCAAGACTAAAACTTGTGGTACAAACAAGCAGCAGAACAAATTCCCCCAATCCTCACATGGTCAAGTCCACAGAGCTGAGGATATGCCTGAGAAACAACTACATCAGAGCTCTTCTGCCAAGCCAAAACAATGAGAGAACAAAGTGCAAGCAGAGATCTTATCAAATGGCCACTTGGTAAAGATAGAAACTGCCCTAAAAGCATCCTGGCTACAGCTGGTGGCCTCATTTTTGGGCAGGATTTGCTAAAGACACAGACTCAGCTTGAAGGCTGTTCCCAAGCTCTGCCAGGACAGGAGAGCTTTTCCTCCTGCACTGCAGCACCACCTCCCTGAAGGACACAAAGTGACAGAAGGTGTTGGGTACAGCCTCCCTTTCCCCTCTGCACTCAGGGAGTGGACAGGAGTGCTGGCAGGCTCCGCGTCCCTGCTGGCCCAGCCTGGGCCCCTGGCAGGTGAGGGTGACAAAGGATGGGCAGGTGTTTCACCAACCTGCTCGTTTACACTGAAACAAACGAGGGAGAAATCTCCTCATCTGCTCCGTGGGCGAGGACACTGTCACACACAACAGTGGAGGGCAGATTGGAAAGGAGGAACACAGAATTCCTGCTTCAGCACAACCAAACCCACAGGGAGACGCCTGCCCACACCTCCCTCTGCTAAAAGTGTCCTGACAGAACTGAGTCAGATGGGTCCTACCTGCAAAAAGGGAGGGCTGCCCTTTTGTTGGTCCTTTCCCCTCTAGTGGATCCCAACAGGCTTTGTTTTGGGGACTGAGTTTATTACCAAAAGACAAAACCCAAGAGCTGAGGTTTATTTGTTCTAAGAACCTCAACATGCTGGTAGGGAAATTTTCTGAGCACTTTTAATCACCTGAGTGACACCTTCAATCACACTCTTCATGCAGTGTCTCGTTATCAGTTCATTTGGGTTTGTGTTTAGAAATGTTACGACACAGAAGTTTCAGAAATCATTAGTCCATAAAAGTCTCACATTAATTTAACAGATCTGACTTCAAAGGCCTTGACTGTGCCACAAAATATTAAAATGTGTCCAGAGGTGTTCCTGGTTCTCTAACCACTAAGGAGCCCACAGAGTGGTGTGAGGACCAAAGGTTCAGATAAGAAGTGCCTCTGCTCTAGTTTCAGCAGCACCATGAAACCTTCCAGTCAAAACTTGCCAAAAACTCCAAGGCTAAATTCACAGGTGTGCTGTAGGGCATGAGATAAGGAAGCTCAATAAAACAGACAAGAAAACCTTAGCAGGAAGCAGGGAAGGAAAAAAAAACCTGTTGCTGTCAGGGTTTGTGCAAACCTCTCCCAGGCAGGAGTGCAGGAAGGGATGAGATCGTCACCTACGTGAAGAACTTAAAATTACTGTGACTCTGTTGTGTCCTCTGATATGTTAAGTTGAAATACAAAACCAAATTGAGAAATCTGGGCTCCATATTTTAGTGTTTAAATTAAATGTACTTGCCCTCAGGACTTTTACCAAGGGAACTGGACAAAAGAGTAACAACAAATGTTGGAGATGCTGGAAAGAGAAATCCAGGGGTACAGACTTGGCACAAAACCCAGCATGAGTTTTCTCTATCAAAACAACTGAAATTAATGTGACAATTAATCAGATGTATTTTCTAAAACATCAGGCAACACCTTGGAGAACATCACTGCATTCAGGGAAAATTAACTCTAGCTACAGAAATAAGCAAATGCCCCCAAAATCAGGAAATGTCATCATGAAATGAGTTTGTCAGTGACCCAATCTCAGCAGTTTCTGGCAGCCTCAACCCCTCAGGTACCATTACTTATCAAAATATCATTGGGCTAGGATCTTCAATTCTCCTTTTGGCATTGGATCAGCTCTGAATCAGTCGCACACAAACAGAGTTATTGGCTCCCTCTGTCCCTGCAGCAACCCCCCAGGGACTGCACTGCTCTGCTGGACTCCCAGAGCAGTCCCTGTGGGTTAATCACAGCTGCCATCCTTCCAGCCATCCCTCCAGCGCTCATCCACGCGGGAGCAGTCGAATTGCGGCTTGCCCAGCTTCCTGTTCACCTCGTTGTGGAGCAGACACAGCCACCGGGAGAAGTTTCTCCTGGTGCTCGTGTCGGGTTGGTTCGTCCGTAATCTGCAAACGGGAACGGGAAACAAATCAGTGGAAACTTCTGAGAAAGAAGCTGAGAGCTGCAGAAAACCTTACCACAGAATCCCAGAATGGTTTGGGTTGGAATGGACTTTAAAGATCATCTCATCCCAAACCAAATCAAACACATCAGCCCATTTCAGCCCTTGCCTCCACTACTCAGATTGCCAATACAGGGCATTTTAGAGGGTAGAAGAACACTTGTCTCCTGAAAATTATCCCAGTCTAATTCTATAACTGTTCACAAGCCCATTTTGAATCAGAAAACTCCAAAATCGCCTCAGGGAAGCCTTGGAGGCAGCACAGAATCCAACAGCATGAGGACAGGTGTTTGTTTTTTGAGTAAGTGCATCTGTGATTGATGCAATAACGGAAGAAACCAGTTCAGGTAGCTACAATCCCCAAGTGCAGGAAGAGCTGCTGATATGCAAACTATCTGCTGCAGCCCGGCACTTCTGGCAAGCCCCTCCAGCACAATGAGATGCTGAGGCTACTTACCTGTCCCTCAGATCTTCAAAAAACCCACTGAGGAAACTCACCTTTCCCTCAGATCTTCAAAAAAACCTACTGAGGAAACTCACCTTTCCCTCAGATCTTCAAAAAACCCACTGAGGAAACTCACCTTTCCCTCAGATCTTCAAAAAAACCTACTGAGGAAACTCACCTTTTCTCAGATCTTCAGAAAACCTGCTGAGGCCACTCACCTGTCCTTCAGAGCCTCAAAAAACCCACTGAGAAAACTCACCTTTCCCCAGATCCTGAAAAAACCCTCTGAGGGTTTTCCCACTCACCTCTCCCTCAGGTCCTCTGCGCAGTGCTTGCAGGGGTAGAACTTGGAGAAGAGGTTGATGAAGTCCTTCATCTCCTTCTGCTGTGTCCCGGTGGGCCGGTCAGGGTAGTAGGCAGCCATGGTGTGCAGGAAGGCCCAGGTGCTGCGGCCCAGCTGCTCGATATCCAGGGGACAGTCCCGAGGGGGCTCTTTCGCCTCCTGCAGGGGACAGAGGGGTGTGAGGGGACACCGGGGCGGGTGGGGAAACAGCCCTTTTGTGCTGGGTGGGAAGGTGAGCTGGGGGAACAGGTCCTTCACATCCCTTCTGAGGTCATGGCAGAGCCCCCTCACACCTTCTGTGGGGACATGGCAAAGTCTCCCTCACACCTTCTGAGGGGACAAGGCAAGGACCCTTTCACACCCTCACGGAACATGGCAGAGCCCCCTCACACCCTCAGCGGGGGCAATGGCAGCGCCCCTCACCCCCAGGGATAAGATGGGGACTCCTTTCCCATTCCCACTGAAGGAAGCCCTGTCCCCGGCTCCTTCACACCCTGAAGGGAACACCCAGCCTCGTCCCACTTGCGGGGGCAGGATGGAGGACGGAGGGAGCGCGGCAGGGACCGGGGGTTGCCAGGGGCCCCAGGGAGAGCTCCCGCCGCGCCTCACCGCAGTGCCCGGACCCATCTGCTTCCTCTGGTGGCGGAACCAGCTCTTGAAATCCATGCAGGCTCGGCATGGCTTCTTGGGTGTCTCTTCCGTCTCACCCTGCGGGACGGCGAAGGAGAAGGAGCCGCTGTCGGTGCCCGGGAAGGGCTCGTAGCCCCGACCCGCACGGCCCTCGCTGGGCGCCGCCATGATGGCGCCGCGGTGCAGGACGGGCCGGGGCGGTGCCATTCACGCCCGGGCGGCGTGAGGGGGCTGGGACCCGGCGCGCGCCCGAGTGCCATTCCTGGTGTGTTTTTGCCAAAAACCAGCAGCAAACTCTCTGTTTAAATGTCGTGTGTGAGGAGAACATCCGGTCTGTGCATCCTCGATTTTACCTCACATCGCCCTTGGGGTGTGGTGGAGCTGTGCTCACCCACACAGCGGGAGGCGGAAGGGGGTCTCCCTCTGCCTCCCCTCTGTGTGAGGGGGGTCGGCCATGATCCCCCTGAGGGTGTGAGGGACTCTGCATTGATCCCCCCGGTGGGTGTGAGGGACTCTGCATTGATCCCCCCTGAGAGTGTGAGAAGGACTCTGCCATGATCCCCCCTGAGAGTGTGAGGGGCTCAGCCATGATCCCCCCGAGGGTGTGAGGGGGCTCGGACATGTCCCTTCAGTGGGTGTCAAAAAGCAGTTCCCCTCCTATAGCCCTCCCAAATGAGCACAAAAATACGTATAAATATGTGTTCCTATGGGGTCTGTAGTATCTCTTTGATGAGGAGAGACTGCAGGAGCTGGGCCTGGTCAGTGACCTGGCCTGGCCAGGGGCTGCACTGGGTGATCTCTTCCAAACTCCACTATTGTGGGATTGTAGATACTGTGTGTGGCAGAGCCCATGGCACACAGCAGCTCTCCTTCGTGCCAGCAGTGCTGACGGGCACCTCAGCGTTATCTCCAGCAGACTCATGCAATCAACAGGGCGATTTTATGGACAAACAAGTGGATAACTCCATTCATCTCATGCTCCTTTATAGCAACACGCCCATATGAAGTTCTCCATGTTTTTAACACCCGTCACATGCTTGTAAATCCATACTGAGGGAGGATTTTCCTCTTTCTGGGAGCGCTGGCATGTGTCACACCAGGGCAGGCACTGTCTGGGAGTGGCTGGGCTATTTGGGGTGATGGAGAGCCAAACCTGGTCTCAGGGCCGGGGTCTTGAGTGGAAATTTAGCATTTTTTCTTTTATTCCCAAAGAGCCACAGGCTTTGTGAGCACATGAGGGTGGTAACCTGGGCAACTGTGCAGCCTGGCATCAGACTTTGGAGCTTGCTCTTTCACCCCTGGGAAATGTTAATTAACTGTGGCCTTACAAAATTCCTAATAGAGGTCAGAGAGTGAAAACTTGGAGAGCAGCACAGACTTGCTAACATCCTTCTTTTTGGCTTGATTCTGTCATGCTCTTAAAGGTTTGAGAGCCACAAGTGTCCTACAATGAACAATATGAATTTTGTATCCACTTCAAGTTTTCTCCTGTTCATCACCTGTAGGTCAAGTGAAAAATGTGATTATTTTGTTTAATGCAAACAAATCTATGTCCAGAATGGAGCTGGACCAAAATTTAAAATATATATATAAATATATATAAAAATATAAATGAAAAAAATATATATGTGATTTATTTAACACAGTGGGGTGTAAAATGTGTATTAGAAAAAGCCTCATTTTAGAGAAATACCTCAAAGACTTGCCCTCAAAAATACTTCAACACTTGTTGTGTTTCATGTGGAAGTGGCTGAGCTGTTCCTGCTCTGTGGAGCACTGAGCTGATGGTCTGGATCTCCATCTTGGGGTCTCTATTTACCAGTGCTCCTTTATTTTTATTTATTTGCAGTTTCTTGGGAATACTTATTTGCTGATTTTTGTGAGGGAGGGAGAAGACACGTGAGTAACTGGTAGGAGCTGCTGGAATGGCTTTGTTTAAAGTTGTAGACAACTGTAAAGATAAATTTCACACGCAAAAAAAAGATCAAGTAGGGACAGCAACATTTTTATGTCTGTTTTCCTTGCCCACCAATAAATGTTTTATCTGATGCTCATGACCTCATTAATTTTTGTAAAGTCAGGAAAAAAGAGAATGAGATACTGAGGGAATTTCCTCTAGAGCTTTATTGTTTGGTCTTCAAGCAATTAAACAGGCACAGAGATGTTTCCAAGTCACAGCAATCTCCTGGTTTGACCGTTAGCAGACTTTGCTTCCTTGATTGTGATTTAATTTACGGATTCAGTTAAAACATCAGCATTTTTATTGAAAAGGAAAGGCCTTGAAGGAGGCTGTTGGTTACAGAGATTTGTGCTCCACATTGCTCCCCTTGCCCATTTCCTGCTCAGCTCTAGCAGCAGAGCTGGCTCTTTAAGAAAAGGTCCTCCCAATTTTCTCCACTTGCCATCACCTCCAGCATCAGCTATGATTTCAAAGTTTAAAAAATAGAGAAATGCTCCAAATGAAGTCAGAGCAAGGAAATTCACTTAACTGTCTCTAATTGAATCCAAGTGCAGAGCCAAACTATTTCCATCCAAAGGAAGGAATGTGGTGCAGAGCCGAGGAAGGATGAGGGGACATTCCCTCCTGCTCCCCTTTGGACAGCCCTAACCCACCCAACCCTCTGCTCCCAGCACTGATTTAGGAGCTGGGGTGTGCTAGAACCTGTTACCAAACAAACTCCTCACACAAATTCAATTCTGGGGAGCAATCCTTCCCTGGGAGGGTGGGCAGGCCCTGGCACAGGGTGCCCAGAGCAGCTGTGGCTGCCCCTGGATCCCTGGCAGTGCCCAAGGCCAGCCTGGACAGGGTTTGGAGCAGCCTGGGTTGTATTCCTGCAATACAGCAGGAAGCTGTCTTGTATTTACAGGTACGAGTATGAGCCGAAAGTCTGACCAGTGATAAACCAGCACCAGGAGTTAGTCATAGACTTGCTTGAGAAATTACAGGCAACTAGGAAATAGCAACAACAACAAAAAAGATGTTTATTTCTAGGTATGTGAATCATATTGATCCTCTCTGCCTGCGTAGAAGAACTTTATCACCTGCAAAATTTCCCCAAAGCATGTATTTATCCCTCAGATATCACGAAGAAGCCTGCAGCCCCCTGCCGGGGAATGGGTGAGGTGTGTCAGATCAGATCCATCCAGAACTGTTGAAATGTGTTCAGAACAGTCTGAAGGACAGCACGAGGCACTGCCTTGCTCAAATCTGGGCACCTACACCCGACACTGAGTTTGTTCTTTTAAAGTTGGTGCCATTTTTATGTGTAGATCCTTTTGCTGATTAAAATGAGAATCCATGAGGAATGGTGATGGCAGGGGCAGAGGAGAAAACCAAATTATTTATTATTTCTGTTTGTGTCATGCTCCAATCTATCTCCTCCTTCCCAGACCCACCCTGAGCTTCCCTGGAATCAGTTCATCCATTCTGAGGATAAACACAGCAAAACTGGGGGTTCCTTTTGTGCTCTTGAAAAACAAAGTCTTCAGTGAGGAGCTCCTGTTCCTCTTGGCTTTGCAATATGAGAGTGGCCCCCGACTTGGGATAATTCCTTTTTTCCAGAGGAAGGTCAAAGGAATTCAACACGAAATCTCCTTCAGTGGGAGAGGTTTTCCTCAGGTAACAGTTGCTGTGTTTGGATTCATTAAGAATTAAACCTAAATGAAAGAACAATCCCCTTCCACATTGCTCTTCTCCCACCAGGCTTTTGAGTGAAGATTGGGTCTGGTTTTCCCTGGTTTCTGGAGGGGCCAAGGAACACAAGTTGCTGTCTTTGCTCTGAAATGCAGGTGGACATTTAGCTGGTGAAATCCCCAGAAGAGATCAGGCTTTGCCTGCTCTGCTCCTCGATGGCCGTGGGGAATGAGGAAAGGGAAAGAGTGGGATGAGCATCTCTGACTAATCTGGAAGGAACACAACGGTCCTGTCTCCGATCAATTTACTATATTTAGCGTGATGTAAGAACAGATTTTCCCCAAGTGAAAACAGTATTTCTTCATGTTCACTCGTGCTTGCTGCGCTTGCTGTTGGCTGTACTGGTGTTGCTGGGATTTTCTCCCACCAGATTTTGGAATGTGTAGGGCAGGCTGAGCACTGCAGAGCCTCAAACGTCCTTGGAAACTCCACCCTGCTTTTCTTCTGCCTTCACATCTCATTTCTGGGTCACAGCACATCCACAAAGCTCTGCCCTCGTGCTATGCACTCATCAAACACAGCTTTTTCAAAAAAAAATAATTCAGGGAACCTCCTCTTCTTGAAGCAGCTTAAGTTACATTCTCACCCTTTCTGGAAGATTCTTTCTCGAGTCACGCTTTTGTATTTTGCATAACCTTAGGAAAACATGTCACTTTTATAAAACAACAAGGAAATTATTTCAACAAGTGCTTGGTAAACAAGAGCCCATCCGCTGTGCGTGCCCCAGGCAGCGAGCAAAGCTCCTGAGACGGGCAGAGCTCTCCTTGGACTGGACAGGGCCATCCCAAGGGCTTTGCAAAGAAAATGACACCTCAGGAGTGAGGTTTGAGGGAGTTTGATGCGATGCTGAGATTTTGGATCCTGAAATAAAGCTGCCTGTGAGGGGTGAGTGACCCCCTGCACTGAGGAGGGATGTGCTCCTTGGGAAGCTCCTGTGATGGAGTGGGAAAGGGCTGAGCTGCTCCCTGGGCTCAAAGGCTTCCTGAATTGGGTCTGCCACAGAGAAATGCTTTAGTGCCTGCAGCAGCTGCTGGAATTAGGATAAAATGAAATACTTTCTTCTGGATTAGTTACTGCAAAATCTCTCATCCCAGCCTGTGTGAAAGTTCAACTGCTCCCTTTGTTCGTGATGTGAAGGAGACTTTTGTCAACTCCAGTGTCTGGGTTTTCATTATTCTTTTTAAATAAAGGTCTGTTTCTCTATTTATTAAAAGTCTAAAACCTCTTTGTACTTTTAAAATCGGCTTTTAGCATCTGGGCTTTTCATTAAAGGTGCTGATGGGTCATGTGTCATCACAGGTGATCTTCAAGAAAAGTAAAGGGCAGGTTTTGATCCTGAAGGTGAGCAAGGGAAAGATGAAGCTTTCCCACCAGCTTTGTTCCAGGCCCCCTTGGCTGTGCCCACAGCTCCTTTCTGTCTCTTCCTTGCAGCTGCAGTGTCCTGAGGGTGGTTTGAGGACTTTTCCTCTCTTTGCCTTTCCTGTGCCGGCCATAGAAGGAGAAATCCCTGATGCACAGTCCCACACATCGTCAGCCATGAGGGGCACAGGTCACACAGCAGCCCAGACACGGCTTGTGTGTGTGGGACAGATGTTCAGGACACAGCTGCTCCTCTCCAAGCATTTGGGACAAGGCTGTTTCTTGTTGGACCTGGAAAATGGCTCAGGAGGAGCTGGAGCGGAGCTGCCTTTGGCTGCCCCCGAGCATCTGTGCACTCAATTCTGCTTCTGCTGAAGTTACTCCTCATCCACACCAAAATGAATAGAAAAGAGAGCATCAGTGTTTATTTGTCATGGAATGAGGCTGATCCTGGAATGGAAATACTCAGTGGGACAGCCCTGGTGACTCTGGGGCCTTCCTCCAGCCTCTGGGTGACCTCCTTCATCTTCCCAGCCATGGGCAATGTGGGGCAGGCGGCCTGGTGTGAGTCCCTGTGACAGTGCCTTAGTCACCTGCTGTGACACAAACACGTTTCTGTCCCCAGAGGAGCTGTTTGTGGCTGGAGTGATGCTCCTTGAGCGGCAGAGCTGCACCTTGCTGGGGTGCAGGAGGCTCTCTTGGAGCAGACTGCGAAATTATGGGAGTCATTGTGGAAAAATCTGTGTGTCCTGCATCTTGGCAAAGCTGGGCAGTGCACTCCTGCGTATTGCCTGTTAATTTATGATCTCTTTGGTACCTTGTAAAACAACTAAAGGAAAATTAACTGCTGCCCTCAGAGCTGTGTAAATAAATATCAATGATGAAACAGCAGCATCCAGTAATTCCTGCTGAGTATCACTTTTTCTGGGCAGCCCCCTCCTCCCCTGCCATTAATTATTACCCACGAGAGGCGCTGATTTATGGCAGGATGACACGGGAACTGTAGAAAACACAAAGTAAACTTGATAATGCCGGAAAAACAATGTTTGTCTTGTTTTTTATAAGCGAGTCCAAACGCATCCAGCAGAGCAGTGGAGTTGTGGCCTCTGCTGGTGGGTGACCCATCCTTGCCAATGGGTCCTGCCATGGCTGGGAGTTGTGGAGAGCTTTGAGGAGCACTGTGCCCATCCAAGGCCATCTGGCCCAGCCTCCTTCCAGTTTCATGGGCAGTGTCACTGCAGAGGTGACGTGGCTCCTGAGGTCATCCTGGAGCTGACAGTTTCATGACATCACCCTTGACACCGCTGGGACACCGATACTGCTGTGACAGCTGCAGAGCTGGAGCTGGGCCCTGCAGGTGACTCCAGAGGTGTTGGTGTCTCAGAGGAGTGGCAGGCTTTCCCCCTCCCCTCCCTGCACCTCAGTTCTGTGTCACAGAGACCTTCACTTCCACAAAACATTTTCTCAATGACCAATTATTAAGTTTTGAGCAGTTTTGTTCATGTTTGGATTTATACAACACCGCAGTCACCAGCAAGCTCCAGTCAGTCCAATCTTTTCCAGAAGATCAGCTCTCCAAGCTGCAGGGCTGGTCCTTCTGCCTTGGGTGACTTGGAAACCCCTGTGTAGCTTCACCTTCCAGTTGTAATATTCCATTAGATGTTTTCCACACCCCCTTTCTGCTTGAATTCCCTGAGAATGATGAAATACAGCAAAACCAAGGCCATTTCCTACTCTTCTGGTTTTTATGGCATCCTCAGATCAAGGTGCTCTCTGAGCCTCCCCAGCTGTCTCCTCATCCTGCAGCTCCTCCAAGGCTTTCCTTGTCTTTGGCTTTTCCCAGTCAGGATAAACATGCTTAAACCTTTACATTCTTGGAAATACATCGTGGTTTGTGTTTGCTCTGAGACAGGAAACCAAGCCAAGGTGTTTCACTGGGAGTCTTGGTCCCAGATATTTCCAAGAGCCACTTAACAGAGCCACATGAGGGGGAGCTTGGCCCTGGCTTGGCTGCCCAAGAGAAGCCAAGGAGTGCAGGTTTGAGGACATGGAGTCAGCAAAGGGTTTTGGCACCTCAGAGACTGGAACTTTCTAAAGAAGTCTGCTGGATGAAGTGATTTCCTGTCACTCCATAAAATCCTCACTCTGTGATTTGGGGAGATTTACCAGCGCATGGTTTGGCTGGAGGATTTGTAACAGAGGATGGAGGGTCTGATTCCAGGGCTGTGGAGGGCAGGGAGCTGCTCCAGATCCCTTTTTCACAGGGCAGCTCCTGTGCACCTTCCTGAGCCAGGAAATGCCTTGGAGATGCTGTGGGACAGATTTTCTCTCCAAAATCCACACTGAACCAAAGTGCTCTTTGGATAACTTTCCCTTTTTAATGCAGGTCATATATCCAGCAGCAATAAATCCAACTGCAATAAACCTGCTTTCTTTGTCTCCAGAAACTGCTGCCCTGCTGTGTGGGAGCAGTCTCCCTTGCTCATGGATCACAAACCAAGACCCTCCTGACTGTATTTTCCAGAAGGAATCTGGTTTGGCTCCCTGTTCCAGTTCTGGGGGGTTTTTTGGTAGATGAAAAATCATCTGTAGCCATTGCTGAGGGTTTGAGACACCAGGTGTAGCTGGGAAATGAAAGGGAGGCACGGCTGAGCCTCTCAGTTTGGGTTCCAATAATGATAATGATAAAGATAATTATAGTGAGAATGGTCCAATTGAGGCTTTATCAAAGAAGAGGCGCTTTGATCACTCGGTGCCCATCAGCCCTGAGGTTCAGGGAGAGGACAGGCTGGCCAAGGCTGGAATTATCTCTGCTGCTGAGCCCCTGGGCAGTGGAGCTGCTCCTTAGGAAGAGCTGCTGGCTGCCCTGGGAGGGTGTGGACACCTGGCTGCACACAGGGCAGAGCACTCAGAGCTGAATTTCCATCACCTATTTACACCTGAGGAGCTTTCAGTCTTTTAGTTAGATCCTGGGAAAGTGTCTGTTCATTACATCGGCATCTCAATGGAGTTACTGATAAAACTGTCTGAAATCTATTTAAAGTAACTCGGCAGGTGGGACAAAGAAAGAAAAATATTTGCAGCAAATATTACTCACATTTAATGGTGCCTGATCTGTGTTTTACAACCCACGTTCTAAATCAGCCTTTGGGGCTGGAGTGAGCTCAGCCCGAGCTGCAGGTTGTGTATTACAGCCATAAACCCTCACCTGTGTCCCGGAAACATCTCGGGCCAGGTTCTGCAGCCCCCGTGACCTACTCTGCCCCAGCGCTGGCAAACAGCCCCGCTCCCTTCCCTGCCTTCCTTCCCGGCACTGGTGAGTAAGGATGTGATAACAGAGCGTGTTTTTCCTCCTCGGCTCCCTGAACTCTGTCCCTCCTGCAGCCGGCAGCATTTGCATGTTAGAAGCGGGGCGAAAGGTAAAAGGCACGCGGGGTTTGGGAAATCGCGGAATTTCTGCCCGGCCTGGGCGGAGGAGGAAGCTCGGGAACACCTCTGCCCTGCCTCCCGCTCCGTGGCATTTAAATTGGGCAGTCGGGCTGGAGCTGCATTTCCGCTCACTCCAGCTCCCATCGCTCCAGCTCCCATCCCTCCAGATCACATCCCTCCAGCTCCCATCGCTCCAGCTCCCATCCTTTCCTTTCCATCCCTCCAGCTCCCATCCCTCCGTCTCTCATCACTCCAGCTCCCATCGCTCCAGCTCCCATCCTTTCCTTTCCATCCCTCCAGCTCCCATCCCTCCGTCTCCCATCCCTCCCGATCACATCCCTCCCTCTCCCATCCTTCCCTCTCCATCCCTCTGGCTCCCCGTGAAGGAGGAGCAGCAGCCGTGGGGAAGATGAGCTCTAACAGATATCCCGTGGATGTGAAGGCTGTGGGCTTCATGCAGTGCAAAAAACAGAAGGTACTTTAATTTTTATTCTTTTTTTTTTGGCTTTGTTTTCTTCCTTAAATATAATTTACAAACTGGGAGACTAGAGGATTTTGAATTACTCTTCCAGGGGTATGTTTGCTTATTCCCCATAGTATTGGGATTGGAGCCTAGGCATCTAGGATAAGGGTATTTGGTTTTTAATGAGCTTAATATCTTGGGGTTTGCTCTCTTTTTGTCACCATAAAATTCTCCCGGTTTCAGCAATCATTACCTATTTGGGGCTATGAAATTAAAAACATTTTTGTAGGTTTAATGCTTTATTTAATTTTTTTATGTGACATTAAAAGCCTCAACTAACCCACAGCAAATGCTAATTATCTGGAAGCATCTAAAATTGAACATTGTGAATAAACTGCTTTTCTTTTCCCAGAACTACATGATGTTTGTGTTCTGGTCAGATCAGAACAACATTCTCATCTACAGGACGTTTGAGGACTTTAGGAAATTCCATGTAAGTGAATTTCCAATTCCTGAAAGTTCAAGATTCCTGTCCTGGGGAGGGGAAGGAGCCCAGCCATGTGTCAGCTGTGAGGAATCACTGTTCTCTCCTTCTCCTTGCTTTTAGAAAGAGCTGAAGAGAAAATTCCCCACTGAGAATGGGTCACTGAGGAGTTTACCCAGGTTTAAAGGTAAGGACAAATCTCTGATGGATCAACAAACCCAAGAGTGATCAGGGACAGCCACAATCCATGTTAGAGCCTGAAGCCTCTGAGTCTGACCTTCCTCTGGAACAGATCAGGGGCTCACTGCTCCTGCCATGGCACCACTGGGTCACATCATCATGTTTGGGTCTAGTACAGACTTAAAATGACCCAGAAAGGCTTTTTTAATAGATAGCTGCACTTAGCAAATAATGCTACACTTCAAATATTGACCTAGAACTTCTTGAAACGTTACATGTGAAAAAAAGAGAAATCTTAGATGTTAAAAAATCCTATCAGGAGCCTGTTAAAATGACAGGGAGGCAGGGACTGTGACTTTGTACAGTTTGGGCTTGGGCAGGAAGGGTGGTGGCTGAGGGCACCCACTGTTCAGGGAAAAGATGCTGCTCCAGGGACCCAGATCCATTGCTGTCCTCTCCCAACTGTGCCCTTGTTATTTTGAAGGAATAACTATGCAGCAGAGGAAGGGTGGCAAGCTGAACAGGTGCCTGGAGATCCTGAAACTGCTGGAAACCTATTCCCAGGAGCTGCTGAAAACTGATGTGAAAATCTCCCGGGGTGAAGAGGTGATTCAATTTTTCAAGGCACAGACTCAAGACCTCGATCCCTCCTTCCCTGAAAACAGGTGTGAAATATGAATTGTATTTTTTTGTTTGTTGGTGAAGCAAAAATGTCATGGGATATGGATAGAAGGGAAACACCAGGTACATTCCAGGGCAGTTCAGCTGGGTGCTTTTACTTTTGTTTCTGGTGCCTGAAGCTTTTCTCAGCCTACTGCAGAAATGATTTCACCAAAATCAATACTAAACTCAACCTCTCACGTGAGTTTTTGATGTGCACCTTCACCTTCCAGTGCTGTGATCATGCCATCAGTGTTCAGAAGGGAGAAGAGCCCCCAGCCCCTCTCCATCACCCTCCCTCAGGCGTCGCAGAGCTACCGCTGCATCGAGGCCTTTGAAACCAAAGACACAAAGAACAAACCCTTTACAGTGGCTCAGGAGGAGATTGTGGAAGTGCTCATCAAGGACATGACTGGTAGGTCTGAGAGGATTCAGTGCTGGGGTGGATGGGCAGATGGATTCATAGCTAGGCAAATGCTGAGGTAGTGTCAGGGGTTCAGGCGTTTGCACTTGTCCCTCCTGTCCCTTGTGTCCCCTACCCAGGGATTATTGTCATGTCTTGACTTGCAGGCTGTTAAAGTCTGGGTGTTCTTCCTCTTTGTAGGCTGGTGGCTGGTGGAAAATGCAGACAAGCAGATAGCCTGGTTCCCAGCCTCATACCTGGAAGAGCTTGATGCCTGTGAGGACATACAGAATGACTTCAGCTCAGATGAGGAGGGTGAGTCTGTTCCTCCTTCAAAACACGAGTTCTGTAAACCCCCACCACTTTACCCACTGCCTGGAGTCCCTGCCTGGACCTCTGACTCTTCTGGTTGGCTCTGCCACCACCTGTGGGTCATGGAACCATGGGCTGGTTTGGGTTGGAAGAGAGCTTAAAGCCCATCCAGTTCCAACCCCAACACCTTCCATTGTGCCAGGCTGCTCCAAGCCCTGTCCAGCCTGGCCTTGGAGACTTCCAGGGATCCAGGGGCAGCCACAGCTTCTCTGGGCAACCTCTTCCAGGGCCTCCACACCCTTTTTGTAAAAAAACTTCTTTATATTCAACTTAAATGGATCAGACTGGGGTCCCTGAGCAAACCAGTCACTCTGAGGGACAGCTGCCCTGCAGCTGGGCTGGTCTCTCACAGGGATCAGAGCATTTTCTCCACAAGGCAAATCCAACCTTTCCCTCTCTCTGCAGGTAGTCTGTACTTTGTGGTGCAGGCCTACGAGGCCCAGAAGGCAGATGAGCTCTCTCTGAACCAGGGGGTGGTCGTGGAGGTGCTCAGGACGTCCCACAATGGCTGGTGGCTGATCAGGTGAGGCTTTCCCAAGCCCAGCTGCTTGCTGTTCCTCCTGTGTGGGATGCACAGGAGCCCCCAGAGCTGGATGTCCTTGGCTGGGGAAGCTTTCCCTGTCCTCACACCCTGTGTACAGCACTGACCTGCTCCCCAGGTGCTCCCTCCCCTCGGCCCGAGGTGCTGGAAGGGTTTTCTCAGCGTTTTTCCATCCCTGCCCTCAGGTACAACGGCTGCACTGGCTACATGCCCTCGCTGTGCCTCCGGCCCTACCAGAACCCTCACCACAAGCTCCAGAGCATCCTGAGCTGCAGCCTGCACACCTGCACCCCGAGCCTCAGCCCCCGGGAGGAGCACAGCTCTGCCAGGAGCAGATCCCGCTCCCTGCCCCAGGCCAGCTCCACCCCAGGGCTGGATCTGGGCTTGGACAGCTCCTCCCTGAGCTCGGGCAGCAGCAGCAGCAGCGCCGGCAACGCCCGGCTGGCCTGGACACCCCAATTGTCTCGGTCCCTGCCCGAGGTGGAGCCGGCCAGGAGCTCTCCCGGCCCGAGCCACGAGCTGGGCACACACAGCAGCAAATCCCCAGAGCTCGGTGCCAGGGACAGGAACGACTCCGGCTTCGTGGAGCCCTCCACAGCCGCGCCAGCCGCGGGCGTCCCCAGGGTGCCAGCCCGTCCCTCAGCCCAGGAGATCCTGCAGCGCTGCAGCACCGTCACCAAGCGAGCTGTGCAGCACTCGGCCCCCCGGCCGGCCCTCCCGGAGCCCAGCCAGCGTTAGGGACCCTGGCAGGGGACACGGGGACAGCCCTGACACCCTGGAGCCCCCTGGGCGCCGTGGGCAGCAGCTCTGGATGTCAGGGCTTGGGACTGTCCCTCCCCAGGCACACAGAGATCCATCACTTCTGGAGCGTCAGGGCTTGGGACTGTCCCCTCCCCAGGGACACAGAGATCCATCACTTCTGGAGCGTCAGGGCCTGGGACTGTCCCTCCCCAGGGACACAGAGATCCATCACTTCTGGAGCGTCAGGGCCTGGGACTGTCCCTCCCCAGGGACACACACACATCCACCACCTCCCTGGGCAGCTGCAGCTTCCCCAGGGAGTCACCAGGACAGGGCTGAGTGGGGTCACTCAGAGCTCTCCCCCAGGCAGGTGCTCCCCTCCCTGCAGAGCAGCTGGGCTATTCCCCATGCCAGGATCAGCTGGCACAGCCACAGCCACCACGGAGGGCACAGGAAGGGCACCAGAGTGCCTCAGTGTCCCCTGGCACAGCCACGGGATTGGGGAGAGATGGGATGTATGAGGCACCTACTGAACCCCCTGTTTTATAGGTATTTTTAAAAACTTTTTGACTTTTGGTATTGGTTGGAGGTTTTTTTAATAGGTTAGTGGAGAGGTGATGAAATACAGGGATGGGCTGGATGTGCTGAATGGTTGTGAGAATAAAAAACCTGCTGGGGAGGAAGCTCATCCCTGCTCCCTGCAGGCACAGGAACACAACCAGGGGAGCCACAGCTCCTGTCCCACCTGGGGCTGGGAACAGAGGTCACCTTTATGGACAAAACGTTCCTCTTTCCAGGGGACTGGCTAGTTACTGAAACAACAATTCTAATCCTCAACTCATTAGCTAGAAATGAGTTAGAAAAAGAGTTACAGGAAAATCAAGACTTTTCTCTACACTGATGGCTTTATTTGTACTTATTCTCCCAGGTATCTGTTAATATTTTTATAAAGAACTTGTGAGGTATTTGTGTTGTTTGAATTTTATACATTTTTGTCTATGAAATAAAATACATGTAAATATCTCTGAAGCCTGCTTGTGTTTTATGCTTCAAAAATTTGCTATTTGGGGAATTTAAATTGTGCTTCCTTCCTCCCAGGTGCTAAATTTTGGGTGGGCACAGGTGAGACCCCTGCCTTTGCCCAAGCAAGATCCCAGCTCCATGAACCCTTTAAATCCCAACTGCTCATGGGGATTTTGCCTTTTTTAAATCCCAAACTGCCTACTGTTTGTGAGTCTGAAAATTCAGGGTGTGAAAACGCAAACCCTGGCTTGGCCAAAGAAATGACCTTTTCCTTTCATTCATCCCTGAGGAGACTGAATGTCAGACTTGGCTTAGAAATGAAAACATTTATTATAAAATACAGGAGTAAAAATCCTGGTGGGAAAAGCTCTTTGGAAAGAGCAATTGGTGGGAGGAGGGAGGGTCACAGAGTGCCCTGGTCCTGCTGGGCCACATCTGCCAGCCTCATGTTGTGCCACATGAACTCGATGAAGGTGGAGGCCTGGAGCAGGCGGCTCAGCCTCTGGAAGTGGCGCTCTGCAGGGAGGGAAGGAGGCTCAGGGAGGCACCAGAACCCTGCCCTCGATTGTGGAGCCAGGCTGGGAGAGCTGGGAATGGCCAGCCTGGACAAGGGAACACTCCAGAGGGGCCTGAAGGGGCTCCAGGAGAGCTGGAGAGGGACTGGGGACAAGGCATGGAGGGACAGGACACAGGGCATGGCTCCCAGTGCCAGAGGGCAGGGATGGATGGGACATTGGGAATTGGGAATTGTTCCCTGTGAGGGTGGGCAGGCCCTGGCACAGGGTGCCCAGAGCAGCTGTGGCTGCCCCTGGCAGTGCCCAAGGCCAGGCTGGACATTGAGGCTTGGGATGGGGATCCCACCCTGGGATGGTGGAAGGAAGGTGTCCCTGCCATGGCAGGAGTGGATTACCTGCCCTGCCCCTTCCACCCCAAACCATTCCATGATCCCTGACCCAAGCCAGCCCCTCCTGTCCCCACAGGGCCTCACCTGTGTAGGGCAGCAGGGACTCCACGGCAGATTTGATTCCTGAGAACTGCAGGAGGGTGTCGGGGGCCTCGTGCCTCAGCAGGGTCTCCATGACAGCCTGGGCCTCGTGGCAGTTCCTGGAGTTGGTGTTCCACGTCACCAGGAAGGCCAGCACGGCCTCTGTGGGGGGAAGGAAGCCTGGCCAGGCTGGCACACAGCACAGCCCACACTGAAAACATCCCTGGGCTCTCACCGAGGTTCAGGTCCCACTTCCCATCCCTGCAAGTGCCCAAGGCCAGTCCTGCTCTACTCAAGGGGTCCCTGCCCATGGCAGAGTGTAAAACTGAACACTCTCCCAACCCAAACCATCCCAGGATTGCAGCATTCTGATTTCAGTGACAGAAAAGCCTCTGACCTGGACACTTTCAGCGCTTCAGCAATGCCACAAACCTTTCTGATCCTTGCGGAGCCGAACAATGTTCTCCTCCAGGCGCCTCCTCCCCTCGGGCTCCCTGAGGATGGCTGGGCAGAGAAACCACAGCAGGGACACCCTGGTGATGGCACTCAGGGAAAACTCAGGATTTCAGAGTAATTACTGCCCTGAGCTGGCTGGAAGGGGTGTCCAGGGAAGGAGGGAGGGCAGGAAATGCCCTGGACTCACCCTTGACCACGGTCAGCACCGTGTGCGGCCGGTCCAGGGAGATGGCCAGGCCCAGAGCTTTGAGGAACCTCTTCTCATGGAGAAGGTTAGACAGCTCCTGCTCTCTGGAAAACAAATCAGGAGTGAGAGTGAGACAAATCTTCAGGTGCTGAAAAAACCAAAACCACAGAAAAAGCAGCAGATTTGGAAATAAAAGTTAAGGAGTTTGTGGTGCTCGTCAATAAATGCCCTCACTCCAATATTGGGATCAGGTGGAGCTGGATGGCTCCAGGTGGGGACAGTTCCACTGCACAGTTTGCCTTTCACAGCTCTTCATGACACAAGATCAACTCACTTCATAATCTGCTCCTCCTGTTTAGCCTGTGCTTCTTTCTCCTCAATTTCAGTCACATCCTATTAAAAAAAAAAAAACAAACAGGTTAAAACTTTATCAAATCCTGCTTTAATACAGAAGGGTTTTGATTTGGCCATCAAGTGATGTGGGACCAGTTTCTGCAGCAAAATCTAATCTTGGGGTCAAGTAATTTAAATGTTAAATTTCCAACTTCCCTCCAAAGCTCATTGCTGGGGCCCAATTGCTACTCTGAGGAAATACAGAATGGCCAAAAAATACCCTCAAACCCCAAGGTCAGCCTCGTTAACCTAATTTCACACTGCAGACAAGGAGAACACATGAAAAACAAGCCACTGGGACCCTGAGCTCTCCAACTACCCCCATTATTAACCCAGGGAGGAGGCAGCCCCTGCTGTACCTGCCACAGGGTGATGCAGGAGTCACTGGAGGCTGTCACGACCATGTCATCCTTCTTGTTGGAGTGAAGGCCCCAGATTTTGTCCTCATGACCATCCAATGTTTTCACACACTCGTTTGTTTTAATTGTCCAGAGTTTTAAGAGACCGTCAGATCCACTTTTGGAAGAGAAACACAACAGAAAGAATCACTGGACAGATCCATTCTTGCTCTGTCACACCTCAAATATCAGATGGACTTGAATGAATTGAACAAATATCCCAATTCCTTCCAAACAGGAGCAGAGTTAACCAAAAATGTGGAGGGCAAGATGCACCCTTAGCTTTGTCACTGAGTTTGTCCCAACCCAGCAATGCCACAGCAGCCACATGGAACCCATGGGACACCTGGAGAGGAGGAAGATGAAAATAACCTCCACAGAAAGCCTGGCCTAAACATGGCACCTTCCTATAAAGCTGTCCAAAGATTCTTTGGACACAGGAGTGTTTCCTCTTGGTGCTGCTGATGGGCTCAGACATTCCCTGACTCTGGAATCAGGCACAAACCTGCTGAGCAGCTGAGCCCCTCGGCTCACAAAGATGATCTTCAGCACTGAGGCATCGTGGCCCTCAAAGGTCTGCAAAACACAAAGGGAGCTCAGCAGTGCCAGGCCTCTGGAGAGACCCCAAAGGATCCCAGTTACTCCCAAAGCCCGAAGGAATAAGCCCCAAATTTTGGAAGGATCCTTGAGGAACCCCAAGGTTTTGCCCAGGGCAAGAGGCAAAGCTCTCATCACCTTCAGACAGCTGAAATCCCGAAGTCCCCAAAGCTTCAGGGTCCCATCGGCCGAGGAGGTGGCCAGGACCTGGTCCACAGGGGAGAACTGCACGCACCAGATGCCACGTTTGTGCCCAGAGAACACCCCCAGCAGGGAGCAGTCGGAGCAGGACCAGAGCTTGGCCAGCCTGTCCTGCGAGCCCGTGGCCAGCAGCTTGTCATTGGGGGACACTGCCACGCTGTTGATGTCCTGGGGAAGCCACAAGAGGAGGAGGAGGAGGGAGAGGGTCAGGCCTGGCTGTGGGACACTGAACAAACAGAGGCTGAAGCACTGAAAGATCAGCTGGAGCTGTACCTTGTCATGGCCCCTCTCAGTGACCCTGGCATGGAGGGGCTCTGGGCTGGAGACCAAGGCTGCTTTAGCTTTGGAAGTGAGGGATTCCGGGATGTTCCAGATCTTGATGGTGCAGTCCTGGCTGCTGGTCACTACAAAGCTTTCCTTCATCCTGAGAGCAGTGAAAGCATCAGGGGCAGGGAAACAACTCCGTGGTTTCTCCTCCCTGACTGGGATCCCCACACTCAGCCACTGCTGGCTGTGGGAAATGGTTTCACGGCTCTCCAAGCTCTTTCAGAGGGACTCCCCCATTTCTGGGAGCATCCAGGGCCAGGCTGGACAGGGGAAGTGTCCCTGCCCATGGCAGGGGTGGCACTGATGACACCTGAGGCCCCTTCCCACCCAAACCACCCCACGATCCCTTCCCAGCCAGGCACCAGGAGAAGCTGGGAGCAGGGCTGAGGAGCAGCACAGCTGGGAGGGGACAGCACCCCCAGGACATTCCCCTCCCTCCCTCCCTCCCTCCCTCCCTGCCCAGCGTGTGTTACCTGGAGCAGGCGACAGCGCCCACGCCGTGGGCATGGCCCAGGCCCTGTGCCACACAGGTGACCCTGCCAGCCCTGCCCATGCGCCACAGCCGCACGCTTCTGTCCTGGGGGGCACAGAAAAGCCTCAGCTGGCTGGGGACAGCAGCTCCCTGAGCTTTCACCCCATCCCTGAGCCCCGCTGGTGTCTGCTGCTCCAGCCTGAACCTCACAGCAACATCAGCCCTGGGGCTCCAGCATGGAGGGTTATTGCTGCTTCTCTCAGAGCTTTGGGTTTGGCTCTGTCAGGGCTTAGCACCTTTTCACAGAATCACAGAATTTCTAGGTTGGAAGAGACCTTTAAGATCATCGAGTCCAGCCCATGTTCCAACACCTCAACCAGATCATGGCACCAAGTGCCACATCCAGTCTTCCCTTAAACACATCGAGGGATGGTGACTCCACCACCTCCCTGGGTAGATGATTCCAGTGTTTGACCACTCTTTCTGTGAAAAACTTCCCCCTTAATTCTAGCCTGGATCTCCCTTGGCACAGCTTGAGACTGTGTCCTCTTGTTCTGTCTGTTGTTGTTTCCCTCATCAATCTCACACTAACAACTTTTCTGAACTCTAACACCAAACCAGAATGTTTGGAGAAGGAAATATCTCCTTCAGGCCAATAAAATAAAATACAACCAATTTTCCCAGGGACAATGTTAAAAAGGGACAGGGGGAGAACCCCTTTGGGGCATGCAGCAGACTGAGATTGTATGAACAGAAAACCCTTTCTGGATTCCTAAAATAACGTAATTTTGCCCACAAGGTTCAGTAGGAATGAAGAGTTTCATTAAATGGAGAACAGTGACACACCTTGGCACAGGTGACAAACATCAGGCCTTTCCTGAAGATGTCCAAAGCCAGGATTGTTTCTAAAGAGAAGAAATAAAAGCTGGTGGGTGCAGAGCAATGCTGAGATGGGACAACAGAAAGGGGGGAGTTAATGAGCCCAGTGCTTAATGAGCCCAGTTAATGAGCCAGGGGACAGGTCTGGGACATGCTGGTCCCTGAGGACTGAGCCTGTCACTCACCTGCACCTTCAGCTCCAGCTTACACTGATCTCACTGCCAGGGACAGGGACAAAGGGACACATCCTCTCCCCACACAACTCCCAAACCTGCTGTGGTGCTGCTCCACCAGGAACTCGGGGACTGCTCTCCACCAGAGCTCCAGGAGAAGCTGGATGAAGGCAGGGCCGTCACCCACCTGTGTGCCCATACAGGATCTGGCAGTGGGACGTTGCCAGCTCAAACACTTTCAGCTGGGGGCTGTTGGTGGCCACCACGATGTGAGAGTCACCAGGGCCCAGGAACTTCACATCCAGCACCTCCTCGTTGTATCCTGCGAGCTGCAACGGCCCAAGAGGGAAATGGAGCTGAAGGGGAGGTGGGAGTGGCTGCTCTTCATTTCACACTGTCTGTAACTTCTACACACAGGAGGCATTTCTGGCTTAGTCTGTTCTGCTTTCTCCCTCCTGTGCTCATCTCTGGGCAGCATTCCCCCAAAGCAGTGGAATTCCCTGCCCATGGAGCAATCCCAGAGCAGGCTGGAGCCAGGGGTGCCCTTGGTGCCTCTGCCAGAGCACAGCTGGTCCTGGAGCAGGGACAGAGGGACAGGGAGGCTGGGGCTGTCACCTGCTTCCTGAGCTGCAGGCTCTGAGCATCGTAGAACAGGATGTTGTGCTCCATGGACACGGTGAGGATCTCGTTCCTGGCGGGCACAAACTGGCACTGGGAGAGGCTGCGCTCGCTGGGCTCCTCCCGCAGCGCGAAGGGCACGGCCTGGCTGTGCACACAGGCACCCGAGGCTGCCTCCCACACCCTCAGGATGCCTGGAAAAACAGGAGAAAACAGGAGAAACCATGGCAGGGCCACTGCTTCACACAGGGAACAGACAGGAGAAACCACGGCAGAGCCACTGCCTCACACAGGGAACAGACAGGAGAAACCATGGCAGGGCCACTGCTTCACACAGGGCACAGCCTGGCTGTGCACACAGGCACCTGTGGCCATGTCCCACACCCTCAAAATGCCTGAAAGAACAGGAAAAAACAGGAAAAAACGTGGCAGAGCCACTGCTGCACACAGGGAACAGACAGGAGAAACCATGGCAGAGCCACCGCCTCACACAGTGCATGTCCAGGGAACACCATCCAAAGCACAGTGGAAAAGCCACCCAGCTCCAAGGCAAGACTGGGCAGGTTGCAGTGGCTGGAAAAGCCCCAAGGGTTTGGTTGTTCACTCAAACTCATCGAGTTTGAATGTAGAGATAAATCTGTATGAGTGGTAATTGGATCTGTGCCTGTTCCATCCTGTTCCTGCTCACCCACCCTGCCCAAGGAGCTCAGGAGCAGGCTCTGCTCTCCACCCAAGGCTTCTGCCATGGAGAACACACAGCCTGGCAACAACAGCAGTGAAGTGACCCAAGTGCCACCCTTCAGTGTCACTCACCTTTGCTGCCAGCTGTGACAAAGTGCAGCCCTTGATTCTTCACACCCAGCTGAGAGAAGTCTCCCTCCTGAGGCAACAGCACAGCAGCTTCCACGGTCTGCAAGAGTCAGAGAGGCACAGGCTGAGCTGAAAACCCCTGGGAAGGGGGAGAAACCTGATTTCACAGCATGCAGACCCTGAAGAGGGAGACCATGGCCTCAAAGGAAGGGACAAAGAGCAGTTTCACCTCGTAGACAGGGACAGTTCGTTTGCTCTGCCTGCTCTCCAGGTCCCACACCATGCAGATCTTGTCACGGCCAGAGCTGCAAATGGAAAGCTCAGTTTTAGTGCTGAACCTGTCCAGCTTGGCCCTGGGTGCAAATGGGGCACTGTGGGAGCTCAACGCCTCTCTGGAGAGGCCATGGGAGAGAGAGCAGCAGCATTCCCTGTGCCAGCACAGGATATTCCCAGCAACACAGGCAGGTGGGATGGGGCTGGGAGCACCCTGGCACAGTGGAAGTGTCCCTGCCCATGGCAGAGTGGCACTGGATGGCCTTTAAGGTCCCTCCACCCCAAACCATTCAATGGTTCCAACGCACACCCACCGAGCACCAGCACCACCCCTTCCCCTCAGAGCAGAAGCCAGCCAGGCCCCGCAGGAGTGAATGGATGGAGGTGCAGCCCTGCCAGGATACCTGAGGAGGCTGCTCCCATCTGCAAAGGCCAGCGAGGTGACAGCACTGAAGTGTCCCTCCAGCACTGCCACACACCTGCTGCAGCTCAGGTCCCAGATGCGGATCTTGTAATCGATGGAGGAGGAGAAGAGCTGCAGGCGGGAGATGTCGGGGTGGAACTGCACCAGGCTGGGCAGGGCAGAGGACAGCACAGGAATAAACCCCAGCCTCTGAATAATGCACATCCCACAGCAGCCTTTAAACCATGCACATCCCACAGCAGCACAGCTTGGGTGGGCTCACAGCATTCTGGCCTACTGGGAGGTGTCCCTGCCCAATGATTCTGTGAGAATTCTGTGAGAATTCTGTGAAACAATTCCATGAAAATTCTGTGAAACAACTCCACGAAAATTCTTGACCAGACTGTTTCCTCTCTGGGCACAGCCAGCCATAACCCTGCTCTCAAACAGCAGGAAGAGCCCAGAACCTGCTGGGAATTTGCCTTCCTGCTGCATTAACTCCAGAACTGCACCTCAATCTCAATATCCCAGCACAGCAGGGACTGACAAACAGCACAGCTCCTTACTGTACCACTCCAGAGGATCCCTTCAGGTTGTGTGTGCAGTAGTGCTTGACCATGTCCCAGACCTTGATGGTGCTGTCACAGCCGCCTGGAAGAGAAGGAAGGAGGAGCCCTGAGCTCTGGAGGGCAGAGCCGTGGGAGCTCCAGGCTGGGCACAGCCCTGGGACAGGGTGGCTCGTACCTGTGGCCAGCAGGGTGGCCGTGGGGTCGAAGGCCATGGTGGCCACGGGCGCGGTGTGCACGGCGCGCCAGCTGCGCTCACACCTGGGCTCCCTCCAGCGCCAGCGGCGCAGCAGCAGCGCCCTGCTGCCTGTCACCAGCACCTGGGGACATGGGGACAGCCTGAGACACGGGTAACAGCGCCCTGCTGCCTGTCACCAGCACCTGGGGACATGGGGACAGCCTGAGACACGGGTAACAGCACCTGGGGACATGGGGATAGCCCTAACCATGGGTAACAGCGCCCTGCTGCCTGTCACCAGCACCTGGGGACATGGGGACAGCCTGAGCCACGGGTAACAGCACCTGGGGACAGCCTGAGCCACGGGTAACAGCGCCCTGCTGCCTGTCACCAGCACCTGGGGACATGGGGACAGCCTGAGACACGGGTAACAGCACCTGGGGACATGGGGACAGCCTGAGACATGGGTAACAGCGCCCTGCTGCCTGTCACCAGCACCTGGGGACATGGGGACAGCCCTAACCATGGATAACAGCACCCTGCTGCCTGTCACCAGCACCTGGGGACATGGGGACAAGGGACAGCCTGGGCACAGGATGGGTTTGGGCTCCTGTCAGTGCCACACAGCACAGGGAGCTGCTGGGGGAGCTCAGGCTCTGGGCAGGTGTGGGTGTGAGCCACAGGTGTGGGTGTGAGCCACAGCTCCCAGGGCACCTCAGGAAGCACACCGGGGCATGGAATGGAACCATGGAAGGGATGCACAAGGACCATCGAGTCCAAGCCCTGGCCCTGCATACACACTCCAAAATTCCCCCCATTCCTGGCTCAGCCTGTCCCAGGCTGCTCACAGCCCCCAGCACAAACCCACCTCGTCATCAGGGCTCAGCACGAACGCTGTGACATCCTCTTCCTCATCCTGGGAAAACAGAGGGGAAATGCCACAGCTGAACCATCCCTGCAGGGATCTCCGAGCTCCCTTCTCCAAGGGCTCTGCTGATCACCCCAGACCTGTGCTTGCTTGGTTCCCCCCTCCCTGCGCTCCTCACTCCCGGGAGCTTTGTATCCACAGCGAGAAACCCCCCGGGCTCCTCGCAAGCCGCCCAGGAGAGGCGGATGCCGGTCACCTGCTGGAGGCTGTGCAGCACCGCTCCCGTTTCCACATCGATCACGTTGACTTTGCTCCCGCAGGGGCAGAACATGAACTTCCCATCGCGGCTGATCTGGAGAAAGGGATGGGGAACGTTAGAGCCGGGAGGCGCGACATGCCGGGATGTCCCTCCAGAGCCGGGGTTACCTGGATTCGCCCTCCTTTGTAGAACGGCTCGATCTTGCGCGTCGCGGCATAACTGGAAGAGAAAGAGACGCGCCGGGAGGCTCCGTTAAAGCGGAGCGGCGGCGGCGGCCCGGGGGCTCCGGTCCCAGCCCAGCCCGACCCAGCCCGGCCCGGCCCCTGGCTCGCCCTCGCAGCCCCAGCCCGGTCCCGCGGGTCCCTCACTTGCTCTTGAAGCGCACGGGAGCGGCGGCGGCGGCCGGGTCCGTGTCCGCCATGGCCGCGGCCCACGTGCTTCCGGTCACCACTTCCGGGAAGTGAGGGAACTCTTCCGGTCCCCAGTGACGTAAGCGACGGGCGCCACCGGCACCACGTGGGGAGCGCTCCGGAGAGCGGGATGAGAAATCCCGGTTCCCCCGGGACAGCGGCCACAGCCCGGCCCCGCAGAACGGGATGAGAAATCCCGGTTCCTCCGGGACAGCGGCCACAGCCCGGCCCCGCAGAACGGCACAAAAGTTCCCGGTTCCCCCGGGACAGCGGCCACAGCCCGGCCCCGCAGAACGGGATGAGAAATCCCGGTTCCCCCGGGACAGCGGCCACAGCCCGGCCCCGCGGAACGGGATGAGAAATCCCGGTTCCTCCGGGACAGCGGCCACAGCCCGGCCCCGCAGAACGGGATGAGAAATCCCCGTTCCCCCGGGACAGCGGCCACAGCCCGGCCCCGCAGAACGGGATGAGAAATCCCGGTTCCTCCGGGACAGCGGCCACAGCCCGGCCCCGCTGAACGGGATGAGAATTCCCGGTTCCCCCGGGACAGCGGCCACAGCCCGGCCCCGCAGAACGGGATGAGAAATCCCGGTTCCTCCGGGACAGTGGCTACAGCCCGGCCCCGCAGAACGGGATGAGAAATCCCGGTTCCTCCGGGACAGCGGCCACAGCCCGGCCCCGCAGAACGGCACAAAAGTTCCCGGTTCCTCCGGGACAGCGGCCACAGCCCGGCCCCGCAGAACGGGATGAGAAATCCCCGTTCCCCCGGGACAGCGGCCACAGCCCGGCCCCGCTGAACGGGATGAGAAATCCCGGTTCCTCCGGGACAGCGGCCACAGCCCGGCCCCGCTGAACGGGATGAGAATTCCCGGTTCCCCCGGGACAGCGGCCACAGCCCGGCCCCGCTGAACGGGATGAGAAATCCCGGTTCCTCCGGGACAGTGGCTACAGCCCGGCCCCGAGCGGCCCCTGCGCTGCATTTTTCCGCCATCCGGAGCGTTCTCCAGCACAACCGCCCCTCCCCGCCGCAAGGAAGCGTAAAGTAGACCTCCCTGACCACAGCGTAAAGGAGAACTTTGGACAATGAGAAAAAAGAAAGACGCTCCATCTTTTAATCATTTCATCTTTTATTGCACATCAAAATACAAAACCGAATCGTTCCCAGCTGTGACTCCCGTCCATCACGGCAGCCCCGTGCTCTTCACAGCTCCTCCGGGGACGGGATCGCCGTGAAGTGCCAGCCCAGCCCAGCCCGTGGCGGGGCCGCGCTCTCAGCGCCCAGGAACGGCACCTGGATCAGGGAACAAACCTCAGACACAGCCCCACACCCCGCGGTGCCGGTACCGCCGGGCACGGCGCTTATGGGAACATGGGTTTCATTCCCCACACACAGCCGTGGGAAATAAGCTTAATGTTCCCGATGCTCTGGGCGCCGTTATCTCACCCGGGGCCACCGCAGACCCCGAATGATTTTCAGACAGCGCCGGGCACAACCGCGGCCCCCGGAGCGCCTTCCCGGGCAGCACCATTCCCATTTCCCAGCAGTTTTACAGCGGCTGAAGGCGCAGGGCAGGAGGGAGGTGCGGCAGTGCCCTCACTCCCGCCCGCACCCGCAGCTCCCCACGCCAGCCCCTCACCTGTGGCCGCCGCGCCGCGCTCTGCGCGCTCCGCCCGTGCGCGCCCCTACACCCCGGGCTCCGCGCCCGCCCCGCGCTCTGTATAAATAACAACAAACCACCCGTTCCAGCCCGCAGTTATTCCTCATCCAGCGCGCAGGGCCCACTGGCGCGGCTCTCGCGAGATGCCCGCGCAGTATAAATACCGCGCGGTGCCGGGGCGCGGCCTTCTACGCTGAGGGATCACGTAAGTATGGCGGGAGCGGCGGCGGCGGCACCGCGCGGCCCGGCCCGGCATCCGGCCCCATCCGCGCCCGCCGCCGCCCGCCTGACGTCCCGCTTTGTTCCAGCAAATGGCGGACGACGCCGGTGCTGCGGGAGGAGCGGGAGCGGCCCGCGGGGGCTTCCGCGGTGGATTCGGGACCGGGCTGCGGGGCCGCGGGCGCGGCCGCGGGAGAGGCCGCGGGAGAGGCCGCGGAGCCCGCGGAGGGAAAGCCGAGGATAAGGAGGTGAGTGGGGAGCGGGGACGGGGGCGCTGCCAGTCCCCGGGATGGGCCAGCAGAGCCGGGCCCCGGCCGGTGCTGGCACCTGGTGACTCTTGCCCCTGGGTTTCTCTGCCAGTGGATTCCTGTCACCAAACTCGGCCGCCTGGTCAAGGATATGAAGATCAAGTCTCTTGAGGAGATTTATCTCTTCTCGCTTCCCATCAAGGTGAGTTGCTGTGGACATGGAAGGGAGGGGTCAGGGAGATGCTCCAAGGGGTGGAGGCAGGCAGGGAGAGCCGGGGTTGTTCATCTGGGGAAGGGAAGGCTCTGGGGACACCTCAGCCTAAAGGGGCTCCAGGAGAGCTGGAAAGGGATTTGGGATAGGGTCAGATGGGATACTGGGAAGGAATTGTTCCCTATAAAGGTGGTGAGGTCCTGGAACAGATTCCCAGAGCAGCTGTGGCTGTCCCTGGATCCCTGGAAGTGTCCAAGGCCAGGTTGGATGGGGCTTGGAGCAGCCTGGGACAGTGGAAGATGTCCCTGCCCTTGGGATGGGGTTGGATTAGCTGATCTTTGAGGTCCCCAATAATCCAAACCATTCCAGGATTGTGTGATTCCTGTGTGCTCAGTGCTGACTCTTGCAGGAGTCGGAGATCATCGATTTCTTCCTGGGCTCCTCGCTGAAGGATGAGGTGCTGAAGATTATGCCTGTGCAGAAACAGACCCGTGCTGGGCAGCGCACCAGGTTCAAGGTAATCCCCTTCTTCTGGAGCCTCCTGCTCACAACCTCCCTTTCTGCACTTTCAGAGCCATTTTAATCACTCCAAATCTCTGTTACTGTGACATCTAGTAAATGAGTATTTTGTTAAGAAAACTTTTCTGACACTGCAAAATTCAGTTGTTCTTGCACAGCAGTGCTGGGTTTTCATGGAGAAGTTTTGGGTGTAAGCAGGGAGTGCTGTTGGAGAATTGTGGGGAGTTCTGACCATAGTGAGGCTGCAGCAAGGAATTGAATTCCAGTGCCTGGCTGGTTCTGCCTGCAGGATGAACTCTGAGGGGAGAAACGGGTTTTGAGAGCTGTGTGTAAGGTTTGGGGGTGAGCTGTGAGTTCCTGCTAAGCACACACCACCATGCATAGCCCTGGCTGGAGCACTGAAAACTCCTCTTGTGCTGCAGGCCTTTGTTGCCATCGGGGACTACAACGGCCACGTGGGGCTGGGGGTGAAGTGCTCCAAGGAGGTGGCCACGGCCATCCGCGGGGCCATCATCCTGGCCAAGCTGTCCATCGTGCCCGTGCGGCGCGGCTACTGGGGCAACAAGATCGGGAAGCCACACACGGTGCCCTGCAAGGTGAGAGTCCTGCTGGCCTGGCCCCGGGCTGTGCTCTGGGACTGACCCCGCTGTGTCCCTCTGCTTGGGGCTGACCCCGCCGTGTCCCCGCAGGTCACCGGGCGCTGTGGCTCCGTGCTGGTGCGCCTGATCCCGGCCCCCCGTGGCACTGGGATCGTGTCCGCCCCTGTCCCCAAGAAGCTGCTGATGATGGCCGGCATCGATGACTGCTACACGTCAGCGCGGGGCTGCACGGCCACCCTCGGCAACTTCGGTGAGCTCTGGGGCTGCCACGGGGTTTAGGGACAGTTCTGTCACCTATGGGGCACAGCAGCTCCATTTGTGCTGCCAGTGCAGTCAGTGCTGCTGCAGGTTCTGCCAGAGTTGGTGACAGAGCTGTGGGGTTCAACACTCCCGGATCTCCCAATCTGCGCGATTGCACTTGTGTGCCGTGGTGTAATCGTCGTAACTGGAGAGAGAGAGCAACCTGAGCTTTGTGGGTTCATCAGAGAGGCCCTCCCTGGTCTCCCTGATCCTTTCAAAGTTCTACATTTTTGTAACCGGGGGCTATTTTGGAACTGTGGGTTGATCAGTGGGCTGGTTCTGCAGCCGTTGGCGGGCACTGTGTGACAGTGTGTGACATCTCTCTGCAGCTAAAGCCACCTTCGATGCCATCTCCAAAACCTACAGCTACCTGACTCCTGACCTCTGGAAAGAGACTGTCTTCACCAAGTCTCCCTACCAGGTAAGAGTGTTTTGGTAACTTAGAACTCAAAATTGCCCCTAAAATTCAGATTTCTCTACCCAAAAGTTCAGTAGCTATAAAGTTGAGCCACCCCAACCTCAGTGCACACGAGGGGTGGGAGTGGTGCTGAGGAACCCGTGAGGGGTCTGGGGGAATAACCCCGTTGGTGTTTCTTGCAGGAGTTCACTGATCATCTGGCCAAGACCCACACCAGAGTGTCGGTGCAGAGGACCCAGGCAGCCGCTGTGGCCACCACCTAAGGGGTTTTGTAGGTCAATAAAGAGATCAGAGAACCAGGAACCCATGCTTGGTGTGATGGGGGTTGGGGCAGGTGGGTTAAACCACCTGGGGTGGGTTGGGAAGGTCCTGGAAGCTCATCCAGTTGCACCTTACACTGAACAATGCTGCTCCAACCTCTGTCCAGCCTGGCCTTGGGCACTTCATCTTCACTCAGTGAGGGAAGTCAGAGCCAGGGCAGAGCAGCACACAGAATGTTCTGGAGGCTCATGGAGGAGAGGAGGGCAAACCCCATCAGTGGCAGCCCCAAGTGCCTGGAGCTGAGGGCTTGCAGAACTCTTCAAAGAATGAATACAGAGCCCAGCTGTACAGATCTGTTTATTGTGGAGGCCAAGGAAGCAACATGCACTGGGATACCAGCACCACGGAGGGAGGAACTGTGTCAGGGCCGACCTGAGCCAGTGCCTGGAGGGCATGGATTTTCTGCTGCTTTCCTCTCCTCCATCATCCTGTGCTTCTGCTTCATCAGGCATGTCCGTGCATTGCCATGGAAACCCAGTTCACCGTCTGAAAAAGAAAGAGGGTGCCTGAGCAGTGCCTCCATGATGAGTGTGGGATGTGATTTCAGAGCCCCTTCCCTGGGCTCAGAGCCCTTGCCCTGGGTGCTGCTGCCACACTCACATCTGTCCTGGTAGGCCTTGGTAACCTGTTCCAGCAGCTCCATCTCCTTGGCACAGTTCTGGAACTGGTTGGGCCCTTCCCTCTGCTTGCACGCAGCCATCCTTTCCCGGACTATCTCCACAATCTGCTGATCAACCATCCTGCAGGAAACAGGGTGAGGAATGAAAAACTGAACCAAGTGCTGAGGACGCCCTGTGGAATGCCAGCTCTGGGATTTTCAGTGTCCTGGTCCCTAATGTCACCATGCCCAGACGTGCTGCAGGGACAGCAGGACACAGATGTGCCACGGGTGGGCTAGAGGTGGTGCCTCAGCACCCCAGCATCCCCCAAAACGCTGCAGGTCCCAGGGCTGTGTGCTCTGCTGTGAGCTAGCCGGGGACAGTGCAGGGGCAGCCATACCTGTCCCTCCTCCACTGAGCCTCGGCCTCGTAGTAGCACAGGTAGTCGCCCTCCAGGCACTGGCTCAGGTCGGGCACACGGCGGAACTTCTGGTGGTAGTAGTAGAACTTGTTCCTGTTCTGCCACCGCTCGATCCAGCCTGCAGGGACAGCCCGGTCACACACCTGGCCCAGCTCTGAGGGCAGCACAGCCCACACAGGGCTGGCACTGTCCAGTGCCACCTTCCCTGGCAGCGGCAGTGGCTCCGCACTGTCCAGCTCATGCCCAGCTGTGTATCTGCCCCTCTGTGCTGTGTCCCATGTCCTGTGTCATTCTGTCCCTGTATCCCCTGCACACTCCCAGTGTCCGAGCTGTGTCCTGATGTTGTATCTTCACAGTGTCCATGACATCTCATGTCCCTGTCCCACTACCAATATTGTGTTCTTGTCTGTGTCCCATGTCCCTGTGTCCATGCTGTGTTCTACCGTGTGTCCCCTGTCCATGTCTGCCCGTGTCCATGTTGTGTCTCATGTCCCCTGCGCTGTCCCTCTGTCCAGGCCATGTGTGTATCTGTCTGTGTCCCATGTCCCTGTGTCCATGCTGTGTTCTTGTCAATGTCCCGTGTCCCTCTGTCCCAGTGTCCTGTCCCTCTACCGTTACTGTCAGGACCGGTGTCCCTGTGTCCTTGCGCGTGCCCTTTGCCTGTGCAGGTGCCCGTGTCCTCACGCCTTTGCCCCGTGTCCGGTGTGCCCATCCCCGTGTCCCCGTCCCCGCGCCGCTGCTCAGCTCCCAGGGGAGGAGGACAGGGAAGGGTATCTCGTCCTGCCGGTACCTCGGATTAAGGTGACGGGCGAGTCGAGGACATAGTTGAAGGCGCTCTGGAAGTAGTCGACGGGGTTGGGCACCGAGGTGGTCCTCTCGGAGACGGGGGTGCGGGTCGGAGGCACCTTGTACGCCTCCCAGTCGTGATCCTCCGGCATCGCGGCGGCGGCGAAAGATGGCGGCGACCCCTGAGGGGGCGGGAGCCCGGGAACATGGCGGCGACCCGAGGGGCCGGGCGCGGGAATATGGCGGCGGCCCCGGGGCATGCCGGGAGTTGTAGTGCGGGTGTGCGTCATCCGTGAGGGGAGCCCGGCATGGGGCGGGCCGGCAGAGCCCACAGCGGGTCCCGACTGTCCCCTCCCTGCTCACAGCGGGTCCCGACTGTCCCCTCACTGCTCACAGGGCCATCCCGCAGCCCATGGCGCAGTGCTGGGAGCAGATGGCTTTGGGATATCCCCGGCGTGGGAGACTCCACGCCCTCTGTGGGATCTGTGCTCGGTCACTGCACAGGAATAAAGTTCTGCCTCGTGTCCAGTGGAACTGTCTGGGATCGGTTCTTGCCCATGGCTCTGGTGCCATTGCCATTGGGTCCTGCACACAGGGACACCCCGGCTTGAGTGAATGGGGCTCATCCCTGGAAGGTGTCCCTGCCCATGGCAGGAATTGGCACTGGATGATTTTTAAGGTTCCTTCCAATCCAAACAGCTCTGTGATTCGGAGATGCATTGTCTCAATCTCTTTTCCAGCTAGGCTCACAATCCTGGGCTGACAGACTCTCAGCCTGTGCTGGGGGTACCTGGTGCAGGTGTTCACAGCTCTGGGTGTGTGGTGCTCCTTTTGGAAACTGTCCCTAATGCAGGAAACTGCCCCAATTCCTGCCATTCACACCAGAGTTGTTCAGGAGGGAGCAGCGTAAACTGAGCCAGCAGCAAGTGACCTTTACCACACCACAACTGTCGTGTCCAACCTGCCAGGAATGAAATGAATATCGCGGCGGGTGAAGCGAGCGGCTAAATTTGTGTCTTCAGACCCATTCCCATCTCAAGTATTAATCTGGGGAGGCACCTCCTGACAGCCTCTCTCTGCTGCTGCCTGGCCTGAAGACGTCCCATGGTTGGTAGAGCGCTGCTGTGTGTGCGAGGGTCGGCGAGCAGGGCTGGGTTGTGCTCCCGGTAGTGCCACAGGAACGGGGCAGAATCCTCAGAGCTCCACTCAGGCTGGAAAAGGAGCTTGGTGGAAAGAACAGCCGGGCGCTGGCACTGATCTGAGCTAGGAAGGAGCTGCAGTGTGTGCAGGACTAACTCTCCGCTGCTTGTGGTTGAGGTTTATGTGTTTATCTCTTCTCACCTGGCTTTCAAGGTGCCTGTAGAACCTGTGCATGTTCGTGTTGCCAGTTCCTCTGGGCGTCCTTTCCCCTGTTTTCCCAATCCTTGGCTGTGCTTGTTTTGTGCCATTTGCCTTGATGACATGAAGCCCAGGAATTCCAAGCAGGCCTTTTTGGTGCTAGAGGATACAAAATAAATTGTTATCATTAAGAGCAGAGAAGGACAGACCTAGTAAAGAATTAACTTCTCCTTCAATGTTTTTTTTAAGTTTTTTATTTAAGTGGCATCATTTCTCCAGAAATTTAGTAAATTCGCTGACAGAGAGTAGATTTAGAAAGGGTGTTAGGAAGAAATCCTTCCCCTGTGAGGTGGGCAGGCCCTGGCACGGGCGCCCAGATCAGCTGTGGCTGCCCCTGGATCCCTGGAAGTGTTCAAGTGATGGGGCTTGGAGCACAGTGGAAGTGTCCCTGCCATGGCAGGGGTGGCACCGGATGGGTTTTGAGGTCCCTTCCAACCCAAACCATTCCAATATTCTATGTCATTTTCCATGTACGTGACAGAAGCTTGAACAAACCCCTGTCCTGTTGGGACTCAGTGAAGAGCCCAGAACCTCCGTGCCATTCCAATCTGAAAGGGAGGATTTTTGTTGTGTTTTTGTCGTGTTCCTGCCGTGTTTCCCTTATCCCCATTTCCCTGAGCTGAGCGCGCAGCTCCCTCCGTGTTCCCCTCCGCAGTCCCACCGCAAGTTCTCGGCTCCCAGGCACGGCCACCTGGGCTTCCTGCCCCACAAGCGCAGCCGCCGGCACCGCGGCAAGGTGAAGGCCTGGCCCAAGGACGACCCCAGCAAACCAGTGCACCTGACGGCTTTCCTGGGCTACAAGGCCGGCATGACCCACACCGTGCGCGAGGTGCACCGGCCCGGCCTCAGTAAGGCTGGGCTGCGGCGGGAGGGAAACTGGGAATGGGCTCCTGGAAAAGAAAGGCTCTTCATGGAAAGGGGGGTGGAGTGTGGTGGTGTTTGCAGGGGTTCCAGGATGAGAGATGAGATGAGAATCCTGAGTCCATGTTTCAGAAGGCTGATTTATTATAATTTTATTATATATATATTATATTAAAATCGATTAAAATATATTATAATGTTAAATATATTAAAATATATAAATTTATTTTAATATATTAAAATATATTAAACAAAATATATTATTTTAATTATATTATACATTATACATTATATATTATATATTATATATTATATAATATATATTATATATTATATATTATATATTATATTAAAAGAAAATTATATATTAAAACTATACTAAAAGAATAGAAGAAAGGATTTCATCAGAAGGCTAGCAAGGAAAGAAAGGAACGGAATGATAATAAAATCTTGTGACTGGCCATATTATTATTTTATGATATATATTATATTAAAATATATTAAAATATGAAATATGTTTAAAATATATTACATATATATTAAAATAAATTAGTTTATATTTTTAATATATTAAAATATATTAAAATATTAAATATATTAAAATTTAATAATATATTATATGAAAAGAAAATTATATATTAAAACTATACTAAAAGAATAGAAGAAAGGATTTCATCAGAAGGCTAGCAAGGAATAGAAATGAACGGAATGATAATAAAATCTTGTTACTGACTAGACAGTCCGATACAGCTGACTGTGATTGGCCATTAATTAGAAACAACACATGAGACCAATCACAGATGCACCTGTTGCATTCCACAGCAGTAGATAATTATTGCTTGCATTTCGTTTCTGATGCCTCTCAGCTTCTCAGGAGAAAAAAAATCCTAGCAAAAGGATTTTTCATAAAATATGTCCGTGACAGTGGAGCCCACAGCGCTGGGTTAAATCCTGGCTGTCCACATCTTGATGGTCAAAGCTCAGCATGGGCTGAGTGTGGAACTGTGCACACTGGGATGGTGAGTTTGGGATGTGAGGAGGCTGTGGCTGGCTGAGATCAAACACAAGCTCGCCCCCAGCACTCTCTGTGACAGCAGGAATCCTTCAGGGAACGATCCCAGAGGATGCCCAGCACCCCTTCCCTTTGCTGCCCTGCAGAGGTGTCCAAGCGGGAGGAGGTGGAGGCCGTGACCATCATTGAGACGCCCCCGATGGTGGTGGTGGGGGTCGTGGGCTACATCGAGACCCCCAAGGGCCTGAGGAATTTCAAGACCATTTTTGCCGAGCACATCAGCGATGAGTGCCGCCGGCGCTTCTACAAGAACTGGTACGGGCTCCCAGAAAGGGTCACCAAACACTGGGAATGCCCAGGGAGGTGGTGGAGATGACCAAGGCACCCCAGGGTGTGGCACTCAGTGCGCTGGGCTGGGGGACAAGCTGGGGATCAGCCACAGGTCAGACTGGATGATCTGGGAGGGCTTTTCCAACCTCCTGAGATCCCCAGAGTGGGGTTTTCCTGTGGGGCTGCCGGTGAGGGATCCCTGGCAGGAATCCCACAGGCTCCCCAGGATGCCCAGACAGCTCAGATCCCGAGGAGTGAGCCTGCTGCCTGTTTAGTCATGCACAGGGATACACTGCAGACAGCCCGGTGCTGGGGAGCAGCGTTTGCATATGTAAATTTATTCTAATAGCTGAACCAAGTTAGCTCTCTCCACAATATCGTGTGGCAGGTTCCTTTTCCCTCGTGTAGCTCCTCGGCTCCCCAGTTAACCAGAATCCTTGAGCTGGACTGAAAGCAGATTTGCCAGGGGGAAAATTGATGCAGAATGTGGCCCCTGACCCCTATAAATATCAACACCCCTCAGCAGAGAGGGAAGTGGGAACACGAATTTCCTGGCTGTGGGAATTGTGTCTCCTGTCCCAGCGCCATGGAGACCCACCCACCACGCTGATCCCTGTTTGCTCCTGTCAGCCCTTTTCATGCTCATCCCTCTTCCCACCGAGCCCTTGGCCGGCAGGTGAGGCTCAGGTACCCATAGGTAGCAGGGAAGTGATTTCCTGGCTGCAGGAATCCCCTGTAAGTGCCATGGGGACGCACCCACCCCAAGGCTCTGTCCCTGCTTTCTCCTGCCTCTGATTTTGTGCCTGTTCTGACGGTGCTGAGTCAGTCAGTGGGAGAGAACTGCATTCCTCACGCAGAAAGGTTTGAATTACCCTTGAAGGAGCCCTTTTCAGGGCTCATTATCCACCTCCCTCTTCCCACCTCAAGGTCCCGACAGTCGGGCGAGGCTCAGGTATCCACAGGTTCCTTGTGCCACCGAGCAGGTGGCAGCCAGGGTGACCTGTCCCCTCTCTGCAGTGTCACCAGCCCTTTATCAGCTCTGAAGGCTGCTAAACCACTCCTGTCCCTAGGCACAAGAGCAAGAAGAAGGCGTTCACCAAGTACTGCAAGAAATGGCAGGATGAGGCTGGGAAAAGGCAGCTGGAGAAGGATTTTGCAGCCATGAAGAAGTACTGCAAGGTCATCCGTGTCATTATGCACACACAGGTCAGAGCCTCCCCCTGGCAGGGACAGGGGGCTCGGGGGCTTCCTCGGCTCTGAAGGGCCTGGAAATGGGATCAGGGGGTGTTTTGGTGGGGTCAGAGGGGCTGAGAGAGCAGAGGGTGTGAGATGGGGATAGGAGGTGCTGGCTGACCTTTCCAGCTCCCAGAGCCCTCCCAGCCCTCTGCTCCAGGGCTGCCATGGGGGCTGTGGTTTGGGATCCCTGGGGAGCCCCCACACCCCAGTGGGAGCCCACACACCCCATGGAGGAGAGCAGGAGCAGGGCAGAGCCTGGGCAGGTCCTGAGTCCTGTGTCAGCAATGGACCTCATGATCACCTCAAATTAGCAATTGGTGTCAAATGTTTTGGGCAAAAATAACCCCACGGGCAGGCACAGTTTTGCCAGATGCTGATTCCTGGATACACACAGGGCCATTTTAATGCTGATCCCTGGAGTTAAGGGCTGCTTTGGGGTCTGGGGGAGAGCTAAGCTGGCTCAAGGCCAGACAGGGACTCTGAGCTCAAGGACAAGGAGTTGGCTCCATAAAATCCCAGCTATAAAGAGCTGCTGACCCAGGGCTGCTATGAAAGGGGGTGGCTGTGGCAGAGAGATGAAGCAGTGGCCCTGCTCACCCCTGTGCCCCTCACAAATTGTGAGGGACCCATCCCTGCTGCACCCTCCTGTCCGTGGGGCAAGGATCCACCCTAAAGCGTGGTGTGCTGCAGATGAGGCTGCTCCCCCTGAGGCAGAAGAAGGCCCACATCATGGAGATCCAGCTGAACGGGGGCACGGTGGCTGAGAAGGTGGACTGGGTGCGGGAGAGGCTGGAGAAGCAGATCTCTGTGCACAGTGTCTTCGGCCAGAACGAGATGATCGATGTCATCGGCGTGACCAAGGGCCACGGCATGAAAGGTACAGGGCTCTGGGGCTGTGCTCCTCACAGGGCTCTGCCCAGCAGCTGCTTTTGGGGTAGGGGAGTGTTAACCATGCTGAAAACCCCTCACTTTCTGTAGAGGGAGTAGCAAAAAGCCTCAGCATCTAAAGAATGACATCCAGTTCTGGTGTGGCAGGGCTCGGCTTCCTTAATCTCAGCAAGGGAAAAATCCAACAGGGGCACCTCTGGTGTAGATACAGAGGAGCTGACAAGGTAATCTCTGTTGGAAGGATTTCCCCTGAGATTAAGGCCAGTGAAGGCCTCCTCCCAGGAGGCTCTGAGGCACTGTCAGTGCATAGAGCAACCAGGTCTAATGGGAGATGTCCCTGCCCATGGCACGGGTTGGAACTGGATGGTCTTTATGGTCCCTTCCAATCCAAACCATTCTGTGATGGTGCGAATTTCACAAACCCCACATGTGCAGAGGTGTGGGCATCCCTGGGTGTGTACGTGGGACCTCCAGGTCTGATCAGAGCCCTGGGAGGTGAGAATAGCTCCTGATCTCCTCCCAACACGGCCTCCTCTGATAACTGCAGGAGAGCCATGGGACTGTTCCTCAAGAGAGGCATGGGACTGTCCCTCAGGGAATGTCCCTCAGGGGAGCCACAGGACTGTCCTTCCCAGCCCCAGCCCTCCCTGCTGGCCCTGCTGACTGTCCCCACGCCCCCAGGGGTGACCAGCCGCTGGCACACCAAGAAGCTGCCCAGGAAGACACACAAGGGCCTGCGGAAGGTGGCCTGCATCGGGGCCTGGCACCCGGCCCGCGTGGGCTACTCCATCGCGCGGGCCGGCCAGAAGGGCTACCACCACCGCACCGAGATCAACAAGAAGGTATGGCCAGGGGGCTCCATCCTGTCACACCCTCCTCCCCACGCTACCCTCAGCTCCTTGCATCCTCACGGATGTTCCCCTGGACACCTCCATGTCCTTCCTGGTGATTTCCTGCTGATTGAGGGCATGCCAAAAACCTGTAGGGCAATTCGGTATGGGTAAATGAAGGTGGTATAGGATGTGATCTTATCCACTAAAGAGTTGCAGCTGAACCAATTATTAAAGATTATGAGCAGGCCTGATGTTAACAGGCCACACCTTTAGCCAATAAGAAGAGTGTTATAAAATAGTGGATTGGTTGGTTGAGGGGGAACTGAGAACTGGAGTCAGTTGGTTCCTGTGAGGACAAGGCAGGGTCAGTGCCTGGAGGAGCTGCCTACAAGAAACATGAAGGAGTATGAAACTCTAGCAATATGGAACCCTTGCAATGTACTGATTATAGAGCTTCTGCAATATAACGACAACAAAAACCACGTTGTTCTGTGGGAGATTCTGGCACCCTGTAAGGCTCCTCAGCAAGGGGCAGGAGAGCCTCCATCCCCACTGCCTGTGTGTCCCCAGATTTACCGCATTGGCCACGGGATCCACGTGGAGGATGGCAAGGTGGTGAGGAACAACGCCTCGACGCACTACGACATCACCGAGAAGACCATCACGCCCATGGTGAGGGCTGAGGGGTGACAGGGCCGTGCCCCCCTGACCCTCCCAGCCAGCTCTCCTGCCCACCCACCCCTCTGCTCTCCCCACAGGGTGGTTTCCCTCACTACGGGGAGGTCAACAACGATTTCCTCATGCTGAAGGGCTGCGTGGTGGGCACCAGGAAGCGCGTGCTCACCCTGCGCAAGGTGAGAGCACCTGGGATGGGCTGCAGCTCCCCGGGAGCACATTCCCCACACGGAGAACCCTCCAAGTGCTGGGCAGGGACACTGGGCAGGTCCTTGGTGCAGTGTCAGCAGGTGGATGGAGCTGGAGAGCTCTGAGGGCTGTGGTTCATTTCAGAAATGAAACCTTGGGTTGTCACAGCAAGGTGAGTGGGCACTGGAATGGGCTGCCCAGGGATGGGGTGGTGGAGTCCCTGGTGTTTAAGGACAGAATGGATGTGGCACTCAGTGCCATGGTCTGGGTGACAAGGTCAGGTCATAGGTTGGACTTGGTGATCTCAGAGGTTTTTCCAGCCTGGCTGATTCTGTGATTCTGTGCAATGCTGAGCAAAGAGCAGCTCTGCAAGCTCTCTCCCATCTGAGTCCCAGGGTGTCGCTGTGAGAACACAGATTTTTGAGGGGATGTTTTAGAGGATATTCCAGCCCCGCTTCCATGAGAGCAGCTGTTCTGTGACACTTCCCCTGCTGTTGTGGCTGTTCTTTCCCAGTCCCTGCTGGTGCACACGAGCCGCCGGGCCCACGAAGCCATCGAGCTCAAATTCATCGACACCACTTCCAAATTCGGCCATGGCCGCTTCCAGACGGCTCAGGAGAAGAGAGCTTTCATGGTGAGTTCCTCAGGCTGCCGCTGTCTGACTCCAACCAAGCATCTTCCATGGGCAGGGAGGTGGAACTGGATGAGTTTCGTGTCCCTTCCAACCCAAACCATCCCAGGATTCTATGATTCCATGATTCTGTGTTGTGTTCATCAACACAACAACAGCCAAGTGAATGTTTGAGGCTCTCTTGCCTAAAGGCAGCCATGAATTCCGTTCACACAGCAGAAATGATGCTGAGGAAGAACAGGATGGTTGTGTGAGTGATCCAAGACAACTCAACCAGCAAATAAAAGACCATATGGGCAACCAGTTCACATTCACCATGGGAAGTTTTAAACAAGCAGTTAACTTGGCAGGCACTGTCTTGGCCATATGGTGCCTTTCACTCAGAATTGTGCACTGCTTTGATTTGTTTGGAATGATTTATAGCTTTAATGTTCTCATAGGAAAAAAAGTTTGGGTCAAATTCAGATGCAGATTCATGGTGCTTTTGTCACAAGCTTTCAAGAAGGCCAAGCAGTGTATTTTTCTTAAATCCAGGGCAAAAAAATAATATAATTAAATAATCCAAACACAGCAGTTTCCTGAATAGTTTTGCAGCCTTCACCAGGCTGGGGTGAGTCTGAGTCTGAAGCGGAGGAAGCACTGAGTAAACCAGGAGAGGGAGAAGGGAAAGAAACAAGTGTCTGTGTCCCACGCAGATGTAAACTGGGTCTGGCTGTGGCCTGTCAGCCAGAAATGCCATGTGAAGCTGGCTAAGCCTCCTTAGTGCTGCCAGGGGGATTGGTGAGGCACTGCCTCTGCAGAGCTCTTTAGAGGTTAAGCTGATTTCCTTCAGCTCAGTGTCAGAAGCCTCTTGTGTCACTGCCAGCCTGAGCTGCTGTGACAGGAGGAGGTCTGACCTGGGTGCAGCTCTTTTCTTTGCCATTTTGCCCCATGGACTCTGTGGTAAAACATCACATTTGTCTGGAAGTTGAGGGACACAAGTAATTCCTGCCACCTGCTCCCGTAGGATTGATTTGCTGTGGGATAATCCCATTTTTTAGCTGATGGCCCAAGCTGCCTTTCTGGTCACCACAGCCCGGACACAGCCAGGTCTGTGTGTCCCTAAATCCAAACTCTCCTCTCTGCTCTCTTCCAGGGCCCCCAGAAGAAACATTTGGTGAAGGAGAAGCCAGGTGTGCAGGAAGAGCTCTGAGGACAGAGATCCAAGGCTGCCTGGCTGGGCATTTGCAATAAAGGGGCTCCAAGCCATGCCTGCTCCTCTCTCCTTCTGGAAGGGTGTCCTGCCTGTTCTCAGGCTCCTCAGCAGCTGGGGATGGGAAAAGTGGCATTTGGGACTGGCCCACATGGATGGGGACTAACTGGGACAGCCAAGTGCCAGCTCTGCCCTCTGGATCCTCCCTTTCCTCTCCTCCCAGTGAATTTTTCCCTCTCACCCAAATCACCACGAAGTCTCCCCCATCTCATCCAGCAGAGAGCAGAGCACGTTCCAGCACTTCTGCCCCAGTTTCCACTGGGAATACTGGGCCAGCCCATGGCCTGGCTCTGCCCAGCTCCCTGCCTGTCCCCTCCTGCCTCTCCCACACACCTCCAGCACTGCTTTTGCCAAGCTGAAGGTGCAGCCTGGGGGCCTCTCCTGCTCAAAGCCCCCTGATCGTGGCTGGGACCCTGGCAGAGGTGGGAATTGTGCACAACAAGAGGGCTGCCAGGCAGAGATGGATTTATTCACCTGGGAGCCTTTCCCACCCGTGCTGTCCTTGCAGCCCAGCTGCCTGTGGGGAGGGGGCATGCCCCAGAGCTGGGAATTCTGGATCAGCAACGATCCCAACTCCTTCAGTGCCGTGATCCAGGTGTCCTGCACCCTCTTTGGAAGCAGACAGTGGGAAGCCCAGCCCTCCCGTGCCCCGAGCTGCCTGCTTGACCAGGAGTCCTGGAGCGTGGCCGTGGAATCCCTGGGTCTCCAGCAGCCTGGCTGTGCCCTGAACGTGTGCTTGCAGGATCTGAGGGGGCTCATCTGCACAAGCAGAGCGTGAGGATGAATCCAGGCACAGCCCGGGCTGCAGGCAGCGGCCAGGCCTGGCTGTCCCGTGTCCCAGCGAGGTCCCTGAGCTCTGGGCAGTGTCCCTGCCCCTGGGTTGTGCTTCAGAGCCTCCTGTCCCCCGTGGCTGGTGGATCCTGGGGCGGTCCCGGGCTGGGGGGCCAAGGATCCAGGCCAGAGCGCATGATGGGCATGATGAGATCGTCCATGTTTGGCATCACCAGGATTTTCTGCAAAGAGGAATTCAGAGTAACAAATCAGTGGGTTTGAGCAGCACGGGGACACTCCTGGAGGTGGCTTGGCAGGAGCCACGTGGGGATAAACTGGAGGTTCTGGGCTCCCACCCCACAGCAGCAGCCCCAGGAGGGTCCCAGCTCTGGATGTCAGGGTGGGGACAAACAGGGACAGTTTGTCCTGGCCATCTCAATGGCTGCAGGGGTGGTCACAGCAGAGGGGAGGAACCAGCATTTGGAAACCATCCAGATGGGTGGCTTTTGGGGGGCCTTAAATATCTGTGGGGATATTTCTGCTTTTAGAGCAGAGCTGAGAGGCTGAACACAAACCCTTGGGAAGGCAAATCTCCCAAACATCCCCAAAGCAGAATGGACAGGTGAATTCAGCTCTTCTGGGGCTGAACCCTCCCTGCTTGGGGCAGGGCTGCAAATGATGGGAGGAAATCACTTTTCCTCAGCCCTTGAACTCGTTCTTTGGGTTCTGTGTTGTCACTGCTCCAAGCTGGCCAGACCAGACCAGTGCTGGCTTTTTGCAGAAACAACTGGCCCCAACTGAGGCTGCCTCTCCCCGATGGCAGCAATGCCCAAGGCTCAGCAGGGCTTGCTGAGGCCCTGAGCAGCAGCCCAGGCACCTGGAACTCGTGCTTCAGCTTCTTCTCGATCCACTCAGTGACGTGCAGGAATGTCACCTCCCGCTCACCCAGCTTGGGGCGCACCCTCAGCTCCAGCTGCGGGGGCACTCGGAAGCTGTACCTGTGAGGGGAGAGCAAACAGGCAGAAAGCATCACCTGCATCACAGGTGTGCCACAGCCACTGAGGGGTTTAGGGAGGGACAGCTCAGGGTGCCCAGATCTGTGCTGGCCTGGGTGCAGACCCAGAGGAATGAGCTCTGTGAGCCCCTTTGGGGAGCAGCTTTGGGTTGTTGGTGCCAAGATGAGCCCAGAGCCCTGGGATGGCCCCTTGCAGGGAGCAAGGGGCGCTGGCAGCAGGATGTGATGAGGGGAAGGAGAGCTGGTACCAGACACGGTCGGTGGGTGGCGGGGGGATGTTCACGGCCAGGGTTCCTGCCAGCTCCTGCACCTCCACCGTCAGCAGCAGCGGCGTGTTGGACACCTCCTCCATCTTCTTCTTGATGAACTCGTTCTCCGTGGCCTTCTGGAAGTACTTGGACTTGGCGATCTTATCCACGAAGCGCAGGATCCTCCTGCTCGTGCTGTTCCCACTGACGTGCCTAAAGCAAGGGGGGCCCCAGCTCAGCCCTGCTGGGTTTGGGGGTCCCCCAGCCCTCTGCCACAGCACAGAGGGCGACAGAGGACGGGGACAGAGGATGGGGACAGAGTCCCCTTTGGAAGCTGCCACAATGTGCTGTGTGTGTCCTGCCATGGACACCATCCCCATGCCCCTGTGCTGCTGTGGCACTGTGCGCCCCCATCCCCTCCCTGAGCCCCCCGTGGCACAGACAGACCCCCAGACAGACCCCCAGCACCCCCGTACCCCTCGGTGCCGGGCGGGGGCAGCCGCTCCCCCGGGGCTCCCACGGGCTCTGCACCGGCGGCATCGTCCTCGTCGGAGGAGCCGGCGCTGGAGGACTCGGCGTCGCTGTCTGCCAGCAGGATCAGCCGTGGCCGGGCCCTGCCCGCCCAGGAGGTCACAGCCAGCTCAGGGACAGCGGCCTCGCCTCGCCGGGGCAGGAGGAGCAGGGTGAGCCCACCCACGGGCAGGTTCCTTACCCCTCTCTGCCTGCCTCTGCAGGGCCGCTCTCCTCTGCAGAGCTCTCCTTCCCCAGCTTGCTGAGGTTCATCTTTGTCTCCAGTGTCATCTGCAAGGAGCCGCTGTAGGTGACCTCCAAGTCCACCCAGAGCCCTGCCAGGGAGAGGGACAGGGTGAGATCGGGTCAGCACCACAGGGGTCAGAGCTGCTTGGGCACTGCCAAGCCCTCCCAGCTCTGGGCTGGCAGCTCTGCAAAGCCATCCTGGAGGCAGCACTGGGGTCCCTGTGCCTCTGGGGGGCTCTTACCTCGCTCATTGATGGTGGGGCTGGAGGCACTGAGCACTGAGGGGATGGATGTGCCCATGTCCAGCTCTGTCAGCGTCAGCTCGTTCATGAAATACGGCAGCTGATGGAGGGAATCCCCCATGGGGACAGTCACCACTCACCGTGGGGCCTTGGGAGCAGGGCTCCCTGAGTGATGCTCCTGCCTCTCACCTTGATCTTGCTCAGCTTCTTCTGGATCTTGTTGGACACCTGCTCTGCCCAGTACTGCTCCCTCAGGAAGTCCCAGAAGATGCGTCCCACCAGGGCGTTCATCCAGGCCATGCCGGCCGTGTCCTCCTGGGAGGGGACAGCAGCCACCAGCCCCTGCAGAGAGGTGGCTCTGTGAGCAGTGGGACCTGCTGTCTGTGCTCCCTGCCCCAGGGCTTGGCTGCTCAAACAAACCACACGCTGGAAGCGTGGCTCCAGCAGCCTCCAGCCCGCTCCCAGGACTGGGTTTGTCCCTCTCACCTTTGTGGGCGTGGGGCTGCCCAGAGCTCCATGAGAGGGGCTCCTCTCCGGGCTGGCTGCCCCCTGTGCTGGCACAAATCGGGCCATGTAGGTGCTGTAGTCCAGGTAAATCTCCTCAGTGCTCCCTGACACATCCCTGGAGGGATCTGTGGATGGGATGTCCTCAGTGCTGCCCCCGCTGCTGCTGCCGCTGCTCTGTGGGGCCCATCCTGTGCCTGGGGAGGTGGAATCACAGAATCACTGAGCTTGGAAAACCCCTCTAATGTCATCAATCCACTCCCCAGCACCACCCAGGCCAGCCCCAACCCGTGTCCCCAAGTGCCACATCCACATGGCTTTAACTCCCTCCAGGGATGGGCACTCCAGCCCTGCCCCAGGCCTGGACAGCCCTTTCAGTGAAAGAAATGTTCCCAATACCCCACACTCACTAATACCCAACATTCACTAATATCCAATTTTCACTAATATCCAATTTTCACTAATATCCAGTCTGTTCGGTCAGGATGGCATCAGGGGTGACATGACGCCTGTCCATGACACCAGTGACATGCCAGCCACCCTGTGCTGACCACCTGAACCCTCCTGGCTCCACTTTGGGCTCCTCCCCGTCCCTCCACACTCCCTGCTGCCCATTGTGCTCCTGGCTCAGCCCTGGTGGCTGCCCCTCACCTGCCCTGGTGTCACCGTGGCCGCTGGCTGTCCCACGGGAGGCTTGCACGAGGTGCTGGTACCACTCCTCCTTCTCCCGCCCCGTCCTCCCAAACAGGTACAGGCACCTGTCCCTGCTGTCCCCCGGGCTGTCCTGCCCGGCCGGCGGCACCTTCCTGCTGCCCTCGTCCCCCTGCGGCTCCGTGTCCCCCTGCTCCTCGCCGCCCCCTGCCCCGGCCGCCTCGGGCAGCAGCACGCAGATGGGATATTTCTTGTTCCACGTCCGCTTTCGGGCCAGGCTGGGGGGGCACAGGAACACCTGCGGCACCGACAGCGGGGTGAGCCAGGCTGGGGGGCACCGAGAGCAGAATGTGCCCGGGCCAGGCTGGGCGGTCCCCGTGGGAAGGAGGCTCCTGGGGACCCCCGGGCTCACCTTGGCGTCCGTCAGGTCGTAGCAGCGGTGGCTGACGAACACGGCGTCCAGGATCTCCTCCTCGAAGGTGGCTCGGCGCGGGATGTTGCTCTTGGGGTAGGACAGCTTGAGGGTGGCCCCGTCCAGCACGGCGAGCACCGAGTGCGTGAGCGACGGGTGGAAGAGCTCGGGGTCGTAGGCGTGCAGCTGGTTCATCCAGCCCTGCAGAACGGGGAGAGGCAGCCGGCTGTTCCCCTCCTCACCAGGGACACCCCCAGCCCCCATCCCGGAGCCCCCGCTCCTACCTGCAGGTGCGGCGCTTCCCGCGGCTCCCCCGGCAGCAGCTTGGGGCGCAGGCGGCCCCAGGGTCCCCGAGCGGCCGGCGGAGCCCTGGGCACGAGGAGGAGGACGGCGAGGAAGCCGAGCAGCAGCCCGCAGAGCAGCCCCAGGCCGAGGCCGGCGGCGTAGGGCGGCAGCGGCAGCACCAGGTAGCCGTAGGCGAGCAGGGCGATGCCGCCGAGGGCCCTGCCCGGCACGGAGCCCCCGGGCCGCGCCGCCGCCGGGGCCTCCTCGGCCGCTGGGACCGGCGGGGGCTCCGCGTCCCTCTGTGCCACCTCCACCACCTGGATCACGTCCCCGTAGGAGCAGATCTCGTAGCGGCAGTTCTGCGTGGGCTCCCAGGGCGTCCAGTCCCGCAGGCGGCGGCCCCCGGCCCCGCGGCCGCCCCCGGGGCTGCCCCCCGGCTCCCTGGGCCCGCTCTCCTCGGCCATCAGGCGGCTCAGGCGGCTCAGGGGCTCCTGCACGGCCTCCGACAGCCGCCGCCTCGTGTCCTCCAGCCTGGCGTCGCGCAGCCGGAGCAGCGCGGCTCGGCTCTCGGACGGTGACACGCTGGGCGACGGCGGAGCCGTGCGAGACCGGGCCGGGCTCAGCCGGGGCTGGGGGGCCCGCGGGAGCTCGGCCAGGAGCATCCCCGCGGGCTGGGGCGAGGGGGGACGCTTCGTGTCCCCGTCTGCCGAGGGAAGGAGCCCGCAGCCGTCCCGGCCGCCCGCGTCCTCCCGGGCGTGCGGCGTCGGTGCCTCCGCGTCCCCGCGCCGAGGGGAGCCCGGGCTCGGTGCCAGGGCTGGAGAGGCCTCTGCTGCCACCGCAGCCGGGTCTGCCATGGCTCGCATCGCCGGCGGCACTGCCGGGGGGCAGGGGAGCGGCTGTCAGAGCTGAAAGGGCTCCGTGTCACCTCCGTGTCACCGCGGGGCACAGAACATCCATCCCTGCCCTGCTCCTGCATCCCCCGCACCCTCACACGGGCCTGGGCGCTGCCAGCCTGTTCCCTCCGTGGCTGCGTGTGAGAACCTGCTTGTCCGAGGAGGATAAACCCCAGCCAGGCAATTATCCACGGGGCTGAGAGAGCCCGGAGCTGCCAGCCAGGCTGCAGCCAAACAGGGGGATTTTCCACACCGGGATATTCCCCTGCTCCCAGCGCCAGCCCAGGGCTGCCAGGCCGGCGGGCAGGACTCCCTGACTCCTCTGAACGTTCATGGTTTGGCCCCAGCTTCGAGCACTGCATGGATCCAAACTGGAGCCGGCCCAAGCTGCGGCCCCAGTGCCCAGTCAGCAATCTCTGCCTTCACTGGGGATGCAGAGGACAAAAGTTTTTCTAACACCAAGTTTCCATTGTCCTGAGGTGTCCATGGCCTCAGGGAATGCTGTCCTGTCCCCCACCACCCCTCACTGCTGCTCTCCATGGGCTGGCCTGCCCTGAGCCGTGTCCCCTCCGTGATTTTGGGAGGGAGAAGGGATCTGCAGGACGGGCTCTGAGGGCACCGCGGTGCTGAGTCAGCCCCCAGCGGGTCCCTGGAGTGCTCAGCCCCTCCCTGTCCCCCTCCCCTCACAGCAGCCCTGCAGCAGCAGCAGCAGGAATGCATCCCAGGGACCCTGGGGCTGCCTCATCCTCCCATCGCACCGCCCTGGATCTTCAGAGCTCCTCGGTGCCAGGAATTAATCACAGCCTGTGCCGCAGCTGCCTCCAGCCCCCTTTATATAATCTCAGCTCTTGCTTGGCTTCTCCTTTGCAGGAGCCACTTGTTAACCCCGGATCATCCACGGGTGATTGCCCCAGCCCCTGGCAGAGCCTGGCTGGTGCTGGTGGCACTGCTGGCACCATTGGCAAGGCACCAAAACCGCCAGAGGAGGAGTGAGCAGGGCAAATGAGCAGTGGGGCTGGGCCTGAGAGGGGCCCTGCTCTAGGAAGGTGCCCCTGTCCATGGCAGGGGGGGTCTTTAAGGTCCCTTCCCTTTAAGGTCCTTTCCAGCCCAAAGCATTCCGTGTGTGGTTCCAAGGGATCCCTCCCCTGACCCTGCAGGGCCCTGTCCCCCTCCCACCCAGCACTGCAGTCCCTGCCCCTCACCATGCAGGGTTCTCATGGCCCCATCACAGCCACTCCCAGTATGCCCAGTATGCCCAGTGCTGCCCACCACCCCGGGCTGCTCCTACCAGAACGCCCCTGGGCTGCTCCCTGGAGGGTCCTGGCCGGTCCCTGCTCCGTGTCCCTGCCAGGTCAGGGGACAGTGTCTCCCTGTGCTGGCCTTGGTGCTCCTTGTGGTGCTCACTCCACCGTGCCCAGCTCTCCGTTCCCACCACTCGTGGGTTTTCAAAGCTAAAAAAAAAAATAAAAATAAAAAAAAAAAAAAGGAAAAAAAAAAAGAGAAGTCTGTTTCCTGAGAGACCATTAGCACGGTGGAAGACAGAGATAATAATAGCCTGGGTTTGTATGGGAGTTCTCCTCTGGTGAGTACAGGGGGGCTACGCTGCTGCTGCTGCTGCAGCCACCTCTGGGGAGGGTGGGCAGCAGGACAGACCCTGCTGGGTGTCCTGGCTGCACCCCAGGGGCAGGTGCAGCCCTGGGGGAGGCTCTGCTGCTGCCTCAGGCTCCGAGAGCCAGCACTGAGTGTGGGGGTGCCCCCAGCACTGAGCGTGGGGGTGCCCAGCACTGAGTGTGGGGGTGCCCAGAAGTGTGTGTGGGTGCCCACGCTGCGGCCCTGCAGGATCAGGGGGATCTTTGTGCTCTCTGCAGGATACATCTGACATGAAGGTCCTTGCAGGGGTTGTCACGGGTGCAGCAGAGTAGGTTCATGGGGGCACAGGGCAGTGGGGATGATGGAGGTGCCAGCAAAGAGCTCTCAGGGGTGATCCCACCCCTTCCAGGACACCCCTGAGAAGGACTGGGGCTGAGGGGATATCTGCTGAGTGGGACACCCAGCCCAGGACAGTCACACCTGTGCAGGGCAGGGACACAGGACCCCCAATGACAGTGTCCCCCCTCGCTGTGTGAGGACACACCAAGGCCATGACCATCAGTGAGCCTCTCCCTGGATTCCAGCCCCAAAATTCCTCTCCTTGCTCCCAGCTTTGGTTCAAATCCAGGGCCTGACACAACCTGACAGAGACAAGCTGTGGCCCAGCTTGGGCTGGACTCCTGGAGTGTGTCCCCCTAGAACATTCCCTGATGTGGCCAGGGCAGCAGAGGTGGCCTGGCACAGCCTGGCAGGGTGGCAGCTCCGGGTGGGCACCGCCTGCCTGGTGTTTGCTCTGCTTGTAGGATCAGGGAGTTAATTGAAATATCAACTTCATTAACTTCCCTCAGTCCTCTGTGGTTAATTAGGGCGGCAGTGGCACCACAGCAGCGCTTTCCTCACGCAGCCAAAGGAGCTGGAAATCCCTCTCCAATTATCTGCACAAAGCACCGTGACAGAGCCGGCTGTCCCTGCATTATCCCGGGATCAGGGAGCATTGGGGTGGCTCTGAGGGAATTCTGCAAGCTCAGATGTAACTGTGGCCAGCGGGCCGGCCAGGGTGGGATCCCAGCTCCATCCCCTGCCCCCAGCTCCACATCACATCGCTGCTTCTCAGGGGTTTTACTGGTGGATACTGGGGTGGGTTTTGTGCTGCTGGGGGAGCAAGGAGCCAGGTGAGCTTTGGAATGCCTGAGAGCCTGCCAGCCCCAGGAGCCACTGCCAAAGCCTCTCCAGCATCCCGTGCATCCCAGGGCTGGAGCTGAGCCCTTCCTGTCTCTGGGCTCTGCCTCACTCCTGTGTCTCAGCCATTCCCAATTTCCATTCCTCTTCCTGAGCTGCGTGGCCCCTGCAGCTCAGAGGGGCTCTGAGCCATGGGGCAGGGTCCAGCCACTCCCCACATGCATCCCGTTCCCTCCGGCACAGCCTCGCCGCAGGAATTGCAGGGAGCAGCAGTTTCCCGATGGATGATGCTGCCGGGAGCTCCTGGCAGCTGCAGCTCCTTCCAGCGCCTGCAGATCCACAGCGCTGGGCTGTGCGGGGCCCTGTTCGGAGTCTGTTTGGAGCTTTCCCTGACATCCCGCTCCTCTGATCTCGGTGGATCTTACGGGAGGCGCTTTCAAAGCAGCGCATCCCCCTTCTCCCTCCCTCCCTCGCTCCGTGCCGTGCCGGTGTTGCTGCGGGTCCCCGCTCCCGTTCCCCGCCGTGCGGAGCCCTTCCTGCCCCGAGCCGTCAATCGCGGGGCTGCGGCGGGGGCTCAGCCCGCCCGGGCTGGATGAAGCCTGACCTAATTCCGACAGGGCAGCGGCCCCACGCCGGGGTCCCGCAACGCCCGGCTGCATTTGGGAGCGGGGATCCATCCCCGCATGGCCGGGCCGGCGGAGCCACAGCCGCCTTTTGGCCAAAAAGCACCAAAATTTCTTCCTCTTGCACCAAGGAAGGCGCCGCTTCCAGCAGAGCCTAAACCCGGGGACTCACGCCGGTGAGAGGTTGTGGATAAAGTCCCCGAGCAGGGATTTGTGCTGCTGATCTCTGCAAGGAGAAGGAGGCTGCAGCAGCTCAGCCCCTTTGGAACCTGCCCAGGTTCACCTTCAGAGCCCTCACCTTGCCACACTCCGGCTGTCACCTCCTCCTCCCGCGGGGATCCCCGCGCCCACCACGGGCCCGGTCGGACCCCGCATCCCCCGGTGACCCCGGTCGGACCCCGCATCCCCCGGTGACCCCGGTCGGACCAGCGGGTCCGTGCTGCGCCCGCTCCCATCCCGGGACAGGGGGGTCCCCGCTGTGCCCGCACCATCCCCAGAGCCGGGAGCGCCTGAGGGACCCCCGGTCCGCACCGCCCCCAACCCTGCTGGGCAAACCGGTGCTGCCCGGCCCCGCCGCCCGCCCCGGGCCCCGCAGCGCCGGTACCTGCGGCAGGCGGGGGGCCCGGGGAGCCGGGAAGGGCCGGTCGGTGCCGGTGGAGGAGAAGGACGAGCAATGCCGGGGAATCGGAGTGGTCCCAGTGCCGGGGGAGGATAACGGGGGGTCAGTCCCGGTGCCGGGGACACGGGACCTTGTGCCGGGGAAGGAGAGCCGGTGCCGGTGTCAGTGAGGCCGGTCGGTCCCGGTGCCGGGATCCAAGGACTGATGCCGGTGCCGGGATGGCAGGGCCGGAGCGCTGCCGGTACCGGTGGCGGTACCGCCGTTGAAGAGCCGGTACCGGCGGCTCCGTCGCGGTCGCGCTGCCCGTTACAGACGCCCAGAGCCGGGCTGGCGCCCGCCCCGCTGCCACCGGCGGGGCCGGACGGAGCATCCGCAGCCCCGAGCGGGCTCCGCGCTCCGCCCCGCGCCCCCCCGCGCCCCCGCCGGGGCTGCCCCCGCTCCGCCGCCGCCACCGGGAGCCCGCGCGGGGGCTGGGCCGGGCCGGGGCTCCCGGGGATCAACGGGGGGCTCGGAGCGGGGTCCCCCCGGTACCGGGACCGCCCCGGGACCGCCCCGGGACCGCCGGGCCCGCAGCGCCCTCTGCGGGCGGCGGGGCGGGGCCGCAGGGGCGGGACCGGGGAGGGACCGGACCGGTGGATGGGAGGGACACGGGGGTGGCACCGAGAGAGGCCGGACACGGGGGTGGCGCTGAGAGAGGCGGGACACGGGGATGGCACCGAGAGAGGCGGGACACGGGGGTGGCACCGAGAGAGGCGGGACACGGGGGGGGCACCGAGAGAGGCGGGACACGGGGGTGGCACCGAGAGGGGCAGGACACGGGGATGGCACCGAGAGAGGCGGGACACGGGGGTGGCACCGAGAGAGGCGGGACACGGGGGGGGCACCGAGAGGGGCGGGACACGGGGGTGGTACCGAGAGAGGCGGGACACGGGGGGGGCACCGAGAGGGGCGGGACACGGGGGTGGTACCGAGAGGGGCGGGACACGGGGGTGGCACCGAGAGAGGCGGGACACGGGGGGGGCACCGAGAGGGGCGGGACACGGGGGTGGTACCGAGAGGGGCGGGACACGGGGGGGGCACCGAGAGAGGCGGGACACGGGGGGGGCACCGAGAGGGGCGGGACACGGGGGTGGTACCGAGAGGGGCGGGACACGGGGGTGGCACCGAGAGAGGCGGGACACGGGGGCGGCACGAGGAGGGGAGGGACAGGGGGGTGGTTCGGGGGGGGGGCGTGGCGGGGGCGCGGCCGGGCCGGCGGAACGGAACAGAACGGAACGGAACGGAACAGAACGGAACGGGCAGCGGGCGCAGCCATGTCCTTCTGCTCCTTCCTGGGGGGAGAGGTGTTCAAGGACCACTTCCAGCCGGGTGAGGGGGCTCCCCGCGGGCTCCGGGGGGGTCACCCGGCGAGGCGGAACCCTCCGGGGGAGCGGTTTGAGGGGGGTTTGGGGGGTTTCCTTCTGCGGAGCATCCGGGCGGGGGTCCCCTCTCTGCGGCCCTTGTTGGGGTGGGAGAATCCTCCCGATGGGGACGGGGGTCCCGATAGGGGGTTCCATTCCTTGTGGGGATCTGCCCTGCGGGAACCCCTATGGGGAGTGGGGGTCCTGCCCCTCCACACCCTGCCTGGCCCCGGGGGTTCCCTGGGGCTGTCCCGGGGTCCGGCAGCCGCAGCTGGCAGTGCCCCATGTGAGTGCTGTGTGTCCCGTGTCCCCGCTCTGACCTGACCCCGCGCTGTCCCTGCCGTGCCCTCTCGCAGGTATTTACGTGTGTGCCAAGTGTGGCCATGAGCTGTTCTCCAGCCGTGCCAAGTACGAGCACTCGTCGCCCTGGCCGGCGTTCACCGAGACCCTGCGGGAGGACAGCGTGGCCAAACGCGAGGAGCGCCCGGGGGCACTGAAGGTGCGGACCCCGAACCCTCGGGTGTGACCAGAACACCCCCGGGCTGGCTCCACATGAGCCCCGGACTGCTGCCAACCCCTCCTTTGCTCCCCCAGGTGACCTGCGGCAAGTGTGGCAACGGGCTGGGCCACGAGTTCCTCAACGACGGCCCCAAGAGGGGCCAGTCCCGCTTCTGAATATTCAGCAGCTCGCTGAAGTTCGTCCCCAAAGGTACCAGCGCGGCTTTGGCCCCTGCCCAGCCCAGGGAGTTGTTTCTGGCACGCTGAGAGCGCTGCACTGCTTGCAGCAGGGCGGCTCTGGCCAAGCTGATAAGGGCAGGGAGCTGCTCCTGGGATAAATCAGGCTCATTGTGCTCAGCTTGAGGCTCCCCCAGCTCAGCTGGAGCTCCTGGCTCTCACCAGCACCCAGGGATTCCATGGATTTGGGGGTGGCTGAGTTTTGGGGGGTGCAAAGTGAGGGCAGGGATCCTCTGTGCTGGGACTGAGGGGCTGGGGGGTTTGCTGGGCATTCCCTGGGGAAGCTGTCAAAGAAAAAAATGTTGAGGAAAGGCCTCAGCACAGCCATGAGCTGCTGTCCTGCTGGTCAGGCTGTGGTGGTGGGAATGTTGTGTAACAAAAATCCCCAAATAAAAAGGGCTGCTGGTTCTGGAGGAAGAAACACGAGCCCTCATTGCTCCTCCCCTGTTTTTAGGTAAAACTGACCTGAAGGAGAAATAAGTGAGCTGCTGCACCTGCCACTGCCCTGGGCTAATCCTGCCTCCACTCCTGGGATGCACTGACCTGCCAAGGGACCCACAGCAGGAGCAACCCCAAGGAGGCTCCTGGTCCGAGTTTCCCCTGATTTCCTGGTCACGGTTTCCCCTTGATTTCCCTGTCAAGGTTTTATTCCCTGATTTCCCTGTCAGTTTTCCCTGTTGCAGTTCCCCTCGATTTCCCTGTCCTGGTTCTCTCCTGGTTTCCCTGTCCTGGTTCTCTCCTGATTTCCCTGTCCTGGTTCTCTCCTGATTTCCCTGTCCTGGTTCTCTCCTGGTTTCCCTGTCCTGGTTCTCTCCTGGTTTCCCTGTCCAGGTTCTCTCCTGGTTTTCCTCTCACAGTCCCCCCTGGTTTCCCTGGCCCGGTTCCCCCTGGGGCTGTTCCAGCTCCACCCAGGAGCTGCTGTGCCTGTGCTGAGCCCTGGATCTTTGCTGTGACAGTGTCCAGAGGCAGGCAGGCTGTGCTGCAGCCCAGGCAGGCTGTGCTGGCACTCCCAGGCACTCAGGCAGGATTAGCTGGGCTCAGGCTCGGGGTTAATCCCTGGAGCTATTCTGGGATCATGCTATGAAGTGCCCCATATAAACCCTGCCAGGGTGCTGGGGCAGGGATGTTTGATGGTCCCACTGGCACATCCAGGGGTTTCCCCCTGCCCACCCTGCAGGGACGGTTCCACAGCGCTGACCCCGACCCTGCCTGGCCTTACCCCTGACTCAGCACTGTGCAATCCATCCCGGGGGCACTCGGGGTCCTGCTGGCCCTGCCCTGTGGGAGGGAGCTGGAACTGGGCCCAGGGGCTGCCCTCGGCACTGCTCAGGCTCTGGGAATTGTGGCTGTGCTGCCTCGGTGCTCCCAAGGGCTGCCACACTCATTCTCCTCAATCCAGTGCCTCATTGCTGCCTGTCCCAGGAGCCAGATCCTCCTCTGGAATGGATACACCAGGATTTTAATGAGGGAAGGGGCTGCTGCTGACCCCTGGGGTTTGGGGGGCTGCACCCACACTTGGGGACACCTTGGGGCCTTTTCTCTCCCCGTGTTTTCCCTCAGTCCCACAGATCTGAGGGCACCGGGGGAGGTTTGCCACCCCAGCTCATTCCCTGGAGCTCACTGCTGGACCTGTCCATGCTGAAATAAAGCACTGATTCACTGTGTTGGAGTGTTGAACACGCTGGGAATGGCATCCCAAAGCCCTGGGCTGCTCCTCTGCTCCCTGGCTGAGGGCTGGGGGATGGAGGTTTGTGCTTTTACCTGGAATCTCTTCCCATTCACCAGGTTTGCCATTGGAAAAGAGGTTGGGGCATTCCCAGAGCCAAAGCTGCACTGGGAAGGTTTCATTTCACTCCTCTTAGCACTTTTCCCCAAATGAAGCCAGTTTCAGCTTGTTCCAGGGGTGTTCTTGGTCCTTCCTGGGCACAGGGAGCTGAGTTTCACACCAGAACTTCCCTGCACAATCTCTGCAGGTCTGGAAGCCACAGCCCTCGGTCTCACAGGGGATCTTCACCCCTTGGAGCTGGATCCTGGATCCCTGGAGGCTTGAGCTGGGCTTTGCTGGGCTCCAGTTCCCTGCTCCAAGGGGTGAAGTCCCCTCTGGAGCTCAGGTGCCAGTGCCAGCTCTGCCCCCATTGCCCTCAGCTCGGGGCAGCCTCCAGCTCTAATTATTCACCAGGTTCCAGTCTGAAGGTCCAAAGTGCCTTTTCACTGATTAATCCTTGGGTCTTAGGGCATTAAGGGGGGAATTGTTCCCTGGGAGGGTGGGCAGGCCCTGGCACAGGTGCCCAGAGCAGCTGTGGCTGCCCCTGGATCCCTGGCAGTGCCCAAGGCCAGGCTGGGCAGGGCTGGGGCAGCCTGGCACAGTGGGAGGTGTCCCTGCCATGGCAGGGGTGGCACTGGGTGGGCTTTGAGGTCCCTCCAACCCAAACCATTCCAGGATTCTCCAGGTCAGGTAACATCCATGGGGGCCCTGGAAGGGTGGCAGGAAGGGATTTTTGGGTGCTGCAATGGGAGGAACCCTCGGGAATGCCAGGCAGGAGGGGATGGCAGAGCTCCCTCCCCATCGTGGGCAGCTGTGCCAGGGATCCAGCTGGAATTGCTCCATCCCATCCCTTTCCTGTAGCCCGTGCCAGGGGGATTTAGCCAGGATTGCTCCATCCCTGCCCTGCCCGCAGCAGATCCAGCCCGGATTCCAAATTGCTGCTGCCTTGCAGTTTGTGGGTGCGGGCACGGGAGGGTGCCAGCGCCTTTCCCAACCCTTCCGGCAGGGAAGGGAAGGAGGAGGATGCTCCTGTGGGATCCCTGCATCCAGCCCTGCAGCTACGAGGAAATATCCCCGGAGCCAACACCCCCTCGGGGATGGTTTAAATAGGAGTGGGGTGTTTTCATGGGAATCTGGCTGGAGATGGGGTTTTAGCAGGAATGTTGAAGTCCTGAGGGTGGAGAGCTCCAGGCAGCGCCTGGTGCTGAGGATTTAGGATGCAATCCTGCAGGAGGGATCCCATCCATCCCATTATCCCATCCTATCCATCCCAGTATCCCATCCTATCCATCCCATCCCATCCCATCCCATCCCATCCCATCCCTTTATCCCATCCCATTGTCCCATCCCATCTCCCGAGCACCCTCAGCCCTGGGCACGCACTGTGGCCCCTCCCGGACCCCGGGGCACTCAGGATTCCTCTTTTCCCCCCTCACTCCCGGCCCGGCCGTTCCCTGTGCCGTTCCCCCTCCTTCCATTACCCCACTAATGACAATTCCGCCCTAACAGAGGATTTTCCCCGCTCGGGCGCAGCCGCCCCGGCCCGGCTTTGACGACGCAAATTCAATTACGTCTCCAGGCCGACGCAAACTTCCCTGATTGTTTCAGAAATCGCTCATTTCCTCGCCCGTAGCCTCCAGCTGACCTCCCTTTGGAGTCTGGCCGGATTTTCCCGCACGCCCCGCACGGGACCTGCCCCTGACCCTCCCGGGACGGCTCCAGCCGCCAGCGCAGCATCCAGAGATTCAGATTAATTCTCCAATAAGACAACACAGCCCCACAGAAATGATATCCGAGGGAAAGGCGATGACCTGGAGGCGCTCGGAAGCTCCAATTACCGCTGCTCCTCGGAGCCGGTGCCCGGCTGCTCCTGCTGCACCCCTGGAATTCCAGCGGCTGCTCGGCATGGCAGGGATGGCTCCTTCCATATCTGTGTGATTTTATTCCATGTTCTTTATTAATGGATTTTATTTTTATTTTATTAGTTATTTAATTTATATTATTTTTAATTATTAATTTTATTATTATTATGTATTATATATTATATACATTCCTTATATATTATATATTTATATAATATATAATATATAATATATATTTATTATATATTTTTATTTTTATTTTTAGTTTAGCTTTTTATTTATTTGTTATTTATTTTATTTTATTTTTAATTATTATTTATTATATATATGCATTTATTATACATACTACATAATATATAATATATAATATACAATATATAATATATAATATATTATATATAATATATTATATATTATATATTATATATTATATATTATATATTATATATTATATATTATATATTATATATTATATATTATATATTATATACATTTATTAGATAAATTTATTTTTATTTTAGTTATTTTATTTATTTATTAGTTATTTTATTTTTTAAATTTATTTTACTTTATTTCATTTATTATTTTCCATTTCTCTTTATTTATTTAATTTTATTCATCCTCTGATCCACGTTTTTTCCTGCTCCAAAAGGCCAGGACCCCAAAGCAGCACTTTTAGGGGGTTACACATCCTTGTGGACAGGAGCACAGCCTGGTTTGGGATGCTCTGGCACCCTCATGCCAGCAATCGTTGCCTTCATGCCAAGCTGTGCCACCTCCCATCCCTTGGTGTCCTTTGTCATCATGCCAAGCTGTGCCAGCTCCCATTCCTTTGGTGGCCTTTGGCACCAGTTTGCTTCGAAGGGATTTATCTGGGTTTTTTTGGAGGCTGTGAATATGCAGGTGTTGTGTTAAATATGGGAAATAAAGGGATGGAAATTAAAAAAATTATCCCACCCCATCATGATTTCCTGGGGCTGGCAGGAGGAGAGGAGCCTCCATCACCTCACCTGTCCCAGCACCTCCAGCTGCAGAGAATCCAGGATTTATTTATTCCAGTTTATCCAGCAATAACAGCTTCACCCTGTCCCAAACCCCCTCCGGCTGGCCCTGCCCGATCCCTTCCCCAGCTCTGGTTGAACCTCCCAGAGCCACAAGGTGGGGAAATTTGTTTGTTTGGGGTTTGTGATGTGTGTTAATTAGGGAGATAACGACTGGGGACGCCCACAGCGAGTCTGAGCACGCCGCAAAAATGTTTAGCCCGAGGAAAATTTTAATCCTTTTTCTTTCCCCCCTTCCCTGGCTGTCGAGATGTGACTTTTTAAGGCAATTAGTGAGGGTTTAGCTGTTAATCAGTCATACTTAGACGCTTGCTTTGGGCTCCCATCTCCGGCTCCCAAGTGAGCATCGCCTGGAATCGCCAGCTCCGTTTTTGATGTGGGAAAATCAAAAATGCCTGTCCCGGGTGGGAAATGCCTGTCCCGGGTGGGAAATGCCTGTCCCGGGTGGGGAAAATCAAAAATGCCTGTCCTGGGTGGGGAATGCCTGTCCCAGGTGGGAAATGCCTGTCTCAGGCCTTAAAGGAAAGAATTAAACCAATTATTATCTGTCTTTTTGTGATTGTTGTTTATAGATATGATTTTTTAGACTGTGTTGTTCATAATTCACTAACAGTGTGAGAAGTTTTTACTTTGAGGCTAATTAAGTCTCAGTTTAGTGAGGTGCGTTATAAAGAGACATGTTACTCTCTATTAAATGGGGTTTTTTCACTTTTCTTTCCACCCCTGACTCAACAGTGACAGAGAATGTTCCAGGCTGTGCCAGCATCACTCCAGCCCCGTGCCAGCATCAGCCTGGCCTGGGAGTGCTGGGCCAGGCTTGTGCCAGCACTAGTCCAGCCCTGCCAGCACCAATCCAGGCTGGAGAGCATCGGTCCAGCCCTGCCAGTATGAATCCAGCCCTGCCAGTATGAATCCAGCCCTGCCAGCACCAGGTCAGCCTTCCCAGCACTGCTCCAGTCCCACACCAACACCACCCCAGCCCTGTGAACACCCTGTGAGCCCCAGCTCATTCCTGTGAGCCTCATGTCATTCCTGTGAGCCTCATCTCATTCCTGTGAGCCTCATCTCATTCCCGTGAGCCTCATCTCATTCTTGTGAGCCCCATCTCATTCCTGTGAGCCCCAGCTCATTCCCGTGAGCCTCATCTCATTCCTGTGAGCCCCATCTCATTGCTGTGAGCCCCAGCTCATTCCTGTGAGCCCCATCTCAGCCCTCCCAGCAGCATGCCAGGCCTGCCATCATCATCCCAGCCCAGTGAGCACCATCCCAGCACCATCCCAGCCCTGTGAGCATCATCCCAACCATCCCAGCTCCATCCCAGCTCCATCCCAGCTCCATCCCAGCACCATCCCAGCTCCATGAACCCCATCCCAGCCCTGTGAGCACCATCCCAGCACCATCCCAGCTCCATCCCAGCCCTGTGAGCATCATCCCAGCCCTGCCAGCCCCATCCCATCCCAACCCTCCCAGCACCATCCCAGCCCTGCCAGCACCATCCCAGCCCCATCCCAGCTCCACCCCAGCCCCACATCACCTCCATCCCAGCTCCATGAGCCCCATCCCCGCCCTGTGAGCATCATCCCAACCCTCCCAGCTCCATCCCAGCCCCATCCCAGCCCCATCCCAGCCCCATCCCAGCCCCGTGAGCCCCATCCCAGCCCCGTGGCCACCCCGGTGTGCCCCCGCCCCAGTCCCCTTTTGGGGAGGCCGATGCCCTCGGGGGCTCTGTCCCCACGTGCTGCCGTTCAGACGATCCCCCGCGCTGTCTGCAGCGGTGATTTGTTGCTTGTAAAGCCGCCGTGATTAAGTACAGTTTAGCCTGCCGGTTTCATGTCTTATCATGTTTCATCTCGCACAAAAGACATTTTCGGTCTATTTTCGACTTCAAAGCGAGCGCTCCTCGCGTGACCATGGGGCAGGCGGGTCTTTGAGCACAACCTGCACGGCATTAGCGTCCCTTGATGTTCCCTGCCGAGCGAGGATGGATGGCTGCCCCGAAAGGCAGCTTTTCCCTATTGTTTTATGCACCCGTGATTAATATTTCATGTTCCCACTGCTGCGGATTTGCTGGCTGGCACTGGCCTGCCCTGACAGCGCTTTCTGCATGTTTTACATGTCCAGCTTTGTGCTCTTGGACACGGGAGTGCGGCTCTTGGCAGGGTCCTCGGGGCTTATTGAAGCCTCCTGCCCCAAGTTTTTGGGTTAAATTTGTCCTGATGGCATCAGGGAGGGTGGGGGGCTCTCCTTGCCCACCCTCACCTCTGTCCTGTCCCTCATGGAGCGCCCTTGGCTGGGCCAGATTTTGGGGGTGCTGTGGCCCCACGGGATGGGGACAGCAGGGATGGCACCAGGGAATGGATCCTGCACTCTCGGCTTTTGGTTGATAATTGCTGCCCCAGATGTGCAGGGTGTCTCTGCTTCAGCCCACACAGCTGAAGAACGAGTCTGGACTCTTCGCTTCTCAGTCTTGAGGTTGTTTATTAGTTATTATATATAAAATTTTCTCTCTGCCCAGCTGAGATCTGCTCAGCAGGGCAGCCACAGGCACTCTGTGTTGTCCTTTTATACAGAAAACTACGTATAACATATTTACATTTAATTCCCAATGCCTATCACCTGTGTTAGACAGTGCACTTCTACTCTAAACCAATCCCAAAGTGCCAACAGCACTGCAGAAAATGGAGAACAAGGAGAAGAAGAAGAAAGGCTGGACATGCCCAGTTTCTTCCATTTTGCCCCCACAACCCCCATACCAAAAATCCTGAAATCCACACTTTCACCCTGTGATAATTTTATTATTCCACCATTCAAACCTGTGTGACTTTCAGGTCCTCATACAAAGCTGGTAACTTGCTCCAGGGGTCACAATCAAATCCCCAGGGTCTCTGATCCCCACAACGGGGTCCTTGGTAACTCTGGACACCCAGAGGGATGCACTGAGCTCTGACATTGGTGCCACCCCTGTGACACTGGTGTCACCTGGGTGCTGCCACCCCAGCCTGGCACTGCCATGGGGCTCTGCCCCCCAGCTCCAGAGGGAGCCTTTGCACAGGATCCACCACCCCTTCCACACCACCATGCCCAAAAAAACCCCACGGAATTCCCACCCAAATAAAATAAAACAATAAAAATAAAATAAAAACCATTTTATAGGATAAAAACCGTTTAATAGAGAGTAACATCCCCAAAATTTTATAGGATAAAAACCTTTTAATAGAGAGTAACATTCCCAAAATTCTATAGGAATAAAAACCGTTTAATGGAGAGTAACATTCCCAAAATTTTACAGGAATAAAAACCGTTTAATGGAGAGTAACATTCCCAAAAACCCCACGGAATTCCCACCCAGGGCAGGTGGAAAGAGCCCAGGACCCAGAGCAGTAAATGAGAATAAACCCAGGGGCTGTGAGGGCAGGCTCTGCTTATCCTCCAGCCTGGAGTTCACCTAATTCAATTAGCCTGAGCAGCAAATAGAGCCCGTTTGAATTCACATCCAGGGGCTGCTGTGGCTTCATCCTCTCATTTCAGGAGCAGGAGGAGCTGAGGGAATCCTGCCAGGAATCTCTGCAGGGCCCACGATCGCCCTGGTGCTCAGAGCTCACCTCCAAGTGATGCTTGGGATGGGGTGGGAGCTTCCCGGAGCACCTGGGAGGGCGCAGGGATTTTAAACTGCGTCATTATTGGGTGGAAAATAAAGCTTGGAAGGCACCAGGAGGGAATAAGTGGCGGAGTTTATTTAAAGAGGAAAAGCGACGCTGGGGCCATGTGTCTGCAGGGCTGTGCTCATCCCTCCCCATATTATTTTAAATTCGAGCATCTTTTCTGCATCACAGTCTATCTTTGTTCCCCTCTGACGTCTCGGGGTTTTATGGCCGGGGCTGTCGCTGCCAGCTCTGCTGGAAATCAACTTCCCAAATCAACTTTGAACCCAATCCTGCGGCATCCCGCCCAAAGCCGGGCTCCGGATCGCTTAATCTCGGATTAATCCACACCGCTGGGTGAGCGCCGAGGCTCGGGCAGGGCTCAGGGTGAGCCGGGCAGGAGGCGCTGCCCCTCTCTGTCCGTCTGTCTGTCCGTCCGTCCGTCCAGGTGTGGTGCGGGCCCCACGGCTCCTGCTGTCTGTCGGGGTGGGCTAAACCCGGGACAGAGCCGAGCTGGTTTCCTGGCAATTCTGGCTGGAAAGGGGCAGGGTTTGTGTGTAAGAGCTGCGAGCGCCTGAGCTCAGCCCTGGCCGGGCTGTGAGTGCCTCCCCAGGCTGCTCCCAGCACCAGAGTCCCTTTATCCGCGCTCTTTGCATCCCTTGGTCTCCTCTGGTAGTGTTCTTTATGCAAGAAGCTTCAGAAATTTGCATTTTCCTACGCCCTTTGTACCACGGCAGAGGTGTCTTAAGTAAAAAGGTTAAAACTCAACACAGGCTAAACTTTACTTAATGCTTAATTCACATTGCCGATTCAAGCGAACTCCAAAAATCTCGATTTCACTGGGGCAAGAGCTCGGCTGGCTCCGGGGTCTTGCTCCCCGGGGCAGCCCCGGTGACCGCAAACCATAAATGAGTCTGTAAAATTAGCGGCTAATTAGCAGAGACTGCGGGGCACCGCGGGCCGGCTGCGCTGCTCCGGAGCCGCCACCTCGGAATGGCAAAACTGGGGCAAAACAAGGGGATTGTTGATATGAGGAGATGGAAACACCGCCCAGCAGAGCTCTGGCAAGGCCGGAGCAGGGTCTGGTGTCGCCTGCCACCAAATTATTGTCCCCTGATGGGCTGGCACAGAACGGGGAGAGGATGAACCAGCAAATAAGCAAACAAAAGCCCCCATGGAACAACAAATAACCCCTGGACACGGGTTCTGCTGGAGCCTGGGGTTTTCCCTTTTTCCCTTTCCGCCGCTCCGAGCCGGGCAGAGCCGAGCACTGCAAAGCATTTGCTGCAGAATCCGAGGAATTCGGAGCGAAACCCCCAAAGAAATTAAGGACAGATGGGTTAGAGGAGGGGATGAAAAAAAGGAACTCAAATTCCTCCCGCTGCTCGGTGCCTGCCTCCGGGGCACTGCTTGGGCCCTGCTGGGCTGTGCTGAGGACGGACGGACGGACAGATGGATGGATGGAGGGATAAATGGATGGATGGGCATCTTTCATGCCAGGTAAACACCGTGAGCACAACTCTGCAGCACCCAGGGCCATCCCCAGCCGGTCCCGCTGGTCTCGGGGGTCTCCTCTGGGGATCCCCGGTTCCCATCCCGCCATCCCCATCCGCTGCTCCAGCGGAGCAAAGCGAGGGATGCGTGAGGAAAATGAAATTTTCCTCATCCAACCACCGGAGCCCCATCCCCAGCCGTGTTTATCGCCCTAATCACCGGGATTAGGCGTTTTCTGCTCGGGCTGGCGCTGGCAGAGTCACCCAACACCTGCGTGCTGACTTCAGCACCTCAGATATTTCTGATGCAATTCCTTTTATTCCCCTCCTGGAGCGAACGCGATGTGCTAATGGGTAAGAGACGAAGCATAATTGCTCCTTTGTGCGGGATCAGTCGGGGGAAATTGCAAAACTGGAGCTGCAAACAGGTTTGGGGTGGGACCCGCCTGGGCTTGGGGTGCCCCCCTGGGGACAGGGAACCTCCCGTGGGGTTTGTGGGGAGGGAAATTGCCGGGATCTCTGGCTGGTCACGGTGACCCTGAGAAAAGTTGGAAAGTCTCTTTTCCCAGCCCGGCGCTTGAAGAAAGAGTCAGGGCTCTTCATTTCTGGGTCTCAGGGTTGTTTATTGCTCCTTATCTATAAAAATTTTCTCCTGTCCAGCCGAGGTCAGCTCAGCAGGACAGTTCCAGGCACTCTGCAGTGTTATGTCTTTATACTAAAATCTACATATATGATATTTACAATTACTTTCCAACACCTATCACCTGTGTTAGACAGCGAGCTTCTACTCCAAACCAATCTCTAAGCGCCAACATCACAGCAGAAGATGGAGGCCAAGAAGAAGAAGGAGAAAGGCTGGACATGCCCAGTTCCCTCCATCTTGCCCCCTGAACCGCCATACCAAAAACCCTAAAATCGACTTTTCCACTCTGTGATAACTTCACTAATTTTCTACCTAAACTGTTGTGGCCTGCAGATCTTCGCGCAAGGTTGGTAATTTGCTCCATGGGTCACAATCAAACCCACAGGGGCACCCTGGGCTCTGTGCCAGGGTCCCTGAGCCCCCCGGCAGGGTCTGGGCTGCCAGGACAGCCGGAGGGATGCGCTGGGTTCCCACTGGGGTTATCGGGCATCACCTCCTCTGGGGCCAGGGCTCCTTCCCAGGCCGGGTTCGGTGCGTTCCCGTGTGCCAGGCTGGGGAAAGCAGCTCCAGATGAAGGCAGCGCCGGGGCCGGGGCTGTTGGAGGCTCCAGATGCGAACAATGCGGCCGGCGGGTCTTGATTTCATCTGCGGGGTAATTGGGCTGGCAGCCTGTGATGCTAATGACTCCACATCAAGCGCTCACATGTGACCCATCCCCGGCCGGGGGCGGCCGCGGTGGCCGTGATGAATGTCCCCCAGATGTTCTGGCCCAGATGTTGTCCCTCCCGGGGAGGCCAGAGCCGCACGTGTGCGTTACTAACGCCGAGATCTGAGGCTGGCAATGACCGCGGGGCGTTCCTGGGCGGGGCCGGTCCTGCTCTGAGCTCGGGGCTGCCCGGGGTGGGGACACTCCTGGCTCTGAGGAGCCCCCTGAGACCCCTCCGGGCAGCCCTGGGTGCTCTGGGAGGCAGGGAATGCTCTGACAGCCGTGAGAGCCAAAGATGGGGGTGACACGAGGGACAGGGATGCTCTGGGAGGCAGAGGATGCTCTGACAGCCGTGAGAGCCAAAGATGGGGGTGACATGAGGGACAGGGATGCTCTGGGAGGCAGAGGATGCTCTGACAGCCATGAGAGCCAAAGACCCCGATGCCAGAGGTGTGTGAGCAATCCTGGATTGCTGGAACAGGAGGAATTACAGCCCGGGGCACATCCCAATGGTGTGTGAGCAATCCTGGATTGCTGGAACAGGAGGAATTGATCCAGAGCAGATCCCGAGGGTGTATGGGCACTCCTGGGTTGTGGATGGTTTGAGCAGGAGGAATTGATCCCGGGCAGATCCCGGTGCCGGGGGTGCGTGAGCAATCCCGGGTTGCTGGAACAGGAGGAATTACAGCCTGGGGCACATCCCAATGGTGCGTGGGCAATCCCGGGTTGCTGCAACAGGACACATTGACCCGGGGCAGATCCCGATGTTGTGCGGGCAATCCCGGATTCATGGGGCGGGAGGAATCGATCCCGGGCAGATCCCGGTGCCGGGGCTGTGTGGGAATTCCCGGATTGCTGGAACACGAGGAATTGCACCCCGGGCTGCGGAGCCGAGAGCGCCCCCCGCCCTCCCGGCTCTGGAGCCGCCCCAGCCCTGCCCGGGATCGCTCCCCGTGTGCCCCGCAGGCGATGAGGGACGAGCGGGGCTGGGCGCGGCTCTGCCGAGCTCCGCTCTGCTCCTGCTGCCCCCCGAGAGCCGGGGCTTGCTCAAAACAGGGGATTTTTCACCCAGAATGTGAATCTGGCCCCAGCAGGACCCGCTGCCCCCCGAGAGCGGGGGTTGGCTCAAAACAGGGGGGTTTTCACCCAGAATGTGGGTGCTGGTCCCAGCAGGAGCTGCGGCCTCTGGGTCCCGCTCAGGCTGCATGCAGCGATGGGGAAATGGGGCTCACAGGGTTCTGGGCAGGGTTGGTTGGGTTAAATCCCATCCAGCACCGCCTTCCCCTGCCCCAGGCTGCTCCAAGCCCTGTCCTGGACACGGGCAGGGATCAGAGCTCAGGGAGTGGGGCTGTCCCTGAACGGGAGGGTGAAAATTCAGCATTCTGGCCTAGATGGGGGCCTGATTGTGCTGCTACTGCTGAAATTCGGGTTTTAACTCATTAAAGCCTGGGATCTGTGCTGCCCACAGAGGAGGTTTGGCTGGGGTGCAGCTGGCCAGGCTTTGATCCAGGGCTGGGCTTCGTGTCCCTCTCTGACCCCTCGTTTTCTCCTGTTTCCCAACCCCACTGAAAGAACGACACTGGGAGCCTCCTTCTGCTTCTGATCCCCTTTCTGAATCCCCCTCTCCCTCTGCATCCATGAGTCATTCCCCTCCAAACCTCACTTTGCGTTTCCCCGCGCTTGGCTCTGCTCCAGGTGTTCCAATGCTCAATCCCACACCTTTCCCTCCCTTTGGCCACTGGGTGTTTGCCTGAACCTGAGCCAGAGGAAAGCTCCCCCCCCACCTGTGCATGGAATTAGCACGGGGGGCATGCCAGACCTCCACAGACTCCCAAACATGCCCACCTGCACCTGGCAGCAGGAGTTTTTAATGGCAAACAAGGAAAACACCCCCTGCTCCTAAATGGGTTGAGGGGCTTTTTTCCCCCTCTGGAAAAAATAGGGAAAAAAAAAAAAAAAAAGGAGGAAACCTGTAAATTATTTGCTTGGACGCTGTTACTGCTCAGGACCCCATTCCCCCACCCTAAATGCCATTATTGCTGCTCAGGACCCCATCCCCCCACCCCAAATCCCATTATTATTGTTCAGGACCCCATTCCTCCACCCCAAATCCCATTATTATTGCTCAGGATCCCATTCCCCCACCCCAAATCCCATTATTATTGCTCAGGACCCCATTCCCCTTTGGCTGCATCCCTCACCCCCTGCCAGCCCTGCTCCTGCTCTGTGCCATCCCCTGGCTGCTCCCAAAGGGACATTTCCCACTGGAAACGCCCTTGGCTGCTCCACATCCAGCCAGGAGAGACAAATCCCTCTGGTTCCTCAGACCTGTGTGCCCGCTGGCTGGGTTACAGCAAATTGAACACCAAAAAAATGTAATTTTTGTGCCTCCCCCCATCCCTGTAATTTTTTCACTCCCAGGACGGTGTGAAATCCGTGTCACGGCTGTGTCCCCGCCCAGGAGGGCAGAACTGAGGGGATGAGTGCTCCCAGTTTGTGTCAGATGGGCAATGAGGAGGGGACAGGGCAGGGATGGGGTTTGCCCTGAGCCCTGTGCCTCTGCCCCTGTAAAAACTGCACATTTCATCCATGGTATTTTTTAAATTGAAGCTTAAAAAAGAAAAAAAAAAAAAAACCCAAACCAAACCAGTGGGTTTTGGCTGCCTTATCCCCTTATTGGGATGATTTAAATCAAAAGCAGGAACCGGGGGGAGGCTCCTTTTGTGGCTGCAGCTGGGTGGGAGCCAGGCCTGGCTCTGCAGCCACGGGGTGCCCGTGCTCCTGCAGCCCCCAAATCCCCAAATCCCCAAACCCCACGGGGACAGGGACACACAGCTGCTGCCCCCACATCCTTTTTGGGCTGCTGGAGGTGCCCCAGCCAAAATCCTCCTTCCTGGGATGCTGCTGCCTTCCTGAGCCAGGGAATGGGTTTGTGCAGGCTCCTGGGATGCTGCTGCTTTCCCAAACCATGGAAATGGGTTTGTCCAGGCTCCTGGGATGCTGCTGCTTTCCCAAACCATGGAAATGGGTTTGTCCAGGCTCCTGGGATGCTGCTGCCTTCCCGAACCATAGAAATGGGTTTGTCCAGGCTCCTGGGATGCTGCTGCCTTCCCAAACCAGGGAATGGGTTTGTCCAGGCTCCTGGGATGCTGCTGCCTTCCCGAACCATAGAAATGGGTTTGTCCAGGTTCCTGGGATGCTGCTGCTTTCCCAAACCATGGAAATGGGTTTGTCCTGTCCACGCAGGCTCTGCCCCAAATCCCCGTGAGCCGAGGTGGCCAAAGCTCCTGTTGGGGACAGGGACAGCTGGAATTGGGGTTTTTGTGCTCCCCCTCCCAGCACGGGGCTGTCTGCAGCTCCCCACGAGCCCTGTACCCACGGGCAATTCTCTGTGCTGGAGTTTTGCAGAACCATATTAAGCAAAAATCTCGCCCTGGCGCTGCTGGCTCGGCTCCAGGCTGGAAATTGCATTCCCCTGCTTGAAATTCCTCCCGGAGTTTCAGATGGAGAATGTACAACTTCACTTTCCATCTTGAGCTGCTGTCACACATTTTAATAACAGGGCTGGGCTCCACCCCAGCCGTGGCTGCGTGCCAGGGCTGTGGAGGCAGCGCTTGGAGCTGCTGCTGGAGCTGGGGCTCAGCCCCACAGCCCAGCTCAGCCCCGTGCAGCCAGGCTGGGCTCTGTGCCTTGGCTTTAACCCCTGCTGCTGAGGTTTGGTGCCCCATTTACCCTGGGTGATGGGGAGGGGATCAGCTCTGTGTGCTGTGATCCCAATGAGGGGATGTGATCCACCCCTCCTTGCACCTCTCCTGATTCTGTGAGCAGCCCTGGGGAGCTCTGCCACATTGGGTTTTCCCCTCTCCATCCCGCCTTTCCCCACTGCAGAACTGGGACAAATCCCCCTGCACCCTGACATTGATGATGGTTCTCCCCCAAAATCCAGCAGATAAGCCTCAAGTCTTGGGGAAAAGCTTTTGCTGAGACCTTGGATGGGACAACAGCAGGAGGGTGGCACTGGGAGGGTGGCACTGCCAGAGCTGCTGGGGACATCTCAGCCTGGATAATCCCATGGTGAGGACAGTGAGGGGTGACCTTGCAGGGCCGTGTGGCTTTGGGGACATCCTGAGGTTGGGACATCCCTGGAGATGGGCATCCATCCATCCACCCATCCACCCATCCACCCATCCACCCATCCACCCATCCATCCATCCATCATCCATCCATCCATCATCCCTCCATCCATCCCTCCATCCATCCCTCCATCCATCCCTCCATCCATCCATCCATCCATCCATCCATCCATCCATCCATCCACCCATCCATCCATCCATCCATCCATCCATCCATCATCCATCCATCCATCCATCATCCATCCATCCATCCACCCATCCATCCATCCATCCATCCATCCATCCATCCATCCATCCATCCATCCATCCATCCATCCATCCATCCATCCATCATCCATCCATCCATCCATCCATCATCCATCCATCCATCCATCCATCCATCCATCCATCCATCCATCCATCCATCATCCATCCATCCATCCATCCATCCATCCATCCATCCATCCATCCATCCATCCATCCATCCATCCATCCATCCATCCATCCATCCATCCATCCATCCATCCATCCGTCCAGCCCCCTCTGAGCCCCAGCAGTTTTGCCCTATTTGTCCAACAGCGGCTGCAATCAGGGAAACAGCGGCGCTAATTGGATTGTGCCGGCGGCGCTAATTGGCTGCGCTAATTGCGGCTGTTTGGAGCAGCCGCTCCCCATCAAGCTGTGCGAGCCTTTACCAGCCTGGCAGAGTGTGAGGGGACCTGCCCAACGCGTTCCTAAAGGACTTCTCCTCCCCGCTGATCCCCCCAGCCCTTTGCTTTCGTTTTCTCTAATAACAAACTGGGGAAATCCCAGAAATGCCCGAGCAGCCCCTGCCTGGGCTGGGCTGGGGACCCGTGGGGTGGCAGGGGTCCCATCCCGGTGGGTTTGGGGCGGGGGAGAGGGTGGAGCTGTGCCGGTGCTGCTGGGTTCGGCCCTGGTGGCACTTGTCATTGTCCTGGATCGGGCAGGACGGTCCCCTGCTGCAGGACAGGGTCTGGGGGAGGAGCTGATCCCAGGGAAGGAGCAAGGTCTGGGGATCCCACTGCTCTGAGCAGGGTTTGGGGAAAGAAGAGCTGACCCCACTGCTCCGAGCAGGGTTTGGGGAAAGAAGAGCCGATCCCACTGCAGGACCAGTTTATTTTTGTGGGAAGAGCTGATCCCACCGTTCTGAGCAGGGTTTGGGGAAAGAAGAGCTGCTCCCACTGCAGGACCAGTTTATTTTTGTGGGAAGAGCTGCTCCCACTGCTCTCCCCAGGGTTTGCCCACTCTCCTCCGTGCAGCATCTCCCTGCCCATGGCCTCCCTCCTCACCAGCCCAGCCCTGGGGCTGCCCAAGGGCTGCTCATCCCTGCCAGGACCCAGGGAGGGAGAACCAGCCCTGGTTGTGCTTCAGTGGGGACTATTGAGGGTGGTGAGCCCTGGCACTGCCACCCTTGGGACACCAAACATGGGGAGGACGCTGCAGAACTCATTTATTTCACCCAAAGTGCCCTGATTCCGCTGAAAACCTGCATGTGAGCTGCTCACCCTCCATGGCCTGGGCTGCACCCAGGGACCCTCCTGCAGGGCCCCCCAGGCAGGGGCTGGGGTGACCTTGGGCCCATCCCAAGCCCTCGGCGCCAGCCCTGACCGCAGACTGGTGCTCTCAGCCTTTTCCCCAATTTTGGAGGTGAGAAAGGAAGGCTCTGACTGCTCTGTGGGGAGCTGGCGGTGCCAGGAGGCCCCGTGGCACCAGCCCTGGCAGCCCCCGTGCTGAGGATGAGGAGGGCGAGGAGGGGGAGTGCCCTGCTGCCCCCTCCCGGAGTCTCCCTGGCTGCGCTGGGACAGGAGTGTGTGTCAGGATGGATCTGCTCCTGCCAAACGCTCCCATTATGACAGATTGGCATTTTCCAAGAGCAACATTGGCCCTCCCAAGGCAAACAGGGAGCTGGAGCAGCTCCTGTTTGCAGAGGCTCGGGGAAAGGCAGCCAGGGCTGGCCAGGGGCAGCGTTTGGATGGGGCTGTGCTGATGGAGCTGCTCTGATGGGGGTGCCTTGGGAGGCTGAGCGAGAACAGAGCCTGGGCAGAGCTCAAGGATAAAGCAGGGATTTATTAAAAGGCCGTAGTGGATACATCTTGGGCAGTGCAAGGGCCTGGCTGTGGCTACACCAAAGATGAAACAAAAATGGTCACAGAATGGATGAGGTCTCGCATTTTTATAAGTTTTGGTCTCTTTGCATATTGGAGTTAATTGTCCAGTTATAGCTTTAGGTTATGAAGTTCCATCCTTCTTGTTTTTCTCTCTTTAATTCCCTGTTGTTTGCACTTTCTGGGCTTTAGCTGCAGCGGTGTCCTTGGTTCTGGGGCTGGACAAGGATTGTTCTGTGTGCGTGAGCTGTGAGGAGATCTGCTGACACTTTCTGTGGAGTTCAGAGCTCTGTACCAGTGCAGTCCAGAACCCGGGAAACAGGAACAAACCCGAAGCATCATTGACAGCTGCCGGCCCTGGAGCTCGGGGCTGGGCTGGGAGGGCTCTGGGGCTGTCCCGGCCCCGTGAGAGCGCTGCGGGACCGGCCACGAGAGGGCACAAAGCCCCGGCCCTGCGGCCAGGCAGCCGTGTCACCGTGTCCCCGCGAGGCCCCGTGTCACTGCCACCGTGCCACCCTGCCATCCTGCCACCGTGGCACCCTGCCATCCTGCCACCGTGGCACCCTGCAGCTTCGTCACCTCATAGCCATGTCCCAGTGCCACCCTGCAGCTTCGTCACCCCCCAGCCATGTCCCAGTGCCACCCTGCAGCTTCGTCACCTCCCAGCCCTGTCCCAGTGTCCCCCTGCAGCTTTGTCACCTCATAGCCATGTCCCAGTGTCCCCCTGCAGCTTTGTCACCTCATAGCCATGTCCCAGTGTCCCCCTGCAGCTTTGTCATCCCCCAGCCATGTCCCAGTGTCCCCCTGCCACTTTGTCACCCCACAAGTCCCCACTGGTGCCACTGTGGCCCTGCAGGACCTTCACCGAGCCCAGCCCAGCTCTGCTCCCCCCTGCCCATCCCAGGCCATGGATCCCCGTCCCCAGCTCTTGGAGAACCCGGGGATTAATTAAACAGAGTTAATTACATTAATAGGCTAATTAAGGCACCAGCCTGGGAGACCCTGCTCTGCTGCTGGAGTGGGACCCTTCCCCAAAAGCAGCCCCGGGAATGGGGAGAGGAGGAGGAGGGAACACGGGCAAGGAGAAAAATGGATGGGAAAATGTGGTGAAGTTTGGAGAAATGATGTGGGAAATAATGGGAAACGTGTGAGAACACAGGGAAGTGTGGGAAGCATGTGAAAACATGGGGAAGCGTGGTAAAAATATGGAAAAATAGGGGGAAATGTGCGGAAAGGTGGAGAAATAGGGGAAAATGTGGGAAGATAGGGGGACGTGGGGAAATAATGGGGCAAAATGGGGGAAAATAGGGGAAAATGGGGGAAAAAGTGAAAACATGGAGTAACGTGGGGAAATGTGGGGTAACATGGAAAACCAAGCAGAAATGTGGGGGAAAAAAGGAAAATACAGGGAAAATGTGTGAGAACACAGGGAAATGTGGGAAGTGTGTGAAAACATGGGGAAGCATGGTAAAAATGTGGGAAATGTGTGGAAATGTGGGAAAACATGGAGTAACACGGGGAAATGTGGGGTGACGTGGAAAACCAAGCAGAAACATGAGAAAAAAAGAAAAATACAGGGAAAATATGTGGGAAGTGTGTGAAAACATGAGGAAGTGTGGTAAAAAATGTGGGAAAATAGGGGGAGATGGGGGAAAATGTAGGAAAAAATGAAAACATGGAGTAACATGGGGAAATGTGGGGTAGCGTGGAAAAACGAGCAGAAACATGGGGGGGAAAGGGAAAATACAGGGAAAACACGTGGGAGCACAGGGAAATGCGGGCAAACGCGTCCCGCGTGCGGCAGGGCCGGGGCCGGGAGCGCTGCCCCGCGTGGGGGGCGCAATAATCCCCGATCCCCAATCCCCGATCCCCGCGTGTGCCGCGCCCCCTCCCCGCTCCCAGTCCCCTCCCCGTCCCTTCCCCGCCCCACGCGCGTGTCCTCGCCCTCCCCCGCCCCGCGTGGGGGCGGCGCGGCCGGGCCGGGCCCGGGGGGAGCTCGGGGGGCCGCGGGGCCGGGCGGGGGGCGCGGGATGCGCGGCCCCCGATGGGATGTAGCGGGCGGCTGCTGGGAGCCGCCGGGGGCCGCGGCGCCTCGCTGCTGCTCACCATGATCCTGTTCTTCACCTACTTCTTGTCCTGCCTGCCCGGGCCCTGCGAGCCGCTGCCGCCCGCGCTGCTGCCGCCGCCGCCGCCCGCTGCGCTGCCCGCGGGCCCGGGGGAGGCGGCGGCGGGCGCGGGGGGCGCGGGGGGCGCGGGGGGCGGCAGCCGCCGCTTCCCCCAGGCCATCATCGTGGGCGTGAAGAAGGGCGGGACGCGGGCGCTGCTCGAGTTCCTGCGGGCGCACCCCGGGGTGCGGGCGGTGGGCGCCGAGCCCCACTTCTTCGACAGGTGCTACGAGAAGGGGCTGCGCTGGTACAGGTGGGTGAGGACGCGGCGGTGTCGGGAGGGCTGAGGGGGTCGGTAATTAGCGCGCCGTTAATTGCCGCACGGGTTGGGATGTGGTAGGTCCGCAACAGGCGGGTCCCGGGAGAGGAAGGGGGTCCGGGGGGCAGCTCCGAGCCTCGCCGGGGTTGGGGCTGCTTTTGGGGGGCTGCCGCGGTGTCCTTGTCCCCGTGTCCCTCCTTGTCACCGCGTCGCTCCTGTCCCCACACCTTCCATCCCGCATCCCGCCCGGCCAGGGGCGAAAGCGGCAGCAGAACTTGCGCTCGTTTCACTCCGCAGCCTTTGAGGTTTTAACCTTTAGTCCTTTACGCCCAGCCGTGCCCCCGTCTCCCCACCGCGCTCCTTTAGGAATTGTTTTATTGGTGTGGTTTCTGAAAAACAGAAATGAGCGAGGACTTCAGGCTTGATCCTGAGCGAGTCCGTGGGATCCCCCTGGGCAAAGGGCAGAGCTGGAGCCATCCAAGGGTTTTGTTTTCTGAGGGTTTCCATGGGATTGAGCTCTTGGGGCGATAAAGCGTTCGGAGGAGCAGCTACTGTGCATGTGGAGCGCATTAAACTCCGTCTCCCGGCCAGCTCCGGAGCGCTGGGCCAAGGCGGTCGGCAGCGATAACTCCCTGCAAGCCGGGGGTGGAATCTGAATCTGCCCCGTTATTCTGAAGGCAATCCAAACGTGTCGATGTATGAAAGCGCCGTGGTGCTCTCGGGGAAACATCTGAAAACAATCAAAGGAGCAGCTCTGCTGTCCTTCCTGCCCCCCATCCCGCTCCCCCCGAGCCCCGCGTTTCTCTCTCTCCATCCTTCCCAGCCCTCGCCCAAGTAACAACCTGTGAAAAATCAGCGTCTTTAATGGCAAGAGTCATTTTAGCGGTAATTTTACCCGCAGACTTTCAGCTCTCCGAGCCCACATCTGGGGCTGTAAAGTTACGACTTAGCACACCTTCAAACCCCAGTAAGTAGCGGCGCTCATTTTTACGGCCGCATTAATATTGCCGTGATTTACGAGCTCATTCCTCGGCTCCGCGCCGCTCCAGGAGCAATAATGATGATCACCAATCTTTTTTGGGGCGAGGGCTGCGAGCTGGCTCTCGCTGCTGGGCAGAATGGGGCTTTAATGACTGCGAGCGCATAATTAAAGCGGGGAAGGGAAGATCGAACGCTTTCATATCGCTCGGGAGGCTCGCAGGACGGAGCTCAGAGAAGGAGCAGAAATAAATCTGAGTTTGGATGGCTCTGCCGCGGGTTTTAGTGCTGGAAGCGCTCGCAGGGAGCCTGGCCTGACACCAGGATCGGGGCGATCCCGCATGTGGTTGTGGTAAATTTGGGGAAACGGAGCGGGGAAGGTTTGCTGGGCTGGGGAGAATCCGCATCCTCCGGGGCGAGGCAAAAATCGGGAGATGTTTTACTGAAGTCTGCATAAAGTGTGGTTTTAATCACACACACACACACAAGCATTTCCCTTCGCTTCCTCTCCTCTCTGCCTCTTGTTTTGTCTTCTCACAAGACCTCGCAGCACCGAGGGATTTTATCCCCGGCAAAGCCAGACAGAGCTAAATGTTTAAAGCTGGGGTGTGCTGCAGTGGAGGGGAAGAGGAGTTGGACAGAAAATCGGGTTTTTCCTATGGATATCTCCAAAGTGGCGTAAACATTTTTAAAATATTTGAACTTGCTAGGAAACCGAAATTACACCAAGTGCTTCTCACGCCAAGATATTTGGCCCGAAGGCACCTGTAGGTTGTTGCTTGTTTTGAGCAAATGTGGAAGAAGAATTCCCTTGGAAATATCACTCCAGAATTATTTTGTTGCTCTGTCCCGTAGTGATTTCCCTGCTCTGGCAGGAGCATCTCCTCGTGGGTGATGAGCAGTTTGTTGTAAGTTACTGACTGAAATAATTTATTCTTTCTGGATTGCTTTATTCAATTTAAATTTGAAATGGCCCAAAGCCCCCCTTGGTTTTGGAGTAGCAGCGAAAAGAAAATGTTCTGCAAAAGCTTCTCCTACAGAATTCCTTGAGTTACTACAGCTTTAGCTAATTCTGAGAGGATTAGACACCTTTCGGAGGCTGTAGCATAAATGATTTAATGGCTGATCCAAGCATGATGGGATGCTTTCTCCTCAAGCAAAACACAATTTTTTTTTTTTTTTGGCACTCGGTGCTGCTTGAAGGAAACCTAAATAAAAAGAAGAGAGGATGCTGGGGTGTCTGCTGCAGTTTGGGGTGTGGGGGTCCCCTGTGGGAGCCTGGGACTGTCTGTGGTGTTTTGTGGGAATGCAGGTGAGGATAAATGGTAAAAACTGAATTGAATCCGAGCAGTTTGGGGTGAGATTCAGAAATCCATTGCAAAACTTGGAGCACCTGTGAAGGTGTGGGGCCAGGTCCTGCCTGTGGGGATGGAGGAAAACAACATTTATGGGGTGAAGGGGTTTGTGGCAGCATCGGCTCAGTGTGAATGGGCTTCTCCCGTGGCTCAGTGTGGATGGGCTTTTCCTCTGGTTCGGGTTTCCCTGTGAGGTCTGGGGTCCCTGTCCCTCTCCCCCATCCCATCCTCCTGCTTTTCCCAAGGGCCAGAGGAAGGTTTGGGCAGGAATGGTGCTGGGCCAGGGCTCCCTGCACCCCGTGTGTCCCTTGGGATTGAGCTCCTACAATCTGTAGGGATTGTAAAGGATCCTCAATTTTCACACAGTTTGCATCAGAAGTATTTAAAAGTACCGTGGGATGTCCGGTGATTGTCCCTCTGCAGCCAGAGGGACACGAGGGGCTGCAATCCCACCGAGCATCCTCAGGCCCCGCAGAGCCAGCCCAGAGCTCCGAGACACTCCGAGGCCAGATTCAACTTTTCACTGTAATTTCCCCGTCCCATCCAACACGAAAGCTGGCATGAGGAGGGAGAAACTCTCCGTGGGGCTCCTCATCCCCCTGCGCTGCTGCTGGGCCGTCGCAGCTCGGCAGCACCTCCGGGAAGGCGCAGGGGGAGCAGAGAGCCCTTCCCCGGCCCGTGGGCTTCTCCCCCTCCCCTTCCCAGCCCCATTCACGGGAGCTCGCAGCGCTCCTGAAAGGCTTCCAGCATTTCTTGGGGCAGACTTTGTTATCTCGGAGCCTCACAGCCCCTTTGAGCGGCAGGGGCAGGACGCGGCTGCGGCGCTGCTCTTTTGACTTCTGCGTTATTGGCAGCTGAAAAGTGCGGCTGAGCGGGTGCCCGGAGGGGTTTCTGTGCGTGCTGTGATTGCACAGACAGATCGCGACACTCCATAGCCCTGCTGAATGGGAGCGGCTCCTCCGGAGCCACCGGGCTGCGATTTGGCACCGCTTGCGGGGCGAGCTTGGCTCGGCTTTCCTTTCCTTTTGGGGAGCGCAAAGGTGGGGACGGACAAAGGAATCCGGGCCGGCGATGCTCGGGCTGCTCCGGGACGTTATCTTTATTCATTGGCACCGCTAATCTCCCCTCGTGATGGGCTCGGTTTCAGGCTCAGAGCCGCCCTTGTTCTCCGGGGCCGCTCGCAGACGCTCGGCCCCGCAGCTTCTCGCCTCTATTTCTGTGCGATCTTTTCTCCTTTTTTTTTGCGCTTCCATTCACAAGTGAGACCTTTCTGTCTCAGCTTGCCGGATCCTCACCCCCGTGTTTGGGAAATGAAACCCCGAGTACAAAGAGAACATGCGGGAAACCTGAGAAAAAGCTGATTTTAACTAAGAACAAGATACACTAAAGCTTTTATTGAAGGCGGAGTGTTTTGGATCGGCTTTTATGCGCTGTTTTAGCCCCAGCCCTACCCTTAGGACCAGGTTTAAGCTCTGGGCAGCCGGATGGGTCTCCCTGATGATGTGCCCCTGTTTTCTGCTCCCAGCACTTGGGAAGCAATCCATAATTCGTGCAAAGTTTGGGTTTCTGCAAACTGCTTTCACGTGGGATTAAAAATAGCTTTTACTGCCACGATGAGGAATTAACATTTGAAACCATTTAAAGAGCTCCCAGGCAGGGACTGCTGCGGGTGGGGAGGGACAGGGGCTGTGCCTGTCCTGGTTTGGGGGGTCGGGGATGGGGTGAGGAGGAGCTCAACCCTCCTGCCCCCCAATTTCACGTTATTATTCCTTGATTTCCACCCGGCCAGGTTTTCTTCCCGGTCCCATCAAGTGCTTCTTGCTGAGCCAAGCAGGTTTGGGGGCCTGAGTTTGGGCCTGAATTTGGGTCTGGCTCAGCCTCCAGGCTGAAATGAAGTCGGGTTTTCCTTGTGCTGCTGCTCAGATCGCGTCAGGCCCGAGCGATTGGAGCTGTGTGTTAATGCTGGCTGGGATTTTGGGGATAAAAGCTGCGACTTGCAGCGTGGAAGGAGCTCTCCCCGCCTCAGGAATGCTCTCCCTGTCTCTGCTCTGTTAAATAAATGGGGGGATTGCACCCGGGCTGGGCAGGGGGTGTGCAGGGGTTAAGGATTTCACATCTGCCAGGATTTCTATCCCAGGCTGCTTAAACACACCCAGAAATCACAGGGCTAGTTTTAAAAAAAATAACATTATGGGAATTAATACCTTTGGAAAAGGCTTCTTCATTCCTGTCCTTTTTCTTGTTGTAACCTCAGGGAGTAGAAATTGAAATATTGAAACGTGGCTTTTTTTTTTTTTTTTTTTGGTCCATGTAACTCCAGGGAAGTTTTGAAAATATGTCAAATATTGCCAAAAAAATTCACCAAGAGCCGGGAAAGCCACAAGGCTTCTGTTAGTGGAATTACTGAAAGCTTGGAGAAATAATCACTGCAGTGTAAAGGAAAGTTTGGGAGTTTCTGCTGCGAGGCATTAGGTGGATTTCTTTTCCCTGGATTTTTTCTTGATAGTGACAGAAGGTGGAAAAGGCCGGTGGATTTAGAGGGCGCTTTCATGCAAGGAGAGACAATTACTTAAGAGAGTTCAAAGCTTATTTATAAAACAGTAATTACCTTCCCCTGGGATGGAGACGGGCAGCTCTGGCGGCGGGGAAAGGGGTTCCAGCACTTAATTGGCAAAGATGCTTAAAAGCTTCCTCCTGACCTTTTCAAAAACTTTCTGCTGCAACAGGCTCGGGCAGAGATTGAAAAGCTGCCCGGGGAAAGGCCAGGTTTAATGCCAGGACTTAGCTCTAAATGGCTTTTCAAAGGGCTGTGGAAATCCTCCTGCTCAGGGAGCTGGGGGTGTCAGAGGGAGGGAGGGAGGGATGGATGGATGGATGGATGGGTGAGGGTTGGATTAGGGATGAGAATGAATGATAGATGGATGGATGGGTGAGGGTTGGATTAGGGATGGATGGATGGATGGATGGATGGGTGAGGGTCGGATTAGGGATGTGGATGGATGATGGAGGGATGAGGAATGGATGGACAGATGGGTGAGGGTTGGATTAAGGATGGGAATGAATGATGGATGGATCAAGGATGGATGGATGGGTGGACAGACAGACAGATGAGGGATGGATGGATACATGGATGCTCCTTGTCTGCGGGACAGAACTCTGGGAACAGGGTGGAACCTGAGCCTTGCAGTTCCCTCCCCACATCCCGGCTCTTGGGATGGCCAAAATATTAAAGTGAGGAGCACAGGGATGCTCTGAGAGGCTTCCGTGGGGCCTGGTTGGAAGCCTGCTCTGGGGGGTGAAGGCAGCCAGGGCTGGTCCATGCAGTGGTTTCAGATGAGTCTTCCCTTTCCTGTGGGAATTCATGGAATGGTTTGTGTTGGAAGGCACCTCAAAGATCAGCTCATCCCACCCTGCCATGGCAGGGACATTTCCACCATCCCAGGCTGCTCCAAGCCCCAATGCCCAGCCTGGCCCTGGGCATTTCCAGGGACCCACAGCTGCTCTGGGCACCTGTGCCAGGGCCTCCCCAAATTCATGAGGAACAGCCCAGACCCCCCCAATCCCACCATGACAAACTCATGGTGGTCGCAGCCCTGAGCTTTGCCCGTGGCAGGGTTGAGGTCTTGGCTCAGGTTTCACACACTCACCTTTTGTGGTGATGGTCCTGGGTGGGACATTCACAGCAGCTCCTTGGACTTCCCCTCCTTCTCTGCTCAGAGACAGCTCAGATCACAGCAATCCTCCAAATTATTCATGCATCCCTGCAGTGAGTGACTCTGACTCGTTTGAGATGGAAATTTGGATGTGGCACTGGGACTGTGACAGGGCACAGGGGAGCTGTGGGGTCCTGCAGGTCACCCCAGGACTCGGGGTCAGTGTCCAGCTCTGTGTGTGGTACCAGGGCTGGTGGAGAGCAGGGATGAGCCAGGTTTGCATGGCTGGGATGGTGCATGGAGAGCAGGGATGAGCCAGGTTTGCATGGCTGGGATGGTGCAGAGCCATGGAGAGCAGGGATGAGCCGGGTTTGCATGGCTGGGATGGTGCAGAGCCATGGAGAGCGTCCCTGCTCCACCACAGGCTGTGCCCTGACCTGGAGCTCAGGGAGTGCTGCTCCCAGATTTTAATGCAGGGGAAATGGCTGAAATTCAGAAAAATTCACTATCTGGGCTGTTAGAGCCCCAGCATGGGATGTTTCAGGCAGCCTGGGATGAGAGCAGCACTTTGGGAGTGGGATGAGCTGCCGGGCTCCTCCTGGGAGTGATTTTGGTGGGCTCCACCAAGGAAATCTCGTAATAAACTCCTCTCTCCCTGCCAGCAGCTCACAGCGAGGGGTGGCAGGAGCCTCCCACGCCCCCGGGGCTGCTCTACATCTTAGCACACAGAATTGATCGGGAGCAGGAGGGAATTACATTCATACAGTCACTTGTCACTGAGGTCTTATTAGGAACCTGCGCTCATTAGCGTGGGGAGAACAAGGCTGTGACCTTGTTAAGCTCCTTGGGCAGGGAAAGGCTCATTGACCACTTTGCTGCTGATTTATCACCGAGCCCCTGAGCTGTGTGTGGCACACCTGGCCCCGGGCACACCTGGAGGGCTTTTCTGTAGCTGGAGTGAAGAATTGGCGTCCCCTCCCCTGCCCCATCCACACCCTCCAGGCTGATCCAGCCGGGAATTCGCAGCCGCGTTATGCAAATAAAATAAAACAAATGAATAAAAGCAGGCGGCGGTGATTGATGGGAAGGGCCGAGGCAAGTGACAGGGCCCGTCCCCGGGGGGCACATCCCGGCTCTGCTCCTGCCTTGTGCAACCTCCCAGCTGCTCCAGAGCCGCGGCATCCCAAACCTGTCCCAAAGCCATCCCAAAGCCATCCCAAACCTGTCCCAAAGCCATCCCAAACCTCTCCCAAAGCCGTCCCAAAGCCATCCCAAACCTGTCCTAAAGCCATCCCAAAGCCATCCCAAACCTGTCCCAAAGCCATCCCAAGCCTGTCCCAAGCCTGTCCCAAAGCCATCCCAAACCTGTCCCAAACCTGTCCCAAACCTGTCCCAAAGCCATCCCAAACCTGTCCCAGGGCTTGGCTCAGCTCTGGGGACAGATTTGGGCACGGCAGGAAGGACAGTGAGGGGCTGGAGAGTGGCCAGGGAGGGGAACGGGGCTGGGCAGGGGCTGCAGAATCCCTGAGGGAGCCGGGCAGGGGCTCAGCCTGGAGCAAAGGGGGATCAGGGGGAATTTCTGGCTCTGCACAGCTCCTGCCAGGAGGGCACAGCCGGGAGCAGGGGCAGGAGCACAGGGAACGGCCTCAGGGTGGGATTTTAGGGAAAATTCCTTCCTGGAAGGGCTGCCCACCCTGGCACAGCTGCCCAGGACAGGGTGGAGTCCCCATCCCTGAGGGGATTGACAGCCCTGTGGATTGCTGGGCTGGGTGATCTTAGAGGGCTTTTCCAGCCATGATTCCACAAGTCCATAATTCATTCTGGGGGTGAAATCAAAGCACCATCGGGGCGGGATCCCCAAATGCCTCTGCCATCTCCACAGATTATTTAATTTGATTTTATTTTCCCCTCTCTGGAGGCTTCTGTGCCCGAATGTTTCCCTGTCCCCACCTGCCCCATCCCGCCTGAGTCCCCGGTAATTCCGAGTGGCAAATGTCCCCTCCAGGGCCACCCTGCCAGGCAGGAATTGTCCCTTAAGTGGCGGCCAAAGAAATCCTGCAATTCCCGGGGGGGGGGCTCGGTCAGTGCCATCGATCGATCGGCCACTTGTCACTGTCAGCGTGATGGCTCAGTGCTGATAGTGCCTGGGGACGGGGAGGGGACACTGCTGTGCCAGGGCACACTGCTGTCTGAGGATGGGATACTGCTGTCCTGGGGACACTGCTGTCACACTGTGTCCTGGAGAGGGGACACTGCTGTCCCCAGCGAGCCACAGTCTCTCCAGGGCTGTCCCCCCTTTTCCTGCAAGCGCCAGCCTGGCGGTACAGGGGAGGGGGCTTTATTTTTCCTCTGTCGCTCCTCCGCTTCCCAAAGTCATCCCCCAGAGCCACACAAGCCTGAGAAAAATTTCGAGGGGCCGCTGCCAAGGACTTTGAGGCGAGGTTTGGGTTTTGTTGAGGGCAGGCAGGGTTTGTGTGCATGAAAAGCCGGGTAGAATGTCCCCCTGCAGTGCCCGAGCCCCGAGCGTGACAAACCCGCATCCGCCGGGACACAAAGGAGCCGGGAAAGGGGCTGGGATGGGGTGGGATGGGATGGGCTGCTGCCAGTGGGACAGGGGAACAGCCCATGGGACAGGGACACAGCCCATGGGACACAGCCCATGGGACAGGAGACACAGCCTGTGGGACAGGGACACAGCCCATGGGACAGAGACACAGCCCATAGGACACAGCCCATGGGACAGGGGAACAGCCCGTGGGACAGGGGAACAGCCCATGGGACAGGAGACACAGCCTGTGGGACAGGGGAACAGCCCATGGGACAGGGACACAGCCCATGGGACAGGGACACAGCCCATGGGACACAGCCCATGGGACAGGAGACACAGCCCATGGGACACAGCCTGTGGGACAGGGACACAGCCCATGGGACACAGCCCATGGGACAGAGACACAGCCCATGGGACACAGCCCATGGGACAGGAGACACAGCCCATGGGACACAGCCCATGGGACAGGAGACACAGCCTGTGGGACACAGCCCATGGGACAGGAGACACAGCCCATGGGACAGGGACACAGCCCATGGGACAGGACACACAGGTGTCCCCATCCTGCTCCATGGGGTGGGACACAGGGCTTGCATCAGCCCGGGAAGGGCCCTGCACGATCGGAGCTCTGGGCATTGGGATTTTTAGATTTCTGTGCTGACAGACTCTGACTCCCAGGAGGGCACTGAGTTTGTCCTGAGGCCCTGGACAAAATTCCAGAATTGATGGATAACACCAGGATTGCAAGTGTGCAGTTGGTTAGAAGTGTGTCATAGCACAGAGTCAAAAACTTCAAGTTTTGGAATATAGTAATATATAGAGAGTTGAGATATAAGTTTTAAGACAATAACTAATCTTTCTTCTTCACCTTCTTCTTCACTGAGTGGTGTTTTGGGTTAGGGTTAGGGATTTCACCTGCTGTGCTCCGGCACTGTCCTGCTCTGGTCTCCCAGGGTTTTTTTGGGATCCTGGCTGCCCCTGGCTTTGGGGTTTGTTTGGAGCTGGTGTGAGGGAGTTCGGGGAGCTCAGAGCTCATTTTGGATGGTGTGGGATGGATGGATGGATGGATGGATGGATGGATGGATGGATGGATGGATCCCCCGGGCAGGGGACAGGGCTGGGACCCCCAATGGGTCACCCTCGTTAGCCTGAGTGTGACATGGCAGTTAATTACCCCCTGTGCCATCAGAGGGGACGTGTGGGGCTGGTGTCACTGTGCCACCGCTCTGTGTTTGATCCCCGTCTCGTTACAAGGCAGATAATGAGGGACAGCCTTGTTCTGGTCTTGGTGTGAATATTAAAAATTCATCTTTGGCTGCTTTGAGGAGGATCAGGAGCATGTGAGTGTGCCCTGCATGCACGGGGCTGAGCAGGGATCACACCCAGGCCTCGCTCATGTTAGAGCTCATAAAACTTGAATTACTGAGCAGACACTGGCCAGGGGAGATTCCTTTCACCATTAATCACTCTGATGGTGCAAGACCTTTTCTAAACATTTTTTTTTCTGGGCAAAATGCCTTTAAATGAAGGCTCAGAGGCTCAGTGAGCACCTAATTCCAGCTGTGCCCAGCTGTGCGAGCCTCATGTCAGCGCCACAACCAAACAAATTCCTGCGAGTGTCAGCACACGCCTGGCTGTGGGGGGTTTCTGGTTCCTGACGCCCAGGGCTGATGAGTTCCACGCTGAGCTGTGTGTGTGATGTACCCAGCCCTGAGCCCACTGCTGATGGCTGCAGGGCTGGGCAGGGCTCTGTGGACAGAAACCTGGCTGTGAGACCCTCTGGGATCACTGGGGAGCTCTCAGGGACAGATCTCACTCTCTGCATGCAGCTGAGAAGAAATTAAAGCACGATCTGGGTGGAGGACAGGGTGGGAGCTCCTCTGATTTAATTCGGAATCCCCAGGGATTTGATGGTTTTTGAGTCACGGAGCCTTGGCACGGGGGGAGTTTCAGTTCTTGCTCAAAGCCAGCGTGTCCTGAAGACAAGAAAACTGTTCCAGGGACAGGAGAACCTTGGCCCATGTGAGCATGCACAGCTGTGCTTGAACACAACCCCAGTTTGGGCTGGAACTGGGCTGCAGGTGTGTCACTGTCACATTTTCTGCAAAAATCTCCTTGCCCAGGATCCTTCTCCTGGGAAGCTGAGAAGCCTCAGAGAAAAAGGAAAACAATAATGATCTGATTTGCTTCTCCTGTGTTTTGCTGCTTTGGAATGTGGTTGGAGATTGTTTCCTTGGATTCTGGTGTGAGTTGATTTCACTCTTTGGCCAATTACGGTCAAGCTGTGTCAGGCCCTGAAGAGAGAGTCACGAGTTTTCTTTATTATCTTTTAGCCTTCTGTAAGTATCCCTTCTGTATTCTTTACTATAGCTTAGTATATAAGAATATACTATATAATATACAGTAATATATAATATATAGTACTATATAATATATAAGAATACTATAGAATATAGTATCTTAAAATAATAAATTAGCCTTCTAAGAACATGGAGACAGATTCCTTCCTGCCATACAAGAGAGGTGGTTCATGATCTTCTCACCTGCAGAAAAACTTCAGCAACAGAGGTTAGGAAGCCATTTGGAGATGTAAATATCTCCCAGGCCAAATAAAAACCCCCAAACCACCTCCCAGACCATAAAAACCCCCAAACCACCTCCCAGACCACAAAAACCCCCAGCCCACGCTGGCAGCCCAGTGAGGAATGGAGGTTCCTGTGGTCTGAGGAGCTCAGCAGGTCAGGTGAAGGCAGGAGGGAGCTGCAGGTGCCCCACAGCCAGGCAGGTCTGCCCTGCCCAGCCCAGGATGAGCCCCACAGTGCTGTCCCCGAGCAGGACAGAGGGGAGCAGCCCTCGGAGAACAAGGGGAGCTGCTGCCACTTCAAAACCCGCCCGGGAATCGATGCCAGGCCTCCAACAGGCCGATGCTCCTTTCTTCTCCCCGTTAATTAATTCCTGTGCCTGCAGTGAGTTTCCATCTCTTATTTGTGTGGCAATCAAAGGCTGCGAGCAGCGAGGCTCACATGAGGAACAGACCCATCCAAACCCTTTTTTCTCCTCTTCCTGCATCACTCCTGGCCCTCTCCTCGGGCAGCCACGCTGCAGCTGAGGCACAGATGCCCAGAGATGGCTTGGCTGGGGCAGGAAGGGGCAGCAGAGCCCGGGGTGGCTCCCAGCAGGTCCCCTTGGCTGTGGGGAGGAGGGAGAACGGGGCTGGGATCTGCTCAGACACACAAATGGGCAGTGAGGGGTCACCTGGGAGTGCCTGGGGATTTACAGCCTCGACAAAAGGGGATGGGGAAAGCAGGGAAGGTTTGTGGGATCTGCATGGAAACCCCTGGCCTGACCCTCACACCCCAGAGAGAGAGAGATTAAATATCCAGGGATGCTTTGGGGGACAGCCCTGCACATCTGGGGATGGCTTTGGGAGAGCCCTGCACATCTGGGGATGGCTTACCTAATTCTGGGGTGTTTTCCTCTCCCTCTCTTTCGGGGAGAGCCCTGCACATCTGGCCGTGCTTGGGCTGACACCCAAGGCCCTGGACCTTCCATGGGATCAGGGAATTCCAGACTGGATATGTCGGGAGGGACCCTAAAGCTCCTCCAGCTGCAATCCCAACACCTCCCACCATCCCAGGCTGCTCCAAGCCCTGGCTTTGGGCATCCCAGGGATCCAGGGGCAGCCACAGCTGCTCTGCAGATCCATCCCTGTCCCTCCCCACCCTCCCAGCCAGGAATTCCCCCCAATATCCCACCCAAATTCCCCTTTTCTGAAGCCATTGCCTGTGTCCTGTCCCTCCATGCCTTGTCCCCAGTCCCTCTGAGCTCTCCTGAAGCCCCTTTGGGCCCTGGAAGGGCTCTGAGCTCTCCCTGGAGCTTTCCCTTCTCCAGGCTGAAAAAGGAGATTTGTGGTTCAGGGAAAACATAAAAATTGTATTTTTAGGTGACTTTTATGTAAAAAACCCCAACCAAAATACCTGTGAAGTAGAAGCAGAAACTGCAGTTGCATCAAGCTGGAAATCCTAAATAATCCCAAAATAACCCAGGCTGCAGGTTTGGAAGTTGCTTCTTTTCCTTGTTTGAGGAAAGGGAGAAAAAAAATGAAACCTGTGTCTAAAGCCTGTTGCAAGGAAATGAATTGCAAATAAGAAAAACAAATTGGAGTTAATTCCCCTTTTCCAGCACGGCTCCATTCAGTGTTCTGGGAGCCAGGGGATTTAGGGATCTGCAGATAGCTCAGTGTTTTTGGGTAACAAGTACAAACTGTAGCAGCTTTTAAGGCTTCAGAAGCTGTTTTTGATTAGGATCTTTTCTTTTGACAACTTTTTTTTCTTTTCAGGAAAGAAAAAAAAAAAAAAAGGAGGAGGGAGGAGGAAAGGGCTTTTTGTAACAGAGTTGGGTTAGAGATGAGGGGAAAATCTGTTTGAAATATGCAGGGACCTGAAAGCAAATCTTGAGTGAATAATAAGTTTAACTGACCTTAAAATATCCCATTGCCATGAGGGATTTGAGAGTAATACTTCAAATGGATTTTTGATGAGGCTCTGCAGGCTGTGGGGAATTGAATATTTTTACCCAACACGTTTTCTTATCTAAAATTTTCACAACAACTAGGGGGGGGGGAGAAAAAAACTATTTGGGAATGCCCAAAGAAGGGTTGGGGTTGTGTTGTTTTATTCTAAAGCTGCTGCTGGGCAGGGAAAAACCAATCTGGTGCAAGGTCACTTTTCAGGAGGACTTTAATTCACCAATATTTGAATTTAATCCTGCAGCAGGATTCCTGGGTGGCACCCTTGGCATTCCTGGGTGCTTTCCTCATTGGGAAAATGGATTTACCTGATCCCAGGAGGTTTTCTTCATTGGGAAAATGGATTTACCTGATCCTGGGGTGTTTTCCTCATTGGGAACATGGATTTACCTGATCTGGGGTGTTTCCCATGGATTTACCTGATCCTGGGGTGTTTTCCTCATTGGGAAAATAGATTTATCTGATCCCAGGGGGTTTTTCCATGGATTTACCCGATCCTGGGGTGTTTTCCTCATTGGGAAAATAGATTTATCTGATCCCAGGGGGTTTTTCCATGGATTTACCCGATCCTGGGGTGTTTTCCTCATTGGGAAAATAGATTTATCTGATCCCAGGGGGTTTTTCCATGGATTTACCCGATCCTGGGGTGTTTTCCTCATTGGGAAAATAGATTTATCTGATCCCAGGGGGTTTTCCATGGATTTACCCGATCCTGGGGTGTTTTCCTCATGGGGTCCTGGCCACCACTCAGCTGCAGCTTTCCATGGAAATGTGCAAGAATTCTTATTTTTAATCCTCCTCCTCCCTCAAATCTGGAATGGGCTGGTGGGATCTGACAGGGCAGACAGCTGGACAGACAGACAGACAGACAGACAGACGGAGCGTGTGATTGCTCCAGCCACACTTCCTTAGGAAACCAGGCTAAAAATACGCAAAATCCAGTTCTTTCCCACAAAGTTGCCACAAAGTGAGGCTTTTCCAGTGGAAAGAAGTGTTTTGTTAGAGAATTCCCAGTTGTTCCTGCTGGAACAGGGAGGGAGGGAGCCCTGACAGGACAGACGGAGCCCCCGTCTCCATCACCTGGGGCTCACCCAGAGCTCTGGGAGCTGCAGAAAATTCAGGATATCCTGGAATTCCGGCGTGGTTTGGGTTGGAGGGACCTTCAAGCCCATCCAGAGCCAAGGGCAGGGACATTTTCTGCTGTCCCAGGTTCTCCAAGCCCTGTCCAGCCTCTCCTGGGACATTCCTGAGCCTTCCCAACATGTCCACAGTCCCTTTGGCCATGGCTGGAGGAACAGATTTCCCTTTTTTTTTGTGCTGCAAAGTGCATAATCCAGCCCAGCTCCCTGCTCAGGGGGGATTTCCTTCACCTGGGGACCAGCTGGGCAGCAGCATCCCCACATTCCCAAACCTCCCACGTGGATTTGGGGGGCTGCTCCCTTACCTGGGGCAGGCTGAGGGGCTGAGCAGGTTAAGGAGACCAGAATAATTTATTCCATGCTGGGGCTCCTCTCCCATTTCCCTGCCACTGGGATGGGATGGCACAGAGGAGTTTGGGGATGCTGGCTCCCATCCCTGCCAGGCTGTGGGTGAAGCTCCTTGCCAGGAAATGAGGCTTTTTCTGATAGTCACAAAAAAAAAAAAAAAAAAAAAAAAAAAGCTAAATTTGTTTCCCATCTTCCCTCAGGCCGGATTACAAATTTGACCCAGATGGGGAATCTGTGTTGTTTCTGTGGAAAACTGGATGCATTTTCCTTTTCCATCCCAAGGAGAGCGGCGTGACAGCGTCAGGCCCGAGACAAAGAGCACAAAAACCAGTTTGGGGTTTGGAGGAGAGGAGCGGGCACAGAGGAGCTGCTGCAGCCTGGAGCACCCTGAGCTGGGTGGGATGTGGCTGAGAGAGGCACAACCTGCTCTGGGGGGACACGGCAGCCGAGGGGGGCCAGGACAGGGCTTTGGGGTGATGCTTTGCAGGTTTGGGGTGAGGCAGAGTAGAAATTTTCCAGGGTAGAAATGCATTTTGATTTAGGTGAAATTCTTGCTCGCCCTGGCTGTGCAGGAGCAGGGTGAGGGAGGGGACAGCCAGGGGACCCCCAGCCCTGCCCACGGTGGCCTCGGGGCCATCTGGAGAGCCCGGCCGCCCCTTGCCCCATCCCGAGATCAAATAAACACAAACAGCCTGAAATTATTCATGGCTCTGGGGACTTGTCTGCTGCCCGTCAGCAGCTGCTGAGCAAATCAGGGCAGCTGTCAATGGGGCAGCGGGAGGGGCTGCCTCTGCCTGACATGTGTGGGCAATTCCTCCTCCTCCTCCTCCTCCTCCTTTCCTTCCTTCCTTCCTCCCTTCCTTCCTCCCTGCTGCTCCCGCACCTGCGGCACCGGCACCGGCAGGAATTCTTTGGCTGCACCCCGGGATTGGGACAGGGAGGGACCCCCGGGAGCCACAGCCAGAGAGGGGATGGGGGTCCTGCCCTGGTTAATTAGCCTGGGCTAATTAGCTGGGAGTTGGTGGGCTGGGAGTGACTCCAGGGAGTGTCCCCTGGGATGGATGGATGGATGGATGGATGGATGGATGGATGGATGGATGGATGGATGGATGGATGGATGGATGGATGGATGGATGGATGGATGGATGGATGGACGGACGGACGGGATTTTGGGAATAAATCCCTCCTGGAGGGTGGGCAGGCCCTGGCACAGGGTGCCCAGAGCAGCTGCGGCTGCCCCTGGATCCCTGGCGGTGTCCCAGACCAGGCTGGAGGAACCTGGGGTAGTGCAAAGGGTCCCTCCCTCCCTTTTCCTTCTGCTCAGCCAAGCATCAGGAGATGGAAGAATTCCTATTTCTGCTGTCTGTGTAACTGTAAACCTGGAAACCCCAGTGATTTTTGTGACCCTTTTATGCCTTTCCTCTCCTCCATCAAGGTGGGAAACCAGGCAGGACCAGCCTGTTGCTGTGAGGGGATAATTTAGTGAGAACTAATGAGTGCAATTTTAAAATTTGTAATTGAAACCAAGATCTTTAGACAGAGTGGTCTCAGGAATTTTTTTTGCTGTTTTTTTTTAAAGAAACCTTGGGCTAGTCAGGGTTAGCGGGGTCCCCTCCCTCGCCAGCAGCTCCAAGAGCAATTTTCCCTCATTTATCGGCGCTCCCAAGGACCCCGGTTCCCAGGGGGATAAAATCTGTCACCAGTGTCTGTGCTGCAGGTTCACAGGAGGGTAATTTGTGTTTCCCCTGCTCAGACAGCAGGTCAGGTCATAAAGCACCAGATCCGCGGGGAGGGGAGAGGCTCTGTAAAGGCTGCCCGTGCTGAAAGGTGCAATAATCCCCCGGATTACTGCCGGGGGAGCTGCAGGGAAATTTACTGCCTTGCAAAGGGATTATCCCAGCGCCGCCGCTGCCAGCGGGTTCCTTCCCTTTCTTTCTTAGAGGAAGGAAGTTTTTCATTGAATTCCTGCTGCTGGAGCCACCGTGGGGCTGGGAGGGGAGGGATTGGATCCATCCCACCGAGCCGGGGTTATCCCATCTCATCTCCCTGGTTTATCCCATCATCTCCCCACCCAGGTGGGACAGCGAAACTGGAGCTGGGCTGGGATTGAGCTCCTGCAGGGGTCGAGATTGCTGCAGAGGGATAAAACAGGAGGATGGATAAAGAGGAGAAGGGATGACCAGGAGGAGGAATAAAGGGGAGAAGGGATAACCAGGATGAGTGATAACCAGGAGGAGAGATCAAGAGAGGGGATAACCAGAAGGAGGCATAACCTGGAGGAGGAATAAAGAGAAGAAGGGATAACCAGGATGAGAGATAACCAGGAGGAGGAATAACCAGGATGAGGAATAAAAAGGAGAAGGGATAATCAGGAGGAGAGAGCACCAGAAGGAGGGATAGCCAGGATGAGGAATAAAAGGGTGAAAGTATAACCAGGAGGAGGAATAAAGAGGAGGAGGGATAACCAGGATGAGGGATAACCAGGAGGAGGGATAACGAGAAGGAGGAACAAAGAGGAGAAGGGATAACCAGGAGGAGGAATAAAGAGGAGAAGGGATAACCAGGAGGAGGAATAAAGAGGAGGAGGGATAACCAGGATGAGGGATAACCAGGAGGAGGGATAACGAGAAGGAGGAATAAAGAGGAGAAGGGATAACCAGAAGAAGGGATAACCAGGATGAGAGATAACCAGGATGAGGGACAACCAGCAGGAGGGATAAATCCTCTCCAGAGCAGCTCCAGCTGCAGGAAGAGCCTTTGCTTTACTTTGAGCACTCCAACCCCAAGCATCCCCTCCTGTGAACGGGGACCAAACCCAAGAGCTCCATCCCCCATCCCGAGCAGAGAACGGGGCTGGAGCAGCTTCCCAGGCTGGAGCAGGAGCTCAGGGCCACTCCCGAGCTCCCGAGTCCTTCAGCAGAGCCCCCCGGGGCTGGGGAGGGTTGGTTTTGTTTGATTTCCTTCCCCTGGAAGGCAGGAGAGGGGGCTGGGGCAGGCAGGGCCTTTAATTGTGTGCAATGAAGGCTGACAGTGCCGAGGCACGGCCTTTAAAGGGGGTACTGAACCTTTAATTCCTGAATAAATCATCTCCAGTCTGTTGCTCCTTCATCTGCAAGCTGTTTGAGGGGGCACACGGGCACTGCTGGGAAGGGTCACGGCCAGATCAGAGCCCAGGTCACAGGCAGGACACCTGCCAGAGGCCGTCCCCTCCCTCAGCTCAAAGGGACACCCAGAGGGGAGGAGAGGACATTCCCGGCTGCTGCCAGGCTGGGGGGCTTCATTCCAGAGGGAGGGAGAGCTGCCAGGGCAGCCCCGTCCCCACCGGGCACAGCCCAGGGCCACAGCAGGGTGGGCACGGGCCAGGCCCCATGGCCTGAGGGGCTTGGGGATTCAGTGCCCCGTCATGGCTGGGCACCTTCCAACCCCATTTCCTGACGGGTTTTTGGGGATTCAGTGCCCCATCATGGCTGGGCACTTCCAACCCCATTTCCTGACGGGTTTTTGGGGATTCAGTGCCCCATCATGGCTGGGCACTTCCAACCCCATTTCCTGATGGGTTTTTGGGGATTCAGTGCCCCATCATGGCTGGGTATGTGCCAGTCCCCATTTTCCTCGGGGAGGGTTGGGGTGACACAACCCCCTCCCCTTTTCCTCCTCCTCTGGGACTCTTCATCCACCCAAACCCAGCCCAGGGACCCCGAGGGGTGGCACTGGGAGAGCTTTGGGGGTCCTTGTGTGGGCTGAGGACCCTCCCTTGTGGTGCTCTGTGGGGCGAGGGGGGAATTTGGGGTTCTGGGGGGCAGGAGGAGCCCCCGGGGATGCCCCAGCTGGGAGCACCCGAGCCCCTCGCTGTGTGCTGTATCAAACGGTAATTAGGAGCAAAGGGCAGAGGGGCGCAAAGGAGCATTAATAAATTATCTGCCTGCCTGTTAATTGACGTGTCTCAGTCAGCCCGTGGTGGAGCCCAGGGCCCGGCTCCCCTTCCAGCGCATCGCGGCCTTGTTACTGCCCTCATCAGCATATCCAGGGCTCCCTGCTTAAAGCCAATTAGCTCCCGGCCAGGCCTGATTGGGAAGCCGCGGCCTCATTTGCACATTTGTGAATCGGCGAAAGAATCAGAAATAATGGGGGCAGCTCGGGGATGGGGAGCGCTGGGGGGGCTCTGCCAGGACCTGCCGGGGAGGGCGAGGGGCAGCAGCTCGGTAATTAGGGGAAAAAGGAACGTGGGCTAATTGAGTCCCGGGCGGCTCGGGGAGCTCATCCCTCGCGGTTCATCCCTTCCCATGTTCCACCTTCCCAGCTCTTCCCTCCCGGTTCATCCCTCCCGGTTCATCCCTTCCCATGTTCCACCTTCCCAGCTCTTCCCTCCTGGTTCTTCCCTCCCGGTTCATCCCTTCCCATGTTCCACCTTCCCAGCTCTTCCCTCCTGGTTCTTCCCTCCTGGTTCATCCCTTCCCATGTTCCACCTTCCCAGCTCATCCTTCCCAGCTCTTCCCTCCCGGTTCATCCCTCCTGGTTCATCCCTTCCCAGTTAATATTTCCCGGTTCATCCCTTCCTAGCTCAGCCTTCCCAGCTCATCCCTCACGAGTTCTTCCCTCTGGCTCATCCCATCCCTTCCCAGTTAATTTTTCCCAGTCCATCCCTTCCCAATTCGTGCCTTCCCAGTTCATCCCTTCCTAGACAATATTTCCCAGCTCACCCCTTCCCAGTTAATATTTCCCAGTCCATCCCTCCCAGTTCACCCCTTCCCAGTTCATCCCTCCCAGTTCTTCCCTCCAGCTCACCCCATCCCTTCCAGTTCATTTTTCCCAGCCCATCCCTTCCCAGTTCATCTCCCCCAGTCCACTCCTCTATGCCCTGCGCTGGTTCCTGTGGGAGGGAGAGGTCCTGGAGACCCCTGGGGTGGGCTCAGCACATCTGTCCCCCCTTTTTTGGGATCAGGGCTCTGCCATTCCCGCAGCAGTGCCCAGCAGGGATTCGGGGCTGCAATTGCCGTCCCTGCCCCTCGCACCCTTTTCCCCAGCGGAGGGGCTGCAATTTGAGCTGTCTGCAGGAGAAGGTGGCTATCTACATTGGCAGCTCCAGTGTGACACCCGGAGAGCCCCGCGGGCACAAAGGCAGCCTTGTCCCGGCTGTGATAAACCCGGCTGTGATAAACCCCGCCAGGATTCCTCTGCAGATCCGAGGGCACCGGGCTCTGCCTGCAGGATCGATGTCCCGAGCCCTTCCCGGTCCCAAACTATTTTACATTTACACAAAAACGGTTCTGTCCCTGGCCTGCTGCCTGTCACCCTGCCCGGGGTGTCCCCTGGTGTGATGGTGTTCGCAGGGGTCCCAGGATGAGGGAAGAGATGAGAATGTTGGCTCCGTGTTTCAGAAGGTTTGATCTATTATTTATTTTATTTGTTTTGATTTATATATTACATTAAAACTATACTAAAAGAATAGAAGAAAGGATTTCATCAGAAGGCTGGCTAAGAATAGAAAAAGAAATGATAACAAAGGTTTGTGACTGAGACAGTCCAGAGAGCCAGACTGTGATTGGCCATTAATTACAAACAACCCCATGAGACCAATCCCAGATGCACCTGTTGCATTCCACAGCAGCAGATAATCAATGTTTGCATTTCGTTCCCGAGGCTTCTCAGCTTCTCAGGAGAAAAAATCCTAAATAAAGGATTTCTCAGAAAATATCATGGCTACACCCTGGGGCTGGGGGTGTCCCCCTGCCCGCCCTGGGGCTGGCGGAGCTGTCACCCCTGAGCTGCTCTGGGTTTGTCCCCAGCCCCATCCCAGTGCCTGGAGGAGTCACTTTGCCATGCAGAAAGCTCTCAGCTGTGTCCCCTCTCTGGTAGAAACCTCTGCTTTTCACTCCTTGGGCTGAGCTTTTTGGTGAGGGCTCATTTTGTAAAAATAGTGGCGGAGAGGGGAATTTTTATCCCCCTTTTTGCTCATTTTGGTGATAACATGGAACCTGCAAGCCTTGACCCCACAGCACCCATCATTTCCACCTGTGGCTGGTCTGGGGTTCTGGGCTCTCCCAGCTCAGGCAGGACCTGTGTCCATGTGGAAATTCCTCCCTGGCAGAGCCCGTGCTGCTCTCCTGCTTTGGGCTGGGATAGAGTTAATTTAACTGCTGGAGCTGCCCTGGGTGATAACTCAGCGATGCTTTGGGCTGGAGAGTTGTTTATCTCCTGAGAGTGCATCCCCATCGGTGCTGGGAGGAGTTCTGCTCCAAAAACCATCAGGAATCGTGAAGCAATTAACTCTGGAAAGTTCTGTTGGCCCGGTTTTTGAAGTCTGCTTTGATTCCCTGCCTGCTGTGGCTGTTAATCACTACTTAATGCAGCTCTCTGCATTTTTATCATCATTTTGTCTGCTGTAATTTATTGCGTGTTACCTTAACCGAGGAAGCATTTTCATGTGTTGAATGTCTCTGTGCAGGAAACCCCTGCTCCGATGCCTCTCAAGTGCCAGTTTTATTAATTAAAAACAAACATTTATCACTTAACAGAGAGGCAAAAGGGTTTTTATCCCTCCTCCTGGGCACACAGCCTCCTCTGGAAATCCCAGTTCCTTCCAAGGCTCCCCAGTGCCGTGTCCTGTACCTGCAGGCACTGCTTGGCATTCCCAGGTTGCTTTCTGAGGGTCAGGAAGAATTAACTGTAAATTTAATTAACGTTCCTAATGTTTGGGTTAAAGCGGAGCCCAGCAAAGCCGGCTCTGCTCTTTGGCGGTTTGAGCCAGAGCTGGGTGTTATCAATAATTAACTGTGCTCATTTAGGGGAAGTATTGGGGCGTTAATGAAACTGTGAAATGTTTAATTGTTGTGCCAGGAGCTGGGGCTGCCGAGGAAGAGGAGGTGTGGCACAATTAATGGCTGTTCCCGAGGGGATGTCCCTGGGATGGGGAAATTCAGGGATGGAGGTCCCCGCACCCATCAGAGCCACAGGAGCCGCTGGGAGACCCCTCCCAACCCTGGTTTTCATTAAAACTTCTGTTAATTACCTTGTAATTAAGCTGTGGGGGGTGTGGATGTCCCTGTGCAGGACAGGGAGGGATAGGAGGGGTTAGGGAGAGACAAAGAGCCCCTCCAGAGGGGCTGTGCCTGTCCCATCCCTGGAAGGGTCCAGGGCCAGGCTGGGTCGGGTGAGGATGAGGATGGAGCCGTTCAGAAACCCCAAGGAAACACAGAATGGATGCCCCAGGAAGGTGCCAGGAGAAGCTGCTGGAGCAGCCTGGAAAGCCCGGTGCCATTTCCTGCATGGGATTAAAGTTCAGGATGCTCGGCTGGGTGGGAAGGCCCTCAGGAGGGTGGTGGAGCTGTGCTGTGCTCCCAGTGAATCCCAATCCCCATCCCGTGGGTTTTCCTGGGCTCTGGGACAGGGATGGGTCTAATCCCTGCTGGGAAGGTGATTCCCAGCAGGAGCTGTGTCAGTCAGCCTCTGGTGAGTGCAGTTATTTGGGGAAAACCGCTGGAAATGATGGGAAAAGCAGCTGCGGCTGCCCTGGCATCCATGGGCACCCACTGGTGCCAAACAGGGGCTGTGCTGCCAGGTGAGGGCACCAGGGATGGGAAATGCCTCTAAAAACGCTGGCACTGTGCAAAAATTAAAATAAAAGCGGAGGAGAAGCCACAAATGGCTTTGGCTCTTGTTTGGGGGAGGGAGCTGTGCGGGCCCAGCGCCGCTCACAAATGCTTTTAATAAAATGTTCTTTCCTGAGTCCAGGGGAAGAATCCCGGAAACCTCAAGCTTTCCCCATGACATAAGGAGCAGATGCTGCTGGGCACAGCCCTGTCCCCGTCCCCAGCTCCCTGCCAGGCACAGCCCCAGCGCTGGGATGCAATTCCCAGAGAATCCCCGGCTCTCCCTGGCAGTGCCCGGGGCCAGGATGGGGCTTGGGGCACCGGGGGACAGTGGAAAGGGTCCCTGCCCTGGCAGGGGTGGCATCTGTGAGCTCCCTTCCTGTTGGGGAAGATGAAACAAGAAAGCCTTATCAATATGATTGCCTGGCAAAAGATTTTGAGAATATGGAAACTATAAGTGAGACTGAAATGAAAGCAAGCCTTGAGATCCCTCAGTCACTGAACAACTGGAAAACAATGGTGTGGCCACTGAAGGTGATCCCCTGTTGATGGAACAACACCCTCTGCTTGCAGACAGGCCCAAGGGGCAGAGCAGACCCTGCAGCTTGGCAGAAGGGCCCAAAGAGGAGTTTGTAGGGTTTAAAATGTAACACAGCATGGTAATGTAATGATTCTTACAGGCTGTATGGAAATGCCGTAGGATTTGTATCTTGTACTAGATTGGTTAGTGAGAATGAGAATATTCAACACAGAAGAAGATTTATTGTATTGTGATGAGAACTCTTAGCTCTTACTTTTCTATGCTCTTACCCCTTTTATGTTTTTACTCACCCTCTCATCCTCTCTCCCCCTCTCTTCTCTGGGCCTGCTCTGAGCTGTGTTTGGCAGCTCCCAGCAGGGCCCTGCACCCAGGCCCTTTGCCATAAACCCCAAATCCCAGCAGGGCCCTGCACCCAGGCCCTTTGCAATGAACCCCAAATCCCACGACCTGGCTGCAGAGATCTCTCGTGTCCGTCTGTCCCGACCGTCCTACCCCCGATATTCCTACACCTTCCCAAACACTCCGGGATTTTGTGGGGGGCAGCGGGGCAGGTGCCTGTGCTGGTGGCAGGGAGGACCCGCTCTGTCACACGGGGTGACACGGCTGGGTAATTTCTGCGGCAATTAATGCCTCATTAAAGTGCACGAGGGAACAATCAGAGCAGTGAATTTTACCCGGCACAATGGCTGGGCCCTCAGGGTTTTTTTTCTGCCTTTCTTTTGAAAAGGAAACAGTCTTTTTCTGGCTTTAACTGCTCCCTGTCTGGAGGCAGAGGAGGAGGAGGAGGAGGGAGACTTGGTGGGCACCTCCGCTCCCAGCTGGTGCTTGGGCATCACCTCCGTGATGGGATTTCCCGGGATTTTCCTCCGCAATCCCACGGGGACATGAAATCTGACTCGAGGCAGGGATGAACACCAGCCCCGTCCCAAAATATTTGTGTTGGGATGGAGGCGGGAGCAGGCAGGAGAAGGGCAGGAGGGATTTGCAGGGCTGGGGAGGGATTCCAAGGGGGAGCAGCAGCCTGCAGGGTGGGACAGGGGGACACTGGAGGGGACAAAGGGAATGCTGAGGTGGGCAGAGAGCCTGGAGCTCAGGGAGCTCCTAGGAAGGGTTTTAAAGATGAGAAATGACCAGAGGGATGTGACAAGGGGGGCAGGAGGGAAGGGGAGATGTGGCTGTGGCTGGGTGTGGATGTTTGCAGGCACTCTTCCTCTTCGTCTGGAAGACACGAGAATCCGACTCCATGTGTCAGAAGGCTGGTTTATTATTTTATGATATATATATTATATTTAAAAATTAATGATATATTAAAACTATACTAAAAGAATAGAAGAAAAGGATTTAATCAGAAAGCTCGCAAGGAAAAGAATAGGAATGGAATAATAACAAAAGTTTGTGTTTGAGAGTCTGAGATAGCTGAGCTGTGATTGGCCATTAATTACAAACAACCACACGAGACCAATCCCAGATGCACCTGTTGCATCCCACAGCAGCAGATAACCATTGTTTGCGTTTCATTTCTGAGGCCTCTCAGCTTCTCAGGAGAAAAGATCCCGGCAAAGGGATTTTTCAGATAATATCACAGCCACAGCTGGGAAGCCCCTGAGCATTTCTGGGTTTTGGGGTTGTTCCCACCCGTTGAGACATCAGGTGGGAGCAGCTGAGCCCTGACTGTGTCTGTCTGTCCTCAGGAGCCTGATGCCACGGACCCTGGATGGACAGATCACCATGGAGAAGACTCCCAGCTACTTTGTGACCAAGGAGGCCCCGCGGCGCATCCACAACATGTCCCAGGACACGAAGCTGATCGTGGTGGTGCGCGACCCCGTCACCCGCGCCATCTCGGACTACACGCAGACCCTGTCCAAAAACCCCTCCATCCCCAGCTTCCAGGCCCTGGCCTTCAAAAACCTCAGCACGGGACTGATCGACACCAGCTGGAGCGCGGTGCGGATCGGCATCTACGCCAAGCACCTGGAGAACTGGCTGCAGTTCTTCCCCCTCTCCAGGTTCCTGTTCGTCAGCGGGGAGAGGCTGGTCAGCGACCCCGCCGGGGAGATGGGCCGTGTCCAGGACTTCCTGGGGCTCCAGAGGCTGGTGACAGACAGACATTTCTACTTTAACGAGACCAAGGGCTTTCCGTGCCTGAAGAAGCCCGAGGGGGGGAGCAAACCCCGGTGTCTGGGCAAGTCCAAGGGGCGGCCGCACCCCACCATCGACGGGCAGGTGGTGCAGCGCCTGCGCGAGTTCTACAGACCCTTCAACATGAAGTTCTACCAGATGACAGGCCAGGATTTTGGGTGGGACTGAGCCCATCCCCAGGGCACGCTGCCGGGCTGGCACCTGGGCTGCCAGGACTGCTGTCCAGGGATGTCTGTGGTCATCATTGGCCAGGGATGCCTGTGGTCACTGTGATCCAGGGATGCCTGTGGTCATCGTGGTCTGGGGATGCCTGTGGTCATCATTGTCCAGGGATGCCTGTGGTCACTGTGATCCAGGGATGCCTGTGGTCATTGTGGTCAAATGATGCCTGTGGTTATCATTGTCCAGGGATGCCCATGGTCATCATGGCCCAGGGATGCCTGTGGTCAATGGATGCCCATGGTCATTGTCCAGAGATGCCTGTGGTCATCATGGTCCAAGAATGCCCGTGGTCATCATGGTCCAGGGATGCCCATGGTCACTATAGTCAAGGGATGCCCGTGGTCATCATTGTCCAGGGATTCCCGTGGTCACTGTGGTCAAGGGATGCCCGTGGCCACCCCACCAGCACCCTCCTCCCTTTGTTCTAATTTATATGGGACCTTTTCTGGCAAGAAACGGACTTTTCTGGAGTAGAGAGAAATATTTAATAAAACCTCAGATGAGCCCTCTCCCCTCCCTGAGCAGATTAAATATTCTTCCATATAAACCTTGCTGATCTCCATTAACTGGGAGCGTTCTGGGTGGGACTGTGGGTTTGTGTGCACGGGGATCATGGATCCATCCAGAATGAAACCTTTGGAAACCTCTGGGTCACACAGCTGAGGGTTCTGGGGGTGACACAGTCCCTGGGCAGCAAACCCCAACCCTGGGAGATGTTTTGGAGATGGAAAAGAGTCTGCAGGAATTTCCCAGCTGAGCAAAACAAGGAACAGCAGCGGTTCTGAATAAATGCCAGGTGCTGGCTTAGGGAGAGGGAGCTGTGGATCACCTGCCCATGTTCCTGGAGTGGCCCAGCTGGTAGGGCAGGGCATTTCTAACCCTTAGCAGGAAAATTCCAGCTTCTCCACAATTTACCCAGCTCTGCCCTTTCAGTTCTATAATCTCAATAGTTTTTCAAACCTGCAGCCATCGAGGGTCATCACGGGAGGCTGCAGAAATTACTTTAACCTCTACTAACTAGTTTTCCCTTAATTAAAGATGGGGAAAACATTTAATTAACCTCTATGATCTTATTAGTGACTTGTATTTGTCTGTTTAATGAGCTAATTATGAGTTTTGGAGGGCCCTCAGGCCCTGCATTATTTGCAGATCAGCTTTGGCTGCGGTTCCTTCCATCATGCAGCATCCCAAGGCTGCTGAGGTGCTTCCTCTCCTCTCTGCTGCTGCCTGGGCAGGAGGAGGGAGCAGGTCCCACTTCTGGCATGTACAAGGGTCCTCATCCCTTCTCCTCCCTGCTCCAAGGTGGTTTCACACCCACACCTGCAGTTTCATCCCACACAGCTCTCCCTGTCCCGGCTCCTGGCACCTCCCTCGTGTCCCTGGGGGTGAGCTTGGTGTCCTGCCCCATGCTCCAGGTGCAGGTGAGGTTGGGCACGTTCCTGTTCACTCCCAGGACAAGTGACACCTGCTGAAAGTGATGCTGCAGGGAAAAGCAAACCAGTTTCTGTGTGGATTGGGCCATCGAGGAGGTGACAGTCCCCAGGGCTTTGTCACCGGGGTAAAACAGGATACTGCCAAAGCAGTGAGAGGAGATGGTTGAAATCCCAAAGTCCTGGGCGTGATGCAGCTGTTCTGGGATGGGCTCAGCACCCCTGCCCTGGCTGTGACACCTCCAGTCTGTGACCCCAGGCTGTGTCACAGCCACCAATGTCCCCCTCAGGCTGTCCCCCCAGGCTGTGACCCCCTTGCTGTGTCCCCAGTTGTGTCCCCCGGCTGTGACCCCGGCCGTGTCCCCTGTTTGTGACCCCCAGCCATGTCCCAGCCATCAATGTCCCCCCCAGGCCGTGTCCCCAGGCTGTGTCCCCCCTGTCTGTGACCCCAGGCCATCAATGTCCCCCCAGGCCGTGTCCCCAGGCTGTGACCCCCGGCCGTGTCCCCTCCAGGGCGGGATGTCGCAGCGGCTGGAGCCCCTTGTCAGCCTGGCTGGCAGCTCCGCATGATGGACTGCGCTCTGCTTGTTTAGGTTTTGTTTCCAGCGACGACATTCGACCAAATTATTCTCCGCGAAGGGCTTTAAAGTTTCCCAAGTGCCTGTGAAAGGCTGGAAGCGCTGATAGTGATCCTATTTCCCAGCTGAGTGACTGCATTCAGCCCCGGCCCTATTGATATGCAAAACCTTGAGGGTCCCGGCTCTAAAGATGGTTTCTGTCTGCCCTGTGAAAGGGAACCATACTTTTTTAAAGCCCGGCCCTTTCTAAAGCCGCACAATACCATATAGACTATGCCATTTGAAGCATCTGAAGCGACCCAAAATGTATTGAAAGCTCGCTTTGCAGACTCATTAAGACTACTCAATGCGCTCTGCCAAATACCGTGCCAGGGCTGACCGCACGGATTAAGACTTTTGAAGTGTTACACAAACCCCCTGCTTAAACTAATTGCTGCCCCGCAGCTCACGAGGTCAAGTATTTGTATTCATTGCCTCCGAGAGGAGCCACTTATGGCTCTGTCCAGGTGAAGTCTGCACTTCATTAGATCAAGACAATAAAAGCAGCTTTGGTAGGAAGGGGATGAAATCTCCCCGGCTCCTGCTCCGAGCTCAGCGCGGGTGTAAGTCCACCTCGGCGGAGTTTGTGGTGCTTTCAGGAGGGATGTGCTGCCGAAAAAAGCGTGTCATTGGGGATGGTGACAGCAGCCCTGTCCCATTTGTGCCGTCCTCGAGGGTTCGGCTTGAGCAGAGACTCCTTGGAATTCCCAGTGCTCACTGGGACGCTTCATTCTCCAGGGTCATGGAATCCTGGTTTGGGTTGGAAGGACCCTCAATCCCACCCAGCGCCACCCCTGCCGTGGCAGGGACACCGTCCACTGTCCCAGCTGCTCCAAGCCCTGTCCAGCCTGGCCTGGGGCACTCCAGGGATGCAGGGGCAGCCACAGCTCATCCAGGAGGAATTGCTCTGAAACTCCCACAGAGGCTCAGAGAGGTGGCACTGCTGGATATCCCTGCTTAAAACCTCTGGGAATAAAGTTTTTTATAAAGTTACAACGAGAGGATGCTGGGCTGTGCTGGTGGTTTTGGGACACAGGGAGCTGGGGCAAACACCCCGTGCTGGTGGAGCTGGAAAAATGTCCCAGGTTAATTGGGGCAGTGCCAAAACAAGAGGATGATGAAGATCCTGCTTTGCAGCCAAGTATGAAGTGAAGTTTTCATCCCCGTCTCAGTTAACCAGAGTTTCCATTTCTAGACCCAATTTTGTTTTGAAAATCCAGCTATCCAAAGTTTTGTGGTTCCTGAGCTCTGGGCCTCCCCCTCCATTCCACTCCATAAGCCAGGAAGAGCAAGGCTGGAAGAGCTTTCCAAAATTCTTTATTTGCTCCTTTTTCTGTTATACCAGATTTAGGAGGACAGAAGGGAAAGAACAAAAATAGGGAAGAAAGAAAGAAGAAAAAAACCCTCCAAAAGCAAGAACTTAAAACTTCCCTGCTTTTGCGTGGGTCTGGAGATGAGGAGAGCAGCAGGGCTGATTTGCAGTCCCACATTTCATCTGGAATGTTTGTAACCTGTGACAGGGAAATCATGATCCTGCCTGGAAATGCCCATCAATCCCCACTTCCTGCTGGCACACCTGTCCCAGCCCACACTCCCCAGGTGAGGCTGGTGCTGCCAGGCACCTGGGGGCTATAAAAGCTGGGAGGAGGCACCAGAACCTCCTCCAGGATTTCCCCCAAGGTGCAGAGGCTGTCCTGGCCCAGGGAGCAGGAGCTGGCACTGCCTGGTGAGTGGGGGCTGTGCCAGGGCTGTTGGGCATCCTCCCTGCTGGTTTTGGGGGCTGCAGCAGTGTGGTTGTGTGCAGCCATCATGTGCAAATGCCACTTTTGTGCTCTGATTTGAGCAAGGCATTGCCTCACTTAATGAATTTATATCAGATAAAGGAATACATGGATGCTTTTCTGGCATGATTCCCTTGGAGGAGGTGAGCTCCAGGCCCTGACTGTGACCCCCTCATGGCTGTATGGTGGATGGGGCATTGCCACCACTGCCCCTTCCCCAGGGAATGGGCACACAGGGGGAGGGGATGGCTGGGCTGGCTCATGGTGGTGCCACAGCTGGTGTTGGAGGAGAGACTGAAGCTGAAAGGGCTGATCCAGCCCCATTTTTCCCGGGTTATGTGGCTGGGAGTGCCTTTGACCCTATGAGCTGGACAGGGGAAGTACATGTATTGACCCAAGTAAGATCTGTTGTGCAGCAGAATGTGGACATCAATTGCAAAGCAGAACTGTACTGTGACGTGACCTGGATGCAGGACGTGAGGAAATTCTAAGAAAGTTTGTACTCAGCAGTGATGGGAAGGATCAGGCTGGCACAGCAGCTCTGTGCCAGCACTGCCATCCAGGCTGGCAGCCACGCCTGCAAATCAACAGCGACGGAATGAGGGAATTCCCCCCCTTTTTTTCCCTTTTACTCTGAGTTTAAACTTCCATCTGATGGCTGATTGCTGCAGACCCCCCCTGGCAGCCCCAGCACGCTGCTGGCAGATGCCAGAGGGAAGGAAAGTGTGAGGGATGGAGGGCAGCAGGAGAGAGGCCGGGAAACTGGGAAACACTCCTGGTGGGGATGGGAGAGGGGCCTGTGCAACAGCCAGCCTTTAATTAAGGGCCTTTAAAGAGCTTTCCCAGCTGGTTAACATTGCCTTGCCGTATTGGAGTGGTTTAGAAGCAATGCTCCTCTGGAGTGGCTCCCTTCCTGTCAGCCCTGTGTGTGTGAGATGGGTCCTGGTCCCTCAGCCCTCTGCAAAAATGGGGCTGAGAAAAACGGGTCCACGTCTGGCTGGAGAGGACAGGGAGAGCCCTCCACCCATCCAGGGGAGAAGCTGTATTTTCTGTGCTGGTTGCTACACACAAATGTCTTGAAAGCAGCTCAGCAAACGCTGGACTGGGGATGCTGAGCCAGCCCTGGGGTGGAGATTGGAGACAGGAGCCAGCCCTGAGGGCAAAGCTCCACCTGAAATGCAGGAGCCCAGTGTGGCAGCTGCAGGATCTGGGGGTGCCACAAGGCACCCAAGCCTCCCTGGAGCTGGTGTCCCTGTCCTGCTTCTCCTGCTGCAGTGAGCTCTGGAGTGACAGCATTGCCCTCCTGCCAGCTGAGACAGGCTCTGCTGTGCACATAAACCTGCTGCAACTTCCTGGGCGCTTATCTCATCCCTTTTGGCTTTATCTCTCATCCCCTTCCTTCCTGCATCCCACTCTGGAATTGCCCTGTACAAAATCCTCTTGGAGGCACAAGCAGAGCTGCCCATGGGCTGGGGACCCTAGGGTGCCGTCCCTGTTTCAGCAGGAGCTTTATGGGTGCCCAAAACCTCCTGCTGAGGTTTCAGCCTCCAGCTGCATCTGCAGAGGAGAGGGCGATGCAAAGCAGCTCCAAGTGTGCTGAGAGGGTTTTGCTCCCCCTTTCCCAGAAAAGCATCCCTGCATCTTGCTCTGCTGCTCCCTTCATCCAGGCTGGGGCTGAGGGATGCACAGCTGAGCACCATCCTCCTCCTCCTCCGCGTGTCCCAGCCTCACCACAGCACTCCCAGCTTGAGGTTCCCCACTCTGTCAGCTCCAAGGACATGGATATTGCTGGGGCTCCCTCTGCTCCCACAGCCTGCTTTTATCTCTGGAAAAACTCCTAATAAAAGCCAAAAGGCAACTTTAATAGTGTAATATTAGAGAGGGCTGGGAGGGAAAGGCTCCTGCCTGGGGCCATGGCACAGCTGGGGTCCTAAGCACGGATCCACGCTTCCATTTAGGGATGCACGGGAAAAATGGGGGGAAAACCAAATTAAATCAATGTTTGCTAGGCTGGGCTGTGCTCAGGAGGGGAGGACGGGGTGGGAGCCATGGCTGAGCTTCCTATTACTTTTAGGACAGGTATTGGGGTTGTTCTGTCTGAGGAAAGCCCAGATGTGACCCTGCCTGTGGAAGGTGGGATCCTGGGCATCCCTCAGCAAGGGGCACAGCCAGGCAGCAGAATGCGGGCAGGGCTGAAGGAACCGGTGGAAAACATTCCAAGTCCGGAGAGGCTTCGCAATAATTTCCACATTCCGTAATTTTTCTCAAGAGGGGAAGAGAGGCAAGCCTGGAATAATTACCCACACAAGCAGCCATTGAAACGTTTCTGTGCTGTGAGTACTGATCACTTACTGTACTTAACAAGACAATTTTGGCTCTCAGCACATAAAAGCAAGCAGTGATTAAAGCTCTTGTTTGCAGGATCCCTGAGCCAAAGCACAAAAGTCTGTTGCTCGATCCAAATGTGGGCTTGGCAAGCGGCTCCTGCGTGGGGAGGGAGCCAAGGTGGAGTGGCTGTGCTGGGGATCCGTGGGGCTGCAGGGCTGCTCCCCCTCCTGCCAGCGCCAGGGCTGGGGGCTGAGCTGTGCTCCAGCCCCAGGGATGCTCTGCAGGGTGGGGAAGGTGTGGAATTCTTTGGGGCTGGGCGAGCCTTCTGGGGTGCTGGGCTGGAAATGGGGTCACTGGTGTCTGCTGCTGTCTGCCCACGGAGCAAGAGAAGGTAAAAAGTGCTGCTGTGGAGGATGAGAAGGCAAAAGGCCCTGCTGTGTGCAGGCAGTGCTGCAAAGTGAGGGCTTGGCTGGAGGCAGAGCCTCTGGCACCTCATGCTGCCTGGATTTGGGGATCCCAGCCTGAGGATTCTGGGTTCGCAGGGTGTCTCAGACTCCAGATAAACTGGAGGAGCTGTTCCCTGCGTTGGGATATCAGGATTGCCCATGGGTAAAAGTGCTGAAAGTGTCCTTTGTGCTGTGCTGGGCACCACCCTGCTGGGAAAGGCTGCCCTGAGATGAACTGGGACCAGCAGGGCCCGAGCTCTCAGCAGCACTGGGGGTGCTGTCTCTTGGAATCCCTGCTCAGGGGCTTTCTCCCAGCCTGGTTTGTGGCTGACACATGAGTTTGGGATCCCTGATCTCTTGGAATCCCTGCTCAGGGGCTTTCTCCCAGCCTGGTTTGTGGCTGACACACCCTGGGCAGCCCTGGCACACCCAGGGCAGGGTTTGCTGCAGCACAGTCCTGTCTCAGGGGCTTTATTTTACCCTGAGGGTCTTCATGCAGTCCCCGTCAGTGGTGCAATGCCTGGTGGGAGTGTCCCAGGATGGGATGTGAGTGCGGATGTCCTGTATGGCTCTGCCTGGGGGGACAGAGGGAGCTGGGAATGGGTTGGAGCCAGCACATTGGGCATAAATCAGCCCTGTTTGGTTCAGAGCAGCTGTGTGATTGAGATCAGGTCAAGATCTGGTTCAGATCTTCCTCTGTGCTTGTTAAGCTCCCGTCCTTGAGGACAGTGTGGGCTCACCTGGGAGGGAAGATGAACGAGTCCCAGTGCAGCAGCACTAAATCTGTCTGGCCTTGTGCTGGGCTTCCCAGGGCTCCCTGTGCTGCAGGACAGGGAAAGCATCCAGGGAAATCCTTGGGATGGCTCAGAGACACAGCTCTGCATGGAAGCAGTGTGCAGAGTCCCCTCTGGCCTTTCCTTGGAAAAAAAAAAAGCAAGAATTCAGATCCTGAATAAATTCCACAGCCATTACCTATGCTAAATGAGTAAGTGCTTGCACAGGGCTGTTACTGCTGCCTTCTCCTCAACCATCAGAGCAGATCAGGTCCTTGCAGGGAGGTTTTATGTCAAGCAGTGGCCTCGTGGCTGTCCTGGAGCACTGGGGGTGCTGTGGAGGTCCAGATCTGGTGTGGCTGTGTCCCTTGGGTGCATCTGCTCCAGCTGGGGTGCAGATGAGCAGTTGTTTTCTGTTAAAGTCCTCCTGGCATGAACTGGGAGCGTGCCATGGTGGGCAAAGGTGTCCTGAGGGATGTCCCTGCAGCACTGGCCATCCTGCCAGCCCAGGGCACAGCTGCCACCAGGACCCACTTGGGAGCTGCACTTGGCTTTCTTGGCTGCATTTTGGATGGAAAAGAGCATTTCTGGGGCAGATCTGGCACGCTGGAAGGGCCCTGGCAGATGGGCAGCCTTCATGCATGGCCCTGCTCTCTTGGATGAGTTGTGCTTGTTGGAATTATTTACTGCACTGGTCGATAAACACTCTGGGCGCTGGGCTGTATTTCATGAGCACCACGCTCTCCATGTGCCTGCTGTTATATTTCAAGAGCATAAATAACAGTGGGGCAGCAGCAGAAATTAAAACCAAACACACACAACAATTTACACCCAGAATTCTTCAACACAGAAAGGAAGGGAAAAAAACACTACCCCACTTAAACCTTGCTCCTGCCTTTCCTGGGGTGCTGGTGCCTCTGGCTTTGCTCCTGCTTCCAGCTGGGGGGGTTTTGGCTGGGAAGGGGATATTGGTTCTGGGAAGGGGATGTTGTTTCTGGGAAGCCACCTGCTTTGCCCACATCCCCTCGTGTGTGGGGACACAGTGCCAGGCTGGTGCCACCATTTGAGAGCCCCCCCTTGGCACATCCCGCCTGCCATCAGCGCTGCCACCCCGGAGTTTGTTTTCCTAGCAGAGGGAAACATCCAGCAGCATGTGCTGCAGCCTCCAGGTTGTTTGTTTTCCTTGAAAATGCAATAGAGCTGTAATGAGATGAAAACAAACTCTCCTGAAGAGCGGGGCTGCTCGGAGCAGGCAGCCAGGGCTGGTTGCCTTCCCTCTGGTAGCGTTTAAGCGTTTCCCCCGTGCGGGTGACGCAGCCGTTCCCCATAAATCAGCCGAGGTAGGAGCACATTTGCTCCCCTGGCTTTGAAGAGGCGTCAGATCTCCGAACAGAGGCTTCTTGCTGGGTGATCCTCCGGGGCTGGTTCTCATTTCCTTGTAGGAGGTGGGTCTGGAGCCCATTTTGTGCATTTGGGAAGGCTGGCAGGGGGGGAAGGGGGAGGGAAACGAATGACTTTGCTTCGTTGACAAAAAAACCGTTAAAAGAGCCTCGACACCACGAGCCCTGTGCCCCATTAACGTCCCACTGACACAATTATTCACCAGGAAGGCGCAGATATTGATTTGGCAGGAACTGCACATGGCAGGGCTGAGGGTGGATGGATCCATGGACTGAAAGTGGGATCCCTGCAAACCTGGGGTTAAGGCTGGGCTCAGGCCACCATTTGAGGCATTGCTGTGTCTTTCTCCCCTCTGGTATTTGAGCACCATTTGAGGCATTGCTGTGTCTTTCACCCCTCTGGTATTTGAGCACCATTTGAGGTACTGCTGGGCCTTTCACCCCTCTGCTGTCACTGCTGACTTTGCCATGAGCCCAGAGCCACCATGGGGTGGTGGCACTGAGGGCTGTGCTGCTCTTGGTCCTTGGGAAGGGTCTTTGGGGAGCCACCTCCCAGGGGATGGGGATGGATGGGGGTATTGGGAGGGGCAGCTCCATCAGCCAAGGAATTGCATTTGTGCATTTTAATAGATGGAAAACTGCCAAGGTGAGGTGTTGAGTGCCCCAAAAATAGAGGTTTTCTGTTCAGTTCTACCCAGTTTTTATGCCTTGAAGAGAAGATGTTAATGCACACTAGTAGCACAAGGCATCCATTGCTGTCCCAGCCATGCTCATACCCCTCCCAAATCTCTCCTGTGCCTGCATTATTTGGGAAGTCCTGAGAGATGTGTCCCTGAAGAAGCTTCAGCTCTGTGTTAGGGGCAGTTTGTTTTAAAATGAGGCATTTTCATCACTTCTAGGTGTGGCTGGGCTCTGAGGAGCTGGACACGCTCTGGATGTGGCCTGGCACACACTTCCACCTGGGAATGCTTTGGCTGCTGCCCTGGAGGAGCGTGGCAGGCTGCAGACAGAGCCACTGCGCTCATCCAGGCAGCAAGAAACTCCTGGCAAGGATTCGAAGGCATTCATCTGGCAGGTTTGGAAAGGTAATGGCCATGCCAAGGTGGAGCTGGAACATTTCTGCTGCTCTGGGCCGTTTGCAGCGAGAGGAGCTGGCAGCAGGCGAGCTGCTGAGTAAGGAGCGGGCGCTGCCATATGGAGCTGCTCGCTCACGGAGAGCTCAGCGGGGCCAGGGCTTGGCAGCCCCTGAGTGGGGATAAATAAAGGTTACTCCTTGCCGGAGCCCCTGGGTGGGGATAAATAGATGTTACTCCTTGCACAGAGCCCCTGGGTGGGGATAAATAGATGTTACTCCTTGCACAGAGCCCCTGGGTGGGGATAAATAAATGTTACTCCTTGCACAGAGCCCCTGGGTGGGGATAAATAGATGTTACTCCTCGGGGTACTTGGGATTGCAGGATCTGCCTGCAGGCAGAAAGAGCCACGATTTGGCCCCACTGCAGGGGAGCAGCAAATGAGACTCCCCGGCTGAAGTCTTGTCTTAAACTCGCTCTCTGCTGGGTCTGAGCTTTCATCTGGCTTGATTTTGTGCCTTGGATCACCCTTGGCTTTCCCAGTGCAGTGGCCTCCTGTGCTCCATGGAGTCTGCCTGAGGCAGGAGGTTTGTGGAAGGGAATTTGGGATTTGCTGAGGAAGGTGGCAATGGGGAGGCTGAAACAGGCTGGCAGGGTTGTGTTTTATTTCTGGTGATAAGAGCAGGGAAGGGGGAGGAAGAAACTGGCTGGAATTGGAATATTGGGCATTTCAGAATGGTAAAGTAAAAAAAGCTCAACCAAAAGCGATTTTAAGCTGAAAAAGTCTGTGGGAGTTTGTAGTCTCAAGGTTCTCCAGAATCTGAGCATGGGAGATGAGATGAGGAAAGCATGAGGTGCAGGACTGAAGTCACTCTGCTGCTGTTAGGTGGGAGATGCATTGGAAGGGAATCAGAATTGAAATCTGGAAGTCCCAAACTCACCCCTTGCATCCCAGCCCTGTTCTTTGCTGCCTCTTTTGAACCACGGGTTTGTGGCTGCTCATCCCTGGCAGTGCCCAAGGCTGGACAGGGCTTGGAGGAGCCTGGGACAGTGAATGTGTCCCTGCCATGGCAGGAGAGATGAGACTTTGTGAGCTTTAAGATCCCTTCCAGCCCACCCCATTCCAGGGTTTATCCATGGGATGGGATCCTGACCTGCCTGTTGTGGGTTTTCACCTGCACAGCCCTGGCTGCTCCTCTGCTCCTGCCCTGATCCTTAATCGAACCTGAGCTGCAGTGGAGCTCCATCAGGGACACATTTGGCCTCCAGCCTCCTCACAGAAGGCCCATTCCCCCTTTCCTCCCACAAACAGGGAGCTCAGTGCATCAGGGAGCCCCGTGATGGGACAGGGACCGTGTGGGAGAGCTCTGGAAAGGAAATGCTAATGGAGAGCGCGACAAGAGCAAATCCCAACGAACAGAGGAAACCCTTGTTAGATCGGGCTGAGCCAGGGGGTCTGGAGGTGGTTAGAGCTATACAGAACACAGCAGTCTGTAATATTTTATTCCAGGGATGTATATTTCCGGGACAAGTTGTTAGATTGACCTCTAGTGTTCATTTTCTTAAGGGAGAATTCCGCGATCCAGTCCCGTTTTGGTCGAGCCCCGTACCTTTGCACTTTGAACAGGCTTTGAGGGGAGGTTTTGTTTTTCCAGTGGATAAACCCTCCAAATGTCAGTGTGGGTCTGCAGGAGCTCTCTAACGAGCTGCCTGACGGGCAGCCAGGAGGGCTGTGGAAATGTTGACACACGATTCCCTCGGAAGGAAGGGCTGGATGCAGTCCTGGCTCTCCCTGCAGCGGGAGCCCTGCCACCGCCAGGCCGGGGCCAAACGCTCCGCCAGGAGATCAAAGGTGGATTTGTGCTGCAAAGTTTAGCTTGGATGGGCCCTTTGGATTGCTCTGGTGCTCCCTTCACTGAGTTCTGTGGTGAGGAAAAGTTTGATTTATTCTAAGGTCCCAGTTTTCCTTTACAGCCACCCTCATATGTCTTTGGGAATTATATCCTAAAGTTTCCTTGTGAACTGCTCATGCAGGGACCAAATTTATACTTGGTTGGAAACTGGAGCAACTGGAGTTTGGAAGGTTTTTTCCCAGTATTGTCACTGGGAGATGCTCATTCCATGTGTCCTAATTGGTACTGGTCAGCCTCATCTGTCTCCAGCTGAAATCCAGATAGAATTTGGGTTTGGTTTCATGGATTTGAATGGCTGGAACTGCCTGAATGGCAGCCAACAATGCTAAATATCTCCTTTTCTTCCCCCCTCAACGCATTCTTCCTCTGTGTCAGGGAGCTGTCACTAAAACTATTTTTAATTGTTGTGTGCTTTAATTCATGATGTTTTGTTGGAAAATATTCATCACTTGTTTGCTCAGAGAGGGAGGAGGAAATTCTGGTCTTGGGGAAAGTGATGAAAATCCAAGTCATTTCACTGAGCTCACATTATTTTGGAATTATGTGCAGGAAAAGTTATTCTCTGTTGCCTGAAGGCTCTAAAAAGAAGAATTTTGAATTTCTGTAGTCTCAGTCAAGTTGAACAGCAGACTGAGGGCTTTAAATCTTGGGCAATCAAAGCCTGAGCTTCAAAAAAGGGAGAAAATTGAAGAAAAAAGGCCTTGTGTCAATGCTTTCAAGCAGTGAGTTCGTATATGGGCATCTTATTCTACTTTTTTGGTAGGAAAACTACACAGGTTGGTTCTGGGGTAAGTTTATTTGCTAATTATACACTAAAAATAAGCTGAGTGCTTAGTGATGATCCAGGAGGTCTCAGATGCCAGCTGTGGTGTTTCTGTCGGGCTGTCACTCTGCCCTGGCCCCTGAGGGGAGCTGATTTTGGGGCAGGGGCTGGTGCAGATGGCTCCTGCTCCTCCCTGGGATGTGCCACATCCTTTCCGTGACATTCCTGCTCCACCACTGCTGCAGAAGGGATTCATTAGTGATGGAATCATGAGGAGCTGAGCTCAGTGATGAGCAGACATGATGAGCCTGGGAGGGAGAGGAGCAATGCCGTGCCAGGCTCCAGCCCTGACAATGCCATTCCCTCCCTGCCCGTGGGCACAGCAGCTACATGGCCCACAGGGATTTGCACCTTAAAAAAAAAAAGCTTTTTTATTTTGGTCTTTGCCAGAAATGGAGCTTTTCTTGTGCAGAGAGAGCTGTTGGCATTCCCAGCAGAGCCCCTGGCCTGTGGTTCTGTTTGCTCATGCCTGTGTTGGGGTCTGAGCTCCCTGCAGGCTGGTGCTGCTGCCACATGAATGCACCAGCCTCAGGTCCTGGCATCTCCCTGGCCCCAAGAAGGCAGAATTAGCCCAGGTGAGGTGGGAACCAACCATGGGTCATGTTAATTTTACAACAAGGCTCTGGGTTGTTGTGTTTTTCCATGCTGCAGGTGGTGATGGTACTGCTCCCACTGAAACAGCACTGGGATGGCTCCAGTGCTGGGGGGGAGAACCAGGCTGGAGTGAGAGCTGAACAAAGACTGGGAGAAATTTGGATTAAATATCCCTAAACACACACTGAGCACCTGTTGGCTGCATCAGCACCTGCACTGCTGCTGCTGAAGATGTCCATCCTTACTCCATCAGTGCTCCCGAGGCTCTGCCAGCTCAGGTATCAGCCAAAACCACTGAACACTGAGCACCTTCAATAATTTGCTGCTCTTAATGCATTCAGTCAGGCCAATTACATAAAATTGCATGTCTGCCCTCTCCATTTTACCAGTTCTTTTGGTCTTAAGGATATATAAATATTCAATAAGCCCTCTCAGTAAACGCTGTGGGCAGCGGAAAATGCACAGAGCAAATATTTTTATATTGCTCTGGGTTTGGAAATGATTTCAGAAATGTCCCTGCTAGTGCTGGACTTTCTTCCCCTGAACGCAAAGTGTACTGATGGTCACGTAACAAATTGCTAAAGTGAATTACGAAATGGCATTTGCACTGCCTGGCCATGCCAATGAGTGTAATTTAAATAAATCTATTCATGAAGGCTAATTAGCAGGGACTGGGCAATTTGCAGCCCAGTGTACGGGGAGGCTCTGCCAATCACAGGAGGAATGGGCAGAGCGCTGAGTGCTGCTGAAGTGCTGCAGAGTTCAAACCACTTGGAGCTTTCAGGGATCAAGCAGTAGATCAGAAAAGCACTGAATTAACACCGGTGCTCTCCCGCGGGGGCTGCTGCTGGAGAGGGCAGCTGGTTCTGTGTGGCTCATGGATTGTAGGAAACCTCTTCTGGCCTTTCTCTTGTCTGTTTTCCCAGTTGTCAAAGGGAGATAACGATGCTGATTTCTTTTTGAGACCACTTTGAGGTCAGCTGAGGAGGAAAGGCTGAGTAAAGCAGGATACAAGTTGAATAACATTTGTTTTTACAGATGCTCTCCAGTGTTTGTATTGAAAATTCCTGGCTGGGAGAATCAGCTGGCATTGTAAATCAGCGGGATAAAGGCAGGTTAGACATTTGTTGGTTATAAACACTAAAAAAAGGTGTTATTTGTTTGCAGTAACCACAGAAGTCCCTGGCTGTCCCTGAGGTGCCATGTGCTGTGTGAATGGCAGAATTCACAGTGTCACCTGAGACAGGTACGGGCATCAAACGAGTCCTTGGCTCAGTATCTGCAAGGCAGAAATTCAGCATCTAATCAGACATCTCAGAGGGAAAGAGCCGGGTCTCACTTTGTCCCCTGCCTTTGTGCCTCCTGTCACGATGGCCCTGATAACGTCTTCCCAGCAGGAGCTATCCTGGGAAAGTAAAAAGCAGCTTTTTTTTTCCCCCCAAAAAAGTACATTGAAAATAGGAGTGGAAGCAGCCCACAAAGCAAACCCTGCCGGTGATTATGGGGAGCCAGGAGAGGCACAACAGCACCCTTGTTCTGGTGGCTTTGAAATGGAACAAAGGCCTGGAGGGGACACGGCAGGGTTGGGTTTCACCTGCCCTTTGTGCCTGTGGGAGAAAAGCAGCTCCACCTGGACAAAACCCACTGGAACTGGGGACCTACCCATGCACAGGATCCCTGCAAGGCTCCACTGCAGCAGGTGCTCATGTCCCACCAAAACCTTGCTGAGATACTGGCCCAGCTCAGCTCCTGCAAGCCCCTGGGCTGTGGTGCTGGTTTGTCACCTTCTGCAGCAGAGGACACCCCACAGGTCTCATTTCAGGGATTCTTTTTCCTGTTTTGCATTGAGTGGTGGCTGTAAGAATGAGACCTGTGCCTTTGCCAGCATTTCCCAGCCAGTGTCCAGGTTCTCGTTCCCATTCCATTGGGATCCTATCACCAGGCTCATTACCTTCTGCTTGTTCATTAGCTTGAGATAATGAAAACAACAGAACTGACAGGAAAAAGTGCCATGTTCTGTTTAGTGGAGACATCAAACCTACAAAACAAAATTAGATCCATGGATCATACTGTATAAAAGGTGACCTAAAAAGGAAAAAAACCCACCCAGGCTGTGAGTTCCCTGGCATCCTGTTTGTCATCAGCACGGGATAATTATCGTGGATTTTTGTGACACAATAAATGCGAAAGCACAGGTGGGATCCATTTTCAGCTGTTTAATTGAAGAAATGAAAGATCCTGTAAGACAGAGTCAACACAGAGAATTTGTCAGGCTGTGCTGAAAACTTCCAATAGCTGAGACCTTGGGGTTATAAAATTACTCATCAGGAGTAAAGTTTTTTTATGCGCAGAAGTGAAGGGTATTGATTTTATAAAATATAATTTTATATTCAATATAAATGGAGAAAACCGCTCAAGCCAGCCTTCTGCAGAGCCTGAAAATATAGGACTATTGGGTGTAAATCAATACAAATAATATCTTTAACCCAGAAATTTTGATTCATTTATAAAATACAGGCTGCAACTCTTTTTTTTCCCTTACAGCTAACATTTTTAAAAAAAGGAAGTAGGGAATGGTTTCTCCAGGGATTTCTGCGACTTGCTTTGTCTTGCTGGTGCATTGTGTGTTTATATTTGTAGAATGAACCTGATTTTTAATTCCTGATACGGTAAGTCACAGAATCATGGGATTGTTTGCGTTGGGAGGGATTTTAAAAACCCTTCCATTACCCCAGGGAGCTCCAGCCTGGCCTTGGGCACTGCCAGGGAGCCAGGGGCATTCACAGCTTCTCTGGGCACCCTGTGCCAGGGCCTGCCCACCCTCGCTGGGTACAATTCCAGCCCAAAATCCTATCTAACCCTGTTGTTACCTCCTCAAACCCAGTGACTCCAGGCCTGCTGGAGCTCCCACTGAACGTGCCGGGATGGGAGAGCGTCTCCCCTCAGCCCTGAGGGACGAGGGGGCGCGGCGCCCTTTTCCCGCCACTGCGCCGGCGCCATCTTGTCTCCCTCAGGACCTGAGGGGCTGAAGGGTCAGTGACGGGAACCTGAGGGACTGAAGAGGTCAGGAGGAGGCTGAAAGGTCAGTGAGGGGAACCTGAAGAGTTCAGGAGGAGGTTGGAGGGTCAATGAGGGGCATCTGAGGGGTACCTGCGGGGATGAAGAGCCAGGAGGACACCGAAGGGTCAGTGAGAGGCACTTGAGGGACTGAAGGGTCCAGGAGGAGGTTGGAGAGTCAATGAGGGCAACCTGAGGGGCTAAGAGTCCAGGAGGAGGCTGAAGGGTCAGTGAGGAGAACCTGAAGAGTTCAGGAGGAGGTTGAAGGGTCAGTGAGGAGAACCTGAAGGGTCCAGGAGGAGGTTGGAGAGTCAATGAGGGCAACCTGAGGGGCTAAGAGTCCAGGAGGAGGCTGAAGGGTCAGTGAGGAGAAGCTGAAGAGTCCAGGAGGAGGCTGAAGGGTCAGTGAGAGGCACCTGAGGGGAATGGCGGATGTGTGAGGAGGTCTCTGATGGGTTGAGGGGTCCCTGAGTGGGGCAGCTCTGCTTCAGCTCTCAGAACCCAGAGAATTTAAAATCCTAAATGACCATTTTAATCTGCCTCTGATACAGGTGTTCCAGTGGTGGTTCCTTTTGACACGACCCAGCTGGTGTGGGGTACAGCAGGTAACAATATTTAACTTCTTCTGAGGTGAGAATATTACCCTGCCTTGGAGGTAATTTTCCTACAGAAGGAAACAAAAATTCTTCTATCTAATGGGATAGGAACAGGTTTGAGGGGCCCCATTGTTCAGTGGTTTCTGTAAAGCAAATTTGGTCTGTCTCTGTGAGAGTGTAGTTTGAAATGCTCTTTTAGAAAAATCACTTGGTTCTCAGATAACTGCTTATTTTTCTTTAAAATGTAGACTTATTTGTTCTCTAGTTCAACAGACCTTTATCCTAATGCCTGATGAAATGGTTAACAATTCTCACACGAGGTTCCAGGTATAAAGACTGTGCAAGCTATTCAGGATTTTCTTCTAAAGATTGAACAGGCATCCTCTGAAAAATGTCAGCAGTTCTCTCCTATTAAAGGTTATTAAGATTTTGACAATGCCATGGTTCCTTTTACAACAAAAACCAGAATTTGACAACCATTTGTTAAGTATCTAAATGTCTCTGAGGAACCCATGGAATAATAAGAGGCATTCAGAGGGGCTAAAAAAGCACCCATGGCCCCACTTCAGCATCTCCAGAGAGATCCTAGGTGTTCTCAGGGCTGGCCAGTAAATGCCACGTTGGCAGCCTGAAAAAAACTTGTTTTCACTAATTTTATTTTAATAAATTCACAACTTTTCTATTTTCAGGAAGCAATAAACTCACACTTTAAAGTAGTTTAATATTTAGTCCAAAACCTCAGTTAAAGGTGCTTTGCAACGCAACGCTTCTCTTTTCTCACATATAAATTGCCTTTTAAATATGAGCTGCCTCATTAAATTCAGTTGGCTTCCCAGAGAGAAGGAGGGTAAATATTTTTCAGAGCCTGGTGCTAATGGAGTCATTTAATGATGAATAATAAATAAAAATTACAGGCCTTTATTTGAGAAGCTTAGGTAGAGCTGTCACAGTAAAATTCATAACTTCCATCGCCAAATCCAAACAATAAAGAATTGTCTACTTCAGATGGCTTGAAATGCTTCTTATTGAAAACAGATGCTATTAGGTCAAAACATTTATGTTAAAAAATAACTTGTTATTCTCACTGTGAGTGGTCTTAAGTGATTTGTTTGGATATTTACAAAACCTGAGTCAGTTTCCTTCAGTTTCAGATAAAGAATGGCTCACTCTCGTTCAGCACGGGACTTTGTTGCACTTTCAGATCTGCATCCAAACCTTGCTCGTCCTGTAAGTCTCACAGCCTTTTGTTCCCAGAGGAAATTGTATCTGAGTGTCTTATATTACTGCAAAATTATGTAATTGATGTGTATTTAGGTACTGGTGGCATTAGTGCAATTGTTGGGTAGAAAAGACCTTCCCTTCTTTGTGTGCAAAGCAGCAAAATGAAAATTGATGCTGTTGCTGTCCACAGCCCATGGGTACCACAGGCACAGATATTGACTGGACAATTCCATGTATCAGAGGCTCTTTTGTAGCACTTGAAATGGATGTGCTGAATTAGTGAAGACATTATTGAGGACATGACAGAGTCGGCATTATGCAGCCACAATCATCTGGGACCTCAGCAGGCTCTCGGGCACACTGGGAAGGCAGGGTAAAAACCTCACAGTTCCATGGCAGGGCTGGTTCTGTTTCTTTGGGATGAAAAATGGGTTTGCATAGGATCACAGATTGGTTTGGGGTGGAAGGGAGCCTAAAGCCCATCCAGTGCCACCCCTGCCATGGCAGGGACACTTCCACTGTCCCAGGGGGGCTTTGGGCACTGCCAGGGATCCAGGGGCAGCCACAGCTTCTCTGGGCACCTGTGCCAGGGCATACCCTCCCAGGGAAGGATTTCTCCCCAGTATCCTAAGCCCACTCTCTCTGTTTGAAGCCATTGCCCCTTGTTCTGTCCCTCCATCCCTTGTAAAGAGTCTCTCTCATGTTTCTTTTCAGCTCCTTCAGCCCCTGGAAGCCACAATTAGGTGACCCCAAAGCTTCTCTTTTCCAGCATGAGCAATCCCAATTCTTTCAGCCTTTCCAAACATCCTGGAGCCTCCTCTGGACTCACCCCAAGAGCTCCAGGTGCTCCCTGTGCTGGGACCCAGGGCTGGAGGCAGCGCTGCAGGTGGGGTCTCACCTCAGCAGAGGCAGCATCCCCCCTCCCCTGCCCCAGGGAAACTCTGATGTTCCTGGAAAGAGTGAAAATAGGGAGTTTTCCTATTCCCACCACTTTTTATTTGGGATGGCACAGTTTATTTTCTCATTTACTTTAAACAAATGAAAGAGGAACTCACAGAAAAGGGATGACCTAAGAGAAGTTTTCTATCTCCTTAGAGCCATACTGATCCAAACTGGTGTTCAGCAATGCTAATCTAACCTGCCATTCACAGTTCCTCCCAATTAATGATCCACTAATCCAGTTAAAAGCTTTTATTTTGCAAATAAAAGCTTTTATTTCACAAATAAAACTTATCTTGAGTATTGCAGTTAGCAACACACAGCAATGAAAGTATTTTCATAAAATAATAATTGATGATAGAATGATCAGTGTGTGTTGTGTTAGGCTGTGAAAACAGCTGAACACACAGTTTGAAGTATCCAAATGGCACGGTTTATGAGTTTGCTGTTTATTTTAAAAAGTGAAAGAGATTCAAGTGTAAACACTTGCAGTGCTCAGGAGTTGGTTGAGCAGCCTCAAGCAGAGCTGTGCCAAAATAGGCACCATAGGGGGGGTTCCCCTCCTCTTTTGGGGAAATGAGTGCTTGGGCAGTTGCACAATGAGCTGATCAAGGAAATGATCTCTGGAAGTTTTTCTGCCTTCCTCAGTCCAAAATAGTTTCCAGCCAGATCAATTCCTTCTGCCAGTTCCCCATGCAAGTTTGGGGTTGGAGACACAGAGGTGAACATTTCTACAGCAGGGCCAGGGCAGATTTCTTTGGGAAATTGGATATTTACACCAGAAATTAGGCACAATCAGCCTAATTTCTGCAGGCACTGATCCTAAATGTTAGTTCTTTTGACATTTGGTGGTGAAATACAGGGAATGTTGCGCTCTAATTTAATAGATTTTTTTTTATTATTAATTAAGAAACAAAACCCAAAATAGAAAAACAAAATCCTAATCAGGATCACTGCATGCAGTGGACATAAGGCATTCGGTCTGGAAGGGGGATATTACCGTGCTGCACGCAAGTGGCCTCTTCCTGAGTGTGTCCCTCCCTGCAGCATAAGGCAGTTCCCCTGCTCCCTCTAGTGATCCCAAGGAAACAGGAGAGCTGCTGCTTTGTGAGCACGTCCTCGATATCGTTGCAGTGGTCAGGCAGGTCACGCTGGTTTGGGAATAGGTACAAAGTGAATCCTGACTGCGTTATTGACCTGCAGCCCTGCCCTTCCCAGCTGGCTCTGGAATTCTGCTGGAATGGGACACTCAGGACTGCCAGAAGGGCTCGTGTGAAGGCGCTGGGGCTGCCACATCCCTGGGAGGGACCAAGGCCAGCCTGGACAGGGCTTGGAGCCCCCTGGGACAGGGGAAGGTGTCCCTGCCATGGCAGGGTGGCACTGGATGGGCTTTAAGGTCCCTCCAACCCAAACCATTCCAGGATTCTGTGATGAGGAACTGAGGCAGGATGCTTCATGTTTGAAGGATCCTGGCAGTATTGCATTGTCAGTCTGTTCTTCCAGCCCTTGTCCCACTCTGATTGTCCTTGCTGAACTCTTAAATCCCAAATGAGCAGTGCAAAACTCTTCTCTACACCAAGGACCATCCGAAAAACAACAACAAGCCACCACAGAGCTGTTATGTTATGTTGTAGATAGACAGATAGATAATATATCTATACCTACATGTGTGTGTTTGCTCCCAGTAGTTGTGTTTGACAATTGAGAACAGGATGTTTTTACACAATAGACACAGGTTTAGCAAAGCAGAATAAGATTGATTTTGGTCTGAATCAACAGAAAAGCTCCTTGCCTCGGCTCCCTTGGAGTCACTTGAAAGACAGCAAGAGAGAGGCACCTGTAGAAATTTAGGCAGCTTGGCTGAGGCAGGACAAGCTCCTGTAGGTGCACACGTGTGGCTAGTGGTGCTGAGAGCCAGGAAAACCGTGGACACTTCACTGTAAAATAAATCCTGTCCAGACTTTCCATGGAGCATTTGAGGAGATCTGAGACCTGTGCAGAGAGCATGAAACAACAACATTGCTGCCTACCTGAGGAGAGATTGCTGTAAAATAGCCAAAATTCTGAAGGCTTGGGGTGAACTTTTGTCCTCTCATTTTCTTTGCAAACAGAAACAGATGCATTTATTTTAATATTTTTATTAGTCACAATTTTTTCCTAAAGTAAACTTGTGTGTTTATATTTTACTCTTTAGCTCATACAGTACTGTAGGATAAATAGATTAAAATGATTACCAGCCAGAAATATGTTTATTATCATCAGCAGAGTATAATTCCATGAAATCTAATTCATCATCTACATCTGGGTTTAATACTTGTACTCTGTAATCTTTTTATTTTTCAGAATGTAATCGGGCTGGTTATTGGGAAAACAGATGTCAGAAGCTTTCCAGACCGAAAAAGTACAGTCCCTTTAAACTCTTTTTACTTCATTTTCTTCAACGGTGTAATTTGGCAGAGATGACTGAAATCAAGGTTTAAATGATAAACAGATTTCTCAGTGTAAAATGGATAGAATAAAATGCACTCAAAAAAATGGTGTCTGTTTGAGAACCAAGATGAAAGAGCAGCATTGGTTTGGCTGAGCCATATCAATTAGAAATTGGAAAATCTCTGTCATGGAAGAGTTTCATGCTCTGAAGATGGAACCAATATGAACCCAGTCTTCCATAAATACTGCTAGAATGGAGCTGGTGCCCTCGTATTTGTTCTCTCTTAAAACAGAAATGTTGAGGACATGTCTTGTGGAGTGACACAAGTAATTTCTGGCCTGAGTAGCAACAGCTTCATCTGGGACAAAATGGGAGTTATATGTTATTAATAATGTTAATTGAAAATTGAAATAACAAATTTACAGTCAGGGTTGGTGCAGACACTGTCAGGGAGCACCTCCAGCCCTGGAGAGCCATTCCAGCTGCAGGAGAAGGGCTCAGTTTTTCTGCTGCCACTGGCTCCTGCTGAGGTTTTAGGGGAAAGTCATTGTTGTCACCCGGAACTGGGGCCAGCCTAGTGCAGAGTCCACAGAGGGCTGTTGGTGTGTGTGCCCCATGGGCCTGCACTCAGGGCACTCTGGGAGATCACTCGAGTTTTCCTGGATAATTTGGTCATCTACTGCATCATGCTGTGATCCTGGAAAGCTTTATTAGTTACCTGTATGCGACAGGGCAGGGATGCAGACACCGATATCCTGAATTTTCCACAGCACTGGAAACCCTTTGCTTTATTGAATTGCCCCCCCTGGCAGTGACCCTGCAGCCTGGGCCATCAGCCAGCCCAGCTCCCACAGACCTGGGGCTGTGTGACACAAACAGCCCTGGTGTCACCTCCCACAGCTCCTGCCCCTCTCCTGTTTGAGGTTCACACCTGCGGGGTGCTCAGGTACAGCCACAGCAGGAGCTGCAGCCCATTCCCAAACACCACCGTGCTCCTGCACCACCTGCTGGCCTCCAGCGGGAGAAAATTCCTGCTCAAACACAGGAAAACCCCAAAATAATGGTTTTTATGCACATATTCTAGTTAGAAATCAAGCTGTGCTGAGCAATTGCTGCAGCCCTGTTTGTTTTTGCAGACATTGGCACTGAGAGATACACCTTCAGTTTCACCATTCGTGATTCCCCAACTTATTTCATTAATGTCCAGTCCTGGGGCAGAGAAGAGTACATCAGATCCCTCTCAGAAAGCTTCAGGGTTGGTGACTGTGGTGAGTTTGTTTATTTTATTTTATTTTATTTATTCCCACCACGTTTCTGTTTGCATGGCAGTCAGGGTTGTGCTGGTGGCTTTGCTGTGTTTTGCTCTGAGGACTCACAAACAGCCTAATTGGAAACAAATTGTTCAGTTCTGTTCAATAGAAAGAGGAAAGGAACAAGATTCCAAGGATTTCAACTGAAGCCCAGTAAATATGTCAACAAAAGAAACCCACTGGGTGCAGCAGCTCAGAGCTGGCCTGCAGTTAATCAATGTCAAAGCTCACATTATATTGAGGTCTTAAACATGATGAAAAATAAGCTGTAAAGCAGTTTGCTGTTTGTCTTCCCTCAGTTATAGATATGACTATGATTGCTGATAAAACCACAACAAAAATCCTGTATTTATTTACAGGATGCATTTTTATCTTTTTAAGTTCATTGAAAGATTTTGCTGTCTGTGGTTGTCTGAGTAAAACTTGTGAGCATACAGACTGTACACACAAAAAAAAAATCTATAACTGTACCTATAATCAATTTCTAACATTACTTATCAATGTTTTATTTTAGTTACAATTGAAAATCCATTAATTCAGTCAAAGGAAGCAGAAAGAGAAGAAAAATTCAACCCTGTAACTCCTAGGTAAACTTAAAGCATAGAGTGGTAGTTCTTTCTAGAAAGATCAGAGTTAAGACTTGCTTTAATTTCCAGCCACATGAAATTGGTAGAAATTTTTGGTGTTTTCTTCTTGTGTAGCTGTACCTCCCTCCTGTGCTCAACAGTGTCTGGTCAAATCTCAGAGGAGAATATATTTAATAAACAAAAGGTCATAAAGCAATAATGTCCTTTGTTACTAAACAGAGTAAATTTCATTCTTTGAGTAAAATTGACAAGCTTTTTTTATACCTTTAGGAAAAACTATCCTGGAATAAAGTTGCTTTTCCATATGAATGAACATTTTACACTGTTGATACCTCAGTGAGTGCTGTGCTGATCCATGGGATTTGTTCTGTTCTAGTGGCTACAAATTATTGCTCAGTGAAAATCACTCTGTGGTTAAAACCTCCTCCTGCTACGACACAGACACCAGGCTCCTGGCCCTGCTGCACCTGCCTGTCAAGGACCCTCAGGATTATTATTCTCTGGGGGACATCGTGGCCAATGGACAGAGCCTCCATGGGAGAGTCCTCAACGTGCTGGCAGCTGTCATGGCAGTGAGTGAGGAGCATTTCTGAGCTCTACTATGAGTAACTTCATTGTAAATCTGTGTAAATGTGGATTTGGGGCTGTGATGGCAGTGAGTGAGGAGCATTTCTGTGCTCTACCATGAGTAACTTCATTGTAAATCTGTGTAAATGTGGATTTGGGGCTGTGATGGCAGTGAGTGAGGAGCATTTCTGAGCTCTACTATGAGTAACTTCATTGTAAATCTCTGTAAATGTGGATTTTGGGCCTCAAAATCCACATTTTGGATTTTGGGTCCTTTTGGAGTGGCCAGGACTCCATTTATTCAGCTTGGCAGCTGAGTGACAATAACCCCACACACCTTTTGATGAGATTTTTATCAACAAAATGAAGGGAAAATGAAGTGATCCCATTTTTAGTAGTCTAGAGTCTTTCTTCCCTTTTCTAACCCTTCTCTAGGTTATGAGTTTTATTCTTCCAAACACTGAATAGAACACAAGTGACTTCTCTTTCTTCCTCAAGGTTGGGGAGCCAAAGTATTTCATGACTTCAGACAAAAGGAAAGGCCAGAGGTGTGAAGTAAAGCTGTATGATGAAACAGAGAGGTCTTTCCCAATAGTATGGTAAGATGTTCTTTAATTCACTAAAAATATAATGCAAACATGGATAAAGAAATTAGCTATAACACACACTAATTAACTATAAACCCGTCTTTTAATTTAAATATATTGTTATTTAGAAGGCAACTGAGATGAGGCAACAATGCACACTGAAAAGAGACTTAAAGAAGAGATTCATTAGAATGGCCTTATATATCTTGTGCAGTTTTATGGCTTGCTGACAGTCTGCTGGCTCATGAATGGCAAAATGAAGCTCAGTTCCAAATAATTCCTTTTTTTAAATGTGGACATTTGAGCTAATTCAGGAAATGACTTTTACAACCAGCTGCAGAGGCTGTTTTGTCTCATCCACAAGCACGAGGGCAGGAAAATGAAGAGCATGATCCATTTTTAAAGCCAAGCAGAACTGCAAGTGGACTGGAAAAAGGTTGAAATAGTTTTTAAATATTTAAAATAATGCAGGAACGTTATGATGCAACTTTGGCTGTATTTTCAAACCTTGTCCTGTTTACAAACACAGCTCCACTGAGCCCATCCCTGAACAGGGCCTTGTTCACAGAGGAACCTTTGCATTTTGCCCAGAGTTTGTTCAATAAACTCGTGGCTTTTCCAAGTGCAGGGGCATGTGGAGCTGTGGTGTCCCCTTGCCCTGGGATTGCTCTTTGGTGGTTAAAAAGTGACTTCAGGGACCTTTGTTCCCTGGGGGAAGCAGGCAGCCAGCCCTGCACTGTGGGCTGGGAACTGTGTTACCACCAGGGATGTTTAACACAATTCATGGCCACAAACCAAGAGAAGCAGCTCTGGGGTGAGCCCCTCCAGCCCAGGGTTCATTTGGAAATTACCTCCTCCAGCAGCCCTCTCAGTGCTGGCACTTGGGCACTGTCAGGGGATTCCAGAGCCCAGCAGTCAAGAGCTGCCTGGGCAATATCAGATGAAAAGGAAATATCTTAAATCTTTTCCCAAGGATTAAGGAGAAAACCCACCAGAACAAATCTGTGCTTTGGCTGTGCTCTTGCCAGCCAAATTTAGGAGGAGCTGAATGAGATTTTATCAAGAGACCATGAAATTACCATTTTTGAGGGATGTTTCTGACCTCGCTCCAGTCTCATCATCCCCAGCCACAAAGATCCCAGTGTTGGAAGTGCTGAACATCTGGCTGGGGATCTGAGCAATCAGCCTGGCCCAGCACACACAGCTCCTTTAACTGGGATTTGCTTTAGCTAGAAATGACTTGGATAAAAGCTGAAACACAGCATTTTCCCTGGTATATTCTGCATTTAGACCATCTTTATTTTATCCTGTTTGAGATAAAGCAGGAATTTCATGGCACATGGAATTTCAGTGCCATGTGTGTCACAAAGGAGTTGTGTCCCCTTTGGCCAATTTTATTACAACTACATTATTTAGTAATTTAGTACTAAACACTTTGAGTGCTGTTTCAAAAATGTTTTCATAATCCACTTTTGTTTAATTTAGCTGGGATAATGAATCCATCCAGCTGGCACAGAGTTGGATCCCCCAAGAAACAGGTAAAGCAGTCTGGTTTATGGTTTTATTGAAGTTCTTCATGTGACATTTATTCTCCAGTAACATGGGGGTGTTTTCTGCACAGTTATATTTGCATCAGATGTGAGAATCAATTTTGACAAATTTAGGAACTGCATGACTGCAACTGTGATATCCAAAACCATCATTACAACTAACCCAGGTAAGAGCTGCTCAAGTATTTCTTTGTTTTTAGTAATTATTCTAGTCTAGAATGCATTAATTAATCTACTGGAACTGTGATTTCTTCTGCTTGCTCCTCACAAAGCTCCCTGCTTTTTGTCTGCTATGTGATGACCAAGTCTTTTGGCTTCTACTTTTATTTTATTTATTTCTTTATTTTATTTATTTTATTTGCAACCTTCATATGTTTATTCCATGCAGTATTAACAGTAAAAATAAAAAAGAGAAAAGCAAGTCTTGGCTAATTCCAATGTGTTTGTGCTACCAGAATAAAAGCTTGTAAAATATAAAAATGCTGTGCTTTTACATGCAACATATACTGATAACTTTTAAAAATGCATCTTCAGAAACAGCAGAAGCAAATGTTCTCTTCAGCTTCATCAAAGAGAGTGCCCAGGCAGGAGCTCTGCCCAGCCCCATGAAGGAGCTGCCAAATGAAACCATTAACTGTAAGCATTTGATTTTATTTACCTGCACAGACTCATTTCATAGTGCAGCTGAAAGAGTTCCTGCTCTGTGTGTTCACAGAAGCAAAGCTCAGGTCCAGCCTGGCTGAGTAGGTAAAGTCTAGATGGTTTCTTGGGGCTGTCCCTTATTTTATCTTTATGTATCTCAGCTGCCTGTGCCAGCTGCAGCCTGTCTGCTGTGTTCTTTCTGTCTGCAACCAGCTGGAGAAGTGAGGGGGAAAGCTTTTGTCAAAAACTCCTTTTGGAGGATGCAAAGATTAAATCATAGATATATTCCTGATCTGAACCCCTTTTGTTTTACTTTTTTTTTTTTTTTTTTTTTTGAGGGGAGCTTTACTGCTGCTTTAAATCTCCTTTTTATTGCCTTAATGCCATTGCTTTTTGAGTAATTTCTGGCTCAGACACACTTAACTTGTCTTTTAAACTTGTAGTGGAGACTGTAGTGGATGTCTACACAGTGGAACAGCTGAAAGAAAAAGCTCTCCAGAGTGATGGGAAGCTGGAGCCTGTCCATGGAATTATTTATGGCTACATTTCCACCCTGGACATCGACGAGAGCGTGTCCAGAGTCCTGCGCAACAGATGGTGAGCAACTGCCTGCCTGGAGTGTGTGCTGAAACGGCTTGTCCCTCCTCCCCAGAGACAAGTGACATGGAGAAATGTTTTAGTCCCATCCCAGAGAAGAAATAAAACTGCTCTGGAGGATGCCATGTGGGCTTCTGGTGGGGGATTTTGTTGTGGGGTTTATATGAGGGTTCTTTGTGGTCCTAGAGTGAAAAAGAAAGAGGTCACTTTGTCTCAGACAGACTCAAGAGTTTAGGAGAGGAATAATTTTTTAAAGACAAAGTCTCTTGGGAAATCTCAGTCTAGAAAAATGTTTCAGGAAGAACAAATTGCACATCTGCATGAATTCTCTCCTTGTGTCTCAGCTCAGTGTGCCGGTTCATCGTGAATGAGGTGTCAAACACCTGCACCTTCTGCACCGACGTCTCTCCAGAGGCCAAGTCCACCTTTGCCAGCTTTGACATCCTGGTGGATGTGACAGACCACACAGGCACCCTGCGCTCCTGCTACCTGGCTGACTGTGTGGCTGAGGACACCCTGGGCTGCACAGTAAGGGGCATTGGGCTGCTCCTGCTCAGCTGGGGACCCTGAGGGGAATTACAGATATCTGAAAATGTTCTGTGTGTGTGGGTGCAAGAGTGACAAAAATGGGAGGGAGGGAGGGATGGAGGGATGGATGGACGGACGGACACACAGAGCTTGGCAGAAGTTGGAAATCACCAGATGCCAACAGGAATTGTGTTCGGTGTAAGACTGAACCCAGTTCAGAACACTGTTTTTCTGAGAACATGGCTGGAAATCCCTAACTCTGATTTTCAAACACCCTGTAGTTTATCTGGTTAATGTGACTGTCTTGGTATACATCTCATACCAAGCACTAGGTTAAAATAGAAAAATACAGCTTAGAAATGTATAAAAATATGTAAGATGTTCTTTTCATCATCATTCTGTTGTGGAGATGATTTAACCACCTGCTGAAGTGCTCTGTGGTGTCCTGTTAACAGGTCACTGAATTCCTCATGCTGGAAGATGACCAGAGGACTGCAATGAAATGGCAACTCCTCTTGGAACGAAGCAAGATTTACTTCAAAGTTAGTATTTAATGCTTAATTCAAAACAGTAGCTGGTTTTCACTTTTATACTTGTCCTTTTGGGCAAAACTCTTTTTACTCTCCCATCTCCACTTTCTCTGTCCCTATTTCCAGGACAAAATGAAAGTGTTTGACTTCAGCAGTGACAGGCAGATGGCATAACTGTGTACTCACACAGGAAATAATGTAAATAAATCTGTCAAACATCTGAAAATAATCTCTGTCAAGGTGCTGTGATAACAAAGATCCTTAATTATTTTTCCAGGTTACTTCATCACCCAATTGGAGAACTGGATTAAAAGTGAATCTTCTTTCCTGCAAACTGGCAGATCCCATAGAGGCCAGTCAGAGCTTGTTGGGAAGAGACTGGAATTATTTATAAATGCTAGGAAAGGCTTCCTTCACTCTCTAGTTAGAGATGGAATTCTGCTGTTGTTAGGTTTTGCCAAGTCCGTTCTGATGGTAAAGGAGAAGTGCACGTTACAATACCTCTAAGTGAGCTTCTGAGTTAATATTTTTGGGTGATTTTACTTTAAAAAGTATACCTGGGCCTCAGCCTAAATGTTAATTCTAAAAATTCAACTCCTTTCAAGGGGGCTGGAAATTTCCTCACTCAGCTGAGATCTTTGAAAAAATCAGAAATAACAAATAGGTTAAAAGAGATCTATTGAACTTGTGTGGTTTTAACTGTTTTTGTGTGAAAGAAATAAAGACCCCCCCTTGAAACACTGCCTGGGTTTGTGCTGCATCTGGCTGAGGCCAAACATGGAGCTGTGGGCAGAGCAGGGCTGATTCCCTTTGGGCAGACTAGGTCTAATTAGAGCAGAGTAATCAATTAGCAGTGACCTCTGACAAGCAAAAATCAAGCTGAGGCTGTAAGCAGGACTCTGGTCTCCAAAGCTGGATTTAAAGAACCCAGGTATGTATATTGTGCCTTCTTCTATGTATTTTTTCCCCTGTTTTTAATATATTCCTGTCCATAGCTTCACTCCTGAGCATGTTGGGACTCAGCCTGTTTCCAACAGAGGGAGATCCCCCAGCCCTGCTCTGCCAAAGGGTTTCAGGCCAGGACATCCCAGGGAACTCTGATCCCCCTGCTGCCCTCCTGACCCTTAAAGCAACGTGGCACAGAGAAAACCCCCCAGAAACAGGAAATCCTGACAAGCAATCCCAGACTGCACCCCTGGCTCATGGGTGGCAATAAAGACCCCAAAAATGCTGCCAGTGCTGGGTCACAGCATCCCTCTTGTAGCAATAAATGATTCAACATTTCCCAGCCATAACAATTCCCATTCTGAGGGGAATGTTTCCCATAACTTAATCCCAACTCTGTCAATACCCAGGGCTGGAGACCAAACTGAAAACGGTGCCCTGCTGCTGTTGGCAGAGATGGAAAATGCAAACAGGACAGACACTTTAATTCCATCCTTCCTCTTCCAGAACTGTTCACCCTAATGGCTCTTTTAATTCTGAAGAAATTCTAAAGGAATTCTTCAATTTCCTCTGCCAGTGTGGTGTGCAGCACCCTGGACTGTGCTGCTCTCACAGAGCTGCTTCTCTTTGGGAGACAGGAGTTTTCTCTGTAGAACTCCCCATTTTTAAAACCAAAGCTTTTCCTAGCAGTTATTAAGATCTGGCTCTGATAAATGGAAGTGTTTTGCTGGTTTGCATTTATATAAAAACAAAACCAAAAAATTCCATCTGTTTTTATTAGAAGTGAGCCAGTTCTGTGCAACCTTTGAAAATCAAGGTTTTGATGTTTGCATGGGGAGGATTTTTTAAATTATATTTTACAACTTGCTGTTGAATTGAAAGAGAACTCGCTGTCATGCAAACGGGTGGGGAGTGCTGGAACAGCTGGAGTTGGGAACTGGGGAAAGTTACCCAGCGTGGCTTTCAGCAGCTGGAAACACTTAAAACTCAAAATGCTGCACTGCACTGGGTAACAGCAACTGCTGCACTTACTGTTTCACTAAAAATACATTGAAATCACTCAAAAGAAAAGTTTGGTGGTGATCTTTATCCATATGCTTCTTTATTCTTGATCATTTTACATTATTTCACTTTTAGAACATTTTAAAATCACAGTTTAGGCAAAAAACAATCTGCCAAACATCTGGCACGCTTCCTGCTGCCTTTGCCCCCTGGAGTGGAAGGAAAAGCCATCCTTCTTTAATTTGTATGTTTGAAAAAAGCAGGGAGGATCACAAACTAATCCAAAAAAATCAAACATCTTTCTCTTCTAGAGGAAACTCTTTGCAAAGCTGCAACTCTTGATTTAGGGCTGAACATCTTCACATAAACCTTTGATTTTCCACAGCACAGCTGAGCCTTAGCTCCTACATCATCATTTGAATTGTTTTGATCAGTAATTTTTATTTAAGGCAACACTCAAAGCATCAGCAGAAGAGAAGCACATGCAGAAGGACAGCCACGCCCATTGCCCTCTCCAATGTCTCAGCCTCCAGTTCCCAGGTACGGTTTTGGAATTAAATGTTGGAATCTGGAGCTTCTGGGCTCCACCTGCTCCAGGCTGGGCCGAACTCCAGGTGTGCTGAAGCCTCCGTGGAGATGGGGCAGCGGCACTCAAACACCTTTTGGGCTCTGGGGTTCCGTGCCCTGCACCACCTTGAACCTCATGGACAGCACGTCCCTGATCCCCGCCTCGATCTCATCGTCGGCCTCCACGGCCCCCACTCCTTTGGGAGACCCCGTGAGAATCAAGTCCCCTTCTTCCAAGGTGAATATGTGGCTGATGTAGCTGATCAGGTAAGGGATGGAGAAGATCATGGACGAGGTGTCCCCCTCCTGCCTCAGCTTCCCGTTCACCTTCAGCCAGATCTGCAGCTTGTGCGGGTCTGGGATCTTCTCCTTGGGCACGAAGTCACTGACGGGGCAGGAGGAGCCGAAGCCTTTGGCCAAGGTCCAGGGCAGCCCCTTCTGCTTGCACTGCTCCTGGGTGTCGCGGGCGGTCATGTCCAGGCACAGGGCATAGCCCGCCACGTGCTCCATGGCCCGCTCCTGCGGCACGGCCTGCGCCCTGCGGCCGATGAGCACGCCCAGCTCCACCTCGTGGTGCAGGTTCCGGCAGTAGTAGGGCCGCACGATCGGGGCCCCCTCCCGCACGTAGGCCGAGGAGGGCTTGAGGAAGAAGAGCGGCTCTGCGGGCAGGGCGCTGCCCATCTCCTTGGCGTGCTCCGCGTAGTTGCGCCCCACGCACACGATGTTCCTGCCCCACTCCCAGAAGCGGGACAGCGGTTTGGAGCCGGCCATGGCCGCCCTTGCCGCGTCCTTGCGGGTCCCCGCACGGCGCCGCCGCTGCTCCCGCTCCTCCTCCGCGGGCCGAGCGGGCGGGCCGGGGGCCGGGCCCGGGGCCGGCCGGGCGCAGCGCCGCCCCCCGCACGCCGGGCCGGGCCGGGCCGGGCCGTGCCGGCGCTGCCGCCGCCTCCTGGGGCGGACAGCCAAGGTAACCGGGCCGGGCGGGGTGCACGATGCTCCGCGGGGGCTGGCGGGGGCTCGGCACCGCCCTGGCAGCCGGGGCCGTCCTCGGGGCCGTTCTCCGAGCCGGTACGTGCGGCGGTCGCTCTCGGGCCGTGCCTCGCGGCCGCGGGCGTGCCGGGCCCTGGGGCTGACTCACCGCCCGAGCAGGCCGGCAGCTCTGGGCTGTGCCGTGCCGTGCCGTGCCGAGCCCATCGCGGAGGCCCTGCGGAGCCCCGGGCCGGCGGTCAGTGCTCAGGGAGGAGGAGGATGAGGAGGATGGGGGGCCGGGCTGCGTTCGGCGGGTGACAGCTTGTACCGGTGATGGAACCGACCCCAAACGGTCCGAGCTTGCGGTTGCATTTCGGGCCTAAATCCTCAGCGCCTCTCCTGGGCTCTCTGGGAATCTCCTCAGGTGGTTTTGCATCGCTGGGGTTTTGAGACGTGGCTGTGATGGGCGAGAATCGCCGGGGTTCTGTGGCAGGGACGCTGCCGAGAGCTGCAGCGTGGCAGTGCCAGACCGAGCCTGTGACAGGTCCCGAGCTCCCAGGGTGGGCTCTGCACCTTCCCCTGCCGGGCCTGGCAGCTGCCCTGGCTTCAGACGCATGTCCTGGAGCCACAAACTCGCTGGGTGTCCCAAAAATCCTCGCAGAGTGTAGTGAGCGAGCGTGGTTCTTGTGAGGCAGCACAGCAGCTGGGCGTGCAGTCATTTCTGAGTGACAGCCCTGCTTGGAACGGGAATTTTCCACTCTTTTATGTAATAGAGTAACCCCAAACGTTCTGGAGGAAGTGCAGGAATCAGCTGGGTTCTGAGAGAACCTGCCTGCTGACATTAACACCTCCAGCTGCAAAACCTTTCCCCTGGGCTGCTCCAGCTGTGCCCATGATCATTCCACAAGCCCAGGTGGGTGATTCAGAGCTGCTGTCCCATTCCTCTGCTCCAGACAAAGCTGGGCGAGAATGAATCACTGGGCATTAATGAATTCTGGGGCAGAGCTCTGTGTGTGACAGGATCTGAGCCTGGCCAGGGAGCTCCTCTGGGCTGGACAGGTCTGAGCAGAGCATGAGGAGCTCCCTGCTCTGCTCCTGAGCCGCACATGGCAACTCACAAAGCGTGAGTTTCATTCTTGGTGGATGTTTTCTCGTTCCTTTGTTGAAATTACATGTTTGGAAACATTTCCTTATGTGGTGCAGCTTGTTTGTTTGTTTGTTTGGAATTTCAAATTACACATGCAAAGAGGCTGTGGGATCCGGGCCGAGGTTAGAGATGGTTCATAGGAAAGAAGCGTTTGAAGTATGTGAATATTTCCTTTGAGTTGAAGTTAAGGTTGGGTTGTTTCCTTTCGTTTGGTTGTATTTTTTTTCCTAGTTGGTGTCTGGTGTGCAAACAAACACCCAGTATAGATAACTCTTGTGACTGACAGATCCAAAAGTTCTCCCTGTTGGCGAGCAGTTGTTTTTGGGCATTTTTTTCCCCTCATCAAAGACTAGTAAGGGCTTTTTTGTGTTCTGTTTTTTGGAAGGAGTCTTCTCCAGAGGAGCACTGCAGGTAGGGATGCTTCTCCCAATCCTGTAAATACTCAGTGCATGCCTGTTGTGTTGTGGTTTGGGTTTGCTTTTGGAGCACTATGTTTAATTTCAGTGGTTCCTCATCCCTCATGATCAGGGATGGTGGAGGTGGAAGGGGAAGAAGCTCTGGGCAGGATGGTTGTGCCAGAGGGCCCTGGCAGCAGGAGCAGATGTGCAGGACTGTGGGGCTCTTATCAGGGGTGGGCAGGCTGGGACAGTGGGACAGGGTGAGCACCGGCACAGGGACCCTCCCTGTGGCACGGAGGGAGGTGGCCAAGCAGGAAAGTCAGGAGCCTCTGGGAGAGTCAGTGGTGCAGAATAAAATGGGTCTGAGCCAGCACAGGCACCTCTGGGTTGTGCAAACACCTCGTGGGTGCTCAGCCAGCAGTTCCTGACCTGCAAGGACTGGCACCTCTTTCCCTGCGAGTGTTGGAGCTCAGCTCTGAGCTGCAGGGCCCCAGCAATGCCAGGCCCTGCTGTCTTTGCTTCCTTTCCTTCAGTTCCTGTGGTAACACCTCCCAGGGTTGGTTATTTCTTTAAGAGCCTGTGCACTGAGCAGTGGAGCCCAAGCTATTTGCATCTGGAATTTGCTTCTTGGATGTGATTAAACATTGAACCCAAAGCAAACATGGAGGCTCTGGTGTTGTATCAGGGCAGGCATGAGCAAGGACCCTGTGTTACCTGGCCAGGTAACCCTTCCTCCCTCGGAGAGCCTGTTTGCTGTCCATGTGCACTGCAGGATGACATTTCCCCCAGAAATACAAACTGGATATTTCTGTTAGAGCAGTGTATTTCTGTATTTCCCTTTTTTTTTTTTTTTTTTTGCCCTTCTTCCTTTTTGTTTTTTGGCTCTGACGTGTCCTTTGTGCCTTTTTTGCAAAATCACCGTCCCAGGCTGACCTTTGCCCAGCTCCATTCTGCTCTCCTGCCCCTTGAAATCTCCTCTCTGGTGCAAGTGCAGAGTTGTCCCTGCATGGAAAGCAAAGTGTCCTGTCCTGTCCTTCTTGGGGCAGCTCTGGAGCACCCAGAGCTCCAGAGTTTTGTCCCATGGTGGCCTCTCCCCTCATGTCTGAAGGGGGCAGGTTGGGCTGTGCTGTGAGCTGGGGCCCCTGCCGTGCCCTGTCCCTCCTGTCCCCTCCCAGGGCTGAGCTCTGGCTGTTTTTGGTGCCCAGGTGCAGCACAGCTGCGAGCTGGATTCCTGCACACCGAGCACGAGCTGAGGGAGCCCAAGGCAGTGAGCCAGGCCGACATGAAGGTGGAAATCCTGCCCGCCCTCACTGACAACTACATGTACCTGCTCATCGACCAGGACACCAGGGAGGCTGCCATCGTGGACCCCGTGCAGCCCCAGAAGGTAACACCCCCTGCTCCGGGGTGGCCTTGCAGGAGGGAACGAGCCCCAGGCTGCCTCAGGTGTGGGGGGAAGGCTGGAAGGGCTGGCTGGGCACAGGGACAGCCTGGGGACACCCCAGGGACTGCTGTGTCCCTCATTTCAGGGATTGCTGTGTCCCCCACTCACCCCAGGGACTGCTGTGTCCCTCACTCATTTCAGGGATTGCTGTGTCCCTCACTCCATCCAGGAATTTCTGACCTGTTTTGGGATTTTGGCCTTAATTTGATGTAGGGCAGAAAAGGGAAATGGCACTTGGGGCTGGGTCAGGGCTCGCGTGCTGTCCTCTCCCTCCAGCCCGTGTGGGATGAGCTGCTGCAGGGCTGCTGTGGCTCTCTCTCCTTGTGCCCAGGTGCCACCAGGGGTGCTGCCAGCTCATTCCATGGTGTGACTCTCCTCCTGTGTCACTCCTGCAGGTTTTGGATGCAGTCAAGAAGCATGGAGTGAGGCTGACCACTGTCCTGACCACCCACCACCACTGGTAACCGCCCTGTCCTGGTCCCTCACGCACACACAGCCAGGATCCAGGGTGATCTCTGAGCAGCAGCTGAGGCAGAAGGACCAGAGCTCATCCTTTGGCCTTGCTCTGAGCTGTGTGTCAGTGCCTTTCACCTTTGAAATGGTGATTTTTGCAGGCAGCCAGTGCAGTGCAGGGTGTGGAGGCAGCTGTGGATGTGGGAGGGAGCAAATTTGTGCTGAGGTGCCAGGACAGGCCCGTGAGGCGTCCTGCAGTCAGCACTGTGGGAGGATCACACAGGTACAAATTGGCTCTGCCAGGGTGTAACATGAAGGTTTTGTGTAGTAACCTGTGTGTGGGTCAGAGTGGAGCCACCCCTGTGGCTGGAGAGTGAAACAAGCAGTCCTGAGCTGGACAAAGCAGCAGCACACCCATGCAGGGCTCTGGGCTGGCTCTGTGCCTGCTCCCTGGTGTTCTGTGGGGTGCTGGAGTGCCCATTTTCCACTCACCCCATTCCCTCCCTGCCCCAGGTACTGCAGGGGTTACTGGGAGCCCCTAAGCTGCTGTTTCCCACCTGGGATGGACCTGTCAGGGGTTGATTCCCCCTCTGAGCGCCCCAGTTACTGCAGAAATGATCTCCTGTTGTTGTGCCTGTCCTTGGCTGTGAGGAGTGGTGGATCCTGGGAGAGGCTGGATCAGAAATGATCACCCGGAGCTCAGCACTGCCCTCCCAGTGACCACAAACCTGTGCTCATCCCTCCCTAAACCCCTTTTCCCCTTGCAGGGACCATGCAGGAGGCAATGAGAAGCTGGTGAAGATGGAGCCAGGGCTGTACGTGTATGGAGGGGACAGCAGGGTGGGGGCCCTGACCCACAGAGTGTCCCACCTGACATCTCTCAAGGTAAAGGGAGGCACTGCAGGGCTCTGGGTGTCCCCTCCTTGTGGCACAGCTCTGTCCCACCTGGGCTGGGCACCTCTGGTGCCTTTCAGCACATGGGGCTATCTGAAATGCAGCTTTCACCATTTTCCAGCCCTGGGACTGCAACCCCTCTGCCTTGTGTGAGGACAGCACTGGGACACCTGGGACGTGCTGGGTGTTCCTGTGCAGCTGGGGGACAGGGCAGGGGCAGTGTGACAGGGGCTGTGTGACAGGGCAGGGATTGTGGGATGGGACAGTGTGACTGTCTTGTCACACTGGACTGGGGCTGCGTGACAGGACAGGGTCAGTGTGACAGGACAAAGACAGTGTGACAGGGTCAGTGTGACAGAGCAGGGTCAGTGTGACAGAGCAGGGTCAGTGTGACAGGACAGGGACAGTGCTCTGCCAGGAGCACAGTGAGATCCAGGAGAACAGATCCAGCTGTTCCTGTGGGATGCCAGCTGGGAGATGGGCTGAGCACAGCAGTGCCAGCCTGGCTGTCCCCTGCTGGCAGGGAGCTGGGACAGGTGACAGCGCTGCTGGGACAGGTGACAGCGCTGCTGGGACAGGTGCAGGCAGGCATGAAGGGCCTGGGGTGCACCCCAGGAGGGGCACAGCACAGGAGGGAGCACAGGAAGGGGGGCACATGAGGCTGTGTTGAATCCTTGCCTTTTCCTCATCCCCTTCAGCTCCATTTCTGTTTGGGGTTTTTTCCACGCTCCATCAGCTTTGTTTAGGATTCTCTGTTGGCTCCTGCTGCCAGCCAGGCTTTGAGTGCATGGACATGAAAGGATGTGGCAGTTCCCTTTGTCAGGACACCTGCTTGAGGAAACAGCTCCGTGCCAGCCCTCCCTCCCTGCCCGGGCTCTCCCAGGAGCAGAGCTGCTGCTTCCTGCCAGCCTGGGGCACATCTAGGACCATTAGAGCACTGAGAGTAGCAGTTCTTCTCTAACCATGCCATTGCAGCTTCAGCTTTAGTGTTCTGCCTTCTTCCCAGGTGGGATCTCTGAGTGTGAAATGCCTCAGTACGCCGTGTCACACCTCGGGCCACATCTGTTATTATGTGACTAAGCCAAATAGCTCCGAGCCACCTGCAGTTTTTACAGGTGAGGAGTTGGGAGGTTCCCTTGCAAAAAACAGAAGCTCCCCCTCTGCCTGGGTGCCTCTGGATGTGCATCCCTCCCTCCCTTCCTGCCAGGATATCCACACCCTGCTCCCCTTTCCAAGCAGGTGGAGCTGGGGAAGCCCCTGTGGATTTGTGAGCCAGGGCTGCACACCCTGCAGGCAGCGTCAGCAGCGAGCCCTGCATGAGTCCTACATCCAGCTTTTTTTTTTTTCCTGGACAAAAGAGCTGTTGGTTTCCTGTTTGAGGCCAAACTGATCCCAAATCCTGTTGGCTGATCCCAAACCCTGTTGCTTTTCCATATATCTGTGCTCAGGTCTGACAGCAGAGAGAGGAGAGAGTAGGGGAGTCAGGGAGGGCTGGTGCTCCACTGCTGGTTTGGGGCCTGGATCCTGCTTTGGGGAGAAGGATTCCCCTTCCCTGGGGCTCTGCTTCATCCCTGTGTTCTCCAGAAGCTCCTGCATGGAAGAGAAAGAGCCCTAAACAGGATTTTAGGGAGCACTGGGCAGAAAATAGAGGTGACTCATCTTTGTTCAGTTTCACAGCAAAGTGTTCCTTGTCCCCTATGGAAAGGACAGCAGGGGACAGGGGCTGCCCACAGCTCGGAGGTGCTGGCAGGAGGTGCCCGGTGAGGCTCCCACGTGTGCCAGCAGTGCTGCTGTGGCTGTGCCCGTGCTCAGCTGCTGTGCTGGGGCAGGGCTGAGCCCCCAGGCTGGTGTGGGCAGCCTGCTGTGGCCTGATGCCATTGTCACCCCTGCAGGTGACACCCTGTTCGTGGCTGGCTGCGGGAAGTTCTTCGAGGGCACCCCAGAGGAGATGTACAGGGCACTGATTGAGATTCTGGGCAGCCTGGACCCCAGAACGGTACAAACCTCTGCTCTTGTGTGAGTGAGCAGCCCAGAGCAGCACCCAGGGCAGAGGAACAGCCTGAGGGTGCTGCTGGGCACAGAGACTGGAACGGATGCTTACAGGAGTCCTGTGGTGCTGCAGGGCCCTGGGGAGGGTTGGCCTGCCCCACATGTGTTTGTGCTGTGTGGGGAAGGAGCAGGGGCTGGTGGTTCAAGGCTGCTGGGCTGGGACATGGGGCTCTCATCTGTTCAGCTGGCAGCTTGTCCTGCCTGCTGAGTCCTGGCGCGTGTGCCTGACTCCATTTGGGGCTGTTGGGTGGAGTGTGCTGTTCCTGCTGTGCTGCTGGCACCTGGCAGTGCCATTGCAGTGCCCAGTGTCACTGTGTCACTGTCCCTTCTCTTCCAGAGGGTTTACTGTGGCCACGAGTACACCATCAACAACCTCAAGTTTGCTCGGCACGTGGAGCCCAGGAACCCCAACATCCATGAGAAGCTGGCCTGGGCCAAGGTGAGCTGAGCTGCTCCTCCTTCCCTGCACACAGAGCCTTGCTCAGGAGCTGCAGGAGAGGAGGCAGGGCTGGGAAAACAGAGGGAGTTAAGAGCCAGGATGCTCTGCTCCAGGGGAGCAGGGTTTGCCTGTGCCCACAGTTTGCTGTCTGGGGGAGAAATTCCCTGCCTGGAAACTCCTGTTGTGTCCAGGACCCTCCCTGCTCCCCAGAATTCCTGGTGGAGCAGCCCTGTGTCCCTCTTTGCAGGCCCAGTACGACAGTGGAGAGCCCACCATCCCCTCCACCATCGCTGAGGAGTTCACCTACAACCCCTTCATGAGAGTGAGGTAGGGAACCGTCCCAGTGCCTCCCACATTCATGCTGGGAGCCTCCAGGGCTCCCACTGGCTGTCCTGGCAGAGGGTTCCTGCATTTGGGGGTTGTGCTGAGCCTCATTCCCTGACCCAGGGGGCAGAACAGCCTTTGGTGTGTCTGTTCCCTCACCCTGCTCGGGCACAGAGGTGCCGTTTCCTCCTGGGCCTGCAGGCCAGGCTGGGAGCTGTGCCAAAGGCCAGTGTTTGGTGCTGAAGTGCAGCCCTGAGCCCTGACCTGGTGCCTGCAGGATGCCACCCTGACCCTGCTCTTCCCTCCTGGCAGGGAGAAGTCAGTCCAGGAGCACGTTGGGGACAGCGACCCTGTGCGGGTCATGGGCGCCATCAGGAGAGAGAAGGACAACTTCAGAGTGCCCAGGGACTGAGCCCTGCCTGCATCACTTTAATGTCACTTCAGGTGTCACTTAGACCTTTCAGATGTTTTAGGAGTCAAATCTTCTGTCGTGGTTGAAGTTTTCTTTAGGTTTTCTGTTTTGTTTTAATTCAGAAAAAAAAAAAAGCACTTTGCCCTTGTTGAGATGTTCTACAGCATATTTATATTATGATGAAGAATATTTATCCTCCTCTTGCTCTCTCAACTGTCACGTGTCACCTGCAGATCATTGTGCAAGTGTTGGTGTGAGACCCCAGGCTGCAGGCTGGCCAGGATCAAGCCTGGGGGTTCGGGAAGCAGCTCCTGTCCTTGCTGTAGAAGCACAAGGTGGGACTGAGATGTCTTTGTGTGAAGCAGAGACCAAACACAGGAGCTGAAGATGTCAATGTTTCCTCCATGCTGCTACTTCAACATCCTGGGTGTCCTCCAGGGCCGGACCTGCCGTGCCAGTGCTGCTTCAGGGTGTTCCCTGGGAGCCCCACGGGCTGCCCTGGCTCTGGGGGTGGCTCTGGGGCCATCCCACTGCTCTCTTGTCCCCAGCATTGCTCTGCTTGCACCCTTTGAGCCCCAAGCTGTTGCATGAAGCTGCTCCCTGCTGTCCCCTGTGTGTGAGCTGTGCCAGGCTCTGGCTGGTGCCTCAGAATGCAGGAGCAGCCACTCCTGGTGGGTGCCTGTCCCCCTGAGGGTGGTGGCAGCCCTGCAGCAGGCCTGGCAGTCACAGGCAGCTGAGCAGTTGTTACCTGTCCCCAGGTGAGCGGGGATGTGGGGTGGCACCAGGTCTCCATTTGCTTTAAAATGCTGAATTTTCTGTGGTTCAGAGAGAAAAGTTACCTAAAGCCGTGCTGCCACACCTGAGTGTGACTGTCCTGAGGGCTGGGCAGAGGGGAAATAAAGAACAGCTGGAAGCAGAGGTTGTTAACTCACAGATTCCTGAATTTCTTGGGTTTGCACTAGAGATTGAAGTCAACCAGCTGGGAGTGTCACTCTGCCCAATCCTGGGGTGAGTGGGTGGCACTGTGGGGACCCCAGGGGCTTCAGTGGCAGCTGCATTTTTGTGAAAGGGGAACACAGAGAGGGTTCAGCCCTGGTTCTGCTGCCTGTGAGTGCCCATCCTTCCTCAGGAGGGGCATTTGGGCCCCTCAGGACAAGAGGGACATGGAGGGGCTGGAGCATGGCCAGGGAAGGGAACGGGGCTGGAGAATTCCTGGGGGAGCTGGGAAGGGGCTCAGCCGGGAGGGTCGGGCTCTGCTCCAGGGAACAGGGGCAGGAGCACAGGGAACGGCCCCAGGCTGGGCCAGGGCAGCTCAGGGTGGAATTTTGGGAAAATTCCTTCCTGGAGGGGCTGCCCAGCCCTGGCACAGCTGCCCCGGGCAGGGGTCCCCATCCCTGAGGGGATTAACAGCCCTGTGGATGTGGCACTTGGGGACATGGGACACTGGTTTTTGGGGGCAATGGTTGGGCTCTGTCTCGGGGGACTTTTCCAGCCTCAATAATTCCACGTGGGAGCCATGGCCAGGCCCTGGGGAAGCTCAGCTCTGTTTCCTGAGCCTTTGGGGCTTCCTGCCCTCGGGGTGGGACCCTGTCCCTGGGGCAGAGACCCTGCGGGACCCCCCTGCAGCAGTTGCAGTGTCCGGCACCGCTCCGCACCTTCTGTCCCCGCTGGTGTGTCCCTCCAGCGCCAGCCCCCCATCCCTGCCCCTGTCCCCGCTGGCCCTGGGGACAGGCAGGGGCTGATTTTGGGGACAGAGCTGAGGGCTCCCCTCCTTCCTCCGTGCCGGGGGTGCCACGATGCGCCCAGGCTGGCACTGGGGCTGTCCCCCTGTCCCCATGGCCGGGCTGTGCCCGCCCCACGCTGCGTGTCCCGCCCCGCACACGCGGCACCGCCCCGGGGGTGGCGCTGGGGACGCGCCGGGGTCCCGCAGCCTCCCGGGGCCATGAAGGTGAAGGTGATCTCCGTGCTGGAGGACAACTACATGTACCTGGTGATCGAGGAGAGCACCCGGCACGCCCTGGCCGTGGACGCCGCGGTCCCCAAGCGGGTGAGCGGGTCCGGGGGTGGCGGTGGCTCCATGGCGGGGTATCCGTGGGACATCCCCGGGCAGGACAGCGCCCCCCATGCCCCGGCTGTGCTGGGACCCCTGCCCTGCCCTGCCCTGTCCCTGCGGGTTCCCGAGCCGCTCCCAGCCCGAGCCGCGCCCCGCAGCCCCCACACCCAGCGGGATGTCCCCAAAGCCAGCCCTGAGCACGGTGACCCCATGGGCACCCCCTTTCCCGGCCCGCCGTGTCCCTGTGTCGCTGTCCCGCTGTCCCCAGCCCTCCCTGTCGAGGCTTTTCGGCGTTCGGGGCTGACTCGGGCATTTCCTTCCTCCCGGAGCCGGAGCTGCTCCTGGCCCTGCGTGTTGAGCTGGCACCGGAGCCTCCTGGCACCGAGCGGGGCTGGCAGTGCCCTGTGCCAGGGTGGGTGGCACGGCCGCCGTGTCCCTGCCGTGCCGGTGGCACCATGCCCTCCTCTGTGCCTTCCCTGAGAAAGCACCGGCCAAAAATGCCCCCAGGGCCGTGGTGCCACCCCCCTGCTCCAGGCAGGGTCACACCTTTGTGTCCCACCCTCAGGGGTGCTTTGGGTGGCACGGGGGACAGGTCACTGTGTGGGTGTGTGTCACCTCCCGTGCCCTCTCACCCCTGCTCTGGTCCCTTTCAGCTGCTGGAGATCATCAGAAAGGAGGACGTGGTGCTCAAGGCCATCCTCACCACCCACCACCACTGGTAGGTGTGACCCGCTCGGGGTGGCTGTGTCCCCACGGGGATGGTGGCCGTGTCCCCACGGGGACGGTGCCCGTTCCCAGTCCCATTCCCAATCCCAGTCCCTGCTGTGCCCCAGGGACCACGCCAGGGGCAATGAGGAGCTGGCCCAGCTGCTGCCAGGCCTGCAGGTGTTCGGGGCTGACGAGCGCATCGGGGCCCTCACACACAGGGTCAGCCACGGCCAGGAGCTCTCGGTGAGGGCTGCAGGGCTGGGGACACCGGCTGGGGACACACACGGCTCCTGCTGCTGCATGGGGTGGTGGGGGGGTCCCCATGGGGGGGAGTGGGGCGGTCACACTGTCCCCAGTGGGGAATGCAGTGGGGTGGTCACACTGTCCCCAGTGGAGAGCAGAGTGGGGTGGTCACACTGTCCTCAGTGGGGAATGCAGTGGGGTGGTCACACTGTCCCCAGTGGGGCTGGTGCTGCTGGGCCGTGCTCAGCTCTTGGTGTCCTGGGCTGGGTGCAGATGTGGCCCCACAGATTCCAGGAAGCTCATCCCAACCCCAGCCTGTTTGGGGTTGTGCTGGAGGCTCCCACCCTCTCCTAGATCCCAAATGCCATCAGGGCAGACACAGCTGGACCCACCCAAAGCCCCTTCAGATCTGTGACCTGCTGGGCCCCAGGCAGGCGTGGGGAGGTCTGGGGGGTCTGTTTGTCCCCCTCAGGGGGACCCTGACCCTCTGTCCCCCCAGTTTGGGACCATCAGGGTGAGGTGTCTCTTCACGCCGTGCCACACCTCGGGCCACATGTGCTACTTCATGTGGGAGGACGATTCCCCGGATGCTCCAGCTCTTTTCTCAGGTACCCACGTGCCCCCCATTTCTTTGGGGGACACACTCCCTGTGTGCCGCCTGTCCCCACACTCAGCACTGCTGGGGTGACCCTGGCACCCCCATTCCTGGTGTCCCTTGGTGCCCACCCCTGTCCCACAGGTGACACTCTGTTCGTGGGGGGCTGCGGGCAGTTCTTCGAGGGCACAGCGGAGCAGATGTACACCAACCTCACCCAGATCCTGGGCACCCTGCCCAAGGACACGGTGAGAGCCCTCCCCTCCCTGCCTGGGGGCTCCTGGGGCCGGGAAGGGGCTCAGGGCAGGGATCTGGGGCTGGGACAGGGATTTGGGGCTCAGGGGAGGGATCCTGGGCTCAGGGCAGGTATCTGGGGCTGGGACAGGGATCCTGGGCTCAGGGCAGGGATCTGGGGCTCAGGGCAGGGATCTGGGGCTCAGGGGAGGGATCCTGGATTTGGGGCAGGGATCCCAGGCTGGGACCTGCCCTGGGAGCAGGTCTGATGCCCGCTGCCTCCTGCAGAAAGTTTTCTGTGGCCACGAATGCACCGTCAGAAACCTCAAATTCGCCTTGAAGGTGGAGCCAGAGAATGAGGTGGTGAAGGAGAAGCTGGCGTGGGCCAAGGTAAGTGATGGCATGTGCCAGGGGTGCCAGGGGGTGGCATGGCAGCGGGATTTGGACATCTCTGTCCCCTGGCAGCAGAGGGATGACGAGGACCTGCCCACGGTGCCCTCCACGCTGCAGGAGGAGTTCCTGTACAACCCCTTCCTGCGGGTCACGTAAGCGCTGCGGGCGCCTCCCGAAACTGCTCCCAAACCCTCCTGCCCCAAACCTGACCATCCATCCCTGCTCCCAAACCCTCCTGAACCAAACCTGACCATCCATCCCTGCTCCCAAACCCTCCTGCCCCAAACCTGACCATCCATCCCTGCTCCCAAACCCTCCTGCCCCAAACCTGACCATCCATCCCTGCTCCCAAACCCTCCTGAACCAAACCTGACCATCCATCCCTGCTCCCAAACCCTCCTGAACCAAACCTGACCATCCATCCCTGCTCCCAAACCCTCCTGAACCACCTCTGCTCCCCTTCCCCTCTCGCACCATCCCTACTCCCAAACCCTCCTGAACCACCCCTGCTCTCAAAACCCTCCTGAACCATCCCTGCTCCCAAAACCCTGCTGGGAAATTCCAGCCCGTGGCCAGAGGAGGCTGCCTGGTGTCACCCCAGAGCCACCGTGTGCCCACTGTCCATGCCAGCACAGGGTGGCAGTGCCCCAGTGCCCATCCCAGCCCAGGGCTGTCCTCAGGCTGACAGGGCTGTCCCTTGCAGGGAGGAGCCCAGGGCTGTGTCCCCAGGGTGTGTCCCCAGGGCTGTCCCCAGGCTGACAGGGTTGTCCCTTGCAGAGAGGTCCCCAGGGTGTGTCCCCAGGGCTGTCCCCAGGCTGACAGCGCTGTCCCTTGCAGGGAGGACCCCAGGGCTGTGTCCCCAGGGTGTGTCCCCAGGGTGTGTCCCCAGGCTGACAGCGCTGTCCCTTGCAGGGCTGTGTCCCCAGGGTGTGTCCCCAGGGTGTGTCCCCAGGCTGACAGAGCTGTCCCTTGCAGGGCTGTGTCCCCAGGGCTGTGTCCCCAGGGCTGTCCCCAGGCTGACAGCGCTGTCCCTTGCAGGGCTGTGTCCCCAGGGTGTGTCCCCAGGGCTGTCCCCAGGCTGACAGCGCTGTCCCTTGCAGGGCTGTGTCCCCAGGGTGTGTCCCCAGGGCTGTCCCCAGGCTGACAGGGCTGTCCCTTGCAGAGAGGTCCCCAGGGTGTGTCCCCAGGGTGTGTCCCCAGGCTGACAGGGTTGTCCCTTGCAGAGAGGTCCCCAGGGCTGTGTCCCCAGGGCTGTGTCCCCAGGGTGTGTCCCCAGGCTGACAGAGCTGTCCCTTGCAGGGCTGTGTCCCCAGGGCTGTGTCCCCAGGGCTGTCCCCAGGCTGACAGCGCTGTCCCTTGCAGGGAGGAGGCCGTGCAGAGGTTCACGGGCAGGACAGAGCCCGTGGAGGTGCTCAGGGCTCTGCGCTCCCACAGGGACACCTTCAAGAAGCCCAAGGAGAGGCCCAACCCCCAGGCCATGCTGGCCTTCGACTGGGGGCTCTTTGGGCCCTTCCTGGAGAAGAAGTGACACCCCGAGGTGCCAGGGCTCCCCCTGGCTGGGCACAGCTCAGGCTGGCTCCCGGCTGGGTTTTGGGGCTGCATTTTGTCTTTAGGCTGCTTGTGTGAGGCTGCTCTGCTCCGCTCTGCTCCCCCCTGGCTCCTGGGGTTCCTGTGCAGCTCCCGGATCCCTTTGGGGGGATCCCAGGCTGTGGGACCCCCTTGGGGTGCTGGCAGAGGGTCAGGACGTGGCTTGGAGCAGGGGACAGTCGTGGAAGGAGCCAGGGGTGCTCAGGACTGTGGTGCTGTGCCCATGGAGCCCCTGCCTGCCCTGCATCCCAGCCCAGGGCTCTGGGACTCCTGGAGCCCTCCTGGCCCTGGCCCAGTGTCCTGGCTGATGGACACTTGGATCCCCCCATGGGACACTGGGACAGGACTGGTGGCACTGGTGTCACCAGAACGCACCCAGCTCCAGCCCTGTGCTGACAAACCCATCACAGCAGGGTTTGGGTGGGTTTTCCCCCCATTTTCCCTATTTTCCAGCAGGTCCCACAGGGATCTGTGGCCATGGCTGCCTTGGGGAGCCCTTGGTCCCTGTGGGGTGTCCGTGTGGAGCAGGGTCAGCCCCAGGAGGATTTCCCAAGGTGGGACAGAGTTCAGGCAGCCCAGAACAAAGTGCTGCCACGCATCCCTTTCTGCTTTTTGCCTTCTCCAAGATAAAACCTGGGAAACACTCGGTGCCAACCCCATGGACGTTGCCTTGCCAAGAGCCAGGGAGCAGCTGGGGCTCCCGGGCCTCCCCAGCCCTCCCTTTGTGCAAATCCAGGGCTGTGCTTTATTTATTTTTGCCTGAGAAAGGAGCAGAGTTTTATTTGCAGCTGTGGGGAGCCACTTCACACCACTGAAGTCATTCCTTTTTTTTATTTTTGTGAAGAAAATGAGTGTTTGATGGCAGCTCCCAGCACTGGGACAGAGTTATTTCAGGGATTTTCATGTGTGGACTGTGAATTTCTTTGTTGCCACTGGAGTCTAGTTTGGGGCTTTTTAGTGGAGTCTAGTTTGGGGCTTTTTCCTGCGCTACAAACCAAGTTGGGTTGGTTTTTTGTTTGTTTGTTTGTTTTCCCTTTTACTAAGTTATAGTTTGTACTTCCTTTGCATGGAAGGGAAAAGATTTATCCAGCTGCAAAATGGTACCATGGCCTGCATTCCTCAGTTCCCATGAAATGCTGGATTTTGGATGTCCCGTTTGGGATTTTATTTCTCCTGGGAGCAGGGATGTCCCTGTGGGTGTGACCCAGCCCTGAGCCTGGGACAAATTCAATTCCACAGCCCAAACTGGGAGCAATTCCAGCTGTTCTGGTGCCAAACGGGGAGCCCAGGGTGGCCCTGTCACCCCTGTGTGTGTTGGTGACGTGGGAACCCAAGGGCAGAGCCCTGGGGGTTTCATTCCCAGCCAGTTCAGCCTCTCTGGATTTTGTGCATTTCTGGGCTGATGTGCTGAGCCCAGCCTGGAGCCCCTGCACAGCCAAACCCCTGCATGGCAAAGGGAATTCTCTGCAAGCACCAATTTGCTCCTCAGGAAGGAGAGGGGGGGTTGATGCCTTAGAACACTGTGAGGTCAGGAATGATCAGCAACAGCTGAAAAATGGAAAGCTTTTAATTAAAAACATGAAAATTCACCGTTTGCTCTGTGGATTCATTGGAACCAAGTGCAGAGGGGGCTCTGGTTCCTGCCAGCCCCAAGGTCAGGAGTTATTCTGTGGTAATTTCAGGATGTTATCCAGCTGTAAGTGCCTGTTCTGTCTGGATTTAGGGATTTTATCCCTCAGGAAGTGGCTGCTGAGGGTGGGTAAGTGTGACACTTCTGTCACTCCCTGCTGAGTGTTCAGGAAGAAAACACAGAGAAGGAACTGCCCTTGGTGTAAATTATTATAATTTAGGGAAAAGGAATCACAGGGTTTTGTCCAGCATTCCCTCCAGTCCCTCTGCAGCCCCAGGGATGATCCCAGGCCTTGGATCCCCTCTCTGGGGCCACAGACCCAGTGAGAGGGAGAGCTCCAGGCTCAGGAGAGCATTTCCAATGGGCTGAGGCTGTTCCAGCAGGGGCAGGCACAGATCTGAGTGCTGTGACAGCCCAGCAGGGCCTGGGCAGGAACACTGGGCTGTGGCACAAAGCTCAGCCTGGAGCTGGGCTCCAGATCCTTGAACTCTCAGCTCTGGGGCTGTCCCATCAGCCTGGGAGGTGTTCCTGCCTCTCCTGCTGTGTCCCTGCCAGATTTGGCGTTTATTGCCCTCACCTCACATTTGGGGTTTATTCCCATCAGTTCCAGCTGAAGGATTGAGCAGTGTCAGGCACTTACCCAGAGGAAGATTTGGGGTTTATTGCCCTCACCTCAGATTTGGGGTTTATTCCCATCCCTTCACTCTCCAACTGGAGGATTGAGCAGTGCCAGGCCCTTCCCCAGAGGCAGATTTGGGGTGAATGAGCAGTGCCAGGCCCTTCCCCAGAGGCAGGGGCTGCGCAGAGTCCCTGGAGGATCAGCAGTGGAGGTCAGAAGGCACTGAGGCTCTCACCATTTGATGCTGAGGGCAGAGCTGGCTCTCTCCACAGCGTGGTACTGGGTGTGCAGCACCTGCAGGGCCCTGTGTGAGCCCCAGCCCCCCAGCCAGTGCTCATAGAGCTCCCTCACTGCCTGGTTCTGCTCTGGCACCTCAGCCCTCAGGGATTCATACAGCCTCTCCACCTGCTGCAGCTCCTCCTTGCTGGATTCCCCCTCCAGTTTGATCTGCCCTCCTCCATTCAGACAGCCTGGGGAAAAAAAAAAAAAAAACAAAATAGATTAATAACTTCAATAACTTTAGCTGGGAAAACATCCTCAGAAATTCCAGGTCAAACAGCTGCAGGGATGGAAACAGCCCAGGGACGGAGGTGCCCTCCCAGTTATCTGCCAGCAGCAGGGAGATGTGGGCTGCCTCCAGCTGGGGCTCTGCCAGCTCTTATCTCTTATCTCCTATCTGCTGCCCCCAGGAGGGAGCCTGAGCCCAGCCCAGTGAGCCCAGCCTTGCAGGAAAGGGAAAAGTGCCTGGGATGAGTTCTGGGGGCTGGGGGGGCCCTTGGGAAGGAGCAGCTCCAAGGGAACCTCAGGGCTGCCCTTCTCCCAAGGGAGCCAGCAGCAGCACAGGGAAAATGGAATCAAATATTGAATATTCCTCCACCAGCCACAGCAGCATTTTCTGTCAGCGTGATGCCAGGTTTGGGCAATTTCAGGGGGAAAATCCCCTCAGGCGCCAGAGCTCAGGAAATCCTCCTTAAAAGCAATTAATTAATTAATGAATGATGCAAATGTTGTGTGATGGAATTCAGCTGCAATTCTTTAAATCCTGAGGAATTTCTGGCTCAGAGGTAGGTGATGGTGTGGCTGCCACAGCCCAAGGGGGTGAGGAATCTCCCTTTTCTCCTGCCTGGAATGCCCTGGAGCTCCCCCAGGATTTGGAGCAGCCTCACCTGAGGGACAGGCCATGACCTCCACGTAGTGATAGGGGCACTTCCCTCTCTTGAGCTTCTGCACCAGGTTCTGGATGTTCCTGAAGCCATAGGCCAGGGCAAAGTGCAGCAGGACCTGCCCATCCCTCTCCAGGGTCACCTCCTGGAAGTCCTTGTTCCTGAGGGAGCAGAGCACAGCAAGTGGCTTCTCCAAATCTATTAAAATCTATTTTAAGCTTCAAAGAGCAAAACCCAAATTCTTTGCGAGTCTCACTGAAAAGCTGTCCCAGTTCTGAGCCATCCAAGGAAAACAGGAAGGAATTCCTTCCAGAACCTTCCTGGAGCCACCTGAGCAGAGTCTGCAGGACGACACCTGTGCTGGATAAAGCCTGAAAAGCTCAGCACAGGGAGCCCCTCCCTGACAGACCTGAGTTCCTTCAGCCAACAGCAGTTGAGGATTTTTGACTTCTGCTGGACCATAAAACATGGGAACAAACCCTGACTGAGGATTCCAGATTTCTAAGGTTAGTGGGAATACCTGGTCCTGATAAAAAAGTAAGTAATTTGATTTTTATCAAGTTTTTGAGACTGCTTTTTCTGCTTCTTAAACCAGGGAATCCTAAACATAAAAACTGCTCATTAGGGATATAATTAATTCTAAAGGATACATTAAATTAGAGCTGGGAAGGCAGAAGGAATCTCAGGTGGATGAACCTCAATGCCCAAACTCAGTGATTAATTTTGTGTCTCACTCCAGTTAAACAGAGCCCCAAAACCCTCCCACAAGGTTCTTTGGGATCAATAATCAGTGACAAATCTCCCTGATTGGCCCGATCTAAGGTGAAGAATCTCCGCTCTGCCTTTTCAATTACTCTAAAATTTTATAATTATTCTAAAAATTATCAGTGGGAAAATCCACCAGGCCAAACTGTAGGGTGTGGATGAGGAAGGGACTGGAATTCTCCCTGGATTGGCTGATTTATTTAATATTGGCTGATTTATTTAATATTGGCTGATTATTGCTGAGCAGCTGGAGGATGGAGCAGCCAATCTCAGCCTGGACGTGAACTTTAACATTGCGAAAAACCCCCAAAAATCCAGCATGCCAACAGGGAGAGAATTCTTGAGAAACCCAGAGTTTGCAGTGGGATTGCAGCTCCTTACTTGAGGGGTCTGTAGTGGATGGAGGCGCCGTGGATGCCGAAGAGCTCGCGGGCAGCGTGGATGAAGATGTGCTCCAGGAACCCTCCTGAGCCCCCACCACGGTGAGAGCTCAGCTCCTCTGCAGCCCTGCCGAGCCTGGGGGGCACAGAGAGAGCCCTCAGGGCCTGGGGGGCACACACAGCACCCTCAGGGCACACACAGAACAACCCTCAGGGCCTGGGGGGCACAGAGAGAGCCCTCAGGGCCTGGGGGGCACGCAGAGAACCCTCAGGGCACAGAGAGAGCCCTCAGGGCCTGGGGGGCACGCAGAGAACCCTCAGGGCACAGAGAGAGCCCTCAGGGCCTGGGGGGCACACACAGCACAACCCTCAGGGCACACACAGAGAGAACCCTCAGGGCCTGGGGACACACAGAGAACCCTCAGGGCACACACAGAACCCTCAGGGCCTGGGGGGCACACACAGAACCCTCAGGGCCTGGGGGCACACAGAGAACCCTCAGGGCACACAGAGAGCCCTCAGGGCCTGGGGGGGCACACAGAGAACCCTCAGGGCACAGAGAGAACCCTCAGGGCCTGGGGGGCACACACAGCACCCTCAGGGCACACACAGAACCCTCAGGGCCTGGGGGCACAGAGAGAACCCTCAGGGCTTTGGGGGGCACACACAGCACCCTCAGGGCCTGGGGGGCACACACAGCACCCTCAGGGCACACAGAGAACCCTCAGGGCCTGGGGGGCACACACAGAGCCCTCAGGGCACACAGAGAACCCTCAGGGTCTGGGGGGCACACACAGCACAACCCTCAGGGCCTGGGGGGCACACACAGAGCCCTCAGGGCTTGGAGAACCCTCAGGGCTTCGGGGGCACACACAGCACTCTCAGGGCCTGGGGAGCACACACAGAACAACCCTCAGGGCTTTGGGGGCACACACAGAACCTTCAGAGCACACACAGAGCCCTCAGGGCTTGGGGGGCACACATAGAAAAGGAAATTCTGAACTCCCTAAATCCTGGAGGAAAAGGAACAGGAAAAGGGGAATTCTGAAGTCCCTAAATCCTGGAGGAAAGAGAATTCTGAACTCTCTAAATCCTGGAGGAAAAGGAACAGGAAGAGGGGAATTCTGAACTCCCTAAATCCTGGAGGAAAAGGAACAGGACTGAAATGGGATTTTGCTCTCACATGGTGTCCAGGGGAGAAGGATCTACATCTGACAGGGACACTCCTTCTTGCTCCAGCAGCTTCAGCACTTCTCCTAGGGCAGAACCAGGCACAAAGAGTTCTTATTTTTGGGATACAGGCAAACAAACCCCGCAGAGCAGTCCCTAAACTGCCCCTGCATTTTACCAGGGCATGATTTGCACTGTTAAATGTAAATCTAGATCAATATCCAACCTCTGTCAGAGACAAAGGGTTAGTGAAGCCAGGGAACACTGCAAGGTTCCCAGAATTTGCTGGAATTGGGAATCTCCTGTGGCTCTCTTACCTGTGGTGATGACACAATCCACATCCCTGGTCTGGAATTCCTGGTTGAAGAAGTCTGGCCTGGAGGCCTCCAGCTTTTTGTCATAGCAGGGCATGACAGTGACGTGGTAGATCCTGTCAGGGGGCAGGTGCTGCAAGGGAGACAAGGCTGGGGCAGCCCAAATCCCCCTGGCCCCAGGGAGAGCATTCCAGGGGCAAGGAGTGGGGGAAATAATGCTACTGTGCCCCTGAAATGGTCCTACTATGAGTATTTGTGTATTTATATACTTATGAGTAAATGAAATTATTTCAATTTCAGGTGCAGGCAGTGACAGCAGTTATGGAGCTTCAGAGGTTTCATGGAACCCTGGAATGGTTTGGGGTGGGAAGGACCTTAAACTCCAACACCTCCCACTGTCCCAGGGTGCTCCAATCCCCATCCAGCCTGGCCTTGGGCATTCCAGGGATCCAGGGGCAGGCACAGCTGCTCTGGGAATCCCATCCCATCCCAGCCCCTCCCCACCCTCCCAGGGAGGAATAATCCCTTTCCATCTCTCCTTCAGCTCCTGCAAGTTTCCCTCACTCTGGTGCAATGATCCAAGGTGAGGCAGAGAACCAATAATCCCTAATGAAGGCATTAGGGAATAAACTTCCTGCCAGCCCCTCAGGGCTCGATCTGGAATCTCACAAAACCTCGGGATCATCCAAGCTATAAACACAGGCTGAGCAATCAGGTCACTGACCCAAGGCTCCTGTTTCAGTCTCTTGTGCCAAATATTCCCAGAAACTGCCAAATTTTGTCCCAAATCTGCAGCTGCCCCCTGCAAGTGTCACAAGCAGTAACCCCCAGGAGAAATCCCAGCCCCTTGCTGGCTGTGGGGATCTCCACTCCCCCCTGGGAAGATTCCAGAGGTTCCAGGCTGAGGAGAGCAGCAGAACATGAGGCTGGGAATGAGGGATCACCTTTGGATCTGCACCTAAGCCCCCACTGCAGCCTTGGCTTGGGTCACTTATTTGAAACTATTCACCAAATTTAAACAACAGTGGCACAAAGACGCTGAAAATAACAATAATAAAAGTTCCTCAGCTCTCCCAAATAATTCAGGTTTAATTTAATTAGCCCATGCTTAGTGTTCTGCTCTAATTACTACTCATTAGCTAAGACAGAAGTGAGGAAGATTTCTGCCTTCTGCAAGGCAATATTGACCCTTAAGTGTGTATTACAGCAAATTTATAAATAATCAGCCTGAAGGGTTGAATTGGAGGAGTTTCTGAGTAAGAAGAGCATTTTTAGAGCTGTACCTGCTGCTCTGCAAAGTAGCCCTTGACCAGGGAGCCCATGACCTGCTGGGGGGATTTGGTGGTGCTGATGTGGGGATGATGAAGCTGCCATGGGTTTTCTCAGCATAGCAGATCCAGCCTGCAAGGAACATCACCCAAAAATTAATTACAAAAACAAGAATCAGGCCTTCACTCTGCCCATCCTCCCCAAACCCAGGTTTGGTGCCATTTTCAGCACAAAAAGCAAAGCAAGTGTCAGCCCAGACTGATTTTAAGGTGTCTCTCCACTGCTTCAGCACCTAAACCTGTGCTGAGATGAGAATCATTCTGCAGGTCAGAACATCAATCTGCAGCTTTCTGAGCAGCTGCTGGGTTTGGGACTGCAGCTGGAACTGCAGGCATACCTGGGCAGGCAGAGGCCAGCATGGGCAGGGCCTTTTTGTCCTCTGCTTGTCTCTGGAAGCGCCTCACAAACTCCTGCTGGCTCTCCAGGAGGCTGAAGTTCCTGGAGAAGGTTGTGTCAAACACGTGGTGCACACCTGGGCAGGACAGCAGCTGGGTTAGAACCCTCAGGACACAGCAAAACACAGCAAAAATCCTCCCATTTCAACCAGGGGCAGGCTCAGGCACAGGTACAGGGCTCTGCAGTTGGCAGGGGATGTTTTTCAGCAGGGGAAAGGAGGAAAGGTGACAGGAGAGGTGGAAATGTAAAATGTTAGACTGTTTCCAGTGGTTCTTTACAGGTTCTATGGACTGATGGAATGGTTTGGGTTGGAAAGGACCTCAAAGCTCAGCCAGAGACATCTCCCACTACCCCAGGGTGCTCCAGCCTGGCCCTGGGCACTGCCAGGGATCCAGGAGCAGCCCCAGCTTCTCTGGGAATCTGTGCCAGGGCCTGCCCACCCTCCCAGCCAGGAATTCCTTCCCAAAATCCCACCTGTCCCTGCCCTCTGGCAGTTTAAATCCCTTCCTTTGTCCTGCCCTTACAAAAAATCCCTTCCCCTCCTTTTCCCAAGCTTTTCCCAAGCTTTCTTCCCCTCCCTCCAAGCTCACTGTGTGACTGAAGTTTTGGACAGTCTGGAATCCCTGTGGGGGTTAAATCCCTTTAACCTGAGCTCAGCCCAGAGAGCAGCAAACCCCACACTTGCCCAGGCCCTTGAGGAAGGTGGTCAGCTTCTGGGCTGTCTCCAGCAAACCCAGTTTGCACCTTGCAGCCAGGGAGGCTCTGGACTGGGGGGACACAGAAACCACCACCAGCTTCTGCTCGTGGGCAGCAGCAGCCTGGAAAACACCAAACAGCCCCAAAGTGGCAGAGCTGGCAGCACCACAGGGCTCACCCCATGGCAGCAATTTACACCAAACCCCTGACAAATGAGAATAAACCCCAAAGTGTGGCACAGGCAGAGCTGGCAGCACCACAGAGCTCCCCAGGCTCACCCTCACAACTTTAAAAATGAGAATAAACCCCATGAGAGGAGTGGAATCCCTGAGGGCTCAGGAATTCCCTTTCCCTGTGGATTTTTCCCCCTTTCCCTGTGGATTTTTCCCCCTTTCCCTGTGGATTTTCCCCCTTTCCCTGTGGATTTTTCCTCCTTTCCCTGTGGATTTTCCCCCTTTCCCTGTGGATTTTCCCCCCTTTCCCTGTGGATTTTTCCCTCTTTTCCTGTGGATTTCTCCCCCTTTCCCTCTGGATTTTCCCCCTTTCCCTGTAGATTTTTCCCCCTTTCCCTGTGGATTTTCCCCCCTTTTCCTGTGGATTTTCCCCTCTTTTCCTGTGGATTTTTCCCCCTTTTCCTGTGGATTTTCCCCCTTTTCCTGCAGGATGAGGGGAACCCACCTTGTTTTGGGCCAGCACCTTGCAGAGCTCCCCGTGGCTCTGCTGGCTCACCAGGACACTCTCAGCCGAGGTGATGCAGCCACTGCAGGCCAGGCAATCATTCAGGGTGATTTTGGCCTTCTCCAGCTTCTGGGCTTCCCCATCCTACAAAAAAAAAAAACCACCAAAAATCCCAAAGCAGGCTCAGTTCTGAGCCCAGAATTAAAGGAGCTGTTTCCCCACTTTGTTACAAATAATGAAGGTGTTGTTATTTTGATTTTTAAATCTTTGTTTTTAATGAGATGATGACAAAGCCACCTGAATTTGGCTGCTTTTAATGGGATTATTTGGCACAGCAAAGGAGATTTCATCCCACACACTGGAAGGGAATATTTCCCTTCTACCTGCCCTGAATAATTTGATTTTCCCAAGAGATTCTCCTCCAATCATAGCCAGGAACAGACCAGGAAATGAGGCACTATTAACATTTTAAAATGAGGAACAGGCTCCTCTGGAAGTGCTGTGCCCTCCTTTTTTAAAATCAAAATCTGCCTGAAGTTCCAAGTTCCATTCCCAGAGGGATTCCCAGCCTGGTTAACTGAGCTGTGCCAACTTTTTTTGGTGAAAACAGGAAAAACTCAGCCTGAATTCTTCAAGCTTTTAAAGATTTTTTTTAAATCCAGCACGATTTATCAAAAATATCTCAATTAAATCTCTGAGTGAGCACAAGGACATTGTCACAACCAACCTGGAACTGCCAATCCTTAAATATTGATAAAATAAATAAACTTTTCATTTTATCTGCTCTCTAATGAAAATCATCACCAATTAACAGCAGTGTTTCAGAGTATAAAAAACTGGAATAAATTGGAATTACTGAGTATAAAGTGACTGCTTTGAAAAGAAGTTATAAATTAAAATGCTGATAAAGTTTAATTGAATCTTAGCTTATCTGCCCTTATATTAATAATCAGTAATTAATGCCAGCGTTTCAGAGCATAGAAGTGGCACAAAATTGGAATTATTTATTATAAATTAAAAAGAAAAAAAAACAGGAATGCTGACAGCATCTCTTTGAGGCATTAAATGGATGTAGATAATTAAAATATTTAAAATACACCGATTTTTCTGGGTTTTTACAGTGAACAAAGACCCCACATACCTGATTGACCTGGAAATAGCTTCCATCAGCTTCAATCCTGATCTTGGCTGCTGCTTTTCCAGGCTTTTTGTCCACCTTGACAGGCTTGATGCATTCCTGAAAGAGCAGCAGAGCCTGCAGGTGAGGAGCTGAGCAGGAAGAGGGGATTGATAAAAAATAAATATTGGGAATTTAATAAAAAATAAATATTGGGGATTGATAAAAAATCAATATAGGGGATTGGATAAAAATCAATATAGGTGATTGAATAAAAATCAATATTAGGGATTAAATAAAAAATAAATATTAGGGAATTGGATAAAAATATTGGGGTTTTAATTAAAAAAACAATATAGATGATTGGATAAAAAATAAATATAGGGCATTGAATAAAAAATAAGTATTGGGGATTGATAAAAAATAAATATTGGGGATTTAATAAAGAATAACTATAGGACATTGAATAAAGAATAAATATAGGGGATTGAATAAAGAATAAATATTGGGGGTTAAATAAAAAATAAATATAGGAGATTCAATAAAAAATAAATCTAGAGGATTTAATAAAAAATATAGGGGATTAAATAAAAAATAAATCTAGGGGATTGAATAAAAAATAAAGAACTCAGGGGATCAAAGAGCAGCTCTGGATCCTGCCCCCAGTCCAGGCTGGAATTTCCCAGTTTCTCCCAGCCCTGCAGAGGGATGGCAGGCAGGGGCTCTCACCCCCTGGGAGCAGGAGGAACAATTCTCCAGCATCATCCCAGCCCCGCTCTGCTGCTCCTGAGCTCAGCTCTGGCTCTGCGGCTGTGGCAGGATCAGCCCCTTCCTCCTCCTCCTCTTCCTCCTCCTCCTCCTCCTGCCCAGGTCCCAGCTGGGCTGCAGGGAGATGCCAGTGCCCAGCCCAGCTGGCTCTGGGGACAGAAGGGGCTCGGTGCCACCCTGCCCCGCTGTCCCAGCACGAGTCCCAGGGGGATTCTGGATTTTATCCTGATTTTATCCTGATTTTATCCTGATTTTAGTGCTCAGTCCCCCCGGCTCCGTGTCCTGCTGCTCCTCTGAGCACTCCGAGGCTCCCCCGGCAGGAACCCTGCACTCAGATCCCGCACTCAGAGCAAAGGCAGGGCCGGTGATTTCCTGAGGAATTCCCTTACAAACCCAAACCCAGGGAGAATTCACCATTTTGGGGTTCGCTATTGCCCTGCCCACAGTCCCAGCTCGGTTCTTCTGCCGTGCTTCTCAGAAATACAGGACAGAAATCTGGATATGAATCCTGGGTATGAATTCTGGATATAAATCCTGGGTGTGAATCCTGGATATGAATCCAGGACAGAAATCCTGGGTATGAATCTGGATACAAATCCGGGACTGACATCTCGGGTGTGACCCCACAGTGTCCAACAGTGACCCCATAGTGACCCTATGGTGTCCCATAATGTCCCCACAGTGTCCCGCAGTGTCCCCATGGTGACCCACAGTGTCCCAGTGACCCCGCGGTGTCCCCATGGTGACCCACAGTGTCCCCACGGTGTCCCGCAGTGTCCCAGTGACCCCGCGGTGTCCCCATGGTGACCCACAGTGTCCCCACAGTGTCCCCGCGGTGTCCCCGAGCCCTGTCCCGTCCCTGTGGCAGGATCAGCTCCCAGCCCTCGTTTCCCCCCCAGCAGCGGGAGGGGTTTTCTGGCCGGGCACGGTCCCGTGCGGTGACACCGAGGGGCAGAGGCCGAGGCGGCACCGCCGCCTCCCCTCAGGGCCCCTCCCCGGCGCTGTCACCTGCGAGGGGGCGATGAAATCGTCCAGATCCGTCAGCTGCAGCACCCCGCTGAAGCGCGCCGCCATGGCTGCCGCCAAGCGAGCCGTGTGTTGTGAAACCGGACTACAGCACCGCCGGAAAGCGAGCCGTGTGTCCTGACACGGGACTACAGCACCGCCGCAAAACGAGCAGCGTGTCGTGACATGGGACTACAGCACCGCCGGAAAGCGATCCGTGTGTCCTGACACGGGACTACGGCACCGCCGCAAAACGAGCAGTGTGTCGTGACACGGGACTACAGCAGCGCCGGAAAGCGATCCGTGTGTCGTGACACAGGACTACAGCACCGCCAGAAAGAGAGCCGTGAGTCGTGACACGAGACTACAGCACTGCCGGAAAGCGATCCGTGTGTCCTGACACGGGACTACAGCACTGCCGGAAAGTGATCCGTGTGTCGTGACACGGGACTACAGCACTGCCGGAAAGTGATCCGTGTGTCGTGACACGAGACTACAGCACTGCCGGAAAGCGATCCGTGTGTCCTGACACGGGACTACAGCACCGCCGGAAAGCGATCCGTGTGTCGTGACACGGGACTACAGCACCGCCGGAAAGCGAGCCGTGTGTCCTGACACGGGACTACGGCACCGCCGCAAAACGAGCAGCGTGTCGTGACATGGGACTACAGCACCGCCGCAAAGCGATCCGTGTGTCGTGACACGGGACTACAGCAGCGCCGGAAAGCGATCCGTGTGTCCTGACACGGGACTATAGCACCGCCGGAAAGCGATCCGTGTGTCGTGACACGGGACTACAGCACCGCCGGAAAGCGATCCGTGTGTCGTGACACGGGACTATAGCACTGCCAAAAAGCGATCCGTGTGTCCTGACACGGGACTACAGCACCGCCGGAAAGCGATCCGTGTGTCGTGTCACGGGACTACAGCACCGCCGGAAACCGAGCTGCGTGTCGTGACACGGGACTACAGCACCGCCACAAAACGAGCAGCGTGTCGTGACATGGGACTACAGCACCGCCGGAAAGCGAACAGCAGCACTGACTGTCGTAAAAGCCACCGCAATAACAATATATTATTTTTTTATTTTTGCTCTGTAAATATCAAGTTTTTGGAATAAACTGATACTGTGTAAGGCCTTTTCGCGTTCTAAGCAATTAGAAATGTGTCAGCGCCGGGAAAATTTGGTGTAATTCCTCTTCTTTCACGCGTTAGAATCTCCTGCCTCAAGGGGATGCCAAAATTAAATCCCAGCAAATGTTTCAGGCTCTGAGGAAAAAAAAAAAAAAATTGGTACAAAATGAGGTGAATTCCCTGCAGCTGCTGGGCCCAGCCAGGTGCTCAGGGGGTACTTAAGGAGCACATTTGGGGTGGGGAACATTTAGGCTTTAGGGAGAGTGGGGGACAGGGAGTAGCTGAGGTTTGTTCTGAGTTTTGGGACTGGGCTGTGTGGGACTTGACACCCACTGCAGGTGACTCTGTACACGCACTTTTCAATATTTATATTTTGTATTTATAATTTATATTTATAGTTTACATTTATAATTTACTTATGTTTTACGTCTATATTTATATTAACGGCTCTATTCTCGCTTATGTTTATATTTGCACTTATATTTATGTTTTAAATTTATACTCATCTATATTTCCTGTTTATATTGATATTTATTTCCATTTCCCTCTCTATTTCCATTTCTCCTCAGCAGGTTAAGCTGCCTTGCCCATCCCCAGGTGCCAGCCTTGCTGTGCCAAGCTGGGCACACCCCGAGCCCCTTTCCAGGAGCTCCTTTTCCTGGATTTCCTTGGGCAATTCCAGCCCAATGAGGGTCCTCAGCAGGGGCTGCAGCATTTGGGGTCTCTTCCCTCTCCCTGTCCCCCCTGGGAATGTGGGGCCAAACCCCAACTGCTGGGCTGGGGGTGCTGGGGGCTCTGGGGAGGCTGGGAGGGGATCCATGGGGTGGAGTCCATGGGATGGAACTGAAGAGGATGGGATCTATGGAGTGGGATGAGATGGGATCCATGAGAAGGGGATGGAGTGGGTTCCATGGGAAGGGATCCATGGGATGCAGTAGAATAGGATGGGGTGGAATCCACATGATGGGGATGGGATGGGATGGGATCCATGGGGTGGAATGAAATAGGATGGGACAGGGTGGGATCCATGGGAAGAGATCCATGGGATGGGATGGAATAAGATGGGATGGGATCCATGAGATGGGGATGGGATAGGATAGGATCCATGGAATGGAATCAATGGGATGGGATCCGTGGGATGGAATGGAATAGGATCCATGGGATGGGATCCACAGGATGGGATGGAATCCATGAGCTGGGATCCATGGGGCTCCTGAGCAGCCTTGGTCAGCCCTGAGCCTCCTCCTGCTGCAAACCACTCTCCCAGTGACCCTAAAACCTGTCACACCTCTCCCTGCTGTGCCAGGAGTGTCCCCAGAGGGTCCCCAAGGCCCATGGGGTGGGATGGAATCCATGGGATCCTGAGCAGGAGGGGCTGGGGCACTGCTGGCCCCTTTTCCGTGCCCTGCTGCTCCCCAAGCCCTGGCACAGAGGCGCAGCACATGTCACAGCAGCCACTTTTCCCTTTTCCCCTCTCCTTGCTCAGTTTGTTTGCTCTGCAGGGCTTGGAGCCTTCCCTGAGCGTGGTTTGGGCCTTGTGCAATGCAAACATCACTGAGCCAGGGAAAGCTCTTGTGCAAACCTGCAGGGAGGAACAGCGGGGTTGAATTCCAGCTACAAAGGGATGTTTGGGGCTGCTGGGACTTATAGGGGTGTCCCCATTGTCCCTGGGACACAGGAGGGGCTCTGGGAGGGCTCCGGGGCAGGGGTTAAATAAGGACTGAGTTTAGAGGGGTTGGGATGTTTGTGGGATTGCTCTGCAATTTCCAGAGCAGGGGATAAGTCGGGGCTTGGGTTAGAGGGGTCTGGAGTATTTGTGGGATTATTCTGCAGTTCCCAGAGCAGGGGATCAATCAGGACTGAGTTTAAAGGGGTGGCAGTGTTTGTATTTTTGTTCTGCAGGTCCCAGGGCAGAAGATAAATCAGGGCTGGCTTTAGGGGGTCTAGAGTGTTTGTGGGATTGCTCTGCAATTCCCAGAGCAGGGGAAAAATTAGAATTGGAGTTGGGGTGTTTGTGAGTTTCTTTTACAGGTCCCAGAGGAGGGGAAAAATCAGGATTGGAGGGTTTGGTGGTAGGAAAAGTTCTCTGGCACCCCTGCCTTCCCTCTCTCCTTCTTTGCTGCTGAAAATCCCCCTCAGCTGAGGATGGGATCCCAGAATCACTGCGGTTTAAAAAGACCTTTAAAAACCCAACCAATTCCCCCAGCACTGCCAGGGCCACCCCCAGAACCTGTCCCAGGGCCAGCTCTGAAATCCCTGCAATGACCCCAGCACTGCCCTGGGCAGCTGTACCAGGGCTGTTCCCCCCTCTGGGGGAGGAAATTCTTTATTAATCTCCAAATTAAACTTCCCCTGGTTTAACTGGAGGCCATTTCCTGCTGTCCTGTCCCTGCTCCAGGGTGCCTGAGCTGTGACACCCAAACCCCCACCCCAGGCTGACTCCTCTGGCATTTCTGGGTGTTGGCTCTGCGGCTCCTTGGAGCCAAAATTTGTTTCTGTTCCTGAATTCCCGGCTGGGAACTGCAGCCCTGAGCAAACAGAGTGACACCAGCTCCTCGGGGAGGCAAATATTGTCCTGTTTGTGGGACAGGGATCTCCCTGCTGGTGACATTTACGGAGGCTGTGTCACCCTGGGGGCACGGGCTGGGCTGAGCTCCTCATCCTCCTCATCCTCCTCCCTCAGCTCCATGCCAGGTTTGGCACTGGAGATTTTTGTGGCTGAACCAGAGACAATCCAAAGGAACAAACTCCATTTCCAGAAGGTTTAAACTGTTTAAACTATTGCAGCATGCATGCTTTTATACGTTCTTATAAAACTCATAAATTTAACTTTGCTCATTGGTCATGAATGACAAACAAAGGGAATAGAGAATATAGAACTGGAATAGAGAATTGCAGGTTTCTCTTATTTTTCCTTCTTTCTTTATTGGTTTCTCTGTCAATGACCTTGGTGGGGAATTCTTTCCACGTGGATGCTCTTCTCAAAAAGCTGCTGTGAAAGCTCCTGCACAAGGGTGGCTCTGGGCAGCCCTGGGGACACCCCTGTCCCTGTTGGAGCTCTCTCCATCCCAGGAGAAAATCCCAGGTATTTCAGGAGAAAAGGCTAGGATGAGATGTTGGAATGTGAAATGCAGGGAACTCCCAGAATAAACCGATTGTTGTGAAAAATCAGCAGCAACATAATGAGGAAATGGCATCCATGCGTCTCAAAAATCAAAGGAGTCAGAGATGAAGCAAAGCTAAAGAATTGCCAGGATGTATTAAAGAAAACCCTCAAATATTTATATATATAATAGAAATAATATACATTATATAGACATATACATTATATTATATATTTATATGATAACCATTATAAGATATTTAAATTACATATATATTATAATATATGTAAGTTCCATATACATTATAATATATTAAATTACATATATTTAAAATACATATAAAATTATGTATTTCAACTATAATTATAAGATATTTATAATGTAATATATTTTATATTTATATTATTATATAATTCCAATATAAATTTATATGTCTAGATGTTTATATTTTTATACAAAAATATATAGATAAAAATTAGATGTACGTTATTTATATTATAATTATATAAAATATAATATGTTTATAATAATTTATATTTAACATAAAATATATTAAGAATATATTAAAATATAAAAATATATATATAAATATATAAAAATATATAGATATATAATACCTATGAATATGCATTTAAACAGTGCCATGAAAAAGCACATAAGGAGATTTGCTATATCTATTGCTGTGCTTTTGGCAGTTTGCCGGATTTTACCCCTTTTATCCCTTGTTCAGCTTTTAAAAGTTGAAATTGAGCCTCGTTGCTCACCCCTCATCCAGCCCCGGCTCAGCCTGGCCAGCACAAAGCCCCTTTGTCCCGGCTGGGCGTGCCCGGGGGACCGGGCAGGATTTATTGTCCCTGTCACAGCTGGCTGAGCTCAGCCTGCCCAGCCCTGGGCACGCTCGGGCCCATTTGGGGCTGTTCCCCCCATTTTGGGGTGTCCCATCCCCGTTTTGGGGCTGTTCCCCCCATTTTGGGGCGTCCCACCCCCCCGTTTTGGGGCTGTTCCCCCCATTTTGGGGCGTCCCACCCCCCCGTTTTGGGGCTGTTCCCCCCATTTTGGGGCGTCCCACCCCCCCGTTTTGGGGCTGTTCCCCCCATTTTTGGGCGTCCCACCCCCGTTTTGGGGCTGTTCCCCCCATTTTGGGGCGTCCCACCCCCCCCGTTTTGGGGCTGTTCTCCCCATTTTGGGGCGTCCCACCCCCCCGTTTTGGGGCTGTTCCCCCCATTTTGGGGCGTCCCACCCCCCCCGTTTTGGGGCTGTTCCCCCCATTTTGGGGTGTCCCACCCTTCCCTCCCAGCCAGGGCGGCCCTGGTGCAGAACTGGGAGAGGATTTTGGGGAAAAAGCATCTGGGAGGCAGAGGCAGGGCTGTGTGGCATGGGGTGAGTGAATTAAAGGGGATTTTTTTATTCCAGGTGAGCCCCAAATGCCCCTCACAGACCCTGCAGAGTCATGGGGTGAGTGAATTAAAGGGGATTTTATTCCAGATGAATCCCAAAATCCCACTCACAGACCCTTGTAGGGCTGGTGTGTCATGGGGTCAGATAAAGAGGATTTTTTTATTCCACGTGAGATCTTAATTTCCCCTCACAGACCCTGCAGGGTCATGGAGTGAGATAAAGGGGATTTTTTATTCCAGGTGAGCTCCAAAAGCCCTTCACAGACCCTTGTAGGGCTGGTGTGTCATGGGGTCAGATAAAGAGGATTTTCTTTATTCCAGGTGAGATCCTAATTTTCCCTCACAGACCCTGCAGTGTCATGGGGTGAATTAAACGGGATTTTTTTTATTCTGGGTGAGCTCCAAAATGCCTCTCACAGACACATGTAGGGCTGGTGTGTCATGGGGTGAATTAAAGAGGATTTTTTTTATTCCAGGTGAGCCCTGAAATCCCCAAAAAGTGCCAAAAATGCCAAACCCCGGAGTTTTGGGCCCTGATACCCGTCTGGAGGAGCCCAGAGGCCTCTTGCCCGGAGCTCCAGCCCTGTGACTAATTACTAATTACCCTAATTGCCAAGTGCTGGTGGTTGCTGCGGGGTTGGTGCTTTGGGACGGGGTTCGGGGCAGTCTCTGAGTCACCGCAGCCGCGTTTGTTGGTGACTCCCGGAATTCCAGCGGGGTGTGGTGGCTCTGGGAGGGGACAGGGACACCGATTATTGATGGCCAGGAACGGGCAAGCCCAGGCCAGGCCCGAGCTGGGCTTGGCAAAAACCCGCCTGGAGAAACACCCAGAAAGGGACCAAACAGCGGGTTTTTTTTTTCTTCTTTATTTGGTTGTTGTTTGGGTTTTGTTTGTTTGTTTGTTTTGTGGGGTTTTTTTGGTTTTGTTTTTTTGGTTGGTGGTTTTGGTTTTGTCTGTTTGTTTTTTGGGGGGGGGTTGTTTTTTGGTTTGTTTGTTTTATTTGTTTGGTTGGGGTTTTATTTTTCGGTGGTTTTTTTTGTTTGGTTGGTTTTTGGTTTCTTTTTTGGTTTTTTTAGGGTTTTTTTTGTTTTTGATTTTTGTTTTTTGGGGGTTTTTTTGTTTGTTTGTTTGGGGTTTTTTGGGGTGGTTTTTTTTTGATCGGGTTTTTTTTTTGTTGGTTTGGTTTGGGTTTTGTTTGTTTGGGGGTTTTTTTTGTTTGTTGTTTTGGGGCTTTTTATTTTGTTTTGGGGGGTTTTTTGTTTGTTTTTGTTTTGGTTTTTTTTTTTTTTTTTTTTGTTGGGTTTTGTTTTTTTTTTTTTTTTGTTTGGTTGGTTTTTTGTTTGTTTTTTCCGTTTGGTTTTGGGGTTTTTTTGTTTGTTTGTTTGGGGGTTTTTTGTTGGTTGTTTTTTGTTTTTTTTTTGTTTTTTGTTTTTTTTTTTTTTTTGTGGGGGTTTTTTTTTTTTTTGGAGTTTTTTTGTTTTCATTTTTTTTCCAAATCTGAGGATGTAAAATCACCCTGAGATGAATCCAAAGGCACTGAGCCCCCAGCCTGACATCCATGGGATCTGGAATCACGGAATACCCTGAGCGGGGAGCGATCACAGGGCTTGTACCCCAATAAACCCCATCCCTGGAGCTCTTGGGCCGTTCCTGGGGATCCGTTCATTTTTCCGAAGGTGAACCTTTCCCAAAACCCACCCTGACCCCTGGCACAGCTCCATCCCCCATCCTGCCCGCCCCAACTCCCCGTGGCTCTCCCGGCCGGAGCTGCCTGGCACCCCCGGGCATTCTCTGGCACCTCCGGGCACCGAACGGATCCCGAACGGATCCCGGGTGCCGAACCCCGCCCGGGGCTGCCTTAATCCGGGACGGACAGACGGACAGACCCGGCTGGCTGCGGGTCCCGGCACCGCCCGAGAGCCTCGGTTTTGTTCCGCAGCTCCTCTGTGCTCCTGGAGCCGGGGAGTGCCCGGTTCCTGCTCCATCCCCTCGGTGTTCCCGGAGCCCAGAAATGCCCGGCTCCCGCTCCGTGCCCAGGGCGTGCCCGGCTCCCGCTCCGGGCCTGCCTCCATCCCCTCTGTGCTCCCGGAATCCAGGGAGTGCCCGGCTCCATCATCCCCTTTGTGTTTTTCCCCCCACCCGCTCCATCCCCAGGGAGTGCCCGGCTCCGGCTCCATCCCCTGTGTTCCGTTCCATCCCGGAGCCCAGGGAGTGCCCCGTTCCATCCCCCGTGTTCCATCCCGGAGCCCAGCGAGTGCCCCGTTCCATGCCCGGCTCCCTCTCCATCCCCTCCGCGCTCCCGCAGCTCGGTGGGTGCCCGGCCCCGTTCCGTGCCCGGGGCGTGTCCCGCTCCATCCCGGGATGCAGCGCCCGGGCCACGCCCCGGTTCCCCCGTCAAAAGGAGCCCGCGGTGCCCGAGCGTGCCAGGGACCGGCACGGGCACAGGTGAGCGCCACAGGGTCCCCTCCGGGCGGGCACGGCCACCTCCTGTCCCTGTGGCACCCGCCTGGGCCACCTTCTGCCCCTCTGCCACCTCCTGTCACACCTGGGCCACCTCCTGGCCCTGGGCCACCAAACCGGGTCACCTCCTGTCCCTCCACCACCCACCTGGGCCACCTCCTGTACCTGGGTCACCTCTTATCCCTCTGCCACCTCCTGTCCCACCTGGGCCACCCCCTGTCCCTCTGCCACCCCCCGGGTCACTTCCTCTTTCTCTGCCACCCCCTGTCCCTCTGCCACCCCAGACCCAGCTCAGGGCGTGGTGCCTTCGGTAACTCCAAATTCTCCCTCTGTTTTCCCGGAGCCCCCCCCCCCCCCCCCCCCCTCCCCAGGAGTTTTTCCCATTTTTGGGGCTGATTTGGGGGTTTGTGAGGGGTGTCGGGGTGTCCAGATTTCCACCTGACCTCTACCTTTCTTCCTCTGGGTTTAAGGTTGGTATTAATTTATTCCTCTTTGGTTTTTCCTTTCTGAACTGATTGCCGTGGCTCTCCTGAAGACCTGTGCTGTTTGGTTTTTATTTATTTATTCCTGTTTGGTTGTTCCTTCAGACCTGTCCAGAAATGTCTCCTCTGCTGCCAGGGCTGGGATTCCTCCTGCTGCTGCTGCTGGGTGAGTCTGCTGTGGGCTGGCCCAGGAGGGTTTTCCATACCTGGGACCACCCTAAAAGGGGAAATTGCACTGCCAGAGCACAAAATGTGACTTGGGTAGTTGCTCTAAATCCCCAGGCTTTCATTGGCCTGTTTGTTTTTGGATTTGTGAGTGAAATATTTCAGTTTTTAGGGTGGAACGTCCCACTGGCACTGATTCTCCTCCTGTCTGTTCAGAGCTGTGCGCTCCCTGTTGCTCTGCTGGGAAAGCACTTAAGGAATAATCACAATTAAATCTAATTACCCCTCTATTCATTGGATAATAAATCCCAGCACGGTTTGGGGTGGGAGGCACCTTAAATCCCCTCCACTCCATGGGCAGGGACCCCTCCCACCGTCCCAGGCTGCTCCAAGCCCCGTCCAGGGACATGTCCAGGGATGGGAAATCCATTCCAAGGCCTGCTCTGGAACAATTCCCAATTCCCAACATCCCACCAGCCCTGCCCTCGGGGGTGGGAGGGCACATTCCCTATTCCCAATATCCCAATTCCCAATATCCCACCCAGCCAGTCCCTGGGTCCTATCCCAAATCCTGCACCCCAATAGGGGAAGGCTCCTTTGGCTGTTAGTTAGTGACAGTTCTGCATTAATTCAATAATTAAAAATGAAGTAATTAAGGAAAGTGTTGTGCTAATGAAGTGAAGAAGGCAATGCAGGTGTTGTGCTCATCCAAGCTGCTTTAGGACCCCCTTCCCAATGCAGTTTTTGGGATTATAAACTCATCCACAGCAGGAAAGTCACTTCTCCATCAGAGCTATGGAGCTGCAGAGCCCTCTCTGTGTCCCCTCCCTGTCCCTGCCCTTGTCCTGCTGGTATAAAATATAATCATATATATAATCATATATATATAATCATTATATATATATATATCATATAATATAAAAATATATCAATATATAAAAATATACATCAATATATAATATATCAGTATATAATATTATATATTATATAATATATTTTAATATATTTATAACATTTTCATATTATGTATAATATAATCTATTTCTATATATCTATAACATTAACATATATATGTCATATATATTATAACATATATAACTTGTTATATATATTATATACATATATATTATAATAATGTATATATGTAACATATATACGTTATTTTAATATATATTATATAATATAGAATATAGTATATAGTATATTAATATATTGATATATTATATATCAATATTGTATTGATATATTAATAGATACTATTATAATATATACTAGATTAATGTATACTAATAGAATATATACTATATTCTATATTACATTACATTGCATTCTATATACATTAATATATAGAATATATGTTATATATATTAATATAATATATTCTATAATAACCTAAGTTACAATATTTGTATTGTCTCACTCTTCACATGAGACTAAAAATAAAAGTTTTTATAACACCTCTGAGTTCCCCCATCTCTGAGTGGGAAAAAAGCAGAATCCAGCAGAAATGAGCTCTGAAATCCTTCAGAGAGCTGAGGAGGCTGGGCTGGGGCTGGGAAGGAGCTCAGTGCTGGCTCTGCTCCCAAATCCCTTTGTCTTGCAGGGTGCCAGGGAGCTGCTGCTGCTGGGACACAGCTGGTAAGGCAAATCCAACCCCAAAATTGAATTTAGTGTGGGTAAAACCTTCCAGGATGGTTTGGCTTGGGTTGGGGGGGACCTTAAAGATCAGCCATGGCAGAGCCCCTTCCTCTGGGACCCCACTGGAACCACCAGGGGAACTTTCCCTCCCCTTGTGGGGTGGGGTGGGCTGGAGGTGCCCGGGTGAGTGAGGTGCAGAGCTGAACTGTCCTGGGGCTCAGGGTTTGGGGTGTGATGTGCTCGGGGTGTGGGATTTCAGTGAGTGTGCTCGGGGTGTGGGATTTCAGTGAGTGTGCCCAGGGTTTGGGATTTCAGTGAGTGTGCTCAGGGTTTGGGATTTGGGGTTTCCGTTTGTTCAGGGTTTAGGATTTGGGTGAGTGTGCTCAGGGTTGGGGATTTCAGTGAGTGTGCTCAGGGTTTGGGATTTCCCTGTGTCTCAGGGTTTGGGGTTTCACTGTGCTCAGGTCCCATCCCGACCCAAAGGGCTCCCCCAGCTCTGACATTGTTTGCAATGATCCCAAGCAATGTCAGAGCTGCATTTTAACCCCGTCCCTTTTCTCCTCCTCCTGGTGCAGTGCTCCAGCTCCCCCGTCAATGGTGAGTTCCTTTCCAAATATTTATCAGAGAGCTCAGAGTGGGCTCTGTGTGCCAAGTCCTCCCACAAATCCTTACCTTTGTCTCTCTTTTTTTGTTCTGGGCTCAGAATCTGCCGTGTGTGCCTCAGTGCCGAGGTAGGTGAGCCATGCCCAGGGGCTGTGGCATTTCCCTGGGAGGGATTCTGCTTTTCTTGGGGTGACCACATCCCCCTGAGCCCAGATTTTGGGATTTTCCCCAGGGCTGCCTGTGGGCAGGGAGGGCTCTGGTTGCACTTGTTCAAACAGTGAATGAAGGGAAAGTGCCCTGCTGGGGTTTGGGAGGACAAAGAAAGGCAGGGCCAGGCTCTGGGGAGCAGCCAAGAGCCTTGGCACCGGTGCTGAGCTTATCTTGGCTCCAGTGGGGCTCAAACAGCCCCACTCCAGACCTCACTCAACCTGAATGGTGGCTGAGGGTCAGCAGTGCACCCTGCCTGTCCCTGTGTGCCCTGAGCTCTGCTCCTGCTCGTTTGGGAGGGCTGGATCCCTCCTGGGGGGACAACCAGGAGCCCAACCCTGCTCAGGGCACTCAGGTGCCTTTGGGTGCTGTGCCCAGCTGTGCTCTGGGCTGCTGTGGGGTGACACCTCACATCTGGATCTGTCCCCACCCAGTTTGGTGCCCAGCTCCCCACTGGTTGTGCTCCCACCCAGTTTTCCCCCACATTCCCCACAGCTTCTGCCTCAGCTCCTCACCAGTTCTGCCCCACCCAGTTGTTCCCCATCCAGTTTTGCCCCATTCCCAGCCCATCCTCTCCCAGTTTTCCCATTCCCATCTCAGTCCCCCATTCCCAGTTCGGTCCCAGTTTCCCCCATTCCCAGTGCTGTCCCCGTCCCCCATTCCCAGCCCATCCCATCCCAGTTTCCCCCATTCCCAGTGCTGTCCCTGTCCCCCATTCCCAGTTTCCCCACTCCCACGCTGTCCCTGCTCCCTATTCCCAGTTTCCCCCATTCCCGTCCCAGTTCTCCCATTCCCATTCCCAGTTTCCCCCATTCCCAGTTTCCCCCATTCCCATTCCCAGTTTACCCCATTCCCATTCCCAGTTTACCCCATTCCCAGTTTCCCCCATCCCCATTCCCAGTTTTCCCACTCCCACTGTGTCCCTGTGCCCCCAGTGCCAGCCCGGAGCAGCTCCTGGAGGTGTCCCAAGGCCGGAGGTCCCCGTGCAGCCTCAGCTTTGCCCAGCTGGCCTGTGCCCAGGTGAGGACCCTCAATCCTTCAATCCATCAATCCCTGGGGCTGGGATTTGTGTTCCTTGGGAATTCTGACACAAACCAAGCCTGGGGGAGCAGCCAAGGCTGTGCCCGGGGTATCACCCTGAGCTGTGGCACTGCCACCCTGTGCCAGGGGACACTCTCCTGTGCCACCCATGGGGCTCAGGGGTGCCCAGAGCACCACGGACACCTTGGGCAATTGGGGATTTCCCTCTCCAAACCCCTGGAGTGAGAGGGAAGTTGGGGCAAAGGGACTTTGCAAATCAAATTGACTTTAAAAATTGGCGTGGCAGTATTGGGGTGAATCTCTGCAGGAGAGTCACGCTGGGTGTTGGGATAAAGCGCAATTGGAAGGGGGGAAAAGCACAATCAGAGAAATAGAAACAAAATTAGAGAAATAAAAGCCCAATTAGAATGGGTAGAAGCACAATTAGAAAAGGCAAAAGCATAATTAGAGAAGTAAAAGCACAATTGAAGGGGTAAAAAACATAGTTAGAGAAGCAGAAGCACAATTAGAGAAGTAAAATCGCAATAGAAGCGGTAAAAGCACAATTGGGGAAGTAAAAACACAATAGATGGGGTAAAAACACAATTAGAAAGGGTAAAAGTACATTTAAAAAGAGTAAAACCACAATTAGAACTGGCTGCAGCCTGGAAAATGCCACCTGGATATTCCAGGTTTAGTTTCTTCCTGGTTTTGTCATTATCTCTTCAGTTGCTGCCAGTAATTGCAATTAAATTGACAGCAGTTTGTGGTTTTGGTAAATATTTCTGACAAAAAGATGGCACTTCTGCAAATATTTGTCAGTGGGGTTTTGAGATTTTTTGGTGTTTGTTTTTTTCTTGGTTTTGTTTTTGTCTTCTACTGTTTGTAAGCCATTGCCCTGAAAAAACGTTTGGGAATTAGAGAAGTCCCCATGGAAGTTTCTAGTTAGATGAAATTTTTCAGAAATTTGAGCACAATTTTGGCAATTTTGGGGGTGTATTTTTGGGGATAAAGCTTTTAAAACCTGTGCCAGTGTTTTACCCCCTCAAGGGAAGAATCCCTTCCCAATGCCCAGGTGTGGCTGAGCCCCCTGAGGGTGATTTCCCCCCTAAATATTCTCTTTATTTGCATTTCCCTTCTCTTTTTAGGGAGCCTGGCTCCAGGACCTCCAGGATGATTTCCTCTCCTCCTTATATTCCTGCCTGGCCTCTAAGCCCAGCACAGCTCTGGATCCAGAATATTCCATCCTGTTCTTTTCCAAATACGATGCCAGGAAGCTTTTGGGGTCCCTGACCGAGTTCAGCCAGCAGGTGAGCATTCCTCAAATGGAATTCCCTCAAATCCAGGGAAATTTTGCCCAGGAAAAGACTTCATTTCAAATCCCTGATTTGTTTTTTTACCTTATTTTGGAAAGAGATGTCACCCTATGATTTTTTTTGAGGGTTTTTTTTTTGAGGGTTTTTTTTTTTTGAGGGTTTTTTTTGAGGATTTTTTTTCTGAAGGATTTTTTTTCTGAAGGATTTTTTTTCTGAAGGATTTTTTGTCTGAAGGATTTTTTTTCTGAAGGATTTTTTTTCTGAAGGATTTTTTTTCTGAAGGATTTTTTTTCTGAAGGATTTTTTTTCTGAAGGATTTTTTTTCTGAAGGATTTTTTTTCTGAAGGATTTTTTTTCTGAAGGATTTTTTTTCTGAAGGATTTTTTTTCTGAAGGATTTTTTTTCTGAAGGATTTTTTTTCTGAAGGATTTTTTTTCTGAAGGATTTTTTTTCTGAAGGATTTTTTTTGGAGGATTTTTTTTTTGAGGATTTTTCTAAAGATTATTTTTCTAAAGATTATTTAAAAGACTTTTTTAAAAAAGACTTTTTTTAAATTTTTTTTTTAAGATTTTGATTTTCTAAGCCTTCTGATGTTTACATTCTTGTAATGAACTTTCTCTCACACTTTATGTAAGCAACTTGTTGTTTTGCATTCTTTCCTGGAGGAAGAGAAACTTGATAGACTGTTGAACCAGTGTCACTGGAGAGGTGGCACTGTCACCCTCCAACCCGCTGTCACTTTTGGAAATCTATGAATGTTGCAGTCAGAAATTAAAATTCTCTTTTTACCTTGAAAAGAGCAGCGAGTCCACTGTGTCCTACAAAGAGCCCCATTTAAAGCAGCAATTTAATTCAGCATTCGGATTTTCTTGGATTTCTGTCCATGTCCGGTTGGAATTCAGATTTTTTTCCCCCTCCTTTCCCCCCAGTTTTCGCGGGTGCCCGTTTCCCTGGAGTGGAGCCTGGTGTTCCTCAATGGGCTGTGGGAGAGGATGCTCCAGGTCCCTGGCATTGGGACCCCCCCAGTGCTGCTGCCGTGGCTCCACGGGGGCCTCCAGCCCCTCCTGGGGCACCCCGAGGTCTTTGGCTGCCTCCGTGCCAAGGACGTGTCCTGTGAGCAATTCCAGCTGCTGTGAGTCTGGCCTGTCCCCTCTGATGTCCCCTCTGATGTCCCCTCTGATGTCCCCTCTGATGTCCCCTCTGTGCCACCAGAGCCACCCCTGGGGGCTCCTCCGGGGGGGGGAAAATCACTTTGGAGAAGGGTGGGAAATGGATTTGTAGAAAATCTTTAAGGTTCAATCAAAGGTTTGTACAGTGTGTATTTATATATCAATTTGAGATAAGAAATGTTGGTTTAGAAATATTGTAGAGAGGCCAAGAAATGCTCATAGTGTGTTGGAATTAGGAGATTACAATACACTGGCTTGATTGGAATCAGGAGATTACAATACACTGGCTTTTTACAATTAGGAGATGACAATACACTGGCTTTATTGAAATTAGGAAATTACAATACACTGTTTATTTTACAGTTAAGTAATTACAATACACTGGCTTTTTTGGAATTAGGAAACTAGAATACACTGGCTTTTTTTACAGTTAAGTTATTACAATACACTGGCTTTTTTACAGTTAAGAAATTACAATACACTGGCTTTTTTTGGAATTAGGAAATTAGAATACACTGGGTTTATTGGAATTAGGAAATTACAATGCACTGTTTTTTTACAATTAGGAAATTACAATAAAATGGCTTCTGATTCTGATGGTGTGAATTACAACATCTGTATGGTCTCACCATTCTCATGACACTGAAAATGGAATTAAAGTTTTTAAAACACCTCCCATTGAACCCATCTCTGGGTCAGAAAAGGGCATAATCCACCAGAAAAGGATGGGATTGAGAATATCCATGCTTTTGTGAGCCCAGCCCTGGCCTCAGCAATGTCTGAGGTGTTTTCCTTCCTTTGCAGAGTGGCTGCCCTGGATGGAATCTATTCCCAGCTTTCTGTGCAGGAGCAGAGGAATCTCTACGCTGGGATCAAGCATTTCCTCACCCAGCATGGTAAAGGAATTCCCTGATTTCCCTGAGCTCTGTCCAGGGGGTTTGGGAACCTCCAATGGGAACAGGCTGGGAATGTCAGCAATTGATGGATTTGGGAATCATTTCCCTACCTGGAGGCTTGATTAACCCAGTATTTTTATAATTTTTTTTTTATAAATTCACTGCATTTGCTGCCTGTGCAGGGTTTGGTTGTGCTCAGGAAGGGACCCAGGCAGGAGCTGCCACGAATTCCCTGCAGAAAGCTCCTGGTGCGTGAGGAGGGAAGGGAGGAAGAGGCTGGGCATGGAATATTGGCAGGGCTGGGATTCCTTCTGCCCTGTCCCATGGGAATCAGTGGTGTGAGATTTGGGTCTGCTGGGCTGCAGCCTCAGAAATCCCAGTTCCCAGTGGTTCCAGCTCCATGGGCTCTGTGTCCCTGCGTTCCTGTCTGACTGCAGGACCCAGCCAGAGCTGCCACAGCCCCAATTCCACTGCCTGGTTCCGGAATTTCCTGGGATCCTTTCTGGAGCACGCCACCGTGGAGGACCTGCAGCTTTTTGGGGATGAAGCCACAGTAAGTGGGGACCCTGGGAGGGTCACAGTCCTGACATGAGCAGAATCAGAGCCCCAGGATGGTGGGGTTGGAAGGACTGAAGGGTCACCCACCCCATTCCAGCCTTGCCCGCTGTCTCAGGGTGTCACTGTCAGATTTTCTGAAAAATCCCCTTGCCCGGGATTGTTCTCCTGGGAAGCTGAGAAGCCTCAGAGAAAAGGAAAACAATAATTATCTGTTTTGCTTCTCCTGTGTTTTGCTGCTTTGGAATGTGTTTGGTGATTGTTTACCCACAGGTGGTTGTTTCATTGGTTTCATGTGAATTGTTTTGACCCTTCGGCCAATCAAGTTCAAGCTGTGTCAGGGCTCTGGAAAGAGTCACAAGTTTTCATTATTATCTTTTTAACCTTCTGTCCGTGTCCTTTCTGTATCCTTTAGTATAGTTTAGTATAGTATTCTTTCATATAATATAGTAAAATTAAAATAATCAATTAGCCTTCTAAGAACATGGAGTCAGATTCATAATTTCCTTCCAACGACGGGGTCCCAGAAAATACAGGACCAGGGTGCTCCAATCCTGTCCAACCTGGCCCTGGAATTCCTGCCAGCAGGAATATTTCTCTGGTTAATCTGAGGTGAACAGCCACTGCAGTTTTTTTCCCCATCATATGGTGAGAGAGGTTTGCACAGAAATTGGTTCCACAAAAGGAATTTTGCAGGGAGCAAACTGGAGCCAGTGAGAGGAGCAACCCCAAACCCAATCAGGGTCCCAGTGTTTACTTGAAAACAAACAAAATAAACCTCAGCACAACTTTAAACCCAGGTCAAAAGCCCTGAGGTTGGTTCAGACTGTCCTGTGTCTCTGTCAGGATTGAAGGACCCATCTGAGTCATTTTCCCTTTTTATTTTTTCCACCTTCAGCTTCAAAAATTTGCCAGGGACCCGGTGAATATGGAGATGGTTGGGAACCTCACCTTGCTCAGGGAGACTGCCCTGTACTACACCCTGCTCCTGACCTCTGCTCCTGCCTTTTCACTGGCCAGGTATGGGTCTGATTTCCTGGCATGGCTCAGTGTGGCACTGTTGATTAATTTTCTCTTTAAAGATTCCATTTCTCTTTAAGGGTTCTATCAATTTTCTCTTTAAGGGTTCTATCAATTTTCTCTTTAAGGGTTCTATCAATTTTCTCTTTAAGGGTTCTATCAATTTTCTCTTTAAGGGTTCTATCAATTTTCTCTTTAAGGGTTCTATCAATTTTCTCTTTAAGGGTTCTATCAATTTTCTCTTTAAGGGTTCTATCAATTTTCTCTTTAAGGGTTCTATCAATTTTCTCTTTAAGGGTTCTATCACGTTTCTCTTTAAGGGTTCTATCACGTTTCTCTTTAAGGGTTCTATTACGTTTCTCTTTAGGAGTTCTATGATTTTTTTCTTTAAAGTTTCCATTCTTTTTATTTTTAAAGGCTCTATTTTCAAGTAACCCCACTGCCCTTGCTCCCTGGGGCCAGATCCCCAGTTCTTCTCCTGGGAAATTATTTCCTTGCAGTGCTTCCAGGCTTTTCCACCTCCTTGATCTGGAGCTTTGGCACCTGCAGGGCTGAGATGAAGGGGGAAGATGCCTGGAGGAAGAACATCCTCTGGAACAGAGGAAAGCTCTGCTGGTCCCCCTCTGTGACCCAGCCTCTCCTTCTGTCCCCAGCCTACCAGACAGGTTCCTTTGCTACCTGAGCCCCGGGGCAGTGGCAAACCTGAGCACGGAGGAGGCGCTGGGAGTGGCCCAGAGGCTGGGGAGGAGCTGCCTCTGGAGCAAGGGGGTGCCCGGAGCCTCCCTGGAGCTGCAGGTGAGCACTGGGGCTGCTCTCGCTGCACAAAACCCGGGGGTGCTCTCACTGCACAAAACCTGGGGATGCCCTCACTGCACAAAACGTGCAGGTGAGCGCCTGGGAATCCTCTCAGCTGCACAAAACCTGCCAGGGGAGCATCTAGGAATGCCCTCACTGCACAAAACCTGCCAGGGGTGGGCCCAGCTCTGTGTCCCCTCTTGTCACCCCCCTCTGGGTCACCTTTGGTGTCTGGCTGGGTTTCCATCACCTCGCAGGGCTCAGAGGTGGGAATGGTCCATCCACATTGGGAGGGAGACAATCCAAAGCAGCACACTCCATTTCCAGAAGGTTTCAAACTGTTTTTATTCCAGCATGCAAGCTTGTTACACATTCTTACAAAGCTCAGAAGTTCACATTTACTCATCGGTCAGGAAAGACTAAGTGTTCATTGCAATAGAGAATTACAGGTTTCTCTCATTTATCCTTCTCTCTTTCTTGGTTTCGATTTTTTATCCTCTTTATTGGTTTCTCTTATTTATAGTTTTTGATTTCTTGGTTTCTCTTCTTTCTCCTTTGCTCTTTTTTTGTTTCCCTTCTTTCTCCTTTCTTTATTGGTTTCTCTTCTTTCTCCTTCTTTCTTTCTTGGTTTCTCTGTCAACAACCTCGGTAGAAAATTCTTTCAGCAATAAACAAACTTACCAAACTTCTCTGTGGCTCACAGAAGTCTCTGTAAAACCTCTTCCACACCTCCACAGGCAGAACCGCAGGGGTTCAGGGCTGTGGGATGCAGCATTGCTGCTCTGACTCTGCTCTGTCTCACAGGTGGCTTCCTCCCTGCTGAGGAATTTGGAGGATTTCTCCCCAGCCGTGCTGGCAGCCCTGGGCCAGGCTGCCCTGGGGCTCTCGGTGTCCAGGATCCAGGAGAACATCCCTGAGGAGCACCTGGAGGCAGCTCTGCCTGCCCTGGGCAGAGTCCGGGGCTGGAGGAGTGAGCAGGCCAGGGCTGTGGTCAACAAACTGCTCCAGTCTGGCCACCAGGTATGCAGAGCTCCTCACACCCACAGGCTCCTCCTGGAAGGGTTCCAGGCACTGGGAGTGCCCAGGGAGGCTGGGAGTGCCCAGCCCTGGAGGTGCCCAAGGGATGTCTGGAGGTGGCACTGATGCCTTGGGAACTGAGGCTGGACGGAGTTAAAGGAATAAAGTTGGGGTTTATTAAAAGGACTTCGAAGGATTCTGGCAGAACCAAGGGACACAGCCTTGAGCTGCACCAAGGGGAATTGAGGTTGGGTATTGGGAAGAAGTTTTTTACAGAAATGGTGATGAAGTTCTGGGATGTTCTGCCCAGGGAGGTGGTGGAGTCGCCATCTCTGGGTGTTTTTAACAAAGGTGCATCTCTGGATGTGGCACTGGGTGCCAGGGTTGAGTTGAGGTGTTGGGGCTGGGTTGGACTCGATCTTGAAGGTCTCTTCCAACCCAGTGATTCTGTGAATTCAAGGTGAATTCACCTTGGACAGCACAAGAGCCCAGCCATGGCTACACCCAAGATGGACAATGGGTCAGGAGTTCTCACACTTTGATAAGTTTTGGTCCATTTCCATGTTGGGGTTCATTGTCCAGTTCCAGCTCAGGTTGTGCAGTCCCACCCTCCCAGACTGCTCTCCTCCATTCCCTGTTGTTTGCACTTTCTGGGCCTGGAGCTGCAGTGGTGTCCTTGGTTCTGGGGGCTGGAAAAATGTAGGAAATGAATTTGTAGAGAAATATGAATTTCTAGAGAAACAGGCATTGTGGAGAGAGAAGTGGAACTAGAAGCAAGTTTAAAGGAGGGCCTTGCAAACAAGACTGGATAGTTTGGAGAAATAGAACTGTGAAGGATGCATTGTGGCAGGACCCACGAGGGGTAATTTTAGATTATTAACTTTAGGGCATTTACAGCATAGTGTAGGAAAAGCTGATAGGCCAAGAAATGCTTATAATAGAATTAAGAAATAGTTAACTTCTGATTGTGATGGTAAGAATTATAACATCTGTATTGTCTCACCCTTCACGTGAGACTGAAAATGGAATAAAAGTTTTTAAAACACCTCTCAGTTACCTCATTTCTGGGTCAGAAAACAAGTTCATCTGACAAAAAAGGATTGTTCTGTGAGACTGAGCTGTGAGGAGAGCTGCTGACACTTTATATGAAGTTCAGAGTTAGAAACCAATGCAGTCCAGAACCAGGAAAATATAAAAGCTCGAAGGGAAGGGATGAGCACTCAGAGCTCTGGGCTGGGGATTGGTGGGGTTGGGCACAGCTGGCATCGAGGATCTCAAATATGTTTTCCAAGCTGATTTCTCTGTGATTCCCTTGCAGATCCTGGATGGACAGAGCCTGGCACAGCTGGGCACTTTGGTGGGTGGCCTCAACAGCAGCACGCTGTGGAGTTTGTCCCCAGAAGTTGTCCTGGAGGCCATCCAGCTGCCAGCCTTTGCCCAGCACGTGGACACCCTGCCCCGTGCTCTGAAAAGGATCCTGGTGGAAAAGGTGATCCTGTTTTGTCTCACCCAGGAGCAGGGGTGGGGACACAGCTTACCTGGGGCCAGGTGTGCCACAGCTGCCCCCTGCCAGCATCCCCTGGGGGATTGGTCACAGCCACGCAGCAGGGTGGCAGCAGGACAGGCCACTCCAACCGTGCTCCTGCCTCTGTGTCACTGTCCTTGGCCACTCCAACCCTGTCCCTGCCTCTGTGTCACTGTCCTTGGCCTGCTCAGCCCCTTGGGGACAAGGCCAGCAGGGATTTGTTTTATGGGGTGCTCCCAAAAACTGCTTCCCTGTGGATGTTCCCAGGGAAAGAATAGAAATGGTTAATAATATATTAACCAATATATAAAATATATATATATATATATATAATTGTGCACATATAAAATATTATCTATAAAATATATATTATATAATATTTAATAATTATAATGCAATATATATTATATAGTATATATTATATGGTATGTATTTTGTATATATTGTTTATAAATATATATAAAAACAATATAGATATAGAAATATATATTTTATATATATATTTAAAAATATATTGTGTATTATAACCATAGAATAATTCAAGGTTGGACTTGATCCTGGAGGTCTTTTCCAACCCAACCAATTCTCTAGCTTTGATCCTGCCATGATTTGGGCTAAAGCTGGGTGAGGAGATTTTCCATGGTTTGTTCTGTTGGGTTTTTTTGCCATGGTTTGTTCTGTTGGGTTTTTCCAAGGTTTCCTCCAGGGTTGCCCACCCCTCTGAGCTGGTCAGACTCATCCCCGGTGCCCTGGCCAGCTCCATCCCAAAACCCCTGCTGGTGTTTGGGGAAGAAAAGCCAAACGTGCAGGATCTCAACAACAAGCCCTGGACCAGAGAGCAGGTAAAGGGCTCCTCCTTCCCCTCCCTGGCAGCCCTGCCCTCTGTGGGCACATGAATTCCACCAATCCCCCTGGAAGCAGAGCCCTTTTCCCTGGAAAACCTCTGACTCTGCCTTTGCTCCCCAGGCTGCCATGTTCTTCAGTGATGTGGTGAAGGCAGAGCCTGACTTCAGCAGGTAAAGATTTCCCTCCTCTCCTTCCACTTTCTGTTTGTTTTCCTGACAATTCCCACCTTTCCTGTGTTCCATCCACATCCACCCCCTGGAACTCGTGGAAACAGATGGGAGATGGAATGGGAGCCCAAACACAGACATGGAATATGGAGATTTACCAGGGCTCAGCTGCCAGAAACACCCAGGGACCACATTTTCCTTCTAAAATGATGCTGCTGGCTCAGGCTGCACCTGCAGTCTTGCTCCAGATTGCCTCTGGAAGGCATTTCCAAGCAAGGAATGCCTTTCCAAGCAGGGAATGCATTTCCAAACCTTCCAGGGGGCAATTCCAGGGATTCATTTAGAGGGGCTGCTGTGTCTTCTTGATGTATTTGAGATGAAAATTACAAAAACGGGGATTTATATCTGCGAAACCCAGTGGGGTGGGCAGAGTCCTGCTCTGAATGCTCCTTCCTGAAGGCTTTTCCCTGCTGATTTTCCTGCTGGGAACTCCCAGGCTGTCCCAGTCTGTGCTCCAGGGCTTCACCTGTGCAGCTGCCAGCGCTGTGGGGGCAGAAAGGTTCCAGGAGCTGGCCAGAGTCATGAGGAAGAAGAAGGTCAAGCTGGGCCAGGACCAGGTAATGCCTCCTTCCTTCGTCTCTTTCCTTCCTTCGTCTCTTTCCTTCCTTCGTCTCTTTCCTTCCTTCGTCTCTTTCCTTCCTTCGTCTCTTTCCTTCCTTCGTCTCTTTCCTTCCTTCGTCTCTTTCCTTCCTTCGTCTCTTTCCTTCCTTCGTCTCTTTCCTTCCTTCGTCTCTTTCCTTCCTTCGTCTCTTTCCTTCCTTCGTCTCCTTCCTTCCTTCGTCTCCTTCCTTCCTTCGTCTCCTTCCTTCCTTCGTCTCCTTCCTTCCTTCGTCTCCTTCCTTCCTTCGTCTCCTTCCTTCCTTCGTCTCCTTCCTTCCTTCGTCTCCTTCCTTCCTTCGTCTCCTTCCTTCCTTCCTTTCCCTCCTTCCTTCCTTCAGAGCAGCATAAAACCTTTCCATTATTTTTTCTTTTCCTTGTGTTTCATGGTGGTTTCTCTCCTTGATGCAATCTCTGGTGTCCTTGCAGCTGAGCTGCTTGCTGAGGATGGTGACCCTGCATGGCATTCCCCAGGATTGGGACGCTTATCCCCAGGACCTGCTGCTGTTTTTAAGGTAACTGTGCTGTGGTTTCCATCATGTTGCCTTAGAGCAACATGGGAAAAATAAAAATTAGTTTATAACCAGGCTGATTAATTTGATTTCTATTTCAGAGTTGTTTAGGCCTCTTCCTGGGGAATAAAAATGGGATTGCAGAAAGCTGGGGGTGGGTAGATTTGTATGAGATAGTGCAATAAATCCTTCCTTGAGAGGTTTCCCAGAGAGGCTGAGGCTGCCCTATCCCAAGCAGTGGCCAAGGCCAAGTTTAGCATTCCCAGGTCTCTGAATGTGCTTTTCCCTTACAACACCAGAGAAAACAGGAAATAAAGTGAATTTCCCTGTTCCAGTACTTCCCTGCTGTGGTTCTGTACCCAAACCTTGCACCGTTTTAACAATAGATTAGTTTGAATTAGTTTGAATTTGAATCTAACAATGAATTAGTTTGAATTTGAATCTAACAATTAGAACAGTTTGAACACTAAATTCCTTCAGGTGAAAATTGGTTTTTAAATAACCATTTTTAAACTCAAGGAAATTTTAAAGGATTTAATGGCATAGAAGAAACCTGGGGAGGAACAACTCCTGGAGTTCAGTGTGCAGGTGTGGGAGATGTTTTATCAGACATGGGGTGCCTCGAGCTTGACCTCATTCCCTAAAATTCATGGAGTTTGTCTTTTCAGCCCCTCAGACTATGCAGGGAACTGCAGCCAGTTCTTCATCAATGTTGGGAAGGCAAACAAGGATGTTCTGCCCAGAGAGGACCCTCAGAGGCAGCAGCTGCTCCTGGAGGCTCTGGAGTGTTTGGTATGAGGACAGGGATTGGGGTCCTGCAGGAATTGGGATCCTGCAGGGTTTGACTGGGATCCTGCAGGAATTGGGGTCCTGCAGGGTTTGGGATCCAGGGATGCTCCACCCCAGTTAATGCCTCTGCCTTTATTCCAGGGAGTTCCTGGCACACAAATAAATCACACAAGCGCTGAGATCCTGGGCTGGCTGGTGTGTGAGCTGGATGGGGACTACATCAGGGGTTCTGGGGGCAGCTTGCTGAAGGATTTGAGCCAGTGTGGGTCTTTCCTGCCCGAGCAAGAGGAGGCCATCAGGGATGTCCTCAGCAGTGGCAACACCACCTTTGGGTATGGGTTTTCCTCCTGGACTCTTCCCTTAACCAAACCCATGGTCCTGTTAAGGCCTGAGTGAACTCCAGCCAAGCAGCTTGATCAAAAACCCAAAAAAATTCTTGCTTTTGAGCTTTACACTGGGTCTTTTATGTTGTTTTGTTGAAATTATTTCAGCTGAAAGGCCTGGGTGAAATTCTCCTGAAAAATGGGCTCACTTCTGTGTATCTCTTACTTGTTATAAAAGCTTTTCCTCCGGTATGCAAAATTAATGTTTCATTAATCAAACTTTTCTGCCTGACCTGGTGATCACAGGTGAGGTCAAGCTGTTTGTCAGGCACAGGTTTCCAGGAGACATTCTGCCTGTCCAGTGAGAGATGTTTGATAAATATTTTGGTAAATATTTTCCTTCCTGGTTAGCTGCCCCAAGATCTTGGCACTGAATTGGGCCATAGCAAGCAACAGAAATTCTTTGGGTTCCAGAAAGAGCCTTAAGAAAAGAATGTGTTTGTTCAAGGCCATTTTCCCACCCAGCTGCCCTGATTTATGTCCCTGACAACTTCTGCTCTGCTGCAACGACATTTTGAGCAACAGGAAGTGGTTGAGGTGTTTTAGGGTTTAAACCTTGTGTTTTCTTAACGTCATATGTTGCAAGGATGTAATCCTGGGAGATTTAAAGGTGGTTTTTTCAGTTTTGTTCTTCCTTGAGACCTGATACCTACCTGCTAATTTTCATAGTAGCTTGCATTAGAGATAGAAATGAGACAGATGAGACATTGTTTTTTGTGTAGAATAGATTATTTTTTATTGTATATAGCTCATTTTTATATGACATTAGAAGGTACTGTGTTTGAATTTAATAGTTTAGTAGTTTATTGAAACTGAGTTGATTAGTTGGTAATGCTTAGTGTATATCTTTATTAAGCTTTTCTCATTCTAGATATTTTTTGTTTATGGATTTTTATAGTATATACTTCTTATTTTTTTATAGGTGCAAACTGTTTTCTTACAAGAACAGATTATGTAAATTGATATTTATTTTTATAATTCTTTCCCTATGGGAATTTAATAGCTTAGAGTAGTAAGGTTTAAATGATGTTTATAAGGCTGTTCTTTCATAAGGTTTTACTTATTTGCAATATATTTGTGTCTGCAGGCCTCCCTCAGCGTGGTCAGCCTTCACCCTGAGCGAGCTGAGCGGGCTGGTCCCCGTGCTGGGTCCCAGCATCCTGCAGCAGATCCCCAAGGTGGCCTGGGGACCCTGGGGATGGGAGCAGGGCCAGCCCGGCTCCAGCAGTTCTTCCTTTTAAAGCACCTGGGGCCAGAGGGATGGGGTGTGGGAGGGGAGGGTTTGTGGAGCTGGGGCCTGGAGCAGAAGCTGGGTAGAGCTAAAGGAATAAAGCAGGGATTTATTAAAAGGCCTCAAAGGATTCACCTTGTGCAGTACAAGGGCCTGGCTGTGGCTACACCCAAGATGGACAATGGGTCAGGAGTTCTCACACTTTGATAAGTCTTGGTCCATTTCCATGTTGGGGTTCATTGTCCAATTCCAGCTCAGCTTGTGCAGTCCCACCCTCCCAGACTGCTCTCCTCCATTCCCTGTTGTTTGCACTTTTTGGGCTGGAGCTGCAGCGGTGTCCTTGGTTCTGGGGCTGGACAAGGATTGTTCTGTGTGCCTGAGCTGTGAGGAGAACTGCTGACACTTTCTGTGGAGTTTGGAGTTATTATATACCAGTGCCTTCCAGAATCTGGGAAAGTTCAAACTGAAGGCATCAGAGCTGACTGGTTGGAACTGCAAATCCAGGTCACTTAGGGAGAGCAGGAATAACTCCCAGTGCTTTGTGAGGCGCTCCAGTCACTGCTGGGTTGGGGGAAAGGGAGAGCTCAAACATTGAAGGAATTGCTTTTGGTTCAGGATCTTCAGAGCCTGGTGTGTGAGGAGCAGGGGCCGTGCTGGAAGCACATCCAGCATTCCCAAATCCCCCTGATGATCCCTTTTCCTTGCAGAAAGCTGTGACCACCTGGCTGAGGAACTTTGCCTGGGATTCCCACCTGTCCAGGGAGGAGCTGGCCACGGTCATCGGGGGGCTCCTGCCCCGCCGGCACAAGCGAGCGGAGGGTACGGGAGCTGCCCTGAGCCACAGCATTCCCTCTGGGCCCAGGGCTCACCCAGAGCGTTCCCTCTGGGCCCAGGGCTCACCCAGAGCGTTCCCTCTGGGCCCAGGGCTCACCCTGACCCTTCCTTTTGGGGACCAGGGCTCACCCTGGAGCTCCTCAGGCCTTGGGAGAGGCTCCCAGGGAGGTTCGGAGTCCCCATCCCTGGAGGTGTCCAAGGAGTTCAAAGCTGGTGACAAAGTGGGGATTGGGCACAGATCAACCTTGGAGGTTTTTCCAACTAAAATGATTCTGGGATCTAAAGCTTGGAGCCAAAGGATTTAATTTAACCCTGTGTTTGCCACAGCTTCAGCAGGTTGCCCAGCTGAGCTGGAGATAACAAAGACAATGCTGGATGATGAGCTGATGCCCGCCTACTACATACCTGAGGAGCTCCTGCGTGCCTGCCTCCAGAACATATCCCAGGAAAATTACCTCTACCTGGAAAACGACCTCTCCAATATCCTCAACTACCCCTTCAGCAACCCCCAGCTGGCTATACTGAAGGAATACCTGGACGAGGTAATTCCAGTCCAAAAATGTCCAGTTTCCACTGATGGGATTGTTCAGGGCCTTGTCCTGGGGAATTTAGGATCTCCAAGGGTATGACTCAAATTTCTACTGATGGGATTGTTCAGGGTCTTGTCCTGGGGAATTTAGGATCTCCAAGGATGTGACAAATTTCTATTGATGGGGCCAGTCAGGGCTTTGTCCTGAGGAATTTGGGATCTCCAAAGATGTGATTCCAATTTCCACTGGTGGGATCTATCAGGGCTTTGTCCGGGTGAATTTAGGATCTCCAAGGATGTGACTCCACTGTCTCTCAGCTCCTCTCCCAGGGTTTGCCACTTTTACTGGGAAAAATATTTATTTCTTATCGCTCATTACTATATCTAATCAGAGTTTTTCTGGCCTCTTGGCCCTCAGCCTTTCAAGGGCACCTCTGAGAGGAATGTGGCTCCATCCTCCCTCCAATCCCAGTGAGAGAGATGAAAACAGCCCTAAAATCATTCCACCTTTCCCCAGGCTGAGCCCAGCTCCCTGAGCCCTGCTCTGAGCCCATGCCCTGGTGTCTCCACAGAGGTATCCCAATGGTTATTATCCCGAAAAAGTGCTCTCTGCAATGGGCCCTCTGCTGCCCCTGCTCAGCCCAGAGGAGATCTCCACCTGGAACATGAGCTCTGCTGACACCCTGGCTGCATTCCTGAAAACTCAGCCTCAGCCCTCGGATTCCCTGGTAGGGGCTTGGCCTTGCTCTCCTGGCTTTGGGGCTGCTTTTGGTTCTGAGGTGGTTGAAGCATCTTTGGTGCCACAATTTTGATTGGCCCAAGAAACTTTATAAAAGAAAGGCCTTGTAAAATCAGGCCTTCCTGTTCTAAGCTAACCTATTAAATTCCCATTAAATAAAAAATCATAAGAATAAAAATCAGTTAGCACAACAATCTATTCTTGTAAAAAAACCATTCACGCCTATAAAAACAAGAAGCCTATCCCATAAAATTCCATTAAAAATATAAACTATTATTATAATATATCTATTAAATATTTAATAAGCATATAATGTATCTAAATATATTAGAAATATATTAACATATAATATATATTGTTTAATAAGCAATAACCCTTGCCAACCAATGAACTAGATTACTAGATTTCACTAGATTACTAATCTATTAAATAAATATATAAACATATCTATAAAATGTTTTGTAATCGTATAACATATATAAATATATATAAAAATATATACCATATAGTGTTTAATAAGCAATAACCCCTACCAAGCCATGAACTAAGTATCACTAGATTACAAATCAATTGAATTCAAACACAATACCTTCTAATACCATATCAAAATGGTATACAATAAAATGTTTTTAATTAATAAAAATAAATAAAATTTAAATTAAAAATAATAAAATAATATGAAAATTCTGTACAATAAAAAATAACTTTTCTAGATAAAAACCAAAAATTTCTATCTCTAACACAAAAATCGTAGCAACACAAACAGTTCCATTTTACTTTTGTAATTATAAAATACAGAGTTTCTTTCAGGGATGAAGCCACACCTCCTGATTGAATTGAATTAAATTAATCTAATTAATTGTGTTTCTAGGCCTCAGCAGCAATCAAACGCTACCTGGAGCTGGGCAATGCCCTGAATGCCACGGCCCTGGATGCCATTGGCACCAAGTACGTGTGCCTGCTGAATGCCACTGATCTGAAGGCCATCAACCCCTCCAGCCTCAAGTGAGTCCCAACTGGGGTGTCCTGGGCTTCTTCCAAAAGCCCTTTCCCATCCTGATTGTGTTTGTGGGGTGCCCCGTGGTGGGAAGGAGTGATGAATCTGAGTATGTGTTCTCAGAAGGCTCATTTATTATTTTATGATGCTATAATATATTAAAGAATACTAAACTAAGCTATGCTAAACTATACTAAAGAATACAGAAAGGATACAGACAGAAGGCTAACAAGATTATAATGAAAACTTGTGACTCTTTCTAGAGCCCTGACACAGCTTGACCCTGATTGCCCAATGAGTCAAAACAATTCACATGAAACCAACGGAACAATCTCCAACCACACTCCAAAAGAGCAAAACACAGGAGAAGGAAATCAGATAATTATTGTTTTCCCTTTTCCTCTGAGGCTTCCCAGCAGCCAAATCCTGGATGAAGGGATTTTTCAAGAAATTTGAATACCTCACGTCCTTTTCCTTTTTCTGCTCTCAGGGAAAGGGAATTTAGGGAGCACCTTAGAACCTGCCAGGCAGGGCTCAGATTTCCAATGCAACTCTCTTTATTTCAGCCCAGCAGGCTGCAAATCTGACTCTGTGCTTGCTTTCATCTGCAGAAGAGTTAATGAAATTGAATTTTATAGAATTACTGAGTTCTTAAGATTGGGAAAGGCCTCTCAGATCATCACCCAGCACCGTGATCACCACTAAACTATCAAGTGCTACATCCTTGTGGTTTTTAAGCATTTCCAGTTTGAACTCCTCTGAAAGACTCAATGAAGTGAAATGAAATTAAATTAATTAATTACCACTTGGCAAACACACAGATTTATTGGGCACCATCAGAGCCATCATCACCTGAAGGACAAATTCTCAGCAGGAAATGGGGCCATTGTTTTTCCTCTCAGCTTCTCTCCATAGAGCTGGGAATTGGGGATCACCTGTGCTGTGCAGAGAAGCCCAGAAAAACACTCAGAATATGCAAAAATTGAACAGGTTGAAGATGATAATAAAAGCTTTTTTCACCCTATGTCTTTATTTTTCTGCAGACTGGTGTCTCTGAATCCTTCAGCCTGTTCCCAGGAGACAAAGAATATCTTGTACCAGAAAGCCAAAGAAGCTTTCTCTGACCAGCACCATTCACCTGCTTACTATGAGCTGATTTTGCCTTACCTGGGTATGTAAAAATCCAGGATGCTGTGGGGAAGGAGAACTCTTAGCCACAAACTAAATGGGTATCAAAATCCATCAAAGATTTGGGAATTTTCAAAGTCAAGTTGTTAAAAGTTTGTTCCATGTTGTAGGTAGCACAAAATATTCTGTGCCTGCTTTAAGTTGCCCAAATCTGTTTCCAGACCATCACAGGGAAAATCAGCCTCAGGATTTATCTCAAAGCCCTTTTCCATGTCACAATTTTTTTTTTTCCCTGTTAAGCCAAGATTTTTTCCAAATTCTCCTCACCCTTCTTTCTACTGTCTGGCATCACCACAGATTTTTAATGCCCAACAAAATAACTCCCAATAAATAAAGGAGGAGCATCCCCACGTTTTGCAGCTGGACCTCAGTGTGTTATCAGCCCCAGCCTAATGGGTTTTGAGAAATCCTCGTTTTGTGCAGAGACCCAGCAGTGCTGCTTTGGGGTGTGCCCTCCTTTGATGCTCTCCTTGCTTTGCTGCAGGGGGGGCTCCTGCTGCAGATCTGAAGGTTCTCAGCAAGGACGATGTGAACATGAACGTGAGCACCTTTGTGACCTTGAGGAGAGACTCCCTGATGGTGAGCTGGGCCTTGGAGCTCTTTAATTCCCTGCATTCTGTTGTGTTCTGTGCTTGGGTTTGGTTGTGCTGCTGTGTCCTTTGGTGGATTCCATCAAATGCAAATTCCATCAAATCCAAAATTTCTTCTGTTACACCAGTAGAAAGTGGGGAAAGGGCCTGAAATTCCTTACAAAATAGAATTTGGAGTCCTGGATGGATGCAAAGGCAGCTGAATTTCCTCAGGGCAGGCTCTCACAGTGGCAGGGGACAGGCCATGAGCACAGACAAGGCAATGGCACCAGTTTGGGCAGAAATCCCGGTGATTTTGGCAGGGATGGGACCCCCAGCTGAGTGCAGGAGATTTTTCTTCTTCCCATGGAAGCCCCATCATTTCCAGGGGGGTTCTTTCCATCCCAGCCTTCCCACCCTGTCACATATAGGTAAAAACCTTGTAAAAAAACCAACAGCATTATAAAATCAAGCCTTATTTTATTTATATATTAAATAGAATATATTATAATTTTTAATATATAGTATATATCAAATATTACATATTAAACAATATATATCATTAGTTAATAGCTAATATATCAAATATTACAGATTTTATTATATTATATCAATTTATTTTATTATTTATGTTTTATTCTTCAGTATTTTAAATATTTATATTATATATTTCTGTAATATTTCTATTATATATTTATAATTTATCAATTATAAAATTAATATAGACATTAAGATATACTCTTATCTAGTGAAAGAAGTTCTTGGTTAATTTTTTTTAAATAATTATTTTTATTTATTTTAAAATATTTTCTGATTATTAAATATTTAATATTAAATATTATTCTACTTATACATTAGATAATATAGAATTATTTAATCTATAATAGATATTAAATTTATTATGTATATTTTTAATATATTGTTATAATTTATTTATATATAATAAATAATATATTACTAGAATATTTTTAATAAATTATATAATCAATATATTGTTAAATAATAATTATTATATAATTTAATATTACTATTAGATTAATATTCATAATATAATAATAATATAAATATTCTTATATATTTATATAGAATAAATATGTATTTATATAGAATAATATAATTATTTATATTATAATATAAATATATATGTATTATATATTATATAATGTATATAATTATATATATTATAAATAAATATATATATTATATAATATATATAATTATATATATTATAAATATTTATAATATATTATGATAATATAATATAAGTGTTATATTTATAATATAAATATAGAATAATTATTTATTTATATGGAATAGCCTAAATATTTGTATAGAATAATTTTTTTTTATTTATTTTTATTTTTATTTGTTTATTTCTATATTATTAATGTATAATACATATGAAATATTTAATGTATTTTATCTCTTCTTTATTAATTAAGTTTTATAAAATCTCGCCTCTGTCTCTAGCAGGAGCTCCATCAGCACCGTGCTAACCCTGCTGTGTGTGTGTTTTCCAGCTGCTGACGCCCGGGGAGGTGCGGGGGCTGCTGGGGGTGCAGCTCCCCGGGCTGGCGCAGTGGCAGAGCAGGGCCCCGGTGCGGGACTGGGTGGCCCTGCAGAAACAGTCGGAGCTGGACGAGCTCCACATCGGCCTCACGGGCGGCGTGCAGGAGGGATACATCAACCTGGTCACCCCCAAATTCCCAGGTGGGTTTGGGGCCCTGCTGGTTGGGGTTTCACGGTTCTTTTGGGGTTGGACGGATATGTGTGTGCTAAGGAAGGCAGGAGCCTGCCCTGAAATGGAAAATGTAAAATTCACCCCTCTGAATTGCTATAAATTTGAAATTAAGGGGCTCTCAGGCAAAGATATGGGAGCAGGAATAACAGATCTTTAATAGGGAAGAAAATAAAAAGATAAAATAAACAATGCAGTAAACTAAAAGGACACTGCCAGGTTCAGTCACTGATTTCTGTGCTCTGATGTCCTCTCTGTCCTCCAGCAATGTCCTCAGCCCCTCTGGGCACTGTGGCCATGGTGTTCCACCTCCTGCCTGCCCTGCTCCTCAGCTTCCTCACGGTGTCCATCCTCTCCTGACCATCTCCTCCCACGAGGGACCAGCCTGTGACCTGCTCTGAGACCTGGCTGAGGAGTGCCCAGAGCTACAGGCAGCTGGGGTCAGCCCAGGACTCACTTTTAGGTACTTTTGGCTTTCAAATCACTTGGAAAAACCCCAGTTGTGTCTGAAGGGAAGATCCCAGACTCTTTGGTGCAGGATCTTTTCCTTTGGGACAGCCCAAGCCCAGCTCAGCCCCAAACCACTGCTAAAGCCCATCTTACTGCTGGGTTTAAGGGTGAGTCCTGCAGGTTAAAAATGACATTTCCCAGAGCCTGACCTCGTGACACTGCCAAGACCTCGGGGTGGGAGTGAAGTTTGCCAGCTGCTTGTAAATAAATCCTGGAACTGAGTAAAAACGCCAGAAGCAAACTGAGGAGTGTCTGCTCTTCCTTGGGGCTGCCCTCGCCCTCCTGACTGCAGGAATCCCCCCACATGAAGGCTCAGAATCCCAGGATCTGCCTGTTCTGTTCCTTGGGGTTGGCTGTTCAATGTTTAGGAGCTGAGACTGTTCTCAGCTTCATCATCTGGAGGGAAAGTTTTTGCCCAAGCTTTTCCATATTTTTTCCCCACTCATTGGAAATATCTGTCAAAAAAAAACCCTCAGTGAAACCTGTATCCAGCTCCTGACATCCCCCTTTCCTCCAGGAGGAGAGTCTGGGAGGGGAAAAAGGGATTTATATATTTTATGTCTTATAAATCTTCACTCTCTGAGCTTTCTAGAGAGGGAGCAGGTCTGTCCTTCATTGCAGATTTTGGATTTATGCTGGAAAAGCTTCCCCACAAAGCACTAAACACCTCAGAGGACACGTTGGGTTAGGAAAAACCAGATTGATGTTTTATTGCATAGCACTGAACAGTAATCAAGATAAATTATCTCCAGCTAATCATCCCAGGAAAGTCTGTGTGTGGTTTGAGCAAACCTTGATCAAAAAGCAGCTTGTGAGAAAAGTTAAATAAGATTTTTGGGGATCTCTCTGCTGTGGTGCAGGGCCACCAGTGACTCAATCCCTGAGTTTTCCCACTGTTTAACAGATCCCAGTGGGATGGGATGGACAGGAAATCCCTGCAAGAGCTGGGCCCGGTGCTCTTGCCTTGGCAGAGCAGTCAACAGCACTGCTGGTTCTACTACAGGGAGTAAATCTCTAGTAAGGACCTGTGGAAGCTTCTCTGGGCTGGAAAAATCTGTCCTCCTTCACTGGCCCACCTCAAAAACAAGCAAACCCTGTGCTGGCACCAAAGGGGATGGATTCTCTTCCCTTTTCTGGTCCTGCTCTCCAGCAGGGACTGCCCAGCGCAGTTCCACTGGGATGGAGGGAGGGGTGTGCAGGGTGGGGGTGCTGAGGGGGGCTCAGAGCAGCCCCCCCAGCAGAGCACTCCCCATGGTGGCTGCCAGCAGGAGAGCGAGGCAGGAGCAGAGCCTGGATCCCGATCCCGATCCTGCAGGGGGGGAGAGCACAGGGAATGGGATTCTCCAGCTGCCCAGGGAGGGCTGTGGGCTCAGCAGCTGATGGGACACCTTGAAGTGCACCTGAGAACCCGGGGGCACCCCCAGGGCCACGTCCCCAGCTGTCCCCCAGCACTGAATCCCCCTAGGAAGGAGGGGACCAGGCAGCTTTGTCCTCCCCAGCCTTCCCAAGCCTTTCCCCCATTCCCAGCTCACCGGGCACAGGGTGCAGGTTGATGTGGCCATTGGAGGTTGGCTGTGCTGGCTCTGGAACGCTCCCAGGGGTGGGTTTGGGGCTGGGGGCAGGCCTGGGAGGGGAGCTGGGCTGGCACGGCACGGCTGGGGAGGAGCCGGGGCTCGTTTGGGGGGGAATGGTGGAGCTGGGAATTGGGGTGGGCGTGTGTGGGGCGGGGGTGGCAGTGGGGACAGGGGAGGGGTGAGGGACAGGGGTGACAGTGGGGACAGAGGAGGGGCGAGGGACAGGGGTGGCAGTGGGGGTAGAAGAGGGGTGAGGGACAGGGGTGGCAGTGGCAGCAGAGGAGGGATTGGAGAAGGGAGTGGCAGTGTGAGGAGATGTAGGATTGGGGACAGTGGTGACAGTGCTGTGGGTGGCAGTGGGAGCAGAGGGGGAGTGAGGGACAGGGGTGGCAGTGTGAGCACAGGAGGGTTTGGGAGTGGGAGAGGTGGGATTGGGGGCAGTGGTGACAGTGCTGTGGGTGGCAGTGGGAGCAGAAGAGGGGTTGGGGACAAGAGTGGCAGTGGGAGAAGAGGTGGGATTGGAGACAGGGGTGGCAGTAGGAGCAGAGGAGTGGTTGGGGACAGGGGTGACAGTGCTGTGGGTGGTACCAGTCAGGTTAGTGCCAGCACTGGTGCTGGTGGTGGCCCTGGAGGTGACAGCAGGGCCTGGGGTGGCACTGGGGCTGCTGGTGGCCAGGAGGGTGCTGAGCAGGGTGACAGCAGGGGAGGTGGCTCTGTCTGTGGTGGGGGCCTGGTGGGTGGAGCAGGGCGCTGCACTGGTCACGGCAGGAGGGACAGAGGGGGTGGCAGGGGGGACAGTGGGACCCCCAGTGTGTGTGGGGGTGCCTGGGGGGGTTGGGCTCGGAGTGCTTGGGGTGGGGGTCCTGGGGGGGGCTGTGCTCAGCTGAGGGGTTGATTGACTGCTAAGGGCAGTGGTGGTGGGAACAGTGGCCATGGAGGTGACACTGGCTGGGGTGGTGGGCACAGGGGTGGTGACAGTGGCTGTGGAGGTGATGCTGGCTGGAGTGGTGACAGTGGCTGTGGAGGTGACACTGGCTGAGGTGGTGGGCACAGAGGTGGTGACAGTGGCTGGGGTGGTGGGCACAGAGGTGGTGACACTGGCTGCGGAGGTGACACTGGCTGGAGTGGTGACAGTGGCTGGGGTGGTGACAGTGGCTGTGGAGGTGACACTGGCTGAGGTGGTGGGCACAGAGGTGGTGACAGTGGCTGGGTTGGTGGGCACAGAGGTGGTCACACTGGCTGTGGAGGTGACACTGGCTGGGGTGGTGGGCACAGGGGTGGTGACACTGGCTGCGGAGGTGACACTGGCTGGGGTGGTGGGCACAGAGGTGGTGACAGTGGTCATGGAGGTGACACTGGCCGGGGTGGTGGGCACAGGGGTGGTGACAGTGGTCATGGAGGTGACTCTGGCTGGGGTGGTGACAGTGGCTGTGGAGGTGGCAGCAGGGCTGGCTGTCCCCGTGGGCTCGGGCCGCCCTCCCTGCAGGCCGATGTCCAGCACACAGTCCAGCTCCTGCTGGGATTGCTGCTGCACCCAGCTCACCACCACGGGCTCGTGCTCATGATCCTTCAGCTCAGGGAGGTTTTCCCCCAGCAAATGTTTCACGTCGGTGACGCTGAGTTTCTGCAACACACAAACACAGCATCCCCTTCCCTCACCCTCGCAGCCCCAAACGCTTTGCTAAAGGGGCTGCAGAGCAACTGAAACTTCCTAAAGGAAATTTATAAAGCTGAGGAAGTGGAGAATTGGTGATTTGGTTGGGCTCTGTCCTCAGCCAGCCCTGCCCTTCCCTGGGGAGAGGGGCAGCAGCACCCAGGGCTGTACCTGCAGCTCCTCAGGATTTAGGGCGAGGAAGGTGCTCAGATCCATGTTTATGGCCACACCAGCATTAGCCAAATCCTTCAGATCTTCTGCTGGAGCTCCACCTTAAAGAGAGCCCAAGGAACACCTGGAGATGTGCAAACCCTTCCACAGCACTTCTGGGGAGTATTTAGGGAGGTTCTGGAGGCTGCCAGACCTGTCTGTGGCTGAGAAGAGACCCAGAACCTGGTGTTGGGAGGGAGGGTGAGGGGAAGCACCTACCCAGGTATGGCTGGATCCGGCAGTAATAGGAGCCAGGGGTGCTGGCCAGGCTGGCAAAGGCCTCACGAGCCTTCCTATAGAGCTGATCCTTTTTGGTTTGGGAGCATGAAGAGATGTTCAACCGCCCAGCAGTCCTGGAAGGGGGGCACAGGTCAGCTCTGATGCCTTGAGTTTGGGCTTTCCTATTTCCCAGATTCTGGACTGCACTGGTACAGAGCTCTGAACTCCACAGAAAGTGTCAGCAGTTCTCCTCACAGCTCAGGCACACAGAACAATCCTTGTCCAGCCCCAGAACCAAGGACACCGAGAGCAGTCTGGGAGGGGGGGACTGCACAACCTGAGCTGGAATTGGACAATGAACCCCAACATGGAAATGGACCAAAACTTATCAAAGTGTGAAAACTCCTGACCCATTGTCCATCTTGGGTGTAGCCACAGCCAGCCCTTGCACTGCCCAAGGTGAATCTTTTGATGCCTTTTAATAATCCCTGCTTTATTCCTTTAGCTCTGCCCAGCCTCTGTTCCAGGCAGCCTCTCAAGGTGTCAGCAGCACCCCAAATTAATTGTTCTGGTGCCTGGGAGGGATGAGTGGGATACCCCTGCTCATGGTCCTGGCGCTCAGGTAGGATCTGGGATTGGGACACAGCCATCCCACTGTGCTGGTTGGGAGTGGGGACATCCACAACAGAGCTGGGGCTCTTCCATCCCACCTCCCCAGAGCCCAGGGCCTCTCTCAGCCCGAGCAGCAGCTCCAGGAAGCGGCTCACCCGATGGCTGCAGCAGGGATCTGCTGGATCTGCCCCTCCTGCAGGTTGCACAGGCGCCTGTCTCCGATCTCCTGGAGCAGGGGCCCCGTCAAGGAGCCCCCCAGGGCCAGGTACCTGCTGAGCAGCTGCTGCACCTGAGGGACACAGGGCGCGTGGGGGGCACAGGCAGGGATGGGAGATGCTCCTGGGAAGGATGGCAGTGCTGCCAACCCCCCAAAACCCCCCAGTGCCTCCAGCCCGAGCTGGGCTGGGACAGGGGCAGTCCCAGTTTGAGTTCCTCACCATCCATCCCCTTCTGCTGCCATGGGTTTACCTTGGAATCGCTCCATGGTCCGTCTGAGTCGCTGAGCAGGGCTGAAAGGGTCTCACTGGATGTCACGTTCCAGTGGCTGATCTCCTCCTCCGTGTACAGGCGGGACAGCATCCCCAGGTGCCTCAGCTTCTCGTCCGGGATCCCTGACCCCTGGAAAAACTGTGGGGCCCAGCCCACAGGGCAGGGAAGAGGGAAAATAGGGCAGGAATGAGTGCAAAGGACCCACTTGGGCACCTTCATCCCTGTGCCCGCTGAGCCCTGTGCCCTGCCCATCCCAGCTTGGCCCGTGCTGTTGGGGGGCTCCTGCCCTGTGCCACCCCTTACCTCATCCAGCTTTTTTTTCAGGACCAAGTTAACCTGCGGGGTGAGTAGCAGATTATGCACAGCCTCCAGGTTTTCTACTAACACATCATTGCTCAGGCACAGGTCCAGCTCCTCAGGCAAGAGGAGAGCGATGGCCTCGATGTTGCTGGCGGTGATGGGCTCAGACTGGCAGCCTGAGGGCAAGGAGTTGGTCAGGCAGAGGGTGTGTGTTCCCTGTGTGCCCTTCCCACCTGGCCCTCAGAGCCCTGCTGAAGGACAGGGAATCACAAAAACGTGGCTCAAGCCATGGTGGATCCTGCTCCCATCCCCTGGTTCCCAATCCACGGAGGTGCCTCATTTGCTGTCATTCCCTGAAGTCATTCCAGAAGAACCTGGTGATGTTTTGCAGCCCACTTGTGCTTAGTCCTGTTAAAATCAGCGCAACTGCTCCATATCCCCTACAAGAACATTCTCTGCTCCTGCAGCATCCTGCCCTAGGGACTGTCCCAGCTCCTTCCTGAGTGCTGCCACCACATCCCTGCTCCCAGGTAAGAGCAAGACCCCACCTTGTGCTTCAAGGACATTTCCCCACTTCCCCCGTTTGTGGGAATCCCAGATTTGTGCCTGGTCCAGCCGGGAGCTCCCAGACCCTACCAGCCCCGGGCATTGTCCCCTCCCAGAGCCCCGGCCTGGCCGAGGGAAGGGAAACACTCACGGTCGGTGCTGCGCTGCAGCCGGGGCTGGGAGGCGGCTGAGGCTGCTGCGAGCGCCCTGAGGAGCAGCCGGGATTCCTCCGGCCGGGAACGGCCCTGGCTGATGTAGGCGGCAGCGATGCTCGCCCTGAAACCCTCCCGAGCTGCCTGCGGGGACACGGGGTGCTGGGACCGGGAGGACGGGGACAGAGGGGTTCTAGGACTGGAGGGCACAGGGACAGAGGGGTTCTAGGACTGGAGAGCACAGGAACTCGAGTCTCCCAGCCTCGGAGCTGACCTCCCCGATGGCCATCTCCCCCCGAGGAGGGAGGGACCTTACCTCGGCCACCAAACTCAGCGTGGTCCGGTTCAAGGCCAGCACGAGCGGCCCCAGGTCTTGCAGAGTCTGTAAATCCCAGCCCGAGGGATCCCTGCGGCAGCAGGAGCAGGACCAGCTCAGCATCCCGCGGATCCCCACCCCTCCTGTTCTCCGCCCATCCTCCAGCAGCAGGAAGGCTCCTCACCCGTACGGTGTGCCCCCCGAGAGGAGCCGGGCATTGAGGGCGTCCTGCTGTGCCCCTGTCAGTGCCGGGCACAGCTTCAGCTTCTCCAGGATGTTGGGCTCCGAGGCCAGGATGGTGGCCGGCTCCAGGTCACACACCGGCACCCCGAGGCTGTGGGATGTCATGAAAACGTCCCCTAAAATCAGTGCCGGGGTGCTGCCATCCCCACGGCCGGGCGGGTGCCCCCATATCCCGGGGTTTGGGTGAGGGATAAAACAGCAGCGCCCGCGATTCAGCCGGGACGAGGCTCCCGAGGCAGCCGCGGGGAGGAAGGAGAACCCTCGGTGCGTTTGTGTTTCTGCAGGAGCCCAGCCCGCTGGAATCCCAGCACGGAACCGGCTGCACAGGGCTGTAAATCCTCCCTGCTCAGTGACCCGGCACAGCAGCAGATGTGGCATAAACGCAAATTCACCCCGCCGGACCCCCGAGGAACCCCCAGAGCCTCTGCCGGGGCTGGTACTTACTGGGGATGCTCAGCGTTGGACAGGACGGCTCCAACAATCAGAGCAGCCTGTGGAGAGGATGGGGATGCTCAGCCCCGGTAAGGAAAGGGAAGGAGGGATCTGAGGTGCAGGGAATGGGATCTGACCAGGCTGGAGCAGCCACACTGCTGCCCGTGGGAGCAGCCAGGAGCTGCGGCAGCTCCTGGGTGACTTGTGGGGACAAAAGCCACCAAAGCCACTCTCAGCAGCGGGGACACTCGGGTGGGCCTGTCCCTGCTTGCCTGGAGCTGGGTTTGGGAGCAGAGCACGGAGGGGAGGGATGGGACAAGGACAGGGCCACGCTGTGCACAGGGGGACAGCAGGGAGGTGGTGGCTGTGCCACCCTGGAGATGAGCACTGTGGGAATGGTGGCACCTCCGGGGCCAGCTGGGGGATTTTGGGAAAGCCCTGGCACGGTGGGAGCCAGCAGAGCCGGCAGGGACTCACCGCTGTGGCTTTCACCGGGTCTGTGGACACACCTGTGAGGAAGCAGGAGCAGGTTAGGAAACATCCCTATTATGAATTATGAACTGCTCGTCGGGGTTGCTCCAAGCAGCTCCAGGTTTGAAGCGTGGGAAGAGCCTTTCCTAATTTCATGTTTAGGAAATGCTGCAGATCACTGTGAAGGGAGCAGGCCCCAGCCCAAGCACCCCCAGCTCCCTCCCTCCACCCCCCAGGAGGGTGTGGAAGACAAAAAGGGATAAATCCATCCCTGGAAATCCGGGAAGATGTCCCTGGGAAGAGCCTGTGGATGCTGAGGGGAGCAGGACACAGAGCCCGGGAGGGCTGAACCGAGTGGGATTGGGATGAGGAGCAGCACAGCTGGAGCATCCCTGGTGCCAGGGCCTGCCTGGGGGTCCCGGGGCAGTTTTGGGGGACAGGGTGTGACTCACGGAGGCAGAGGGTGATGGCTGCCAGGGCTGGGGCTGCCCACACCATGGTGCTGCTGCCGGGGGCTCGTCCTTGGAGCGGGTCTGGAGAGCCGTGTACCACACTTGGAATGGCTGGAGGGCCTGGGGCTGCTTCTGTCACCTGGGGCAGGAGCTGTTCCACACTCGGGGTCAGAGCTTGGGGACAGCACTGCAGGTCCTGGGGCTGGTTCTGTCACCCAGCACTGGGGCTGGACCTCTGGGGTCAGGGGTCTCACTGCGCCCACCCCATCTCTGTGGTGCTGCACAGACCCCAGCGACCACAGGTGAGATTTTGAATCCCACATAACAGAAAACAGGACTTTTCCCACCCGTTAGTAAAAGAAACTCCACAATTATCCTGCAGGAACAGGGTCCCCCTCCATCCCCCTGCTCCTCACCAGCACAGACTGGGAGAAATCCAGTGTAAGGCAGTGGGGGAGCCCAGCAGGTGTTCCCCACTTCCACACTCCTCAGGGGGATCCACTGATAGAAAATCAATCTCTTCTCCTCAAATTCCCCAGGGCTACCCACAGCAATCCGTTATCACCGTTTGAACTCAACGCAAGGAATTTTCCCCCCTAAATCTCATTTCCCCCCCCCAAATCTCATTTTTCCCCCCCAAATCCTACCGTGCCTGTGCCAAGCTGTTCTCCTCCCCCTCGTCCAGGGGGATTTGGCTCCAGGATGGGAGGATTCCCCAGGAAGGTGCTGGTGGGGCTGGGGCAGGGGCTGGGCAGTGCTCGGCGCTTTATCTGTGCGGGGTGGGGATGTTGCTCCGCACACGGGGTGTGACGGGGCAGTTTCTCAACTCTGTTTTGTCAGGCTCCTTTCCTTCTCCCTGCTGTTGATTTGGGGCTGTTTCCTACTTCTCATAAAGGGTCACTGAGCTCTGGGTTCAGCTGAACCGAAAGTGAACCCAGAAGGAGTTAAAGCCTCTGGTTTGGGAGTTTCTGTGCTCCTGAGGGGGATTAAGGTGCTGCCGGTGAGGGGAAAACCTTTAGGGCTGCTCAGGGGTTATTTTATAAGGTGCAGAACAGACTGAGTCCAGTGATGGGCTCAGCACCCTCTGGGAGGTGTCTCCCCTCTCCTTTTTCCCTAGATCATGGCCAATTCCATTCCATTTTTTTCAGCTTTTCCCCCTGATCATGCTCCAAATGTCAAGCACATGTCATGAAGGGGACCAAGACCAAAGGAATCAAATCCTTCCCCAGGCTCTGAGATGACAACCTGGAGGAGCTCCAAGCACAAACTTTATCTGAGCTTTTATCCCGGGAAAAGGGAAGGGTGGCTGGGCTGGAGCAGGGCTGCACCCCCCTCTCAGCCAGGTTTGGGGGTCCCAGCCCTCACCAAGGGTCCCTGGAGCTGCTGGCAGTGTCAAGAGGGGTTTGTCACCCCCAGCTCTGTCCTGTCCCCAGCCCTGTCCCCCAACCGGTCCTGCAGCCCCAGGGCTGGGTCGACGCCCATGGGTGTTGCTCGTTTCTATTTTGGAAGGATTTACTGTGAAAATAGCTCCTGTTGGGACAGTAAAATTACAGAATGCTATGAGGCTGCTGGAGAGACACAGCCCCTGCCTCGGGCTGGCTGGACAGAGGTGGCTGGAGCAGGAGGGCAGGGATGCATCAGGGCCACTCTGGCGGTCACCGCGTCCACCGTGTCCCTGCGGAGATCAAAGCTGGCCCTGAAACCCCCTCGGGAGCTGCCACTGGAGGATCCACCCAGAACTCGAACATGTGGAGGAACATTGCCCCAGGCTGGTCCTGGGGACATTGCCAGGTCAGCTGTGAGCTCTGACTGCAGGTCCCTGTGCCAGGAGGGCTGGGAATGCTCCCCTCCCTTAACCATTGGCCCTCTGCCCACATCTGGTTCATAATCTTCAAAAAAATCTCCCAGTCTTAGAGACTGCAATAATTCCTTGGGTCTTCAATCGGTTTTTATTCCGCTCCAACCTGAGGGATGAGTGTCCCTCACACAGCAATCCTCTAAAATTCCATCCTCCCTCACCCAACAATCCTGCAGCTCACACAACACTCCTGTCCCTCACACAACAATCCTTTCACACAACACTCCTGCAGCTAACAACAATCCTTTCACACAACAATCCTCTCACACACAACAATCCTTTCACACAACAATCCTCTCACACTCAATCCTCCCTCACAATCCAGCCCCTCACACAACAGTCCTTTCGCACAACAATCCTGCAGCTCACAAAACAATCCTCACACAACAATCCTGTGCCTCACACAATAATCCTCTCACACTCAGTCCTCCCTTCACACAACAATCCTCTCACACAACAATCCTCTCCCTCATACTCAATCCTCCCCCGTCGGGCCGGGTCGGAGCCCCAGGGTCGCTCCCGCGGGGCCGGTCCGGCCTCATTCCCCTCATTCCTGGAAGCCCCCGGGAAATGGATGCAGAGGGCAGACAGTGAAGGGCAGAGACACGTTTAATGCAGCAAATACACCAAAACTAGAACTGCGGAGTGCACGGGACATCACAGCCACGCCACAACCCCAGGGCACCGGAGGAGCCGCAGCCCCGCGGGCAGGAGGGGACAGGACGGGGACATTGCCCTGGAACGCAGCCGGGAAGGGCGCCTGGAAAACTCTGCAGGGTAAGGAAAATTCCCTCTGCAGGGCAAGGAAAATTCCCTTTTATCTGTGGCGCTGGGGAGCAGCAGCACGCAAAGGCTGGGCTGGGGTGCGAGGGCTCCTCCACACAAACACGGCGGGCTCGGGCGCCAGCCATGTCCCCATGTTCCCAGCCCTCATCCCGGCCGTGCTCCCGGCAGGAACCGCTCCCAGCGCCGGCAAGGCTGGCTCCCCCCTGACATGTGAATCCCCGCTGTCACTCTCCAGCGCCTCCCGTGCGCGTCACCCCTCGAATCTTTGGCAAACACGTTCCTTGTGTTCCTTCCCGGCTGCGGGACCTGCCCGGCCCTTCCCGGCCACGGGGCCTGGCAGAAGGACAAGGGGCTCCTGCTCCTCCTGCCCTCCGAGCCCCTGGCACCGGCCCTGAGCCCACCGTGCCCGCTCAGTGCCCAGGGCTGGCACCTCAGGCCATCCCCGCCCTGCAGTGGTGGCACTAAGCCACAACATGAAGGGACACACGGGACAAGCGATCCAATTCTCCCCCCACACCCCGCCGGGGATTTCGGTGACTTGCAGGGTGTGTTTATCCACAAGGAGAGGGCTGTGACTTTTTATTCCCCCTCGGGGTGGGAATATCAGCTGTATGAACCCCATCAGGTGTGTTTTCAACAGGATGGGTCTGGTGAGGTGACAACAACTCTGGGTAAGTGCTGAGTGGTGCTTGAAAGGCCTGGGATGGGGCTGTGTCGCCCCAGCTGTCCCTCCCCAGGTGCCCTGTTCTCCTCATTTCCAAATGTCCCCCGAGGGCTGCAGAGGATGAGCAGGGAAGGCGAAAGCGAAGCAAGATGACCAGCAAAGCAAGGGCACTTATGAGGAAATTTCTTGGCATCTATCAAAGCCGAGCTCCTGCCTGCTCTTCCCATCAGTTCTCAGCTTTTTAATTTCACCTTTGTCCTTTTCCTACTGTTGCAGAGCTTTCCCAAACTGCCCAGCTGAAGGACCTGCCTGCAGGACCCTCTGGAAACCTGCCAGGCAGGAGCCACCCCATGGGACCTACACAGGACACTGGTCCCTCCTCAGGTGCGTGAACAGAAAAGGATTTGTGTCCTCTGACCTATCTCAGCAGGGATAAAAGCAGGAAAGGCAGTGCTAGAAGGAATAATAAAATCCATTAAAAAAGCTTTGGGCTGCCGGCTCTCCGACCACAGAAGTACTAAAAATACCTCATTCCTAAGACCACCCGTATTTTACAAACCCTAAAAGACTAAATTCTCTTCCTAGAAAATTGAAAAAAGTTTAAAATCCATTGGTATCGACTCCTTCACCTTCACCAAACCTTTAAAAACCGCCCAGGTGGGCTGAGGGAGGGGGCGAGGGGCAGGGACCTTTCCATGCCCACCCCAGTCGTTTCACAGGACACCCTGGGACTGGGGGACTCTCAGTGTCCCCAGAATGTGCTCCAGCCCCAATCATGGCCCAGCAGCTGGAGTGAGGGAATGGGGGACAGGGACACTGGAGCTGCACCCAGCACCTTCTCCCCTCCCTGTGCTGGGCTGCAATTCTGCATCCAAGCATGGAAAGGTTGTGGTAATGTCCAAGGCAAAGGCAATGCCCAGCTGTGCCCGGGCCCCAGGACAGAGATGGAAAGCTTTGGGGTCACTCTAAGCTGGAGTGTGACACACTCTGCTGCTGAGGCTCAGAACTGGGAAAGGGACATCCCATGAGCAGATGAATGATGGACATCACAAAACAACCCCACCTCAACCCCTCCTAAAATCCACCTGGTGCCAGCCCCAGGAGCGAGGGAAGCCACAGAGGGAGTGCAGGTGTGGAGGCAGCGCTGGGCTCTGTGGAGACCCGCTGGGACAAGGCTGGAGCTGGAGATGCAGGGAGGTGCTTTGTGCTCACTCCAGAGCCCACTCAGCTGGAGATGCAGGGAGGTGCTTTGTGCTCACTCCAGAGCCCACTCAGCCAGCCACTGCTCACACTGCACCCGCTGCTCCTCCGTCTCCTCCCTGCTGCCTTCCCCCCCTGCTCCCTCCTCTCTGGCAGCTTCCTGGCTCTCCTCCTCCTCCTCCTCCTCCTTGTGTGTCCCCTTGTCCTTGAGCTCCTGGATGACGTCCTCCAGACGCTGGGTGACGTTCTGGGGCACCCAGTTGCTGTCCATGGCGGTGACGAAGGGGTCGGGCGCGCACACCTCGATCAGCTCCTTGCCCGTGGGGATGCGCAGGTAGTAGGCGTGGAGCATCATCCTGTAGGGATTGCTGTCCTGCCGGTGGCTGTAGGTGAAGTCCCCCACGATGGGGTGGCCGATGGCGCTGCAGTGAACCCGGAGCTGGTGAGTCCTCCCTGGGGGGAAAACAAGAATCAGGGACAGGGAATTCGTGAATGCCTCCTTCAGGGCAGGGTGACAATGGACCTAATGGCATTTGTCCCCCTGCTTCCCTCATCCCTTTCCAGATCAGAGCTGCCCCTATCCCCACCTGTCAGCGGCTGCAGCAGCACTTTGGTGACGGGGTCTCCGCTGTAGGATCCATGTTCCAGCACGATCAGCTCCGACTGGCACGGCTTGGGATTCTCACAGCCTGCAAGGAGAGCCAGAGGGGGTTTGTGATGCCCCAGGGCATCCCTGGGGGCGTGGGCAGAGCAGGGGATGGGGCTGCTCACCCTCTGTGCCCTCGATGCACATCATGTGGGTCATGCCCTCCGTGGTGTTCTTCCCGATGGCGTAGCGGATCGACATCCGGCTCTGGCTCACGTGTCCCCTCACCTGGGGACAGGAATGTGCACACTGAGCCCTGGCACGTGCTCCTCACCCACCCCCCACGACAGGAACCATGGAATCACAGAAAGGGTGGGGCTGGAAGGACCTGAAAGCCCATCCATTTCCCCAAGCCCAACTCCTTGTCAGGGGCAAGGACACCTTCAACGCTGCTCCCAGCCCCACCCAAGATGGCCTTGGATGCTTCCAGGGATGGGGCAGCCACAGCTTCTCTGGGCACCCTGTGCCAGAATCCCTTTCTGATATCCTACCTAACCCCACCCTCTGGCAGTGGGAAGCATTCCCTGTGTCCTGTCCCTCCATGCCCTCGTCCAAATCCTCCTCCAGCTCTCTTGGAGCCCCTTTAGACTCCAACACTGAATCTTTCTCTTCTCCAGCTGAACACCCCCAAGTTCCTCAGGGCAGAGGTGTTCAGGAACACCAGAAGGCCAATGCAGGAGGTGGCAGGGAGGGCTCACCAGGGCCAGGTAGGCTTTGGTCACCAGGCGCTCCTTGAAGCACTTGTAGGCACTTCCCGCCGCCGCTTTATTGAGTGCCACGCACAGAGCCCCGCTGGTGGAGAAATCCAGCTGGTGGCAGAACCTGGGAAGGACACGGGGGTACAGGAGCATCCAGGCCATCTCAGGAGTGTCCCGAGCAGAGGCCAGAGCCGGGCTCGGTGCCCAGGAGCTCACCTGAAGCCGTAGTAGGTGTCGGGGTCGGCCAGCTCGGGGAAGCGGTGCTTGAGCTGGCTCTGCAGGGTCAGCGTCTCGTACCACATCTTGCTGTCGATGCGCAGGTCCCAGTGCTTGTTGACCACGATGAAGTCGGAGCTCTGGTACAGGATGGACAGGTTGTCGATGGTGCCCGGCTCCATGGCCAGCGCCCTGCGGGGCACAGAGAGCGAGGGGGAACCGGGATGAGGAACCGCCAGATGCGGGACGGGCACAGCAGCCCCGGACACACGGGACGGGCAGGGCCTGGAGGCGGGATACCCCAGCAGGGAACGGAGATGTACCGGTGCTGCCGAGGTCACCCGCGACCCTGCTGTCACCCTGCCCGTCCCCAGGCTCACCGGTGTCACACCGTGCGGGTGCAGGTCCCACGGCGGTGCGGACGCTACCGCAGCGCTCCAGCCGCCGCCATGCCGGTGTCACAGCGCACGGCCCCGCCGCTGTCCCACTGTCCCGGGCCGCCCCGGCGCCACGCGTGGAAGGCCCATGCCCGCCCCGCTGTCACGCGTGGAGGCCCCGCAGCCGCGCGGTGCTGCCTCTGCCCATCCCGGCGGCGGCCATCGGCCTTGCCCCGCTCCCCGCTGCAGCGAGCGCGGCGGCTCCGCCGGAGGGCACGGGGCAGAGGGGAGGGGACAGGGGACGCGGGGCGGGGACGCGAGCGGCGGAGAGGACCCCGAAGCGGGCGGAGGTGACCCGGACCCGGACCCGCACTCGGACCCGGACCCGAGCCCGGCCGGGGGGACCCGCGCAGCGCCGCCGCCCCGGCCCCGCCCACTCCCGCAGCGCCTCCGGCAGCGCTCACGTCGCGTCCAATCAGTGCCGCCCCCGCCGAGTCCTCCGGCGCGCTCCACCCAATCAGCGCCGTCCTCGCCTCCGCCCGCGCCCGCCGCGCCCAATCAGCGCCGGCCCCGCCGCGCGCGCGGGCGGAAGCGCGGTGGGCGCGGGGCCGGTGGCGGCGGCGGGGCGGGAGCGGCTCATGGCGAGCGCCGAGGATGGGCCCGAGGATTGGGCCGAGGACGGGCCCGACGATGGCTTCTACGAGCGCTTCGCCGACGAGCTGGAGGTGCTGGCCGAGCTGGGAGGTGGGCGCTGCTGCGGCTCTGGACGGCGGGCGGCGGAGGGAGGGAGCGGGCAGGACCGTGCTTTGCGCGCCCGTGTGCGCCCGTCCCGCCGCGGGTCCCCTCCGGTGACCGGCACCGTGGTGTGACCCCTCTTGCAGATGAGCCGTCCCCACCCGCCGGCCCCAAAACATCGCAGTTCCGGAGCAAGCGGCAGCCGCCGGAGCAGCCCGACCTCCCCGGGAACTCTCCCGGCGGCACCGGCGCCAAGAAGAGGGACCGGGACTGTGTCCCCGCCGTGTCCCCGGCAGCAGCCGAGCCCCACAGTAGGTTTGACCCGGTTCCCCGGGTGCTGCTGCCCCTGTTCCCCGCCCCGAGCGGTGCCGGGTGCTGGAGCATCCCCTGGGTACCACCGTCCGTCAGTGAGTGATGCTCTCCTCCTGCTCCAGCCCCGAAGCCGAAGCGGCAGCGCCTGGAAGCTGTTAAGAAGCTCGATTTCGGTGCGGACGATGAGTTGGCTCCGGATGTCCCCTGGGATGGTGGCCCAGAGGCACCTCTGGCTCCCCATGATACCAGGTTGGCCACCCTGAACCCCATTTTTAGCAGGAGAGAGTGGAAGGTCCCTTCCCCTGCTGAAGGAATTTGGTGTTTTCCAGCTCGAACCACCTGGAGATGAGTGGAATGGTTCCCATGCAGACCACACCACCCTTGGAAAAGAAGAGGGTCCTGAGGAGACCCCCCGTCCTGGAGGACTACATCAACGTGACATCCACCCAGGGCACCAGGGTCTTCCTGGTGCTGAGGGATGATGCCTGCAGGACAGGGCTGGAGGTTAGGAGGGATCTGAAGGTCGGCTTTGCTCCTCGGTGGCCTCCAGGTGGCTCAGGAGGGCGCTGGCCGTGCTGTGTCCCTGCAGCTCCCGGATTCCCTGGGCTGGAACGCTCGCAGGCCGCTCCACTTGCTGGGGGTGCCCTTCTCCTACCTGAAGGAGCAGGTGGCTGAGGAGGTACCCCATGTCCCTGCCCTTCCCCCGTGTCCCTGGCACCCCTGCTGGCCACAGGGCTGGCTCCCAAATCCCTGTCCCCAGCCATGACCCCTCTGTGTTTGTGCTCAAGCGTCGCAGGCAGGTTCTGGAGGCCTCCCAGCAGCTGACGGAGATCATCAACAGGTGAGGTGCTGGCATGAAATCCCTCCCCAATCCCTGCCTTGCTGCTGGATTTCCCTCCCTCACAATCAAATTTTGGGGGACCTGCAAGCAGAGGAGCCTTTTTGCCCTCCTCACCCCCAGCCTGGGGAGTCTGGGTGCAGTTCCCACCTGCCCTGACTGCTGGGGTGCTTTGGTGTGCATCAATTCCATGCTGCAGCTGCCTGGGGAGCGAGGCCAGCACCGAGAGCCCGGATCCCAGCATGGACACAGCCCCAGCAGCCCAGGAGGAGCCTGCATCCCACTGCCTCTGGGTGGACAAGTTCACCCCCCAGCGCTACATGGAGCTGCTCAGTGATGATGTGAGGTGCTGGGACAGGGGGGGGCTTGGCATGGCTGGGGTCATACCCTGGCATCAGGAATTGCCTTTGGAAGCACTGGCGGGGGGCTGTGTCTGTGCTGCTCTGCCTGGGAGCGGTCCTGGGTCCCCGGGAGCTTGGGATGGCAGCTTTGCACTGGAGGCTGGGGGTGTTCTGGCAGATAAACCTATGGAATGTCACCAAAATGAGACAAAAAATATTGACGGGATTTTAGCCAGAAATTGTTGGCTATTTTGGATCGTTCTGGGGACTGTTAGAAGTTTTGTAGGGAATTGGACGTGCTGGGAATTGCTGAGTTGAGCCAAAAGGGAGCATGGCCAGCAGGGATGGGGCTGGTGTGACTCACCCAGGCTTTCCCTGAGGGATGGGGGCTGAGCTGGGAAGGGAAATGTCCCCACCTTGTCCCAGGGAGATGCCAGGTGGAACCCTGAGCAGCCTCCTCCTCTATGGAGAGCTTTCCTCTGCCCCCAGCTGGATTTTCCCCAGGTTCCATGGATTTTCCCTGCTTCCCTGCAGTACACCAACCGCTGCCTGCTCAAGTGGCTCAAGCTGTGGGACACGGTGGTGTTCGGCAAGGACAAGGCTGGCAAGAAGCCCAAGCCCAACCCTGCAGCCAATCCACCCCTCAGCCACCCCAAGGAACATCCCAACAAGTGGAAAACCAAGGTGCAGCTCACCGAGGAGATGCTGGAGGCTGAGCTGGACCAGCACAAGAGACCCAAACACAAGGTGGGCAACAGGGGACGTGGCTGTGGCTCCCTGTGCTGCCTCCAGCTGAGGAGCAGCATTGTCCCCTCTGAGAAGGAAGCCCTCCAGGAGTGACCTCCCCTCTGTGCCACAGGTGGCCCTGCTCTGTGGGCCCCCTGGCCTGGGCAAGACCACGCTGGCCCACGTCATCGCCAGGCACGCGGGGTACAACGCCGTGGAGATGAATGCCAGGTGAGCCCATGCCCTGCCCACAAAAGGGAGCAAGTGATGCTGTGGCAGAGGTGATGGTGGAGATGATGCTGGCCTGGGGGTGATGCTGGAAGTGATGGTGTCCTAAGGGTGATGTTGGAGGTGACACTGTTCTGGAGGTGATGGTGCTGTGGAGGTGACTCTGCTCTGGAGATGATGGTGTCCTAAGGGTGATGCTGCTCTGGAGGTGATGGTGATGGTGTTGTGGAGGTGATGCTATTCTGGAGATGGTGGTGCTGTGGAGATGATGCTGTTCTGGAGCTGATGCTGCCCCAGAGATTATGCCGGCCGTGTCCCCACACCCAAAGTCACCTGTCCCCGTGTCCCCTTGCAGCGATGACCGCAGCCCCGAGGTGTTCCAGACCAGGATTGAAGCTGCCACCCAGATGAGGTCGGTGCTGGGCTCCCATGAGAGGCCCAACTGCCTCATCATCGACGAGATCGACGGCGCGCCCGCGGTGAGCACCGGCCCCTCAAACACCACCCCATCAACAGCTCCCCCAGCGTTCCACGAGCAAGAACCCATCCCTCCCATCCCATTGCCTTCCCCCAGGCCTCCATCAATGTCCTGCTGTCCATCATCCAGAGGAAGGACAGCGAGGGCGAGGCGGGCGCAGGGCGGCGGCGGCGGCGTGAGGGAGGGCTCCTGCTCAGGCCCATCATCTGCATCTGCAATGACCAGTGAGTGTCACCTGCCCAGGAGGGGGGACAGGGACACCAAACCGTGCCCCCAGACAGGAGGTGGCTGCTGGGGGTGTCTGAGTGCAGCTCCTCAAGTCCTGGGGTTGGTTTGTGCCTTTCACATTGAGGGTCTGGAGGGTGTGCAGGGAAAGGAATGGAGCTGGGAAGGGGCTCAGCCTGGAGAAAAGGGGGATCAGGGGGAACCTTGTGGCCCTGCACAGCTCCTGACGGGAGGGGACAGCTGGGGGGTCGGGCTCTGCTCCCAGGGAACAGGGACAGGAAGAGAGGGAACGGCCTCAGGGAAAGTTTAGATTGGATATTTGGTCAAATTCCTTCCTGGAAAGGGCAGTCAGGTGTTGGTTGGTCCTGCTCAGGGCAGTGGTGGAGTCCCCATCCCTGAGGGGATTTCAAATCTGTTTGGATGTGGCACTTGGGGATATCATTTCATGATGCCTTGGCACTGCTGGGGGAACAATTGGACTCAGCACTCTAAGAGGTCTTTCCCAACCTCAATAATTCCAGGATTAAGAAGGGGATTCCCTGCTGGGCTCCCTCAGCCCCATGTTTCCCTCCCCAGGTTCGTGCCCGCGCTGCGCCCGCTGCGGCAGCAATCCTTCCTGCTCAGCTTCCCCCGCACGGCGCCCTCCCGCCTGGCCCAGCGCCTCAGCGAGGTCTGTGCTCCCCTGTCCCCGTGCCTCGGGGCTGTCCCCTGTCCCCCTGGCTCGCTGTCCCCTCCCCGCTGAGCCCCGTCTCTCCCCAGATCGCGCTCCGGCAGGGAATGCGCGCGGACACGGGCGCGCTGCTGGCGCTCTGCGAGAAAACCGACAGCGACATCCGCTCCTGCATCAACACCCTGCAGGTGCTGGGGACACGAGGATGGCCCTGGGGACGTGAGGAGAGCTCTGGGGACACTGCCAGGGACCTGGGGACACTGCCAGGGCCTTGAGGTCACTGGCAGGGCCTTGGGGACATGGGGAGAGCTCTGGGGATTCTGTCAGGTCCTTGGGGACGCTGCCAGGGCTCTGGGGACACAGGGAGAGTGCTGGGGACATGAGGATGGCCCTGGGGACAGGGGGAGAGATCTGGGGACACGAGGAGGGCCTTGGGGACATGGGGAGGGCTCTGGGGACCAGGGGAGGGCCTTGGGGAGATGGGGATGGCCCTGGGGAGATGAGGATGGCCATCAGGACATGGCCATGACCCTGGAGACACAGGGAAGGCTTTGGGGACATGGGCATGGCCTTGGGGACATGAGCATGGCCATCAGGACACAGGGTTGGCCCTGAGGAGACTGGGATGGCCATCAAAACATGGCCATGGCTCTGGGGACATGGGAATGGTCCTAAGGACATGGGCATGGCCGTCAGGACATGGACGTGGCCCTGGGCACACCCTCCTGCTGCAGCTCCAGGCTCATGGGGACAAAGGGGACAAAAGTCCCTTCCAGTCAGATCCCTGAAGCATCTCCCGTGGAGGCAGAGGGGGGTGGCTGTGTCCAGCTGTTCCCAAGGGCTTTGGGATCCCCATCCCCTCCATCCCTGGCTCCTGCTGCAGTTCCTGCACGGCCGAGGGCAGAAGGAGCTGAGTGTGCAGATGGTGCAGACCATGAGGATTGGCCTGAAGGACCAGAACAAGGGGCTCTTCTCCATCTGGCAGGAGATTTTCCAGCTGCCCAAGCCCCAGAGGTAGGAGGAGGGGGTTTTTACATCTGTTGAGTGCTTTGGGGGTGGTATTCCTATTGCCCAGAGAAGCTGTGGCTGCCCCATCCCTGGAAGTGTTCAAGGGAGACCTGCAAGGTCCTGGAGAGCAGTTTCTTGAGGGGATTTGTGTCCATCATAGAATACTGGAGTGGTTTGAGTTGGAAGGGACCTCAGGGCACACCCAGTGCCACCTCCCACTGTCCCAGGGTGCTCCACACCCTGTCCAGCCTGGCCTGGGCACTGCCAGGGATCCAGGGACAGCCACAGCCCAAACCCTCAGTTCTCCCCTTTGGGCTCCCCCAGGCACAGGATAGGAATGGACCCCTCTCTGCCAGCCCAGCTCCAGCTGGGGGACGAGGACCTGTCCCACCCTGGGGGCTTCAATTCCTCCTCCCACCGCTTCCACCACATCCTGCACCTCTCCATCTCCTCGGGGGAGCAGGAGAAGCTGGCCCAGGTGAGAGCATCCAGGGGGGGCTGGAGGGAGGCTCAGACCCCCATCCAGGTGAGCTCCACCTGATCCCACACCCCCGTGCAGGGCCTGTTTGAGAACTTCCTGAACATGAAGGTGCGGGATTCCAGCCTGGGCTCCGTGTGCCTGGCCCTGGAGTGGCTGGGCTTCTCTGACCTGCTGGGCAGGGCCGTGCTGCAGGCCCAGAGCTTCCAGCTGCTGCGCTACCTGCCCTTCCTGCCCGTGGCCTTCCACCTGCTCTTCGCCGCCGCCGCCGTGCCCCGCCTGGCCTACCCCAGCAGCCAGCCCGAGGTGAGGGCACCGGGGCTCTGACAGCCAGCCCTGGCTGCAGGGACACCCCTGAGGGTCCTGTGTATGGGGGATAATTACCAGCCCTGCCTGCAGGGACACCCCTGAGGGTCCCTGTGTATGGGGGTTAATTAACAGTATAGCCAGATGGAACGGGCCTGGGCTGGTCTGGCCTTGCTGCTAGACCAAGGGTGGCAGCTGTGGTGGTTTCACCTCAGAGACAGCTTTGGCTTGCTGGATGTGTGGTGGTTTCACCTCAGAGACACTTTTGGCTGGCTGGATGTGTGGTGGTTTCACCTCCGAGACACTTTTGGCTGGCTGGATGTGTGGTGTTTCACCCCAGAGACAGCTTTGGCTGGCTGGATGTATGGTGATTTCACCCCAGAGACAGCTTTGTCTTGCTGGATGTGTGGTGTTTCACCCCAGAGACACCTTTGGCTGGCTGGATGTATGGTGATTTCACCCCAGAGAGAGCTTTGGCTGGCTGGGTGCTGCAGCTGGTGCTTGGGATGACTCCAGGCATGCGGGAGCTCAGGTTTACCTTGGTGGAGAGGCTTCAAGGCGAGGTAGAGGGTTTGGATCCAGAGCTTTATTCCTGGCACACAGGCCTCTGAATCCAACAACAGCTCCAACAGAACCGCGTGGTTGCTGTGTCTTTTTAACCCGAGGGGCAGGGAAGGGGTAGGGGTGCCACCAACCAGGTAAGGGGGGGGAAGTCTCAGGGGACAAATGACGCCTGGATGCCCAATGTCCCCAAGAGAGGCATCTCTTGAACTCTGCCAATCACACGATGCCCTTGCTGGATTGCCAAGATTGAGGGACAGCACTAAGCAGGGGCAAGGGAGGGGAAGGGAGAGGTGGTTGGCACACCTGGGGACGGAACTGGGATACTGGGCCAGGCTGGCACATCACACCCCGCCCCTGTGCTGTCCCCAGGCCGCGGCCAAGCTGGGCCAGATGCAGAACCTGGTGCTGTCCATGGTGTCGGGGATCGCGCCGGGCGCCCGGAGCCGCGCGGGGCAGCAGGCGCTGGTGCTGGACGTGCTGTGCCTGCTGCTGGACATCATCGCCCCCAGACTGCGCCCCGTGAGTGCCCCCAGAGCCCTCTGAAGCCCCCACAATGAGCCACAATGGGGTTGTGCCACAAATCCGGGCTGGCCTTGGCGTCACAGCTGGTGCAGAAGCTGGGGACAGAGTGTTGAGGTGCCCAACGGTGTGCAGGGGTCCTGGGCCCTACCTGGGCTGGGCTTTGGGGAGCTCTCAGAGTCACCCCCACCCAGGAGAGGGTCTGTCCCTGCCCTGTGTCCCCAAGAGAGAACTGAAACTTGATCTGGGTCCTTCCTCACCCAGAAACAAACCCTGTGTGTGGCATTTTCTGAGTCCCCATTGTTGGGAGGAAAATGATGGATCTGACTCCATGTTCTTAGAAGGCATATTATATTATATTATATTATATTATATTATATTATATTATATTATATTATATTATATTATATTATATTATATTATATTATATTATATTATATTATATTATATTATATTATATTATATTATATTATATTATATTATATTATATTATATTATATTATATTATATTATATTATATTATATTATATTATATTATATATATATTATGCTATACTAAAGAATAGAGGATGGATACTTGCAGATGGCTAAAAGATAATAATGAAAAACTCATGACACTCTCTTCAGAGTCCAAACACAGCCTGACAAAGCCTTGACTTAATTGGTCGTTAAGTCAAAACAATTCACATGAAACCAATGAAAAAACCACCAGTTGGTAAACAATGTCCAAACCACATTCCAAAGCAGCAAAACACAGGAGAAGCAAATCAGATAATTATTGTTTTCATTTTTCTCTGAGGCTTCTCAGCCTCCCAGGAGAGAAATCCTGGCAAAGGGATTTTTCCAGAGAACGTGACATGGTCTGTGTGGGGTTTCCAAGCTCTGTGCTGTCCCCTGGGCAGGTGAACACGCAGCTCTACAGCCTGAAGGAGAAGCAGCAGCTGGCTGAGCTCATCAGCACCATGCTCACCTACAACCTCACCTACCTGCAGGAGCGCCTGCCCGAGGGCCAGTACGTCTTCAAGCTGGACCCGTGAGTGCCAGGGCTGGGGAGGGCACTGGGAGTCAGAATCCTTCCCTGGAATGGAATTCCCAGAGGATCTGGGGCTGCCCCATCCCCGGAGGTGTCCAAGGCTGGGCTGGATGGGAATTGGAGCACGTGGAAGGGGTCAGGGTTGGAGTTGGAGGATTTTAAATCCCTCCCAACCCAAACCATTGCAGGATTCTGTGCTGATCCTCAGGAAGGAGTTGGGAACTTTGGCTTTGCTCCATCCCCAGATCAGCTGGGCTATCCCTCCCTTGGGCTGGGGCTGAGCAGGTTGGGTTTAGTGGGATTAAAGAGAAGGGAGCAGCTTCCTGTGGCTGTCACCAGGAGGTGGCAGGACAGGGCTCACCCGCCTGGGCACACCCCTGTGGCACCTGGCAGCTCTGGCAAACAGATCTGATGTCACCAGCAGAACCTGGGCTTTATTTATTTAACAGCATTGGTTTGACAGCTGATTTCTGAGCGACTGCAGAGCCACCTGACTCAGGGCTTTGCTCCTTGTATTTTAGGGGCAATAATAGTGGATAAATAGTGAATAAATAGTAAATAAATAGTGAATAAATAGTGGGTAAATAGCAAAATATTAGTGGATAAATAGTGAATAAATAGTGGATAAGCAGCAAAATATTAGTGGATAAATAAGAAATGTTCAGAGCTGGCAGAGGGACTGGTGGCTCCTCGGTGCTGGGGATACTGAAACAGGCCTGTTAAGGATCCAGCTGCTCTGATGATCCCAAATTCCCGTTCCTGGCTGCATTCCCATTAAACCTGTCTGGGGGGGCACTTGGGGTGGCTCTGAAGGTTGAGCTGTGCTGTGCCCCTGAGCTTTTCAGTGCAATCTGTCCAATCTCCTCTCTTTGCTTTCAAGCCAGGATTAAACCCCTCCAATCCCTCCTCCATTCCCATTCCCATTCCCGTTCCTGCACGGGGGAAACCGAGGCAGGAGCCGCCCAGGGGCAGGGCTGGGGGATGCTGAGGGTCTCGGGCTGCCCAGAGCTGGCTGATTTCTGGGTTGGTTCCCTGTTTTCCCTGCAGGAATGTTGAGGCCGTGTGCCACTTCCCGGCCCTGCCGGCCCGCAGGCAGCTCAGCTACCAGGCCAAGCAGCTCATTGCCAGGGAGATCGAGCTGGAGAAGATGAGGAGGACAGAGGCACGGAGCCTGGCCCAGGTGGGCGTCCCCGGGGGGCTGCCAGGGCTGGGGATGTGCAGGAAATGCCCAGGGATGTGTTTTTCCCCGAGCTGGCTTTGGCTGCAGGGTGGAAATCCAGGATTAACCCCCCTGGCTGCAGCTGTTCCCCTGCACAGCTGGGCTGGGCTGCAGGGCTCAGCTTTTGGCAGGGATTCTGGAGGGAATTGGAGCTTTGAGCCCTTCCAGTGAGGGGTGGGAGGAGGTGGGAATTTTTAGGTGGGGATTTTAGGTGGGAATTTTTAGGTGGGGATTTTAGGTGGGAATTTTTAGGTGGGGATTTTAGGTGGGAGTTTTTGGCTGCTGTTTGTACCTGGTCTGTACCTGAACTCTTCCCTGCCTCCTCTTCCCTGGCTGCTGCCACTTCCAAAGCTCCCAAAGCCCCCAGGAGCAGCAGAGTGGCTCTGCCCACTCTCCTGGAGGCAGAAAAAGATGGGAAGGGGTGGAAAAGGTGGAGAAACATCCTGGGTGTAGCTGATGCCTGCCCTGCCATGGTGCCAGAGGGATAATTGATCCCTGGGAGCCCCTTGGAGCAGGAGAAAGGCTCCTGGGAGGTGTGTGGGACAAAGAGAAGCTGCAAAAACATCTCTGAAGGCTCCTTGTTGACATGGTGGGGATGTGAAATCCCAGGGAAAGGGGCTGGGGCAGATCCCAGGAGGCAGAAAATGACGGGAAAATCTTTGGGATACTGGAATCCAACCTGGGTGGGATGGGGCCAAGGGGGGTGACAGGAGCTCAGTGCCCAGTCCTGGAGCTCAGACAGCCCGAGGGGAGCCTGGCCCAGCTCTGTGCTCCCCACAGGACCCCGGGAATGGCCCCGGGGAGGAGCTGGGGGACGCGGAGCCAGCGGGGACCCCCAACCACCACCAGCGCCTGGAGCACATCGTGAGGAGAGCAGCCCTGCAGGACAAGGTCAGGCCCCAATTCCTGCCCCAGTTCCTGCCCCAGTTCCTGCCCCACCTCCCCCCAGCCCTTCCTGGGCTGCCAGGCTCTCCCTGGCTCCACTGCAATTGGGATTTTTAGTCCATTTCCTTTAATAGCCCAGCCCAGCTCCGTGTGTCCCGTAAAGGCCTCGCTGGGACTGGCATGAATTGGGCTGGGTGACATTTTGGGTGTGTCCTGGGAAGTTTTCAGGGCTGGGGGAGGGAGGAGCTGTGGGGATTTGGGCTGAAATAGCTGAATTTGGGCTCTGTGGGAAAGCAGCTTGGAAAAGGTGCTCTGGAATGATCCCACCCTGGGCTCCAGGAGGAGCTGGGATCTCTCCAGGGCTCAGCTGCCAGCCCTCTCCTGCCTGTAAAACCCCACCTGAGCCTCACATTTTGCCTTTCCCCCGAATTTGGATGCTGTTTGCATTCCCAGGCCTCTGGCCCTTCGTGCAGGATTTGCATTTGGCTCCTGCTCTGCTCTTGGGGTGCCTGAGCCGTGCCCAGGGACAGCCCTGCCCTGGTTCTGTCCCTCCCTGAGCAGCAGCTGCAAGTGCAGGTGCCCCAGAGCCACCCCCATTCCTGCTGCTTGCTCCCCACAGCCTGAGCTGGACTTTTTTGGGAGGCCACTCCAGAGGAAAGAGGCGGCCAAGGCCCCAGGTGGGTGACACAGGGACACAGAACTGGGTGAGTGACACAGGCACAGAGTGGCTCCATCCCCGGGTGGGTGACACAGGGACACAGAACCGGGTGGGTGGCACAGGGACAGAGTGGCTCCATCCCCAGGTGGGTGACACAGGGACACAGAACTGGGTGAGTGACACAGGCACAGAGTGCCCCTGAGCTCTGGGTGGGTGGCACAGGGGTGGGGTGGCCTCAGAACTGGGTGGGTGGCACGGGCACAAAGTGGTTCCATCCCCAGGTGGGTGGCACAGGGACAGGGTGGCCCTGGGTGCCACTGGGGCCTCTCCCCATTCCCAAAGAGGGGCTCCTGTCCCTCAGCCCCGTCCCCAGGGGACAGCAGCAGGGACAAACCCAGCCCAGCCCAGCTGGCAGGGAGTTCTGTGGGCACATCCCTGGATTCCACCCCATCCAAAGGGAATTTGGGGGGAATTTTTGGCTGCAGCACCCAGGATTTGGGAGCATCAGCTCTGCCCTTCCAGAGCCTCCCCCAATCCCCCTCTCCAGCCAGGACACAGCTGATAATTTGGAGGTTTTTAAAGTGGATTTTCCTGCTGCAGCCCCCCAGGTTTCCAAGGAGGAGTCCCTGGAGCTGCAGATGGGAAAGGCCGTGGGCAGGAGTGACGTCTGGTTCCGCTTCAACGAGGGCTTCTCCAACGCTGTCAGGAGGAACCTCTACATCAGAGACCTGCTCTAGGGGATCCTCTACATCAGAGACCTGCTCTAGGGGCACCCCAACATCAGAGACCTGCTCTAGGGGGGCACCCCAACATCAGAGACCTGCTCTAGGGGCACCCCAACATCAGGGACCTGCTCTAGGGGGGCACCCCAACATCAGAGACCTGCTCTAGGGGAACATCTACATCAGGGACCTGCTCTAGGGGAACATCTACATCAGGGACCTGCTTTAGGGCCGTGCTGAGCTGAGCTGGAGCTGGAGGATCAGCTAGTTTTGCCTTTCCAACCCATGGCTGGCCTGTGTGCCCATGATTTTGGGCTATTATCTTTTTATTACCTGCTTATTTTGTTAAAAAAAAAAAAAAAAAAAAAGAATAAATAAAATGGATCTAAAAAAAAAAAATCAGTGGTGAAGTATTGCTCTGTTTATTTGAGACATAAACTCGAGGGGCCAGGTTCTGCCTGGTTTGCTGGGAAGCAATATCCTACAGTGTACAAAAGTATCTAAAATCACTAAAAATGGGGGGATTTTATAAAAAGCTTCTTTACAAGTTGCAAAAATCTGCCTGTTGTGGGTGGCAGGGGTGTGGGATGAAGCTGCAGCACACCCCTGGGGCAGCCTTTGCTGCTCCTTTCCCCCAGGTTCCCCATTTCTAAAAGCCCTCCTACAGCTACAGGAGCAGGAAGGAGCAGAGGGCAGGGCTCGTTCGGGTTCTGGGGCTGGAACCGGAGCTCGGGGATCCCGGCCTGTCCTGCGGGGGGACAGAGCTCAGAGGATGATGCATTTGCCTTTCTCCACCCAGGGGTTGTTCTTCATCAGCTCCGGGTTCAGGAAGGGATCCTCGGGAATGCCGTCCTCGATCCACTTCACAAACCTGCAGAGAGGGGAGCAAGGGTGGGCACGGCCCAGGGGGAGCTGTGGTTTAAAGGATTTCGAGCTTTGGAAAGCTCTGGGAAGGGGGGATCTGCACCCTGGGGGCAGATTCTACTATAACATATGATATAGTAGAATATATATACTTTTTATATATATATATATAATGTAAAAATATATCATATCATAATATATATTTCATTTTAAAAATACATATATAAAAGAGAATAATGGAATAGTTTGGGTTGGTAGGAACCTTAAAGACCATTCAGGGCCACAGTTTTATATATAATAATAATAATAATAATAATAATAATAATAATAATAATAATAATAATAATAATAATAATAATAATAATAATAATAATAATAATGTATATATATGTATATGTATATATATACAAAGACGAGAGAGTGCATGTGTGTGTGTATATATACACACATATATATATTTGGTATATATTTACACATACCAAATTATATATCAAATCAAATCTATAATTTTAATCAAATTGCAGTGGAAAATAAAATTCATATTACACGTATGTGTTTATGTAGATAGGATACAATTTCTAGATCAGATTTATTATTTTTTAGGCATTATGGATAACATGGAATGAAGGGAAGGGAAGGTTTAGGAAGGTAGGGAAAGGAAAGGAAAGGAAGGAAAGGAAAGGAAAGGAAAGGAAAGGAAAGGAAAGGAAAGGAAAGGAAAAGGAAAGGAAAGGAAAGGAAAGGAAAGGAAAGGAAAGGAAAGGAAAGGAAAGGAAAGGAAAGGAAAGGAAAGGAAAGGAAAGGAAAGGGAAATGGAAAAGGAAAGGGAAAAGGGAAATGGAAAAGGAAAGGGAAAAGGGAAATGGAAAAGGAAAGGGAAAAGGGAAAGGGAAAAGGAAAGGGAAAAGGGAAATGGAAAAGGAAAGGGAAAAGGAAAGGGAAAAGGGAAAGGGAAAAGGGAAAGGGAAAAGGAAAGGGAAAAGGGAAAGGGAAAAGGGAAAGGGAAAATGAAAGGGAAAAGGAAAGGGAAAAGGAAAATCCCCACTCACTCAGGTATGGTCTTGGAGGACATCTCCCTCTTGTAGGCCAGCTGGTACTTGAGGCTTTCCACCTCTTTTTTCCATTGTGGGAGATCCCACTCATCCATCGCGCTCTCCGAGGGCTCCGTTGGGCTGGGAATGGGGATTTTGGTGCCTTGTCCTGCCCTGATCCCTCAGTTACACCCCAAAGGCTCCCCCAGGATGGGGACGGGCTCTGGGGGAGGTTTCCAAGCCCACAGAGGAGGCACCAAGGGCTCCGGGAGCTTTTGGGGCTGTTTTGGCTGAGGCAAAGGCTGCCTGGTGCTCCTCTCATGCAAAACACAGGGACAGAGGCAGATTTGACTGGAATTTGGGTGGGGAGCGGCTCAGGGCAGCTGAGGCTCCTGGGGAAGGGGCCGTTTGTCCTTGTCCTGCTCTGAAGGGACCAGGAGGGATTTGGGGCAGCCTAAAGAGTGCTGGAAACGGCTCAGGGGGCGGCCAGCACAGATTTGGGGAGCAGAGCAAACCCCTCTGCACCCCCCACCCCACTGTCCCCCAGCAGTGACCCTGGGGGGGGACAGCGTGATGGGGAAACTGAGGCACAGCAGCTGAGGGGGCTCAAGCAGCGCCCGCAGCGGGGCGGCCCCTGTGCCACCCCAAAACCCGGGGGCACAAGGGGACATTTCCTTGTCCCCAAGCCCATCAACCCCAGGTTGCCCTGGCTGCGGGAGAACGGGCAGGGAAGGGCGAGACCCTGCCCGGGCACAGCTCCATCCCAGCCTCGCTCCATCCCAGCCTGGCATCCCCGGAGCTGCAGCCGGGACCGGGATCAGCTCCTTCCCCTGCCCGGGACCGGGACCAGCCCCTTCCCATTCCCAGCCCCGGGACCGGGATCAGCCCCTTCCCCTGCCCGGGACCGGGATCAGCCCCTTCCCCTTCCCCGCCCCGGGAGCTGCCCCGATCCCGCACATCCCCGCTCGCACCTGGTTTGGGGGTACCGACAGCAGAGAAACGGGGCCGCAGCTGCAGCCCTGGCCTTGCCCTCGCTCCTCCCGCAGCCTCCCCGAACGCTCGGGATGATGTGAGGATGCTCGGCCGGTGCCGAGGGATCACGGCTGAGTCCTCCCCCCGCCGCTCCCCGCGGATTTGGCTCCGCTGGAGCGCCCGGGATGGAGGCGGCTCCTGGTACCCGGCCCGGCTCTGGAATTGGGGTTATCCCGGCCGCTCCCGGTCCTGAGGGGCACAGGGAGGAGGGGACGGGTGGGGGACATCCCCAGGGAGGCCCTGGAGCCCTGCTGGGATCCCTGACCTGATCCCTGCCCCAATCCTTTCCTGCATCCCTGCCCTGATGGCTGCCTTCATTCCTGCCTTCATTCCTGCCTTCATCCTTTCCTTCATCCCTTCCTGCATCCCTTCATCCCTTCCCTCATCCCTGCTCGGATCCCTGCCCTGATCTTTGCCTGAATCCCTTCCTGCATCCCTGTCCCAATCCCTGCCTTCATCCCTTCTTTCATCCCTTCCTCATCCCCGCCTTCATCCCTTTTCTCATCCCTTTTCTCATCCCTTCCTTCCTTCATCCTTTTTTTCATCCCTGCCTTCATCTTTTCCCTCATCCCTTCCTTCATCCCTTTCCCGGTTTTCTCCCTCTGCTCCCCTCGGGATTTTGTGGCTTTTCCCCCTTCCCGAAGCTGCAGGAGTTGGAGAGGCTGGAATAACTGCAAAAGTGGAAAATAAAAGGATTTCCAGCAGAAGGGAGTAGCTGGGATGGAGCACCGGGCGGGTGAAAGGGCAGCGCCATCATCAATCAGAATTAATCAGAATTATTGATGAGGGCTTTGCAGGGAAGGACAAAAGCCCACAAACAGCTGGAGCTGATTAAAGCCAAAATAATCAATGGAAAAGCAGAGGTGGGACCCCCCAACCTTTGTTAAGGCACTAAAAATAAGCCTGGGGTAAAAGTTGTTGCTTAAAAATAACAAACAAGGTTTGCACACAGCAGAGCCCAAGCAAACCCTGGCCCAGGGCTCCTCCTTCCCCCAGGGAATAAATATTGAATATTTATATCAATAAAAATAATAGAAATATGGATTTAATATTAAATATGGATTTAAATTTTGATTTAGTTTGGATTTTGTGTCTCTGCATCACACCTGGGCTGGGCTGGTCCCACCCCAATAACTGGGGCTGGAGCCATTCCCCCATTCCTGAGGGACAGAATTCCCTGGGGGAGAGAGGACATGAAGGTGGAATATAAATATAAAATAATAAAAAATAAATAATATTATAACTTATATTTAAGATTATATATATCTATAAATATGATAGAATAAATAATATAATATTTGATATTATAAATAATATTATAAATAGAAACAATACAGTAAATATATTATATAATAGAATATATATATATTCTACTTTTGATTTTTATTAAAAAAGTATATATAAAAGAGATGGAATGGTTTGCATTGGTAGGAAACTTAAAGACCATCCAGGCCCACCATTTTATATATAATAAAAAAATAAATAATATCTAATATATATATACAAAGACAAGAGAGTATGAGTGTATATATATTTACACATACCAAATTATATATAAAAATCAAATCTATATTTTAATTTTAATCAAATTGAAGTGGAAAATAAATTCATATTACACATATGTGTTTATGCAGACAGGATACAATTTCTAGATCAGATTTACTATATTTTATGCGTGAGAACATTTAATATATAGAATACATATATATGCACACATATGCATACATGCCAACCTTTATGTGTGTATATATATATATATAAATATATAAATTTATACACACAAAATAGATATAAATATAAAAATAAATATATAAAATAGAAAATATAAAATTATCAAAGAAATAAATATACAAATATAAACAATAACAAAATATTTATATAAATATTTATAATTAGCAGGTTACTATATAAATTTTTATATATAAAAAGTAAAAATAAAAATAAAAATATTGAAAAATAACTATAAAATATAAAAATAAAAATATAAAGGCTTCCTAAAAGAGACATCTTATAGGACATACATAGGAAATAGATATATAAAATATTTAAAATCTATTAAAAAATGATGTGTTTTCTGCCAGGAGTAGGAGGGGGCCCTGGGCTCCCTTCCCTTCCCTTCCCTTCCCTTCCCTTCCCTTCCCTTCCCTTCCCTTCCCTTCCCTTCCCTTCCCTTCCCTTCCCTTCCCTTCCCTTCCCGGAGCTGCTCCATGCAGGAGCAGGCTGTGATTCCATGGATTTGGGGTCCATCCCACCCTCTGATCAGGAGCAGGCTGTGATTGCAGGGATTTGGGGTCCATCCCCCCCTCTGTGCAGGAGCAGGCTGTGATTCCATGGATTTGGGGTCCATCCCACCCTCTAAGCAGGAGCAGGCTGTGATTCCATGGATTTGGGGTCCATCCTCCCCCATTTTTTGCAGATTAAAGGATGCTGAGCTCCTGGGCTCTGCACTATTTTCGAGCAGGGCCATCTGTTAAGCTGCCATTTCCATAGTCCTGGGATTAAATCTGGGATTTGGGGCCGGGAGAGCAGCTGGAAACGTCCCTGTGAGCCCAGGGGAGCTGGGCAGGGACCCAACCCCGACCCTCAGAGCTGATTGAGGGCCAGGGAAAAAGGGCTGGGGAGGGAAATGGGGCACCAGCAGGGCTGGGGGAGCTGGGAAGGGGCTCAGCCTGCAGAAAAGGGGGATCAGGGGGAATTCTTGGCTCTGCACAAGTCCCTGACAGGAGGGGACAGCCAGGGGGTGACAAGGGACAGGAGAGGGAACAGCCTGAGGCTGGAAAATTCCTTCCAGGATCCCCAAATCCAACCTTGAATGGATCCCTGTCTGATCATTGCCCCAACCCACACTGACTCCTGTCCCCAACCCTCCTGGGGATGTCCCTGCCCTGGGCAGCCCCTTCCAGCTCTTCCATGAAGGAATTCCCCAAATATCCAACTCAGAGGAGTTCCTTCTCCTCTTGTCCCTGTTTATGTTTATTTCCAGGTGAAATTCACAATTTTCCAGGTGAATTTCACCATTTTCCAGGTGAAATCCACAACTCTCCATGTGAAATGTGATTTTTGGTGCTGTCCCTCCCCTGCAGCTCTGCTCCCTCCTGCCTGGCAGCGTTGCTGAAGCAGCAGAACTGTGTCTGCTCCAGCTCTGGGGTGAGGCAGCTCCAGGCCCCATTTCCTGCTCCAAAGCCACTTTTCCATTTTTAATGAGCTCTGTTCCTCTCCATTGGACCTGCAGCAGAGCTCAGCCTTCCTCCAGGAGCACTCCAGGCCCAGAGGGAAGTGCAGAGCTCCAGAATAGGTTTTTCCTCATCCATAAAAGATTAAATCATTACCTAAAGGATCCATAGGGCTGCTCCAAGGCATTAAAACTGAGCAGGGATCAATAATGGAGAAGGGTTTACTTACAGGAAAGAAACATTTCCCAGATTTCCTGTGCCCAGGGGGAGAAATCCAGGCTGGAAGGGCACACAAAGCCCCTGCCCTAAATCTGTTCCCACTCCCTCTTTGGGGTCCTGGCATGGGGGGATCTGGAGGAGACTCAGCCTGGCCAGTCCAACCCCAAGGCAAAAATTCAAACCTCAAAATAAACCCCAAACCAAAAACCCAATACTCAAAAGGAAAATCTCAGCTCCACAAAAAAAAAAAAAAAAAAAAAAAAACAACAAAAAAACCCTAAACACCTCAAAGATGCCTCAACTTCCTAAAATCCCCTAAATTCCCCCAAAATCCTCTCAACTCAAAAAACCCCCACCCCTCAAAACTCTCCCAACATCCTAAAAAAAAACCCAACCTCCCAAAATCCCTCAACTTCCTAAAGAAAAAACCATAAACCCTCACCAAACCCCTCAGCTTCCTAAAAACCCAACCTCCCAAAAAATCCAAAACCCAATCCCCCAACAAAATAAACCCAAAGAGGCAAAAACCCCTCAAAGTCAAAAACCCTAATCCTCCAAAAAACAGGACCAAAACACCCAATAAAAATCCCCCAATATAAAAAACCCCAAAGAAACCAAAGCCAAAAATAAAACCGCAAGCCCAAAACAAAATCCAACCCCAAAAATCCCACCCCAAACCAAGTAAACAACCAAAAAAACCACTCAAAATGTCAAAGTAACAATGGAACTCAGACAGTTTTAATGAACAAGGCGTCAGATTTCCATCCAGGTGCATTTTTTGTGGGAACTTTGGGATAACAAGAGCTGCAGATCCCCCAGACCCCTGTGGAAATGTGCAAAGTGCCCCTGGGCACACATTGGGGTTTGTTTTCCTGCAGAGCCCAGCCCAGGCTCCAGAGCTCTTCCAGGTCACAGTGAATTCCAAATTCCCATCAGATTTAGGATGTGGGAAATGCCACCTGCACCAATCTCAACCTTATTTTCAGCAGAAAATAGAAGGCCAGCCTGAAAGCTGGATTATTTCCAAACAAAAGCAGCTCTCCACTGCCCCACACTGGGGCTGGCTGAAGAAAATAAGACTCAGTTTTATCCTCAGCCTCTTGGTCTAGAATGAAACCCAAAATCAGAGCTGTGTGCAAACAGCACTTGACCCCAAACTGCTGCAGAGGGAGTTCTCAGCTCCCCGTTTTCAGCTTTTCCCTCTCAGCAGTTGCCTCTTGAAAGGTTTGTGTCCCAAAAGGAGGAAAAATTCTTTGCTGCCTCCTGCTCCATCCAGAAGCTTTTGTCAGCTCCTGAAAACAACTCCAAGCTGCTGCCCCTTCCAACAATCCTGAATGTGTGGAACTGCAAGAAACTCCCAAAATGTGGCTCTGGTCCCACTGCAGAGCCAGGGAAGTCAGGTTTTAGCTGACTCTTCCTGGAGGTGACAACCAAAGCAAACCCAAGGAACTCTCCAGGAAGAGACTGGCTGGATGAAAAACCAACTGGAAAATATTCCTGAGGATTTGGTCCCAATTAAAGCTTCTCAAAGGCACTGACGAACTTGGAAACTTCCTGGTGAACTGTGGTGCCAAAGGGGAGCTGCCCCAAGCCCTGGCAAGAGACAAAACACAGTTAATTCCCTTCAGGAATATTTTTTAAATATAAAAACCATGTCAATATTTAATTGGTGAGGGGTATCAGGGATCTGCTTTGCTGATAAATCCTACAAATACTGGGATACTCACAGACTCGAGGAAAAAGGTGCAGAGCTGCTTGGCCCAGGGACACCTGAAACAGAGAAATTCCCACTCATTCCCTCCCAGCTGGCCACAGGTGCAGCCACCCCTGGCTCTGCATGGCTCAAAAACCTACAAAAATCCAACAAGCACCAAGCCAAGGGGATTCCAGATTTACAGGAGAATGATTGGGGGGAACCTCAGAACTTGCAGCCCCAGGGGGACAATCCCAGAATTTCAGGTGGCTCTGGGGCAGTCCCCACTCTCAGAATGGGACAATGCCAGGATTGATTTCAGAGGGCCGGGGGGACAACGCCAGGATTTATTTCAGGTGGCTCTGGAGCAGTTCCAGTGGAATAATCCCAGAATTTCAGGGAGCCCTGGGGCAGTACCAGAGGGACAATGTCAGGATTTTTTTCAGGTGGCTCTGGGGCAGTTCCCAGTGGGACAATCCCAGGATTTATTTCAGGTGGCTCTGGAGCAGTTCCAGTGGAATAATCCCAGAATTTCAGGGAGCCCTGGGGCAGTTCCCAGTGGGACAATCCCAGGATTTATTTCAGGTGGCTCTGGGGCAGTTCCCAGTGGGACAATCTCAGGATTTATTTCAGGTGGCTCTGGGGCAGTTCCCAGTGGGACAATCCCAGGATTTATTTCAGGTGGCTCTGGGGCAGTTCCCAGTGGGACAATCCCAGGATTTATTTCAGGTGGCTCTGGGTCAGTCCCTACTCTCAGGAAGGGACAATCCCAGAATTTCAGGTGGCCCTGGGCAGTCCCAATGGGACAATTGCAGGATTGATTTCAGGGGCCCTGGGGCAGTCCCCAGTCACTCACAGGTGCAGGTTCTCAATGACCACGTTGAGGCTGAAGAGCCCCACAGATTGCATCCTCTTGTGTCTGCAGGTCAGGAACAGGCACAGGAACTCCCCCACGTACTGGGGGCCGAGGTTCTGCCACCTGCACAACAAAACCACAAAACCACAGGGGTTGAGGCACTGGGAGCTCCCTCTGGCACCCGGGGGGAGCCCATTCCCACAAAGCCAAGGCAGGAGCTGCCCCCAGCACTGCTGGAAGCCAAGGGGGCTCTCCAGGGATGAGGGAAGGAGCTGCCCCCTCTCCCCCAGCAAACCACTGCTCCCCAGAGCCATGGTGAGGGAATGCCCCAGCTGTGCATTCCCCAGATGTGCACCCCACGTCATCCCCCTGCCAGGGCTCACTCACACTCTCAGCATGGTCCCCTCCTCCCGGCTCAGGTCCCTCAGGAGCAGGTTGGCAGTGCCACACAGGATGTGCTCCTCACAGCACAGCTGGTCCAGCAACAGCCTCAGAGCCCAGAAGTTTTTCTAAGAAGAGACAAAATATGATTTAACCTCACTGCCAATCATTCCTTAAAATAAATAAATTAAGAAAACAACAATAAAGATCAAAGCAAAGTCAAATTAAACGTGGCTGAAGCTTCCAGGATGGTGTTTTATCATTAAACATTATTTGTTTTCATCTCTTACAACAGGAATCACTTCCTGGGACTCACCCCAAAAGCCAGGACTATCTCTAGGAAGGAAGTCAAGTGGGGAAGGTCACAACAAAGCATCTGCTGCACTGCTTGCACTGCCAGGATGAGAGAAGCCTCGTGGTGCAGCTACACAAGAGAGTAACAAGGAAAGAAATGGATTTAAGAGCTGCTTTTCCTTTATTTATCCACTCAGATTCCTTTATTTACCCACTCAAACCAGCACTGAGTTATTCCAGGTCAGCCACAGAGCTTGGAGGGCACACAGCAAATCCACAAGAACCTTATCAAGAGTTAAACACAGGGGAATGGAACAGGGATTTTATTGCTGGTGCTCACATAAAAATGAAATCACACAGGAGCAGAACTATGGAATTACAGGGGAAAAAAATCCAGCTCAGAAGTCACATCTTCGGAAAATAAACTGAAATTTCCTCCAAAAAAGTAAAAAAAGAGTAAGGCAGCTCCTTAGATGACTGCATTGAATATGGAATGTTATTCCTGCTATCTCCAAACAAGTTCCACATACCTGAAACCCTTAATTGAAAAGAAATTTAGAACTTCTGGGCAATTCTGAGTTTTGAGAAGCCCCAGTGTCCTGTGTGAGCCAAACCCTGGGAGGAGTTAGGACACAATCAATTATTCCCAGCCCTCCTCTTTTATAAATCCATCAGTTTGGACAAGGATAAAGATTTCTCCTGGCCTGAAGATGTGCAGAGCAGAGAGACCCTCAGTTCTCTACCTCCATATCTGCTCCAGAGTTCAGACTGTGTTAATCTTAATCTGATCTCCCCCAAAAAAATCTTCCAGGCCTCTCTTGAAAGCTTTCCTTAATAACACAACAATTTTCACTGCTGGGGACAAATTCTTTGTTGTCATCACTCACCTGACCAGAGAAAGTAGCAGATGGTAAAGAGACATTAACTCCAGACTTGAGATCCTCCAGGAAGTTGCCACTGGCTGCCAGCACATTCTGCAAGGGGACAGTGAGGGACAAGGGTGGCAGATCCTCCCCAAACCATGTCAGAAATGGGCGTTTCATGAGCTTTTCAGTGACTTCTTCAGCATTTCTGCAGAGGATGGTGCCTGCCCACCCTCCCAGCCAGGAATTCCTGCCCCATCTCCCATCTGGCTCTGGGAAGCCATTCCCCCTGTCCAGGCCCTTTCTGATCACCATGAACAGATCCAGAACCAGTGCCAGGCCTGAGCTGGGAGCAGAATGAACCCATTTCCAGCTGCCTTTAACATTCCTAAACCCCCAGGTGCTGCAGAGCCACCCTGGCACAGGATGGGGCACTGCAAGCTCACTCTGGCATCTGGGACAAGGAGCCAATTCCAACATCCACAGGAATCCTGTCCAACCCTAAGCCAGGACACTGGAATCCTGTCCAAACCCAAGCCAGGACACTGGAATCCTGTCCAACCCCAAGCCAGGACACTGGAATCCTGTCCAAACCCAAGCCAGGAGATCTCCCAGCTCCCAGCACTGTTTGGTACCTCTTGGAAGCTAAGGGGGGGCTCCTCCAGGGGTAAGGGGAGCAGGTGCCCCCTCTTTTCCAACAAATCACTGCTCCCCAAAATCATGATGAAGGAACTCCAACATTTGGCCTAAAAAACAACAGCACATTTGTGTTACAAAGTGAAATCTGGGCAGAGAGGTGAGTTACTCAGAGGAAAAGGGTCAGAGTAAATCCTTGTCCTCTCAAGGAGAGGGAACAGGACAAGAAGGAATTTTGGTCTCACTCACATTCCTGTAGAGTGCCTCACTGCTGTAGAGCAGTTTCAGTGCCTGCTTAATTAGCACAGTGTTCCTCAGGGGAGAGCCTGCAGGGATGGAAATGAAAATGATCAAACCCAGACCCCACACAGCCCAAGGCACTCCACAGCAGGAACACAACCAGGGTATTCACCTGGTTACAGGTTTGTTCCTGCAGAGCCAGCAGGTGTTTACAGCTGTTCTACTCTGGTTTGTGGAGGAATGAATAAACATCAGCTACAAACCATAGCTCTGGAAAGCTGTAAAGTCTGGACACCATCCAGCCTGAGCCAGGTGATCCCAGGGAAGTGTTTGCTGTGGACATCACACCACACTGAGGGATCTCACACTTCCAAGAATTCTGCCAGCAGGGAACAACTCCCAAATAAATCTGAAGACACACTGAGAGGTGACAAAGCCCAGGACAGATGATGGCAATTATATCAGAGGCAGAGCTCATGATTCTGATGATGAAACATCTCCCATCTGGAGGTTTGCTCCTCAAGGTCATGGCTGAGACATAAAGCCAAATCCCCACTGCCAGTGGCAATGCTGGGAGGGAATGAAGAGATTTGGATTTGCTTTGAATAGCTTCTCTTGCTTTGCTTTCAGCAGAAAATGAGCTGACAAAATGAGTGTTTTAAGTGAAGTAAATAAATCCATGCTCCAGGGAAGGAAGGAAATAAGGAAAGGAAGGAAAGGAAGGAAGGGAAGGAAGGGAAGGAAGGGAAGGAAGGGAAGGAAGGGAAGGAAGGGAAGGAAGGGAAGGAAGGGAAGGAAGGGAAGGAAGGGAAGGAAGGGAAGGAAGGGAAGGAAGGGAAGGAAGGGAAGGAAGGGAAGGAAGGGAAGGAAGGGAAGGAAGGGAAGGAAAGGAAGGAAAGGAAGGAAAGGAAGGAAAGGAAGGAAAGGAAGGAAAGGAAGGAAAGGAAGGAAATGAGAAGTGACACTCACCAGCAGTAACCCAGGGCCCTGTCTCCAGCATGTCATTCCCAGAGGGAACACATCCTGTCCTGAAGATCTTGAGGTAGACCTTGAACTGGCAGGGGGTGATCCTGCAGGCAGAGCAGCAGGCCAGGCTGTTCACAGGGAACAGCAGGGAGTGGGCAGCATCCAGGAAATTCCCAGTCTTGCACAGGTAGAACGGGATCAGATCCCGGAGGTCTCGGAGCCTGGGAGGAGGAAATGAAGGTTTGGGGTTCATTAGGATGGGGTAAGAAGGGAAAAGGGAGAAAAAGAGAGGGGAAAAGCAAAGGGGGGAAAAAGATAGGAGAAAGAAAAGGGGGGAAGAGAGGGGAAAAGGAAAGGGAGGAAAAAGGAAAAGGGGAAAAGGGGAAAAGAGAGTGGAATAGCAGAAAATAGAGAGAATAGGGGAAAAGAGAGGGAAAAGGAAAAGGGGAAAAGCCCTTTACCTTTGGTTTTCATTGCATTTCACAGCTCTCAGGTACCGAACAACTTCCTTGTACCTGGGGAGAAGAACAGAAGGTGAGAAGGAAGGGGAAGGAAGTGCAGAACTGTGCACAGAGCAAACAATGAAAGAAGCAAACCAGGAGAGCTTCCCACGCAGGACAGAAATAATTAAATATTTGGAAATATTAGCTGGAAATAAATTCCTAGAGGTTACTCCCAGATTATGTCAGCTGTGGCAAAATAAAACCAGAGGTTGCCTTGCAGCTGAATTCTTTAAGTGGACTGGATTCTTTGCAATATTGGATTTTCTGAAGACCCAGAACAGACTCTTCTGGCTGCCTTCCACTTGTCAGCCTCTGATGAAGAGGAATTGCTTGGAAAATCAACATGTAAAACCTGTAGGGTTTTTGGAGACACAGAAATGAGCCACTCCAGCAATCTTTTCTTGGTCCTGAGGCATTCAAAGGGCTTTGAGTGACTTCAAAAAGCTCCTGGCCTTGTTGAGAGGAAAAAAAAAATTTAAAAAAGAGTTTGTTTTGTGTTTCCCCATACCAAAGTAGAGAGGTTTGGAGCAGTCAAAATATAAGAATTGAGTTCTCAAAGTGGAAAAGCCAAACCAATCTCACTTCTTTTTCTCCAGCAGTTTCTCCACTCGAGCCTCCACAACAGGGAGAGCTTCCCACAGGTGGGTTTTCCTTCCTTTCTGTCTCCTCTGCCCAGTGATGTTCTGGCCTTTTAAAACTGTGGTCAACAGCATGTGGTCCCAGGGCAAAACATTCAAGCTGGAAAAATAAAAAGAAAGTAATTTTTAACTGTGTTTTGTTGTACATCACTAATTAGCTGCTTTAAGGATTGTGAAGTTTGATTAATAAAACATTTTGGGGTTTAGAGCTCAGTCTGGGGGAAAGGAAATAAAACTTTAGGGAGAACAGCTCAGTCATGGCATCAAACAACAAACAGGGAAAGCAGCAAATACTGAAATATTCCTCTAAAATGCTCCCACTTTAATGATCAGGGAAAGAACATTGCACTGGATCCAAACACACTCAGAGGCCCCAGCACTCACCTGTTTGAGAAGGCATAGCAGTGGCAGGGAAGGGAGATGGACTGGAAAAACTCAACAAACTTGTCATACAGAATTTTTGGGAAGTCACACAACACCAGCATCCTCTGAAGTCGGGTTATGATCCTGTGATTTGAAAAGAAAAATAATTCAAAAAGGGTGTTTTAAAATGAGGTGAGTTACTAACAAGTTGTCTTATTTCATCATATGGGAAACCACACAAGTTTGGGGTTTTTTTTGTTTGGATCTGTATGTGAATTTCTGCTTTAAGTTTTGCAGTGAATAATGAAATTATTATTGTGCTGTTGTTTTTAAAACCAAGGTTCTGTGGGGTTTAAGCTTTAAAACAAAGATCTCCAAGGAATGTGTACAGCAAACACTTCAAACTGTGCTGGGCTTGAGCTCCTGCACCTGTCCTGCTGCTGGAATCTTTTCTGTATTAATTGATAAGTGGAGATAAAAAAGAAGAGTTTACTCTTTACGTTTTGGCAGGGAGGTAAGGACAAACTCTCCCTTTTTCGTTCCAAGTCAGAAATTAAAAAAATCAAGAACTGCAACTTAAAATGAGAACTGCTGAAGGATTTGGGTTGTACCTGTCATTGGCTCCAGAGAAGGTGAGAATATAGAACTGGGTTGGAAAGAATTGAATTCCTCATTCACCAACCTTGTGTGGCAGGTGAATTTGGGGGGAAAGGTGAAGGTCAGAGCTAAAATGGGAAGTGAATTAAGCCAAGGGAGCTGGGTGTCCTCATTCTCCAACCTCTGGGGGAGCTTTTACATGCTCCATCCCAGGGGAACCCTGCCAGGCTGTGACCTCTCCTTGGTGCAACAACCACAACCTGCTCTGGCCTCCCACGTGCCTCTGAACAGGGGATTTGTCACCTGAGACCAGCAAGGAAACCAATCTCACCTCTGGAACAGAAATGGGACAGCAATCCTCAGGGAAGCAGTGTGGCTAAGGTTCTGACAGCTCCTAAGCCTGGAAAAAACCAACACCAATTAATGCCTGGCTTCCCTTCCTGCCTTTTCCCCTTCTCTGTACTCAACTGTTGAGGAAAACACTTTTTAAGGAAAAATCTTGGAAGCTGGCATGCTGAAAAAAATTCCTGCAAAGACTGAAACAAGTGGTGAAGTGCAAAACAGTGAAAAATTCTCAGGTAACAAATGCAGCCTCTACTCCTTGCAAACCCAGATCTCTCCTCAGCAGGAACTGCAGGGAGCTGCTCTTCCAAACCAATCCAGACATCATTTCCTTCTCTTTTACCAAAACACCTGAATTTAAACCCCAAAATGTTCAGGTTTCACAAAGCAAAGCTCCTTGTGCTGTTGAAAAGTGTTTTGCTGAGTTGCTAAGTGTAACTTCGAAGTTCTAAGTTAGGTTAAATGCTGTTGCAGTGTTATTCCCCTTAAATCATTAAGGTTAAGTTTTAAACTAAGCTTAAGTTAGGTGTAAGTGCTGTTTCTTTTTTGAATTGCTAAGCTTAGGTATAATTTAAAGTACTGTTAAGTGGGAGTGCTGTTAAGCTTTAAGGCCGAGCTCCTTTTCATGTTTGTGTTCCCTTTGTCCCACACTGCCCTCGGTGGTTCTCGGTTCGTTTCCTTTTCTGAATGCCTGGATTATGTTCGGGTTTGTTGTTGCTTGTTTGCCTTTGTTGTGCCTAAACTCTCCTGTAAGCACTGGAGCAAATCTTGCCAACCAACTCTGTTGTTTAATATTAAATCTGCCTTTCCCTTGGCAGGGATTTTTGACAGAGATCTCAAACTCTCACTCCTGCTGAACTTTTCCCTCTCACATCCAAGCTTTTCTTTTTCCCAAATCCCTCTTCTCCCTCAGTGTTCATCTTCCTCTTGTTGTGCTGCAGCCCGGGCTGGGATTTTCACCCTTTCCTAATCAACAAACCCTCAGGATTGTCTCACTAATTCCCCTCCCCTGGAGGAAAGAAGGAAGATCCCGAACTCTCTGTGGGCCAGGTACTTACAGAGCAGGGTCTTTGTGCAGGGCAATCTGTTTAGCTGCTCCCAGCAGCATGACAGCAGCAGCTTTGGGGCTTTCTTGGTCTGCCTGATTTAAAAATCTTGTTACCAGCTCGAAAACATCAGAATACCTGAGAAAGTCAAGTGGCCTGTAAGATCAAGGGTCTGTAACAACGGATTTCCTAAACAAGCGGTAATTGTGGCCATCCCACAGCTTGAGAGCACTCAGAGCCCAGCCTTGCCTTCAGAGATCTCCAGCACACTGAGGAGGTGCTGGCACCACCAACACTTTGGGTTTTGAAGGTTTGTTATACCAGTGAAAAGGTGAAACTCATTCTAGGAAAGAAATTAGTAAAAAATCCCAGAATGGGTTGGGTTGGAAGGAACCTTAAATTCCAACCCAAACACCTTTCACTGTCCCAAGCCCCAGTGTCCAACCTGGCCTTGGGCACTGCCAGGGATCCAGGGCAGCCCCAGCTCCTCTGGGAATCTGGAATCTGTGCCAGAGCTGCCCACCCTCCCAGGGAAGGATTCCCTCCCAATATCCCCCCTAAAGCCACCCCAAAGCCCAGGCCTCAGGTTCCCACTTTGCCAGGCTGTAACAATCAGAGATCCTCAGGTGTCCTGCAGAGCACAGGAGATTTACAGACACATTGAAGAGGGATTTTAAACTACAGCCAAATGCAATTTATCTTGCTCACCATACAAGTTCTCTCCACTCCATTTTTGCTGTCTCAGGTGCCACAATTTTGATTATAACTCACTAAATAAATCAAAGTTGCCCTGACAAACCCAAACCTGTTGTCACTTACTTGTACACCACCTCCATATTCCGTGAGCTGCAGACCCTGCACTGCCCTGGGGGCAATTTTGGCTGGCAGCAGCATTCATATCCTGGGGGACAGATCCTTTCTCCTGTCAGGTATTTGTTATAGGCTACAGAAAGATCCCTGATGAATTTTTCTAGCAGATCTCCTAAGACACAAGACAAAAAAAATTACATAAAGACTTTTCCATGATTTTTTTCAAAATCAAAAGACAAAGTTCCCCATGTGAAATTGCTTAGGAAATTGTTTGCATCCAGTTTTATTGGTCAGGAAAGCTTTGTTGCTGAAAGAGGGGAAATTTAGGTGGGATATTGGGAAGGAACTGGTTCCTGGGAGGGTGGAAAGGCCCTGAAGCACCCTGGGATAGTGGGAAGTGTCCCTGCCCAAGAAAAGGAGTTGGAAGGAGATCATCTCCCAGCTCCATTCCACCCCAAACCATTCTATGATTCCCTCAGATGGAGAAAAGCAGGAACCTGCACCCACAAAGCCATCCCTGGTCCAAGCATGGAAAAATAAACCGGAACAGCAATTTAACTCCTTAAAAACTCCCCAAGGATTGGAGTGGAGCGGCCAAGCTGTGACTCAGGGCAGAGACTGAGCAGGGCCCTGGGGACAGAGCAGCCAGGACAGGACCTGAGCAGCCCCAGGTGTTTGGGGACAGAGCAGCCAGGACAGGACCTGAGCAGGGCCCTGGGGACAGAGCACCCACCCCCACGGCGCAGCTCCGTGTCCAGCTCCAGCAGCTCCAGGTTGAAGGTGGCCAGGATTCCAGCCAGGGCAAAGTTCCTCTGTGCCTTCCAGAAGTTGCTCTTGTTGTGGGCATTGCAGTGGCACAGGGAAGGGACTGTCCAGAGCTGGCACTGTGTCAGAAAATACAAAACAAGGAGAGGTTGCTGGGGTTTTGTGTCTTCCCTCAGCACTGAGTGAGGGGTTACAATTCCTTTTATCCTCCCTGCAGCTGAGTAAATATCTGACAAGCAACAATTTGATATCATGGCAATCATTATAAAAAAGCCCCTCATTGATTACCTGTCATTGCTGAGCCCTTCACAGAGAGCCTCAGGGCTGGCACCCTCCCCACTGGGAACTGAGCCCTGTCTTTGCATGTTCACCCCAACTTTGCCCACAGCTCAAAGTCTTCTGAAATTCAAAAAGGTCCAAGCAAATAAACCCCCACCCCCACACAATTCCCCCCACTCCTAACTCCAGTGAGGACAGAAAGCTGGCATTTCTCTAATTCATTAAAAAACGTCTGATTTAGTAATTTGATTTTATGAAATGCACTGTGTGCCCAAAGCAAACAGGACAAATAAATGCATGTTTACTCTAACAATTATCCAGACTAGAAATAAACCCCAACAGAACCACACTTTTAATAGTTATGAGGAGCTGTTAATCAAATTTCCTGTATTATTCTCTTAGAGCCCTTAACTCTTTCCTGGGAGTGTAGAGTTACTGAGTCCTAATCTATCCTATTTCTTTGATACAGATACCTTGTTATTGTGCACTGCTTTATGTAACCTGCTTTGCTCCATCCTGTGTAATAAATAACTGTCAAAGCCCTTTCTGCTCCCTCCTGTCTATTCAATAAATAACTCATCTGGTATCAGACCTGACCTTAAGAACTCGTGAGCCAGAGTGGTTTAGGCACAGTCACCTGAGCAGAGCTGCTGCCAACAATCTGAGCTAAGGCAGGGCTTGGCTAAAGCTCCATTTGATCCACAGTTTTGTCTCCTGCGCCCTGCCCTTACCTCAGCAGCTGGTTTGTCACAGATGTAGCAGTAGCACTGGTCACAAATATCTGCATTTTTCCCAAGGGGGAAGCAAGTGTCACTCTCTGTCCTCCTGCAAGGTTGAAAAGCAGAGGGTTCATGATGAAAATCCCGTCCTTACCCAGCTGTGCTGCTGCCTGCAGCTGTCACAAAGGGGAATGTGGGAAATGGGAGCCCAGAGGGGACAGCCCAGCCCTGCACATACTCAAAGGGCTGCGTGCTGCAGTCGTGCCTGGCGTGAGGCATCACATTGGCCTGTTTGCAGTAGGTGACCACCAAATCCCCCTCCTCATCCACCAGCTCCTCTGATTTCTTCTCTTCCAGGGGAGATTTCTCTGCAGGAGAGAGAGCAGGAGGTGTAAATCAATGTTAGAAATTACTGAGATTTACTTTTTGAACACTGTGCAACACGTTTCTTTGGGATCTGACAGAATGGCACACCAACTTCCATGAACTATCAAACCAAATCAAAAAGGACCCAGCTGAAAAGGCCCAGTCTGAGGTGAATCTGAAGTATTTTAAAACTACACAGCAGCATCCTTTGAAGTGGTGCCAAAGATATCCCTACAAATTGGGGATTTCCTCCTGGTTTTATTCACTTGTGCAGCACAAGGACGGATTTCAAGCATAACACAGAATTAATTCAGCTTATTCCCCAAATCTTTCAGGGAACTCCAGCAGCAGCAAGGGAACAGCTCTTACCCTGTGGCTCTACAAACAGGACTGAACTGCCTTGGGTGCTCTCCCCTTCATCATCATCATCATCACTGATCAGGATTACGTTGTCCTCCTCCGCCTCCTTTTCTGATGGCCACACGGCCACCAACTTCCAAATTGGAACCACCTGGCAGCCACCAGGGTAACACTGGCTGTCCATTTGTACTTTTAAGGTGTTTTCTTGAACAAGGGAAGAAAAAGACTCCTCTGGGACCCAAATTCTTCTTCTCTGCTGGGTAAATTACACTGGAGACAGATGTTTCATCCTCAGTGCACTCAGCACCTCAAAACCCACTGGAGCTTCCATCCAGAGTTCAAGGAAGCCTGAAAACAAGAAGAAAAAAGAAGAAAAAAAATTAAAATATGAGATGAGCTGTTCTTCTGGTGGGTTTGGTGGGGATGGCTGTGGAATGAGGAGAAGGGGAATGAGCTCCCACTAACAGGGAAAGGTTAGAGGGGGTTTTGGGACAAGTCCTTTCCTGGGAGCGGGGGGAGGCCCTGGCAAAGGTTCCCAGAGAAGCTGTGGCTGTTCCTGGATGCCTGGGAGTGCCTAAAGCCAGGTTGGAGGTGCCTCAGAGCATCCTGATTGAGCGGAAGATGTCCCTGCCCACGGCAAGTGGTGGGACTGGATTGTTGGAAATGATGTAGCATTAAATTTGGGACCAATGAACGGGAATTGCTTTGGGTTTTGTGTGTATAAATCTGCAAGCTTTCTAGTAAAGAACCACCTGTATATGGAATATCTTCCATAGCACATCCTGGCCAGAATAAAGTAAAGCCTCACTTTATCACTGTGTAGTGCTGGGGGGCGGGGGTGTTTATATTTATTCTTCCCAAATTTTGCTGTTAAAGCTCCTCCTATCCCAACCCGTTCCAGAATTCCACAACAACTCCTGTTAACAGCAACTCAGATTGCTCAGATTGAAAAACATTCAACAGCAACACCAGGAACACCCAAAACAACAAAAAAAAACCCTACTCCCACTCCCTTTCCCAAACTCCAGCATTCCCCATTTCACCCCTGTCCCAAACTCAAACATCCCCCAGTTCAGCTCATTCCCAAACTCCAGCATTCCCCATTTCACCCCATTCCCAAATTCCAGCATACTCCATCTCATCCCTCCCCACAAGCAACGGTGTTACAGCACCTGGGAGGGAAAAATCTCAGCACTGACTCCGAGGGATTTTTTCACTAACAAGAATCAGTTTAAGAAAACCTAGGAAGGATTTTAACCGAAGTAGAACCCCCCATGGCAGGGGGCTGAAACTGGATGGTTTTTTAAGTCCTTTCCTTTAATTTCCCCCTCCCTCCGGCACCCCCAACGCTTCACACGCCGCTCGCCCCCCCAGCCCCAAACCGCCTCCTCCCAACGCACCCCCTGACCAACCTCCCCCAGAGCAGCTGGGTGCCCGCTCAGCCCTTCCAGCCGTGCCGTTCTGCCCGGGATTCCCGGAGTTTTCCCGCAGTTTTCCCGGGATTCCCGGCGTTGGCTTTCCCGCTCACCCGGGCCCCGCTCCCGCCGCCCGCCACTCTTTGAAGGCCCGAGCGCTTCCGGGCCGAGCCCCGCGCGCCCTTCCGCCCTCACCGCGCCGCCTGAGGGCTGCGGGCCGCCGCCATGTTGGGTGAGGGCACGGGCTGAGGGCTGCCACGCGTTAAATAAAACTAATTTTTCAGTAAAAACGTTAAATAAACGCTTTATTCTCCGCGAAAGTGGCATCAGCGCAGCGCGCTGTGAGGGCTGTTCCCTGTGTCACCGTGGCCGCCATGGCGGACGCTGCACACGCCGCCGAGCTGTGCGGGCAGTGCCGCTGGGACAAGGCAGTGTCCAGCCAGAGACACGGGAACCCCGCAAAAATCAATTTTATTCGGGTAACGGAGAGAGAACACTGTCCCATACTTCTGTGGGGTCTCTCTAGAGTTTTTAGAAGGCATAGCTTCCTTTAATCTTCATTTCCTTACCACGTTTCCCTCCTATTTTCCCCCCTGGCCGAGGCAGTAGGGAGGTCCCAATATTACATATCCCCCATTTAACGTGTATTCCCCCATCACAGTTGCATGAACATTAATATTCGATTTAAACTGACCCTGGATACAGCTCATACTCACAATTCTATCAAGCCTGCTCCCTGAAGTTCAAACGGTTTGAGCTTCTTAAATCCCCACAGGCATTCCTTCATTGGTGCCTTCAAATTTAGTCGTTACAAAGATCATTAACACCCATTTCTCCAGCAATGACTTAGACCCACACACCCTTTCCACCAGTGACTAATTCCTTTTTTAACTTTTAGTTGCCACATTTAGACCAATTGCCCATCTAATTACTGAGACCCCCAACACCGATTCTGCCAGGACCTGATTGGTTCTTACTGATAATTTAGTTACCTTTTTCATTAGTGAAGACCACAACACCACACTCTGCGCTGGGGTTGGCCCCACCTCGAATATTTTGAGCAGTTTTGGTTACCAAAATAAAAGATATTAAGCTGTGGGAGAGCTTCCAAAGGAGTGGCACCATGAGGTGAAGCCATGGGAGGAGCAGCTGAGGGAGCTTGGTCTGTTCAGGGGATTGGGATGAGATGGGTTTGAAGGTGCTTCCAAACCCAAACCATTCCAGAATTCCATGATAATCACAATAATTCCATGATAATCACAATAATTCATGAGATGGCCTTGAAGATGCCTCCAAACCCAAACCATTCCAGAATTCCATGATAATCACAGTAATTGAGATAATCACAATAATTCATGATAATCACAATCATTCAGTTACTCCAGCTAGAGCAGGAGCACCCAGCACAGGATAGAGGAGACCCATTGCAGGTTCCTCACCAGGGAAATGTGATTTTGGGGATTCTGTGCAGGACTGGGTGATCACTGTGGGGTCCCTTCCAGCTCAGGATATTCCTGAATTCTGTGATTCTGAGTCGTTCCCCTCCCAGCCCTGCTGGACCTGCTCGCTGCTGGAGGAGGAGGAGATGCTCTCGCTGCATCTCCTCACCTCCATCGCCACCTTCTGTCGCGACATCAGCGAGGAAAAGCCGCATCCAGCAGCTGAGGCTCCCCCCAGTAACACTAGGTGGTACCAGAGCTCCACACAGCCCCAGCCAGGACTCGACCTCAAAAAAAACAAAAAAACAAAAAAAAAACAAAAAAAAAAAAAAAAAGGGAATTCTGAAGCAGGGAGAGCTGAAGCTGCGATGTCTTAATGTGCTGCTGGCACAGGGAATCGAGTTTTCGCCGGGAAAAAGCCGACGGGACCTGTGAATAAAATAAAGATATTTTCTGGTGTTCAGAGCTACAAGGGCAATGTGTTTGTGGTTAAAGTTGTTCAGCTGAGTGATGGTGTTACAGCACCTGGGAGGGAAAGTTTGAGGACTGATTCTGAGGGAGTTTTTCACTAATAAGAATCAGTTAAAGAAAATCTAGGAAGGATTTTAACTTAAGCAGAATCTGCCCATGGCAGGGGCTTGAAACTGGATGGTTTTTAATGTCCCTTCCAACCCAAACCATTCTGGCATTCTGTTCCATGGTTTCATCTTAAAAATGAAGTGCCCTGATACCTTTAATTCCTGATATCCTTAATATTAGCAACTACTTAAACAACACTCAGAATATGATCACCTTTTCCTTCAAGAAACTGCACACCCCGCCTGAAATATTCATGCATTTAAAAAAAAATCCCTCTTCCTGCAAATGAATATTTATTCCATGAATAATCTTTGTGGCTTTCAACACATTTGGGCAAAATGTTTCAAGTTTCTCTGCTTACAATGACAAAATCTAAACCTGACACCTGAAGAGGTGGCCTGATTTCAGCTGTGTGGGGCATTTTCTAGAGACATAATTTCCTCCTGTTGCTGCCTCCTTAGCACAACACGGTTTTAGCAACCTTGAGTAACTCAACACAGCAATTTGGGGGATAAAAAGAAGTATGGAGATAGCAGGGAGAATAACAACAGCAGAACTGGCCCTTGGCCAGAAGACTTTTCTCTAAAACTCTGCTCTCATGCAGAAATTCCTGATTCTCTGCCCATGGCAGGGGGCTGGGACTGGATGAGATTTAAGGTCCCTTCCAACCCAAACCATCCTGTGATTCCATGATTTTGTGAAGTCCTGGGAGATGATCTTATGGCTAAATATGGTCAGGACTTGAGTGCTGTGCCTTGTCCAAGACACGGTGACATCGGTGGTTCCTCTTTCCAGATGAAGAGTTGGCGGCGGCGGCTTATTTTTAGCGGTGTGGGTGTAAAATATTGAATTTCGCATTGCCTGAGCTCGGTCTGCTCTGCCCTGGTGGGTTTTGTGCCCAGATCCAGCCAAGCTCGAGGTCTGGGGCTGACATCATGGAATCAGAGGATCCTGGAAGGGCCCTTAAAGCTCATCCAGCTCCAATCCCAACACCTTCCACTGTCCCAGATTGCTCCAAGCCCTGTCCAGCCTGGCCTTGGACACTGCCAGGGATCCAGGGCAGCCACAGCTTCTCTGGAATCTGTGCCAGAAATGTCTCAAACCACAGCTAGAAATGCAAATAGATTTATATATTGGACAGGTGATTCCCACATCCCTGCTTCCAGGAGACTCTGCAGCTGTTGGGACATCACTGGAGACTGCAGCTCCCTGGGAGTGAGCAGCTGAGGGCCACAGGAGTGGGATTCTACCCTCCACCTTCAGAGGAGTGGGATTCTACCCTCCACCTTCACAGGAGTGGGATTCTACCCTCCACCTTCACAGGAGTGGGATTCTACCCTCCAGCTTCAGAGGAGTGGGATTCTACCCTTCACCTTCAGAGGAGTGGGATTTTACCCTCCAGCTCCTCAAGTCAAAGGGAATTTCTCTCTGACCACAACAGCAAGCAGACCATTAAAACATCTGTTCAAAAACCTTTCCACGTCCCATTTACATTCACTGCTACTTCATTCTGCTGCACAGTTTGTACCTGGTGAAAGGTTTGGGACACATCAGTGGGCTGGAAAAGGCTCTGAGGATCAAAACCTCCAATCCCACCTGGGCAGGTGCTAATCCAGCAGCTGAGCCCACCCCAGCTGACTCCTGTCATGCCTCTTGGGCGTGTTTGGCCCCAGAAATGATGGGAGATCTGGAAATGGAAAAGAGATTCTTAGAACTGAGCTTTTGGGAAAGAGTTGTGGGGTTTTCAAGCTCTCTCTGCGGGGTTGTGAGGGCACATCCCCCCTTCTTCCCTTTGGGGAGCCCCTCAGCGCTTTGCTGTGTGGGACTAGCTCAGGTTTCAGGAGGAAACAGGATTTAGGTGATTCTAATGTGTCTGTGAGGGAATGATGGGCCCTGTTTGTACCCTGGTGTTGCTGAGATAGGAGGCAACCGGCCCAGGTGTCAAAAAAAAATCCTGGATTGAAGAGGAAGGCTTGGGATAAGAACGTGCCTCACTGTGCAGGAGGGAAATGGGAGCAGAGTGAGGAGCACGGGTGAAGCTCAGGGCCTGTTCCACCTAAATTACAAACAAGCTGTTACCTGAACCCTGATTTTGTGAGGGAATGAAATTTCTGGGGTGATGGCCCAGTGATGTTCCCCTCACAACCTCATTCCTGAATTTGGAGCTGTTGTCTAGTGCCAACCAACTGGACAACAGCTCCAAAGCCCAAAGGTAACCCATTAACAAATGTGTGTGAGAGAGAAACCCTTCATTCATTCCTTCTCTGAGTTTAATTACAACCAAAAAATTTCAAATCCAGGAACAAATGGGACCAACATTCCCAAACCATGGAAAAGCTTTCACACCTATGAGATACCAGAGGTCCACACAGGAGAAACCCCCAAAAAGAGGACTCTGGGTGCTGATCAGGCAGGAGCTGCTCTGGGTGAGGTATAAATCCTGGTTTTTTAAACCCCACATGGTTTTCCTGGTGTGTAGGAAGGGGTAAAAGCCTGACAGAGCCCCAGTTCAGTTTGGTTTAAAAGTCCATCAGCCCTGAGGCACAAATGGACACCAGGCTCCATCCCTTCCAGCACTGACAGGACTAACACAGACTTCAGTGCTTGAAAGAAAATATTTTGTTCTGCTCTCTCTCCCTATAACTTCTTTCCTCTTTCAAGAACACATAAACCAGAAGTGGGATGCTGGGAGCAGGATGGTTCTTTGGGTGGTTCAGAACACATGAAATGCTCTTTTTTTTGGCTTTTCAGGAGGACAAGAGCCGGGCCAGGGCAGGAGAGTCACACAGAGCCACGGGCGCTGCTCCCTGGGCCAGGCAGAGTCCCGGCAGTGAGCACTGGAGATGCTCCTGCCCCGGCACAGCGGCGGCCAAGAGCTCTCGATTTAAGAACCAGATGAGTCTGAACCTCCTTGGAATTCCTTCAAAAATCTGCCAGCACTCTCCTCCCCGCCGAAAACCGGATAAATCCCCTTCGTATCCCTGGCTCCGAGCGAGGCCCTGAAATATTATCAGTGCTCTTTGACACCCTACCTGCCCCTCATCCCACCTGGCTTTCCACAAAACGCATTTCCTCCGCTTTCAGGGGGAAAAAAGTCAGATTCATTCAAGCCCTGACACTCCTCCAGCACTTGGGTGATCAAGTCTCCTCCGGTTTATATTTGATATTTTAATAGGGTTTCCTTTTGGCCCTTTAATGAGTTTTTATTCCCCTCTGTGCATCAGATGCTTCGGTCTGACCGACAGTTTTACTCACCCCATGTGGAGGAATATGAACAGCCAGGACAACCTTTTCTTCCTGTGGCAAGCTTTGCTCTGCCAACATTTTTCTTCAGCTCGCAGTCAGGGGATGTGTCCTGACCCTTTCCTCGCCCATCCTCCAGCCTTGGAGCTGGGATGTTCCTGCTGCTGCCGAGGCAGGAACAAACCCAGCCCTGCTGTGCAGGCTCTCAGCTCTGTAGCAGGGAAGGAGGGAGAAAAAGAGGGAGAAAAAGATTAAAAATTAAAGCAAATGTGGGGTTTGGCTCGTCTGAGCAACTGAGTTTTGTTACTTCAGTCTCAGCCCAGGCGTGGGGGACAATTTATTATAGGGTGCAGTGAGTGGGACAGGCTGGGGCTGTGCTTGTGCCTGTGGAGAGCTCCATTCATAGAAATTCAGAATTACTGAAGGGTTTGGTTTGGAAAGAGCTTTAAAAACCATCCCATTGCACCCCCAACAGCTTCCACTGTCCCAGGCTGCTCCAAGCCCCATCCAGCCTGGCCTTGGACACTTCCAGAGATCCAGGGGCAGCCACAGCTGCTCTGGGAATCTGTGCCAGGGCCTGCCCACCCTCCCAGGGAGGAATTCCTTCCAAATTTCCCACCTAAACCGTTTCTGTCTTGTCCTGTCACTACAGAAGTTATTTCTGACATACCCCAAGCCGAGCATGGAGAGAGAGCAGATCTCATCCTGCAGGGCAGGAGGTGCTCAGAGTCCTGCTGGGAAAGATCCCTGACAGGTCCTCCCGGGCACAGGGCACTCACCTGGCCTGAGCCAGATCCCATTTTTCCCCCATGGATGGCAGCAGTGGCTGATACCACAGGAGGGGTTGGTGCAGAACACCTGGTGGAGTTCCAAAGGATCCCACACCCCACGTGCTGCACAATAAATCAGTGCCAGTGCAGGGCCCCAAATCCTGCTGGACAGTGGGGATGGGATGGGATGGGATGGGATAAAGGGATGGGATGGAGAGGGGAAAGGCAGAGCCACCCAAGGATTGAGATCTCACATGGACAGCAGTACCTGCTCCCAGTGATCCTGGGCTACTGGAGTTCTGCAGCACATAAGTTCATGGAAAGACTGAAATAAAGCAAGTTTTGGGGTAGAAAAGATTGACAGAAAAATCTGTAGACCCTTTTTTGCGTGTTTTGTTTGGTAATTTAGGAATTCTCAAGGTGCCCACTGCTGCCTGCAGGCACAGGGGTCCCAGCAGCACCTTGTGCTTAATTCCACAGACCCAACAGAATTACAGAGTCTAAAACCATCTCTCCTTGGATGTTCCACATTCAGCTTGGGCTGGTTTTTGATGTTGCAGGAGGCTGATGCTCATCTGCTGAGAATTAGGAGGTCATTATTCTATAATCCAAATTGCCTCTCATCCATAGGCAGAAAATGACAGGAATATTTAAGCCCATTGCCCAGATTACAAACTTGGTGGCAGAGCTCTGCACCCAGTAGTATCTTGCATCTGATAGCTGCCAATAATTTCAGTCAACTGTTTAACATCTGGCATTACTATTTCATGTCTGGCTTAAGCTGTAACCTTTTTTTCCCCCTGCTTTTAGAAAAGCTTTTTCTGCTTTGAGAGAATTTTGATTACTACAGCCTTGCCCAGGACAGATTTATCCTGTGATTTAACATTTTCTGATGGAGCCTCATTTTGAATCAGTTGAATAATTGGCAGTGACTTTGGTATTAAACTGATTCATGATGTACATGCAGGCCCTTCAATAATTGAACATTACTGTCTTTATAATCGAAGCCCCCTTTTGACCATTAAATGCTATTGGAAACAGTCTGGTGATCTGCTTTAATTAAAAATAAAGTGCAGAGGATTGGAAATGAGCAGGGAAGAGAGGCACTTTGTGGCCCTGAGCAGCTCCAAGATGGGCTGAGGAGTCCAAAGCCAGGCTGGAGCAGCCTTGGGTAGGTTTAGGTGGGATGTTGGGATTCAGGAATTCCTCCTGGCAGGGTGGGCAGCCCTGGCACAGATTCCCAGAGCAGCTGTGGCTGCCATGGATCCCTGGAGGTGCCCAAGGCCAGGCTGGACAGGGCTTGGAGCACCCTGGGATTGGAACTGGATGAGCTTTACAATTCCCTTCCACCCAAACCACTCCAGGATCTCTGATGAAATAGATTTTCTCTCTGCTTCTTTTGAGAGCTCTTAACTTGGGATCAGTTAAAAACCTGGGGAGTGCATGAGAGAAATCCACAACTCTCGGCACCATGGGTGAAAAACAAACACAAATGGCCCAAATCTCTCTCTTTTGGGATCAACACAGCTGCTGGGGCTGGATCGTGGTGTCCCTGATTCTGGGGGCAGGCCTGGGATGAGCATCCATCCAAGGAATCCCACTGGGAGAGGCTGGTGGGGCCTCAGCTCCCCAAAATCCGAGGTGTCCTTTTCACACTGCAGCCCTGGCCAGCCTCTGGCAGGGCTCTGATCTAACAGGTTTTGCATAGCTGCTAGACATCTTCCTAATAGCATCCCCTGGGAATTCTAAATTTCACTCACAGCCTCTAAATTTTCATTAAGAGCAGTCACACACGGAGAATGATGGATTAGATTTTATTGTTGGAAAATCTCCAGATAAAATTAAAGTGCTTCTTTCTTTTCTGAAACCTTTACCTTTCCCCTGTGGTGCCCTATAAATAAGGTATCAAATAATGTTTATCCTTTTGAATTCTGCCATCTTACATGTTTCATGCTTAGTCCTGACCACTTTCCTGCCTCTGAAGAGATGTCACTCTTCAGTTAAATCCCAGGAACAGACAGCTACCTCATGGATTTCATTGTGCAGCAGCCTGCCTGCGTCCCAGAGCCTTCACTTCAACCCACTATTTATAAATACGGCGTTGTCTCCTTCCCTTTCCTGGAAGCCTTTCTTTCATTTCCTTCCTCTTTCCATCAAATTCCCTCTGTCCTTTTTCTTTTATCCCATTTCTCCAGCCTCTCTGTGTCCATCTGATCCTGCAGACAGATGAGGCACAGCTTTGGGATGTGCTGGGATCACGGGGCTGAGGCACTTCCAGCCTCCACCAGCCAAACCCTGAGAAGTGGGAGCTGCTCCCGCTGCCCCTGGCCAGCAGATTTTTATAGCAGATGTTGTTTTTTCCTCAGTGAAATTAAAAAAAAAAAAACACCACTATTATTTTAGGACTTTAATAGTTTTTGAGATGCTTTTAGTCTCCCCTTGAAAAAGCAAGAGCCCTGCAGGCAGTTGGTAGGAAATGTCCAAGAGCTGGGAATGCTGCTGTGATTCATACTGGTGTCAGCTCAGTTAAATGAAATTCCACAGGGATTTATCCAGCCAGGCCTCCAAACAAGTTTTAGACAGCATCTCCCACCCCCAAACCTCACACTTCACAGCATCTTAAATTAATCCAGAGAATGGCCAGGGCTGGGAAGGGCTCCTGCTTCCCACCTCAGCCCAGGGAATCAGCAGCCTTGCCCTGGGGAGGGAGAAAAGCAGGATTGCAGCTGGATTAACACAATCACTGGCTATGGGGGTCCCCATGGCTCAGACTGGGGCAGGGTCTCACTGGGCACTCACCCCAAAGGATGTCCCTGCAGGGCTGTCCCCAGCCCAGGAGCTCTGGTCACCCCTTGGGCACTGCAGGTGGGTCCTGGGCTTGTGCAGACCCCCAGGACAGGGGATTGTCCTCAGAGCACAGCCAGGGCTGCCTTTCCAGCCCCCCTGAACCTCTCCTGCTGCTGCTTCCCCACAGCACAGGCTGCTCTCAAGGCTCATTCCCACCATTTTTGGGACATTTCCCTGTGATTTATGTACTTCAATAGGAAGATATTCCACACCAGCACAGAGCCAAGCCAAATCCTTGTCTCAAAGTTCCTCCAACCTACCTGGATCAGCCAGGACTCAGCTTCCCTTGTGCACAGAGAGGTGAAGAGCTTTCCAAGAGGAATAACTTCCCCTTCTCCTTATAATGCCTCTCCCGTGCATGTGAGGGAGTCACACAGGTGACCCTGGGGGTGAAACTCATTAAAATCTTAAAGATTTGGCCAATTTGTACCAGCTGGGCACCAGGCCCTTGGTTTTGCCCCCAGTTTTGATTTCCCACCCCTGAGCTAAGTGCTGCTTCCCAGAGCAAGGATGAAGAGCCCACGAACACCCTTGGTCGTTATCCCTCCCTTTTCCTTTGTAAAATAATTCTCAAAACTCTTCTCAGGCCAGAAGAAAAATCACCCACAGGCTGGGGAACAAACAGAACAGATCCCAGCCACATCCTCTCTGCTGCACCTTCATTTCATCCCAAAGGAAGCAGCAAAGGGAGGAAAACTCTCTGGATTTATTGGCCACTTTTACAGCTTTGTGGGTGCCACGTTCTGCACCAAGAAAACCCTTGGTGCTTCCAGAGCCCTCTGAGGGTCAGAGGTGAGCCAGAGAGGAGGAAAAAGCTGGGAAAGGGGGGAACCTTGTAAATCTGGTACCAGTGAGGTGCCAGAGGTGACCAAAACGTGCCACAAAGAGGAGTGAGATCTCAGCCATCCCTTCTCCGAGCTGGAGTCCCGACGCCCACGGCTGGGAGAGGTGCCAGGGTTATTTCTGGGGAGGGTTTGTGCAAGTTCCAAGCAGAGTCTCAGCAAAAAGGAGACAGGAGGGAGAGATGGAGCTTTCTTTTGAGCAGAGATGTTGGAAACACGTAGGAGGGAAGAGTTGGAGCACCCACTCTGAGGGGCTGGGAATGCACCAAACCCATGGACCCAACACACCCAGCCATGGACCAAACCCAGCGGTCTCACAGCAGCTCCTGAGCTGCAGTGACAAATCCAAGGATCCCCAGGGCTGCTCCCAGTCCCACTGCAGCTCTGGGTGCGGGATCACAAGGCCACAGTTGCAAATCCAGTTTAGTGGAGCAGAGGGGGCTTCCCTAAAGGCAATCCCCAGCTGAGGACAGAGCGAGAGCAAAGGGCACAGGGAAGCACAGGACCTCTGACTCCCTTTCCATTTGGGAGGGAGGTGTTGATGTTTTAAATGCCAAGATGGATGGAGAATTGGCAGTGGCTTGCATTCATGAGGTCACTGAGAAGCAAAAAGTCTCCTTTTCCATGGCTGTGGTGAGAAGGCGGCATTGGGTTAGAAGTGAGCGAGCGAGGGCTGGGCACGGCTCCCAGAGGCTGTTGTGCAAGGATCAGCTGGACACCAGCCTGTCCCTGTCCTGCTGCTGGAGCCATCCTGCCTCTGCACCCCTCCTTGTCTCCCTCCCCTGAGGATGGAGCAGAGCAGCTGCAGCTCAGCTCATGGGGCAGAATATCCTCATGTTCCTGTCCAGTGCCTCTCTGGGACCCCAATGCCAATCTCAGGGCAGAAAATCCTCCTGTTCTTGCCTGGTGCCTCCCCAGGCCCTGATCTCGGGGCAGAAAATCCTCGTGTTCCTGTCCAGTGCCTCTCTGGGACCCCAATCCCAATCTCAGGCCAGAAAACCCTCATGTTCCTGTCCAGTGCCTCTCTGGGACTCCAATCTCAATCTCAGGGCAGAAAATCCTCATATTCTTGCCTCTCCAAGGCCCTGATCCCAGGGCTTGGGGACAGGTTTGCTCTGCCCAGGCTGAGCTCTTCACCTCCAGCCTTGTTCCAAGAGCACCCAGAGCTGAGCAGAGCCAAATCCAAGCATTTTTTCATGGATGAAAATGTTCAACAAGATCCTTTTGGCTGCCATTGTCCTCATGTAGGAGCACCTGAGGTACTACAGCTCCAAAGCTTGTGAGGAGAAGGACGAAATTATTTTTATGAATTTTATATTTGACTTCCTGCTTGTTGCTGGAATTTTGCACATCCCCCCTGACAGAGAGGAGTGGCCCAACTGCTTCTCCCAGGAAGTCTTTGCTCTTCCACCGACCCATCCTGTGCTAATTTTCCTGTTCCTAAACCCAGAGTGATTAATACTGAGTAATCTCTGAGGGATTTTACAAATCTCAAAGTTCTGTAATTTTTCTCAGTATGGAATTCTGGAAAGAAACTTCTGAGGAAAATTGTACCAAAAATGGACTTTCAGTAATTTTTTTCTCCTTCATCAAAAATAAGGTTCTGATTTTTAGCAACAACAATAACCTGAAAAAAGAACGGGATTAACTCAAGAGCTCCTTCACTTTCACTCCATTTCTTTTGCCCCTCCACAGGGAAATCCTCAATGCACAGTTCCCAAATGTTAATGAACACCAGCCCTTTCTCGGTACCTTTTAGGGCCTGATTCACCAGGATCATCCATAAATATTCCTTTAAAAACCTTCCTGAGGAGCTCCCGAGGGCAGCCCGTGTCAGGAAATGTCGGATATTTCTCCCTCTCCTTCTCGAGCTGTTGGTAGCCTGCTCGGGAAAGAACAGATGCGTTAAAAGTTGGGAGATTTACAGCCCCCCACACACACGGGAGCCATAAACCCACAATTTGTTCCATTCCCAGAGCAGCTCTGCCCGCTGCAGGACCTTTCATCGCTGCTGGAAAGCTGCCTTGAAAAAACCCCCTCTCTTTTATGGCCACACGGACACAAAGTTCAGCTCTCGGTGCCTCAAAGATGGAGATGGGGGAAGGAAGAGATGAATCCACTGCCCCTGGGTTTGCTCCCGGTGCTTTCCTGGGCAGGGAGATATCCCAGACTGGGAATGTTGATGGGAACAGGGCCAGGAGGGTGGGAATCCTCTGACACACAAGGTCTGCTCAAGCTGTGACCCTCAGGTGATCACTGCTGGCCTGGTACCTGTTCCTGACCTCCAGTGGCACTGGGAGCATCAAAATCCCTGCATGACCAAGGAACTGCAGCTCAGTCCAGCCTAACAAAACCCAGCCTGGACAAAGGTGTTGGTGCAAACACCAAAATCACCCTCAGAGTTCTGCATTTATGGCTCAAGCAGACTGTGATGCAGCCAGATTTATTCCTGATATCCAGTGCTGGAATAGCAAACAGCCAGAGGAGCTCCTTGATCTGCCTGTGGGATTTCATTGCTGAGCACAACCCAAACCTGCTTCTCCTTCTGCTCCCAAGGAGATCCCCCAAAGCACAAAGGGTTAAACCTCTGTCCAGTCTGCCCTCCCAGCTTCCCCAGTTTTTGCAAAGGGTGGGAAGGGAAGGATTAGAGAGGAGACATTTATGGAGAGCCCATCCTGGAGTCTCTGTTTGATGCTGGGGGAACAGCCCTGCTCCAACAAAGGGGCTGTAAAGCACTGCCCACCACAAACCCCTCTGTTGGGGGCAGCCAAATCCCTCCTGGGATTATCCTGGCCTGGAGAGGCACTGGAAGGAAAGGCTTCCCCCTTTTTCTGGCTGCATTATTCACAAAGAGCTGGTGAAATATTCATGGCTCCCCATAAATCTGCTGGGGCTGCACAGACAGGGCTGGGAGGAAAGGAAGGTCTCGGGGCTTGGTCTGCATCCCCCATCCCAACTGGGCTGTCCCTGGGGCAGGGAGAGCAGATCCATGCCCTGGAACCCCTTGGGGTGCTGCCCTGGGCAGGGAGAGGAGCCTGGAGTCACAGCTGGGCTGGGTGGATGGTCCCAAGTCACTGTTCCCACCAAACCAGGGGGCCCTGAATTGTCCCAGGGATGCAGGGATGGATCCTGGAGATGGAAATGAGAGGAACCAACACTGGAATGAACAGCTCTGACTTTCACCTAACCTTGAGCAACCTCCCCTTAACCCCTTCAGATGTCACAGCCCCTCAGGGTTACTTGAGCTCACCAATTAAAGAAGGACCAAGCGACCTCTTAGAATGGAGTTTTTTCCTCCTTTCCATAGTTTTTTTTTTTTTTTAGCAGAAGAGGAGGAATTAACGGAAAGCCAGAAGTGCTCCATCTCAAGTGAGAAATGGCAGAAAAAGCCTGCTGGCACTCACCAGCCAAGAAGCAGCTGGTGTTGGATGGGAGCTCGGAGCAAGCTGTGATCCACAGGCTCTCCAGAGGGGAGGAGGGAATCACTCCCACTTTGTCACAGCCACTTTGTCACCCCCTGAGGCTGCTCCACACTCACCTGTGTCCCCTGCAGTGGGATGTCTGCTGTCCCACACATCTGTCCTCAGAGAGCCACAGAACCCTTCCTGCTCCAGGGAAGGCATCACCAGCCCTTGCTCAGCTTCAGCACCTGTTTGGAGCAGCATCCCGAAAAACCCTGGAGAGCTCAGACCTGGCTGAGCTGTAGAAAAAGCAGAAATAAACAAACTCTCCTGGCTACCAACAAAATCCAAGCCATGACAACGACAACAAACAACAGCAAAAAAAGTTCCTTCCTAATTTCAGCTTCTGGTCGTAAAATTTTACTTTCATGGAACAGCGTGAAATCTGCACAGCCTGAGCAGGGGTTTTTCATAAAAGGCAGAGCTGGTGGAATATCCCAGCCAAGGTGTTTTTATAAGCCAGAAGAAGAGAGGCTGAAACACAGAAAGAAAATAATTTTCTTGACTTCCTTCCAGAAAGGAATTTTATTTAGATTTCTTTTAGCCAGGCTGAACCTCTCCTGCCTCTCCTTGCATGGGTTTTATCAGAGCCCTCCCAGCGAATCCAAACCCCTCATTCCTCTTTGCATCTGAGCCCAATGCCTTTAAAATCTTGGAATTTCCAGGACAGAGCGATTTGCAGTGGGAATTGGGCTCCCTCTTAGCCCAAAACACAAACCAGAGTGTGGAAATTCAGCCCCGCACCCAGGGCAATGCTGCTCTTCCAACACCCTGAGGATGGGGGAAACACTTCCCACCAGCCAAATCTATGAGGTTTGAGGAGAAAATAATGTCTGCTAAAGGGCCAGAAACAGCTCTCACCCGGTGAAAAATGACTTCCAAATGCCCCCTGCTCTGGGGATTTCATGAGGGAAGATGGATCTTTCTATCCCTTTTCCTCTCTTCTTCATTTCTCAACTCTTGACCCCTGAGCTCGCGGGTGAGAGCCCTCGGCAGAGGAAACGCTTCCTCCAGTTCATTTGTCTCCATCTCTGTGCAGCTGAAGATGCTCCTGTGGCCAAGAGGATGCTGTTCCCAGCCCTGCCCATCCCAAATCTGCAGCTCCAAAGAGAAAACCAAAGTCGGAGCAGTTTTGGCCCCGCTTTGGTGCAGATTGGCAGCCCAGGACTGGGAGAGGCTGATGTGCTGAAGGAAATCAGAGGGGATAGGGTTTGCCTGGCCATGGAGGGCCAGCTGGGAAGGATATTGTTGGGAACGGGCTGCCAGGTGCCTCAGGTCCTAGGAAAGCTGCTCTGGATAACCCCAGCTCAGAGAGTGGCACCAACCACAAATCTCAGGCACAGATTTCAAATCCCTTAAAAACCCCTAGGACTCCAAACTCAAGGTGCAAAGGCAAAATAGTGCCCAGCATAGAATCCTGGCATGGTCTGGGTTGGAAAGGACCTTTAAAATCACCCTTTTCCATCCCCCTGCCTTGGGCAGAACACTTCTACTGCCCCAGGTTACTCAGCATTCCCAAGGTCATTGGAAAGCACCAGGGATCCAACAGGGAAAGGAGGATGTGGTTTGAAATTTCCTTTTTAGGGGATAATCCAAGCATTGGGAACCAGATCTCAGAGGTTGAAAGATGAAGAAATTCCTTTCTGAAAGAAATTTCTGCTTAGCACCTTATTGATACTCAGGGTAAAATGCGAAGATCTTGGCTGTCATTCCAACCTCTGGGGATTTTTTGAGGCGTCTCAGCGAGCCCCAAACACACAGAGCCAGGCTGGAACAGGAAGGGAAAAAGGAGTGAAAAAGGGAATGCTGAGGTGTCTCCCCAGCCTTTCTTCCCTCTTGGTCTGGACATGGGGTCCTGATTTTCCCTCTGTTCTCAGGGAGAGGCAGAACCCACTGGATTTCAGCCTTTTTCTCTTAGATTTGCTGTCCAGTCAAAAACTAGGACATTCAAATCCCAAATTTCCAAGCTGGGCCTTGATCCTTGGCAAAATAAAACTCAGGAGGAGAATTTTTATAGGACAATTTGCTGCTCACCATGAAGGCTTGAAGAGGCCAAAGAGCCTGGGGAAAAGGATCCTCCTGCCCTCCTCCTCCTCATCTTCCCTTTGGCTTCCAGCAGCCCGAGATCCAGGGAAAACACAGCAAGGGCCACTGTTATTTTTTATGGAGGCAGGAGAGGAAAAGAGGCAGCATCCAAAGCTCAATGTGAGGTGGAAAAGGCGTCCAAGCTCTGCAGCACTGGATGAAACAAAGCACACACAAACCCAGGGAAATGCTGGGAGATGGATTGCTTGGGAGTGGCAATGGAACTGTCTGTGTTTTCCTTGGAGAAGGGGCAAGGAGCCACAGGGTTTCATCTCAGCAGGTGTTGCTTTTCAGCACAGAGATGTGGAGGGAGGCAAAGCCCTCCAGCCAGGCTGTTCCTGTGTCCCAAATCCTCAAATCCCAATTCCCATCCCATCCCATGGCCAGGTGATGCTCACACAGCTCCTGCCAGGCTGTTCCTGTGTCCCAAATCCTCAGATCCCAATCCCATCCCATGGCCAGGTGATATCCACACACCTCAAACAGATTTTTGCAGAAAGAGAAGGCAAAAACAAACAAACAAACAAACAAACAAACAAATCAAGGCATCAGCATTCCATGAGGTTTATCCAGACTTTGCTCCATTTTCCCCAAACTGGCTCCTCACTGCCCTGGGCTGGGGGCTTTGATCTGGAAGGAATTTATCCTGGTGGGATGGAGAGCACTGGACCTGGACAGGAAAGAGCCATTGGAACATCCTGATATCTCCCGGAGTCCCATAATGGACCAGACCACAAAGCCCATCCAGTGCCACCCCTGCCATGGACAGGGACACCTTCCACTACCCCAAGCTCTGTCCAGCCTGGCCTTGCACAGTTCCAGGGATCCAGGAGCAGCCACAGCTTCTCTGGGAATCTGTGCCAGGGCCTGCCCACCCTGCCAGGGAGGAATTCCTGTATCCCAATATCCCATCCATCCCTCCCCTCCGGCAGTTTAAATCCATTCCCCCTCTGCCTGCTGCTCCATGCTCTTGGAACAGCATCTCCCCATTTTTTTGCAGGTTCCCTTCATGTGGATATCTCAAGGGAACAAATATTCCCGGGCTGAGGGCTCTGCTCTTCCCAGGGCGTTCCTTTGTCTCTGGAACGCTGCAAAAGCAGCTGCAGGGTCTTGGCTGGGGGATTTCCCCTGATGTGGAGGCAACAAGAGGAGTTTTCACCTGACCTGAAACAATGCCATGCACAGAGGGCCACATTGTTCCCCTGCCATTTGGAAGCAATTACCTGCATGTTACGTAAAACTTCTATGAAACGCGGGCAGAAATTCGGTAACGTGTTAATCAGGGGCTGAGTGACATCTGCTCGGTGCCCGAGGTTGGGGAGCTGCGGGAGGAGGGCCTGGCCCTTCCCGGTGATTACCAAAACACATTGCTCCTTTTTGCGGCCTCCCACGTGTTAATTTTTCAGATTTATCCTCGCAGGCTCCCGGTGTTCTCCCTGCACTCAACATCTGCTCCGTCCCTGCCTTCCACAGCTCTGCCCTGCCGACATCCCGAGGCTGCGCCGGCTCAGGGCTCAGGCACTTTGCTGAACTAATCCACAGGACAATTCCCAGGGAAACCTGGCTCGTTTCTGCCATCAAAAGGGATTTGCAGATGGATTCAAAGCTAAAAACTCTGCAGGTTTAGGGAAGAACGTGCTCAGGGCAAGGCTTGGTCAGGCTGGGGGGTGAGAAGTGGGGTGGAAAATGTCCTGGAGAGATGCTCAGGGCATTCCTGCTCCTGCAGAGATGCTCAGGGCATTCCCGCTCCTGGCTGCTCCTGCACACCTGGAGTCACTCCCTGCCCACAGAGAGCCATGAAATCCTCTGGGAATGCTCATCCTCAGGGCAGGGAATGGTGTGGGATGGGAGGGAGCCTGGAGCTCGTCTCATTCCTGCCCCTTCCACTCCCCCAGGCTGCTCCAAGCTGTTTGAACAGCCAGGTGTCTGCTAAGGAAGGCAGGAGCCTCCTGTTGGAATGGAAAATGTAAACCCTCTCCCTCCGAATTATTACAATTTTGAAATTAAGGGGCTCTCAGGCAAAGATATGGGAGTAGGAATAACAGTTCTTTACTAGGAAAATTAAAAATGCAAATGCAATAATGCCAGCTGTGGCTCTGCTGCAGCAGGGATCCTGCACAAGGGGGGAGTTTTCCTCTGCAGCTCCAGGGCTGCTGCAGATGGGCCTGGGCTCCCTCTGGCAATGCAGGGCAGCAGAAAGCTGCTCCTCTGGCAGTGCAGGGGGCAAAGGCTGCTGGGCTGTGCCAGGCTCAGATTGGATCTAGGCAGGAATGTTTGAAATCTCAGATTGTGTCCAGGTAGGAATGTTCCAAACCTCAGATTGTATCCAGGGAGGAATGTTCCAAACCTCAGATTGTATCCAGGTAAGAATGTTCCAAACCTCAGATTGGATCCAGGTAGGAATGTTCCAAACCTCAGATTGGATCCAGGGAGGAATGTCCCAAACCTCAGATTGTATCCAGGTAAGAATGTTCCAAACCTCAGATTGGATCCAGGTAGGAATGTTCCAAACCTCAGATTGGATCCAGGTAGGAATGTTCCAAACCTCAGATTGGATCCAGGGAGGAATGTTCCAAACCTCAGATTGGATCCAGGGAGGAATGTCCCAAACCTCAGATTGGATCCAGGGAGGAATGCTTGGCTCCTCCCCTGGGCGGAGCATCTCCCCATGGGATGATGGACTTTGATCAACCATGCAGGGACACTCGCTGGCCATGGACAGAAGACAATTATTAATTATCTTCTCTTAATGTTAATTCTCTGTTAACAGAATTAATAATGGCCCATTAACAGCAGATGTCTCCTGGGGGAAGGATTGGTTGTGGAAGAGGTAAAGAAAGCTGCCCAATGAACAGAAGATAACTGTCCCACCTCTGACAGGTGGAAATAGAACACACATCCCAATTTCCAGCCTAAGACACAAGCCCTGCCCAGCCTGGCTGCAGGATGGGTTTGGGAGCACTGGGAAGCCCCATGGAACCATGACAGAGAATTTCACCCCAAAGTGACTTCTCAGAAAAGCTTCCTGCAGGTAATTCCCGTGCATTTCCCTGGGTTTTACTCCAGGAGAAACTCCCCCCATCCACGAGCCAAAAGCTTTGTGTGCTCCTGTCAAACTCCATTTCTAATTTATGCTTTTTTGATTATTCTGCTCCCTCACCCGTGCTCTGCTCCCCTTTCCCAATAAAAATTACAGCTTCCATTTATCATTTTTCCAAAGGCTGCCATAAATTCTGTTTGTTCCATCCCTCCCTCACCTCACACCAGCTCTGTCCTCCTCCCTCTGGGGTTGTGTGATTGCTGTCACCTCACACATCTCCTTCCTTCCTTTTTGGAGAGGGAGATAGAAATAAAAAATAAGAAATAAAAAATAAGAAATATGAAAAAAAGAACCAAACCACAAGCAAATACCAGAACCAAACCAAACAAACCAATCTCCCAGTCCTGAAATCTTTCCAGGTCATCTCCAAACTTGCAGAATGGCTAGAGTTCCAAACAAATAAAACTTGTGGGGTTTTACAGCAGAATTTCTTGATTTTTCCCTTTTTTTCCCCAGGAATTAGCACCAGTTTGGTTGCCCTCAGAGCCTCAAAGCAGAATTTTTTTTTGGGAGTCTCTACTTTAATCTTCCTTTTTTAAACGCAGCCCTTAAAGAAGCTGCTCTGACTCAAACATGATTTGAAAGCACCGAGCTCTGGCTGCACTTCCAGCGCCCAAATGTGTGACCTTGGATGACACCAATCTGCCAGAAAAGCAGGAAAAAGAAAAGGTGTTGCTGATATTTATTTATTTTCTGCTCTGATTCCTCATCCATCATTGGGGAAATTTGCTCTTGGCAGCGCCGGCCACTTCCTCAAGCGCAGCCAAGGTGACCACGAAAATTAGCATCAAACCCCACAAGGTTTTCCATCATGGACACATTGTTTTTCACTGGACACAAATCCTGAGGTGTTTCCCTTTTATTCTGCACCCACAGGGATCAGGTTGTTACTCCAGGCATTGCTCCATGCACTGACGGATTCTCCAAATGGGAAAGTGAAATTTTCATGTTTCACCAGAGAAATTCCCCCCCATCCTCCCCAGCTGAACGGCTCAAAACGGCTTCACTGCCCCAGGGCTCTGACACAGAACTTCACTTTCACCCTCCCTCAACAATTTTTTGCGTAATGAAAAGTTCTGGAGGAGCAGAATTCCCTGGCAGAGGCAAGGAACACAAACGTGCAGGTGGGAGCAGCAATGGGGTCATGGTGTTAGAGCTGCACCCAGGGCCCTGCAGGAGCTCCCAGCTCTGCCATTCCCAGGTGGGGAGTGCAGGGATGCTCTGGGAAAAGGAGATTTCATCCCAAAATTGCTGAGGTTGGAAGGAACTCCAAGCTGGGCCTGATCCCCACCTTGTCCCAGCCCAGAGCACCGAGTGCCACCTCCAGGAATTCCTAGGACGCCTCCATGGTGGGGACTCCAACCCTCCCTGGGCAATTCCAAGGCCTGAGCACCCATCAGGTGAGGAGCCCCTGATGGTCCCTGAGCTGGAGAAGGCACTCAGGATGTGCTCCACGGCTCTGTAGGATCCTCATCCCCCAGGAATAATAATAAAAAATAATATATATATTAATACAGATATATAGATATAATATATTATATAATGTATATAATATATATATTAAATTATACATTATATACATAATATTATATATATAATACATAATATATATTATATTATATATATATGTATTATATATATAAATATATGCATTATATATATATATATATATTCAAGCAATAAAATAGAATAAAAGTAGGGAAAATCCCCATCAGCAGCAGGAAGATGGAAATTCCCTGCAGGGATAACCTTGACTGCCCCAACATCCCCAGGCACCGCCTGAATGATGAATTGGGATGGAATCACAGCCAGAAACCCGAAAAAATGTGGGGATTCGGGAGGTTCCTGTGCCAGGGGCTGGGCAGGGGTGGGGGGCACTAGAGGGCACTGTCGCCTGCAGATCGGGACAGGGAAAGAAATCCCGAGATCCCAGCTCTGCATCCCGACCTCTGGAATTACAGACTGGGCCAAAACCCCATTTATTTAAAAATAAAAATACAAAAAATTTCTAAAAAATATATGAAATAACAATAATAATGATGATACTAATAGTAACAACAATAATAATTATTTCAATAAATACCTCCTAATATCAGGTATTTAATACCACAGTATCATATATTTAAAAATAAAACTATCTCAGGCTGCTGGGAGATGCTGTGGGGCATCTGTGGGTGCAATACAAACCTTTTCTCCCTGAATATTGCAATAAATGGGATTTTTAACATCTTCCAACTTGCTCAGCCTTGGGCCAGCTCCAAAAGTAGCCAGGGAATTTCCTGGGCTGGAGAGGGTCAGACCTTGGCAGGGTGTTTGCCTCTGGGTTCCTCCTTCCAGGAGGGATTTTCTGTGGGATTTTGCACTGGAGCAGTGGGAGGGGAGGAAGGCACAGGGGCTGCCTATGGAAAAGTCATGGAGCGAGTGCTCACAGGTAAAAATTCACTTATTAAAGTAAAGAAATGAGGGAAAAGGGGAATTCTGCCCCTGCAGCAGATCCTTCCCAGGGCAGCTCTGATTTCCAGGGTGAAGCTGTGGGGATGTGGAGACAGAACAGAAATTCCTCACCTGGAGTTCAGCCCGGAGCCCAGGACTGGGCAGGATTTGGGGATCCATCATCTCTGCTTGGAGAGGGAAGGGTTAAAGCCTTGAGGGCTCCCATGACATCCCAGGTACAGTGGCTGGAGTTAATTCCAGACTGAAACCAACCACAAGCAGGGACCTTTAGGGAAAAAAAAAAAAAAAAAAAAAAAAAAAGGGGGAAATACTTCCTTTCCCTGAAAGAGCAACTCCTAAATTCCCAGTGGTGAGGCTGGAGAGGGCTCTGGGCTCACATTCCTGGGTGCCCTCAGGTTTCTGGGTGACCTCACTCCTGCTCCACACCTGCCCAGGAGCAGCCAGGAGTGCCAGAGATGCAGGGAAATTCCTGCTGTGGATCCCAAAGATCCCATCCCATCCCATCCCAGCTCCAGCTCTGGCTGCAGAGCCCCGGGAGAGCTCGGGCTGTGGGGCAGGCCCTGCATCCCTCAGCAGCCCCCATCCTGCTGGAGCCCCTCCCAACCTTCCCAGCTTTTGTTCTGCTGGAATCACCTGGCAGGAAATGAGCTCCCCCACCTGGGGCTGCCTTGGGAACGGCTTTTCCCAGGTGAGCAGGAGCACAGGAACAGGCGGGAGGTTCCACAGGCTCCTGCTGCTGCTCTGAGACCCAGGAGAAGTGGGAAAAAGAACTTTTTGGGGACCCCCCCGTGCCTGGGTCATCCTGGTGCACCTCCACTCCCCCAGGCAGATCTTATCTCACAGAGATTTATTTCCAGTCTTCTTTTCAAGACATGATGTCAGGATTCTAATAACCTGACTGAGGCAAATCCTGGCTGCAATTCCCGTTGTGTTTATCAATTTCCTCCTCTCTTTTCTTTGCTTGTCTCGGTTAATCATGGAACAGCCCCATGGAAAAGCGCTGTTAGCCCGGCCTCCCAGCCAAGGCGGGCCTGCTCCTGCTCCAGCCAGGTTATTTTTAACAATTCCCCAGGGATCAGGACTGTTGAATCACAGGAGTGAGCAGTGGAGAGGAGCTGTGAGCTCATGGGCCCTGTCTGCTCGTGGGGCCAGGGCAGCTCCCCCAGCCCAGCTCCTCCTTGGGCTTTTCCTGCTGGGCACCAGAGCTCACACCCAGCTCTCTGTGGAAGGGAAGGAGAAGGGTCCAGAGCTGGCTGAGGGGTTTGAGGCTGATCTGTGGGATGGGATAAAGGATTGGGAACTGCCCTGCCTGCTCCATGGGGACACAGGACCTGGGGTGCTGCTCCATGAGCCCGGGAATCGCCAGGAAAGGATTTGTTCTGTTCAAACCTCTCATCTTCCCTGACCCAAACCTGTTCCAGCCTTGGGGCTTGTGAGCAAGATGGGCAGCCCAAAAGCGGACAGGCTAATTAGCTGTTAATTGAATTTGGGGCAGAAATGTCTCAGATCTCCTGCAGACAGGAACACACGAGTTCCTCCTGGACATCCACAGTGCCCAAACCTGCTCTGCTTCCCCCTGGCACTGTGCAGGGGCTGGGATGGATGCTGGGGGCTCCCCTGGCCGCTGGCCCTGCCCAGTCAAGGTGCCCAAAGCCCGAGGTGCCCTCGATCCCTGGCAGCACTCAGCTCTGCCCCAGCCTTATCTGCCTGCAGTAATCACAAATAATTGGTGGCTCCCCAGTGGCCTGATCTAATAGCAGCACGAATAAAGTTATTTTGAACAGTTGTTCATGAGTTCATCTCCTGGAAAGCCTCAGCCCCAGCTGTTGCTGTGCTTTTGATTAAAAATAAAAAAAAAAAAATTAAACTCAAACTGGGGATTAGCGGGGCTAAGCACGTCTCAGCCCTCCCGCCTCCCCGTGTCAGGTGCCCGGCGGGCCATAAACGCCTCTTTGTGTGCGGGGCCTCGGCCCTTTCTGCCGGAGCTGGCACGGGCACCGCGGCGCCTTGGCAGCGATCAGGGCTGCGGGCAGGCAGGGATGGAGGGCAGGGATGGAGGGAGGGCAGGGATGGATGCAGGGATGGAGGGCAGGGATGGAGGGCAGGGATGGATGGAGGGCAGGGATGGATGCAGGGATGGTGGGCAGGGATGGATGGAGGGCAGGGATGGATGCAGGGCAGGGATGGTGGGCAGGGATGGATGGAGGGCAGGGATGGAGGGCAGGGATGGTGGGCAGGGATGGTGGGCAGGGATGGAGGGCAGGGATGGATGCAGGGCAGGGATGGATGGAGGGCAGGGATGGAGGGCAGGGATGGATGCAGGGATGCAGGGCAGGGATGCAGGGCAGGGATGGATGCAGGGCAGGGTTGCTGGCAGCGCCAGTGCCCAGCCCGGCTGGCAGCGGTGCCCGGAGCAGCCTCAGCATCCAAATGGTCGCCCAGGCCTCCGGCCAAGTCCATTTGTTAATGGTCAAGCTCTGGGGAGCTGCGCGGGGAGAGGAGAATCGAATTAGGCACGAGCAGGGAGCAGGGAGGGAGGGCGGCAGCGGGGATGGGGGGGTCTCCGGTCCTTAGGAGGGCGGGTGGCACTGCAGGGGCTTGGGGACGGTGCGATGGCCAGGGTCCAGCGGCACGAAGTGTCCCCAGAGTGTCCCCGCGGGCACCGCGCTGCCCCCGGTGTGGAGCGGCCGCATAGGGGAGGGACCCCTGGAATCCCGGCCCAGCCCGGCCCGGCGATGTCACCGCGCGGGTCACCCCGCACAGGTGCCCGGGGACCTCCCCAGGACATTCCGGCTCCGGCCGCTGCTCCTGGAGCTGCTCCGGGGAGCGCGGAGCGCCTCAGTCCCGGGGCTGCGGCTCCGGGCTCCGCAGGGTCCGGGGGCTCCGGGCTCCGCTTTCCCCCGCTCCGCTCCCTGCTCGGACCGGCCCAGCAGGGCTCGGGATGGGAATGTCCCCTCTGTCCCGCGAGGTGGCTGCGGACCCGAAAAATCCGCACTGATGCCCCGAAAACCTGCGCCGATACCCCGAAAAATCCGCGCCGCGGCAGCCGGGCTGAGCAGGGCCGATCCAGCTCCCATCCCCAAATCCCAGATTTGGCCCGAGATTTGACCCGGGCTTTGGCCGGGCCCGGCCGCGCTCTGGGCTGGGGGCAGCGGTGCCCTGACCCCCCCCCATGCCCGGCACAGCTGTCGGCGCGCGGGGCCAGCGGTGCCGCCACATCTGGCTGCATCCCCGCAGCTGGAGGGGAGCGATGGGGGCAGCTCCGCCCGCACCCGCGGGGCTTTGCGGGGCTCGGGATGTTGGCAAAGCCGTGCCCGGAGCCCTCTGCCCGTCAGGAGGTTCGGGGGAGGGAGCGGGCCCTGCACATTCGGGGATGTAATTAGGGAGAGGATACGGACGATAAGGAGGAGTTTCACACTTAACTTCCCTTGTCCAATCGATTAGGTAGGAACAGAATCACTCCATCCACCCCTCCTCCCAAGGAGGTGCCCCCTCCTCCTGAATAAAGAGAATTTTAAAAGCAGAGCGATTAACTTGCACCAATAATTACCCAAATATTAGGAAAAATTAGGAGCAATGCAGTGAAAAAAGGGAAAATTGGGTCAAAAAGCAGAAAAAAAGGATGGCACCAAATCCTTGATACACCCCAGGCTGAACATGCAGAATATTGCCTTAAAGCTCAAGCTGATATGGAAATTATAACAACTAAATGGACTTAATTAAGATATTATTCCCAATCTCTGAATCCCTTTCTCCATCCCTTTCCCTGATTCAAAAATAAAGACACAAACCAGCGCAGGTTTCCCTGGGCCGGTTCCACCCAGCATTTCTTGCCCTGCCTCTCATTTCCCTGCTCAGCATCAGCCCCCAAACATCTGGGTGGTGATGGAGCTGGGAGCTGGAAGCACCACAGTCCAGGGAGAAAGGATGTTTGTGTGCTATTTCCAACCTTCCCAGAACAGAGACCTTCAGAGAGCCCCTCACAAAGGCGGCTTTCTTCCTCCCCACCACTTTGGGAAGCCGGGTGAGATCCTCCCTTATCTGCCCTCTGCAGCCTCGTACGAGACAGAGACGATCAGAAGGGAGGGGGAAGGGGTGGCAGAATCCTCAGCCAACTCTGGCTTTTTTTTTTTTTTTTTTTTTTTTTGGTGGTTTTGTTTGTTTCTTTTTTAGCTTCTTTCGGTTCAAACTGGAGTTTTGGAGCCCCTCCAGCCTCCTCCGTGCTGGGGGAGGATGTGGGACCACAAAGATTTGCTGGAGACCCCCACTGATTACAATTCTGCTTTCTCCCATATTAATTTCATTTTTGGTAAAATATTGAATCAGAGTAAATTTGGGGGTAAGTTTAAAGAAGCTGCACTGCTGAGCACACCTCATCCATCCCCATAGGATCCAGCTCCTCACTCCCTCAGTGCTTGGACTGAGCTCCTCATGTCCCCACAGCCTGGGGAAGCCTCCCAGCTGTGTCCCCACCCCACATCTCCTTTGGGGTGCAATCCCCTGTCAGGAGGGCCTGGAAGCACCAGGATTTGTTGTGCTGCAGAGCTGCATCCCTCAGAGCTGCCTGAAGAGCAGAGCAGGAGCCCGGGAGGAAGGGATGAAGCTGCTCTGGGGGAGCTTCCTGCTCTTCAGAGCATCCTCATGGAAAATCCCACCCCGTGGGACAATCCCTGAGGGGTCACAACACTGACCCATCCCTGGAGAACAGCACAGGGGCTCAGGGAACCCAAACAGGGCATTTTGGACCCCATTTGGCAGCACCACTGAGTGTGAATGGTGGACACTGGCAGGGAATAACCCCAGCCCAGCCCCACACTGAGCTCCCATTCCCAAATCCTGGAAAACCAGGACATCCCTTCCTGCAGCACATCCCTGCTCGCAGGCAGCCTGAGAACATATTTTATCTTCTACATAATCACAAGGAGGAGGAGGAGAAAAAAAAAATTATTAAAAAAAAAAAATAAAAATCCCCTCGCCTTCGAGATTCCCAGACAGTTCCCTCAGCATCCTCATGCTACTGATGTAATCCTGGAGGAAAATCCCCTGGGCCCGGGGCTGGAGCTGCTCCCAGCCCATTCCTGCTCTGGGGGTGGGCAGCCCCAGAGCCCCCCGAGCTGCAGCACCGTGGGCACGTTCCTGTGGCCCCACTTGTGCACTTGTTGAGTGCCTGAATTCCCCCTGCCCCCGCGGGGAACATTAATAGCTCAGCAGAGCTCTTTGCTAATTCCATTTTCTGTCCTTTGTGCTCAGCTGCAAGAAGAATTAGCCAGGAATAAAAAATGACCTCATGATAAACAGCACTAAAACCCAGCAGTGCTGGTTCCTGAGCAGGTACTGCCTCCAGCCCCAAAACCTCACCCTGCACTGCAAACAACCCCAGGGCTGAGGGGGAATGGTGGAGCAGGAGATGAGGCCGTGGCACAGGGCCAGGGGCAGATCTGACCCAAATTGCTCCATCTCCAGCTGGCTGAGTGATTCACTCATGCAGGGCCGGGCCTGGCTGCCAGGCTGGGGCTGCTCTGAGGGAAGGGAGGAGGGAAGGAGGGGAAGGGGGGCTGTGTTTTGTTTGTCCCAGCGCCTGGGTTATCCAGGGCAGCGTGACACACGTGTGGGAGCGCCTGGAGCTGCAGCCCAGCCCTCTGGGACCTCCCTGCTCCGCTCTGACATCAGGCATGGTGGGACCCATAACTCTTGTCTTGATGCCATAAGTCTGTCCTGGTCCCATAACTCTGTCGTGATCCTATAACTCTGACCTGGTCCCATAGCTCTGTCCTAGTCCCGGAGCTCTGTCCAGATCCCATAACCCTGTCCAGATCCCATAACCCTGTCCAGATCCCATAACCCTGTCCTGATCCTATAACCCTCTCCTGATCCCATAACCCTGTCCTGATCCCATAACCCTCTCCTGATCCCATAACCCTGTCCTGATCCTATAACCCTCTCCTGATCCCATAACCCTGTCCTGATCCCATAACCCTGTCCAGATCCCATAACCCTGTCCTGATCCTATAACCCTCTCCTGATCCCATAACCCTGTCCTGATCCTATAACCCTGTCCTGATCCTATAACTCTGTCCTGATCCTATAACCCTGTCCTGATCCTATAACTCTGTCCTGATCCTATAACCCCGTCCTGATCCTATAACCCTGTCCTGATCCTATAACTCTGTCCTGATCCTATAACCCCGTCCTGATCCTATAACCCTGTCCTGATCCTATAACCCTGTCCTGATCCTATAACCCCGTCCTGATCCTATAACCCTGTCCTGATCCTATAACCATGTCCTGGTCACCATAACCCAGTCCTGGTCCCAGAGCTCTGTCCTGATCCTATAACTCTGACCTGGATCCCATAGCTCTGTCCTAGTCCCCATAACCCTGTCCTCCCTATAACCCTGTCCTGATCCCCATAACCCTGTCCTGGTCCCCAGAGCTCCGTCCTGGTCCCCAAAGCTCCATCCTGGTCCCCATAACCCTGTCCTGGTCCCCAGAGCTCCCTCCTGGTCCCCATAACCCTGTCCTGATCCTATAACCCTGTCCCAGTCCCACAGTGCTGCCCAGAGCCCAGGTGTGACACCCAGGGCAGCGCCAGGGTTTGCAGGATCCCGAGCCCCCTCCAGCCCAGGGGCTGCCTCCAGGGATGGCTGCAGACCCCAGGAGCAGCAGGAACCCTCCCACGGTTTGGGGCTGTTTGGGCTTTGCCATGACCATGGGTATCGGGTGGGGATGGAGGGGATCCAGCCCTGAGTGGGGTTTTCAGGCTCAGCAGGGTTTGAGGAATCAGGAATTATAAAATCATGGAACCATTCAGGCTGCAGAAGAGCTCTGGCATCACTGAGCCCAGCCATTCCCCGTGGGGCCACCACTGCCCCATGTCCCCAAGTGCCACATCCACAGGGATTTAAACCCCTCCAGGGCTGGGGATCCCTGCCCTGTGCCTCCATTTGTGCCTTTCCACCAAGGAATTCCCCAAATATCCAACCTGGACTTGCCCTGGGGCAGCTGGATGGGCAGAGGGACCCTGGGGACCCTCAGCATCCAGCCCAGCTCCACCCCAGTGATGTTTGGGATGCACACACAAACCCTGCAGGGCTCAGGGCTTGGCCAGACAGCTGCTGGCACAGTGACCCGAAACAAACGCTGAAATAGAAAATGCAACAAATCCTGCACTTTCCTGTCCCTTCCCACCCGGGTTTTGCTGGGCTAAATCATTCCTGAATCAGCCAGGCTGGGTCAGAAATGTCCTTTCATGGTGCAGCAGGGCTCTGCCATTATTTCCCAAGCCCCAGCAAGGTTTAATCCCTGCCTCTCTAAGCCACACGTGCTTTCAGGAGGATGTTTTTTACTCCCATGTGTGTTGTGCTTTAAAGGCTGTTGCCAGCTCAGTTTAGACCCCCAAAAGTTGGTGGAACTGCAGAGGATTAAAAATAAGCTCAGAGCAGGTCTGAGTCTCCTGTGTTCTCCTAGAAGGGCTGAAAATGTCCCAAAAAATTTGGGAAGGGTCTGGAAACACCCTGGGGGTGATGAGCACCCTCAGCTTCACCCCCAGCCCCAGGGGTGATCGCAGGGCAAGCACAGCACCAGGAATGGACTTTGCTCATTAGGCCTGGCTTAACTCTGGGCTCAGTTTGGTTAAACCCGGCCTGGGCTGAGCCAATCTGCAGCAGGGAGGGAGGAAAAGCCCTCGTGGCCTCTCTGCTCTTCCCTGGGACAGCCCCATCGGGGGACATTAAAGGCTTTTGTTTCCAGGAGCTGTCAAAGCCCTCACCTTTCACAAGCACTAAAACAGCCCGGGGAAAAAGAAAAAAAAAAAGAAGAAGAAGAAAAAAATATCTGTGAGTGGAATAATAATTCTGGAGCCATAAATCTGAGCCTGTAAATCAGGGATTGACGGGGTGGCTGCTGCAATGCCTTGGGAGTTCAACTTCCAGGGTTTCTTTCACCTGAGGAAAAGGGGAAAAAAAATCCCAGAGTCTGTGCCCTGCCACTCCAGGGGTGCTGTAAATCACATTAATGTTCCAGCCTGGCTCTTAAACGGCCCCAAAAGAGCAGAGAGGGAAAGTGGCTGAGTGGAAAAGGAGAAAGGACAGGGAGAGAGCTTTGATTTCATCACAACAACCCCAGAGAGCATTCACAGCACTCACAGCATTCCCTTCAGAGGCAGAGGGCAAACCCTTCCCTTCCCTTCCCTTCCCTTCCCTTCCCTTCCCTTCCCTTCCCTTCCCTTCCCTTCCCTTCCCTTCCCTTCCCTTCCCTTCCCTTCCCTTCCCTTCCCTTCCCTTCCCTTCCCTTCCCTTCCCGAGGCTGAGCCCTGCTGGGCCCAGGGCCTGGGGACAGCTTGGGGACAGCCTGGGACAGCCAGGAGCTCGGAGCTCTTTCAGGAGGATTTTGCACACCGTGCTTCCCCCATCCCCCGGGATCAGGCAGGGGCACACAGGAGGAGCCCCCAGGGCCGGGGTTTTATTTCAGCATCAGGGACACCAACAGGGCCAGCAGCCAGGCACAGGGATGGGCAGGGCACACGCAGCATCCCAGCCCAAATCCACATCCCACTGATGGTAAAAGGCTTTAAAATCACAAAATTCGGGGAATTAGAAAGAAGTTAAGACTTAGCGAGGCCCTGGAAAAATGGTAAAAATAGATTCTGAAAATGTCAGGCTTTGTGCTTGCCAGATCATGTGAAATTTTACTTGCATGAGCAGTATATGATAAATGATATAATTGTTGGATGTGATGATTTTTAGTAATTAAATATAATTATTGTTTAATTGTAAGAAGAATCATGAGAAACCATGTTAGGAGTTTGAGGGGGACCACGAGGAGCCCATGTTTGGGTGAAACCTATGTATGCAATAGGCCAATATAAATTTAATAATTAACATGAAAGCTATATAATTTTAGAATATAAAAACATGTTCACCCCGAACCCATGTTGGGGTCAGATTTGGGTTTGTACCCTTGACACCTGGAGCTCTTCAATACAAGCACCTGCACGGAATCATTCTGTGGTTATGTGTTTGTGACACCGCTGTCAGCACGGGCTGGGACAGTGGCAGTGACAGTGACAGTGACAGTGGCAGTGGCAGTGACAGTGGTACAGCCCCAGGGGCTCCGGGTCCATCCCTGCTCTCAGGAGATCCCCAGTGATCCCATCCCCAAAGGGATTCCCGCATTTCCCACATTTCTGTACAAAACCAACACAGCGTGACCTGAAATCACCGCCCCCAGCTGCAGCTCGGATAAACAACCCCTCACCTCCACAGCCCCCAGGACACCCCTTAAACCCCAAAAAGTGCAGCTGAGGGGCAGCCCCGCGCCCCCCATCCCCAGAGCCGCTCATTAAGGCCCGGCGCTGTCTGAGCACCATTATCTGAGCATTCCCTTCCCCACCGGTCACTTCTCCTTATCTGCATATTTTATTGAAAATTAAAATCCCTTCGCGTTTTTCCCAGGGCTGGCGCGGGAAGGATCTTTTCTCGCAGCCCTACTTGACTCCAATTAGTTGGGATAACAAAGCTGCCGCTGTCGGGGGATTATTGACAAATGCTCCAGGGGAAAAATAAAAGAAAAAAAAAAAAAAAAAAAAAAAAGGGAAAAGGGGCAGGAGAATGGTCTGTTAAAATGACAGCTTTTAGGGCTGGAAAATAAAACCTCCGGGCCATGAACAGCGCTGGGGAGGCAAGGAAAATGCCAATTCCTGGGTTTTTTTGGATGGCATTTCCATTGATCAGTCCCCTCGATTTGAGGAATCGACACAAAATCCCCTCCAGGATTTTGTGTCGTGCTTCCCCTGGGTCAGCAGCAGCATCCCCCTGGAGCAGCAGGCATGCAGGGAGCTGCGAGGATGAGAATCCATCCCATCCCATCCCATCCCATGGATCCCATCCCATCCCATGGATCCCATCCCATCCCATCCCATCCCATGCCATCCCATCCCATTATCCCATCCCAGTTTCCCCGTGCTCCATTCCCAGTTCCCATGGGCGCTCCTGCCCCTCCTGCAGCTGCGCCCCTGCACAAAGGGACTGAGGAGCATTGAGAGCAGCACAACTCCTTCACTGATAACTCCTTCATATTTTTCCCTGACTTTTTATCCCCCCCCTCTCTTAATTTCAACCAAAAGAATAGAAGGGGTAAAAAATGAAGCGCGCTCCATAAAGGGCAGTGAGTGTTATCCCCGAAAAAAAAAAAAAAAAAAAAAAGGAGAAATCAATAAAAACCGCACAGAGCTTTTTTTCTTCCCTAGGTGGCTCGGACAGCTGGCTCTTTAAATATTAATCAGGGGCTCATTGATATGCAAATGGAGCCAGGGGAATAATGCTGCCGCAGCTGCGCAGCCCCGGCTCCGCGGGATGAATGGGGATGCTGAGGACACAGGTGCAGGCAGCGGGATGGGGCAGCCATGCCCGGAGCCCGAGCGGGGCAATCTTCTCCCTCTCGAGGCTCCCCAGCGCAGAACAAGGTGTTAATCTCGTGATTGTGCCGCTCTGCTCCCTCCTGGCCTTTTGCCCCGACACTTGGCCGCTTCAGCTCGGCCCCGCGCCAGCCCAGGGCCCGGGGATTATTTATTGTTCCCTTCCCAGAACCAGCAGTAAACAGGAAAAATGGAGCATCCCACGGAGCCCTCGGGACGTGCAGTGTCCCTGTCCCCCCTGGCTGTCACCTCCTTGAGCGGGAGGTGGCACCTGTGGCACCTGCAGGTGTCGGGGTGGCACCTGCAGCTCCTCCTGCCCGATCCCCACCCTGCTGTGGGGCCGGGAGGGCACAGCAAGGGGAGCCCCTGCTGGGTGTCACTGCTGGTGTCACTGCTGGTGTCACTGCCGGGTGTCCTGGGCAGGTGGGACAGGTGGGGTGGCCAAGCTGGGGAACCTCGGCCAGCACTGAGTTCCTGCTCCGTGATCCGGCATGGCCGTGGTGGCACCAGGGGGGACAGGGGGAAGGTGGAACAGAGCCCTCAGGTAACCAGGGCAGAGTCAGACACCCCAAAAACACCCAGAAGGCTCCACTGGCACAGGCTGGTGTCCCCTGCCATTTGTCACAGGTCACAGAATTACAGAACCATGGAAAGCCCTCAGCTGATCCACAGGGATCATCCAAATCCTGCCTGGGAAATCCATAAGGACACCAAGAAAGGTCCCTGCACCACCTCCCAACAAACCCCACTGCTGATTTAAACACTCAGCTCTTAGGAAGGGTCACTCCTGTCCCCCGCTGCTCCCATCCCTTGAACCTGGAGCATTCTCTGCTCCCACTCTTTGGAACCTGGATCATTCCCTGCTCCCACCGTTTGGAGCCTGGACCATTCCCTGCTCCCACCCCTCCACCCCATGGGCTCATCCTGCCCTTCTCCTCAGATGCTGCAGATACAGCCCCAACCCTGCTGTGCCAGAGGATTTCCAAGCTGTGCCCAGCCCCGTGCCCTGGGGGATGGATGGATGGATGGATGGATGGATGGATGGATGGATGGATGGATGGATGGATGGATGGATGGATGGATGGATGGATGGATGGATGGATGGATGGATGAGCCCACAGATACCAGGCACCCACAGCTGCTCCTGGTGGGCAGATGGAGCTCCAGGCACAGCTGCAGCAGCTGGAAATGGCCACAAAGGCACAGAAATCCTCTGGGAGGGTGGGAAGGAGCCAGCCACGGCTCCAGGATGGGCACCAGGGAAAGCCCAGCTGTGCCAGCCTGGCCTGGCTTGGAGGGGCAGGGTGGGATCAAGGCAGGGTTGGCCTTGAAAAGATTCCCAAGCCCATTTTTCCAACCAGGGAATGATGCTCCTCAAATCCCTTCAGCCCTAAACTGTGGCATGTCCCCACATTTGTCAGCGAGCACCAGAATTTCCTCCTCTATAAAGCTGCAAAAACACCCAGTCTGGGCTGTTCCATGCTCTGTAAGGAGCAATTATTCCTTTCCAAAGCCCGATGAAATCAAAGCCCTTCCCATAATCACCTACTGGATTTTATCAGCGTGTTTGGGTTAGGCTTTGCCCCTTTGGCTAATTCCTAATTGATTCTTTAATCCTGACAAGTTTTTTATTGCCTGATACAAGAGGGATTTAGCCCAGGAGCAGCAGGAAAGCAGCTCCCAAACGCTGGGAGAGGCAGGACACGGGGCAGGGATGACCTCATCCCGAGCCAGGGCTTTATTTGATAATCTATCAGTTATTTATTATTCTAAGTAACCACTTGCAGGTGCTGTGATTTCAGTGGAATTGTCCCAGCACCCGGGGAAAGCTCAGCCCTGTGCAACCCTACCCAGAGCTGCTACTGCAGAGGGAGCGGGATCCAGCCTGGGCTGGGGAATGGGGCAAGGTGGGGATGGGCATGGCAAAAAAACGTGGAAAAATGGGGGAAAATACGTGGAAAAATGGGGAAAAAATCTGTGTAAGAATGGGGCAAAATCTGTGGAAAAAGGGGGGAAAATCCATGGAAGAACAGGGAAAAATCTGTGGGAAAATGAAGAAAAATCTGTGGAAGAATGGGGAAAAATCTGTAGAAAAGGGGGGAAAAATCTGTGGAAAAATGGGGAAAATCTGTGGAAGAATGAGGAAAAATCTGTGGAAGAATGAGAAAAAATCTGTAGAAAAATGGGGGGAAGTATGTGGAAAGATGAGCAGGATCTGTGGAAAAATGGGGAAAAATCTGTGGAAGAATGGGGAAAAATCTGTGGAAGAATGAGGAAAAATCTGTGGAAGAATGAGGAAAAATCTGTGGAAGAATGGGGGGAAATATGTGGAAAGATGAGCAGGATCTGTGGAAAAATGGGGAAAAATCTGTGGAAGAATGGAAAAATCCATGGAAAAACGAGGCAAAATGGGGAAAAATCAGTAGGAAAAAATGTGGTAAAATCTGTGGAAAAATGGGGGGAAATCTGTGGGAAAACAGGACAGGAGTTTGTCCCTCACACAGGGACAATTCCAGAGCTCAGCTTCCTCCTCCTCACCCGCCTGCCTGGAGAACGTGGCCAAGCCGAGGGTTTGGGGCTGTGACGCGGCTGCAGCTGAGAGGAGGTGACAGAACGAGCCCTGCGGTGACAGCACAGCAAAGGGCTTCCAGCACCACAGAATCCTGATTTGTCTGCAGACTCTGGAGCTGGAATTGCCCTGGGATTAGGGGCACTGGAATGTTCTCCCAGTGAGCAATAGCCGGGCCCCAGGCAGAGCACAGAAGGTGCCTTCCCAAATTGTCTGCCCCTTGCTGTCTGCCCAAGCAACACCCTGAGGAAAGCTGGAAAATGGGATTTTGAGTGGCAAGACCCCGTCGTGGCTTCAATTTTAACCCCAAGTGGGGGGGGGCGGGGGGGAAGAATAAAGCAGGGAGTTGGGAGAATAATTTTTTCATTAAAATCAAAATCGATCCGTAATGAAAATAGACTTGGAATGGGAAAAGCTGAGTGCAAATGGAAGCTTTTAAAGATTCTTTTGACTGACAATAACCTGAAGACCCTCCAGGAACTCCAGCCTGGAATAATCAGATTAAATGGAAACTAATATACGATCCTGAAATTCATCCCATGCTGCTCTAAACTTGGAGCAGCTGCATAATTTTGCCTACAGGTTTGTGCCTCCTGCCCAGCAGTTCACACGGAATTGTTTGGCCAAACTCAATCTACCAGGAAGGAAAAAAACAAAAAAGGCTTTTCCCTTTCATATGTGCTAAAGCAAAGCCAGCTTTTCCAAGCAGCTGGGAGCAGGGAATGGATATGACTGCAGGGAGTTCCTATGGGAATTCCCAGCCTGGAGTTTGGCTGCTTTAAAAATCAATGCCTCTGATTTATAAAAGATGCAGGAATAAGGAATTCTCTGGGTTGGTGGGGGTAATTTCTGCATGGACACAAACTCATCTCCAGCAGCTCCTCACCACTGACCCCTCCACATTCCCAAAACACAAAGCAAATTCGGGTTATTAGAGGAATGTTTGAAAATGGACCCTGGGTGGACACTGGGGCTTGGAGCACCCTGGGACAGTGGGAGGTGTCCCTGCCATGGCAGGGCTGGGATGGGATGGGATTTCAGGTCCTTTCCAGCCCCTCTGGAATGTCTGGATGCCCCATCCAGCCTCCCACAGCCCCATCCCTTCGCCATGGGATCATCCCTGGCTGCTGGTTCTTCCCAAATTCCCCAAGCACAAATCATTTCCTCATTCCCTACATCCAGGGGATGAGTTAAACCCCTCTGTCCATCCACATTCACTTTCTGCTCTCCTCAGGAACAGACCTGGATCTGGGATTAAAAAAAAAAAAAAGGGAGAATTCCTTCTTTTTTAGGGGGGAAATCAGCTGGGATGAGCTGCATCCACCTGACCACAGCCAGTGGCCAATGGGCAGAAATGCAAACCCAGCTGGGCTTGTGAAGGGACCTCATGCTTCCAAATGCTGGAATCTTGAGAAAAAAGGGGGAAAATAACTTCTACCTCAGTTACACTAAGTGTAAATACTTGGGGTACCCCAAGGGTCAGCAAATTCCCTGTAGGAAAAGAAAATAAAAAAATTAAAATGGATTATTTCTGATTCAGGAACAGCCCTAGGATGTCTCCAGCCATGGTGGAGCTGGAGCTGCTCAGGACGGACATGGGGTGACCACCTGGCCACATCCTGCCTGTCTCAGCTCTGGAATTTCCCTGGATCTGATGGAGAACCAGGAGGAGGGAGCGGGATGAGATCAGGTTTGGGATTGGGATGAGCTAGGAAGGGCATCACCCACCCCATGGGGCTCAGCCCAACCCTGCCCTCCAGAACCTCTGCAGAGGCTGGTGGCACCTCAGGGACATCAGAGCTGGCAGGAGCAGCTCCCAGGTGGATTTTCCTCCCCTGGTGCTGCTGTAGAATTTTCCTTGCAGTGCTGAACTCTGGGATAAAAATCCTCTCCAAAAAACCCTTCCCAGTGAGCAGATAACTGAATGTGGTTCTGATTTCCTCCCACCTCAGAATAATTGTTCCTTTTCTTTTCTAAATTCTTGTCCCAGGTATACATTTCCAATGGAATCCCCTCCTGCCCCTTTGGATGGGTTTTATCTTCCAGGCACTGCTCTGAAACAGAGTGGGGAGCTTGCATTGAAAATAGAAAAAGGGGAAAAAAAAAGCTTAACAAGCAGCAAACAGGAATGGGAATGCTGGTCTGGGATCCATTATCCCTGACCCAGAGGTTGGAAAGCAAAAGAAATTCATTAAATTGGGGAGGGGGAGGCCAGGGCTGTTGGGTGCCCAGTGCATGGGGGTGCCCGGGGGGTGTCACTGTCACCCCTCTCCCATCCAGGGCTGCACCCACTGCAGGAGGAGCAGCTTGGATGGGAAATCCACTGAAACCACGAGGAACCCTGAGCAGAGGCACCCTGGAAGCCAGGGGAGAAGGAGAGGGGGAATTCTCCTCTCCCAGCCCTGGATCCCCAGGATGGGGACAGACATTTGGACACAACACCAAATTTTGGATTCTCCCCAAAACACAAATCAGGACTCACCTCATTGCTCACCTGCCACCCCACTCCCATGGGAGCTGCCTTGTCCCTTGGGCTCCTTTTTTTCCCTTTTTAGCACTTCCAGGAAATACAAAAACCCAGTGAGGCTCCTGCTGGTTATTCAAGGATTGTTTCTTTAATTCCTTTCCAGGAACAAGTTCCCAGTGGTGCCCAATTGGTGTATGTGGTTAAAAAGGTGCAAGAGAACATGGAAAAGGGCCATTCCTGTGCCTGCCTGCACAGCCCACACCACCACAGAGATCCCTCCTGGTTTGTTTTCCCATTTTTGGTTCAAACCCACATTCAGCTGCTTTTGGCAGCACCAACACGTCCCCCAAAACCAGTCTTGGTTATTTGCTTGCCTTTTCCCAGTTCCAGAGGAATTCCTGAATGGAGCAGCCTGGCAAAAGAAATCACCCACTGAGGTGAGAAGAAAAGCAGCTCACAGAGCAAGTGGGCAAATTGGCTGGGAATCTTCTCTAAGAATCTTCTGGAAAAGAGCCGTGAACAAGGATACGGATAAAAACCAGAGATGTTTGGAAGGAGCTGCCCATTCTCCATCTTCCCAGCTGGTCCCTCTTGTCCTGGCCATCCTCTTCCCTCAGTCCTGCACGGGATAAGGCCAATTCCTGTCCTCAAAGAACTTCCTGAGGCCCTGCAGGTTGACGGGGGGGAAATAGGGGCCGATCCTTTTCCGGATCCACCACTTCCCATCGCGGGCGTGCTTCCCCCCGGGCTGGCTGAACTTGTACCTGAAGTGTTCCCCCCGGATCCACCTGTGGGAGACAGAACAGCAGCTCAGGCCTTGCCAGGGCTCCTGGGGAGAGGCTTGCACTGTGGTTTGTTCCTTTGGATTGGTGTTTTGGAGCCTTTCTGAATGGAGAAATCAGCTTGAGGGCGCTCAGGGTGGCTCCGCATCCTGGTACTCCATCCTTCCATCCAATTATCCATCCATCCATCCATCCATTATCCCTCCATCCATCCCTCATTCATCCATTCATCCTTGGGATGCCCACAGCCAGCAGCAGTGACTTTGGGAAGGCTTTGGGAAGCTCCCAAGCTCCTCTTGATGCCATTCAGGAATCCAGCTGTGCCTCGGGAATGATGCATGGGCAGAGGAGCTTTAACATCCCTTGCTCTGAGCACTCCCCACACCTTTCCGCAGATAAATATGAAATAATAATAATAATAATAATAATAGTAGCAGGAATAATAAGATTTTTTTTCCTTTCTCAGAGCCATCCTGGAGTGTTTGTGCCTGGGATATTTGGGAGCAGGGAGTGTGAGCCCCCAGCACGCCCTGCCCAGGCAGCGGCGGCGCGGCTCTGAGCGCATCTGTTCTCCGGCTGCTGCGGGAGCTGACAGCAGAGGAGCTTTGAAAGCAGTGCAGAAAGGAACATTCATCAGTGTCAGGAAACACCCTGGGAGCTGCCCATGCCGCTGGATCCGGGGGGTTTGTCCCCCTTGATGTAGGACATGCTGACAAGGGCCGCAGCGGCGCCCGCGCCGGGAGCATCGCCGGCGTCGCCGGGCGAGTCCATAAAACACCCACAAAATAAAACTGTCAAAGTCGTGTCAGTGCTCATTTAAACCTGCTCTGCTCCACTAGGAAAATACAGACCCTGCTACTGAGCAGGGCACTGCAGCTGGGGGATCCCTGGAGTGCTGGGAAGGTCCTTCCTGCTGCTGAAATAACGAGGGACGGCTCCGATGGGTTTGCCATCAGCGCCGGGCTTTGGGGAGCAGGGCAGGGTGAGGGGACTGGGGAAAGCTGCACCCAGCCCAGGGGTGGCTCCAAGCCCAACAGCTCTGCTCCAGTCCTGCTGGGACCCAGGAGAGCAGCACAGGAAGGATTCTCCTACGAAACCACGGGAATATGGGATGCACAGGGAGGTTTGGAGTCCCCATCCCGGGAGGCGTCCAAGGAATTCCTGGAGGTGGCACTCAGAGCTCTGGGCTGGGGACAAGGTGGGCAGTGGGCACAGGTGGGGCTTGCTGCACCTGAAGGCCTTTTCCAGCCCCAGTGATCTGGGATTCTGTGTCCATCACACCCATCATGTTTTCCAGAGCAGCTGGGGCTGCCCCTGGATCCCTGGCAGTGCCCACGGCCAGGCTGGACAGGGCTGGGAGCACCCGGGACAGTGGAGGTGTCCCTGCCATGGCTGGGGTGGCACTGCATGGGTTTTAAGGTCCCTTCCATCCCAAACCATTCCATGACTCAATGACTCTGACGATGAAGGAAGATAAACGGGCAAAGGGGCCCTGAGTGGAATTTGGGGAGCACAAACCTGCACCTCACCCCCACAAACTCTGCCCTGCAGCTGCTGCCTTCATTCCAGCCTGGCCCATTCCTCACTCCCTCTCTTCACTCTTTCTGAGGCTGGGAAAAGCCAAACAGGGGCTGGAGCTATTCCCACAGGGTTTCCTTTGCAGGAACAAAAAATTCCTGTTAATAACTGAGTGTTACTGAACAGCCTCATCCCTGAGGGTCCAGGGAGCCCCTCCAGGATGATTGGAGATTTCCAATTGCTGCCTGACTGCTTCCTGGAATTGCCAAACCATCTCCACCTCCAATCCCAGATCCACCTCCCAAAAATGCTTCAGAGCTGATTTTATGGGAATCTCCTGCTCCCAGCATCCTCCACCTGCCCCTCTGATGCTTGGGGGTTTTTCCTTCACTGAGTGGCTGCAGAGCACTTCCCAAGCTGGACCCATCTCCAAATATTCCCAAAATAAATGTAGGAAAACCTGGAACCAGGAGGGAATATTTCCTAGCCAGGCTCAGGATGTAAAAGCTGCAGTGTTTAATACCCACTGGAGCCCCTCATTTCAGGGCTCACAGAGTTTACAAGCTCTGCCAGTGTTTATAACCTGCCTGGGTGCCTCAATCCTGGAATTATGGGGTTTTCCAGCTCCTCCAGTGCTGGTCCTGCTCCCTCTTCCTGGGATTCAGGGAGGGAAGGGGCTACAAACTCCCATCCTTCCAGAGTTTGTGAAGTTTTGGGGCTTCCAAAAAAATCTCCTGGCAGCTGGAAGGGATCCACAGGTCTTGGAGACTGAGCCTGCAGGAGATTCCCTGATTCCTGCTCTGGAGAAACACCCACAGCTTCTGGAAGGTCAGCAAGGAGCTGCCTGACCTCACCAGGGTGTCCCAGGTACGCAGAGAAGGATGAGAAGCGCTTGTGGGGATTTACCGAGCAAACACAGGCTGGCAGCTCCTCCTGGATCCCTGGCACCAGCTCCCATTAAAAATGGCTTTAAACTGAAGGATTTGCTGGGATGTTGGGAAGGAATTCCTCCCTGTGAGGGTGGGCAGGCCCTGGCACAGCTCCTCAGGGAAGCTGAGGCTGCTCCACCCGGGAAGTGTCCAAGGATGGGGTCTGGATGATATCCCTGCCCATGGCAAGGGCTGGATGGCATTCCAAGGACTCTCCCAGGAGATGGAAAACCCTCTCTGCTGTGAGAGAACCAAAAGCCTCCTTTGGGCAACTCCTGCTCCAACAGCAACAGGAGAGCGACAACACCCATAGAGGAGGAACAACTGAACCACCTGAAAAACCCTTCTGCCACCACCTTTGGGGGCATCCCCAGCAGCCCCTGGCCTCGGGGAGAGGCCAGAACAGCTAAAACTAACCAGAATTATTTTTTACAGCAGTGTTTGCCCTCAGCAGATGCCCAGAGCAGCAGCAGCTGCCCCGCAGCGCCCTCGGGTATCAGCCCCAGGGGGATGTGTTAAAAATTAGCAGCAATATTGGACTTGCTGGGATGGGGGCCTAAATCTCCCAGACAGCTGTAATTAGTTCCAGAGGGTGCAGCTGTCTCCCTGCAACAGCTGAGGGGTTCCAGGGGAAAAAAAAACCAAAACCAACAACCCAGTGGTGGTTTCTGTTAGAATTAATGGCCTGCCAAGGCAAGGAGGGGTGGGAGAGGGAAAGCAAGCAAGCAAAACATGGGGTGACTTTTTTGGGATTTTTTGGGGTGTTTTGTGTTGAGGTTCCCTGCTCTGCTGTAAATCAGGTGGTGGGAAGCCCAAATTCATCAAGGTAATATTGCTCCAGCATTGCTGCTCTTGCCCTGGTGGTGGAGGGAGCAGAAATTAATTATCTTGGCCTAAATTGAGGGAATCAGGGCAGTTTTGGGGTTGTTTTTTAGTGCTGCTGATTCTGGTCTGGTCCCACAGAGATGGAATATCCCATGGACAGCTGATCCTCAAAATCCCCTTGGGAAGAGGCACAGTGGGGTTTTCCTCTGGTTTTCCCTCTCTGGATGGGGTAGGATGGGTGGGACAACACCAAGGGCAGAGAAAACTGAGGGGAAAAAAAAACCCCAAAAACTGTCTCCAGATGGATCCAAGACTGGAATTCACCCTGCCATGGATGAGAGATCCCATGGCCACCAGATTTCCCAGCCTGGGGGAAATCCTGCCAGCTTGGGATGAGCTCTGCCTTCCCTGAAATACTGAGGGTTTTTTTCCCCCAAAGAAAACCCCTTAAACTTCCCTTCAGGGCTGTGGGATTTAATTCTGGTAACAGCTGAGGGATTCTTTTCCACCTCATCCCAGTGAGGCCTGGATTTTGCAGGAATTCCCAGTCCCTGCCTGCTCTCAGCACTGCCCCAGAGTCACCTTTATCTCTTTGGGGAAGGTTCAAACCCCAAATTGGCTTCTACAAAATGCAAATACAACCAAGCTCTTCCCATGGCTTGGGTTGATTCCACACATCCCAGCCCAGATAGCAACTCCAGTCACTTTTAAATGGGAAATAAAATAAAATCCCATAAAAAAGGATCCCAAATGCCCCATTCCCCTGTGCTCCAAAGCATCCAAAGGGAAGCTCCCTCACAAACACCACCACTGCAAATCCAGCTCTTCACACCCATGGTGGGGCTTTTCCAACGAAGTGCTACTTTAATTGGAATAAAAATCCTGAAGTGACCATGATTTAATATCAGAGACACCAAACAGACCCCAAAACCTGGGGTTTTTTTTCCCCTCCTGTGGGCTAAATCTGATTTTTGTTTCCTTTGATTGTCGCAGCCTTTTCCATGGTGTGTTCAACACTTCTGAGTTTCTCAGCCCAAGCCCTCCTGCTCAGATTTATGAGGGCTGGGCTTTTATGAACTATCCACTGCCCCAGAATATTTGGGAAATCCACATTCCCCAAACATCACCAGCCTCGAGGTCCAAGCTTCCCACTCAGCCAGGCCCTCAACAATGCCCTCATTTTTAATCAGTCACCTGTTTCTCATTTGAAGTTTATCACACTTGAAAAAATACTATAATTTCTTGAGTTGTAAAGAACCCTCCAAACTTTGGTCTCCGAAATTTCATTTCGAAGGCATTAACTCATTCTGAAAGTCCCTTGGCTATTGAAGGTGTAGAGTTTCCATTAGCAGAACAAACCCTGTGGAGGATGGAGTGCAAGGTTCTTATGGAAAACAGCCCCTTCCCCTAATTATTTAGTCTAGCAGGGAATGAAAATAATTAAGTCTCAAAACTCCCTTTGGAGTGGAGGGAGGGGGGGAATAAGGGTAGGAAAATTAGGAGTTTTTTCCACCCAGCTACTGTGGTGGGAATGGAGGGATCCCTAAGGTTGGGCAGCAAATTTTCCCCTCAATTCTGGATAAAAGTGCAGGATCAGGGAATTACATGGTCAGGGATGGTTTGGGATGGAAGGGAGGTTAAAAATCATCCAGTTCCATTGCGCCAGGCCACAGAGAGCAGGATTATGGGATTTTGGGAAGGAATTCCTCCCTGGGAGGGTGGCACAGATTCCCAGAGAAGCTGTGGCTGCCCCTGGATCCCTGGAATTGTCCAAGGCCAGGCTGGACAGGACTTGGAGCACCCTGGGATGGTGGAAGGTGTTGGAGCTAGAACTGGATGAGCTTTAAGCTCCTTCCCAACCCAAACCATTCCAGGATTTGGGGATTTTTACCATCTTGGGGTTTTCAAAGCACCTCAGAGGAACCATTTTGGAAAAAGTGGGAAGTTTTCTGTGCCTCAGCTGGAGAAAGAGTCTCTCTCCTGAGGAGCTTTGGGGATGCAGTGCCCTAAAGCTGGAAAACATCACTGGGATCCAAGGGGAATTTCATTCCACACAGAGCCCTGGACCTGCATCCCTGTTTGCACTGCATCCTCAGAGCCTCAAATGGAAAACATTAGCAGCAGCATAACATGGCTTGAGTCGATCCAAAATGCCCCAAAAATGTTTTCTCAGCTAAATATAACTCCATCAACAAAACAGATGCTTTTGGGACAAAATTCCTTTTGTGTAAAACCTCGGAGTTTTCCTCTGTGCCTTTCCCTGGCTGATGTTGGCTTTGTCTCCTCCTTGAAAACACAAACAATTCCAAGAGCAGTGTCCACAAACTCAGTAATTCCTGCAGGGCTGTTTTGCCTTTGAAACACCTCAGGAGGTCCATGGCAATGGTGGGGTTTGACAAAGAGAACGTGGCAGAAGCCCCAGAGCTGAGGGGCAGGAAACCACAGCAGGAGGGACCATTCCTGGCCAGGAGCAGCAGCAGCACTGAGCCCTGCATGGATCTGCTGGGATTGGGCTCATCCCAAGGCTCCCTGTGGCCCTTCCAGGAGGGAAATGAGGTGCTGGCAGCACTGTGGTGTCCATCAGAGCCACCCTAAATCCCTAAATCCCACCCCAAATCCCACCAAACACAAACCCCAACAGGAACCTCCTGTGCACATCCAGGATGGGAACAAAGTGGATCAAGTTCTCCCTTGGGATGACTCCAGGCTCACCTTGGAGGGTCTCTGCCTGCAAAGGGGTTTGTGGCCAGCAGGGACAAGGTCTCCTCCTCCTGGGCCAGCAGCTTCCCAGCCAGGTGGATGATCCATTCGTTCTGCTCGTAGGTCTTGGGAAGGAAGGAGAAATGGAAAAGTCAGGAGCTGCTGGGTTATTCCTGGATTAAAGATGCCTGGCATTGGGGAGGGATTTTGGTGGATTTGGGTGGGAAATGGTGAATTTCCCAGTGTTTCAGCACATGTCCCATGGGATCCTTGAGGTCCACACAGAGACTGGCACCCTCAGGGAGCAGGGAGAGCTTCGCTGGGTTTGTCTCATCTGCCAATTCTGCCCCCAAAATACTTGATTTAAATCACTGATTTAGCAGCAATCCCCAGAGGGGAACCATAACAGCACATTTTCTATGGATAACCCATCCACCCTTTTAACCCAGACTGCTTTCCCCTGGGAGAAGGGTTTGGGTTGCCTTCCTTGTGTTATCCAAAGGAAAATAAAGAAAGTGGCTTCTCTATTCCCAGCTCCTGTCTCCTCTATTTCCTGCTGTGTGATCCATCCCCTTTAAACTCCTTCCTCCCAGAGCCCCTTCTGGAGCAGCACAGTGGCAGAGTTTGACTGAATCCAGCTCATCCTGAGGAAGCAGGGATTGGTCTGGATGATCCTTATGGATCCCTTCCAGCTCCAGACATTCCCTGATTGTGTGATTTCCCTCCCTGCAGGAACCCTGCTCTCCTTCAGCCTGCCTAGCAGCGTTTCCCCACGGTGATTTTCTGAGATTTTCTGCTTTTTCCTGGGTGGATTCTGGAGCGCAGGCAGTAGGGGACACTGTGGGAAAGGGAAAGGCAGGAGCTGTACCTGCAGGGCTCTCAGGCAGCCCAGCCCCGAGGCAGAGCTCCCTCCCCTCCTGGCCCGCTTTGTTATTGCTGTCACCAAGGGAAACGGGAGAGGAACCGTGGAAAACACCCCGGCCCATCGGGGCAGCTCTACCTCGCGGGGTTTCTGACCCCAGCTCATCACGATGGAGAGGAAAACCGCAGATATTTCAGCCAAAAAACCTTCTCACAGTGATGGCTCTGCCCCTCCTGCTTCCGTCCTGCTCTTTCCATCTGCTCTCATCCATCAGGGGTGGATGATGGAGAACGGGGATGGAAGATGGGGACGGGGATGGATGATGGGGACGGGGATGGATGATGGGGACCAAAAGGTGCCACAGCAGGGATCAAACACCACAAGCGACACCTTCAGCATCCTGAGACGTCCCAGTGCTGCGGATGATGTTAAACATCATCTCCAGGAGAGCCTGGGAGGTTTGGGAGCTCCTGTGTGCCAGCTGGGAAGCAGCAGCAGGAGGATGTGAACGGGAACCACCAGAGATCCCCAGCTGGAGCTGGAGGAGGCCCCCAAACCCTGCAAGCCTGACTGGGAACCAGGAGGCTCCAGGAAGGTGGGATCGGCTCCCGTGGCCTCCAAACTGTTAATTAGCAGCTCTGTGCTCAGCAGAGTTGGACTTCTGGTCTGTAAAGTGTTTTTCTTGTAAAATTTACAACATGTCTGGCCCCAGTGAAGTCTGCGGTGAGAAATTTCCAGGCGGTGCAGCCCCCGCCCCCCTGCCCGGGCTGTGCTAACGACCCTGCTCAACTCATTACCTGCAAAGTGATAGCCTGGAAAAGGGGGGGAAGGAGTCCAGGGGATGCCCTGGAAAAGGGGGGGAAAGAGTGCAGGAGATGCCCTGGAAAAGGGGGGACAAAAAGAGTCCCGGAGATCTGGGCTGCACCCAGGGAAAAGTCACCACGAGGAGTTCCTCTCTCTGTGGATCTAGTGGGATCCAGCTGGATCTGCATGGTCACCATAGAGGGATCTGGGTGTGCAACACAGAGCCTGAACCACCCAGGGCATTCATGGCAGGAGAAAAAAGAACCCAGGATAGAGGCACACAGTGATGGGAGGTGGGCTGGGCTGTTTTGGGGTCAGATTTAGGGTTGGGATCTTCAATGAACAGGAGAAGCAGCCGGAACTGATCCTGCACAGCAATGATCCCTGGGCTGCTCCATCTCCATCCATCCATGGACCACACCTCCCTCAGCTGCTCCTGCCCTCCCTGGGGCCACACAGAGCCTGGGCTGGGTCCATCCTGGGCTTACTGGGAGCCAGTGAGTGCACAGCCATGCAGGGAGCACCATCCCTGTCCTGAGCACTCCTGGGGAGCTGCAGCCCCCCAGGGCAGGGACACGCTTCCCTTGGACATCTGTGCAGAGTTTGCACTCTGTTCTAGCACAGAAAGCCATGCAGGGAGCTGAGCACACACCAAGCCCATGGCCAACCCCAGCAGAGCCAAAGCCTGTCTGTGTTCATGGACACCCTGTGCAGATCCATGGGGATGTCAGGGGCAGCTCTCCAGCCAGATGAGCTGGGACCAGCACCCAGAACCTCCAAAAAGCCTGTTTCAGGTACAACAGAGGAGACTAACTAAGAACTTGGGGCACTTTTTTGCTAAGCTTTGAATTCCTGATAGGTTTCAGCCTCAGGCAGACACTTCCCTCAATCTTTCCATGCCAGTCTCACCCCAAATGCCACTTGGGGAAGGGGTTTGCTCCTTGTCCCAGCCACACCTGAGGAGCTGAGCATCACTGCCCATCTCCCCAGGGGCTTCCCTGCAGCTGCTGGCCCTCCCTGACCTCCCCAGGGAATAAACACAGTGTTCTCACCTTGAACAATCTCACCTCAATGTTCTCCTGGTGTCCAGGAGAGTTTAATAACGCACGGAACTGAAACCCACAGCTCTGCTAAGGAGCCAGAGCAAAGCAGCCACAGTAGCAACCAAACCCTGCTGATAACAAAGCCAAGGGAACGTTATCATCCCAAAAAAAAAACCCCAAAAACCCCCTGGAGCTACAGGGAACATGCTCCCAACTGAAATAATAATAATAAGGAGGCTTTTCCTTGAGCTTTAATTGGTCATTTAATGAAAAAGGGCTGGGGATTAGTGTGGTGTTTTATGGAATCTCGGGGCTGGCACGGGCACAGGAGGAGGTCAGGATGAGATGCACATGTGGGAACAGCTGGAGACTTGGCACAGGAGCCCAGGGTTATTATTTCATGTGGTTGGGAGCCCTGAGGGCTTTCAGGTCGGAGTCAGTGGCTGCCAGAGGGGCAGGGCAGGTTCCACTGCCCCTGCTGGGGTGTGAGGGGCTGTCTGTGTGTCACAGCTGAGCCACCAGGAATTCCACCATGGAATTCCACCATCCTGGGCATTCCCACCCCACAGCCACCCTGCTGTAGTTAAACACCTCCAGCATTGCTGTTTAGGGAGTGGGAGCTGTGAGGAGGGATAACCCCTGTCAGAAAGTAGCTCACAACTAATGGCACCCTTTGTTTTATGGAATTCCAGCTCACCATCACTTGTTCCCATCCTGCTGTCCAAGGAAGGTCCCTTCCATCATCTCCAATAACCCCATGGAATGGTTTGGGTTGGAAGGGACCCCAAAACCCATCCAGTGCCACCCCTGCCATGGGGAGACACCTTCCACTAAAGGAAGAGGAAAAAGAGGGAGGAAAAAGAGGAAAAAGGAAAAGCTGAGCTGGGTGCAGGGAGCACTGAGGGCTGATGGTGACATCCACACCTCCTCCCCCAGGCAGATTTTCCCTCTGAGCACATTCTGGCTGCAAGGCTGAGACAACAGGAGGCTCCAATCAAATATCTGACAGGAACATGCACCTGCCTGCTCTAGAAATGGGGTTACTTTGCCTCAGCTCTTCCAGCCCATGCAGAACCTGAATCCTCCATCACATCCTTTTACCACCCAGAGCACCAGCCCTGCTGCTGGAGGCTCTCTCTGCTCTTAGGAAAGCAGCTGAAGGTTTTTTATAAATATCTTCATCTCTGGAAAACACATATTGCATCCCAGAGCATCCCAAGCTCTGTTCCACTGTGAGTTTTACATCCCCAGACTTTTGGAGCAGCTTCAAGGAACGATCCAACAAACGCTGGGCTTTAAATCCAATCTGAGGACAGCAATATTTTGTTATTTTGGAGCAGTTATTCCTTGATGAGCACCAGGAGGGTGCCTTTGTGTTGGCCATGCAGTCCCCAAACAGAATAAACACCCCTCATGCCACAAGAAGGAAGGGAAAAGCTTTTCCCTTGGATTTTTCCTTTTCCACTGGTGGACGACAACCCTTTGGAGCAATAAACATCCAACTTCTGTAGAATCCACAACAGCAGCAGAGCTGACCAGCTCAAAGCCCCAGAAGTATGAGCAGTATTTGTTTTCTGGTTGTTATTGATCAGTAATGCCGAATCCAGGAACTGGAATGATTTTTGTGCCAGCCCAGCTCAGTGTTGGGCTATTCCTGAAATTCCACCATAAACCAGAAGTCAAATAATTACAGGAGGGTTGGCACCAGTAGCTGGAGCACAGATAAGCCTTTAACAATAACTCAGCATGTTTGCGCACTAACACATGGAAGTGTCAAGGGGGGGAGAGTTATTCCTAATGCTTCACCTCAATTTTGTGGGATTAAATAACATTCTGCCATTTCTGAGGGTGGGGATGTGCTGGCACAGGTGCCCAGAGCAGCTGTGGCTGCCCCTGGATCCCTGGCAGTGCCCAAGGCCAGGCTGGAGGCGATTTCCCAGTGAATCCTGCAGGAAGCTCCTGGGGGATCCTGGTGCTGATGAGGTGCAAAGAGGAGCCTGTCAGGAGCAGCACGAGGGATGGGAAATCTCTTTCCCCCAAATCCGGGGCTTTTGCACAGCCTGTCAGAGCTGGGAGCGTCAGCCCTGCTGCAGACAGCCCTGGAGCCAGGGGAGAGCGGTGCCAGAGAAACATCCCAGAACTCCTGGGAACAAATTCAGTCTGATCCAGAGGCTGAACCCGCTCGGCTCTATGGGCTCTGTGAGCTCCCACACGGGTTTTGCACGGCTCCTCTGGTTCACAGGGGCTCCTCCGGGGCTTTCAGCTCCTGCTTCCCCTCCTCTCTGCTGCTCTGGGGGCTGCAGGTGCAAACAGCACCCGGGGATCTCTGTGCCTGTGCAGGACAGGCAGCCCATGGAGGCAGCTGGCAGCAGATCTGCAGCTCCCGGTGCTCCAGCCGAGCTGTGGCCATTCCAAACGGGATTTGCTTCCCTGCTTAAGCAGGTATTTACATGCCTGAGCATCCCAGCTCACTGCCCTGCCCGGGCAACTGCCTTCCCACTGCTTTCCACAACAGTTATCCCCATTTCCCCTGTTTTCCACAACAGTTATCCCCGTTTTCCAAAAGTTATCCCCATTCTCCCTGTTCTCCACAACAGTTATCCTCATTCCCACTGTTCTCCACAACAATTTTCTCTATTCCCACTGTATTCCACAAGTTATCCTCATTCCCCGTTTTCCAAAAGTTATCCCCATTCCCACTGATCTCCACAAGAGTTACCCCAATTCCCACTGCTTCCCACAACAGTTATCCCCATTCCCCCGTTTTCCACAACAATTATCCTCATTCCCCCTTTTTTCCAAAAGTTAACCTCATGCCCACTGCTTCTCACAACAATTTTCTCCATTCCCACTGCTTTCCACTATTTTCTCTATTCCCACTGTTCTCCACAACAGTTATCTCCATTCCCACTTTCCAGCCTGCCACAGCAAAGGGACCTCCAACACTAATTGCTGCTAATTAGCTGCTGTGGAGAGACACACCTGGAGAGACCAACGCTCCCAACAGGTGAATGGGAACACTTGGGGGAAACTTTCAGTGAATTAAACACTAAAAATAATGGATAAATACTAATAATAATGAAATAAACACTAATAATAGTGAATTGCACACTAGTAAGAATGAATTAAGCACTATAAATAATGAATTAAACACTATAAATGATGAATTAAGCATGAATAATATGAAATCTAATAGTAAGGATGCAAACAGGCTAAGTTATTGTGCCTGGGGGAGCTGATTTCTCCCCAAAACACTTCCTGACTTCAGCCCCCAGCTCCATCCACGCCCTGCACCTTTCCCTAATTCCAGGCACTGCTCCTGGCTGCACTTTGGACCTTGGCTGAGCTTTTCCTGAGGGATAAGCAGCCCTAATGCAGATTAAATGAAATTCCAGCACACACAAACCAGCGGGGTAAATACCAAACCACGGCCTGATGTCAGGGCCCAGGAATCCCAAAGGCTCCAGAATGAAAATACCACAGGGACAGCAAACCCAGGGGCTTGAAGATATTCCAGGAGAGGATGCAGGGACAAAGAGAAAAGTTTGGGGTATAATCTGAGATGGGTTTTCCTCATGCCACTTTCCTCACTGTCAGTCAGTCCTGGAAACCCCAGCCCACGTCACGTGGGTAAGATTTGCAAAATAAGCTAAACAATAATTAATGTTCAACTTTCCCCCTTATTTAATTTCTGGCTGTCACCTGTTTGCTACTATCATATGGGGACAGTATTTGGAGGGACCAATGTCCATGTGTGGGCAGGTGAGGAATGGGAGCTGCTGTCTCCAACAGGGATTCCTGGAATTGCTAAGAAACCCTTAAAAAAAAAACCCCTCACATAAAATTGCCAAGAGTTTCATTACAGTAGCACAGTCCTTTAGGAACACAACCTTTGTTCTTGCCTTTTTTTTTTTTTTTTAACATAATTAACTCAGCCACTGCTTCCAACATTCCCCTGCGATCCCAACACATAGTAAATCCATGTAATTGCTTTTTCCTGGTCAGGGAAGGCCCTTCCAGGCTTCCAGAGGCACCTACCTGGAAGGCAGCAAACCACATGAGCCAGTCGAGGCGATAGTGGTAGGGGGAGATGAGGCAGGGCCTCCTCCTCAGGTCCCCAGGCTTGCACTTGAACTCAAACTCCTCCCAGACTGCTGTGGGGTCATTGGGGTCCAGGCTGGAGGTTCCCTGAAGGATCACCTCTGTCCTCTCCTTGGTGATGCTGTGGGGTACAGCAGGATGTTGTTGTTATTTGGCTCAGATAATGGAAAATCATAAAATCACAGGAAGGTTTGGGTGGGAAAAGCCCATCCAGCTCCAACCCCAACACCTTCCACTGTCCCAAGCTGCTCCAAGCCCTGTCCAGCCTGGCCTTGGGCACTGCCAGGGATGGGAATCTCTGGGAATCTGCGCCAGGAAGAAAGGAGAAGGATTTCTCCCCAATCTCAGCTAAAAGTTCTGGTCCATGAGAGCCCACATGGAACACTGGCCTGGAGGCACAGTTGGACCCAGAGCTTCTCTGGATCCCGGGACCTTCCTCTCTGCAGCACCAAAGCCAAACCCCATCCTCTTCCCTTTACCAGCTGCAGCTGTTCCAGCCCCGGGGCCAGCTGGGATCCATCAGGGTGATTCCTGCAGGACAGGTGGGGCTGTGGTTCTGGATCAGAGCAGAGCAGCTCAGCTGCAATCCCCACACGGAGCACTGGGAATGGCCATGGAAACACCACCCTGGAGTCCTGGATGGAGTGCCAGGGACACCCACCTGCCCCAGGAGCTGCTTTTTATACTGAACACAGAGCCACAGAAACCTGCCTGGCAAAGCTCTGCAGCCACAACACCCTTTGGGTTTTTTTCCTACTTTGATTTTGCCTCCTCCAGCCCAAGAAACTGAAAATTTGGGAACACACAAGCTCCACCTTCCTCCCTGATGGCTCCCAGGGACAGATGCTCCCGACCTAAGGAATGCTGAGCATCTCCTCTTATAATTGTTGCCTCCATTGAGGAGATGTGTGGGTTCTCCAGCCAAGTTCCATTTCATCCCCCGGGCTGAGCTCTGAGCCATGGCCAGCTGCCCAAGGCTCAGGAACACCCTGTAAATCAGGGACACCAAATTACCAATAAAAGCCTGCTCCTACTGTGTGATCCCAAACCTGTCAGCTTTCACATCATCCCACATTCATTATAAGCTGCAATCCTCTTTTTATTGGTTTACATAGGCTGGAATTACCAACATATTACAGCAGCATTTCAGCACATGCTCTGTAGGGTCTGGTAACTGCTCAAACAGAAACCAAGGGCTGGAGAAGAAAAAGGACAACAGCCCAAAGAAAACAATCTCCTGGAGCTTCACCACTCCAGCCTTCAGAGAGCTTCAGGGCTTATTTCTCTCTCTCTAAAAAAAGAGGAAATTTTGGCATTTTCCACAAGTGTTGATGTTTTAAATATTATTTTAGGTTTTTTTTCTGTCCACAGAAATTTCTGCTATTTGAAAAACTGAGGAAAAATGATATTAATTTGATGTGTCCTCAGCATCTCCAGTGCTTATGGTGGGACTTGTTCCTCCCCTTCACTGGGGAGGCCAAACCTTTAACAGCCAAACTGCTTCACCTTCTGCAAAATACATTTATATTTATATTTATATTTATAGGTATATTTATATTTATATTCATAATCATATTTATATTTATATTATGAATTTACCAAGTCACTCACTGGAAAAATCTACTACCAAGAGCTGCTATGGATGTTTCCAGGAGGGAGAGCAAAAGAAGTGCAGGAGAAGAGAAGCTCACCAGAAATAAAGAGGGCTGGGGATGGTGAAGATATCCTGGATGAACTCTCCTATGGATATTTTCATCCTGCTCCTATGGATATTTTCATCCTGCTCTTACATTTTCTATGTCGATGGAATGAGCTGACTCACAGACAGCTCAGAGAAAATAAATTCAGTGGGAAAGAAACCTGCTCCTTTTCTACATATTTCTCATAAACAGATAATCCATAAACTGGAATTTAGTGGGAAAGGAACCCGCTCCTTTTCTCCTTATTTCTCATAAACAGATAATCCATAAATTGGAATTTAGTGGGAAAGGAACCTGTTCCTTTTCTCCTTATTTCTCCTAAACAGATAATCCATACATTGGAATTCAGTGGGAAAGAAACCTGCACCTTTTCTCCTTATTTCTAATAAACAGATAATCCATAAATTGGAATTTAGTGGGAAAGAAACCTGCCCTTTTTCTCCACCTCTCTCATAAACAGCTATATCATACACTGTATTTCACAGGGAAAGAAACCTGTTTCTTTTCTCCATCCCTTTCACATTCCAGGCCTGCTGGAAGGGTTTCTCTTTAGGCTGAAGGCACAGAGCAGGTCTGGCTCTGGAATACCCTGGAGGGAGCTCTGGGATGTGCCAGGAAGGCCCAAAGGTACCTCCCAAAGGCTCCGTAGGTGTTGACGATCCTGAGGGAGTTGAAGGAGGTGTTCATGACCTGTCTGGAGCTGAGCAGGTTCAGCACCACCGGGATGCTCAGGTAGGTGATGAGGAGGCCCAAGGAGACGTTCAGCACGCTGCGGACACAGGAGCCTGTGGGGGACACCAAACCAGGGCACAGGGAGCTGATGCCACTGTTCTGCTCCCATTTCCATCCCCATCCCCATCCCCATCCCCATCCCCATCCCCATCCCCATCCCCATCCCCATTCCCCATTCCCCATTCCCATCTCCATTCCCATTCCCCATTCCCATCCCCATTCCCATTCCCATATTCCCATTTCACATCCCCATCCCCATTCCCCCTGTTTCCACCCTGCCCTTGCCACAGGCTGCTATCTCTGCTGGCATCTCCCTTTCTCCAAACAGTCTGAGCAAGGGCTAAAAGCAAAAATGTCTGAAATGTGACATCAATCATGGCTTTAATACAGGGGAAAAACCACAGCTGGCACCTGCACCTTGCTGGGGATCAGCCTCCTGCTCTGGGAGCCTGGGGCTGCTCCTGCCTCCTGCTCTCCCCACCCTCAGGGCTTTTCCTTCTGCAAAATCCCAATTCCCAGGGCTCCTGGAGGAGATGAGTGTTGCTGTGCCAGCATCTGGGATGGGGTTTGCAGGAGCAGCAGCACCAGGGGCTGGGCTGGATCCCAGGCCACGATCAGACAAATAAGCAGAGGTGACCCCCGAGGGGCTCCTTCCCTCATGGCCCTTTTCAATTTATTTAACATTAACAGCCAAAGGATCAGATTCAAAGCAATTGTGTGGAGCTTTCCCCTTATCTCTGCAGGAGAGGGATGTTTATTTGAACCTCTCTCAGAAGCTATTAATAATTGTTTAGTCTGAGAACATTTCTGGAGTACTGTTTGAATCAGGCCTTCCCTCACCCCCTGTGCTGCTGGGTACGAGGATTTGGGGCATTTTTGGGTTTTTTTTAGTTGGGTTGAACTTCTTCCCCTGTAATTGAAGAGCAGGTACAGGCACAGAGCCCCCCCTGGCTCCTCAGCACTCCGTGGCCATGCAGGGACTGCTCATCCTTCAGCAGGAGGGATTCTCCTCCTGTCTCCAGGCCCTTGGGAGCCACTCAATCAGAGAGAAAAATGGGTTAATTCAGGGGAAAAAAATAACCTAGATGGGGCAAAACGCGGGGATAGGAACCAGTGGGATCTGGATCGGAAGTGGAGACCTCAGTAGGAATCAAACACTTAAAGGATTTCTAACACAATCAGGATATGGCTGAGGGCTCTCCTGTCCTCTGCTCTGGTGCCCAGGACTGGGGGTTCCCCTGAGCCTCTTGGCACCCATCTGTTGCTATATTGGTATTTAATTCCAACACCCATCAGCACCACCTCAACAGCCCCAGCCTCCTGAGCAGAGAAAACACTCAGGAATTCCAATTCCCATGATATTACAGACACCCCACACCTCCAAAGTGGGATGGACATTCTCCTTGCTTGGACACCCTGCCTCAGCCAGCTTTTCTGGAGAACATCACAGAAAAGGTGCAAGTTCCTCCAAACAGGATCTGCCTCCCCCTCACAGTGACTCCCTCTGGCTTCTCCTCCCAAAAACAAGGTGCAGCCTCGGTGTTGTTAGGGATTGGAGGCATAAATGGAGTTGGGAGGAAAGTTTGAGACTTTCACAGCCTCTAAAGCAAAGCTCCAGAAGGCGAAAAGCTGATAAAGATTTATCCCAGCAAAATATGTGAAATAAAAGACAAAACTTAACGAAACTGCATTGCTGGACCTCCCATTTTTGGTTAATGAGCTGCTTCTCGGTAGAAAAGACTGGAGACAGATGCTGCCTCTTGTTGACATTTTTCCTTCCTCTGACAGATGTTTGGGATATTTAACCCCAGCAGCTGTGATTGTTGTTGATATTACAGGCAATTTGTTGCTTATATGCGGTTTATAAAAATGCTGCACACACCACTCTCCATCTGTTCCGCAGCCTCATGAGAAACATCCCAGGGCTGCTTCTCCTGGATCAGGGCAGCTTGGAAAGCGCCTCTGGAAGGGGAAATCAGCCACCTTGAGCCCTTTTCTCCAGTTACAACCCCCCCGTGTTTGTTTTTTCACATCCATGGGATGAGCAGGAGCTCTGCTCCTCCCTGGTTTGGGGAATTCTCTCCCCACCACCATGGTGGCCACGCTACCAGTGGTGGCCACCAGCAGCTGCTCCTTCCACCATCCCAGGGTGCTCCAAGCCCTGTCCAGCCTGGCCTTGGACATTTCCAGGGATCCAGGGGCAGCCACAGCTGCTCTGGGAATCCGTGCCAGGGCCTGCCCACCCTCCCAGCCAGGAACTCCTGCCCAATATCCCAGCCAGCCCTGGCAGTTTGAAGCCATTCCCTGTGTCCTGTCCCTCCATCCTTTGTCCCCAGTCCCCCTCCAGCTCTCCCCTTTAGGCCCTGAGAGGGGCTCTGAGCTCTCTCTGGAACCTTCTCTTCACCATGCCCTGAAGGACAGCAAGTGAGGAGAGCAAATGTGAGAGCCCAGCTTCTCACCCCACCTCAAGTCCCACTGGGTGTTTTATCCTTGACTCTAAACAGTCAAAATTTAAAAAATAATTTTAAAAAAAGTAAGTTAAATCATGCAACTCCACGTTCTTATTTTGAGTTTGAGTCACTGAGGGCAGAGCAAGGATTGACTTAAGAGCTGCAGCTGCCTGGACTTGCTGTGACAATGATCCTGCAGAGGACATGTCCCAGAAATTATGTCCCCATGGCAATGTCCTCACAGACCCTCACCTGATACCATCATATTTACTGAAAAATCCCTTTGCCAGGATTTTCTCCTGGGAGGCTGAGAAGCCTCAGAGAAAAATGAAAACAATAATTATCTGATTTGCTTCTCTTGTGTTTTGCTGCTTTGGAATGTGTTTGGACATTGTTTACCAACTGGTGGCTGTTTCATTGGTTCCATGGGAATTGTTTTGACTTAATGACCAATCATGATCCAACTGTGTTGAGGCTCTGGGAAGAGTCACGAGTTTTTCATTATTATCTTTTAGCCTTCTGTCTGTACCCTTTCTGTATCCTTTCTGTATTCTTTAGTATAGTTTAGTAATGTTTTAGGAGATTAATATAATATAATATAATATAATATAATATAATATAATATAATATAATATAATATAATATAATATAATATAATATAATATAATATAATATAATATAATATAATATAATATAATATAATATAATATATGATATAATATGAAATAATATGATATAATATAAAATATAATATAATATAGCAATGAAATTAAAATAACATTAATATATTGAATAATATTGTTATATATAATATTATATAACAACACTATATTATAATAATATATAATATGATATGTAACAAGATTAAAATAATATTAATAAGTATTGATATTAATATAAATTATATAAAATATGATTATATATATAATTTTTCTATAATATATATAAAATATATAAAATATATTAATATGATAAAATAATAAATTATCCTTCTTAGAAGGATGGAATCAGATTCATCATTTCCTTCCTGCCACGAGAAACCCCGACAATACCACTACCACCAACCAACCACCGGCCTCACATTGTGAGGTGCAGGCACTCTCTGCCCAAGAGGAGCAGAGCTTTGCTCTGAAGACAAGACCTTTGTGGCCAAGCAGACCCAAATCCCGGCGCTCCCCTGTCTGGGGTGACTCACCCAGGGCAGGGCTCTGTCCCCGCGTCCCCGGGCGCTGCAGCCGCGCCGCTCGCTCCCGCAGCCGCCGCCCGAAGAGCAGCCCCAGGCTGGCGTCGTCAAAGCAGGCCAGGCTGGGCACCACGGTCAGCCAGTTGAGGAAACTCAGGTTCCCGCTGATGATCAGGAGCACCTGCATGGGGAACAAGGAGGCAGAGAGCGTTGGGTGTCCTGAAATGTCGGCCAAAAACGTGAGGTGGGGGATTGGAGCATCCCAGTGAGGACATTCCGGGATGGCAAAGCCGTCCTGGAGCCCAGCCCTAATGGGAGCCTGGGGTCAAATGGGAGCTGTGCCTGTGCCTGTGCTTCCAGCAGGAGGGATCGGCCAGGGCACGGAGTGACTCCATTTCCAAAGTGATTTGATTTTCAGAGTGCCTTAATTTAATTTCCAAAGTGCCCTGATTTCCAACGTGTCTTGATTCCAAAGTGACTTGATTTCCAAAGTGACTTAATTTCCACAGTACCTTGATTTCCACAGTGACTTGAGTTCCAGTGACTTGATTTCTAAAGTGACTCGATTTCCAAAGTACCTTGGTTTTCAAAGTGACTTGATTCCAAAGTGACTTGGTTTCCAAAGTACCTTAATTTCCAAAGTGACTTGATTTCCAAAGTGACTTGATTTCCACAGTGATTTGATTTCCACAGTGACTCCATTTCCAAAGTTCCTTGATTTCCAAAGTGCCTCGATTTCCACAGTGCCTTAATTTCCAAAATGACTTGATTTCCACAGTGACTTGATTTCCACAGGACCTCGATTTCCAAAGTGCCTTGATTTCCTATGGGAATCACCCACTTTCTGCTTATTCCAAGGGATCCGTGACAGCAACACTCCTGAAACCCTTCAGGAGGAAACCTTGGAACTTCTAATTAAAGAGCAGCATTAAATAGAGAAGTGTGCATTTTAAGAGGCATTATTTTGTTTTAATTTTAGCTTTTATTGGCTGTTTAGGAGAATATCTTGCATGTGGTCTCCCAAAATACCACTCCACAGTATGAACATCAAGAACTCAGGGACAGTTTCAGCCTGAGGACTTTCAGCCACTGTTCTGTTGAAAAAATCCATGTTTTCTCATTAAAAATGACAACAAATAAATGCTAAGAATGTGTGATTTCATATTTTATATGATTGGCACCATGGTTTCTGACATGGTGATTTGCAAGTTACAAGTTTTAAAACCCCAGCAGGACTCTTCAGAAAGTCACAGATTGTTAAAAAAAGGCGAGCTCTGAACAATCACAGCTAGGAACAAAAACCCTAACTATTATTTAGTTAAAAAAATAATAATTTATGCTGACTTGGATAATTATGAGGGGGAAATAAAAGCGATTTCTATCTGAATTCCAGACACATGTTGGGTCCTGGAAGGGAACATGTTACAGCTGAGGTTTGGGGCTTGCTCGGTGACCTGAATGTGATTTAGCTCGATGCATATTAATCAGCCTAGCTCCATTATCACACCTCTCACACTGCTCCTGTTCCGAGGTGATTTTGCCTCGTGCAGTTGCAGTCGTGTTAAGAAAATCCCTCTGTGCTTTGCCACCTCTGGTTCCCAGCTCTGCAGGAGCCCCTGGGTGGTCCATGGAAGGGGTTTTTTTTCAGCAGTGATTCACCTCCCTTTATTGCTTGGAAGTCAGGAGCAGCAGCTCTTATTTCCAGCAGCCCTGAAAAATCAGGGGATTCAAAAATAACACGAGTTTGGCGTTCTCTGGGCTGGGGTGGAACTGCGGAGCCGACACATTTTTAATTTCAGTGCTTCTGGCTGAGGCTCGGAGCTCACACCAGCTCCTGCTCACCCAGGGCTGATGGAACCATGGACCCCTTGGATCTGCAAGGATAAACCTTAAAGGAATTCCTGCTGCAAAGCCGAAAATTGGGATTTGTCAAATGTGCTGAGGGGTGGTGTCCCAGCAAGTGTCTTCATGGCCATTCAGAGTGAGTTTTATGTTATTTCATCATCATCATCATAATGGAGTGGTTTGGGTGGGAAGGGACCTTAAACTCCTCCAGTTCCATCCCCAACACCTTCCACTGTCCCGGGGTGCTCCAAGCCCCATCCAGCCTGGCCTTGGGCACTGCCAGGGATCCAGGGGCAGCCACAGCTGCTCTGGGAATCTGTGCCACCCTCACAGGGAACAATTCTTTCCCAACATCCCACTAGCCCTGATCTCTGGAATGTGAAGCCATTCCCTGTGTCCTGTCCCTCCATCCCTTGTCCCCAGTCCCTCCGCAGCTCTCCTGGTGCCGCTGGAAGGGCTCTGGGCCCTCCCTGGAGCTTCTCCTCTCCAGGTGAGCACCCCCAGCTCTGCCAGCCTGGCTCCAGCTCTGTGTCCTCCTCTGGATGTGCTGCAGCAGCTCCACGTCCTCATGCTGGTGGCAGTGCTCCAGGTGACAGTCACCAGAGCAGAGGGATGGACGTGTCCATGGCACCAAAGGTGAAGCTGAACCCTGGTGTCCCCCAGGATCCCACAGGAGCAGCACCTCCCAGGATTTAGGGATCCACTGCCGTCCAAACCCCAGCAGGCAGCACGTGTTTCTCCCCAAATCCTGCCTTTCCTCTGGAGCTCCCATGTGCTGCTCCCTCAGAGCAGAATCGTGCTGGCTCCAGCTGGGATGTTCACTTTAGGATGGATTCCCCAAATCCTGCCTTTCCTCTGCTGCTCCCTCAGAGCAGAACTGTGCTGGGTCCAGCTGGGATGGTCACTTTAGGATAGATTCCTCTTTCAGATCCCCGCTGGAAGAGCACAGGGAGCTCCCCTGATCCTTCATCAGAGGGAGAATTCATCCACACTTCCCCCAGCAATCCCAGCCTCTGGCTCACATCACCAGGACTTTTCCATGCTCCAAAACCACCACCAAACCCAGCTGGATCTCCAGACCTCCATCCTCATCCATCCTCAGCCTTGATTTGTGCTCCTGGAGCGTCCTCCCCTTGCTGGACAATATTGAAACTCCCAATTACACCAACCAGATGGGATCAACCCCTGTGGTGATTGGGAGAAATTTTTTATTAAAGCCCAGTATTAATCATGGTAATTGGGGAGGAACTTTGAGGTTATAAAACTACAGCATGTCTAATGAGCGAGCTCCTTCTAGGAGGAACTGAGGGTTTTAATCTAATAATGTCACTTTTATGGATTATGACTGGAGTTTTATGAAGTGTGATATGAAATACAGTGGATTCATGGCTCTCGCTGGATTAATTTGGAAAAGTAGTTTTCCTGGTTCTAGGCCCAAAACCAATTATTGCTCCCATTTCTGTCCCCTGCCCCGTTACCAAACCCCTCTGTCAGAAAATGGGCACCTCCAGCTGTAACTTTTTACAGGTTGGGCTTCTTTGTTTGGCTGGGGTTTGGTTTTTTCTTTTTTTTTTAATCCCACATTGTTACAAACATCCAGTAGGCAGAGGAAGCTCAAATTCCATGGCACAGCCTGGATATTTATCCAGGAGAGACAAACACAACCTGGAAACTCTTAAACACAGGTGAGGGCTACCTGAAGCATGTCCACATGGTGGGGACAGGATCACCTCACTGGGGCTCCCTGATATGGAGCCATTGGCACAGAAAAGCCAAAACTGGGATGTGTGGAAGGATTATAAATTATTTAAAGGGAAAAGGAAACTTCAAGAACCAGCCAGTCCTTCCTGCTGCCCCAAAGTAGAGTCTAAAAGTCAAAGTAGAGTCTCTGTCTGCACTGGAGTGTATTTCTTAAACTACCCCTAGAAAAATACTCATATTTGTAGTTTTCCCCAAAAATTTATCATAGGCACAGACAAAAACATTCCCATGTAGGGAGGCACAGACTGCACCTGGAAAAGTGTCCATGGATGTTTTTTAAGGAGCTTAGGGATCCAGCACCTCGGGAACAGCCAGGGCACATCCATGGCAAAGACCAACCCTGTGGGAAACCACATGGATGGCAAGAGGGGCTGGGGGATTGTCCCTGTAACCCCCCTGGGGTGCGTGTTCTTTGGAATCATGGAATTATTGAGGTTGGAATCATGGAATCACTGAGATTGAATCATGGAATCACTGAGGTTGGAATCATGGAGTCATTGAGATTGGAATAATGGATTATTGAGGTTGGAATCATGGGATTATTGAGGTTGGAATAATGGAATTATTAAGGTTGGAATAATGGAATTATTAAGGTTGAATCATGGAATCACTGATGTTAGAATCATGGAATCACTGAGATTGCAATCATGGAATCATTCAGGTTGGTATCATGGAATCATTGAAATTGGAATCACAGAATTATTGAGGCTGGAATAATGGAATCACTGAGATTGGAATCATGGAATCATTGAGGTTGGTATCACGGAATAACTGAGATTGGAATCACCGAATCATTGAGGTTGGTATAATGGAATCATTGAGATTGAAATCACGGAATTATTGAGATTGGAATCATGGAATCACTGAGGTTGCAATCATGGAATTATTGAGGTTGGAATAATGGAATTACTGAGGTTGAAATAATGGAATCATTGAGATGGGGATCACAGAATTATTGAGGTTGGAATAATAGAATCACTGAGGTTGGAATCATGGAATCACTGATTCTTGGATCATTGAGTATAACTGTTCCCCCACCACAGCCAAGGCCATCACTGATCCCAAGTGTCCCCAAGTGCCACATCCACATGGAATCCCTCCAGGCATGGGGGTTCCACCCTGGACAGCCCTTTCCATAAAGGAATTCCTCCCTGATTTCCAGCCATGTGCAAACCCAAACACAAAGCTGAGTGTCACTCACTCCAGCCATGAAATGAGGGCTCCTTAGCTCTAGACAGCGGCCAGGATGAGGAATGCCACAATCCCACCCCAGGCATTCCCAGCACCTTGTCCTTCCCAAAAGGCTCCAGGCATGCGGGTTTTGGAGGGTGGGACCAGCCCTCAGCTCCTTTCCCACCAGCTGCAGCAGGATCAAGGAGCAGCTCTGCACTTGGTGGAACCACAAACACCGTTTTCATTTGCCATTTGTGCCTCAGAGCCAGGATTATCCCCTAATACCAACACACAGGAAAAGAAGGATTCAGGAAAAGCATTTTCCAGGCCTGTAGGAATAATGCTGGTTTGAGGTTTAATTACAGCCTGCAATGGGCTGTCAATAGGCACCAATCAATAACTCAGTTACACAGAACTCCCCTGTAATTAATGCTGGATGGTTATTGAGTGATCAGTAATAAAGTGGAACACCACCAAGAGTAGAAAGTGAAAGCCTTTCCCAGAATATCCTCCTCCCTACTAATTAGGACATTTTTAGGAGATATGTGGGTTCAAAATTCCCTCTGTGAGAAATGATGTGAATTAAACCCTGCTCTCAAATCCTGGATCAGCCCAAAGTCACATGGAACTGTTTATATTCCTTGATTGAAGGAATGCTAAAACACTTCTGGCAAAAATGCTTCTATTCCCTTTCACCATCCAGGCACTGCAGGCTCCTTTGAAAATCACTTTTTTCTGCAATATTTAGAGCTATTTAACAATTGCCAAAGTCAGAGCAAACCCAATTTTTTGGGAAGGAGAGAAGGAGAACACATCAGAAAAAATCTATTCTGACAGTGAACATCTTCTCTAGTCCAGGTCTTGGTAAAATTTGGATGAAATTGGTATTAAAGACAGAGTATGGGGAAAACAATGTTCTTGGAAATAAATATTGATGGGAATGCTGAGCATGGCCAACGTCAGACAGCCCTGGCACAGGGAAAAGGGATCTGTGTCACAATCCCCTTCCAAAAGAATTCAAATCCAAGGTTTTGGTTTCACCAATTCACAAATGGAGACATCTGCAACAGCTGGACTGGGACTCTGCTCCCCAGATTCAAGCCCAGCACGGATTCAAACCCATCTCTGCCTTCTCAGGCTAAAAGGAAAGGACGTGACCACATCCGCAGGCCCGGGGAAAACGCAAGGAGAAAGTCAAGGATGTCACATCTGATCAGCCTGACACCAGCCTCGAAAGCACTGGTGGCTTCCCTGATTTGGATCTTTCTGCAGCTCCTTTCCTTGCCTCGTTGAATCCATAATTTTGGGTAACTTTAAGCTCTCAGCAACATCTGCAGTGAAATATTTAACTTGGGTTGGCTACTCGGTGTCACTGGAAGCCAAGGCTGGGGGAGTTCCCAGCTCTGGGATGACCTGGATTTTTCCAGCAAACCAAGAGCACATTTTGGGGGGGAACACACGGAGCTGATCCCTGGTCCCTGAGCCCGTGGGCTCCTGAGAGCCCAGCAGAAATGGGAAACAGTTGTGGCTGAAAACACCCCAGGAAAACCCAGCCCCGTGCTGCGTTTGGGGCTGGGCAGCATTTGATTTTAATAAAGGCAGGCTGCAAAAGCCTGGAGGATAAAAAAAAAAAAGTGAAGGACTGGATGTAAAAATTTTATGGAAATGCTAAAAAAAAGAGGAGAAATGTGAAGGAAGGGCAGAGCAGCCACTGGGCCTTGGCATCTCCATCGGTGCCTCTGCAGCAAGGCTCTGCCCCAAATCCTCCCCTCAGCTCTGCTGGAAATGGCTTCACACTGGGAAAAATATGGAATCAAGGAATATCCTGAGTTTGGGAGGCACCCACAAGGATCACTGAGGTCCTTGGTGAGGATCTGCCACAGCTTTCCCAGAGCTGCTGTGGCTGCTCCATCCCTGGCAGTGCCCGAGGCCAGGCTGGACAGGGCTTGGAGCACCCTGGGACAGGGGAGATGTCCCACCCATGGCAGGGCTGGGAATGATCACTGAGGTCCCTTCCAGCCCAAACCACTCCAGGATTCTGGGATTCTAAGCCCAGCTCCCGGTTGTAACCACGCAGCTCACTGACACATTTAAATTTTATTAAATTTTGTTAAAATTTTCTGAGGTCAAAAGAAGAAAAAGCAGAGAAAATAAGCATTTTCCCATTTTCCTTCCATTCCAGATGGCAGCATAGCAATCCCTGAGCTGTCAGAGGTGGGGACTAAATAAATAGCAAATGAAATGTACCCTGGGCAAAACCAGAGATGCTTAAGAAAACACAAAATGTGTTAAAAAACACATTTTTATGCTGCCATCTGCAGCAGTTTCTTTTCAGCCTTACTCATAATTCCAATTACAATGGGAGCGAGGTGTAAATGATGAAATAATTCTTTAAAAAATAGGTTTTTCAGCTCTTTCCTCCCCTGAGCAGTTGGCTCCATGTGGGACAAAACGATGCTGGGATGGAGGCAGGGAGGATCTTGAGAGATGGGGATGCTCATTGCTCCAGCCCTGCTGGGCTGGCTTTTATTTTATTTTATCTATCTGGATTTATTTACTTGTAGGGAACTGAAAGAAACCTCCAATATAGGGATTGATGGAGTCTGTTCAGCCCTAGAGAAGGCAAAAAAAGCCCAAATTCTGCTTTTAGCTCTGCAGAGGAAGACAAGGTGCTGCAAAGGGATGGGATTTAACAAACCTGGAGCCATTTATCCCTGCACTAATGGCAAAGGAGGATTTCAGGGCTAGCCTGGCTGCTCGTGGGGGCTCTGAAGACCCCAGCCCCGAGGAGATGAGGGCAGTGGGTATTTCCTGGAGGCCTCATCCTGCTTTTCCCAGCCTGGATTTGGCCCGTGGCAGATGGGATCACATGAGCTGTGTATCCCTGAGGATGCTGAGGAGGAAGCAGAAAATGCCACCCACTTGCAAGGTCACAGCTGCAAGATCCCCGCTCAGGCTGCTGCACTGATGGCTTACATATGAGAGGAACCCTTGGAAGAGGAATGAGAATATCCCAGGCTGGATATTCCCCCTCACCACAGGGGGAACGCTGCCCTGCAAACACCCAGGGGCTGCTGGGCTGCTCTCAGGGAGAGCTGCTCCCCTGGAATCCCGGGCTTGAGGCTTTCCAGCCCCAAGGAATCTGCAGCAGAGGATGAAATGCAGCTGCCTGTCTGTGAGGAAGTTCCTGCTCCCCACAGTGACTCATCCCACAAACCCCAAGGGCATCCATCCCCATCAGCCACGGGGCTCGCTTTCAAGGGTTGCTCATTATTCACCCACAAACTGGGTTTGTCAACACAGGGGAAGAGCAAAAATGCATCATTGCCTCATCCTGTGAGTCCAGCAGCCTCATCCAGCAGCGGGGAGAAGGAGCCAGGTGGCAGAGTGACACTGGGACAGAGATGGGAGTGAGACACCAGTGCCAGGCACTGCCTGGTGCTGCTGGAGGAGCACTGGGAAGGGATTGATAAGAAGGAGCAAGGATCTGAATGCTCCCAGGCTGCTGAGCTGGGAAAAGAGGCAGAAAACTCTGGGGGGAAAATGCAAGGAGCTGGGAAAAGATGTAAAGAACTGAGGGGAAAAAATGCAGGGAGCTGGGAAAAATGAGGGGAGCCAGGAAAAGATGCAGGGAGCTGGGGAAAGATGCAGAAATCTTGTCTGTCCCAGTTTTCCTGCACCATCCCCACGGTGCTCAGAGCTTTGGCAATGTGTGCACGGCCAGTGCCAGGTCGGGACATGGATCAGGAGCAGGCAGAGGCACCTGGAGAGGTGAGAGTGGATCTGCCCAGGTGTCCTGGATGGATTCTGCAGGGGGAACCTGCTCAGCAGCCCTGGAAGGTCCTGTTGGGTGGGCATCTCCATCCTGGACCTTCAGGCCATGGACTTGGTATGGAGAGTTTCTGTCTGGCTTTGGAGATTAATTCCTCCTGACAGTGAGGAAGGTTTCTGCAAACCAAACTGTTTGGGAGCCCAAATCCCTGCCAAAGGCAGGGCTGGGAGCAGCATGGGCTGGGAGCAGCAATGCCAGAGCTGCAGAATTCCCTGCTGGAGCACAGGCTGTGCCACAAGGCATTCCTGTCCCACTTGGGCCTGGAAATGGCAGAGCTGTGAGCAGTGAGACAGCACCGAGGGAAGGGAAAGGAGCAGCGAATGACAGCTCTGGGCAGGATTCACCAGGGCAGCCCAGGGAGGTGTCCCCAGCCCTCCCAGCTCTGGTCACTGCTGCTCCTTTCCGGCGTCTTGTGGTGGCAGCGCCGCTGTCACTGCGCTGGAGGAGCTGGTGACATCGGGCACTGCCACCAGGGAACACAAAGGGGACTGGCATGGGGGCAGTGAGAGCCTCTGGAACCTGCCCAAGGTGTCTCCTGGTCCTGAAGACCTTCCTGTCCTGGATATGGGAATGGTTTGGGAGCGTTGATAGGAGAATTGTGACACTGGCACTTCTCCAGTGCAGGTTCACCACGGGCTCTGCCAGATCAGGATGGCAGGAGAGGGACAAGAGGAGCAGCAGAGTGACACAGAGATGGGTCCTGAAGACCCTCCTGGTTTCAGCCTTGTTCTGGACAGGGAATGGCCAGGGAGTGTTGATGAGGGAATTGTGACACTGGCACTTCTCCAGTGCAGGATCACCACGGGCTCTGCCAGCTCAGGATGGCAGGAGAGGGACAGGAAGGGCAGCAGAGTGACACAGAGATGGCAGCAGAGCCACCTGAGCCCCACCAGCCACTCATCTGCAGGCACCTGAGCTTTGGGACATGGTGAACCCCTGGTTTGGGACACATAACCCCATCACAGGAACCCCTCCACGCCCCCACACACAATCACTGCTCCCAGCTTGCCCACATTTGCAATAGAAGTACAATTTACAATAAAAGTACAGGTTCTTGGCTGGCACACACTGGAGGTTTGCACTCAGAAACTGCTGTGAGGGAGGAGAAGCACCAGGAGAAGCAGCAGAACCACAAGAACATCCCTGAGCAAGCTCCAGCCAGGACATCTCCAGCACAGTGTGGCCACGGGCAGCCCTGGAAGCCACACAAGGACTCTTATCACAGCAGTGGCTGAGTGTGGAGTATTTCATTTGGCACCCTCTGGAGCCCTCATAATCTTTTCCTTTATGATTAATATTAAACAAGTCATATTCCTTATGGAATTTCCTAAGCCTGTCTGTTTATATTTTTCTCTACATCAGAGTTAATATTTTAAGATCGCCCCTCTCTTTTTTTTTCTCTTTTATTTCACGTTCATCTGTTTTTCCTCATTTTATAAATCAGGCTTCTTGTTTAGTAGCCATGACAACATCTGCCTGTGGTGGTTACACCACAGCCTGGGGCTTTTTATTTTCTTTTCTCCCCCCAAAGCTGCCTAAGAATAAAAAAAAATAAAAAAATCCTTTAAATAAATAAAAGCACAAAATGAAAGGGGCAAGTTGGGAAGAGCCTCCTCCTCCTTTCCTTCCAATGACCCACTTCAACAAGACTTCCCAGCATGGTGGGTGAGGACTCATTTGGCTTTAATCCTGCAAAGTCTTATCCACTTAGTTCACTTCAATGGGAATACTCGGAGCACATCGACTCAGGCACATATGAAAGTCTTTAAAACCTTGAGGTCTGGGCCTGAGAGGCACAGAAATGAAAAGCTGGAGCTGCATTTTCCTTCTGGGCGTTGAGCTCTGCACAACAGCACAAGGGCTGGGGTGGGATGGGGATGTGCTGCTCCCAGGGGGAGGATGGGGTCACTTCCAGGAGATGCTGGAGTTCAACATCATCTTCTCAGCATGGACCACCATGAATCCAGCCACCACAGCCACCCCGTGGCTTTGGCACCTCCCTTCCCTGGATTCCCAAAAAACCCCAGCGGCTCCTGGAGGCAGCAGGACCCACCTTGACACCCCTATTTCAATGAAACCCTGTCAGGACAACTTGGAGATCAGGCACAGGAATCCCAAAGCAAAGCAGCATCACATCACCAAATGCCTTCCTAGGACCTAGGGAATATTAAGGAATGCATTTTTTCCCCTAAATTCAGTCTTTCAGGATGCCTGGAACAAGGAGCTAAGAGGGAATTCAGTAAAGCACAGCCACCCCATGGCTTTGGGCGCCAAAGGGTGTGGAATTAACCCCCAGTTACTGAACCAGTAGCTTAGAGGGAATTCAGGCTTTTGGAAGAACAGGAGTGAGTTCTGCACAAGCACAGCAAATGGAGCTGTGGCTCTGTGCTTGCCCATGGAAAGCCACCACTCAAACCCCATGGGCTGTTTCACCCAGGGCACCAGGAGATGGCCAGGAACGCTGAGAGCAGCCCTGGATGCAGAGGGGGCAAGGAGGGAGGGAAAGGCCAGGAGCTGAAGGAAGCAGATGAACCTTGCAAGCAGCAGAGCCTCGGGGAGCCCTGGGACACGGTGTCCAGATGTTCGAGGTCGCTGTAACCTGACTCCGAGAAGGAAGAGGATGTGTTCCTCCAAACTCCCCCTGGTGCCTTAATTCACTGCAGCCTGCCTGAGCCTGCCTGTGGTGATCACAGGTGGGGCTTCACACTGACCAGAAACGTGGAGCTGGGGGCAAAAGACTCCAATCCTTTCAGCTTTGGCTGCCAGGACGGTTGAGGAGCAGATTTCCATGGAAACATCTCCTTTTCCTGGCTTTCAGGGGCCAGAGGAAATCCCTCCAGCAGGGATTCTGCAGCACCAAGGAACCCCTCACTGACGGCCACCAGCACCTGAGACTGCCCACCAGGGCTTTGCTTGGTGGGCTTTGCTTTCCTTCCTGCCTGGGTGGTGGAGAAGGGGAATTGGGAAGGAACACAACATTCTGAAGCTCCAGTTTTTATCTGTGGTCACATTTTTTTTCCACATAACCCCAGGAAAATGATCTCTCTCCATCTTCAGGACCCCACTGTCCCTGCAATGTTGGCTTTCCAGCACCATCCCTCTGGCCCTGGAAGCTCAGAGGTGGAGCTGATTTGGGTGCCAGGGTTCCAGGGTGCCCCCCTGACCCTGTTCCCTTGGCTCTGCTTCCTCTGAGGTTTCTGGCTGCAGGGATGATCCGTGTTGGATGGGAAGAACTGGCAGATTTGCCCCACAGGGACTTGTGTGGGGATTACAGCTGCTTTTCAAGGGCTGCCTATGGAATAAATGACATTAATGATGCCATAAACACGATCCCTGCCTCTCCCACTCCCCACTCCTGCCATTCCCAACCCCATCCAAACAACCAATGCAATCTGATTTGGTTTTCCAGAGGAAATTTTGAAATTTCTGTTGACTGAGGCATCCTGAGCTTTCTACAGCTCCTGGATTTTGGCATTTCAGAGGAGCTGGCAGCTTCTCTGAGGGTGACACTGATGTAGAAGCTGGTCCAGTGAGAGGTGTCCCTGCCCAAAATGAGCTTGAAGGTCCTTTCCAACCCAAACCATTCCAGGATTCTACTGAATACCTGTCCCTTTCTGCCTGTTTGCTCACAAAGTGCAGGGAATCCATCCATGAGTCATCACTGCCACACCACAGTGGCCAAAATTTGGGACAAAACATTCCCAAACTGCTCTCCTGGTGCATTTCTCTCCCAGACTTCCTCAGCCTTTCCAAAACTGGCCTGATCTGGGATTTCTCCCTGTTTCCAAGTTCTCCTGCCCGGAGCAGGGTGTAAATTCAAAGCGTCCCTTCTGTCCCTGAGCAGCTCCACGTGTGGACACCAAGGCCAGACCAAGCCCACGTGGTTCCTGCAGAGCTTAACCCGGCCCCAGAGGGAGTTTCAGGTGTGGAAAAAGTGACTCAGGAACGTGGAGAAAGCAGCTCCTGGCAGAGATGGAATTAAAATCCAAGAGGAAAGCTGGAGAGGTGAGACCTCGTGCTGCAAACACCTGCCTGGATTGAGGTGTTTTGGGGCTCAGCTCAGGGTTTGGAGCAGCAGCAGAAATCCAGGATGCTCTGCACAATGTCAGCATAAATCATGGGATCTTTCCCATGGATCAGTCAAAACCATGGAATGGTTTGGGTTGGAGGGAAGCTCAAAGCTCATTTCCAGCCCCTTTCCATGGGCAGGGACTCCTTCCACTGTCCCAGGCTGCTCCAACCTGGCCTGGGACACTTCCAGGGATAGGAGGCCACAACCTGCTGGGAAATACCCCCAACAAAAAGGAAAGTGAGATTGGGGTTTGCAAACAATTCTCCAGGGAAGGATCAGCACTGCCCAGAGCCCAGCATCTCCACCCCACAGCCAGGGCAGCACCAAACAAACCCCAGCTGCTCCAGGAGGATCCTGAGTCACAGCTCCCAAAATCCCAGCTTTTATAGGAAGATGAAAGCCATGAGTGACACAGGTTTCCAAGAGGATCCTGCACTCCTCCCTGAGTCACAGCTCCCAAATTCCCAGCTTTTATAGGAAGATGAAAGCCATGAGTGACACAGGTTTCCAAGAGGATCCTGCACTCCTCCCTGAGTCACAGCTCCCAAAATCCCAGCTTTTATAGGAAGATGAAAGCCATGAGTGACACAGGTTTCCTGCCATTTCTGGCTGTTGCATCAGCATGGAGATAAGAGCCCTGCTGGAGCTGGGGCAGGGGATGGTGCAGCTGTGTAAACTGCGTGTGGGCTGGAGCATCCCAGGGCTGCAGCCTCATCCCAGCACTGCCAAAGCAAAATCCAACCTCTCTGGGGGCTGCAGCCTCATCCCAGCACTGCCAAAACAAAGCCAAACCTCTCTGGGGGCTGCAGCCTCATCCCAACACTGCCAAAGCAAAATCAAACCTCTCTGGGGGCTGCAGCCTCACCCCAACGCTCTCAAAGCAAAATCAAACCTCTCTGGGGGCTGCAGCCTCATCCCAACGCTCTCAAAGCAAAGTCAAACCTCTCTGGGGGCAGTGGTGTTTCACAGCAACACTGAACCCACAACAGGCCAAGGAGTTGTTCTCATCAAAGCAGGTGAAGGGAAAATCCATCTTCACCTCCATCCCTGAGCAGCCCAGACACTGAGATCCATCGCTCTGAAATGGTGTGGGGTTTGTTTAAATGGTTTTATTTAATGCTGGCCAGTCATTGTGTGGGGGGGACTGGGGAAAGTGACACCTCTGTCTGGGCATGGTTTCACACATCAAAACACCACACACATTTAACTTGACAGGACAGAACTGACTGGAATATGCAAATTGTTAAAAAAACCCCTAAGCTGACCCAGTCACAGGGAAGCTGTGGCTGCTCCATCCCTGCAAGTGCCCAAGACCAGGTCTGGAGCAACCTGGGACAGTGGAAGGTGTTGGGGTTGGAATTGGATGGGCTCTAAAGTCCCTTCCCACCCAAATCACTGCAGGAAAACCCTGCCTGGAACCCACAGAAAAAGCATAATCGAAACTGCTCTGACAGCCAGAGATCCCAGGGGGAAGCTGAGGGAGCAGGGATGGGAAGGAGCCTCTCTGCAGCCAGGAAAGTCACTTCACCAGCAGCAAAATCCTCCCCTCGCTCCAAGAACACCACACCAAAGGCACCATCCCACTGCAGCCCCTTCCACGCCTGGAATGGGCACATTCTGCCTTCACACATCCATCTCTGACACCAATAAATGATTTTCTTCATAATAAATGTATTAAAAATCCTCTTTAAAAGGAGTTTCTCATCTGCCATCTGTTTCCAGTTAGGCTGTTCTGATTTCATCTTCTTTTTATGTTTTTTTTTTTTTTTTGAAATGGAATAGAAAACATTATTTAAAGGCCCTGTCATCTTGCTGGTGGGAGGAGAGATCCCAAATCCCAAATCCCAACATGTCCCCCTGCCGAACAGCAAAGGCTTGGTGGGAGCCAAGAGCTGGGAAACTGCAAAGGAACCAGTTCAGATAAGGACTAAGGGACAGAAAATGGGATTAAACTTGGGAAACCTTCACCATCTCTTCAAACCATTGCACTGAAACTGGAGAAATTCACAGATATTTAAAGATATTTGACACATTTCAGTGGGCGCAGGAACGGGTTGTGATGGTTTCACTCCTAAACATAAATAAATAATTATCCCTGGAAATACGGTGCCAGAACATGGTGAAGATCATGTCATGGACACCAGGAGCATCTCTGCTTTGCAGCTGCTCTGGCTCTCACCAGACAGAAATGTTTTATGCCCTCACTCACATGTGCAACCCATCCCTTATCTCCCAGCCTGGAGCTGAATCCTGATCCCATCTGGGAGATGCAGATGTTGGAAGCTCCAGCTTGGATCATTTCAGCATCCTCAGCATCCATTTCCCCCATCCTGCCCCAGCACCTGGAAATTCTGCTGCAGGACCAAAGGCTCTGGAGCACGGAGGGATTCTGAAAATCAGGGGCCAAATCCAAACAGGGAGAACACCCAAGCACCCTGAGGTGCCCAAGAGCCCAGAGGTGAAGCCTCCCTGCAGCCACATCATTCCAGGAGCTCTGGGAGCTGCTCCTGGGGTGGGGAGAGCAGCACAGAGAGAGGCACCTGAGAGCCCCTGGACAGCTCTAACATGGCCAAAACACCAGAACTGGGTGAGTTCCCACCCCATTTCAGCAAATCTTGCAATTTAAGGATGCAGCTGGTGATTCTGGAGCCAGCGCTCAGCAATATTCCCAAGGATGGCACAGAGGTGACACCAAACTGTGCCACCAGCACTGGTTACAGTTCACACACGTGGCAGCTTCCAGAATTCTGGAACTCTGCTGGAACTCATCCCTGGATGGCCAAAAAGCTCCTGCTGGCCCCAAACCCAGGAGCCCCAGTGAATGAAAACCAACCCTGACCTTCCTGCTGTGTTTTTCCAGCCATGGCAGCACTGCCCACCCTGGGGTCTCCTGTGTGTGGGGGTGTTCACAGGGGTCCCAGGATGAGGGAAGAGATGAGAATGTTGACTCCATGTTTCAGGAGGCTTGATTTATTATTTTATTACATATATAACATTAAAACTATACTAAAAGAATAGAAGAAAGGATTTCATCAGAAGGCTGGCTAAGAATAGAAAAGGAATGATAATAAAATCTTGTGACTGACCAGAGAGTCTGGACACCTGACTGTGATTGGCCATTAATTAGAAACAACCACATGAGACCAATCCCAGATGCACCTGTTGCATCCCACAGCAGCAGATAATCAATGTTTGCATTTTGTTCCTGAGGCCTCTCAGCTTCTCAGCAGGAAAACTCCTAAGGAAAGGATTTTTCAGAAAATATCATGGCTACACCTGTGCAAGTCTGATTCCATGGTCGGGCATCCAAACTCCCTCTCAGGTTCAGCAGCAGAGCCAGCAAAGCTGAGCTGGCAGGGACAGGGCATTGCAAACCCTGCTCCATGGCAAAGCAGCTCCTCCTGAGCCCAGCACCAGCACGGACACAGAACCCCAACCCTCCAAAGCCCAACCAGGGCTGTGGGATGCCCTCCAAGCCCCCGTGGTGCCAGCAGGACGAGGGGTGGTTGCTGCTGCAGTCACTGCTGCTCCCCTCTCCAATTAATCAAGTTCCCATACTGATTAACAGCGTGATTCATGGCTCTCGTTAGGAGCCTTCTGGAACAAACAAGGCTGTATTTCAAGGCCGCTGGCTTAATGGTTAAAATAAATACCTTCCAAATTTCTATTTTCAAGTAGCTGAACCTTTTCCACCTTTACAACTAATTCAGACTTCCTTCAAATTATTTTTCTAAGTAATATAACAATTTGTTTTTCATTAGAGCTTGTCAAAGCCGGACTTGGGTTTATTTTGAGAGAAACCAGCGCTCTCCAGAAACTGTTTAGTACAATCTGAATGACGCCCAAAGGGGTTATTGCAGCCACAATCAAAATAGAGTTTACAGCACTGGCTTGGGGTGACACTTTATTTAATGATTTCAAAAAAAAAAAAAAAAAAAAAAAGAAGAAGAGAAAAAAAAACCCCAGTGCCCTGAATCAGGAGCTAATTAAATGCACTCCTATGGCTCCCAGGGAGTGTTTCTCAGTGCCTCTGACTACTGCAGAATGCAAGGACTTAACTTGTTGCTAACTAATCCCAGAGCCCATTATGGGAGCAGTGTTATTTACTGGTTTGGGGTGGTATGTGCTGCTATTCCCGTGTCTGGCACAGCAGATCCTATCGAGCTGGATGTGAAATCAAATATCAGAGTGATTAAACAGTTTGGGTTCTGCCTGCTTAACTCACAGCGTTTCTTGTTGGGGGGTGCAGAGCTCAAGGTTTAATTTAAGGGGGCTTAAATGTAACAGAAAATCTGCACTCTAAGTGCTTTGATTTCACATTCCTGCTGTTTTGCTGTGGGGAAAGCTGAGCTGGAGCAGTGCCAGGGTGAGGGAGGGGATGTGGCATCCAGGAGGGCCTGAGGGGCAGGGACAGCCCAGGCACCCTCACCTGGACCGGGATGGGTGCACAGGGCTGGGATCGACCTCCATAATCCCAGCCCGAGCTCCAGCATTCCCAAAGAACCTCGGAATCTCTCTGCCTGCACCTTCCATCTCACACCCCACAAGATCTACAAATCCAAAGAGGATTTTTGAACAACTGCACTGCAAAACTCTTTTCCACAGGCCCATTCCTGCAGCCCTGCTCTGTTCATTTTCCTGGGACTCTCTGTTTGTTGTTCCTTTCTAAACCACAACAAAATCAACACGATTTGGACTTTGGGGAAGGCTGAATTTCCTCTGTTCTGGCAGGGGAGCCCAGCCCAGCCCAGGCAGTGACACCCACCTAGAGCTGCAGGGCTGGGGGACCACACTCCCCAGCATCCTTAGGGAGTTATAAAAAAGCAGGAAAGGGATTTTTTTACAGGGATATGAAGCAATAGAACGAGGGGGAATGGATTTAAACTGAAAGAAAAGAGATTTACAGTGGATATCAGGAAGAAATTCTGTGGCTGTGGCTGCCCCTGGATCCCTGGCAGTGCCCAGGCCAGGCTGGACAGGGCTTGGAGCAGCCTGGAACAGTGGGAGGTGTCCCTGCCATGGCAGGGGTGGCACTGGATGGGCTTTAAGGTATTTTCCAACCCAAACCATTCTGGGATTGTATGAAGGGCAGAACAACTCCTGAATTTTCTGGCTGCTCCATCCTCCACTGCACTGGGCTTTATTCTCACACACATTACCACCAGCATTCTGCACCCACACAGGAAAACACCTCCTCGAGCAGTGCCCGTGCCCGTGGGTGCCCAATCAAAGCCCCAAGGAGGGCCCTGATGCTCCTGATGCACGAGCCTGGCACCGGGGTCACCCCGCTAATCCTGCTGGAGACACCCCTGATTTACACCAGCCCGGCCACGAGCGCAAAGCCGGCCCGGCTCTGACAAGTGAAAACAAACACTGGATTCAGACACTTTCTGCAGGGAGGGGGGGCTGCTTAATTTCTGTTCCCTCTCTCCAGGCTGCTGCTGTGACCTCTGCTACCTCCTAAGTCAGCAACACAATCTCTTGCAGCTGTGGCACTGCAGCAGCCTGATTTAATTTGTGTGTGTGTGGCTGCAGGGGCAGCTCATCCCTCCAGCATCTCGTGGTGAGGCAGAGGCAGCGCTGGGACAACGGGGGGCTCGGTGCTCCCCTCCCAAAGAAGAAGAGGGGGGAAACCTCCACTTGGCCTCCCCTGCCTTCCTGGAGAGATGGGAACAAAATCAACCAGAGGGAAACGTCCTTTTCCATCACAATTTTTAAGAGGTTGGGGTTTGGCCAAGCCAAGGAGGAAAAAAAAAAAATAAAAAAGCCAGAAAATATCTGTTCAACAACTGTTTTATGCCTGAAAAGAAAAAAAAAATAGGAGGAAAATGACTTTGCTGCTGCTGTCCTGCCCATGGCCAGCTCCCAGGGGCTGCCTGTCCCTGGTGCAGTGCCCAGCTGGGCAAGGGTGGTGCTGGCAGCTGTTTTCCATAACAGAGCTGGAGATTTCTGCCACATCCCCCTCAGGGTCCCTCTCCCAGCAGGTCCCTCTGTCCCTCTCCAGCTCCCAAAGTCCCCCCGTGCTCCTGGGCTGGATTCTGCCTCCTCTGGGGGCTCCTCTGCAGGGCTCTGAACCTTGAGGGGCTCTGGAGCTTTCACCTCTGCCCTCTGCAGGGCTGGAACTGTGCCTGGCCTGTGGCACTGCCACCCGACTGCCATCCCTGTGCTCCTGGCACTGTCACCCCTGTACTCTGGAACTGTCACACCTCTGCTCCTGGAACTGTCACCCCTGTACTCTGGAATTGTCATTTCTCTGCTCCTGGCACTGGCACCCCTGTGCTTCTGGAACTGCCATCCCTGTGCTCTGGAACTGTCACCTCTCTGCTCCTTGGCACTGCCATCCCTCTGCCCCTGGCACTGTCACCCCTGTGCTTCTGGAATTGCCATCCCAGTACTCTGGAATTGTCACCGCTCTGCCCTTGGCATTGTCACCCCTGTGCTTCTGGAATTGCCATCCCCGTGCTCCTGGCACTGCCATCCCTCTGCTCCTGACATTGCCACCTCTCTGCTCCTGGCACTGTCACCTCTCTGCCCCTGACACTGTCACCCCTGTGTTCCTGGCATTGTCATCCCTGTGCTCTGAGATGGCTCCTGCTGAAAGCCACCCCAGGACTGCCTCGGTGGGAGCAGGGAGAGCCTCCACCATCCCCCTCAGGATCTGGAGATGTTCCCCAGCCCAGCCCCTCCAGGATCTGGAGATGTTCCTCAGCCCAGCCCCTCCAGGATCTGGAGATGTTCCTCAGCCCCTCCAGGATCTGGAGATGTTCCTCAGCCCAGCCCCTCCAGGATCTGCAGATGTTCCTCAGCCCCTCCAGGATCTGGAGATGTTCCCCAGCCCAGCCCCTCCAGGATCTGCAGATGTTCCCCAGCCCCTCCAGGAGCTCTGTCCTGGTGTGGGACCAGGGGCTGAGCCCATGCAGGACCCTGCAGTGTGATCCCCGTGCTGGAGGACACGCCAGGAGCCTCCAGGGGCCAGGCAGGGACTCAGCCTGCACAGATCCATCACATCCAAAGGGATCTGAAAGCTTCAAACCCTCCCCACGTTCCCAGCTCCCCAGACTGGGCCTTTCTGGCTCTGACTGGCAATGAAGCAGTGTCCCTGCCTTTCCAACAGCACCACTCTGCACTTTCCATGCTATTAATTCATTTATGGATTTCACCTTTCTGGTCCTGAAGCTCCTTCCCCACCTGGCACTGCCAAATCCACCCTGGCCCCTGCCCAGCCCCACTGCCAGCTCTGAGGGGCAAGGTGGCTTTTTCCTGCCTCTTTTTCTGGCTTCCCTCTCGCTTCCCCTCATCAGCTCTTCTGCCAAGCTGTGTGATTTTACTGCCTGCCCTTCCAAGGAGCCAAGAAATACGTTTGGTGTGAGCTGGGAGTTGGACAGCGTGAAAACCACACAGATCCAGGGCTGGAGGAGGCAGATCCAGGGTTTGAGGAGCGAGATCCAGGTTTGAGGAGGGAAATTGAGGGTTTGAGGAGGGAGATCCAAGATTTGAGGAGGCAGATCCAGGGTTTGAAGAAGCAGATCCAGGGTTGGAGGAGATTCAGGGTTGGAGAAAGGAGATCCAGAGTTTGAGGAGGCAGATCCAGGGTTTTGAAGAGGTAAATCCAGGGTTTGAGGGGGCAGATCCAGGGTTTGAGGAAGGAGATCCAGGTTTGAGGAGGGAGATCCAAGGTTTTTGAGGAGGCTCCAGGGAGCAGTGAAATCCCCATCAAGCTGAAGATTTGCCTTCCCCAACAGCCCTTCCAACCTTCCACACCCCACAATCTCCTCAGGGAATGGGCAAGCTCTGCCCTGGTGCATCTACAGAACCAAGGATAAGAGTCCAAACCTCACCTGGGGTCTCCAAGACCCTCCAAGATATCTTTTGCTCACCTCCAGGTAAGGACAGCTGTGTTTTTAATTTGATTTCTCCTGAATATTGGGGTGTTTCAGGTCCAGGTGTGCATTTCTCAGGCCCACACCCCACCTCTGCTACAAAACCCAATCTCTGAATTGTTAAGGTTGGAAAAGCTCTTTAGCATCATCAAATCCACCCATCAACCACCAGATTCACCATAAACCATGTCCTGAAGCGTCACATCCCCGTTTTCTGAACACTCCCAGGGATAATTCATTCCTGGCAGACACAGCTGGCAGCAGTGCCCAGGAGCTCCACGGGAATGGTGGGGTTTGAGCTGAGCTCACAAAGAGAACGTGGCAGAAGCCCCAGAGCTGAGGGGCAGGAAACCACAGCAGGAGGGACCATTCCTGGCCAGGAGCAGCAGCAGCACCGAGCCCTGCATGGATCTGCTGGGATTGGGCTCATCCCAAGGCTCCCTGTGGCCCTTCCAGGAGGGAAATGAGGTGCTGGCAGCACTGTGGTGTCCATCAAAGCCACCCTAAATCCCTAAATCCCACCCCAAATCCCACCAAACACAAACCCCAACAGGAACCTCCTGTGCACATCCAGGATGGGAACAAGGTGGAGCTTCCAGCTCCCTTGGGATGACTCCAGGCTGGAATCCCAACCCCACAGGAATCCCCTGGTGGACACTCATCCATGCTCAGGCTGCTGAGCGCCTCCTCTCTGATGTTTCCACCCTCTCTAAGCTTTTTTCCTTACAAACGTGAAGCAGGCAAGAAGAATAAGTTCACACTTGGAAAAAAACCCCACTTTCCTCTTTTAAAGCCCAACTTTTTTTGGGTTCCTGACAAAGCAATATTCTCCAGGCCAGTTGGAATCTGGAAAAATACACTCAACTCAAGCTCGCCACCATGACTCCAATAACAATTATAAAATGTCCAATAAAACTTGTCTGTAATGTCAATTCAAATCTTGAAAAGCAGAATTAAGTGGTATATCAACATTAAACTTTATTGCTTCCTTTGCAGAGCACAAGGATTGTCAATAAAAGTCATTCTGAATGAAGAAAAAGGGCAGTAAATATTAAATAAACAGGTTTTTGTTGAAATGCTGTAAAGGCACCAGAGCTGCCTCTGACACTGGGACCCTTTCTGCCTGCTCAGACTCCCCTCGTGATCCAAACAAGGCAGTAATTGCCAGCTATCAATAAAAGGCCAATTAAAGGGGCTTGATGCCTGCCCTGCCTGGCTGTCATTAGGACATTTATGGGGTGGGCTCGGCTCTGTCTGAGGTGCCCCAGCCCCCCCAGGGCCCTGCTCCTGGTTAGGGGCCCTGCAGGTTCCTGCTGGGAGTGACAGGGATGGAGCAGCCCCGAGGGCAGCACTGGGCATGGGATGGGCTGGGCTGGGAGGGACCTTAAGGATCACCTTGTTCCAACCCCATTAAAAATCACCTTGTTCCAACCCCCTAAAGACCACCTTGTTCCAACCCCCCTAAAGATCACCTTGTTCCAACCCCATTAAAGACCACCTTGTTCCAACTCCTTAAAGATCACCTTGTTCCAACCCCTTACAGATCACCTTGTTAAAGATCACCTTGATCCAACCCCTTAAAGATCACCTTGTTCCAACCCCTTAAGGATCACCTTGTTCCAACCCCTTAAAGATCACCTTGTTCCAACCCTCCTGGGGACACTTTCCACTGTCCCAGGTGCTCCAGCCTGGCCTGGGACACTGCCAGGGATCCAGAGTGCTCTGGGCACCCTGTCACCCTCACAGAGATGAATTTAATCTAACGCTGCCTTCCTTCATCCTAACCAGAAGAGATGGTAGGTTTTGCTTTGTGGAGATTTTTTAGGGTTGGGCTGAATAAAATCCTCCAACAACCTCAGGGATGTCACAATCACAGCTGGCACCTCTGGAGTGACACCCCAGGAATTCCCTCTCCCTCCATGTGCCCAAATCCATCCCAACCCAACCAAACTGCCCCAAAAAAAGGTAAAAGGTGACGTTCAGTGGCACCAGACACAACAGGAAGGGTTTGGGCAGCAGAAGGAGCCAGGAGGGCACAAACCCGCCAGGGTTTCTGTCAGACCTTTAAAACCTGAGCAGCATTTTTGTGGTTTACCAGGGGGCTTTATGAGCTGTTCTCCAGTTTAATCATCACATGAACTCACAGGAAGCAGTAACAGCTCCTGAGTATGAATTTCATGCTGCTGAGATGATGCTGAACAAAGGCAGGGCAGCAGGGGCTGGAAATGGAGGATCATGAGCTCTTTGAACGCTGCCAGGACAGACATCAGATGGGATCTAGGGAAGTATTTATGCAGCAGCTTCTGTCCTCTGGGTTTTGAAGAGGTACAAAAAAAATCCACTCAGAAAATCAACTGGAATGTGAATCCATTAAATTTCCAAGCAATTATTTTGATTTTATTCCTCAGCACAGTCAATCTAGTATTTGTGGAGAGCAGCTCAGCAGCTCAACCCTTTCCAGAGATAAAGAACAATCCTCAAGTGATAAATACAGAAAGAAGAATCTCTTCAGAGATGGACAGATGTCTATAAAAATTAACTTTTGGGGGAATCACAAAGATTCCCCACAGGGCTTTGCACTGATCCTGGGCTGCCATTCCTCTGGCACACAGAAACCAAAGCTCCAGCAGTGGGAAACACCCAGGAATTCCTGGCTGGGAATCATCCTCACTCCCTGGAGCCTGAATTCCCAGAGCCAGCTTCTCCTGGGAGGAATGGGGAAGCCCAGGAGAGGAGGGGACCCTCAGGATGATGCCTTGAGGAGGCTGAGCTAGAACAGAGGCTGGACTGAGCTAAAGAATAAAGCAGGGATTTATTAAAAGGCCTCAATGGATCCACCTTGGGCAGCACAAGAGCCCAGCCAGGGCTGCACCCAAGATGAACCACAATGGTCACAAAAATGGATGCCCAGTTATGAGGTATCTCACTTTTATAAGTTCTGCTCCATTTGCATATTGGAGTTCATTGTCCAATTCCAGCTTTAGGTTATGCAGTTCCACCCTGCTTATTTTTCTCTCTCCAGCCCACGGTGTTTGTGCTCTTGAGCCTGAGATTTGGATCATTTGTCCTTGGTCCCCAGCTGGAGGAGGAATTGTTTTGTCCCCCTACTCTGTGCAGAGAGCTCACCATCCCATAATGTGAATCTCAGAATTACAGCCTAAAGCAGCAGAGAATGTGAAAATATAAAAGCCAAAACCTGATGCACCATAACATAAATCTCAGAATTATGGCCTAAAGCAGCAGAGAATTTGAAAACTATAAAAGCCAAAACCTGAGGTGCCATAACCTGAATCTCAGAATCACAGCCTAAAGCAGCGCGGAATCTGAAAAACAGAAAAGCCAAAGCCTCAAGGACAGGAATGAGGAGCAGCTCACCTGGAAGAGGATCTGCAGCAGCCCGTGCAGGATGACCATCCTCCTGCCCAGCAGCAGGAAGAAGGGCACCAGCAGCTCGATGAAGTGGTTGACCAAGGTCTCGAAGCGGTGGAACCACCAGGGCGAGCGGTGCATGAAGTACGAGATGGGGTTGGGCACTGGCTGCGTCTGCAATATCAGAGGAAAAAAGGAGTTAATCCCCTCCAAAATCAGAGGAAAAAAGGAATTAATCCCCTCCAAATCTTGGTATGAAGTGCTGCTACAAAGTTCTGGCCTTATTCCTTGTTTCTCTCCCCAAATTTGCCATCCTGCAACTCTGGGAACTTGTTTCATTGCAGACAAAATGATTTCATTCCACATGTCTTTAAACAAATTCATGTCTTAAAAACCAAGTTTTTTAATTTTCCCTTTTGTCATCACAACCAAACCCCATCTAAAATTAAGCCCACTATTATTCAACACTGAAATCTTACACTTAGATCAGCACTGAGGGATGTTAAAGCGAGTGAGGATCCTCAGAGCAGATCCAGAAACTGAGCCTAAGATTTGCTTGGGGTCAGGCCTTGGGTCAAACAGAGCCAGGAATGGAAACCAGATTTCAAAACCTCGGAGATCTGCTTTCAAAATGTTTAAAATTTAAATAAATGTGCTGGTGGAGCTGCTTTCCAAGATGGTAATTGGGGAGAGGAAAGTGTAATTCCTCTAAACATGCTCTACTGGTTAAGGTATTTACATACTGGCCTTGGGACAATATTATTCTTTTGTCAGCCTGAAATATTTTGACACTGAGAGATTTTTCTGTCCAGGACAAGAAAATAGCAAATTTTTCAAAGGCAACAACCCCAAATTCTGATATGTTAATAAAAGCCACCCTAAGAAATCCCACAACTGGAGCAAAAAATAAATGAGAATTTATCTTAACGTATCTGACAGGCTCAAATTCCCTGGTACTGTTTTAAAACTTCAACAACAACAACAACAAGAGAGAGAGGTCGAAAACACAAATGATAATTGAAGGAGACACAACACATCTTTAAATTATTTGTAGTTAAATCCAAAATACAAACAAAACAGGGCAAATCCTGCAGGATGCATGGCAGCCAAGCACGCTCCCGCTGCCAAATCCCACAACTATTGTAATTCCTTATTAGCAAAGCTGGGATTAATAAAGCCTGGCCTGGGCTGGAGGCCCCTGAGGACAGGAGACCGCATCCTTCCTTCCCGGATGGAGCCGGGCCGGGGTCAGGGAGCTCTGCCAGGGCCTCTCCGGCCAAACTGGGGGGTCAGGGCAGCCCCAGGGGGGTCAGGGCAGCCCCAGGTGTCCCCAGCGTCCCTCGCCTCCGCCAGGACCTGCTCCCACTTCATCCCTGATGGGCTCCTCCAGCATTCCCAGCCAGGCTCCCAAAGGGATTGTTTCGATCCCAGATTGCTGGGAAATGGTTTTAGCCTTCCAAACAGGCAGGTTGTTCCTTGGCTCTTTTAAATTTATAATTATATTTTATATATATAAATAAAAAATATAATTATAAATATAATTTATAATTATATATATATATATAAAATATATATAATATATATAAATATATATTATAATGTTGTTATTATTATTATAATATTAATTTGTTATGATCACAATTATAAACTTATTATTATCATCATAAAAACAAAGTATCACATTAGCACCATTTACTGTTATCATCATTATTACAATAAATATAATGATAATTATTAATTATTTATTATAATGACAAATATTAAATAGTAATAATTACTATTTTTATTATTTTAATCCACATTATTCTTATTATAATATATTAAATATAATTATTCTAATTGTAATATTATTAATTTATTATTATAATCACAATTATAAACTTATTACTATCATTACCACAATTAGGATCGCATCACCCTAATTTATTATTATCGTCACTATTACCACAAAAATAATTATCATTATTATTTATTATAATAATAAATATTAAATAGTAATGATTATTGTTTATTTTCATCCACATTAGCCTTATTGTTATCATTCTTATTATAATATTATTAATTTATTATTATAATCACAATTATAAACTTATCATTATCATCACCACAATTAGTATCACATTACCACAATTTCTTATTGTTGTCATTATTACCACAATAATAATGATCATTATTAATAATTTATTATAATTAGAAATGGTAAATAATATTAACAATAATAATAATAGTAATAATAATAATAATAATAATAGGAATAACAAAACCAACAACAACAATTGTTGTTGTTGTTATCATTATTATTATTTTTAAGTGCTTTAACCAACCCTGGCCCAGCTGAGGCACCGATCTAATGGGTCGGAATGTTTGGCACTCGTGGATGAGGACCAGGGGGAGCAGGCAGGGTTACCAATGTCACATCTACTTATAATTGTAATTAATACATTAATGTGCATTGTTCCCACTTGTTGCTTGAGCTGGGATTAGAGATTTTGCCATCCCAAATTGTTTAAGGGCAGGAAGAGAAAACTCCAGCCTCAAATCCCACTGCAGTGGAAGTTCCAGGCCAGCCTGGAGGGTGTGAGGGTGGGGAGGTCCCAGATTCCCAGAGCAGCTGTGGCTGCCCCTGGATCCTTGGAATCGTCCCTGGATGGGGTTTGGGGCACCCTGGCACAGTGAAGGTGTCCCTGCCACGGCAGGGGTGGGATGGGATGAGCTTTCAGCTCCTTTCCAGCCCAACCCAGAGTGGGATTTGAGGATCAAGCACAGCCCAGTGACAGCACAGTGATTCACACGTCCCAGAAATCCTTTAAAAGCTGCTGGGGGAGGAGATGTGTGTGTGTGTGTGTGTTCCTGCAATGCCTTCCAGATGCTGCACAGCACAGGTTCCCCAGGAAGGGAGCTGAGTTCCTTGGGATGGGGCAGGGGGGCAGGAGCAGCCTGGGAATCACCAGGAGCTTGGATGCTGGAAAACCTCCTGGATTCTTTTTGCGCCTGAGCCCACCAGAGGCACCCACAGCTGGGGAAAGCACCCTTCTTTTGTCAGCCTGACATTTTTTGACACTGGTAGATTTTTCCATTCAGGACAAGAAAACCGCAAATTTTTCAAAGGGAACAACCCCAAATTCTGATATGTTAATAAGAAATCCTTAAGAAATCCCACAACTGGAGAAATCTTCCTTTGGAGAGGGAATTTGCCCCACACCTGCTGTTCCAGAGAAATGCTAATCCCATGGGGACATCCCAGTGGTGTTGGTGTCAGAGAGGATGGAAAAGCTTTCCAGGCTCTCTTGTTCCTGGGATTTGGAGCTTTGCACTTTGCTTTGTGGCTGTGCTGTGAGGAAATTATGGAACCCCAGAATGGTTTGGCTTGGAAAGGACCTGGAGGATTATTTAATTTCCATCCCCTTCCACAATCCCAGGCTGCATCCAGCCTGGCCTTGGGCACTGCCAGGGATGCAGGGGCAGCCACAGCTTCTCTGAGCACCCTGTGCCAGGGCCTCCCACCCTCCCAGGAAAGGATTTTATCCCAATATTCCCCCTTATTCCATCTCCCATCATAAACCCGCTCTTTTTCAGTTTGAGACCATTCCCCCATGTCCCATCACCACACTGCCTGATGAAAATTCCCTCTCCATCTCTTTATCCTGGGAGCAGCTGGGAGTTCTCCTGCACCCAGAACTGTGATGTCCTGACACCCAGACAGGGGAATTGCAGCTCCAGGGCAGATGGAGCTCAGCAAACCCAAGGTGGATGCACACAGAGAGGGAGCAGAGCCCTGGGCTTGGAGCAGCCCCCTTTCTGGGCACCTCTGTGAGACTGAAAATGTTTTTAAATTATAAAAAAAAAACCAATTAGCAAACGCTGGCTTTGTGTGTCAGCACAACATCATAACCCTGGTGCCTCCCTCTCCCCGCCAGCAGCCGGGGAGGAACGGCTGCTGCAAACGCCTTTGGAAATGGGAGCAGGAAAATGAATCCTGTAATTCACAGGGCAGATTTGTAAGGTGTGAGTGCTGCTGCAGGAATTCTGGGTCGCCAGCTCGGGCCTGTTCCCTGGCTTGGATTGAGCAGCTTTTATGAGGGCTGGTAACACAGTCTAAAAATACGCACAATAAACTGTTTTTTTTCTCCCTACGGGGTCTATGGTTTAATTATGTTCTTAGTGAGAACCATTAAAGAGCTAAGTACCTGAAGACTCCTAATTTACTAAACTGCACCCCACTAAAAGCCAACAGAAGGCCATTATACAGAGGAGTGAAGGCTCTTCTTGGGGGCTGTGAATGCCCATGGTCCCTCCTCCCAGCCCCGTTATTGCCACAACTTCCCAGAAACTCCAAGGGAGGATTTAATCCCGGCCTTGGAGAGCCCAGCCCAGCCCAGCCCGGCCCAGCCCAGCCTGGGGAAAGCTCCAGGCTCTCCTACAGGGAAACAAATCCCACGTTGTCCTCAAACAACCCAGTGCTCAGACAGGGCTGGGACTGGGCAGACTGGGATGGGGAAGGTGTCCCAGCCCATGGCATGGGATGGGCTTTAAGGTCCTTCCAACCCAAACCTGCCTGGGATTCTTTACTGGGCTCACAGCACTGCTGCCATGCAAGGAGCTGAGCTGGGGAGTGTGGAGAAAAGGAATCAGGGGATCATGGAATGGTTTAGGTTGGGAAAGGCCTCTTAGATCGACAAATCCAACCAAGTGCACTTCATGGCAGAGAAAGCCTGAAAAACAGAAGGAAAGAGAATAACAGCAAATAGGAATAAATAATGAGAAAGAAACAACTGTTTGGTCAAAAGAAGCAGAATTCCAGAATGAGCTGGGCTGGAAGGGATCTGAAATCTCATCCAGTGCCACCCCCTGCCATGGGCAGGAACACTTTCCACTATCCCAGACTAATCCAAGCCTGGCCTTGGACACTTCCAGGGATCCAGGGGCAGCCCCAGCTGCTCTGGGCACCCTGTGCCAGTGTCCCACCATCCCCACAGGGAACAATTCCTCCCCAGTATCCCATCCAACCCTTCCCCCTGGCAGTCTGAAGCCATTCCTTGTCCTGTGGAATGATGGACAATCCTCCACGCTGACCCCACAGAGGTACAGTGAACACGTCAGGAGCAGCTCTGCAAGCTCCCACAGCCAGGAGAGAGGGAAAGCCTTTGGCACAGCCAGCCGAGCGTGAGGAGCAGCAGTGCCCTGGAAAAGCAGCCTGAGAGCTTTATTAAATGCTTTCTGGAGAGCTGTGGAAGATCCAGATGAACTGCAAAGCTCGGCTCTCCAGCTTCCCAAGCACTCAGGCATGAACTCATCTCCTCAGCTTCAAAGCAACAGCCCTCACTTCTCTTGTGCTTTGGACCAAAAAATAAAAAGGATTCTCCATCGTGGAGCCTAATTGGATCAGTGTGGTCCAACAGGCTGCTCCCTGCCAGTCCATCCTGCCTCAGATGCTGACCTGGCTCCTCAGGCATCTGCAGATCAAAGCTCCACGCTCCCAGGGCTGGTGGGAACGTCTCCCCAGCCCCGTGCCAGCAGGCAGAGAGAGGAGAGGAGAGCAGGGAGGTCACTCCCAGCTGCTGGGAAGTGTGGGCAGATGAGGGTCCTGCCTCAAGTCAGCCCGTCTCGGGTTCTGCAGCATCCAAGGATTCCTAAAAACCACCCTGCTTGGAGCAGGGTGAGATCCCAGAGCTTCCTCACCGTGGAAAGGCTCCACTCGAGCACAGACCTTGAGTGATGAGCAGCAGAGGGATTTTGCACAAGAATTCTCATGTTGGGAAGGAAATGGAGCAGAGAACTGGTCAGGCTGGGTTTAAACCCAGCAGCACCTTGTGCTGGGTGTATTTATCTGTACACACTCCAAGCTCCACGTCCACGCCACTGAAATACTCCCGACTGCTAAGTGGTTAAAAATAGCCCCTTCAAAACTTTCCAGTTATTAATAAGATTCCAATCCAAATAAAATCAGAAGGGAAAGAAAAAAAAATAAAAAGGAAAAAGCTGGATCTGGCTTGAAATGCACACTGCTCTGACATCCAGTGGGTCACAAGGGGTCGGCTCTTCAGCAGCGCAATATCAAAATAATCAAGGCTCGATAAAGTAATAAAAAGAGAAGTTGCCTGTAGGTTCTTGCTGGGCAGAGCTCTCCTCGCCCAGTCAATAGGAATATTCAGTCCATAGAAAAACAGACTGGAATCTGCCTGTTTAAGACAGCAGAGCAAGCCAAGGAGATGTGTGTTTGACACGGTGCCAGCACGGCCATAAAATGTTGGCAATTTAGTAGAGACGTGGTGCCGCGCCACTCTCCCAAAGGACCTAAATAAACTTCAGATGGAGAACATATATTTTTACTTTTTATATATATAAAAATCTGCTGGTTCATTTTTAACTCCTTTCCCCAGCCAGCCCGTGCTCGGGGGTTTTTCAGAGCTCCAGCAGGTCCCTGCTCCTCCCAGCCGAGCCAAGGAAAAGTTAAAAGCCTCAAAAATCCCAGCAGTGCTTCACGTCTGGAGGTTGGGTTTCCGAGGGAATGGTGGCTGCAGCTGCCAGAGGGGAAAGGGGGCTTGGGGAGAAGATTCTGCTCTGCAATTTCATGCCTCAGCACTGTAAAATATCCTGGGGAATTTGTTGTTTTCCTGTTGACAACGCTGTAAAGTCGCGGGTGGAGGTGAAACCTCCCTGCCACGTTCTGGTCAGGGTGAATCACCCCAGGAGGATCTGGGGGACACTGAATGGTGGGGGCTGGAATCCCAACCACCTGGGTGGGGGCAGAAGGCTCCTTTCTGTTTGCTTTTCCAGCCTGCACCCAGCTCCTGGTCTGAGCCTTCCCCCTCCAGGAACAGAGCCCACATTTCCAGGGCCCACAGCATCCCTGTTTATTGACACTGCTCCTCCGTAACGCGCTCCGAGCTGCTCCCGGAATATCCACTTAATTGGGGATGGATTGCAGATTCACCTATTTATTCTGGACATTCTTGGAGAGGTCCTGAGCTAAAATTACCCAAGGAACCACTGAGCTGTTGAGGCTATTTATTTGTTCAAAAACCCGTTCAAATAGCTGGCGGGGCCTGGGGCAGACATTTGGGCTCTGGTGGGGCCAGCAGGAGCTGGTGGAACCAGCTGTGGGTCCTTTGGGGTTTGTCAAGAGCAGCAGAGATGGGGCAAATTGGGTTTAGGTAATGGAAGGTCCATCCATAAGAATGAGAGAGTGGGAAGAACCTCCAGGATGGTCAAATCCAACACTTGACCCAACACCATCATATAGTGAAGAAAAACCAAGATTTACGGGAAACACAAGAAGGTTTCGTCCCAAAGGCAAGGGGGGAGCTGAAATCCCTCTCCAGGTTTGCTGTTTCCATCAGATGGTGCTGTTCTGTCTCACACTCCAGGATTTTCCAACTCAGGTCCCTGGCCTGGAGCTCCCTTTCCCCACGGATCACTCACCAATATTTTAAATTGCCATTTAAGAGCATATTGCAAATGTGATCCTTTAATTGGTCACTGTTATGACTCTCTATTAGAGAAGACAAGTTTTTCCACACAAGGTAAGCCCTGAAAATGTTTAAAAACAACCCAGAGCTGATGTATTTATTATGCATTTCTCCATATATAAATAATTCCATGAAAAGGGGACGTAGTGAGTGGAAACTCCATTTAAAATGTGATCCCAGATGGTGGCAAAGCTCTAAAATTGCAAGGCAACATGTAAAGAAAGATTAACGACCTCAAACAGGCCCAAATTTATGAGGTGAAAGCCCCTGCAATCCTGGAGAAAAATGATACCAAACCTTCGACCAGACAGCCAGAAAATACCTCTGCTTACTCCATGTGCCCTCTGCCATTTTACATTTTCCTTTAATACTCATTATTTGGGGTTCAGTTGGTGTTTTCTCCTGCAGGCCAGAGGTTTTGCTTGGGTTCATGAGCACGGTGAGGGATTTGCCAGCTCCCACCAGGCCCCACTGATAAATCAAGGAACAGGAAAGCGATGGGAATGAGCAGTGGAAAGGCAGAAAAACAGAGCCAGGACATCACAAGAAGCCTTGAGCATCACAGCAGGACCCAGAGCTCCCCCATGGAGTGGAATGAGGGGACAGAGCTTAACAATTCCAACATTAACCCCTTGTTGCGCCCAAGTGGGAAACGTTCCAAAGGGAAGGATGTCAACATTTCTTCCCAAGGAACGTGGGTCACCCCAGGCCAGCAGCATCTTCTGTGCTCTGAACTCCACCAGGAGCAGACTGGCTGGCACAGCCCATTGCCCTGGGCACCTCCAGCATCCCCTGACCCGGTTCCTGCTCAGCCCCCTCGCCATTCCCACCTCAGCAAGGTCACCTGGGCTATTTTACTACAACATTTTTCAAGAATTTTCCAACTTTCTCCACAGAGTTCCTTGCACACTCTGATGCCTTGAAGGGCAAACCTATGGCTTTGGAGAGTGGAAGAACATCTTCCTGAACATCTTTCTGAACATCTTCCTGAACATCTTTCTGAATATCTTTCCAATGGCTTCACTCAGAGGACCCAGAGCTTTACCCTTCCACTCACAACCCCAAAACCACCCCATGGCTGCTCTCCCACAGCCCCTCATTCCCTCATTTTTTTCCCCTTTAAAATGCCCAGTGCTAAACCCAGGCCCAGACTCCTTCAGAGGGCTTTTTTTTGGTGTGTGCTCATAAACACGAGCTCAGCACCAGGCCAAGGAACACACGGAGCCCCGGCTCGTGCCTGTGTTTGGATTAGGCCGCTCCGTGGCCTGGACGTTTACAGTCGGGTTGGGTTTTTTTTTTTTCTCTCCCCCCCTCCACAACTCAAGACAAACAGTGAGAGCTTTCATAAAATGTGCTCACAAAGGGTAAATTGTGCCATGAGGAGCCGACTACCTGGTTGGTCACTGGAATTCTCCGAACTGGAACGCCACCGCACTCCGAGCCAAAGCCAGCGCCGGCGGCGGGAGGGGGAACTCGTTTAACTCTGCCACTGCTCAGGAGACAGAGCACACCCAGCACAGAACTGCACAATCAGCCAGCTTTAGACACCTCTGAGATCATTGAGTCCATGGCCACCACCAACCCATGTCCCCATGTGTCACATTCACATGGATTTAAATCCAGAGCTGGCTCCACAGGAACCATCGTGCCTGATCCAGCTCTGAACCTCCCGTCCATCCAAGAGCATTTCTAGAGCAGGATGGGATAAGAATAAGACAAGAGGAAAATCCAGGTTGCTGTCCCAAAGTTGGAGCCAAAAGCTTGGGAGAGTTTGTTTCTGTTTTAGGCTTTCTCCTGAGTAACAAAGGATGGAGCCGGGAAGAATTTAGGACAAGCAAAACAAGGCACAAGAAAACTCTTGGCCATGAGGAGCTGATCCCCAAACTCTGTTGGGTGAATCCAGCAGCCAATTCTGCTCCTCCTCAGCAAAGAATGAGGGCCTGGAGTGGCAGGACAGGGGGGAACAGCTTCAAACTGAAAGAAGGGGGAATTAAATTAGGGATTAGGGAGAAATCCTTCCCTGTGAGGGTGGGCAGGCCCTGGCACAGAGTGCCCAGAGAAGCTGTGGCTGTCTCTGGATCCCTGGAAGTGTCCAAGGCCAGGTTGGATGGGGCTTGGAGGAACCTGGGATAGTGGAAGGTGTTGGGGTTGGAACTGGATGGGTTTTAAGATCCTTCCCAACCCAAACCCAAGTGATTGTGTGATTCCACAAGCTGCACCTCTCCAGCAGTGACAAAGGCACTGCATCTCCTCCTGTGGCCATCATTCCAACAATCTTCTTTTAAACAATTCAGGGGTTAAATTAGTGACTTCTTACAAAAACATAACAATACTGCAGGACATAATACACACAATGATATAAAACTTTAAATCCTACTAATGTTAGGAAACAGACTCAGGCATCTTTGGACTCCTGAACACAAAACCGTGCTTGTTAGAAATATCCTCGTCCCGTTAAAGGCCTTCCTTGGGTAAAACCAATAATTAACTACATTTTAAAGGACACAGTTTCAGCGAAGTTCTCCAGCACACCCTTAACAACTCCACTGGTTTCCCTTCTGACACAAAAACGTGACAGATTTCAAGCAGCACGTGCCAGAGTTGTGCTGCTATCCAGGAGGGAAGAAGCCTCTCCTAGCAGCACCAAAGTCCAAATCCTCTTGCCTCGAGCTCTGGCAAGTTCTGCCCTTGTGTAATCGCTTGTTTTGTAAGTGTTGCTTTTCTTATAAAAAGAAATCAAGAAATTCTCCAGGCAGATAAATTCCACCCAATAAATGTGTCGCTCCTCTATCCCCGTGGACATAATAATGCCCTCACTCTTGTCCCAACTTGGAGCACTCACAAATCACCATTATAAATAAATCTTCCAATCTAAGGCAAGCAGCTCATTTTTAATAAAGCCTTTTACCTCCTTTCCTAATGCCAGACAAGATCCTGGAGCAGCTCAGTGCCTGAGGGATGGCAGCTCCCATCCTCTGTGCCAGCCCATCCTGATGTGCCATGGGGCTCCTGCCCTGTGTTATCCTGGGACAGGTTTGGGGCTGGATTTCTCCATCCTGCTGCTGTAATAACAGGGCTGATGCCTTGTCTTTACCTGGGATCAGTTTTGGGCTGGATTTCTTCATTCCAGTGCTGCTGTGGGGTTCACGTCCTCTGTTTACCTGGGATGTGTTTTGGGCTGGATTTCTCAGTCCCAATGTCACTGTGGGGTTTGTGCCTTGTCTTTTCCTGGGATCAGTTTTGGGCTGGATTTCATCATCCCGGTGCTGCCATGGGACTCATGTCCTCAGTTTACCTGGGATATATTTGGGGCTGTATTTCTCCATCCCAGCGCTGTCACAGGGCTGGTTTGTGCCTTGTTTTCCTGGGATATGTTTGGGGCTGGATTTCTTGGTGCCGCTGTTGCTGCGAGTCTCGCACCCTGCGTTTCCTGGCACAGCTTTTGGGCTGCATTTCTCAGTCCTGGTGCCACCCTGGGGCTCATGCCCTGTGTTTACCCAGGCTGTGTTTTGGGCTGGACTTCTCCCACCTCCCACACCCCACCACCCCTGGGAGCAGGTCACAAACACTGCTCCCATTGATGCTGCAGGGCTGGGGCGATGCCGGGGCGGGTTTGGGGGGGGGTTTGCTGCCGAAATTCGGTTCTGGCTGGGTGTTTAATATTCCCCATCATGCTGGGCTGTTTCTGCTCGCTGCTGCCTGTCAGTTAAGCCCGGGGATGTTTATTTTAACGGCCACTTGTGGTCAAGGCTGGTGCCAGTTGTACGGCATCGGTTACGCAGATTTAGCGCTGGGGACTCGGCCCCCGGCTCCCCGAGCACGGAAGGCAGCCAGGGCTGCCCGGCCTAATGTGAAACAACTGAACTCTTCCAGCAGTCCCTGCTCCACATTTAACCCTTGCTGAGCAGGAGCTGGCTGATTCCACAGCTCAGCCTTCCCACATCATCCCATATCCTGGCCCTTGTCCCATCCGCTGCTTCCCAAACTCCCCTGGCAGCAAAATGTCTCGGGGTGATGATCTGAGAGCACCACGAGGAGCAGGGAATGTTCTCCCTTGTTTAAGGAAGCAGTTTTTAGGGGAAGGAGAGGATTTTTATGGATTTATCATTACTCCAAGCACACTACTAGGGGTGATTACAAATTAATTGAATTAATTGGAAAAGCTCTCCAAGATCATCGAGTCCAAGCTGTGACTGATCAGCACCTGATCAACCAGACCAGAGCACTGAGTGCTAAAGGATGCTCCACATCCCTGCCTGGTGGGCTGACCTGTGCTTGGGACACAAAGCTAGGCCAGCCCAGCTCCCTGACAGGAGCCTGGCCTTGGCACTGCCCCCTCCCCAACCCCAACCCTGTGCAGAGCAATCAGGCAAGCCCCTGCTGCTGCTCCAGAGCTGGGCCAGGCTCAAATGTGCAATAACCCAGGGCCTGCAGCAGAACTGTGCATCATTTCTGATCTCCTGGACGGGCTCCAAGATGCTAATCAGCCCCAGATTAAGTCATCAAGCAAACTGATGAGCAATCACATTCTGTCAGTGCAGCTGCACGGCATTACCCGGCGGATCCGAGGGAAGGGGGCAGGAGGGCTTGGAGGGGCTGGGCTGAGCTGCCACGGCTCCTGGCCCTATTTCTGCTCCCAAAATCTGCCAAAATCACGCCAAGGTGATCAGTGTGGCCGTGCCCAGCCTGATCTGGTGGCACACAGCTGCTCCCAGAGCATCCCAGGGTTTTCCTGGATCAGCTCTGTTTTCCATGGAGAAACCCTGTGGAAGTGCTTGAACTGGACCATCAAAGATGCTGCTAATGAGGGACAATAATTAACAGAAAACCTGTTAATGGTGAAGCACATGGAAAATTGATGCTCAAATCCCAACTCCATTTGGTGGGAATCTGTGAGGAGATTCCAGGCTTGCTCCCAACATAACCCCACTAGGTTTGCAGAGTTCTCACCCAGAGAGAGAGCTTCTTCCTAAAACATGTCCAGGAAATAAATCAAAACAGGAGGAGAAGCAGCCTGAATGTCCAATAAAGAGATGCAAAAAAAACCTCTGGAAGTATCAGCATAAAATACTAATTCTGAATTTTTCTGTTCTAAAAGGAAACCTGATAAAAATAGATAAATGCTGGCAATATTATTAAGAGAATGGTTTCTACTCATATTTTAACACTGCTTGAGAGGAAATCAATTAACTGGAGTTGCTATCAGGGAATTGACTCTTTTTACAGATCTTGGACATGGATACACAGCACCACAGCTCCAGCCATCCCTTCCCTGTGGTTTTCTCATCCCTTTTTTTGGCTCCATTGGGAGCTCCCCTCCCAAGATGATTACCTGGATGTGAACACCTAGAAAGTCACAGAATGGAGGGGTCAGGCTGAAGGACCCACAATGGGAATGTTCTCCCACCTCCCTGCTCAAGCAGGGTCATCCCAGAGCACAGGACTGTGCCCAGACAGCTCTGGAATATCTCCAGTGAGGGAGATTCCACAACCTCTCTGCAGGCACACAGGGAAGGGGAATAATGACATTTAAACCAGGACAATGACCCACAGCCTCTAAAAATAAAAATTAAAAATAAAAAATAATTTTAAAAATAAAAAAGAAAGAAAAGAGAAGAAACTCTGCATTTCAGGGCAGGTGATGGAGATGAAACCAGGACACAATGTCAGACCCTTCATCGTAAAACCCTGGGAATAGCAAGGCCAAGCTGCACCGTGTTAAAATTCAAGGCTAATTTAAAATCTTGTTCCTTAGTGCAAAAGCTGGAAAGACGCCCAAGCAGAGGGAGGAGGGAAAAAATAATAACCAAGCCAATTGTATATTTCTCCTAGAAATTCCATGTCAGGAGGTACCTCAGGACTGCACCCGCGGGCTCCAATTTCAATAAATCAACACAGCGTGCGGGGCAACGGTAGCACAAAGTCCTGCTCTCCCTGCAGCAGCCAGCCAGGTAAAATCACCAGGAACAAAATGCCCATTCTTCCTGCTCCTTGGCAAGGGGACAAATTACTTTCTGCACCTCTCTGTGCTGAAGGAGTGGTTATTAAATGCAGTCGGGGCTGCCTCTCCAGCTGAAACGCGGGGCGGAACGGAGCGAGCGCCACCGGCCGCGAGGGATCCAGGGAGCGGCGAGGGATGAGGCCACCCCCGTGTGCATCCCTGCCCATCCATGGTTTAAATAATTCAGATTTGGGGTCAGGATGGAGCTGGATGTGCGGTGGGCTATGGGTTTTGGTGATAATTTATGGATTATCCCGATGGTCGCAGCCTGGCTGGGAGAGAGCAAACGGGGAGGTGAGAGGAGCTCTGAGCTCCCCTGCTCATCCCAAATGTGTCTGCACACAAAGAATCCTGGTGGCTTTGGCTGAACAGCAGCTTGCCCATGTCTGGGACACAGTTATGTGAGAACTGTGAAAATTGCAAGGAAGGGAGGGATCAGAAAGAGTTATGGGAGGGAAGGAGAAAAAAATAAAGGGCCTAAAACCCAACATTAAATCAGAAATTTGAAGAGGAGTGTCTCCACATCTTGATTCACCACCTCCACTGTCCCCCCACAAGGACATTTCACACCACTTCTACTACAAATCATTTCACATTTCCTTTACGATCAACCTCTCTCTCTTTGTTACTGGATGGGACAAGGAGCTCCAACTCCAGACATTATCCCAAAGGATAATGGGAACAGCCAGGGGTTGGAGCACTTCTAACTCAGTGCTGAGAAGGAAACAGTTGGTGGGAACAGAAAAATAATGTAAACAGAGATTTCTATAAGAGATTTACCTTTTTTTACCCCTGAAATTTGAATTTTCACTGAGTCTCCCAGCATGTGGGATGTTGGAATGTTCTGATTGAGAGAAATGGGATTTATTCTAGTCACAACCAGCACGTCCAAGCAGTCACTGGGTCCAACCCCTCCTGGAAGCCACATGCCAGTGGGAGATGTCCCACAGCCTGAGTGCTCCAGAAACGCAGCAGGGAAAAGTAAAGCCCTCAGGATCCAATAATTCCATAAAAAACCAGTCAGCCCAAATATAGCCACGGGCTCATCCTTCAGGAAATCACTGCACGTGGCACTCAGTGCCCTGCTCGGTGACAAGCTGATGCTCCAGGCTCCAAAGCTGGATTGATGATCTTGGATTCTGGGATTCAGTGATTTTGGGGAGCAACAGAATTCAATTCATAAGAAGTTTGGGTTTTCTGTGCAGACACAAACTCTCCCTGGATAACCCCTCAGCTGTTTTGTTGGGATTAAATTCCATCTTCAGCTTGCCACGTAAAACACCTCAGAGATTTTGTGCCCTCCATAAAATATTCCAAAAAGCAGCTTCTCTCCCACACAGCCTTCAAAGTGCACCCCAACCCCAAAAAAGAGCTGCTAGAACCTCTCTAGTAGTGATTAACTTACTTCCAAGTCCATGCATTAATTAAAACAAAATTAACACGCCGGGAAATAAAACTCCTGAACAGAACTGGCCATTAAAACATGTTTAGTTCAGCACAGCCAGCAATTTCCTCCTATTTTTAGGGAAAAAATAGTTATGGGGCTGACCATTGCTTCGTGTTAATAGCAACATTCCCAAATTTGGCCTTTTCTCCCAAATTTACCCTAAACCAAGATAAATACAGAACAAAATGACAAATTTGGGAAGCCCCTTGGGGTTGGATGGGCAGGAGAGTCTGTGACTTCTCCCTGGATGGAGGAGCCAGTGCAGAAAACCATGGAGAGGGATAATTTTAATGGGATTTAAGAACCACCTCAGCTGCCTGAAATGCAGATCTCAGGAACGCCACATAGAGCTGACAAAGCAGTAATTTTTTCCCAAAACCAAGGAACATTGGGAATGCTGGCGTGAGGGGCTGCTGGAGAGCAAGGCCAAAGGCACAGAACCCCTCTCTGCTTTGTCCAACTGCAATTCTGAACTTCATCCCTCATGGCTTCACCCTAAAACCACAGCTCACGTGGAAAACAGCAGCTGATGAAGGGGAGGGGGAATTTCTGCAAGGAATTCAGGAGAAGTTGCCATGGTCAGTGGAGAGGGAAGTGCCCAGAGCGTGGAATCTATTGGTTTGTGATCAATAAAAAATACCCCACAATGATTCTGTCCCACTGCACCAAAACAGCTTTTCCTAATATCACTGGTGGAAAAATTTAACCATAAATTTTAGGCTGAAATCCTCAAAAATCATTACACTGAACACTGAATTCTAAAAAGTGACAACTTGGATGATTTTTAAAATTTTTTTTTAAACAAAACCTTCCTGCTGTGTTTTACCCAGGAACTCCCAAAAAGAGAGAGAATTCCTCAGGGATCACTGCCATGAATAAAACAGTGTACAAATATTGATCATTGCCTCCCAGCCAGCAGGGGAAGGGTTAACCCTGGGAACACTGGAGCTTTATGGTGTGCACGGCCCAGAATGAGCTCCCAGCCCAAAATGAAACACTGCCAAAGCTGTCCTGCATTAAGGGCACTGGAACTCCATAATAATTTATGAACTGGACTCTGGGTTTTTACACCCCTGCAAACAATGGCGAGGCAGGAGGTCTGAGGAAGCCGAGGGTTAAAGGTGATTTTGTAGTACCTGAATTCCCTTCAATAACTCAACACATGACCATTAGCCTGCTTTATCTGCCTCTATTAGGAAGAGCTGATGAAAACTTTTAATCTGCTTCCCAATGGCTCCAAGCACTGGGGGGACAGGAGATTGTTTTGTTGGGAGCATGGGGATATAAAAATAAAATTAAAATACACGTGGGGCGTGGGGTTGGCCTGGCCTAGGCCAGGGATGGATGGGATATCAGGGAGGAATTAATCCCTGGGAGGGTGGGCAGGCCCTGGCCCAGGGTGCCCAGAGAAGCTGGGGCTGCCCCTGGATCCATGGAGTGTCCAAGACTTGGAGCACCCTGGGACAGTGGAAGGTGTCCCTGCCCAGCACTGGATGATCCCTAAATTCCCTAAATTCCCTTCCAACCCAACCCATTCCAAGATTTCTGGCAGAAAACACCAATCTCAAATCACCACTGACTCACTAGAGGCGATAAATCACATTTTCCCCTACATCAGGATGATTTCCTGAACATTCATTGATTTATTTATTCATTTGGAAGTGGATTATTCATGGATTTATTTATTCATTTGGAAGTGGATTATTCATTTATTTATTTATTCATTTGGAAGTGGATTATTTATTTATTTATCTATCTATCCATTCATTTGGAAGTGGATTATTTATTTATTCATTTATTTATAAGTGGATTATTCATTTATTTATGTATCTATCCATTCATTTGGAAGTGGATTATTCATTTATTTATTAATTTGGAAGTGGATTATTTATTTATTTATTTTGAAGTGGATTATTTATGTATTTATTTATCCATTTGGAAGTGGATTATTCATTTATTTATTTATTTGGAAGTGTATTATTTATTTATTTATTTGGAGGTGGATTATTTATTTATTTAGTTAGTTATCCATTCATTTGGAAGTGGATTATTCATTTATCTATTTATTTATCCATCCGTTTGGAAGTGGATAATTTATTTATCTATTTATTCATTTGGACGCAGATCATTTATTTATTTTGAGGTGGATCATTCATATATTTATTCACTCATTTGGAAGTGGGTTATTCATTTATTTGCAGAGCCAAGCCAGAGGCATCTACTGCCTTAAAGCCTCTGCAGACTTGAGCCACTGCTTAAGGAGAACAAATTGGGGATGATTCCAACAGAAATAAACAGCACAGGCCCAGAGCAGAGGGAAAACACTGAGCAATCCCCAAAACCTGTCCAGGCCAAGGTGACAAATGCAAGGACACCCAGAGCACATGGCCAGGCTGTCCTGGAGGTGATTTCCCTCTGCAGGAACATCCATCACCCCCTGGCACCCCCAGCCAACATCTGGGGCTGGGTTTGGGGAGAGCAGAGGCAAGGCTGCCTCATCCAGGGGGAGACGGATATCTGGGATTTACCCTCAAGATTAAAGATCATCCTTAAATCCCACCCAGTGCCACCCCTGCCATGGCAGGGACACTTCCACTGTCCCAGCTGCTCCCAGCCCTGCCCAGCCTGGCCTGGGACATTCCCATGGACGGGGCACCCACGGCTGCTCTGGGCACCCTGTGCCATTTATATTCTTATTTCAGCTGAAATATTCTTATTCTGTGCCATTTATATTCTTACTTCAGCTGAAACCAGAGAATCCTGGAGTGGTTTGGGCTGGGAGGGACTTTTAAAGGCCAGATTACTTTTTGTTTGAATGATGGACAGGAATTCCTGCCCAATCTCCCATCCATCCCTAATCTCTGTTAATGTGAAGCCATTCCCTGTGTCCTGTCCCTCCATCCCTTGTCCCCAGTCCCTCTCCAGCTCTCCTGGAGCCCCTTTAGGTCCTGGCAGGGCTCTGAGCTCTCCCTGGAGCTTTCCCTTCTCCAGGTGAACAATTCCAGCTCGCCCAGAGCAGAGGGGAGGAGCAGCCCCCACACCCAGAATGGCAACGCCAGCCTGGGACAAGCAGAATCCACTAAAAACAAACAATCAGGAATAAACCAATTATTTCATTGGCCATTTCTCCTGCCCCTGTAACCTTCACAGACAGAAAGACGAACTGCAAGTTGACCAGTTTGGGGTTTTAAATCCCCAAGGAGTCAAACCCAGCCCTTGCTCTCCCTCCTTCCCTAAAGCCCCGTGAAATCTCCAAGCAGGTAAGAAAGTAAAAGCCCAATTAGAGCTACTGTAACTCCCCACTTGTTTAGACATAATTGTCTAAATAAAATAAAGGGCTTAATTAGCAAGATCATCAACATAAAGGCAGATTTGAATAAACATTCACTTCGTCAGTCAGAAGCAATTAAGGTTTCTCTTGATAAGAGCAATCTCAGCTGGATGCAGATGTTTTTAATAATGCAAATATTTTTCCTACTTGGAATAATTAAGCCCAGTATTTTTTAAAAGAAACTCTGCAAAGGCTGGTTCTGGGAATAATCAATATTTCCCTTTCTCCCCCAAGAACCACCTCATGAATGCTTGATAAGGGAATTTTCAACAGCAAGGGAAGTGTCCTCACACTGAGGATTTACAAGAAATACTTTTGTGTCCCACTTCAGTCAAACAAAAAATATCTGGCCTTTAAAAGTCCCTCCCAGCCCAAACCATTCCAGGATTCTCTGATTTCAGCTGAAATAAGAATATAAATGGAAGCAACTTCTAGCCAGTGAGAGTGGGTTTCTATGCATTAATACAAATGGAAAACACCCAGTGGGATATTTTTAGGGGCAGATGAAGGAAGGACTGACAGAAACGACCTCCTGTGACAGATCTGATAGAGCTCCAACCCAGCTGAATGCTCCTGGCCCTGCAGAGACCCCAGAATGGAAAGTTCTGATTGAGAGAAATGGGATTTATTTCCACTCCCTGAGCCCAGTCCCAAGGCTGAGCTCCATCATCTTGGGGGTCCTTCCCAACCTGAATGATTCCATCCCTGCCTCTGTCCCAGCCAGGACAGGTTTGGGAGATTTCACCCACTCAGGAATATGAAAACTCACTTATTCAATGCCCTCAGAATGGGCTTTGCTCCTTACTGGAGATCAAGGGGAAGAACTCAATGGTAAAAATAAATAAATCACCCCACAAGTTAATTCTGGTGGTGTCCAGGGCAGCTCCTGTCAGTGCTGAATTCCTCCTCCTGTGCCTGATCCATCTGCACACGCTGCTAATCAGCTCAGGCCTCCCTCCCCTCTGCCTCAAATTGCATTTAAAACACAAATAATAATAATAAAACATCATAAAAACGTCACCAGACAAAGCAAATACACCAGAACCCCGAACCTGCTCTCGCTCATATTTTGTCCCAGCCCCTATAAAATTAACTTTTACAACTTTTACTGGCAACTCCAACCTGGGTCGAAATTATTCTCTGATTACTGTGCCCATATATCTCAGGGCAGGCAGTGACCCTCATCCAATTACCTTCAGGAACACTTTGCACACACCCAGGCTCCACAATTAAATCTGGGATAACACACACCCTGCTCCTGGGGTGGAAAAGTCTCCCTGGATGATTTGAAATGTGGCAAAAATGAAAAAAAAAAGAAAATAAAAAAAAAAATTTGCTCTTTTAATCCCAAAATCAATCATGCACAAACTTTAACAGCCTGGGAGGGTTGCGAGGGGTTTTTTTTTTTGTTGTTTTTCAAACACAAAAATCAAATAAAAGCCCCCTCAGCATGCACGGTGCTGGCTTTAATTTCCTTGAGTGAACAGTGTGTTTGCAGGGAAGAGGAATACCTGGAATTTGGGCTCGTTACTGCCCCATGAAATATGTCCCCAATGGTTGGGGGATGGATTTAAGCCTGGCTTAGTGCAGTTCCTCCAGCCCAAGTGCCAGGAGGTGCAGTTTAATTAGCCAGGGCTGTGCTGGGCACTGGAATCAGGCTCTGCTCACACTGAGCACCTCCAGGGCTCCAAAAGCACCAGAAGGGAAGGAGGGAGAGGAATGGGGTGGGAATTCCAACAGGAGCACATCAGAGACAGCTCCCAGATTGCTTCAGGTTTGAGGGGATGGCTCCCATTGGATTTATCCCACTAAATTTATCCCACTGGATTTATCCTATTGGATTTATCCCACTGGATTTATCCCACTAGATTTATCCCACTAGATTTATCCCACTGAATTTATCCCATTGGATTTACCCTACAGGATTTATCCCATTGGGTTTATCCCACTGGATTTATCCCATTGGATTTACCCCACTAGATTTATCACACTGGATTTATCCTACTGGATTTATCCCATTGGATTTATCCCACTGGATTTATCCTATTGGATTTATCCCACTGGATTTATCCCATTGGATTTATCCCATTGGATTTACCCTACAGGATTTATCCCATTGGATTTACCCTACAGGATTTATCCCATTGGATTTATCCCACTAGATTTATCCCATTGGGTTTATCCCACTGGATTTATCCCATTGGATTTACCCCACTAGATTTATCACACTGGATTTATCCTACTGGATTTATCCCATTGGATTTATCACAAAAGGCCTGGAATCTGCTGCTGATTATTTGAAATTCCAATTTAAAGATATGAATTGCAATATAAATGCTCTAATTCTGTATACAAAAATATGAATTGCAATATAAATTCTCTAATTCTGTATACAAAAATATGAATTGCAATATAAATGCTCTAATTCTATTTTTGTATATAATTTTATATACAAAAATATGAATTGCAGTATAAATTCTCTAATTCTACATACAAAAATATAAATTGCAATATAAATTCTCTAATTCTATATAAATAAATATGAATTGCAATATAAATTCTCTCAATTCTATATACAAAAATATGAATTGCAATATAAATTCTCTAATTCTATGTAACAAAATATGAATTGCAATATCAATGTTCTAATTCTATATACAAAAATATAAATTGCAATATAAATTCTCTAATTCTATATACAAAAATATGAATTGCAGTATAAATTCTATATACTACTGTGTGTAACAGCCACTGTCTGTAAGCTTGAATTTGCCATGCAAAAAAAAAAAAAAAATGGAAGACACTCAATGATAAAAAGGCAGAAAATCCCAACTCTAGGGACATCCAGAGCTGCTCCAGCAGCACCCCAAAAGCCAGAGCTCAGTCAGCAGATAAAGAGAAGAACAATATAAATCCTTACAGAAAAAAGGACTGAGCTGACTACAAAAAACAAATCTAAAGAAAAACCAATAAACCCCAAATTAAGCAGCACAAGAGAGAAGCACAAACATAATCCTAAAATCTCCTGAGCTGGAAGGAACCCAAGAGAATCATCAAAGGCAGGTGCTGGTCCTGCCCAGGACAATGCCAACGATGCCACCCTGTGCTGGGAGCACCCAGCTCCACCTGAGCCTGCCAAAACCTTTTTTTGGCACATCCCTGGAGTTCAAACCCTACAAGAGGTGACCCCAGCACTGGGGAGGGTTGGGAGGGAGCTGGAGAGGAAGCCAGGCTGAAAAGAGCTGTCAGGAAATCCTGACAAAGCCAGAGAATCTGAAAGGACAGGCAGGGGATGGGGAGGAGGAGTGTGAAAAGGAGAGGGAGGAGAAGGCCCCGTGATGCCCTCAGGTACTCCATGTGCAGCTCCTGCCTTTGCCTGGGATGCACAAAGGGCTCCTTCTTCCGAGGGAGAGGGAGCCATGCAGAACATTCACCATGGCTAATTAATTTCGGCCCCTCAATTACCAGGGGGATCTCGTGACACAGCTTTATTTGTAACCTCTCTCTTTTTTTTCTTTTTTTTCTTTTTTTTTTTTTTTTAATAAACAAAAAGCAGATAAGAAGCGTGACACCTTTAATGGCTTTACAATGGCTTTACAATGGCTTTACAACGGCTTTACAATGGCTTTCCTGCCAGCTCAGCCCACGTGGAAAGGCTTGTCCTGCCTTTGGGAGTCCCAGCACTGATCCCTAATCGGATCATCCCTGTGCCAGCCACAGGGACATCACACAAACCATGGCATGGTTGGGTTGGACTGGTTAAAGCTCATCCCACTCCAACCCCCTTCCACACTTTCCACTGGAATATCCATCCAAATCCTCCAGGCAACGGAAATGCAAGTGGAAAATGGAAAAGCACTAAAAATGGAATTAATTCAGATAACAAAGCAGAAAAAATCCTGTTTTATTACAAAAGATTTGCTGCCTCAGCCGCTGCGTTTGGGCAGGAGATGCCCAGAGTTCCTGGACAAAAACCACAGGAATAAACAACACTGTGGGTTGTTTCTTTTTTTAACTGGAAAGGGAAAAGCTGTTGTTTCTACACCCCAACATAGATTTGCACATGAAAATAATTCACCAAACCCACCATGGCCACAGCTGCTGCCAGCCTGCCCATGGGGAGCTGGGGACTGTCACAGCAGAGCCAAACTCCCCAAAAATGTGACAGCACCTCGGTAACTTTGGGGTGAAGGCCTCGTTCCCTCCTCCTCCTGTCCCTGCAAAGGACAGGGAGCAGCCCGAGGGCCAGGGAATAATGGGGACATTCTTCCACCCACCCCAAACCTCCCACGGCAGGGCCCAGGGCCTGCCACTGAAATGGCCCCATTTAATTTAAAGGAACAAAGGACATTCCCTGAGCACCCTGGGGCTGGAAATCAACCCTAAAGGCAAGAGTTTGTGTCCACAGCTTTTACATCCAGGGGGTGGTGTCTAAAAGACCAGGATCATAATATAACATAAATTCACGGTTTGAGTTGCCGGAGCAGAGTTTATCTCTCACAAACCAACTCCTGCAATCCAGAAGATATTTGCAAGGAGAAGACCAACGTGAAGCCTCCAAAGAAACTGAGAAGCAGCCAGTGTTCCACAAATCCCTGGTTTAGCTGAACAAAAGCCAGCAGAGGCCTGTCCCTGTCCCAGAGGGAGGGTTTGGGTGCTCCAGGGCTGGGATGGCTCCGCTGCAGCTCCCAGAAAGTGCAAACAACAGGGAATGGAGGAGAGCAGTCTGGGAGGGTGGGACTGCACAACCTGAGCTGGAATTGGACAATGAACCCCAACATGGAAATGGAGCAAAAGTTAACAAAGTGTGAGAACTCCTGACCCATTGTCCATCTTGGGTGTAGCCACAGCCAGGCCCTTGCACTGCTCAAGGTGAATCCTTTGAGGCCTTTTAATAAATCCCTGCTTTATTCTTTTAACTCTGCTCAGCCTCTGTTCTAGGCAGCCTCTCAAGGCATCAAGGATCCTCTGGGATCTGATCCCACCCAGGAGAGGCTCCTGGGGCAGCTCCTGAAGGCTCTGACAGCCCCAAAACTTTCCCAGCTCTCTCTCCCTCATGGACACACTGTGCCAAAGCCACAAGAGATGAAATTCCTGGTTCCTCCAGCTCTGCATCCTCCTCCTCTTCCTCATCCCACATCACCATCCTTGCCCCACCATGCTTCCACTGGCACCACAGCATTTCTGGGGTTTCAGCCACCCCACAGCCCCTCCAAGCCCTGTCCTCTCCCTCCTGTGCCAGGTTTTCCCTCTCCAGCACCACAGATTTGGTTTTAACCCCACGATCCTGAGATTTCGTGCACCAACATCCACAAAACCCCTGTCCTGGACTGTCACAGCTCTCCCACATGGGAGGGTTTATGGCACCAGAGCTGCAGATGGAATTCCTGTCACTGGAAAAGGGAGAATACCCCAAACCCACTGCAGAGCAGAGGGAATGCTCAGCTGGGAACCACAAAGAGCCTCAAAATTCTTTTATTCCCATAAAGATAAGCCTTGGATCCCCATGGAATGAGCAGATCCTGCTGCAAGCCCAGCCTGGAATTTGGGGAGAGGAGCAATTCCTGATGGTTTTGAGCTCTCCAAAAGCTGCTTTAAATGAAAACTGGAAAAGGAGAGGCCTCTCCTGCCAGACAACTCAACATAAAGCACATTTTTGGGCAAACTTCAAAAGTTTAAACCATCCTGCAACTCGGGCACGGAGCAACTTCAATTTGGCAAAAGATCAGCCGTGCTTGGAACCCCAAATCCAGCCAGAGGAATGCTGGGCCTGGGAGGGATGCTTCACAAGGAGATAAAGTATTAAATTTCTGCTAAATCTCAAGCAATAAAATCAAATTTGAGCTTGGAGAGAAGGGAAGGGAATGAAAAGGCCGATGTGGAATTGCTTGGTGAAATTTGTGTTTCTTTTACTTGAGAGGGACATTTTGGAGTTTATCAAAACCAGCTGCTGTCACAGCCCCACATCCGTGGTCCTGGAACATGGATGTGATTTATCCCAAGAAATCTGTAAACCAAACAGGACAAAGCTCTCAATATCTTCTACAATAAATTCTTTCAACAGGTAAAGCCAATCCTGCAGCAAGTTTTCCTAATGGGTTATGATGACAAAAATCAGGAATCCAGGAGCTCTGGGTGGTTTCTAATTTTTAGTGGTTTTGGGCTCTCCAAAGCCATAAAACCATTAAAAATATGGAATATTAAATGATGAATTAATTACTGCCCACTGACACCTGTAACTCTGACACACCCATGGCATGCTCAGGACTGGGATGAAGAAAATCCCCAGCAAGGAATTCTTCCCAACATGTTTTTAGGAGTGCAAATTTTGGCTAAAAGTCAAATATTTGGATAAAAATCCAATATTCCCATGGGCTGGCTCCTTCATGACCACATCAGGCATTGTGGAAACTCCTGGTTCCACATCCAACACCAGCTCCTGGGATTTGATTTTATTTATTCCCCTTTCCCAAGCCATGGCACAAACTGCAGGGCAGAAACCCAAGGTCAGGCATCACCTTGGGCTCAAATCTGCCAGCTGGAAAAATGGGGATCATCTTCAGAAAACCAGGGCTTGGGAAGTGGCAACAAGATCCATGAATGAAGGAAGGACCAGAGTAAGAGAAGGAGGAGATCTAAAAAAGTCAATTCTCTGTTTTTTGGGATCAAAGGCAGCTCTTCTGTTACAGCAGGAGAAACAAATAATTTCATCCACTACAAAAATTCCTGCCTGGAATCTCCAGCACGCTCTAAATAAGGAGGTGAACTAAAAACCTCCAGGGAAATACATCAGAGTATGGATAAATAGGGGTTTAGTCTGGGAATGTCACAGCACACCCTACAAAGGGCTCTCCTGCCACAAAAACCACAGGGATTGGTGCCAAAAATGCAATAAAAGGCTCCTGGATGTGCCAAGGAGCTCCTGGGACAACGCAGGGAAAGGCAAGCCTAAAATTCTCCATGAGGATCTGGCTGAATTTGAATTAAAAACCGAAGGGATTTCACCCTGTTTTGGTCACCACCTTTAACCAGCAGCACCAAAAATTCCTGAATCTGGTACAGGGATGTGAGTGAAGATCAGCAGTGAGAGGTTCTATGGAAATGGAGAATCCATGCAGCCTCTGGAGCAGGGGCAGAGCTGCTGGCACAGCCCCGGGGCAGCAGTGACCCCCTGACCCCACTGCAGCCACATTCCTGGGATTTATCACCCCATTTATCCCTGTTTCCAGTATCTCAGGAGTTTTTGTCCTGTTTTATTGCAATGTTTTCCCTAAAATGTGAAATGGATCCTTAAATGCACCCCAAAATTCCCCTGTCTGCAGCATCACCTCCCAACCTTTATCCATGTAAAGGCAGCCCTTTGTTCCTCCGTGGAGGAGAGTGTGAAACCCATCCTGTCCTATCCTAAAGGGAACTTTTCCTTCAGTCCAGGGTGCAAATGGAACCAAAGTGCCAGAGGAACAGCCAGGAATTCCAGAGGGCTCCCCCAGAAACCTCCAGCCCTGTGTAGGTGACAGATAAATCCTGGAGGGGAGGAAACACCAGACAGTTGAGGCAATCCCACTAAAATCCTGGATTCTTGCCCAAAATAGGGCTCTGGGAGGGAGATGCTGCAGCCTGGCAGGAGCACAGGACAGGAAACATGAATCCAGGATTCATCCCTGCAGGATAAACAGGAGATGGAGCAGAGCCAGGAGTGAAGGGAATCCCTGCTCCTCTGGGTCACTCTTCAGCTCTTCCAGCTTGGAAGGAGAGCGAGACCCAAAAATTCCTACAGGATACAAATACAGACACCAAACAGGGCAAAGCCAGGGATAAATGGGTTTAACCTTCCAGAGGGCAGGGATGGGTGGGATATTGGGCAGGAATTGCTGGCTGGGAGGGTGGGCAGGCCCTGGCACAGGTGCCCAGAGCAGCTGTGGCTGCCCCTGGATCCCTGGCACTGCCCAGGGCCAGGCTGGATGGGGCTTGGAGCCACCTGGGGACAGTGGAGGGTGTCCCTGAATGTGGGGTGCAGGAGTCTGGAGAGGCACCAACACCTGAACTTTAATCCCTGCACATCCCAAATCCAGTTCCTGTCTGCAGCACAACCCCAAAGTTTCATGAGGAAAGTCAGGTTTGACCAGCTCTGAGACCTGCCTTTGATGGCTGTGCCTGAATTCCCCTTCCCCTTCTCCTGGCACAGCACAGAGCTCCTGGAGCTCCCCTGTCAGTCCCTGTGCACTCGGGGAGTTCAGGTTCAGTGCTCAAAGGGAGGGAAGTGTCCATCAGCCCTGTTTACCAACACAAGAGCTGAGGGAGAGGGGAGGGAAGGCACCTGGAGAGCTCAGGATCCACCCTGCTCCCTGCCCACGGGGAACTCCTGCTGGAAAAACCCTTTGTGATGATTTTTAGCAACTTGAAAGTGTGGCACCTACACTAAAAATCATTAAAGAGCAACACAAAGAGCCCAGAAACATTCCCAGGCCGTTCCTGCTGCTGTTGGATTCCCACATCTGTGCTGCTATTCCCAATCCTTCAGCTGAGATCAGAGCAGGACGGGGTCTCACATCACCTGCCAAGCTCCCACAGGCTGCTCAAATTGTAATTAACTCCCGCAATTAAAATATTCCCCTCTTTGCCTCGGGGCTAAGGATAACACATCCCATGATTTCCACTGTCGGCTGCTCACAAACTGCTCGTGGCAACTCCTGCCCTAAGGATTTACCAACCCTGAGGGATCCCACGTGGAGCAGGGCCACCTCCATGGGGTGGCCTGACACCCTCGAGTTATAAAAGCAGAAATATTCCTGAGGGAGAAGAGGGGTGGAGAAGGGATTTTGGTCCCAACTCCCCAGCAGTGTGGAATATCGCACTGGGAAAAGAGCAGAACCAGCAGCAGGACCCCAGGAATTCTCTTTACTTAGGGAAGGGGAGCTCATGGAACATAATGGCTCCGGGATAAGAAATCCTGCTCCCACCAAGTCCCACCAAGCTTTAATTCCAAGTCTCACCAAGCTTTAACTCCAAATCCCACCACGCTTTGATTCCCTGCCCTCAGCAGCTGATGGGAAGCCCCAGCACGGCCCAGGGCAGCTCTGGGGAAAGGTGGGCACTCCCTCACCTCATCCCAGAACCCACAAATCCATGGATGGACTGCAGACCCTGCCCAGGTGTGCTCCAGCAGAGGGACCCACCATGGCAGTGGGACATCCAGTCTTGTCCTGCTGAGGCCAGAAAAGCCCTTCCACTGAGACTGAGAGGGAACAGGAATGATCTGATCCTTGGAAAACACAGATCAGTGAATTCCTGGGCAGGAGGAAGACAAATGCCATTTTTAATAGAGATATTTCCACAATCTTGGCAAGGGCAGCAAGTCACAATCCCTATTTTCCGTGTAAATTGGTCAAGAGGGAAAAGCCTCTGGAGAGAGCTTGGAGGAGTCAAAGATTTTCCCCTGGAATGGGGAATGACAGCAGGGTTAGGAAAAAGTTTCATTTCTTTGTCTTGAGCTATCTGGAGGCAGACTAGAAAACTTGCTTATAAAATTCCATAACTAGAAATCCCAGGAAGTGGAAGAAATTGGTCTGAAAATGGGAAAACTCCTAAGGCTGGGAAGAGAAACCAATGTGACTCCACACAGGGATTTCTTAGATTCAAAATAATTTAAAAATCCAAATTTAAAAAACAAAACAAAACAAAACAAAACCAGGAAAGGGTGTCCTGTTTTAAGCTGGTGGGAAAAGGCTCCCTCCTCTTCTATGTGAATTTTATTCCCAGAGTGGCTGGGTTTTGTTGCAGCACAAATGACATCATACAGGAGATGACTGGATGGCTCCACACACGATTTTACTGATCTGGGGAGTTTTTAGGCCTGAAAGAGCTAATCCACCCTGAGATCCCTCCCATCTTTTCTGGAGAATGCATTCCAAAAACGATAAGCAAATTATCTGACATTATATCTAATTACAGAAGCTCCTAATTACACATCCCTGTTTGGAGGCAGCGGAGCAATCGCTGCGCTTCCCAGAACAGCAATTCCTGCAGTGCACAGTAAATCAGCTTGTGCTTGCCACTGATTTGAAACTTTAACCTATAAATTAAATTAATAAGAGACAAAGGCTTCTTTTGTGCATTCGCAAGCCTGTAGGATTTTAGAAATAATAGGACTGGAAAGTGATTTATATTCCAAGATTAAAGGTCAGTTTGGCGCACACGACTTTGGAGCAAAACACCACTGCAGAGACTTCAAATTAACTCATTCCTGCACCTCCCAGCCCTGAATTGTTCTTTTTCCAGAGCTACAAGGGCTTGCTGTGAGAGCTGGAGTACTCAGAAGATGGAAAAAAACTGGAGAAATGTGGAATTCTTGCTGATCTCTGGGAAGGAAAGAGACATGCCTGGGAATTGGCTCAGGCCATCTGAGCTGATCACTGAAGTGGCACAACCTGTGAGCTGCACTTCCAGTCAATGTATATCCAACATGGAGAGGCTGAAACCACAGGGAATTGTATGGAGAAATATGGGAATTGTGTGGCAGAAATCACCTGGAAATTGGAGCCAGGCAAATAAAGGGAAGGGCTCAGCTAAAAAACTCATTTTTAAAGTTCTGCCCAGGGTGGGATTTTCTCCTGGCCTGGCTCTGTTTTATTCTGGGGGAATAAAAATTCCAGCTGAGCTTAAAACCGTTGATGAACAACAAAAAAAATATTATCATGGAATGGTTTGGGCTGGAAGGGGCCTTAAATTCATCCATTTCCAACCCCAACACCTTCCACTATCCCAGGCTGTTCCAAGCTCCAGCCAGCCTCGCCTTGGACACTTCCAAGGATGGGACAGCCACAAATTCTCTGGAATCTGTGCCAGGAATGTTACCCAGAGAACTGGGATTGGTCATCACATTTACTCCCAAGAGAAAATCCCAAAAAAAAAAAAACTGGAGGAGGAAAAGGAAGGATGTGCACCCCTGCCCACCACTGGGAATGCAGCTCCTCCAGCAGAACTGAGGCAAGGGACCTGGGATGGGGGAAAATTCCCCACAAACACTGAGAAAGGTGGGAATGGATGGGAAAAACGACTTTCCTTAAACTGCACCTGCTGAGGAGGAGACCAGGAAAGAGACAATTTAATATCCCTAAAGAGATTATCTAATGTCCCTAAGTGCCAAGAAGAATGAGGGGAAATGACTCTACTCATGGGGCTTAGTTCTGTCCATTGGGAGAATCTAGAGGTGGATCCAGAGGTTCTCCTTGGGAGAAACAGGATGAGGGCTCTGGGCAAGGTCTTGGAGGTCCCAAGGCTCCAGACTGGAGGATGAGGACCAAGACACCTTTGTAGACATCAAGGAGCTGCCAACGCCACCCAAGGAGGCCCCTGGGCCTTTCTGCTCCTTAAAGCACCAGGAAAACCAGACCTGGTAAAAAGCCCTCCCCTGAGAGGGCGGGGAGATCCCAGATTCCCAGAGAAGCTGTGGCTGCCCCTGGCAGTGTTCAAGGCCAGGCTGGAGCACCCTGGGATGGTGGAAGGGGTTTGGAACTGAATGGGCTTTAAGGTCACTTCCAACCCAAACCATTCCATGTTACTTCTAATGCTCTTCTGCCACCTCCCCCTCTCGTTTCTCCCTTCCAGAAAGCATCAAAATTTGTCACCTTCCTTCTCTTTGCGCATTTCTTAAAACGCCCCATTAACAGGCTCAGAAATCCATCATTTAAATAATTACCAGAGCCTTGCTTGTGTTATCTTCTGAGCTGCCAAACCCCCTGGGCCCTGCACGTTCCAGGAGCAGTGCACTATTCCCCACAGGCTGGGAGCTCAGGGATGTGATGGGATCCAACATTCCAACCCCTGGAGGAGCCCAGGGAGCACAGGAGCCACTGCAGGGGCAGAGCTGCTGTGAGGATTAATCTGATTAGGATTGAATCAGACCAAATGCGTGGAGGGGGGAGGAAAAAGGAATATTTAAGGGAAGTGAGGAGGGTCCTGGGTGGTCTGCAAATGAGTTGGGAACAGTGGGAGAGTGTGAGGAAGAGATGAAATCCAATAGGTGTACAGGAAGCTTTCACCAGGCTTAAAACAAATCCGTAAGAAAAACAGCAAAGAATCCAGGAAGAGGAATTGTGTTACTGCTGGAAAGGGGATTGGCATATTCCCAATGCAGGGTGACTGACAGCTCTGCTGCTGATCCCACACCCCAAACCCTCCCCACACAAACATCCCCGGGGGGGAAATGTCCATGAAACCTTCCCTGGTTTATCCTGGCATTGCTGGCAATTGTGGAGAGCTGAGGGAACCAGGGGCAGGTGGCACCCACCTGCTCCAGGGGCAAAGGGGGGAGCCCAGAAGGTGGTTTTGGGTAAATACAGATGCTTTTGGTGAAGAATCACAGGGAGAAAAGCAGATCTGAAGTTCAGCAAAGAGAGAAATGAAATCCTGCCCAAATCCTGGTGCTCTACTGCCCGTGGAAGCCGTGTCTGGGTGGGATCATCACTGGAACTTACAAATAACTTGGAATTCTGGAATGGTTTGGCTTGGAAGGGACCATAAAGCTCCTCCAATGCCACCCCTGCCATGGCAGGGGCACCTTCCACTGTCCCAGGGTGCTCCAGTCTGGCCTGGGACACTCCAAGGATGCAGGGGCAGCCACAGCTTCTCAGAGAATTCCATCCCAGCTCCTCCTGACCCTCACAGACAGGAATTTCATCCCAATACCCATCTAACTCTGCCCTCTGGCAGTGAGCAGCCATTCCCCGTGCCCTGGTAGTCAATGTAGAAGTTCCTGCATGATTCTCCTTTGGGGAGTTTCTCCCTCCATCCCATCTCCTCCAGCAGGCCGTGGCCTCCTCAATCTGGAGAATCTGGGGCTGTTTTCTGATGCTGATTGGCAGCTCCACCTTTAATTTTGATAATTCCATGACCAGACACTCCTCCCCCTTTCTCCTGAACTCCCTGCCAGGATCCTGGCCACAGAACTGATGCTGATTTTGGGGTGTTGGGACTCCACTTCCCACCTGTGTGCCACATTCAGACCACGAGGCAGATCCTGCTCCAGCCCTGCCTGCCAGCAAAGCCCTGCTCCCACCAGGACCTGCCTCTGGAAAGCTGCTTCCCCACCTGCTCTGCTGGGAATACAACATCCCCCAGCACATCCCTGCAGCAATCTGCTTTTGTTCTGCCTCAGGCCAGGGTTGTAAATCACCTTCATCCTTCCAGCACATCCTGTGAGGGCACAAACCCCGGAATTCCTTCCCACTTTTTAAGCGTGCCCTAACTGGGCATCACTGTCAGTGTTTATCATTCTGTCTCCTCAGACTGCAGCTCCACCAGGGTGGTTTCACTTCTTGGAGAGCTCAGCCCTCGTTTTCTGCAGCACTTCCAAACCCTGGGAATCCAGGGCTCCTTCCCAGAAGGGCTCAGCTGGAAGTGAATTCCCTGAATCTCTGCCAGCAAACCCGACCTGTGCAAACCCAGCATGGCAAATCCTCCAAGCCAGGCCCAAACCCCACTCCCAAAGCATTTGCTCCCCGTTTTTTCAAGTGATGGGCACCTCCAGGAGAGCAGAGCCAGCCCAGCCTTGGGAATAACAAACCTTTCCAAACTGCACTCAAAGATCCCTTGAATCCATGTCAGAGACCTGGGACTCATCTGGAAAGCTCTCTGACATCAAGCTCTCCTTGCAGAGCCCATACAAAGTCCAGACACAGCCTAATAAGCTTTTGATGTCCTGCTGACATTTATCTGCCAATATTATTGCTCCAAGCACTTACCCTATGATGGATCTCATTATTTCCTTGATCCCAGGCCAGCTCAGCCCTTGGCCCTTCCTCCAGCCTCATGGAACTCCCCAAAACCCAGCAGAGAGCCCCAAATCCTCAGCTTCCAATCCCCCCAGAGCAGCCCTTTGAGACATGGGAATAAAGACAAGTGGTTTTGCAATTCTGCCTCTGGAAAGGTCAGTTCTCAAAACTGCTGACCAAATGGGAAGGGAAAAAATAAACCAGCCGAGCACCAGAGTGTTCTTCCTTTGGTATCAGTCACCTGGACTCAAAGAGCAGTTTGCTTTCACCCCAGGAGATTGAAATAAATTGCATTTACAGCCCCCCATGGGCAGAGCTCTGTTCCCTCCTTGCTCTCCTGACCCAGAACTCATCAACAGCAGCTTTGGTTCCTGCACAGAGCTGTCCCATGAGGGCACAGATGGAGCACAGCTCATCTCCCTCCTGTTTTCATGGAAACACAGCTTCCAGAGGATGAATTTTCCTGTTCCAGGCTCCAAACCCCATGGTCAGTTCTCAGAAGTGGCCCTGAGCTCACCCTGAGCCCTGCAGAACCTCCACAAACCCTTCAAATCACTTCTGGGGAAATCTGGGAAATCTCCTCACATCCAGGCTGCCTCCTGTGCCAGATCAGACACAGCCCTGGGCTGGAACCAGCAAAATCCACCAGCAAACCCTCCAAGTTCACACCCTGCGCAAGGCAAGGAGCAGACACAAATTATTCTGCATTTCATTACATTTAGGAAGGAATCCTTCCCTCTGAGGGTGCTGAGGTCCTGGCACAGATCCAAGCACCGTAAATTTAGGATGCTCCATAAATATTTCATAATATAATTATTAACGTCACCAACAAAAAGGGTCCCCAAAATTATTTACACGGTGACTTCCTTTAATAATTACTGTTTTCTGTTTCATTCAGCACCACTTCCCTCGTCTGAATTCGCAACTTTAGGATTTCCAGCATGAAATCTGAGCACCTGCTCTCCCTGCTAGGAACATTTTCCCTTCCAGCCATGCAAACTGTTGGAACGAAGCCCACCCCGAGCCATCCGGGCTCATAAAAGCAGCTCATTTTCTGATTCATCCCAACAGATTGCTAAATATTATTTACTTTTCGTTTCATAATGGCTCGGAAAAAAGCTGGATGAAAAGCTTAACGAGTTCTAATCCAGGGGAGAGGAGGGAGAAAAGGAATGAAGAGGCAGTTAAGGAGCAGTTTGAGCTTCCTTATCGCCCTTATCAGCTCAGCTATCAGTCAGCAAGGCCTAATTAGGCACAAAAGCCATTGTGCTCCATCCAGAGCTGCTCCAGGAGCTGGGGCTGGAGCTCTGCCTGACAGCCTCTGCTTGGAACAGCACTTCCACAGCAATTAGGGACAATTTGTCCCGTCAGGAGCGGCCTCTGTGGCTGAGCAGGGTCCTGGGGACAGAGTGAAGCAGCAGTGACACTTTTGGAGCTAAAATGGGGCTGGGATTCAGCAGAGTTCAGTGAAACCCTCCAGACTTTGCTGCTCTGTGGTGACCAACCCATCCCGAGCTTCTGCAGGGATGCAAATCCTGGATCTCCCTTCAAGCTCTGACCAGGATTTGATGCTCCATGAGTGGGGTTTAGTTTTGCTTCCCCTTTATCCTTTTGCCTCAACATCAATTCAGGTTGGAAAGACCTTTGAGGAAATCAAGTCCAACCATTCCCAGCAGCACCAGAGTCATCACTGGCCCACGTGCCCAAGTGCCACATCCACGTGGGTTTGGTCACCTCCAGCTGCATTTTCCCCAAGCGCTGCCAGGTGCCTGCAAAGGGGATAATTTACTGCAGCCACCCCATGCTCAGGATCACAAGGACAGCACTGAAGGGGTTTTTCATCCCAGGTTTTGCTGGGGGTGAAGGTGGATTCTCGGTGCTGTGGGAGAGCCAAGGAGCAGCAGCTTTGGGACAGGCCCAGCCCCACAGTGAGGGGAAACCCCAGTGAAAGTAAATGAGAGAGACACAGAAAAGGAGACTTAAAGCAAACAAGAGCTTTTTGGACCTGCAAAATCTTATTTCATAAAGTCATGGAATTGTTAAAGTTGGGAAAGTCCTTTGAGATCATCAACAACAGCGACACCAGCCATGCTCATCACCATGTCCTCAAGTGCCACATCCATGTGGGTTTTGGTCACCTCCAGGGATGGAAACTCCATCACTGCCCTGGGCAGCCCTTCCAGTGCCTGACCACCCTTTTAGGGAAGGAATTTTCCCAAATATCCAATCTAAACCTCCCTGGCCCAGCCTGAGGCCGTTCCCTCTGCTCCTGTCCCTGTTCCCTGGGAGCACAGCCTGACCCCCCTGGCTGTCCCCTCCTGTCAGGGACTTGTGCAGAGCCAAATATTCCCCTTGATCCCCCATTTCTCCAGGCTGAGCCCCTTCCTGGGGGTCCATTCCCCTCCCTGGCCAGGCTCCAGCCCCTCCATGTCCCCCGTTCCCTGGCCAGGTCAGTGAGGTCCCTCAGGAGGGACCATGGCTGTGTCCAGCACTTGCCCTGGATTCGGTGCCCAGCAGGGCTCCTGCCCCAGCAGCTGCTCCCACAGCTGTTCCCTCCAGTTGGTGGCTGAATTTTCCAAGATATCTGTCTGGAATTAAAAAGCAGCAGCAGCAGTTTGGCAGCCAGCAGGAAAAATGCATCAGTGGATTGCATCCCACCCTGACACATCCATGCTGGGACAGGAGAGAGCAGACCATGCAGGACCTGCCCAGCCCAAAACCCCTGTGATTATCAGAACTGCTCTGCCAAAACCTCCACCAGCATCCAGAGGCTTCTTCTGGAGTGGTTTGGGTTGGAAATGTCCATGTTTGGTGTTCTGAGCTGCTCTGTGCCAGGAGATCTGGGCACAGGGGGCTCTGCAGGGATTTTCCAGCCTGGGATTTGCTCTGCTGTGCCTGTGCCAGGCTGCACTCCCAGATAAATCCTGGAACGAGGCAATGCTGAGGCCATGGGTGCTCCCCATCCCCATCCCAACCCTGGCTCAGACCTGGTGCCTCCTGAGGGAAAACTGTTTTTTCCTGGCATTCCTTGCAGGGCAAAGAGCCCTCCAACCACAGTGAAACAACAGCAACCCCAAAAAGGGATAAATAAACCCATGGATGGCAGATTCCAGGACTTCTCCTGCCAGGTGCCACCCAGGTGTGTCCATTTGGATGTGGACACAGGAAGCTCCAGGACACCACAGGGATTGGGATCCCATCCCACAGCCACTCCAAGTGCAACCCAGGTGCTCACCTTGGCCTGGACAGCACAGAAATCCAGGAGAAGGAGCTAAAATTCCCTGTTTGTGGTGTCTTGCCAAGCTGGGATTAGAGTTTGGGGCTCCTGGCACCCACAGGCACCATTAATCCTCAGCCCAGAGAGAACCCAGAATTGCTGGAGCCCATCTCCCCCTGAGGGACCCAGGAGGGTCAGGCTGGTAGGAAAATCCCCCTCCTGCGCCAAGCATGCCATTGCCCTCTCCAAATCTCACAGAGAGCTCCAGCAAGGCTGGGATGGAGGCCCTGCACACCAGAAGGGAAGGAGGAAGGGAAAATGTCCCATTTAACCATAACACCACTGGGCTGTCCCATCCACAGCTCCTGACAAAAGTGGAAATGTTCTTTTCTACGGGCAGAGCTGCAGGTCCTACTACAAATAAATAGTCCAGGCAGGGATGGAGGCCATGTGTTTCCATTAATTCTCTTGGCACACGAGCCCATGTAGATCTTGGATGCAGCTCGTGCTGGAGCAGGAGAGCTGGGGTGGCCAACATACATCTCAGCACAACCCATCTGGCCCAAATCCATCCCCAGCCTGCTCCAATCCCCACTTTTATCATCCTAATTATGAGCAGATTCCCAGCTCCCTCCCTCCCTCTTCACTGCCCCCTTTTCTCCCTCCCTCTGGCAGGAATGAGCAGGTGAATCCCAGCTTTAGGTATTTTTGTTCCATTATTGCTGGTGGACAAAGTTTGGCCTCTTTCATTTTCCTTTTCTCGCAGCCTCTTTTGTGGGGATTAAAATAATTGATATTGATAACGAGATCTGCCCCCTGCCCCTGGTCCCAATTACTCGCACAGGCTGGGGATCCTGCCTTATGGATCTGACAGGAATGGTCTCAATTATCCCTCTGGGCTCCAGGACTGATGCTGGGATTGATTTCGGATTATTGGGGCTGATTGTTGTGGGTTGGGGTCAGTGCTGGAGCTGGCCCAGGCTGGCTCAGAGCTGCATTTTCCCCAAGTGCTGCCAGGTGCCTGCAAAGGGGATAATTTACTGCAGCCACCCCATGCTCAGGATCACAAGGACAGCACTGAAGGGGTTTTTCATCCCAGGTTTTGCTGGGGGTGAAGCTGGATCCTTGGTGCTGTGGGAGAGCCAAGGAGCAGCAGCTTTGGGACAGGCCCAGACCCACAGTGAGGGGAAACCCCAGTGAAAGTAAATGAGAGTGACACAGAAAAGGAGACTTAAAGCTGAGAAGGCAAACAAGAGCTTTTTGGGTGTGCAAAATCTTATTTCATTAAGTCATGGGATTGTTACAGTTGGGAAAGTCCTTTGAGATCATCAACAACAGCAACACCAGCCATGCTCATCACCATGTCCTCAAGTGCCACATCCATGTGGGTTTTGGTCACCTCCAGGGATGGAAACTCCATCATTGCCCTGAGCAGCCCTTCCAATGCCTAACCACCCTTTTAGAGAAGGAATTTTCCCAAATATCCAATCTAAACCTCCCTGGCCCAGCCTGAGGCCGTTCCCTCTCCTCCTGTCCCTGTTCCCTGGGAGCACAGCCCAACATCCCTGGCTGCCCCTGGCTATCAGGGACTGTGCAGAGCCACAAATTCCTCCTGATCCCCCTTTTCTCCAGGCTGAGCCCCTTCCCAGCTCCTCCTCATCAGACTTGTATTCCCAAATATTTGATGGCCACAGATTCCAGGGCAGAGACATTATAACTGCAGTGGCTGTGAGGTGAATCCAGGGAAGGAAATATTCCTTCAGGATTATTCCCTTCACCAACCCAGAGCTTCTCACCCTGGGATCATCACTGGATGCAGCATTTTCCTTTTTACCACCATTTATATAAAACTCAAATGCAAAAACAGAGGTGAGGAGAGAAGAGGAGCCAATTTTGCCTCTGCAACCAGAGAGGAGATGAACCCAGAGCCAGCAAAAAGCCCCAATTTATAATCAAAATGCAACATAATCACTGCAACAGATGTCAAAAAGATAAACCACAGAGTTCTGAACTGCCAAGGATCTGCTGTGCATGTTGGAGAGCACAGGGATGCTCTGATTCTGTCAGATGGCCACTTTTTGGGGGTGCAAGCACGAACAGCACCACAAAAACCTCCCCTCTTCTCCTTTCCCTGCCCTGCAGCAGATTTACAGTGCAAGTTCTCAGAAAATCTCAGGTTTGCTCCTGGATCCACGACGGGGAGGGGAGGGAAGGAGAGAAATTGGTCTTTTAGGAGTGTGGTTGGGAAAAAACAGCATCACCCAGCTGGCACAGGGACATGGCCTGAGTGCCAGAGGCTGGGATAAAGAGGGAAAACACGGAGAGCTGCCTGGCAGGAGAGGAAAGGTTGGGGGAAATGATTTTACAAAAGAAAAGCAGACAAGAGGAATGAGGTTTTGTGCGCACATCACTCACCTCGTAGTGATAATCCATGCAAGTTAACTCTCTCCAGCAGCGATCTCCTCGGATTTTAATCAGCCCCTGAGGGAAAAAAGGGCAAAAATATTGTCACAATTATTTTATTTTATTTTTTCTTTGTGTCTCAAGGTGCCAACTTCTGTGGTTAAACTGCAGGGGTTGAATGAGACCCACGGCACATCCACAGCCTGGGTCCAGTTGTGGTTCCCAAGGGAACACAATGGCTCTGACTCATTCCACTGCCTGGTTACTGAAAATCTGACATAAATCCTTGTGGAATATGCCAAATTCCCCTTCCAGGAAGAAGCCTCAGCCACAGCTGAGCCTTTGCTCAGGTCTGAGCAGCCCAGGGCTCCTGGCATCGCTCCCAGCATCCCTGGGAAGCAGCAATAGGAAAAACCAGGCTCTGTCCCTGGGCTAACACACAAAAGCCAGCAAGATTCACAATTTGAACATCCAAACCCCACAGCTTCCCTCGGGCAAAGCCACCTTTGCTGCCTGTGGAAAAGGGAGCAGAGCCACCGAGCTGGAGATGGGGACACAGAGCAGGAATGGGGGCACAGAGATGCAATTAAAACAATTAGAGAGACAAAAGAGGAGCAGGGGAAGGAAGCTGCCAGCCCCAAACACAGCTGGCTGCAGTGCTGACAGCTCTGCCCCACCTCAGGTTAGAGGCTGGGCCAGCAGGTATCCCCTGCCCCGGGACCTCAGAACAACGAGAGGGGACATTTCCAAATCACCGGGTCCATTCCAGGGCTGGCAGCAATATTGGGATTGAATTTCTCTGCCTCGGAGATGAAGAGCAGAAAGGAATCAGTGGGCCAGAGCAGGAAGGACACCTGGGCAGGGATGGGCTGGAGCAGGAAGCCGAGCAATCACGGCTGGCTTTGATGTCCGGGAGAGGTCCCTGATTAGGATCACAATATCCCAAATTGAGGAAAGCTTCACTAGTCAAAAGGCCGAAGCAGCTCTGTCATCTGCATACAATTAGGGGGTATTTGCCTGCCTCTGACATTGCCCTGATTGTGATGGTCCTGCCTTCCCCAGGAGGAAAACCCTGGGAGATTCTGGGAGCATCCTCAGGCTTCCTGGCATTTGCAGCAGGGAAGGGATCAGTGACCTTCCAGAGACAAATCTGAGCTCAGAGGAGGAGATTCCAGCATTTATGAATTCCATCTAAATGCCCAGAATTGGAGCAGGTTGGAAGAGACCACAGTGGCTCCTCTGCTCCAACCTCCCTGCTCACGCTAAAACAAATCTTCACTCGCAGCATTAAATAAAGTTTAACATATTTGCAGCTCAAAATAAATTCAAAATTCCAATTAAAGACCCTCCAAAACTGTCCAGACCTTGGAAATATCCAGGAATATCCAGTCCCCAGGGCTGCATATCTGTCTGTCTGTCTGACAGCTGAAAGCACAGGGCAGAGCAGAGTTTCTGAACTCCAGCCTGGCAGAAAAGGGATGCAAAGCGAGATCACCCAGGATTTCAAGGATGGCAAAGCAGTTCTGTATCCAGGGATTTACTCAGCAAGTAAATCTGAAGCAGGGACAAGACACCCTGACTGTCAGCAGCCACTCCATCCTCCCCTCCCCAGGCTGTCCTGCCCTCCCAGCTTTTCTAAAATTACAGGATCTGGCGATAGCATCTCCCAGGATGTGCTGCAGCTCCAGCCCTGGCAGGGCCAGCACACACTGAGGAAGCTCTGTGCAGGAATGCTGCAATATTAAAACAGGACAGTTATCTTGATGACCTTCCCTCCTCCTCCCTTCCCCGGGCTGTTATCAAGCTCTATTATCCAGCAGGGATAATTAAAACTCCAATTAAAACAAGGATGGGGAAAAGCAGCGCTCTGAAAATCCTGATTTTCCCTGCAATGACTCACTCAGGCAGTTCATCCCTTTTTGTTTACTAGAAAGCTTTCAAACAGGAAAGTCTTCATATCAAAGATGTTTTGCAGCATAAAAAACTCCCACTCTCATCATGAAGGGGCTTCAAGTCAGCTTTACCCTGAGCTGTCTTCGAGGCCCCTTCACTCCCACACTGGCACCTGAGTTTTCCAGCTTTCCCAAGGATTTGGACCAAGAAATTGCACAGAAAATCCTCTGTGTGCTGAGGCTGCAGCTCTGCCGAGGAGAGGCAGGAAAGGAGCAGGAGAATCACAGAACCCTCGAGCTGCTGAGGCTGGGAAAGATCTCCGAGCAACAAGGCAGCTCTGCCCATCCCGGGGCTGCTGGAAATCGGGAAGTTTTCAGGAATACAAATTAAATCCGAGCTCAAGGCAAGCGACCAGGTGGCCAAGTGAACCAGCAGAGGCCCTTTCACCTCTGTGGCCTCGCTCTGAATCCAGGATTATTAAATTCCCACTGCTGGTGGTGGCTGCAGGGACACGGGGTCGGGCACTGGTGGCACTCCTCGGGATAATGAGAGCTCCTGGCCTGGGGAGGGGAGTTGGGGTCCCTGTCACAGGAATTTACAGCAGGAGCAGGAGAAAATGTTGCCCCTGGATTGAATTAAGGTCCAGAATGAATTATGGGCTCAATTCCTCCTGCCCTGCCAGGTTTGGTCCCTGCAGGGCATGGCCAAGGAGCACGGGGCAGGCTGGTGATGCAGCACCTGCTTGGACCTGGAAAACCCCAAACTCCCCTAATTAATTAAAGGCAATTAAATCCAGCAGCATTTCTCACAGGGCAAGGAAAATTAGAGTTAGGATTTTTTTTTTTTTAGATTTACCTTAATGGTGGATAATAAAATCCCTGGCTTTAATCACTTTGCCCCCACACCAGCCCTGCTCTGAATATGAAATAAAACATTCCCAAAGGAGGGGAAATGTTCCCATATTTACAGGATGCCAGCAAACAGGATCCAGGGGGATCCATCAGAGATCCAGGAGGATCCAGCCCCCACCTGAGGGGAGGGAAGGGCTCAGCTCCAACACCAAATCCCCAGATCCTGCCCTTCCATCCTCCCCTGATGGCTGTGCCCAACTGTGCCCCTTCCAGCCTGCTGTACTGGGGTGATTCAAAGCAAAAAAAAAAAAGCCAGAATAATTAAAATGTCATTCAAGCCCTAAGCCCATATGAGTCACTGTTCCAAAAAATATCTGAAAAATTCCTTCAGGAGTGGGGGATAATTATATTCCTCCCTATCTATTGATTTTTCTCTACAATGCAGATGTCAGATTTTCCACGGCTTTTTTTTTTCCTTTTTCTCCTCTTTTTTTTTTTTTCTTTTTTTTCCTTTTTTCCCTGGAGTGAGTGTCAAGGAGGAACAAAGCACTTCTTTGAGACTTTTTCAGCCCAAAATTAATTCTGAAAAAAATGGTACAGACAGGCCAATAGCACGGGAAGCTGAGCAAAAGCTTGGTGACTCAAGCTATGTCTGCAAAATTCCCTATTGATCCCAGCTCCAGAGGGAAGGGTGGGGAATGGGGCACCCACGTTACAAATTTAGAGTCAATTTAAAGACCTTTCTGTGTCTTTGCTGTAGAAAAGAAAAGATGGGCAAAAACCCACCCAAAGTTCCCAACTAAATTCTAGATTTTCATTTTGCTCCTGCTATAAATAAGGGAAGCTTCCAGGGAAAATCCCAGCTCCGTGCACTTCCCACCTCTGCTACCCACAGGAAAAGTGGTTTCACCATCTCTGTGAAAGCCAAACCCTCACCAGGGTATTCTGAGACAAATTTAGACCCCAGTGTGTGGGAGAGGAAGGAGCTTCCCAAGGTGACATCTAAAAATAAAACCATTTCAGGATTATAGGCTGGGCTGGAAGAGGCTCCTGGAGAACCTAAATCTGAGGAATCCAATGAGACCAACTTCAGCTGGGGGTCTAAACCCCCTCAGAGCCCAGACCTTCCCCATCTCCCTCCCTGCTGATGGGTCAGGGTCTATGGTACAGGAAGGATGAGCTGCATCCCAGGTGTTCTGCTCTGCAGGGAATGTCCCACAGGGAACAGGTGACACAGGTACAGCCTCTGCTGTGACAGCAGCGAGCCAAAGGTGAGCACCAGAGCAGCACCTGATGTTCCCACCAACCTCACTGAACTCAGGTTCCCGCTGCTCCTCCCATGAGGAGAGAGGAATAACGGGATGCTCCATGCCTGGAGGGGCTTGAGGCCAGGCTGGATGGGCTGGGAGCAGTCTGGGATGGTGGGAGGGGTCCCTGCCCACGGCAGCATGGGCTTTAGGGTCTGTTCCAACCCAAACCACCCCATGGTTTACAATTCCTCGGCCAGGGAAGGACAGCTGTGTGCTCCTCAGCTGGTTCTGCTCTGCACCTTGCCCAGCCCTGTTCAGCTCCAAGCCTGGCACCTCCACACCATCCTGAGAACGTTGTGAGTGTCCAAGGCCAGGCTGGATGGAGCTGGGAGTAACCTGGGACAGCAGGAGGTGTCCCAGCCCACGAGGGACCTTTCCGGGATCCAGCCATGATCCAGGTGAGCAAACCCCACCCGCCTGCTGCCTCCTGCACACAGGGGCTCTGAATGGCCCTAGGAGCTCAGGAGAACCTGCAGCAGCTCAGGAGAACCTGAAAGAGCACAGGAGAACCTGCCCAGAGCCAAACCAGAGCCACCACAACCACAAAGCCCCGCACGGGCGGAAACCTCGCAGGAGAACTCCCTGGGGCTGACTTTGCCTCCTTTGATTTGCTGCTGTTTCCCTCCATCAAATCCCCCCAGAAGCCCCTCCGAGAAGCCCCCAGCAGCATCTGGGGGGCTCTGGTGGCAGCGCTGGGTGAAAGGGATCCTGCAAAACCCTTGGCACCGGCGGCTCCTGCCTCTTCCAGCCACCAAGGAACAACAAGTCCCGCTGCCAAGGGCTATTACAGACGAATGGAGAGAGATCAGAGGCACAAAGGAGGTTGCTAAGGAGTCAAGTGTGGGATCCCTGCAGAGAGGAGGAGGCTGCAGCTGGGACGGCAAAGGTCAGAACATTGCAGACATCATTTTCCAAAAATTCCCATGAAGGGCCGGCGCGGGAGCCGGGAGCTGGCCCCGCCGTGCTCGCCCAGGAATAATGAGCGAGGCAGCGAAGAAAGCTCCCTTTCTTCCCTCCTACCCACGCTAATGTAATAAAACAAATTAGAATAATTATTCTCCATTGCAGGGCCATAATGCCCGGGATCAGGGCACGCCTGTCACCGAGCTGACATCTACATCCGCTGGGTTCTGCTGCTGCTCCCCCCTCTGCACCTCGGGATCGCCCCAACTTCATCTTTTATTCGATTCCATTTTTCTGCAGGCATCCAGATTCTGTTTGCTTCAAAGTCTTCCTTATTTTTGCCAGAAAGTTCATCTCCCTTCTTAGCTAATCACAGCCCCACCCTTTCCAGTAACCTTTCAAATGCCACCCACGTCCTGACACTTTTAACAGGCTCCAAGCAAAAACAAAACAAGGAACACCAAGAGTTTCACACGAACCGCGAGGTTCTGAAATGATTTGCCGCAGTGGGTTAAAAGAAAGATTTTTTAACAGCAAAGAAAATTCAGAACTGTTTAAAAATATATTAAATATCAAGTGATGTATAAATTATCTGGAAGGAATTGATCCTTTTTCTGTGAAAAGACATCTCGGAGAAAGATGGACAAATCCACAGGAAAAAACTGATAATTTAAGGGGGTAAAAATTGATTATTGTAATTCTTTTTGTACTATTTTTCCCCCCAAAACTGTCACTTTAAATGATCTTTTATCCTCCTGCAAAAGGGGAAAATATCTCTTATGTACATTAGAAACAGCAAAGGACAGAAATTATTTTCTAAGTCTCTGCCTGCCAAAAGCTGCTCCCAATCCTCTGTTCTGCAGCCGAGGATGTTCCTGAACAGCTCAGGGGGCTGAGCCTGGATTTGGGAAGGGGGGGCCATCCTGACAGAAAGGGAAATCTGGGAAGTGGGGAAAAAAAAACAGAGAGAAATTTTGTTTACAGGAAGCAAAGCAAGGGGAGGCACGGCCAAGGCACAAATCCCAAGTGGAAAAGATGCTCTTGGGTTTCCCAAAAAATCCCTAAATTCCCCTAAACTTCCCCTAAATTCTTCCTCAGGACCTCGTGTATGACATGAGGAGGAGCTCCTGGGAAGGGCTCTCCAAACTGGGAGGATAAAAGGGGGAAGAAAATCATTCCTGAGGGACCCATCCCAGATCCTGCAACACTTTAAAGGGCATCACACTGAGGAGGTGTCCAGGGCACCGCACACAGGGTAGGTAATTAAAAAAAATACATTTCTGTTATAAAGAATGGATTTATCACAGAACACACCTATTAAAGGATCTCATTCCTGGGACAAACCCAAAGTTTGGGATTGGCCTCATGGCCCCATCTGGACACAGACCCCAGAGTCCTCCCAGCCCCAACACCTGCAGCAGCCAGGCAGAGATTGGCAGCTTTAAATCTGAATTTCCTTGCTTTGGGCACTTTTAAATTAAAGTGGTAATGTGCTTTAAATCCCGTTTCCCTGGTTTTTCACTCCGCTCTTCAATCCTTTCCTGCAGAAAGTAATCAAGATGTCTCAGCCTCACACTCACTGCTCCAGCCACCTTCCCTGGTAACTCATTCCATATGGCTGGGATCCTCTGTGAGGCACAGCTCCACCTCCATTCCCTGCTCATTCCCATTTCCCAGCCTGCTCCTGCGCCCCTGATGCTCAAAGCCCCTCCATCTCCTCCGTGCATCCCCAGCAGGGAGAATTTTTCCTTGTTTTCCCTGTTTCCTGTGGCTGCCCCATCCCTGGGAGGGTCCAAGGCCAGGTTGGATCACCTGTGACAGTGGAAGATGATGGGGTTGGAACTGGATGAGTTTTAAGATCCTTGGATGAGTTTTAAGATCCTTGGATGAGTTGGATGAGCTTTAGGATCCTTTCCAAGCCAGACCATTCCAGGGTGATATTCCTTGTACAGAACATCATCAAGAGGGCATGAGGGACCCAGGAATGCTTTGGATGATGGGCACATCCCAGCAGGGCTGAGAGATGCAGGGAAGTGCTGCTGGACACCAACCCAGCACCCTGATCTCCCAGCCCAGGGGATGCAGCTCCTGCAGCCAGGAACAGCCCAGGGCAGAGGTATCAGGAGAGGCCCCCCAGCACTGTCCCCTCAGCCACTGCAGGGCTGGGGGATGAACCTGCTGCTCCAGGCTCCTCCCAAAGCCCCTGAGATCCCACTCCGTGCTCCTGCAGCTTCCAGGTGTGCTCAGTGCTGCTGCAGTTGCAGGCAGGTGTTGATGGCAGCCAAATTCTCACATTTCTGAGCTCCCTCAGCCCCTGCCCTGATGAAGAAACAGAAACTCTCTTTTATGGTTTGCTTTAACAATCCCTGGTGACTTCCAGGGCACAAGGAGCTACTCCAGGTTTTCCTCAGGATGTTGTTGGCAATTCATGAGCTCCAGCCCAGCCCTGGGCAGGAATTTGGGCTCCCCCAGCACGTGGCTCTCACCTGCAGCAGGAATTCCCCAGAATGTATGGACTCCATGAAGCTGTCACCTACTCTCAGGCCTTGCAGCAAAAACCCAGGACTAATATTTGCCCAATGGGGTTTTAGCCACGAGATGTATTTGATGGAGAGTTCCTGAGCAAGGCTGCTGCCCATAAACCCCCAAAACAACCTAAAAATGAAGCAGAAACTCTTCCACCTGGGAGAGTTTGGAAGCACAGGATGGGGGTTCAATCAGAATCCCCCCAAAAAGCTCCAGGCAGAGCTGGCGCCAGTGGGAGCCCATGAGACTCAGGGAGATGCTGGTGCAGGGAAGCACAGCTCCAACCAATCCCTTATTTTTTGGGAATCAGGGATTATTAAACCCTGCACTTTGGGAAAAGGGCTGCCAGGAGCTCCCTCAGCACCCCCAGCCTGCAATGAGGGACTGGGAGAAGGGGCTTACACCCCCCAAACCCACCCAGCACCGAGGGAATGGAGCAGCTGCAAAAGCAACTCTGCCTGCTGGATCAGATATTTGTGTTCCTGGAGAGAGGGACAGGGCTTGGAGGGCACAGCAGAGTCCCCAGGCAGCTGCAGGTGACAAAACACCTCAGTGCCACCACGCCAAGGACCCTGCTGGCAGCAGGGCTGCTCCTCCTGGGAAGTCCCTGTGGCTTGGTGAGCACAGAATGTGTCGTGTGGTTGGAATCACAGAATTATCGGGGTTGGAAGAGACCTCCAGGACCACCCAGTGCCACCACATCCAATGTCTCAAACACGTCCACGGTGACTTCACCACCTCCCTGGGCAGCTCATTCCAATGCTGACCATTCCTTCAGAGAAAAATTAAATAATTCTAGTATTTAATCTGACCCTCCTGCTGCAAGGTGAGGCTGTGTCCTCTCATGCCTTCACCTGAGGATTGGCAGAAATCTCAGCACACACCTCTGCCTCCCACCTCGTGACTCTGATGGCATCACAAACCCACACTCTGCATCTTCCAAGCCTCAGGAAATCCGAGTGACAGAGAGTCACAAACAAAATGACGAAGCCATCAAACCACCCAGCTCTTCTGAGGGAAAGCAGCCCCGCAAATGTGTGTTTGCATCACTCACTGCCTAACGAGCTGCTGGCTCACACAAAGAGCCCCTATTCTGTGGCATGTTCCTGGGAAGCATCCCTCTTTACATCCTGCTCTAATGGGTGATTAGGAACATCAAACATATAGATTGAATCACGTAATTATGCCTTTTAAAAAGGCAGCAATATTTGAGCTCAGCCCAGCACTGGCTGCCAATCAAACCCAGCAGCAGCAGCAGCGCCTGCCTGAGCTCCTCGCCTCCCACCACAGCTGGGATTATCCCACTTCTCCCTAAACAAGCCCAGCCAGCTCCTGTGCACAACACAGCAAGGTCTGGACGTGATTTTTGGGGAGGAGGTTTAGCCAGGAAACAGCAAAACTCCCTGATCATGAAATGGTTTGTGTTGGAAGAGACCTTGAAGATGGTCTCGTTCCAAGCCTTCCTCCAACATCCTCCTCCAAACCAGAGCAGCTCTGCTCAGTGCAAAGTCCCAGCTTGTCAGAGCTCCACGTGGAGAAAGATCCCAGATATGAGACACTGAGTGGAGGGAAAAGGGCCGAAAGTGAAATCAGCCCTGTGGTTCAGGAAGGGACCATGGAAAACAGGAGAGCCCTGGGATGGAGACCTGGGGAGGAGACACCACCTCGCCCACCCAAGGAACATTCCCAAAACGCTCTCCTAACACCCAGCACAAGGTGAGGAAAGCCCAGCTGCCCCCAGGGAATGTTTCTTGATTGGAGGATTTCCCAAGGAAAGCCTCACCCCAACCAGCCCAGAGAATCCCAGGAGAACCACGTGGGAAAGCTGAAATTCCTGCAGAAAACACCAACCCTGCCAATCCCACTGGGGAAACTCCTGCTGCACGTGCTGAGCTCCTGGCCAGCTCAGGAGGAAACCAAAGGTGCACTGGGAGCAGGTGCACCCGGGCTCCAGGAGGATCCTCCTCCTTCCCATTGCCTGCTGAGCCGCTCCCCCAGCCCAGGAGAAATCCTACACGACTTCAGGCCCCAAAACATTAAAGATCCCATCAATCACTCGCTTGTGGGGGTCTCCATTTAATGACCTTTCCATGTTTTCCTCTCCTGTGGCTGTCAGTGATATATCAGTGTCCCAGGCACACAGGGACATGTCTCTTCCCAAAAATATCAGGAGTTATTGCTCTCCTGGCAAAGCAGAGAGCAGCACGGGGATAATGGGAACAGAGATGTTTGGGAAGCAGAGTTTTCCTTCATACCCAGCCTGCCCCATAATTCAGAATTTATGAGACACATCTGCAGGAAAAAATCTCAGGCAGATCCCAGTTTAGAAGGAAAGCAAATTGGTGATCAGATCAATTTTTAAGGAAATTGGGGATGTTTGGCTATGCTTGGTGTCAATTCACTCAACAATCACATCATGGCTGAGAACCACAGAATCCTGGGATCACTGAGGCTGGAAAAGAACTACAAAATCATCATCCCATGACCAATCCCCACAGTGCCAACCAGAGCAGAGCCCTGAGTGCCCCATCCAGGCAATCCCTGAATCCAAAGAAGCATCAGGATCCTGGGATCCAGCCCGCATCCCTCAGGATGTGCTGACGTTTGGTTCAGATCCCATTGGTGAAAAATGCCCCAAATAAAACCTTCACCCTGAGATCCCTGAAAAAAATTCCAAGGCAAAATTCTAAAAAAACCCAACCACTCCTCCTACAGTGATGATCCTCAGCTTTCAAGTTTTGGGATGTTCTGGAAGGTCCAAGCAGATGGAGCTGATGGGAGAACACCCCTGCCACACCTTGATTTTAATTTTAATGGGATGTGTCAGGTCCTGATGGATTCCCTTACAAGCTGCTTGGGAACTCCCTCTGGCACCAGGACAGTTCTGCAGCAATTGCTCAGTTTGGAAGTACAGAGCAGAGAGTGACAGCTCAGGAAAGCAAAAACAAAGGAGAAGAAATCTGAGGAAAGCTGGGAATTACCCACAGGATTCCAACAGTCTTGTGGAAAAGCCACAACGCCCAGATTCCCTTTAATTCCTTTGGAAGAGCCCCTCAAGTGCAGCACCAACACATCCACACAGATCATTCCCTCCTCCTCAAAACAAAACCAGGAGAGAGCTGAAGCATCCTGAGGACCAGAGCAGGAAGCTTTTCCTGGTTAGCGGGAAAACTCCCAAACCAGTAGATGCCGAGGCACTGGATTGGGAAACTCCCAGCTGGGATGGGACATTTGGGATGGGACATTCCTGCTGCTGGCATCTCCAAGAAGCCAAAGGGAAATTCCCACTCACGACTCAGAGCATGATCCTGAAAATGGGAAAAACTCCCAAACCAATGGATCCCGAGGTGCTGGACTGGGAAACTCCCAGCTGGGATGGGACTTTTGGGATGGGACTTTTGGGATGGGACGTTCCTGCTGCTGGCACCTGCAAGGAGCCCAGGGAGAATCCCCACTCACCGCTCCCAGCATGATCCTGAAGATGAGCCAGCGGAAGCTCCAGATGACAATCCTGGAGGGAGGAGAGCCCTGGGGCAGGCGCGACAGGCTCCAGAGGGGGCACAGGAATATTCCCAGGAATCCTGTCTCCAGGAGCTGTGATTCCCATCCTGCAGAGACAACGAGAAGTGAAGAAGGAAGTGATTATGGTGAGAGTGCTGGGAGTTATCCTGGAATTAAATTTAAATCAAAGGATTAAAATAAAAACCACCTTGAATGCTTTTTTAAGGTTAATTTGGGGGAAATCTGGCACTAGCTGTCCTAAACCAGACATCCCACACAGGGGAATTCAGGGGTTTGAAGCTTTGGGGTTGTGTTGTTCTTCTCCAAGCACAAACAACATTATAGGGGGATTTTATAAAAATTAATAACTTCTATGAAGCAGAAAAAATGAGATTTAAGTGCCCTGGGAAGTGGCACAGGACAGGCAAGCAGTGCCACTGATTCTTCCAGTCATGCATGGGTCCAGCAGTGCCATGGACTGGGCTGGATTTTTGCCTAAATGGGGCAGTTTTATCTTCAAAAAATAGAGATTAAGATCCCATTAGATTTTGTCACCATCAACATTCAGTGCAATGAGAAGCTCGGAATTTTAATCACAAAAAAAATCAAAGTGGTACCAAAATTGTCCATTAGGCCACTTTTACCAAGTGCTGGATTTTACACATCCCTGGATTTAACCAAATTACCCGGGACTGAGCTCAAAGCAGAGCCTTGGGATCCCACCATGAATCCATTCCCTGGATCCCCTGGAGCAGACAGACTCCACCTGATCCATGCAAATCTGTATTTTGCATTTTCTCCTCCATCCCAGCCTACAAATATTGCAATGATTATTCCAAGAGAGGCAGAACACACAGCTCTGTTTTGACAGGTGAAGTCCAACCCTCGCCACGTGTGGAAGCACCAAATTATCCCTGCCAAAACTAAATCGCTGCAGCTTTGTCCCACCTCCAATTATTCTGATTCTCAGATATTTCTGTGTGACAGAATTGTTCTCTGAAACCATTTTAAAAAAAGACACTAAATGGCACATTGGTGAGGAGAATTCTTGAAAACTCCTTGGTGGAGCCATTAAGGCACTGAAATTCTCAGCTATGTCAACTGAATCAGGCAGTGCCCATGGCTCCAGTTCATTCCCAAGGTTTCTCCAGGCACCTCACCAGTTTGATCCATAACAATTCCCTTCATCCAGCCCAAAGAAAACACATTCCAAACATATTCCAAACCCATTCCAGCTTCAGCCTGAGCCCCCTGATCCCCTACCCCAAGATTTTTCCAGCCCCTGATTTGATGTTGTCACACAAGAAAAACCACTTTCAATTTGCTCGAAAATATTTCCAATAACAGTCGTGAAACCTCCTTTTTTTAAAAATCTTAATGTGCAAAACCCCTTAAATCAAAATGCGATTTTAAAAACTCAGATTATTGCACATCAAAGCCATTTAAAACTCCCCCTCCTCCCTGCCCACAGCACAGCCCCCCCAGATGCCCAAATTAATGGTTCTGGAAGGAGAAGTGAGGAATATTGTCCCAAAAAGCAGCTGCAGCAGGAAAGCACCGGCTCATCCCAAAAGTGAAAGGTTAATTGTGCCTGAACCCAGCTCCGGGGCTGACTGGCACCAAAAGGGTCGTAGATCTCCCTCATTCCTGCCAGCACAAGAATCCCACTGTTATCCCTGTTTTCATATGGAAATCACCACCCTGCCCCGCTGGGGATGGGTGTCGGGGTGGGATCCAGACTCCTGCATCCCTGTGCATGCATTCCCTGGGAGAGCAGCACTGCCCTCACCCAGCAGGGCACAGCAGCAGCGTCCCCTGCTCTGTTTTTCACCCCAGTTGCCAGCCAGGGGCACAGAAGGACGCTGGCATCCTGCAGGACAATTCCCGCACATCCAGGAGGATGCTCCCAGCACCAAGCCAAGCCTTCCTGGCATGGCCTCGACCACGAGTTCAGCCCTGCACCTGTGCTTTTATCCCAAAGGGATGCCAGGGCTGGAATCCTGGCACCAGCTGGCACAGCAGGATGGAGCCGTGCCGGGCGCAGCACGGAGTAAACAGCGCTGCCAGCTGCCGGGCACAGCCCTGGCACCCCCGGCTGCTCTGCAGCTAAACCGGCCCCAAGCTGGGCTTAACTGCCCCTGCAGACAAGGACAGACCCTGCTCACAGGCTGGGACAGCAGGCTGAGCCCCAACATTCACCCAGTGTGGGGTTAAATGCTGCCCAGCTCTGGCTGCTCCCCGGTGAGGGCATGTGGGGCTCTGCTCCTGCCTCAAGGTCCTGCTAAAACCAGGTTCAGGGCAGATGACCTGGGAGAGGCTCTGATTTATTCATAAACCCCTTCCTGAGGGATGGAGCCTTCACAGCTGCCCATGTGGGATCAGTTTTCCAGGATCCATCACCCACTGTGCTTCTTCCCAGCCTCCATCCATCCATCCATCCATCCTCACACCCTGGACCTCTCCTGGCCTCTTCCTTCCCCATCCAGCACAGACTCATCCTGACCATAATTTGTCATTCCTAGAAAAATGTTAAGCCTGGAGAAGGCCTCCAAGACGCCCAAGCCCACTCCTCTCTCAGGCTTCATCTCCTGCAAACAAACTGCTGCTGGATGCTGCTCCATGGCCATTGGAAGTGCTGGGATTATCCCATACGCTCCTGTGCTGTGGTTTCTATAAAAATTCCAGTTCAATTGGGAAGATTTGAGGAGATGAACATGTTGAACAGCACAAGTGAATCCACAGCTCAGTGCACGAGGGGGGAGCTGGGCTCAGCTCACCCTCACTGGGCTGTAAGATGACACCAGGCCCAAGATTACCAAATCCATCAGCAGAACCTCCCGTTCCTCCCCGCTGACTCACACACAGTTGTTCACATCTGCCCTGAAAGCCTCAGACTCCAAATCCTTCAGATTCTTAGACAGCTCTGAGGCTGGAGCCAGTCCCTGCTGAGGTTTGAGTGTTGTCACCTCTGAACACCACTCAGGGGTTCACAGAGCCCAAACACACTGGGACACCTGAAGGGATCAGCCAGGTCACCCCACCTGAGGGGCAGCTGGTTCCTCACTGACCTTCCCAGGTCAGTAATTCCAGGATTTCTCCAGGGTTCCTCACTGACCCTCCCACATCACTAACTCCAGGATTTCTCTCCTGGTTTTTGGGATAATTTGGGTTGGAAGGGACCTTAAAGCCCACCCAGTGCCACCCCTGCCATGGCAGGGACACTTTCCACTGTCCCAGGCTGCTCCAAGCCCTGTCCAGCCTGGCCCCACTTTGGGACTGTGGGATGGGAAGGCAGATATTGGAGCTTCAGGAGCATCCACATGGAAGCCATGGAGCATCCCAAAACCAGTGAACAACCTGGGAATGAAGGGAGCACAATCTCCAGTACCATTCCCCAATCCTGGAGTTTGGGGGGTGAAACCCATCCCATAAACAGCAGCAAACCCCATCAGGGCTCTCTCCAAGAGACAATTCCCATCCTCCAAACCCAACCAACACATCCTTATTCCAGGGCTCACTGATACTGCTGGGAACGAAAGGGTCACGTTGTTGACCCACCTGCTCCTGTTTTCCTCACTTGGATCTCGTCAAATTTCAGCAGCTGCAGGGCAGCACAAAGCCCCCCATTGTTATCTCTGGCGCAGCCGGAGAGGGAGCCACGGGCTGGGTTTTTTTGGGGGGGGAAAAAAGGGAATAAACCCAACGTCCGATGGCGGCTGCTCCCGCCCCACACGCGCTCCGAGGGCTCGGGACACGCTCGGAACTCGGCGTGGCAAAATCCATGGTCTGGGATTTTCCAGAGGTCCCTGCTGGGGCAGGGGAGGAGCAGGGGCAGGAGGAGGTGCCAGAGGGGAGGAGGGAAGGGAAGAAGCAAACCCCAAACCTAAATACGCTTTTCCCTATTCCTTTTAGGGTTTTCAAGTGTTTTGCCTCTTCTAAACGCTCCAGCCCCTCGTGCAATGGAGGGTTTGTATTTGTAGCTGGACATCAAGTGATGTCCAATTTTCACCTTTATTATCTGCCATAAATAAATTCACCATCCCAAGTTAGCACAGCCTGGCCATGGCTGCAGAGGAGGCAGCACAGTCCTTTCTCCCAATCTCCTCATCCCAAACCTTTTGTTGGACAATCAGGGAGAAAGCAGTGAGGGAGGGAAGGGCTGAAAGCCTTCAGAAGATAAAAACTAGACTCAAGAATAATGAATTTTCTTATTTTCTGACTCAAAAATATCACCTGGCCAAAACCAACCCTCATACCTGGCTATGCTAGAAAGAGCTCACGTAATTAATTCTTATTAATTCCCCTTCCTAAAACACAGGACAAGGTGCAAACAGCCAATTGTTTCTCTTTGTACAGCAACACCCACACATCAGATTTACCCAGAGCACGTCTGCACGGCACAGACAAATGCTGCTCCAACAGATCCAGATTTCCCAGCTCCCAGTGCAGCTGTCTCCCTGTGGATATTGTGTGTCAGACAGCCCAGCAGCCAAGGGGAGGCAGATATCCAATCCAGACTGATTTCCCTGGAATCAGACCTGCTCCCGAGCCCACCTCCCTGAAACCCAGCGTGGTTTATTTGGTTTCAGCTCGAGCCTAAAGCACCTGTTGGGAATATCTGAGCTGTGCTGCAGGACCAGGGATTTATCCCTGCTCCAGGGGCTGGATCACTCCTGGTTTGGGGGTGATTTTAAATCCCAAATGACATTTTGGGATTGAACCTCTCCAGGTTGCAGCACCCACAGCCCTCCAGCCCAACCCCAGGACACCACAACCCCAAAATCTGACCCAGCTTCCCACATCCTCAACCACCATTATTAAATATTTCCTGTTTCTTGTTTAAAGTCACCTCAGCCTGAGGATACTTCACATTTCTGCAGCCACCAGAAAAAAGTTCTGGCTGTTGTTGGAAGATTTGGGAGAACGTTAGCAGGAACTTTTGTACTTAAAGTATAAACTACCCAGAAAAAAAAAAATAAAATTTAGCATAAAAACTTTTAAAAGCTTCCAAGTGCTCTCCAGGGTAGTCATTAGGAACTACTTAGGTAACAGGAGGGTGATAACTGGGAGTTAATGCAGCGTTAAATTAGCCCTCCTTCCATGCAGAACTTTAAGTGACAGAGGAATCAGTTGGGAGGATTTTTATTTTATTTTTTAAATAATGAAGTTAATGGATTTCCTGTTTTTAGCTCTGTGGGCGGCTGTCAATTTGAGGGATCTGTACATACTGGATTTAATTACTCTGTCTTCAAGGAAGGAAAATAAGTTCAGCCCTGTTCCTAGGAACAAGCAGGAGCTCTCCAGCTTGGCCTCAAGGTGAGGAGAAGGTGCCCACATTGGCCAGGGAGGGTGAGATGTCCCTGGAGATGGGAAACAGCATTCCCTGAAATCCTCCTGCCCAGAGAATTTGTGGCTGCTCCATCCCTGGAAGTGCCCAAGGCCAGGTTGGACGGGGCTTGGAGCACCCTGGGACAGTGGAAGGCGTTGGGGTTGGAACTGGATGGGCTTTAAGGTCCTCCCCAACCCAAACCATTCCAGGATTCTCAACATCTCGGCCATCCCAGAAAAGCCTCACAAGGAAAATGAGCTGTGCCTCAGACCCCAGGGAGTGAGGGGAGGGAGCCCAGGAATGGCTCAGAGCCCAGACAGGCCAGAGCATTCCTGGGTTCCCCCTGATTTAGGGGCTGGCCAAAGAAAGGGGCAGGATCCCAGCATGATTTAAGCTGGAAAAGCCTCCAAGGTCATCAAGTCCAACAGCAGACACTTCCCATCTAACTCAGGCCATGTTTTCCCAAATTGTGAGAGACCAGGATCCATGGAAACAAATGTTGGAGACAATTCCAATGAACTTGGCAACACTTCAATCTGAGCCTTAGTGCAGGAGAGCTCCAGCCCTGACAGTCACCCAGGCCTGCTCACCTTTCCTGATGGAAATCACAGAATGCCAGGATCACAAAAGTTGGGATCACCAGGCCCATTTTTGGAGAAAGATCACAAAATCCCATGATCACTGAGGTTGGGAAAGCCCTCCAGGACCATTGAGTCCCAGCTGTACCTGATCCCCACCTTGTCCCCAGCCCAGAGCACTCAGTGCCACCTCCAGGGATGGGCACTCCCAGCCTCCCTGGGCAGCCCCTTCCAAAGCCTGGGGAAATTCCTGCTGGTGTCCAGCCTGAAGAAAAGCAGAGCTTGTGAGCACACAGCCCACATGTCTCAGAGAGAAATGGGAAAGGCTGGAAGGGCCTGGCTGAGAAATGGGAACAGCCAGGCAGGAGAGGCCAGGGACAAGTGACACCAGCAGGAGCAGGTGATCACAGCTACAAACACATGAAAAATAGAAAAACTGAAATCCTAAGGCATCTCTTCAGCACCACACAAGGACACAGCAGCTCATCCCCAGCTTTTTGCACAACCTGCCACTCTCATCCCATCTGTTCCTGAATCCGGCCCCGTGCCATGTGCCCAGGGAGCTGAGCTGCTCCAAACAGGTGTCTGCTGGCTGTTCAATCTTTCTTCTCTTCTGGCAGCTTCAGAACCCATGAGCAGCTGTTCCCCCTGATGCCTTCAGCTTGAACTTTGCTATTTCCCAGATTCTGGAAGGCACTGGTATATAATAACTCTGAACTCCACAGAAAGTGTCAGCAGTTCTCCTCACAGCTCAGGCACACAGAACAATCCTTGTCCAGCCCCAGAACCAAGGACACCGCTGCAGCTCCAGCCCAGAAAGTGCAAACAACAGGGAATGGAGGAGAGAAAAACAGGAAGGATGGAACTTCATAACCTAAAGCTGTAATTGGACAAGTAACCCCAATATGGAAATGGAGCAGAACTTATAAAAATGGGTGTAGCCACGGCCAGGCCCTTGTACTGCCCAAGGTGAATCCTTTGAGGCTTTCTAATAAATCCCTGCTTTATTCCTTTAACCTTTTTATTCCTTTAATTTTATTTCCTTCCTGTCCAGCCTCTGCTCCAGGCAGCCTCTCAAGGCATCACCCCAACCCCACCTGCTCTCCTCCCCATCCCAAACTGCCATTCCCCACTCACACCAACAAATTAAACCCAACACTATGAAGGCACCTGGCAAGCAGACAGCAAGCCAGCCTCAAATTAAAAAGCAAATATAACAAATTTCTCCTGCTGTATCACATGAGGCCCCCACTACCCTGCACAGATTCAGTTTTATCCTCATGCAAGTACAGGTTTCACCCTGAGTGTCTGCAGGAGACAAATCCAGGCCAGGGGATGCTTTTCCCCATGGATTTGGAGTGAATCTCTCATGGAATATCATCTCTGCCTCCCAGATTTTTTTTCCTGAATGGTGTTTTTAAAGCACAGCCTGCATACAGAATAGGGTAAAAATGGTTGGGTAATTGATTAACCCCAAGGCAGATATCCCTGTCCAACACCCAAGAGACACAAAGGGTGGGATCTCAAAGGTCTATGTGAGAATTATGGAATTTTTAAGGTTGGAAAACATCTCTTAAATCATCAAGTCTAGTGATCAATCCAGAGCCACCATGCTCACCCGTGTCCCCTGGTGGTTTTTGAGCAATTCCAGGGATGGCAATTCCACCACTGCCCTGGGCTTGACAACTCTTTCCATGAAAATACTTTTTCCCTAAATTCTAAGAGAAGACCATGAGTGGTTTCTGATGGAATTTACCAGGGCAGAAGGAATTTTTTCATGGAAAGGGTTTCGGGCATTGGAAGTGCCCAGGGAGCTTTGGAGTCCCCATCCCTGGAGGGGTTCAAGGAATTCCTGGAGGTGGCACTCAGAGCTCTGGGCTGGGGACAAGGCGAGGACTTTAAATAGTCCTGGAGGTTTTTTCCAATCTGAATGATTCCAGAACTCCTGCAACATCTTTTACACCCAAAACCTTAGAAAAAAAATTCCAAACCAACCAAACAATAAAAAAAAAAGGTGCTATTTAAACAAGAGACCATGACAAAACCACTCCAGTACCTATAAATATGATTTTTCTGATTCTAAAAGGGGATTTGCTCTGTCCACACTCCAGGCTATTTTTCAGGATTACAGTTAAATAAGAAAATGGGCATTGCCAGGTCCTTTTGGACATCCCTCCATCCCAAGAAAAGCAAACAGGAGTCTCCATTCAGCCCCAACCAGCTCCAGGGAAGCTTTGGGGCTGAAAATCTGCTGTGCTGCAGGGCTGCTTCCATCCAGGCCTTTTGCAACACCATGAGCTCAGAAGTGACCAAAGTGACCCCAACACCCACAGGCTGAACCTCCAGGAACCTCCAGGAACAAAGGGAGGGGGAGCAAGAGGAAGGAGACCAAGTGTGCATCTCGGGAAATCAAAAAGCTGCTTTCAAAAGCTGGTTTTGAAGAGATCTGAGCAGATGGAGGAGGGAGCAGCAGTGCTTTGGTGATTGTGGGACAAATGGCAAAAAAGTCAGCTGGGTTAGGAAGTTGTTCTCTCCCTGCACAGTGCAAAGAGGAGCAGACACACACACACAGAGGTGGGAATGCTGATGGTCAGACACCTGAATTAGGGGCCAAGGCTGAAAATCTGCCTGGTGACCCAAAACAAAAACAAAAAAAACCCTAAAAACCCCCCCAAAAACAACAGCAACAAAAAAAACCCACAAAAAAAACTCCAAAAAAAATCCCACCAAAAAACAAAACTCAAACAAAAAAAACCAACCCAAAACCCCAAAAACCCCCTAAAAAAAAAAAAAAAAAAAAAAAAAGAAAATAAGAACCAGTTTAGTATCATTTCATAAAGTAACACAGAGTGCAGTGAGAATTCTAAGTCAGAGAATCCTGGGATGGTTTGGGTGGGAAGGGATTTTCAAGCTCAGCCCATTCCACCCCCTTTCCATGGGAAGGGACACCTTTGTCTGTCCCAGGGTGCTCCAAGCCTCACCCAGCCTGGCTTTGGGCACTTCCAGGGATCCAAGGCAGCCACAGCTCCTCTGGAAATCTGGGAATCTGTGCCAGGGCCTCTCCTGCCTGATTTTCATGGCTCCTGGAGGAAGTCACAAGGTTGGATAATCCAGCAAAAATCCACCAAGGGCAGCTCCAAACATCCCCCGCTCCAGCCCCACTGCAAACACCACAGAGCCTTGCTGGTAAAGGGACCAGAGGAGCAGAAAATCAGCCTTTTCCCCCAAAATTCCCAATTCCCTGGGTGCTGCTGCCAGCTGGACGGAGCCAGCAGCTCCATGATAACACAAGCTGAGATTTTCCTGCGCTGCTGGCAGCCTGGGTGGTGGCTGTGCCACGTGAGTGACATCACGGCCACTTGTGAGCGCATTCCCCGCCATATAATTAAGGATTTTTGCTTCTCATTTGGAGCAGCAGCTTTTCACATTTCGCTGGAAACCGCCGGAATCGACCACATGAAAACAACAATCAGCCAGGGCAGTGACAAGTGATATTAAACAGCTCCTCACAGATGTCCCAGCACCACAAAACTTGTTCCCCCTGTAAGGAATCCAAATGACTTCAGTGCCTAAAATGAACCAGATGAATGATTTCAGTCCTCACTCTGCACTTATTAAATCAGGCTGAGAAATCCTACAATGCCGTGGGGTGGGAGGGACCGGCCAGATCATCGTGTACAAGCCCCAGAACAGAAGGATCCAGCAAAAATAAAAGCAGTTTTTAAAGTGTTCAGCAGCACAAAACTAACGTGGAATTGTAAAACTGTAAAAATAGCTCAGGGATTTTCCAGACAAATAATCATCCATTCCCTAAAAGCTGAGAAAATATCCTGCCTTAATCCTGCAGTTCCAAGTGGATGGCAGCACCTCTTGCTCCAAGAATGAATTCAATTTCTGGGCAGAAATCACTGCCCAGGCTTTGATGCAAATGTTCAATCACTGATGGGGAGCTGGTCAGGGGGGCTGGGGTTCCCTAACTGGATCCATGTGGGAAGGCAGCTGGAACACCAGCACTGCTTATCCTGGTGATTTATCAACCACCTGAGGCCACGTGTGGCACCCAGCGACGCCCTGGATGCAGCAGGAGGGACAAATGTTCTGGTTAAAAATCATTTCAAACGAGAAAAGGGAACCAAATCCAAATTGAAAGTATCTGTTATTTGTTAAAATAATTACTAAGCAGCCAGTTTTCAAATGGTATTGGGTTTTATACATAAAAAAAAAATTATGTTTTTCTTTTATAGAATCACAATGATTTGGGCTGGGAGGGACTTTAAAAATAGTCTAATTGTAAATTCTCAGTTGGGTTAGAAAAGGATTTAAGAGATTAACCCTTTATAAAGTGAGAGTGTGCCACTCTAAGTGACCACAAAAGCACAGATGTTAAAGATAAATTATTTTTTCAAGTATCTAAAAATGTGGAAATAAAGAGAAGAGAGCACAGCAAAGCTTCCCAAAGGAAGGAAACTGCATTTCCAAAGGAGAGCCCAGATCCTCTCCCTGATGCATCTGCAGAGAGGGGAGGTTTTAGCATCCATGGCATCCCAGGACTCAAAAATGCAATCAAACCCTCCAAGATGTTCCTGTACAGGATAATTCTCCAAAGAGAAAGTGCTGACCCTTATAGAGCAGCACGTGTTGGGAGCTGCTTTAATTTCATTTTACTTTAAAGCCTCACCAAGGAGAAGTTCAAAATGCTGTTTGTAACCGAGTCAGAGTTAAAAGGTACTCAATAAAAACCTTCACTGATTTCTCCTGGCCATAAATCCAAAAGGTAAGATTGTGCAACACCAGTCCTTCATATTTAATAATAACAAACAGATGGGAAAATATTCTAATAAATTATTTGAACTGTCCAAGCTGTGTGCCAGAAAGTCCTGGCCAGATTCCCCTGCTCAACCATCTCTGGAGCATTTCCCTGCAGATCTCTGAGCTCTCCCTGTTCCTGGAGGGGGAAATATCAGCAACCAGTGACTTTCCCTTAAAATAAATTTTAAAAGGGATGAAATCACCACTGGAGCTACGTCCTAGGGCTGACACAGCACAGCCAAACACGAGGAAGGGATTTCCATGGCAGAGAAGGAGCCACAGCACGGCTCAAGCACCCAGGATGGGGATTTACCCCTGCTCCAGGGTCTGGGTAACTCCTGATTTGGGGGGTGACTTTAATGCCAAATGACATTTTGGGATTGAACCTTTCCAGGCTCCAGAGCTTCCAGCTCCCACCCCGAGAGTCTGACAGAAAACGCCTGGGGATCCTGGAGCCCTGGGGACAAAGCTGCTGTGCTGTGCCCCGGGGTGGGCAGGAGAGCAGGGATGGCCCTCGGGCACAGCCAGGGCACAGCAGGGCCCAAATGATGCCTCAGGTTTTGGCTTTTCTATTTCTCACATTCTGTGCTGCTTTAGTGTGCAGTTCTGAACTTCACATGAGGGGATGCTGAGCTCTCTGCACAGAGCAGGGAGACAAAACAATTCCTGCTCCAGCTGGGGACCAAGGAGAAATGATCCAAATCTCAGCCCAAGAGCACAAACAACGTGGGCTGGAGAGAGAAAAACAAGGATGGGACAGCATAACCTAAAGCTGTAATTGGACAATGAACTCCAGTATGTAAATAGACCAAAATTTCTAAAAATGTGAGACCTCATCTATTTTGGGGCCATTTTGGTTCATCTGGGGTGCAGCCCTGGCTGGGCTCTTGTGCTGCCCAAGGTGGATCCATTGAGGAGATCCTTTTAATAAATCCCTGCTTTATTCTTTAACCCTGTCCTGCCTCTGTTCTAGCTCAGCCTTCCCAAACCATCAATCCCATGCAACATCAATCCCAGAGCTGGATTTGCTGCAGCTCCCATTAAAATGTTTGATTCCAAACCACCAAATCTTGACTTTCAAGTGTTCTCCTCCTCTTCCTGGCCACTGCCTGTTTGAAAAGCTGAACGAGCCAGAATAATGTAATTAGGAATGTTATTAGGAATATTAAGCAGCCATGTAAATGAGAATGGAAAATATTTACATTACTCGTTGTGATAAAGGGGACAGAAAGTGGGATTTTAAAGCTTAGCAAAGGACAGATGGGAAGAGCCAGAGCTCTCATTATCCCCTCAGCCACCTCCCTGGCACTCCCCTCCATCCCTCTGGGGATTTCTGTCCCCGCAGGCTGTGCCTCCCCTGGCTGAGACACCCAGCACAGCTGGGCCAGCCCAAGTGCACTGACCCTGCCCCACATTTACACCTGGGATTTCTCCTGCTGCCACCCAACCTGCATTTAATGAGTAAAAAGCTGCTGGCAGGGTCTGCCCTGGTGACAATCTGTGACAAAGGGCTGTGCTGTCACTCTGGCAGACACATCACAGGGAATGTCCCTTCCAAAACACCATCATTCCCTCAGGAACCCAAACCAAGGGACAAAAACCATTTCCCTGGAGGTTTCTGCCCCTCATCCTTCACCTTTTCCATGGCTCCTTCCCCCAAAGGATCCTTTCACACCTCCTCCTACTCTAAGCCACCACATAAGCACTGATATCAAAGAGAAATTATTTCTGAAGTTTCTAAAAATGCAGAAATAAAGAGAAGAAAGCGCTGCAAAGCTCCATGTTTCTTGTGGCTCCTTCAGGTGCCAAAATCCCCAATTTTGGCTCCTTCAGGTGCCAAAATCACCAATTAGATCACCCTGGAGCCTTCTCTCCTCCAGGCTATACCAAGGACAGGTAATTTTGGGATGCATCCAGGCCCACCCTTCAAAAAGAACAGGAAAACACCAGAGAGTTGCCATAAAACTTGGAGTCACTCTGAGTCCAGGCACGGGAGCTGAGGTGCAGCAGAGATTTCAGCTGGAATTTGCTTTGAAATCCTGACACTTATCTGCTTGGAGTAACAGCAAATATGTACCTTGGCTCCCTCCAGCTTCCCAGGGATGGCTGGGAGCAGGATGGCTTAACACTGCGGTTTCACCCGGCCTGGGATGGAAAAAGAGCCCATGAGAAAATGATTTCCCTGGCCTTAAAGTAAATAAATGAATCCCATTTCTTGAGGAGTTGCAGGGATGCAGTGAGGGGGTGGCCAGAAATATTTGGCTAGGTAGCACTGCCCTGAAATCAGGAATGGGAACATGGGTCTGGGACACCCCAGGGCTGGGGGAGCTGCTCAGGAAATCGAGGCAGCCCACACAGGGCTCAGCAGGAAGCAGCCTTGTGTGCAAAGATGCCACAAATGACACAAAAACACCAAATATTTCAGCTCCCAGGAAATTCCTGTCAACAAACAAACCTTGGGGACAGCAGCAGAAGTGGCAGCTCCATTCCTGAGCTCCCTGGTGGTTTTGAGACACGGCTCAAGCACTTTGTGTTCTTTCCCTTCAGGTTTTGCACATTTGATCTTGGACTGATTTAACCCCAAATCAGGAGTTCAGATGATGCAGTGAAACCCCTGAAGTCCCTTCCAAACCTGATTTTTAATGATGCTTAGTCATTAATGAGCTCCTGCTCCCATTTAAAGGGAGGAGAGGCAGAGGAATACAGAAATTCTGGTTGCTAAGAGTTCTTCACGTGCACAACCTCACTAAACCACACAATTTCTGTTACCACTGAAGTCTAAATTTGTATTTATCTCTCAACTACAACACGTCTTCTCCCTAATTTAAAGACGGCAAGGCAAAAAGAACTGCAGCAATTCCAAAAATCCCAACTTTTCCTTTTGTTGGTCCAGAAATCTGCTCAACCCCAGCTCATTCCCACAAATCATACCAAGGAAATATTTTTGGCCAAAGGGACTTCAAGAAGAAATCCACAGACAGCTCCATTGATGGAGTTTGTTCCCTGCTCCAGGCAGATCAAGGAGTCTGGATTTAGAGGAAGATCAAACCTGACCTCTGGCTCTCACTTCCACCAGTTCTGATGCATGAAGAGAACACAGAAAATGCAATAAACCTCAAAACAGAGACTTGTGAAAAATCCCAGAGAATTCCAAAAAGGGGCTCTGCCAGCATAAATACAATTAAACAATATTTAACCTTCAGTAGCACCAAGCTGTCAAATAAATATCCCTAAGAAGACAACTTAAAAGAAGGGGGAAAAACAATCCTTCTCCTCCTTCCTGCAGGAAAAAAGGGATAAGAATAGATAAGAACACAGGACAAATGTCCTGGAAAAAAGCCTTAATTTTATTGCTCAAACCAATGGATTTTTAATCCGTGGCCAAAAGAAAATACCAGATAGGAATGGGCAGGAAAACGGAAATTTTTTTTCCATTTTTATTGCAATGCTGTGGCTGCTTCCAGCTGGGATCCTGCAGGGAGATGGAGAAGGTGCTCCAGACCAAAAGTTTTTCCAAACCTCTCACTGATTAATAAAAGACAAAAAAGTCAATCATTTAACCTGACCCAAACTTCTTCTCTGCTCACCAAATATTCCTGATGGAAAGCAACCAAAATCCACAGACTTCCACCCAAACTTCCACACCCCAGATCAATTAAAAGGATAGAGAATATCCCAAGAGTTGGATTCCTTAAAAAGGGTCCAATCTCCCTCTGAGCTCCCCACACAACTCCCAGCTGTCCTGAGGCGTCCAATGCCAAGATCTCAACCCTTTAATTAATAATTCTTCCACAGAAGAACATCCACCAGGATCCATCACCCCCAGGAAAAATGGAGCTCCAAAACTCCATGGCAAGAGCTGGAATCACCCTCACCAATCACTGCCAGAAAATTTTTATGTAGATCAGGGCAGAAGAAGGGCATGGAATGGGAAGGAGCCACAGACAAACCAGAAGTTGGAAGTGACAGTGGATAATGGAAAAGAAAAACTCCAGCAGCTCCTTGGATGCCCTTTGGTTTATTGTGATTACCCAGGGGTTACTCTGCACATCAAGGTTTATTTAACTTCAGGAAAACACAAAAATAAAAATCAAACTTCTCCCCCAGTGCCAGACCTGAACTTTGGATGGAAGCAAGCCCTGAATGCAGCTCTGCCCAACTCCGATCCTGCCTCCATCAAAAGCCTGGAGACAGCACAGGGAATTCAGACAGCTCCATGCTGAGAGGTGTCAGCCCTGATCCTCTGTTTGCACTTCAGCCTCCCCAGCTGGTCCTTCTCACTAAAAATCAGGAGAAAAACTTCCTATCTCCCACTGCTGAGGTGGGTTCTGCTCTTAGGTGGGTTCTGGGCTCCCAGAACTTTCCCTAGAGATGGCTGTTCCCAGGTGAAGCCAAGCAGGTGGGCTGTCCCCAGAGTTTGGGACTCTGTGTCCCTGCAGTGTTTGCCAGAGTGCCAGAACTGCTTGGCATCTCAAGGTCCTTAAAACCCAGCAGAATTCCATAAATCAGGTGGAGGCCAGGCTGGACAGGGCTTGGAGCAACCTGGGATAGTGGAGGGTGTCCCTGCCCATGGAACAGGACAAGCTTTGAGGTCCCTTCCAACCCAAATCACTCCATGATTCCATAAAACAACGCCAATGTCCTCCGCAGCTGCTGCCACACCTGCCAAAAATCCCCTTTAAAATGCTTGTTTGGGTTTGGTTTTTTTAAAAAATAGAGCAAAAGGCTGAAAATAATACCACAACACAACATTTACAGGAGTACTTTGTGGGGTACTGCAGGTCAGCCTTGCTGGGGGACTTGGCTCTGGTTTTCCAGAGGGAAACTCATCCTTTGCAATGAAATGGGAACAACCAGAAGAGGGAGAAGCAACAATCTCCAGGATATTTGTGACCACAGCTGGAGCAGGCTCAGAGCAGCCCCACATCCTTGATTTTCTTTTCCAAATCCCTCTGTGCCACAGAAGAACCCTGCAGGTGACAGTGGCCATGGCACACCTCCCAAATCCCATTCCAGCCCAGGTGGGGCTCAGCTTTTCTGAAGGATGCACAAAATTAGGATTGAATCCTTGGGATCATTTAAATTCCCACTCCCTGAAGGAATGGGGGAATAAATCACCCCCTTCCAGCCTCATTCCAGCTGGGAAATTCCATGGGATCTCCTCAAACCCCAAAGAAATGGGAGCTGTGTCCACCCTGAGCACTGTCCCCAGGCATTGTCACACCAGCTGAACTCCAGCCCAAAGTGGTGGCAGCAGTTTGGGGCTGGGCAGCACTTCCCTGGCTTATAATCACTTTGGAACAAGTTTTTCTTGTTAAAAAATCCCTTTTTTAGCACAAACAGGGAGCAATCAGCCTGAATTGGGATGTCTGGACATCAAATCCTCCTCAAAACGCTGGGAAAAGGCTCCTGTAAGATTTTGATGTTTTTTTAAGAACTGAGCTGGCACTTCCCTGAAGCCCAGGCTTGTTCCTGCTCCTGCACAGAAGGGAACTGGGAGCAGGCAGAAAGCCTGGGGTTTAATGGGAGGCTTAACACAAATCCAGGGAAAGCTCAGGAGAGATAACAGAGAGGCTCCTGCGAGATAAGAACAAGTGCTGGCATGATAAGGAGTTCAGGAGAGCTCAGGGCCAGGATCAAACTCTGCAGGTGAACCTGAGAACAGGTTCAGTCCTACACACCAAGAGCAATTACAGCTAATTAAACTAATTGCCTTTTTCCTAGTGTGGATTCTTGAATGGTTTGGGTTGGAAGGGATCCTAAAGCCCATCCAGTTCCAATCCCAGAACTCTCCACCATCCCAGGGTGCTCCAGCCTGGCCTTGGACATTTCCAGGGATGCAGGGGCATCCACAGCTTATCTGGGAATTCCATCCCAGCCCCTCCCCACCCTCAGAGGGAGGAATTCCTTCCCAGTATTCCATCTATCCCTGCCCTCTGCAGTTTAAAACCACTGCTCCCTGCCCTGTCATGATCTGCCCCTACAAAAAGTCTCTCTCCCTCTTTTTTGACCCAGTCCAAAGTCACCCATCAGCTCTGTTCCAACAGCCAAATCCTGAGCTGAAACACCAGACAGGAACAGGAGAGAATTCCCTCAGCCACATCCAACAGCAGACACTTCCCATCCAACTCAGGCCATGTTTTCCCAAATTGTGAGAGACCAGGATCCAACTCCCTGCTTTGAAACAAACATTGGTGACAATTCCAATGAACTTGGCAACGCTTCAGTCTGAGTCTTAATGTCTACCCCTGACAGTCACCCAGGCCTGTTCACCTTTCCTGATGGAAATCATGGAATGCCAGGATCACAAAAGCTGGGAAAGACCTCCAGGATCACCAGGTCCATTTTTGGAGAAAGATCACAAACCCCATAAAAACCAAGGTTGGAAAAGCCCTCCAGGACCATCAGCCTGTGGGAGCCAGCCCTGATCACTGTTTGCACTGGAGCCTCCCCAGCTTGTCTTTCTCACTAAAAATCAGGAGAAACCCTTCCTATCTCCCACTGCTGAGGTGGGTTCTGCTCTTAGGCGAGTTCAGGGTTCACAGAACATTCCCTAGAGCTGGTTGTTTCCAGGTGAAGCCAAGTTGTGGCTTGGTGAGTCCAAGCTGTGCCTGATCCCCACCTTGTCCCCAGCCCAGAGCCCTGAGTGCCACCTCCAGGAATTCCTTGGACACCTCCAGGGATGGGAACTCCAAACCTCTCTGAGCAGCCCCTTCCAAAGCCTGACCACTGAATTCTCCCCGAATTTCTCCCAAGCACACAACCCCAGTCTGCCAAAGGCATTTCTGTTTGTTTCCTTTTCGTCGAGGCCGGGCCAAAAGCCGGTCACAAGAGCAGAGCAGGAACAATCTGCTCAGGGAAAGGCTTTCCCCCTTTCTGCAAGGCCAGCGTTCCCATTCCACCCACTTACATTCCTGGATTAAGGGAAAATAAAATCACATCCGCAGGCCGGCCAGCAGTGACACAGGTCGAGATGCATGGCAAAGGGCTGGAAGAGAATTCCAGGCATGGAGAGCTCTTTGGAGAAGTTCTGCACTCCCTCCAGCACCACCATTTCCATCAGGCCTCGTTAAGGAGTATTTTATCCCTTCAGCTCATTTGCATAATTGCCGCAATCAAAGGCACTACTTTGCAGTAATAACTTTAATGGCAGATTTTTCCTCAAACATTCTTTTTTAAATGCACCGAGGTGAGGGTGGTGCAGCCATGTGCCAGCAGGAATCCAGGCAGGAGGTGACCCTGGGGGAGTGTGGGGTGTGGAGAGGGACCAGTTGTTTTCAGTTTTGGGATTGTTTCTGCTTTATCATGCTCAAGGTGCATCCCAGAATGGAAATATTTGTCAATTAAACAGCAGACTGGTTGGTACACTGAGAATTTCCTGCTTTTTTTCCCCATTAATTTTGCTACTATTGTCTTATTAGGAGGGAATCTGGCTTGTTTCCAGGCTAAAACCAGGTTTTGGGAGGGAGAGTCCCAATCTCAGCCTTTGGTTTGGCTTTACAGAACCCTGGATGGTTGGGCTGGAAGGGACCTTAAAGCCCATCCCATTCCAACCCCTGCCATGGGACACCTTCCACTGGAGGTTTCTCCTGAAAATTTGGAGCTCTGGCCTGTATCCCTCAAATCCATGGAGATAAGAACATGGAGATAACATCTCCAAAGCTTCAGCAGCCTTGTAAGGTTTATTTTGAAGTCAGGCAAGAACCACTGGACTAATTTCTAACAAAAAACACAGACTTAGAGAAAACAAGCTGAGATCCAACTGGGACTGACAGCAGAAGTCAGCTGGGATTTCCACCCTGCAGCTCCTGTGTCCTCCAGAAAACCCAATTTCACCTCAAACGCCAGCTGCCCCACCAGTGCATCTCCAGCTCCATGGTGCTGGGATGTTCCTCCTGGAAAGCTTCTCCAGGCCATGGGAGCATCTTGCCCAAGCAGGCTCCACACCTCCTCCCTGGGCCAACAGAAGATTTGGGGGAATTTCCCCTGTATAGGGGGAAGTAATGGTGTTTTCCTCACCCTGAGCCTGACATCTTTACTTTTTCCCCTGGAAATATTTCTCAGCCCCACTTTACAGGCCCTGAACCCAAATCTTGTTTCCAGTTCTGCTGGGAACAGCTGGCTAGCACACAAGGGAAAGGGCAGCAGCTCTCCATGGCAAACAGGGAATCTTCTGGGAAGAAATGAGGAATTAAAGAGAGGTCGTGTGGCTTGTGGCCCTGCTGACTCAAGCTCATGCAGCCTGGCTGTAGCAGGTTTCTGATAGCAGATATCAACCACCAGGCTCCCAAACAAGCCTGGCTCAAGCCAAGGCCCCGCTGCCCTTTAATGCAGGCCTAACAACATTAAACCCAAGCCCAGGGTGAGGCTGGGCAGGGAATCAGACAAGGCATAAATTAAAGCAGAGGATATGAATTCCGTGCAGGCTGCAGCACCGGGGTTAACGTGGGTCTGGAAGCAGTTTAGGGAAAACCTGGAGTGGCCAAGGGCCAGCTCTGAGCTGAGCTGCTCGGGCCTAATCGTTTCCTTCAGGCAGGCTACTCCAGCTCACTAATAGGTTTTAATAAAAACTTCCAATTGGGCCAGTAAACCCCTCATTAAGCTGTTTTTAAAGCATGAATTTAAGAGGGCTGGGGGTAAAAGGTCAGGGGGAGTTTTTAATTCAGACCGGCTGGCAAAAGGTGCTGTTGTGATTGAAAACACCAGAGTTCAAGTGTCCAGGGCCACATAAACATCCGACTCTGTCACTAGACCTGCTTAAGTGACAGCTTGAAAAATAGATTTAATAAGACAGAGAGAAAAGTTTCCCACTCTTACAGCAGCAATAGGAACAGCAGATCCCAATATTAGGCAGGAATGGTTGGGAAGCAGCTCCAGCCCTCCCATCCTGGTGTGGGGGGTGAATAAAGAGCAGCCCGTGGCCAGCTGGGGGTGCAGCCATTGCCAGGGGCTCCGAGATCCAGGGTGTCCTGCTGGGAATGCAGCAGAGTTCTCTGGGAATAACATGGAAAAGCCCAAACCCATGTCCTGCTGCCAGGGTCCCCCCACACAACCAGCGCTTGGGGATCCTGTGCTGCCATGTGGAATGTCACAGGATCCCACACTGGAATGGGCTGCAAGGGAGCTTTAGGCTTTCCCACTATCCCAGGTCTGCTCCAGCCTGGCCTTGGACTCTCCCAGGGATGGAGCAGCCACAAAACCCCTTCAAAATAAGGGAATTCACCTGGGCAGCCTCCCCCTCTGCAGAGGGGTCTGCAGCAATCTCCAGCTCAGCCCATTCCCACCAAACTTCAGGACCTGCACCCCTGAAGTTTGACCTCAGTTGTTTCATTTTCCTCTAGTCTTCCTCCATGACCACAGAGCTGCTCTCCAGGCTGGAGCAGCTAAAGGAAAACTTCCCCCCTTCCCTGGGAACACTTGCAGAGCAGCAACATCTCCTCCATCTCACCCAGAACCCCAGCTGTGCACTCCAACATTTAATTTTATGTCAATGCACATCTAAAATTCGAGATCCCTGAAGACCTTTTAAAAGAAAATCCTCCTTGGAACAATTTGCATTGAAGCAAAGAGTGAGGATTTAACAAGTGATGGAGAATTACAAATACTCGGCTCTCAACTTTTTATTCTACTTCTAATCAAAACACACTTCAGCTCAAATTCTGAGCTAATAGATGCAATATCAAATTGGGGGACATTTTGGGTAGGAACTCAGTTATTTGCTCATTCCATGTTTACAGATAATGGGGAAAAAAACCTCCAGAGTTTGTTCTGGGATTGTCTTTTCTCCACACCAAAATTAACAAGGAAGTTTGCTGGGGAAGGGAGGGAAAAAAAAAAAAAAAAAAAAGAATTCTGCTTTTAAAATGTGCTTCTAATTCTGGCCTGCAAGGAGAGCAGGAGCCAGGCGCTCTGGAATGATCCCTAAGGAAACATTTGCTTTGGCTCCACACAGGACACTCCGGAGCATCAGGAGTCAAATGGGATCAGCTGCTGCTCCATCCCTTCTGTTTAATGATCCCATTGATAGCCACGAGGGCAGCAGAGCCATTCCTGCCCTTCCTGCCTGCTCCTTGCTGGGAACAGGGATCCAAAACCACTGGGACACTTCAGGATCTCTCTGGACAGTGACCTCATTTTCCCTGGGTTCTCCCTCTACACAGATCCACTACAACTCACTCCATCCTTGCAGCTTTCCTGCTTTTAACTCCCCAGTGCCACCTTTTTTTAGCCAAGACAGACTCGGGACCCTCAAAGCCTCTTCTGAATATCTGAGGGTTCCTTAAAACCAGAAGGCAGAGCAGAAAAAAAGAGGAAAAAGAAATCCTGGAAAAGAGCAGCACCTTTTCCAAAGCTCTGCTAGAGCAGGGATAATAAATCCCTACATGGAATCCCAGACTTTCACTGGGAAAAAAAGGAGTCCTTGGGGGTATCTCAGGCAGAAGCTTCCTCCTGCTCTAGGAGAGAACCCAGGGAAAACCAGAATCAGCAAAGGTGGCACCACCACAGACCTGCTGAGGCAGTTCTGGTCTCATTCCAAGCCAGGATAACACAGCTCCTGAATTTTCAGGAAGGATAAAGCAGCAATTTCTAATCCCAGCAGCACAGGGGAACCTGGAGAGAGGCAGAGCTGAGCCAGGCTACCAGGACAGGGGTTCCACCAGGGAGAACACGAGGGAAAAGCCTTGGAACAGCAAAACTCCAGGAGGAGATTGAGGCTGAGGATGGAGAAGCCAGGAATGCTCTGGAAAAGCAGCCTGGTCCTGCAGCTGTGCTGCAGTGAGGGCAGGCAGCACATCCAGCCATCCATGGATCCATCCATCCATCCATCCATCTCATCCCAAAAATCCAGCCAGGAACAGCCTCTCCAGAATTGTGTTCTTCCAAAAATAAGGAGGAAAAGTGCCCCTGGATCTGTGCCCATCTACAGGAAAGGTCCCAGGTGCCCTCACCACCCCACTAGCTCCAAAGCCAGGTTTACGTCACAGTAACAATAAACTCAGCCTAAAGTGGTCCCAGCTCAGCTGATTCCAGGCCTGGCTGATGCTCACTCCAGCATCTCCATCCCTGAGCAGCTCCTCAGCTTCCAGGGATGAACAGCCCAGCCTGGGGCTCTGCACTCCTGGTTCTCAGCTCCTTCCCTCCAGTGAGGAGGATTTTTAATCCCTTTTCCCCAACCAGGACTAAGAGCAAAGAGTAAAACCTGTGGCAATAACAGTTGATCCCACAGCTTGTTGTTATTTCCAGGCTCTGGAGTTCTTTAAAATTCACAGGGACAGCCTGGAGATTGAATAGAGGCTACCAAAATCCATCCTGAGATGCAGCAAAAAAGAAAAAAACCCTCACTTCCTGGAGGGGGATAGGAAACAGTCAGCACTTACAAAGAACTCTCCAGGAATTTCTTTTTTTTAAAGGATCTTGCTTTGAAGTAGATGCTCCCAAAGAATGAGGCTTCCAGAGCTCAGCAATATTTAATGTACTGCCCCAGCAATGGATGACAATGCTGTTGTTTCAGCTATATTATAACAAAAATATTGTGGTTTTCCTGTATTCTGACAAAAGGAACTGCAGATTTACATCTCCTTCATCTCATTCCGAAGGAGCCCTCATGCCAAAAACGGGGAAGGGAGAGACCCCACTGGGTACAAAGGGCTCCTTGGAGGGGGATCTCCACTTGGGACACAAGGAAAAGCCAAAAAAATATGAAACACCACTTGAAAAACAACACAAACAAACCATTTCTCTACACCCATCAGCAGCACACCCAGAGGATGAGCAGCTCCAGTCCAGTCCTCAGGGTTTGTGCTGTCCTGGATTAAATATCCACATTTAACAGGGAAGAATTATCTGGAATACTTTATGGAGCAGAATGGAGAATTCTCCATATCCTGGTCTCCACATCAGCATTCCCAGAAACCCTCAGACAGTTCAAGGAGCAACCTGAATTTCAGAACATTCCATGAGGAGACAGCTGCAATGCCCAGAAGGAAAAGGGATTAAACCTCCCTGGAACACACAGATGGAATTTGACCATTCTTGTGCCTCCTTTCTGAATAACCAGATTCAGAAAACAAATCCCATTTCCAGCCATCATCCAGAGTCCTTCTCCACCCACCCATACCATTCCTGAAGTGAGAAAACACAGCCAAAAAGGCTGATTTAAGGTGTTATTCCATGGCAACAACACCCAGAAAATCAGTTTTCCTAATATTTCCACAGAGAGGAATGCTTCCAGAAGGATTTGTAATCTTCCATTTAAGAATGGGTTGGAAAACTGCAAAAAAATCCATCTGGGAAAAAAAAAACAACAACCCAGACCTCCAAGAGAGCAATGCCTGCAGCTCAGCCCAGGAAAAAGCCCATGACAGGAATAAGAGGTTCCTGATACCCAAATCACCTTGGAAAGGGAATTGGGAGCAAGAGATTCCCTCCCAGGAATGTCCTTCATTCCCTTCATCTCAAACATCAACTTTCCATCAACTCCCCTCATCCTCAATTTACAGAATTTTCTCTTTAAGGGCACGTGGGCAGAAAGAAATGCAGTGAAATCTAATCAAAAGCTTAATAAAAAGATAAACTTAATAAAAACCACCCTTAAATTAAAAAACCCACAAAGTTTAAATATGCCAGGCGAAAGAGAAAAAGAAAAAATTTAAACATGCCAGAGGAAGAGCAAGACAAGCTGGAAAAATGAAAAAGCTACATACCCACAATGTATCAACAAAACATTACTGCAGCTTTTGGCCCATTTTTAGTCACTTACCAAAGGAATACCTGCAAAACAAAACGAAGAGAAAGCGAAAGAATTAAAATTGGGGTGGATAAATTCAAGGGAACGATGTCTTGTGTTGGTTTTGTTCCTCACTTCCAATATTTGGAGTTTCAAAACGCTGGCAGGGAGTACAGACAAGTCCTGAATTGCATAAAATGTACCAAAAATGGGAAAAGGCTGCTGCATGGAAATGGAAGAGGAGAAAATTCCTGAATTTTTGGGCTGCTCAGCACTCCAAGGAATTGCTGCCTTTCTTTGGGACACAGAAGGGCTGCTCCTGCTTCTCCCACTGCAATTCCCTTCAGCCTCAGCTGCACCATGGTGATTTTCTGTAAAATTATCAATTCTGACTAAAACTGACTTTTAATCCCAAAGCTGAGCAAGTTTTAAGATGCTGTTCTTCAAATTGTGTTTATTCCCAGTATGGCTTCAATCCCACAACAGGAATTTGTATTTATTTTATATGTATTTGTATTTATTTGTACTTATTTATTTTTATATATTTGTAACTATTTATATGCATGTGTATTTGTTTATTTCTACATATTTGTAGTTTATTTATATGTATTTGTTTTGGTTTTATATATTCGTATTTATGTTTGTATTTGCATTTATTTGTATTTATTCATATGTATTTGTAGCATATTAAACTAAACCAAAAAACCCACCCCAATACTAAGAAACACACCAGGTTTCAAAGATTTTTAGAAGGATTTGCAATGACTGAAAAGATGCTGAATAAATTGCATTTTATACTCATTGATAGTTTTTTGAACCAATCAACCTCAATATTTTACACCATATTTAACAACAATTTCCTACAGATTTACTGATGTATAAAGAGAAAAAAAAGGCAGGATAATTTGTAATTTAATGAATAATAAAAGCAGCTTTTTATGAAGTTATTTGTCATTAAGGGAACCTCACTTTGCTGATCTCCACCAACACCAACTCACAGGAACCATTCTCATTTCTTGGCACAAGCTAAGAACCCCCTGAGGCTCATTTAAAACACCCCCCCAAATGAGGAATTAATAAAATATTGTATTTTGCTGAGCCACATGAAGTTTTCTGACGTGTGTCTGGTGCTGATTACATCAATCCAGGCTCCCTGCCCCATCATGTGATGACAGGCAAACACTTGTGGATTTATTTCTCTGAAGAAGCCTGCGAGACAAATGCCAAGGAAACCAAACCAAATGGCCCACTCTGAATCCATAAAAGCAGCAGGAATTCTTGCAGGGATTTCTTAGATTTTAATAGGTACAAGCAGGGCAGGTACCCAATTCCCACAGATTTCAGGCTGGGGGTTTAGAATTTAATCACCACTTTTCCTTTTCAAGGTGGCTATAATGAGTTAACAGAAGTATTTATTAAAAATGTGTTTGGTTTTTTTCCCCCCACATTTTGGTATTTGAAACATTCCCAACAGATAATGAGGAAAAACATGGATTTGAGATCACAGGCCTGGGGGTAAATTTCACCAGCAGAACTTCTGATCTGCACGTTGTCAAATGCAGAAATTCTGCTGATTCAAAGTATGTTGCACTTGGATTGCATAAATGCCATTAAAAAATGATGTCAGGGCTGTTTTCTGCTGGAAGAGACAACATTTTCAGCCCTGACTTGTCAGGGGAGGAAAGCCCATGTCCCACTTAGCCTGAATCAGCTGGGAATCATAAACATCATTTAATATTTGAGTGAAATTGTTTTCACCACCTCGTCCTGATGATTAATTCTGGCTTCACTGTATTCCTGGAAAGTAAAAACTGAGAGCAAAACCTGCTTTGAACCCCATTATTCCCAAGGAAAGCAGTCCCTGCTGTCAGGGGTTTGAGGACACAGCTCTCCAAAACCTTCCAGGGCACAGGAATTCCCCACCCAACACAAAATTCCACCTTTTCCAGAGAATTCCTCTTTTCCTGCATGCAAAGCAGGGGAGATGAGGGGTTTTATTTGCTGGAGGAGGAGCTCACCAGCCAGACCTGCCCCAGAAATTCACATTTCCTTCTCCACTCAGCTGCCCCAGAGCTGCTCAGGTTATTTAATGCAGGGGTTGTTGGGGACAGGGGTTTCTAAACCTGTAAAACATTCCCAAAATAACATTCCAAATAGAGTCCATTAAAAATAAGATAAACTAGGCAGGTTTTACCTTTACATCTATAAACTCTGGTTTACATCTATAAATTCTGGATGTTCTGAGGAAAACCCAGCTGAATTTGTAATAAAAAGAGTAAAACCAGCTCCACCCCAGCAGTGCCAACACCACCAGCTCCTTCCAGCTGAATTCCCACAGGGAGGAGAATTCCCTGCTCATCCCTAAATCTGCAGCTGGTGTTAACAGCTCCCACTGCTGCTCCCCACAGAGAACATCCCCATGGAAAGTGATCCCAGATGGCAACTTGGATATTCCATCACAAATCCCTCTCCTTCCCTGGGCTCCGGAGATTGGGATGTGGGAAAAGTTATGGGTATAGGCATGTTTTCTATTCCCCACCAGGATTTGGTTCCCAAAAGGTTTCTAGGAGGTCTCCACAAGGTGGGAGCTCCACTGTGAGTTGGGAAGGTTGGGAATGTGGCTTTTTAACTCTGCAGGTCTCCCCTCTGGCAGGGAGGGATGGATCTCCATCCCCATCCCAGGGTAACATCTGCCCTGGAGCAGCCTCAGGTCACAGCAGGCAACCAAAGGGAGCTTCCTTCCCAAATTGGAAGGATTTGATATCACAGGCCTGGGGGTAAATTTCACCAGCAGAACTTTTGATCTGCACGTTGTCAAATGCAGAAATTCTGCTGATTCAAAGTATATTGCACGTGGATTACACAAGGACAGGGAAAGGTGCATGAGCCACCTGCCACAGATCCAGCAGGGTGTTAAAGGGTTAAGCCATGGAAGTACAGAAAATGTGGGAAATGCACCTGTCCCAGGATAGGATTGTGAGAGAATCACCTCAGCCAGAGGCCTGGCAAGGCAGAAATTGAGATTTCCCCTCCCTGTCCAGGCACCCAGCCTGGGATTATTCCACATGGACATTTAGGAGGCTTTTCCTTAAACCTGACCTGGATCTGCCCTCCCAGCACACAAACCAGCAGCTCCTGGTCCTGTCCCCAGGGACACAGGACAGAGAACAGAACCTGGGATGGTTTGGGTCAGAAAGAGCCCAAATCCCACCCAGTGCCACCCCTGCCGTGGCAGGGCCATCTCCCACTGTCCCCAAACCCTGTCCAGGGACACCTCCAGGGATGGCTCCACAACCCCTCTGTGCCAGGGTTCCAACCTCTCTGTTCTTTCACACACCTGTGCTCTGTCTCCTTTCCCTCAGCTAATTACTTTAATTAGCTTATTAAATTTTCCCTCAGCTAATCCAACTCAGCTCCTTCAGCTTTTCCCCCTGTGCCAAGGCTGGAGCCTCTGCTGTGCCCACAGCCACCTCCAGAGCAGGGGGACACCCAGGCACTGCCACTTCCCTGGCTCTGAGCAGTGGAAAAGCTCATCCACAGCTTCCAAAAGTTACTGAAAGCTCGTGGAAAACCACAATATACCAACCAAATTAAAGCTGTAAACACTCAGGATGGAAAAACACCCCCTTTTTTTTCTTTTTTCCTTGGACCTGGGGATTCACTTCCCCAGCCCAGTTGGGAAACATCCCTGGTAAAATCCATCCAAATGAGATCCAGGATTAGCCTGGTGCACCATTAATTTCAGAATATCATTAACTTAAAAGTGTGGGGGTAAGAAACCTTTTTGACAGCTGGTTTTGGTCCCTGCCAAGCCTTCAGCACTGCACAGCCATGGTGGGGGGAGGAAATCAGCTGGAATGGGAGCAAATGAAACCAGTCTGGTTTCTGGATTCACTTTCTTGTGGTCACAGAGCTCTAAAAGCTGGGATTCTGTGCTCTGTAATTACAACATCCACACTGAAATGGGAGGAATGGGGCTAGCATTAAAAATAAAGGATGAGGAGCAGGAGGAGGTTGGCTCCTCGTGATGGGAAAAGGTACCTGGGTGTCACACACATCTTTTCATGAAAATCCTTTCCTTAGGATTTTTTCCTGCTGAGAAGCTGAGAGGCTTCAGGAACAAAGTGTAACCAGATTATCTGCTGCTGTGGAATGCAACAGGTCTATCTGTGATTGGCCCATCTTGCATGTTTATAATTAATGGCCAATCACAGCCCAGCTGGCTTGGACTCTGTCCAAGACACAAACCTTTATTTTTGATTCCTTTCTATTCTTAGCCTTGCCTTCTGATGAGAACTTTTTCTTTTCTATTCTTTTAGTATAGTTTTAATGTAATATATATCATAAAATAATAAATCAAGCCTCCTGAACATGGAGTAAACATTCTCATCTCTTTCTCTCACCTGAACACCCCTGTGAACACGGTCACACCTGAGCAGGGCTGGAGCCAAGCAGGGGTGAGGAATGGGATGTCCCACCCTGTGCACCCACCTGGCTCCTCCCAAAACATCACACTGTGATATAAAACATCAGTCTGGCAAGGTCAGGTCAGGAGAGCAAATGTGAATGATGAGGCTGAGCACAGCACTCAGCAACTCTGCCCATGCTCCTTCCCAAAGTCACAGACGGCTCTAAAGGCTGCACAGTTTGTCAGGCTCCAGTGGGGTTTGCTTTGGTCAAATGCTGCCAGAGCCAAGAGCAGGTGGCAGCTCTGGGAATCCCACTGGGAGCTGCACGCCGAACCCAGGGAGAGGGAAAAAGGATCAGAGGCCAGGCTGAGCATCCCTGGGCTGGCGTGAGCCCCAGCAGCAGGAGCACAGCTGGACACTGATGGGAAACCCCGGGATCAGCCTGGACACATCCAGGACCCAGAACAAGGGGGAATCACCCCCTGAGCACTGCTGTGATCCTGCTGCTACCAGCAGAAAGGTTCTGCAGGCAAAATCCCAGGAAAAGAGGGTGTCAGTAATTTGGTTGATTAAAAGAGGAAGGAATCCTTTAACTGCATTTTAAAATAAACGCATATAAATATAGGCATTTCTACTGCATATAATATATATGCAACATAAATGCATATATATTGCATATGTAATATAATATTTTTATATATAATGAATTTATGCATTATAAATATTGCATAATTGTAATTGCATTAATGGATCTCTGTGGGCCTGGCCTCTGCAGACTGGGACTGCCCAGTGCCACCTGCACCCACCTCACCCAGGACCAGCAACCTCCCACATTGCAGCTCTGCAGCACCAATCCAGCCACGGATCAGCTCCTGCTGCCCACCCTGAGCAGACCCCACTGGGACCTCTCAAGGGCTGCTCCCACCCCAATCCCAACCCCAACCCAGGGCAAGGAGGGGAAAACCTTCCTCATGCTGGGAGTGGGGGGGAAACATCCAGTAATTCATTTCTGCCATCAGGCACAATTCAATTTCCATCTCTCAGCCCAAATATGGTTCTCATTAGCTTCATTAGCTCCCAGTTGTGCTGCAAGGCAGCGGTGTCACATGGAATTAATCTTTGTTTTCATTAATGTGTCATCCCCAGCGCTCAGGGCTGCTCGCAGCATTCTTTGAAACCGATCCATTCCCTCTCTTCTGGGCGGGGAGGAAGTGCCAAAAAGCAGCTTCCTGGGCAGGAAGGATGACCCCCTGAGATCCTGCAACTCTGGCTTGATGTTTGCAGAGATCATCTTTTCTTGCTGGGGACACAGGGAGGGCAGCTCCCAGCAAAAAGGGATGCGAGGCTGAGATAACAAAGAAATTCCTGAGCTTCCCTGCCAAGGCCTGATTAAGGAATGAGATATTCTGACTTTTCTAGGTGTTGTTTTTGGGGTATTTTGGAGAGCTGGGAAAAAGCCAGGTTGCCAAAGGGGTTCTGTTTACAAGCCTCTAAAAACCTCCAATTTAGCAAAGGCACCAAGGTGGTTTGGGTAATGAGATTTATCTAAAGATATTTCTTTTTAACACACAAAACTGGACACTGGATTCAGGCACAACAGGAATTTCTGCTTCCACATCCAACCTGAAGGGAAAGCTGGTCTCAGTTAAGAATTACAGCCCCTCAGTACAAGCTTGCATCACTTCCAGACATGATAAAGCAGGACAGAGACTGATGGGGAGCCCCTGCCAAGGTCACCCTGTCAAGCACAGCTGCCACATCCACTCCTGCCTGTGCACTGATCCCTGGGAACTCCCCACGTGTCCTGATAAAACCCAGGACACCCAGGCTGCCATTCCTTTCTTCACAGCCCCTGACTGTTCAGACACCTTACTGTGAATTTATCCCAGAATTACTCAGTCATTTCAGAAGCATCTTAGAGATTCTGGTACAAAAACTGATTTAATTCCTGTTGGAAGCCTCTCCCACAGAGCTTGTCCTGCTCATCCCCACAAACACAATCCCACAGGAGTGACACCCCTTTTTCTTCATAGAAAAAAATCTTCCTGAATTATCCAAACTGCTTAAAAATCCACTGATTCCTGCTGCCTTGGGCTGCTGGAGCTCCAAGGGGGATTTTTAATTTGCTGCTCAGGACAGGGCTCCCCTAGGATGGGCCGAGGATGGAGCTGGGATAGGGGTGGAATGGGATCATCTTTAAAATTCCCTTCCAACCCAAACCACTCCAGGATGATCCCATCCACATTCTCATGCTGTCACCATCAAAGGGTCACAAACAAAAGTGATTAAAAATGGGAATGTTTTGCAAAATCCAGCCCTGATTCACACCCTGGCTGCTTTCCAACCTGGAGTATGGAGCTCAAAGACCTGCCTCCAACCTTTACCAGGCTGGATCACTCTGGACAAAGCACCTAAAGTCTCAGAACCCAAAGGTGGAAAAAATCAGAGGAAAAAGCACTGGAAGAGGTTCATTTCATGGCCACTCAGATGCTCCTGGAGAGGGAAAACACTCCCTGAGCATCTCCTGAGCTCAGGAGCTCAGCCTGACCCAGCCCCTGATTAAATCCTGCATGGTTCAGGTGCTTTTTAATGAGAATAAAACAAACCCTCCACCACACTCCAGCCCTTCCCCTTTCTCTGCTGCAGATGAACTCCTGAGGACACTCAATTAATTGCAATTAAACCACCTGCCCAGAGCCAAGCCTGCCTGACCCGCTGCACACTTGAACTGCCAAAATCTCCTTTAATGTGAAACTTTCAAGCTGCTCTGTTCCAGCAGCTAAAGATGAAAAACCACCAGGAACTTGGGGGCAGAAACTGAGGCACCTCCTCCACTCTGGGCAATATTTTGGGCTTCAAAGGGCAAATTTCATATTCCTTGAAGGATAAAAAGGAGCTGCCTGGTCCTTCTCTGGCCCCAAATCCCACCTGGTCCTTCTCTGGACCCCAAATCCCACCTGGTCCTTCTCTGGCCCCCCCAAATCCCTGCCTGGTCCTTCTCTGACCCCCCAAATCCCTGCTGCACCACTCTTTTCCACAAGGGAAGACTCCACTAAAAAGAACCTTGCAGCCACCTCATGCTATAACATTTTATTTATTGCCTTGTTTAACTTATTCCCTTGAGCTCTTGTAACTCAACCAGAATCTAGAATGAAAATAAAGGCAACAGGATTTAAAATCCCATAATTCCAGCTATATTTTTTTTTTTTCTTTTTTAATCTGTGCTGTCTGACAACGGGCAATGAGCTTTGGGAACACAATAACCCAGGGGAAGGAAGGGTTTGCAGATGCCAGTTGGAAATGCTGGAAGGGAGGAAACAACAGGAGAAGAAACAGGAGATCAGTGGCAGAGTAGCTGAAAAGTTTGTTTCTATAAGAAAATGTAATAGCTCTCTGGAGACACCTTACTGGGGGATAAAAGTGAATTTATCCCAGAATTACTCAGTCATTTTAGAAGTGCATTAGTGATTCTGGTACAAAACTGATTTAATTCCTGCTGGAAGCCTCTCCCACAGAGCTTGTCCTGCTCATCCCCACAAACACAATCCCACACCACAAATGGAGCCTTCCTGGGGTCACCTGCAATGAGAATTTTGATTAAACCAACCAAGCTTTTCCCATATTCCTGTTTAAATGGATGAAAACCCACCATAGGAATATTCAGGAGGAAGTGGGGAGAAAGGCAAAGCTATTTGTGTGGGACCAGTGGAGCTGCACTCTGGACAAGCTGCAAAGTGGATGTTGGGCTACAAGGAATTCCCACAAAAATCTTTTAAAACAGCTTCTACTCGACTCAAACTGACTACCACCACTTTACTCCTATTTTACAACTGCAAAAATGACAGGAATAATCAAGGTTAAAATGAACATAACGATTCAGCACTTCACCCAACAGGTCAGATATTAAATATTCCTCTGCCCTGGCAGATTTTGAACTTCTTGACAGTCTCCTACTTCAAAAGGAAAAAGTTCAAAGTGGCAGATGGGGAAAAAGAAAAAAAAATCCAGTATATTAAGGCAGACACACTGAGCTTCTGATGGAAGTGTGACACCATCACGTGGGTGGCCTTGACCCCAAACATATCCAGGTTCAGTCTGCACAGAGCCACAGCTGGTTTGGGAAACCCAGCATGACAAAACCACCACATTTCAAGGTGGAAAGCACCAGCAGTCCCCACCCCACACTTCCCAGGCACCAAAATAAATCCATTTCTCTGCAAGGTCTCTTCACTGTGAGAGCCACCAAAGTGCATCTCATTGCAGGCTGCTGAGAGTCAAGCACAACAAACTGGCAAAGCCAAGGGACACAAGCTGGGCCTGGTTCTGGAGATTTTAGGCTGCCCAAACACTCCTTATCCTGCAAACAGCTCAGAGGAGATTTCTGAGGGGTTTCAGACCCTCAGCTGTGCTGTCCCCAGCTGCCAGGTGGGGCCAGGGCAGGCAGGGAATGTGTCCTGCCCTTCAAAGGCCACACTTTGCTCTTCTGAAGCTTCCCCTGGCTGAGCCCAAGCCAGCTGGGCAGCAGTTGAAAGAGCTGCTCCTTCAGCAGCCCAAAACAAATAGGGACATTTAAAATTAAAATAGACAAAAGGGCGATAAAAGGAATAAATTGTGCCTCTCTGGCCTAGAGAAGAGAGCTCTATTCCTGCTGATCCTGCTGCATCTGCCCTGGAGGGGCTTCCCAGGGAGGCTCAGCAGAGGATCCTGGTGGATGGGGAGCGCCCACAGGGGTGGCTCACAGGAGCCCAGCTTGGCCAGTGGATAGGGACAGCAGGGTTGCACGAAAAAAATCAAAATAATGTTTTTATTTTCAGCCACAAAGGATTTTAAAAATATATTTGGGCCACAGGAGGAATTTCCTGCTCATTTCAGAGACCCCTCTGCTGGGCTGCCTCATCACTCCAGCCAGGAATGCCTGGCATTGCCCTCCCCAGTTCAGGAGAGCTGGGCTCCCCTTCAGGTGCTCTGGAGAAGCAACATAACCCATCAAAGCCTCTCAGCCTGCCCCAAACTGGGAGCAAGACAATCACTGCCCCATCTAACCCCACCTAGAAACCATTGTGAGGAGGAATTATAAAGTCAGCCTTGGTTTTAGGGCCAGCCTTGGTTTTAAAGCCAATACTGCAGATTTTGGGTACTCTGAGCCCCTCCCTTTGCAGCACCACAACTCCTGAAGGACAGGGAGCATTGAGTGAGCCCTGCCTTGCTCTTTCCTTTTGTTTCCCTGCACTGGAAGCAGCCAGCACCCCTCTGTCCTGGGAGTTCCATGTCACACTGGAATAACCTGGGTTATTCCAGAGGATCTGATGGAAAATGAGCTGGAGTCTTCTCCCTCAGCTCTTCCACCTCATTTCCTGATTAATACTGAAATTAAGAGGAAAAGCAGCTGAGGGAACACCTCTAATCCCACCTTTCCTCTTGGTGAGTTTTTGTTGTACACCAGGCTAAATTTCACCCCCCAAATCTCAAGGAGCAAAGGAGGGGAAAAAATAAATCCAGCCTTATCTCAGGTATCAGGAGTCAGTTCCTTTCAAGCACAACAGGCTCCAGGGGCATTCCTGCCAGGATCATTGTCCTGGAGCTGGGAGGGGACCCCAGCACTCATCCCTGAGCTTCCCCTGCTCAGGAACTGGGGTTTGGGTAAGGGCTCCTCTCTGTACCCCCCACCCTTTGCCTCTTCCTTTAAAAAGTGCCAAAAGAGCCATCTAGAGCTCACCAGGCACAACTGGAATTATTTTGGGAAGACTTCAGGAGTTCTGCAGGATGTCAGAGGAGCCAGGACCCCCCATGCCAGGAAAAGTGGGAGCAGAGGAGCAGCACAGCACTCACTGCCCCAAAACATGGAAAAAACCCACACTGCAGGTGGGGTTTTAAAAATAATAAAACTACAAGAGCTCTCGAGCACAGGGAGCACTCCAGAGAGCTGTGGGCACTAAGGAAGAGAGCCTGTCTTAATTATCCCACTGCTCCAGGAATTAACAGATCAAACCTCCAGCCTTGCAGTCACTGCAGCTCCAGAGCTGAGCCTCAAAACCTTGGCAGCTTCAGGGGGAGGTTTTTGGGATTTTTCCCTTCTCCCCTCCAAACAGAAACACAAAGAGGAGGAAGTCAAGGATCACAGACAGGTTTTGCTCCTGTACCCCTGGAAGCCAGAGCAGGAGGATGCTTGAATTCCTGCCCTTCCACATTAAAACATCCAGAAAACAGAGAAGAAATCCTGGAATAATTTGGGAACAGGCAATGGAAAACCATCCACTGAGTTATTTGTCCAGCTCTGTGGCTTGGTGTCCCAGCTTTGGGTTGGTGCTGAGTTAAGAGCTCAGAGAATGGAGCTTTTCAGAGGGTGCTCTCCTTCACCCACTGACATTCCAGCTGCAGCAGGATGGGAATGAATGGGGCAGCACATGCAAACCCTTAAAATCAAACCCACTGAGCCCATCTGGGGAAAAGGTGCCCTGCTGTAAAGCCAGAACATTTGGGAAGAATCTCCCTGGGCACCTCCTGATGGCAGAAGCTTTTCCCTCCACATGAGCTCAGCTGCAAGCAGAGGCACCTCAGGGGCTGACCTGATGAGATTTGGGGTTTTCATCCTCTCTCAAACAATGTATTTGGGACCTGAACAACAGCAAGAACCAGCCAAACCCTTTATTTCAGCAGCACAGCCTCCCCTGCAGCAGGGTGACTTACAGGAGTCAGGGTGTCTCCTTTTCCCCCCACAAACTTTCTGTGCTTAGTGTGAAACACAGATTGCAGCTCTCTCCTGGACAGAGCTGAAAACTGAGAAACCCTAAAAAACCCTAAAAGTAATGATTGAGGGAATTCCCTTCAACAACCATGAGAGGAAGCACTGCACAGCTGGGACAACAGTGTGGAATGTCAGGGAATGCGATGGAATTATGGAACGAAGATCATCAAATCCCACCCTGCACCAATGAGCAAAGGAGAACTCAGGGCAGATATCCCAGCTAAGACATTCCATAAATCATTTGTGCCCATAAATCATTCCTGCCAGGTGCTGTCCTTATCTCATATTCCTACAGGGATAATCTGGTGAGAAGCAATCTCAAATTAGACTGCAAACCCAAACTGCACCAGGAAAAATCAACGTGTACCACAAAGAGCACGAGGGAAAAGCAGAGCAGAGGGACTGAGGACCCACCAGATCTGTCCAACGTTGACCAGGGAGAGGTAGAGGAGCCACAGCAGGAACATGAGGACCATGTTGGCACAGCCAGTCAGCAGCACAAAGGCTGCCCCTGCCAGGCCAGCCAGGGCCAGGCAGTCCAGGGTGCTGTCCATGGCAGACCAGTCCAGGAACCAGATGAGAGTGGGGGCATAGCTCAGGGCATCCAGGCCAACCTTGCCCTTGAAGTATTTCTTGACATCCTGCAGGTAGAGCTTGCAGGGGAGCAGCCCCTTCTCCCCTATCAGCTGCTTGTTCTGGTGAAAGGCCACCAGGAAGGCCACAACTGCAGGGGAAAAAGAGAGGGAAAAACTGTGTGAGGAATCACCCAGGATGAGGGAGAGGACTGGAACCCAAAATTAGGGAAGTCATTCTTGGAAGGAATTTATTCCCAAGTCCTTTCTCCATTAAAACCCAACACAGTCACTACAGGGCCCAACAAAAGGTGCCCTGGGTTGCACCTGGAGGATCTTTAAAGGTCCTTTCCAACCCAAACCATCCCAGGATTCTGTGGTTTCTATGAACCACAATGCAGCAGGCAAAAGAATTCTGTAAATCCTGACTTGGCTTTGGAGGAGAACAGATCTCCACCTTTATTTAACATTACGTGGGCATCTACCCAGTACCAGAATATTTTCCTTGTATTGAAAACACTTCATAGATCAAAATATTGTTAATTAGATAGCTTAAACTCATCTACACCAATAATGAGTTGTTCATAGAACCCAGGATGGTTTGGGCTGGAAGGGACCTTGGAGATCCTCTCATCCCACCCCTGCCATGGGCAGGGACACTTCCACTGTCCCAGGCTGCTCCAGCCTGGCCCTGGGCACTGCCAGGGGCAGCCACAGCTGTGCCAGGGCCTGCCCACCCTGCCAGGGAACAATTCCCAATTCCCAATGTCCCATCCATCCCTGCCCTCTGGCAGTGGGAGCCATTCCCTGTGTGCTGTCCCTCCATCCCTTGTCCCCAGTCCCTCTCCAGCTCTCCTGGAGCCCCTTTAAGCTCTGGAAAGGGCTCTGGGCTCTCCTTGGAGCTTCTCCTCTCCAGGTGAGCACCCCCAGCTCTCCCAGCCTGCCTCCAGCTCTGGAATTGCTCCAATTCCTTCCCATGCTGAGGACCCCAGAGCTGCTCAGAGCACCCTCAATTCTTTGAGCTCACAGCTCACCACCACAACTGCCCAGAACAGCAGCTCTGACTCTCTGCACCCTCTCACACCCTGGAAGGTTGGAAATCCAAAATCTTACAATTTTCCCCACCCCTTGAATTCCCCCTTTTCCATGTCCTTGCAGCTGTCCCATTTATAGTGTTGCTGCTGGACACTCTTAGGCCAGCCAGCTGCTTTTTTTAACAGCACATCAGCAATTTAATTACAGCTCATAGACCTAGCATTTGATGTCCTACAGAGAAAGTTGGGCAGTTTTTAGGCATTATCTCATATTTTAGGCATCTCCTGCAGTTACCAATTTGCAGTTTGTAACTCCAGTAATCTCCATGTCTCAGGGAAAAAAATAAAAAATGAGGAAGGCCAACATTTCCTGATTAGGCAGCATCCACTAATTTACCCATCCTTCAAACATTACCCAAACACCAGCCACGTCATGGGCAGCAGCACCAGAGCTCCTGGAAAAAGCCAATTTGTTCCCCTCCCCAATCTTCCTTGGTTAATGATCAAATCTGTTTCCTTCCTTATCTCAATGCTGGCATTCTGCAAACAACAACCCTGGTGTTCATCTGGTGTCTCTCACTGGGAGCACTGGGGGAGAGGCTGTGTGAAATCAGAGCCCAAATTCCCATTTCTTTGAAGTCTGAAGCAGCAACCCAAAGTCTGCAGCCCCAGGGAATCCGACTGAAAGTCCCATTCCCCAGACAAAGGTCTCCAGTGGGTTCCACTTAATCCACTTAACGCTCCCCCAGCTCTCTGCACACAGCCATGGGTTTTATTCTCATTTAAAAACCACTAAAAGTCATCAGCAGCACACAGCAGAGGTCACTGGGAGGGTTCCCTTTGATTCCACAAGATCCTGAACCCCAGGGATGGCACAATAAAGTTGGGAGCTAATGGGTTGTGTCTCTTCCCATCCATCTTTTCTACACAGTGAATGATTTTACAAATAAAAGACATTTTTCTTCAGTTATTTTCCTCAATTATGGATAGGGAGAGACATGAGAAAAGCTGATTCAAACACTACAGGATCAGTTCCGGGACACAAATTAAGTGTCTTCTATTTTACCCATATTTTTCCACCAACACTCAGCTCCGCACAACTGTGTAATCAGAAAGCCTGACATGAAACCAGCAGAAATGAAATAATTCTTCTGAGCTTTAGATAGCTTAATATCTTCATTTTTGGCTTTAAAAAAGCCAGCTGAAAGCCAGTTCTGCCTTAAAACCCCGTGGCTTGATTTCCCATGATTAACACTGCAATTTGCTGCACAGTTTTCCAAAAGTGCTAATCAAATTCACCTCTAAATGCTCCAGAATTGCTGCCCCAACCCATAAATGCTGAGCAGGTTTTTGCCTAAAAAAAGTCCAAATTAGACCCCTGTGCTGTGCACGAGACAAACAAGGAAAGGGTAAATTAGGAAAAACAAACAGCAGCAATTCCAGCACAGTGCACACTGGATGGACAGAACCCTGCTGACAGTAAAAGATGGGTTGGAAATGGTTGTCATGAAATGCACATTTTGGATGGCCCAGCTCAGGCTCCAAAGGGGTTTTCCCATTTCCCACTGCTGGGATTTCCACCCACAATGAAAACCACGCAGCACCAGCCCTGATTTTGGGAGGATTCACGTGCCCCCAAGCAAACCCCACGGTTCCAGCTGTGTCTGATCCATCACCTGCCAGGTGATGCTCGCACTCCCAGAGCTCCGTGCCGGGTCCAGCTCCCTCTCCTGGACACTCCCCATGCTCACTCTGGGATCGCTCAGGCTCCCTCTCCACCCATCCGCAGCGTCTTTGGGGTGGGCTCATCCCCGTCCAGCTCCACCTTCATCCATCCCTGCTCCATCTCCTGAGGTTCCCCCCCAGGCCGCAGTTCCTGTGCTGCTGGACACGGGGAAGAGCTGAAACTAAAGAAGCTGCAGAGGATTTCAGGAGCACAGGAGATGCTCAGACCCAGGAGGGAAAAAGGGAAGTTATTTATCAGCTTGTCATTGCTTCCTCTCCCTGAAGCCCAGAGAAACTGGAGCTTAAAATTCAGTGTAACAGACCCTGCTGCCTTCTCCAGGAGCCTTCCCTTGAAGTGTGGCTTGGTCAGGGGGTATAAAAATCCCTTTTCCCCCAAAGCCTGTGCTCCTTCCTCCTCCTTAATCCTTATTCTGGAACCTCTCTCCCTGTGGCCTCATGTTTGGGGATTTTCACTCTGCATCTTCCAGCTCAACTTTGGGCACTGAGTGGCACCATCACCACCCTGCAGGGCTTGGGGCACACACTGCCCCACCTCTCCTTGCTCCTGGGGCTTTTCCCTGAGATTCTGCACCCTCCAAACCTCCAGCCCTAGCACAAACCCCACCACCCTGGGCTCACTGCCTGTGCTTCCCTTCCCAGGGGCAATTCCAGGATCTGGGAGCGCCCAGCCCCCTGTGGCACCTGATGTGCCGTTCCTGGGGCTGTGCAGGTGGAGGGAACAGAGCAGCTCCAGGTCTGCCTCCCACTGCCGAGCCTCTGACAGCTCACATGGGAGCTCTCCTTGCTGCCAGCTGAGCTTTACATAATACATGCAAATTACCAGGGCTGCTAATAGACCTTCCATACTTATCCTCACCTCAGAAGGTGCCTCACTGTACTTTTCCATTAACTCTCCCCCCTCCCAGCCTCCCATCTCCCCCCTTGGTACCAATAACCACCACCCAAGCATCCCCATCCAAAGGGATTCACTCCATCCAGATTTCCCTGGCACCTCAGCTCCTTTCCCTCAGTCCAGGCTCAGACTGTCATGGTGGGAGAAGGAGAGAATCCCATTTTTCATGCTCAGGAAAGATTTAAGGATGTGAAATCCAAAACTTTCCGGTCATATGGCTTTTTCTGTCTTCCCCTCCTCTTGTTAAAAGAAGTCTTAACTTTTCCTTGATGCCCAAACCACAAGAAGAACTGAACCAAGAGCACAGAGGTTTGCCTGAAACCCGAACTACATTTTGCACACACACACACAAACTCTGCCTGGAGCAGTTTATCAAGTGCCCCTTTGACCCAAGGAGGCATTTGAACAGGCCCTGAGCTGGATGCTGCAAGCTGAGGTTGCACTGCTGGAAAGAAGAAAGAGCAGAATATTCCTGGTGTTTTATTTCCAGAGAAATGAATCAAATAAATTTTCAATTGATGAATTCCCCTGCAAAGTTTTGCAACACAGAAGCAACAACAGCAGAGCACTGAGCAAAAGGGTGAAGCCAAGCACCCACAGAAACCACACAGAGTGCTCTGCCCTTAACATCTTTTTTGTTTCCTTGTCTTTCATGGCCAAGCTGAAGACTTTGGGGTGGTTGCTCGAGGGGAGGGTTTGAAGTTCTTATCTCCCTGCTGCCTCCTTGTTTGAAAAGCTGTGGAAATAGCCTGAGACCCAAAGGGAAGCTTTTTCTGTCCAAAACCACCCCAGCCCACAGCTGGAGGATGCCCTGGGAAGATCCCTCTGCTCCAAAGGGGCTTTGGACAAGGAGAAGACAGGGAGAGACATTCCCTTCTCCACTTTTGTTATTTTTTATTCCCATTCCAGGGCGATGCAGCTGCTCAGAGGACCCAGAGCTGGTGCTGCACAGCCCTGCCAAGGAGCACTGAGCTGCAATAAAACCTCTCAGGGCATCAAAAGTGCCTGGAGATGTTCTCTAACCCTGAGCAGGCAGGCTGAACGCTACTGGGAGCCTGTGAATAAAGCTGAGGGAAGGGAAGGCAGGGGAGATGGCAGAGAAAGAGAGGAGGAAGGACACCGGGGAGAGCCAGGAGCCTACAGGAAGCCAAACCCCCCGAGAGGGCTTTGGATTTCACAGTGAGGAAGAAGGAGCCTGAACCTCCCGTAGCTCTGGCGCTGGGGAAAGAAAATACTATTAAACAATACATAACGAGAAGGAAGATAAACTGGATTTAAATAATAGCTTTTATTTCAAAGCTCTCCACAGAGCCTGGCTGAGATTGGGGAGGGTGGTATCTAATTACTGACATTTCTACAGCTGGAATCTGATGATGGTAATCACCCAAAAAGAGCACTTAGAAATGATTTAGAAGGAGGGTGAAGGGAGCAAATAATGCATATTTGTTGTCGAGAGCTTTGGGACCAGCTATTTACCTGTAAGAGCACTTCCAACAAGACCTCAAGGTATTTCTGTATTGCCAAAAATCCCATCCCTGCCACAGGGTAAGACCAGGGTGGAAAAGCTGCAAATCTCCAAGTGACATCTGGCCAAACCTCTGCCCTGCTCGGGTGAGACCCCACCTGCAGAGCTGCCTCCAGCTCCAGGGTCCCAGCACAGGGAGGGCCCTGGAGAGAGTCTAGAGGAGGCACCGGGATGAGCAGAGGGATGGAGCAGCTCTGCTGGGAGAGCTGGGCTTGTTCACCTGGAGAGGAGAAGCTCTGGGATGACCTCACTGGGGCCTTCTAGGACCTGAAGGAGCCACCAGGAAACAGAGAGAGACCATTTCCAAGTGATAGAGGGACAGGACAATGCTGTAAGGACCAAACCTCACAGAGCCCTTTCAGCTGGATCCACTTTCCCTGCCAGCAGCAGGTGGGGTTGGTCTCTGACCTCTCCAAACCCTCAGATCTTCTCCCACCTCCCATTTCCAACCTGCCTCTCACAGGAGCTGCTTTGCCAGGGACTTCCCAGGCTCAAGCTGCTTCTGGAAAACCCCTTCAAAAGACACAAAAAAAGAAGAGGAGAGCAAAAGCAAAGGGGGAGCGCACACAGAGGGACACTCCACACCTGCCCTGCTCTGCCTGTCCTCCTTCCACACGGGAAAATCCTCAGGGAAAACCTCTCCCATACCATAGCAGGCAATGAACACCCCCTTGGGAACAGGGTGGGGGCAGGAAGGAGGCGACAAGCCCTCAGAGCACACTTTGGGGTCACTGCACACCCCAAACCGTGTTTCTCTCCACCCCATCCTCAAGGTTCCTCACTCTCCCACCCAGGAGTGGAACAATCCCTGAGCTCCCAGAGCTGAGCCCTGACCACATTCCCCAACACCTTAACACAAATCCCCCCCCCCCAGAGAAATGGGAAAGGAAAGGGTTACACATGAAAGGGGGAAATGAAAGAAGGGGGGAAACCATCCCACGGCTGAGGAATGTCAAACTGTCACAACGGCATCAACCGTCTCCTCAGCGAGTCTGAGCCTCGGTGTGTGCGGAATCGCCGCGTCTGGGAGAAAAATCAGCTGTCACACTAAATGCTTCCATCTCCAGAAAAAAACCTGCAAGAGCAGCTTGGCACTGAGGCACAGAATTGTTTTCTGCTGTTTTTAAAGCCAGGCACTCCAAAGAGATCAAAGGGCAAAGCCTCCTTCCCACTGGAGCATCCAGGGGAATCTGCCCGCTCACAACTCCAGCTCGCACATAACAAGCACTTTCCACCCCACAAATTCTTGTGGGGCACCTCTCCTGCACTGCCAGCCTCAGCCCTGCTGCCTGTAGGAATGTGTCCTGTCTCAAAGCAGGCCCAGCTTCCTGGCTTTGGTTCATTTGGCTCACCCCAAGGCAGCAGCAGAACTCCCCAGGGCCTGAGTGCAGCCAAGCACAAGTTGCACAACAAGCAGGTGAACTTTTCCTCTCCTCCACCTCTTCCCTTAACAAGGGACACAAACATTCTCCTGCCCTGCTCCTTACAGCTTCAGTACTCCAAACTCTCCCTCTGCCACCCCACTCTCCAAAAGGTTTCCTCACCCCACACTATAGAGGTATTCTGGGGTCTCCCCACAACTTTCAGCCATTCTCGCTCCTCTCTCCTACTTGAAAAAACCACCACAAAGAATTATCCCCCTTTTTTTAGCAGCCCACATCCACTCACCAACCTGCAAACTCAGCTTCACCCTCTGGCCCAGCCCCTCCCAGCCTCCTTTTCTCCTGCAGCCCATCAGCTTCAATTGCTTCCACCTGTAACTCACCTGAACCCAATCAGATCCTCGTTGTCCCAGGTGTCCCACTCACCACAAGGGTCCCACACCTGTGATTTCCACCAATTCCCACCCCTCCAGCCAGCCCCTGCTCCCTTCCCACCCCCAACACCCCTTTGGTCCCAGGTGTGGCACATTTATCACCCCAAATCCACCCTGGGCAGCAGCAGCAGCCTCCACTGAAGGCACAGCACAGAGCACTAATCAGTTTTTCATAAGGAAACTGCAAACTGAGCCACGGGAAACTCAGCAGCCTGGATTTACACACGGGGGAATATCAAAATCGCTTTCATTTTGACTGAAAGAGTCATAACCTCGCATTTCACTGAGAGCTGAAACCAAACTAGAACCAGAGCGCGTGTCAAAGCCATACGAAACTACAACTTCTGCATGGTTTTGATGCAAAATAATCTAAGCAGGCTGGCAGGCTACAAATTCTAACGATTCTGTGGACAAATCTGGGGCAAGTTTAGAATTTGTACCGTAGTGTGTTACTTGTCAGTTTCGGTTTCACTGTAAATATTTTTAAGCAGAGCACCAGTGGGCTGTGAGCACAGCTCTCAGTGCCAAAGCAAGAGGCGAAGGAGCACGGCAGAGGCTGGAAACTGCTTTCACTGTGGAATATTTTAAGGTCATGTTGACTCTAGGTCCTGGCTGTTGGTGATGCTGGCACCCGGGGATGGCATCTGTCCCTGCAGTCCTGCTATAGGACAGAGTTCCTCTCTTGCACTGCGAGCTCGCAGCTTCAAGGGAAAGGATGAACAGCTCCGAGCAGCTCTGCTGAGAGGTGCCAGCCTCGTGGTGTGAGCAAAGTTCTCCTTCCAGCTCCACCAGCTTCCAGCATCACTAACCCCATCCAGCCATCCCCAATCCACCAGGAAAGTGGGACGGGGAAGGAAGAGAATCAAGGAATATGCAGAGATTTTATGATCATCCACAATGATCATAAAATGATAGAATATTCCCAAGTGGGAGGGTCCTGCAGGGATCGTCAGGTCCAGCCGCTGTTCCTGTAACATCCCCAAGGATGCCACCACGTGCTTGGGAGCGGAGGGCTCCTCTGGCAGCTCTGAGAATGTGCTTATTCCCTGGGGAGCCTGCTCAGTGCACCAGCACCCTCGGGGGATGGGAAAACGGCAAAACCTCTCCCTGCTCTCCCTCAGCCCTCCCTGGCACAGCTCCAGCCGTCCCCGGGCACCACTCGGGGACAGCGCGGGGGGATCAGCGCCCGCCCGGCACTCACAGTACAGGAAGGCAATGGAGCGCAGCAGCACGATGCGGGTCAGCCAGAAGGTGCCCGGGGAGAGCGGCGGGGCCGCAGCAGCGAGCCCGGCCTCGGGGGGCTCGGGGGATGCAGCGGGGGCCGCTCCGGGAGCTCCATCGGGGGCTCCGGCCCGGTCCGGGCGGCGCTGGCGCAGCCCCGCGCTGGGAGCCGCCATGTCGGGCACAGCGAGCATGTGCGGCCCGGCGGGGCGGGCCGTGAGGGGACACGGCTGGGACGGGAGGAAAATAGGGGAAAAACGGGCAGAAATGGTGAAAAACGGGTACAAATGGGGAAAACGCGCTGCTAAGCGGCGGCGCCGTGTCGGGCGCGGCGAGCGTGTGCGGCCAGGCGGAGCGGGGCGTGAGGGGACACGGTGGGGACGCGGAGAAAACAGGGAGAAATGAGGCAAAACGGGCAAAAATGGGACAAAACGGGCAGAAATGGGGTGAAACTGGCAGAAAATGGGAGAAATTGGCAGAAATGGGGCAAAAGGGGCAGAAATTGGGAGAAACTGATTGAAATGGGAAGAAACTGACAGACTGCTCTTCAAAGCGGGGCCGCCGTGTCGGGTATAGCGAGCGTGTGCGGCCCGGCGGGGCGGGACGTGAGGCGACACGGCGGGGACGGGGAGAAACGGGGCAAAACGGGCAGATATGAGGCAAAAAGAGCAGAAACGGGGCAAAAAGGACAGAAATGGGTAGAAACTGGCAGAAAGGGGGCAGAAATGAGGAGAAACTGACCTTCAAAGCGGCGCCGCCGTGTCGGGGACAGCGAGCGTGTGACGTGAGCGGACACGGCGGGGATGGGGAAAACTAGAGGAAAACCAGGAAAAACGGGTAGAAATGGGGCAAAACGGGCACAAATGGGGCAAAAAGGGCAGAACGCTCTTCAAAGCGAGGCCACAGTGTCGGGTATAGCGAGAGTGTGCGGCCCGGCGGAGCGGGACGTGAGGGGACACGGCGAGGATGGGGAAAAATAGGGGGAAAACGCGGAGAATTCTCTGCGAACTGGCGAGAAAATGCGAAGTTTTATTTAAAAAATTAAAATATTAAATAAAGTAAGAGGCCAGCGCGGCTGCGGAGGTGTGAGATGACTGGAGCGTCTCTGTGATGAGGCTGAGGGAGCTGGGGCCGGCTGGAGGAGGGAAGGGGAGAGGGGATCACATCTATTAAAATATTTCCAAGGTGTTTTAGAGGATGATGCCGGGCTCTGTTCTGTGGTGCTCAGTGACAGGATGCGCAGTGATATCCTAAGCTAAATCAGAACCCAAATCGCAGAATATTCTGTTTTAGAAGGGACTGGCAAGGATGATGGAGTCCCTTCAGTGAACTGCTCTCATTGAATCCACAGCCTTGGAGTTGTCAGCACCATGCTCGGACCGGCTGAGCTCAGGACAGATTAACACAAATTCCACTTCAATTTATAGAAAAACTGGTTTGCATGGAGGTGGCAGGGCCGTGGAACAGGGAGGGTGTGGATCTCCCTCTCTGGAGATGTCCCAAAGCCACCTGGACATGTTCCTGTGTCACCTGCTCCAGGTGACCCTGCCTGAGCCGGGGAATTTAAGTTCATTTTAAGTTCAATTCCTCATGTTTTTCTCATGGTTTGGGTTGGGAGGGACCTTAAAGCTCATCCACTTCCAATTTTAGGCACCTTCCACTTGCAGGTTGCTCCAAGCCCCGTCCAAGCTGGCTTTGGACACTTCCAGGGGCAGCCACAGCTTCTCTGGGAATTCCATCCCAGCCCCTTCCACCCTCACAGGGAAGGATTTCTTCCTAAAATCCCATCTAAATTCACTGCTTAAAATACCACCATGATTTTTACTTCAAATAATTTACAGACATCAAACAGTTGGCTGCATGGAGTTCATAAATAGTATTTTTGAACGTAAACATACATTGAGTATCCCCTTAGTAAACACCTCGGTGCTGGTCGCTGAGAAAGCATCTGCTATCAGGTGTAACATTATTCAACACTTCCCAGCCTCTAAACCAGTCCCTTCTAAATGCCCCTTTTGTTTTTCCAGTTTCCCACCACTGCTGCTCGCATTGTTCTCCTTAGGAAAAAAAAAATAGAAAAAATGCCACATAATGGTGCATTGTATAGGGAAGGAAAAATCAGCTGTTTGTTAAAGGCCACTGGAATAGTGCAGTTCTGGATCAGCCACGAGGTTTGGAGAGGAAAATTTAAATAGATGGGAGCTAATGGTTTCCTCCTTTGTGGGGTCTTTCACAGCAAATTCCACATTAAACGGGGGTGTCTGTAAAACAAACTGGATAATTGAGGAAATTACTGCAGGAAAGTGCAAGGTTTAGGTTAAAGTTTAGCAAAAAGGGAAGAGTCTTTGGGGCTGGGAGGGGAATGCTGAGCTGGGTCGGTTTTTATTGCCGAGGGTCACTCTGAGATGTGCCCCATCATGGACCAGGAGCACCTTCCAACAGGACAAGCTGTAAATTTTAAGCCTAAAGCAGCAGAAATGTGTGAAACTAAAAAGGACTCAATTCACATTACAGGCAGTGGAAGCTTTTCCTGGCTTTCCTGGAAGATGATTCAGAAAGAAAAACATGTGATAAACTGGTTGATTAGGACACCAAATGACGTCTTTTCTGTCCCAAATGTGACTCGAGGATATTTGTGTGTCCCTCCCAACTCAGATACTCTGTGATCACACAAATCCCTTTGTGGGGACCATCACCTGTGCTGGCTTTTCTGCTCACTTCTCCATTTCTTCTTTTATTTTTATCTGGCGACTTGAGGAAAGAAAACAGTGCAGAAATAACTCAGACAAGATATTCCAGAGCGAGCTTTGGAGCCTTTCAAGCCTCCAGGGGAAGGCGATTCATGAATGCCAGGCGGGCAGGGGCATCATTGATGCCCGTCTCCATTCACCCAGCCACCCCCAATGCCACGTCCCCTATTTTGCTGTGTTCCAAACCAGCTGCAGGAGTGCCAAGGGAACAAGCCTTCACTGTCACAGCAGCCAGCAGCTGTCCCCAGCAGCACCCCAACCCCGCTGGCTGGCCCTGGCACCCGAAATCGCTCTGTGTTCATTCAGCTCTGGCCTTTCTCCCCTCTGGCTGCCAGGATTTGGCTTGAAAGGGAGCAGAGAAAGCTGAAATCAGGAGCTTGGGAGGCAGCATGAGCACGGGGGGCTGCTCTGAAGGGAGCAGACGTGCAGCTGTGGATAATGCAGGCACACACCGAGCGCTCAGCTGCGCTTGCTGAAGGGGACGTGGGCACCTCACAGGGAATTTGGGAGCTTCCTTCTGCTAAGCCATTTCTTTCCAGCAGCAATAATTCTTCCCTTTAAAATCCCCAATTTTCCCCTGTGGAAATCTAATCTTTAACTCCAGGATTAAGGCTGGAAAGGATTTTTAGAGGAAGAATCACCTTTTTTTCTTGTGTATTAGTGCAGGTTAATGAGGGGCTGGTTCAGAAGAGGGTTCCTTCAGTGGTACCACAGGACAAGCAATGAATAATCACAATAATCATAATTAATCACAATAACCCCCATTATTTTGAAAAGATGCCATCCAGGCTGTGCTGTGCAGGAGGAAAGAAGAGATCCAACACCTCACCTAACATTTAATGTGTAATTCATACATGGGTGGGTTTTGATCCTGCATCCCAGAGCACATCCACGGGCTCCAGAGACTCCACGTGCTCTCATCCTCTAAAAATGCCTTCCCTGGCTGCCACTGGAAAGGAAATTTTTCCTTCCTGGCACGAGCAGGGCTCTGCCTGCTCTGGAGCCAACGCACACACTTTATTCCTGCAGGAGGAAGGGATATGGAACAGAGGAACCGGGATGGGACATGGAGCAGCCTCCATCCCACAGGGGTGCTGAGGATTCCCAAGTGGGAGTGTGATGGAGCCAGGCACACAGACCTTGGATTTACTGCCTGATTCCCAGAAACACTGCCTGAGCTGGCCAGGAACTTTCTCAGAGGCCACGTCAGAAAATGAAGCAATATTCCAAATATCAGCCTCTGCTGTGCCCACTCTGTCAGGAAGAGCTGGATCTGTTTCCCCAAATCCTCTCTGAACTGGGTGCACTCCTAAAGCTCCATTGGGCCACAGGGACCTGGGTTGTGCCCTCCCAGATCTGCACCCTTTTCCTGGGAATGCTGTGTCAGGCCTGTGGGATCCTGCCCTGCAGCTCCAGCCCATGCCCATCCCTGGGCAAACATCCCCAGCCTTTGTCATACAAAAATCCGGCCACGAGACCCCGCGGGACAAACGGCCCCACTTGAACCCACTTGTTCCCCGAGCATTATCTCATTCCATTTCATGGCTGAGCGAACTTCTCAGGAAACCAGAGCTCCTGAGCAGCTCCAGGTGCTCCAGCTCCCTCCTTTCCCCGTGTTCTGGCTGTGTGAGGGCAGGGAATCGTGCTCCATCCCCCAGGAGCGACACGGGAACACGGAATGGTCGGTGCGGGATCAGGGACGTGCAGCAGGACACGTTCCCTGCCCCGTGTCCTGCGGGGGCAGGCACGGCCTCATCCCCGAGCCCATCTCCGGAACGAGAGGAAACAACCACCCAAAGTCACCTTCCTCCTTCTACCTGTGCTGCACAAAGAGGAATTCAAGCCTGTGGGCTGGGAAATGCAATTCCCTGCCTCAGGCAGGGCTGGCGAGCCCTGGAAGGCAGCAGTGAGCAGGGGAGAAAACCAAAGTCTGTAATTCCTCCTGTCCTTGGGGGCTTCTTTCGCAGGGATCTTTGGAGCTGAAGACAGGGAGCAGAAAAAAGGGGTTCTTGTTCCCATTCCTACCTCCAGAACTCCGAGCATCCTATAAATCCCTTCCCAGCCTCAGTCACGCACTGAGGTTGGGATCTTCCGAGGAAGGTGCTCCGCAGGAGGGGCTGAACTGGGAAAAAATGGACTAAAAATAGTGATTATTGCTTGGACTCAAACCTGGATAAAACAGATGAAACACTGGAATTCTGTGAGTCAAGGTAAATTGCCTAATGAGACAGGATTTATAGGAATATGCATTAATTATGGGTCACAGGAGAGGGGAAAAAAGATTTTCCCAAGTGTCCAACAGCATTGCAAAGTCACCAATCCACAGCCCAGGGAAACATAAACTCATCCCCAATCTCATTAAATTTTAGAAGAAAATTTCAATTATTCAATTAGCAAGTCCAACGTATTTAGTTTACCTTGAGACTTAAAATAATTTTTCTTTTAAAAATGCTTTGAAAATTGTATTTCAAATATGTCATGTGGTAACTCTGCAAACAGAAAGCTGAAAACTGGGAAAATTACAGTTTGGGGTTTTTATAAAAAGAATAAAATTAAATCCTGCTTTGCCATTTGAGAGAACAAATTAATTTTCACATAGAAGGCAGACAAATATTCGGGCACATTTAAACACATTTAAATTCACAGCATACGGTTTATTTATTACACATCACAATAATTAAACAAAAACCACCATGTTCTTGGTACTTTTTAAACGCTGGAACGCCTGAAGCCCAATTTCTTATTTTTTCCCCTGTTAATATACCGTGACCCTCTATTTTTCCGAGGGGAAGCAGCAAATAAAACTTGAATTTGGGGAGTTGTTTTTATTTCTCCCTCCCAGTCGCAATTAGAAGGCTGAATTCCGCGGATAATTAAAATCAAATGCTCCAAAGAAACGCTGGAAGACCAGGACTGGCTTAGAAAGGGACAACTTAAACAGACGGGTGAGATTTTGGGGGTCACCCTCCCTTTTTCCCCCATCCAAAGGCTCACCCCGAGGTACCGCATCCTCCTCCGGCCGGGACCTCCCGGGCGCTTCCCGGTGCTCGGGATGGAGCCGGCTGCGGGAAAAGAGGAGGGAGAGTCGGGGAGGGGACACGGAGGGTCTCGTGTCGCTTTTCTGCAGCGATTCCGCGATTTCCTCCGTTACTCGCCCGCTGGGGAGAGCGGGGCCGGAGGGACGCGCTCGGGGCTGCGGGGAGCGCACGGCCCGGGGGCACCGGGATGGGCTGCGGGGACACACAGGGAGCTCTGCCCGCCCGGCCACGCACCGACCGCCCCGAAAACCCCTGGAAAAGGGGATCGGAAATAAAATAAAATAAAACCGGCGGTCCCACGGCACCGCTCCGCCGTCCCGGAGCCGCTGCCGCTCCGCCACCCCCGTTCCGCGGCGCTGGGGAAAGGACGCGGCCGCTGTAACCCGCACCCGCTGCCCGGTACCCCGCTAGCAAACCGGGCCCCGGCTGCACACCGGAGCGTGAAACATCCCCACCGTCGGGGGTCCCCGCCAGTACCGCGCGGCGGTGAAGCGCCCGGACGATTTGCAGCGGGAAAAGCACAGAGAAGCCGAAAGAGGCAGCCGGAGCAGGGAGCCGGAACAGCGGCGGCGGCATCCACCGGGCCCGGGGGGGCAGCGGGACCCTCAGCGGGACCCCGCGCTGGCGGCGGCTCCGGCCGGCGGAGCGGGAGCTCTGAGGCGGCGGGCGGGCGGCACGGGCCCGCTGTGAAGAGCCACGCCCCTTATGCAAATCACCGCGCCCTCTCCACCAATGACGAGCGGCGGCGGAGGCGGGGCCGCTCGCCCTGCCCTTAAAGTAACTTGTTGCCAGGGGCCCCGTTTCGCACTGGACGTGGAGCGCGGCGCGGGCAGCGCGGGGCCCCGGCGGCAGCGGCGGCAGGACCGGCTGCGGAGCGCGGGGGGTAGCGCGGATTTTGAGCTGAGTTTTGAGCGTTTCGCGTCTTTTTTTTCCTCCTAGAGCTTAGAGTTTTTACTTCTTTATCCCGCGGCGCCCCGCGCAGGGTGCGCGGCCCCCTCACCACCCCGGGCGGGCACAGCGCGCGGCCGGCCCGGCTCTGCCGCCCGCCGATGCTCAACATGACCGAGGAGCACGACAAAGCGCTGGAGGCTCCGTGCAGCCCCGCGGGCACCACCAGCTCCATGTCCCACGTGGACTCGGACTCGGACTCGCCGCTCTCCCCCGCCGGCTCCGAGGGGCTGGGCTGCGCCCCCGCGCCCGCCCCGCGCCCGCCGGGCGCCGCCGCGCTGGGGGCCAAGGTGGACGCGGCCGAGGTGGACGAGCGCTTCCCCGCCTGCATCCGCGACGCCGTCTCGCAGGTGCTCAAGGGCTACGACTGGAGCCTGGTGCCCATGCCCGTCCGCGGCAACGGATCGCTCAAAGCCAAGCCGCACGTCAAGCGGCCCATGAACGCCTTCATGGTGTGGGCGCAGGCCGCCCGCAGGAAGCTGGCGGACCAGTACCCGCATCTGCACAACGCCGAGCTCAGCAAGACCCTGGGCAAGCTCTGGCGGTGAGTCCCGACCCGACCCCGCGTCCTCCGCGGGGCTGCGCGCCCGGACCCCCCTCCCAGCGCTCCTGTAAAGCTTCTGTCCGCTTTGTTTTTGTTAATCTGGGGTTCTCGGAGCGATCCGAAGGGAGGTACCGTCCTCTCCCTGATCATCCCGCGAAGGACACAGCGGTGCCTGCTCCGAAAAATCCCCCGAGCAGCGGCTTGGGCACCCTCGCTCCTGCCGCGGGCGGATTTTCCCTCGGAGATGCACAAGCCCTTCCCTCGCCTGCGGCTTCTCCATCCCCACGCGATGAGACTTTTTTAATGACTTGTTTTATGGTTTTTCCTATTTTTTTTTCTCCTTTTGGCTCGCTTGATGCTTTACAAGCTATAAACGCAGCTAAACTCATTTTTAAGCAGTTATTTTAACGAGCTTCCTAATTTCCCTGCTTATCTGCTCAGTGCTGCCCGGGGATGCAAACTTTTATTTGCTGAGCAGCATCCGAGCCCGCCTTGCTTTCCAAGGCTCTTCCCCGAGCCTCGTTTCTCCCGTGGTGTTTGCCTGTACCTAATTCCCATCTTTTCCTGCCCGCTCGGGCCAGCGATGCTCCCGCTGCGGTTTGAGCCTCTCCAAGAGTTTGCAAAGAGAGGTGTGGGCAGGGGGCAGAGAGTTTGGAAAGCACTAATCCCATCCCTGGTGCCTTGGTGGTTTCTTTGTAAGCACCAAACAAAGCTGGAAATGTTTGTGGCGGTGAGGGGGTGGCATTTGCAGGGCAAACATGGGAATTGTGTTTTGTAATTCTGTTAGAAACGTGGAAGGGGGATTTTGTTTTGCCCAATTACCCCTGTCTGTAGTGGTCGGGTTTTTCATGCTGCTGTAGTTGATATTTTAATCCATTTTTTTGCCGTGGATTTTAACTCCTTTTTACCACAGCAAATTAATTTTGTAGTTAACTTGCCGGGTACTCGGATCCGTGCATGGGAAGCGGGGATGTGCGAGTCTAAAAACAAGAAGAAAACTTCTAAGGAAAAGATCCTAATTTTTGCTTTTTGTTTTTTTTTCCCCTCTCTTCCTCACTAAAACAACCAACCCCCCCAAAAAAAAACAGTTTATTGAGCGAGAACGAGAAACGTCCCTTTGTGGAGGAAGCCGAGCGGCTCAGGGTGCAGCACAAAAAGGATCACCCGGATTACAAATACCAGCCCCGGAGGAGGAAAAGCGTCAAAGCCGGGCAGAGCGACTCGGACTCGGGGGCTGAGCTCAGCCACCACGCCGGCACTCAGCTCTACAAGGCCGACACGGGGCTGGGGGGCATGGCCGACTCCCACCACCACGGCGAGCACGCAGGTAAGGTACAGGGCGGCATCCCCGCTGATCCCGAGCCCTGGGGGTGGGATGGGATCCCGCTGCTGCCCACCGTGGGGGAGTTGTTGTCCCAAGAGCTGTGCTTGGGAGCGTGGCCATGATTTTCCTTAGTGAGTGCTCTTAGAGCTGGCTGTGCCATGGGGAATGTCAAAGCACCGGGATCCCGGCGTCCCTGGATGGGGAGAGTTAATTATTCTGGGCTAATTATATGATGGCCTACTAAGGGGTCCTGGGGCAGAGCTTCCCAGCACTGGGAATTGGTGTGCTGACAGTTTTTAGAAGCCCTGTGAATGTCCTGCAGCCTCAGACCCTGCTGGCATCATGGCCCTGGGTCCCTCTGCCTTGGGACCCACAGGGAGAGGATGAGCTCCATCACGGGCTTCCCTCTGTGAATGCACCCCTTGGGGGGATTGGTGCTGCCAAGTGTGTCCTGCTGTGTCCCAGAGTGATCCTGATGGGCTCAGCGTGCTCCCAGCTTCATCCCATGTCCCGTGTGAGAGGCTCATCCCAGGGCTGACACGGTCACAGGGGGGGACATTCCGTGTCTGACGCGGTGCCGCAGATTTAAATCCCCAAAGGGAGCAATACCAGACAGGCGAAACCCATTTATTGAACGGTGAAGGAGTCAGGTGTCCTGTGGTCCCTGCTGAAACCTCGCTGTCCCTCCATCCCCAGGCCAGCCCCACGGACCCCCCACGCCTCCCACCACCCCCAAAACCGACCTGCACCACGGCAGCAAGCAGGAGCTGAAGCACGAGGGCCGGCGCCTGGTGGAGAGCGGCCGCCAGAACATCGACTTCAGCAACGTGGACATCTCGGAGCTCAGCAGCGAGGTCATCAACAACATGGAGACCTTCGACGTGCACGAGTTCGACCAGTACCTGCCCCTGAACGGCCACGCGGCGCTGCCGGCCGAGCACGGCGCCGGTGCGGCCGCCTCGTACGGCGCCTCGTACGCGCACTCGGGCGCGGCCGCGCAGGTGTGGACTCACAAGAGCCCGGCCGCGGCCTCGCCCGCAGCCCCCGAGCCGGGCCAGCAGCAGCGGCCCCACATCAAGACGGAGCAGCTGAGCCCCAGCCACTACAGCGAGCAGCAGCCGCACGGCTCCCCGGCGCACTCCGACTCGTACGGCTCCTACGGCGGCCAGGCCTGCGCCACCTCGGCCGCCCCGGCCGCCAGCGCCGCCGCCTCCTTCTCCAGCTCCCAGTGCGACTACACGGACCTGCAGAGCTCCAACTACTACAACCCCTACCCCGGCTACGCCTCCAGCCTCTACCAGTACCCCTATTTCCACTCGTCGCGCCGCCCCTACGCCACCCCCATCCTCAACGGGCTGTCCATCCCGCCGGCGCACAGCCCCACCGCCAACTGGGAGCAGCCCGTCTACACCACGCTGACCAGGCCTTAAAGGATTCCCCGGAGCCTCCCGAGGCTGCCCTGGAATTATGCACTAATGAAGGAATGAGGAGGAAGAGCGTGGAGTGTTCCAAAGTGCCTCCTGAGCCGCTGGGAACTTTGTGCTGGTCGCCACCTTGCTTCGAAACTCCCCCCGAAAGGACAGAGCTCTATTTTTGTTTTCTTCTTTTCTTTGATTCGTAGGATTTAAGTAATTCAAAAAACTGAGGAAAAAAAACCAACCAAACAAAGGACAGAAAATTAAAAAAAAAAAAAAAATCAAGAGGTAAAAATAAAAACAAAAGGAAAAGGACCGGCGATGCCTTTTGAGTAAATGAAGGACAAAATGATGGACTGAGCCGAACTTGCTGGGCCTGGAAGTTTGGCCAAGTGCAAAAGGTAGAGAGAGAGAGGGGGGAGACAAAACAACAACAAAAAATCTGTTTGAGACTTTCAGGGTCTATTGCAATGTGAGGAACGGACCAACCTTGAGGGCAGGAACTCACTGGGACCAACAGGGATGAGCCCCAAAATCCCAGAAAAATCCCGTGGGAAGAGTCTGATGGGACCAACCAATTCAGTGTCTGAAGTGTTTGTTGATTTATTTTTTTGTTTTAGTCAGGAGTTCTTCTAAGCAAGGTTTGGCTGTAATTAACATTTTGTTTTGGTTTTTTTGTTTTTGGAAGCTTCAAATGTTTTTGGTTGTTTTGGTTTTGTTTTTTTTTTTTTTTTTAATCTGTTAAATATGTATTTATGTTCTGTATTATTTTGTCTTTTAATTAATGAAGTCGTTTTGTGCAAAACGAAAAAAAAGTAGAATTTTTAAAAGATTTTAAAGATGGGGGAGGGAGCCTAAAAAAATAGTGGAGATGATACAATAAACTGGTGTTATGAGTCTATAGATTTTCCTTGGTTTTTGGGTTTTTTTCATTTTGGAACCGCTGCAGGAGCCGTGCTGGAGAGAGGGACTGAAGGAATCCGCCTGGAAACTCCAATGGGAATGTCAAATAACGAGGGGGGGAATTACTAATTCTGCTGGGAGGCTCAAATGCTGCCTGAAAAGGGCAGGTGATTTTCTGGCCACCCGTTTTGGGCCGTTAAAATCGGATTTCAGGAGTCTTCGGAGGCTTTCAGAACCAGGACTACTTTAAAGCAGCTGTAATTCCATGAGAAACGAGCGACTTCTGCTTTAATTTTGGCTTCTAGGGACCAGATATCATCCATCAAGCTGTGAAACTAAAATCTCCTCCACTAAAAAAATGGGTTTAGGGTACTTAGTTTTTAGACTAATATTTCATTGATATATTTCTACTTCTTCCATTGTATGCTGAGCATATAAATAACCATCTATTTTATGGGAACTCGTGCCTTTAAAAGCCTTTGTAAATCTAAACCCACCTTTCAGAGGTTATTCATCTTTTTACCTTTTCTACGTTTCCTACTCTTTTTTCTAAAAAATATTTTTTTGCATATTTCCTTTCGTGGCGGGGGAGGGAGGGACACGCTGGGCTGGGGGAAAAGACAAAAAAAGCTCATTTTTATGCAATCTATTTTTCTGTATAAAGTTTGAAAGACTTTTGGTTGTTACTGATCTGTTCTCTTCACTCGCTTCTGACTAAGCAATGCTAACTTTTGTACAGATCCATTTGATAAAATTAAAAAGTGCTTTTTATCAAGGACGTGTTCTGTTTTCTTTCTGCTTGAGACTCTTTTCTGTGCTGGGAAAGAAACCTGGGAAAACAGCTTGCAAGGCGATGGAATCTTCAGAATAAAATATTTTCATCAAGGATTTATTTCCCTTTTAGTCTGGATTTTTTTTTCTTTGCTCCTTTTCCCTGCGCTTTTTGTGTTTCTCTGAGATGTTTTTTTTTGAAATACAGATAAATTAATTTGATTTTTCCTTTAAGAAGGGCATTTCCATGCCCATAATCCTGAGGATTTCAGAGGATTTCAGACTGCAAGGTTTTAGCCCCAGCTGATTTTCCTTCTGTAGGGAATTTACAGGAAGAAATTCCCTTTTCTGCTTGGTGAGCCCTGGTAAATAAATCCCTCTGAGTTAGGAGAGCGACCAAATTACACGTTGCACGTCAGGCTTGGTGCATTTCTTTTTTCAACACGGTCATTAACATTGTTACATCTATAACTTTTATTTTCCTTTCTTACAGCAAACATTCCCTCCCTGTCCTGCTTTTTGTCTGCAAAGTGATCCCAACCTGGGGAGGGAAAAAATTGGGACTGGGGAATTCCAGCCCTTGCTGCTGGAGAGAAGAGGCTGGAAGGTGAAGGGGAGTGAATGTGATGACAATTAATGAATTAATGAAGCTGCAGCCCATTAAGGAGGGCTGGGGAGCAGAGTCCCGGGCGGGATTTGGTGTTTGCAGCCAAGAGGGGCTGGGAGGCGACACCATTTTCTCCGTGCTCCTTTCCAGAGCTGCTGGCAGGGGGAATTCATCCCAGCCCGAGCCAAAGTGCAGCGTCATTCCCTTCCCTTCCTTCCCTGTCCTCCCCCTCCCGTGACTCCGCAGATTTCCCTCGTTTTCATCCTGATTTGTGCCTGGAAAATGGATGAGTTTTGGCTCTGCCCTCCAGGCTGGGGTTGGCCTCCAAACCAGCACGCTGTGAGGGGAAAAAGGAAATAAAAGGTGAGATGGGAATGTTTTGGGGATGATCTTTGCTTTCTGCTGGATGTTTGGTGGCACAGCTTGGAGTGGCTTCACTGGTGGCTGATAAAACAAAATTAAAATATGTGTGAGATAAAATGGTGAATCACACAAATCAATGACATTAAAAACTGAAAATCTCCCCAAAATATCAAAGATTGCACTGAAGCATGCCTGGTTCCTGGGAGAGGGGGCTCTGTGCACCCAGGATGGATCCCTGTCTCCTCCTCCCAGTGCCACGTCCTTGTCCCAGCCAGGAGCTGCAGGATGAACTCTCATCCCAAGGATTGCACAGTCCCACCAGCCAGGTTTTAAATCCACTCGCTGTGGCCACACTTGGTTTTACTTCCCATAAGCTTGGCAAAAATAAATTGAATTTTTACTGGTATTTACTGAAATAAGGTAATTAAACTGTATATTTTAATATAGATTTTTATTGTATTTTATGATGGAATTGGGGTTGGGAGGGATCCACAAGGATCATAAAAATCCAATCCTGATTTTAGGTATCATAATTTCATATTTTAGATCCATTCCATAGGTTCAAGGGGTGACGGGAGCTTTGGAATCATCGAATCCTGGAATGGTTTGGGTTGGAAAGGACCTAAAAGCTCATCCTGGTCCCAGCCTGGGCAGGGACAACTTCCACCATGCCGGGATGCTCCTTCCAGCCTGGCCAGGGGCTGAGGTGCTGGAGAGCTCCTGGAAGCAGTTGCAGGGAGCAGCTCCTGGGGTTTTGTGGGGCTGGGGGTAAAACCCAGGGATGTTGCAGAATGGATGTTCAGGAAGGTGCCAGGCAGGTAAAATGCAGCATCCTGAATAATCCAGGGCTAAAACTCAGGGTTTAGGGGGAGCTGGACATCCCCAAGATCTCCCAGATTTCATTCCCCACTCCTCAATTTACACTTCCTCTCAATTTTCCATTGGAGAGGAAAACACAGATGAGTTTTTACCCAAAAAAAGATAATTTTGATCAGAAATTTCTGCCGCGTTTCCACATTTTGTCTCCTCTCCCCTTTGCTGCTCCAGGCTGAGGGAGCAGAAGGATTTTCCAGGAGTTTTCCAGGCTGAATGGCAGCATTGTGTGTCCCTGCTCGGGGCTGGTGGCTCTGCAGAGTCAATGAGATCAGGTGAAACCAGCGCTGCCTTTTGACCCCGGGCTGCCAACAAAAAAGGCTTCTCAAGATAATTGCAGGAATCCACGGGTGAGAAAAGTCCCTGCATTTCATTTCTGGAGCAGGGAATAAAGAGTGTTGCTGTTTAGCTCAGACACTGCTAGTTAGCAAGAAAGAGGAAATTAATTTTATGGACCATATCCACATTCTTTTCTGCAGGCTGGAAAAAAAAGTCCCTTCCCATCCTCCTTGTTTTAATTTTTTCTGCAGTGACATCAACTCGTGTCAAACAATTTTTTTTTTTGTAGCTTTGCAAAGAAATGATTAAAATGCATTTTTATGACAGCCTTGAGCTTTAATAAACTTCCACATAGGGATGTCCCTGCCTCTGCATCGACCTCTTCCCTCTGCCACCTTTGTATTCCCAGGGTTGCATCTTCTCTGTGCCTGGGATTTGGGGAAAAAAAAAAAAAAAAAAAAAAAAAAAAAGAAATAGAAAATAAAAATGCCTGGAGATGTGATGTCATTTGGGATACAGGAAAAGCCTTTTCCAGCTGATCCTGGGAGGGCAGAGCTTCACTGCCACAGGGATTTGGGAGCAGGAGAGGCACATCCGAGCCCATGGGAGGGTTTCGGTGGCCATCACAAGGTTTTGGTGGCCATGGGAGGGTATTGGTGGCCACAGGAAGGTTTCGGTGGCCATGGGAGGGTTTCGGTGGCCATCAGAAGATTTTGGTGGCCATGGGAGGGTTTTGGTGGCCATGGGAGGGTTTTGGTGGCCACAGGAAGGTTTCGGTGGCCATGGGTGGGATTTGGTGGCCACCTGAGGATGTGGCAGTGCAGTGACCCCAGCATGGCACAGCCCTGTCCCCACAGAGCTGGGCTGAGCTTCCCTTTGGGAACCTTTAAGGGAACTCCAACCCTGCTGGAAAAGCCTTCAGGGCCCTGAGCTTGGATTGAGGGCTCTGAGGGCAAATTCCTAAACAGGAACTGACCAAGGGCTCCAAAGCCTCTTTGTGGGGTGGGAGGAGGGAATTTCACATCAATTCCTGACTGTCCATGAGGGACAGATGGAAAAACCCCAGGAGACAACAATGGCACTGCCCTGCCCTTCCTCAAAGACCCTGCAGAGGCTCCTCCAGGATTTTTGGGAGTTCTCCACATGGACACAGTGAGGGGACTCTGTCACAGACATCTTTTGTGAAAAATCCTTTCCTTAGGGTTTTTCCTCCTGAGAAGCTGAGAGGCCTCAGGAACAAAATGTAAACATTGATTATCTGCTGCTGTGGAATGCAACAGGTGCATCTGGGATTGGTCTCATGTGGTTGTTTGTAATTATGGCCAATCACAGACAGCTGGCTTGGACAGAGAGTCTGAGACAGAGCCTTTGTTATCATTCTTTGCTATTCTATTCTTAGCCAGCCTTCTGATGAGAACCTTTTCTTCTATTCTTTTAGTGTAGATATAATATAATATAATATAATATAATATAATATAATATAATATAATATAATATAATATAATATAATATAATATAATATAATATAATATAATATAATATATATCTAATATAATATAATATAATATATAATTATTATATATTAGATATAACTTCTTTATATTATATTATATTATATTATATTATATTATATTATATTATATTATATTATATTATATTATATTATATTATATTATATTAATTATATTATATTATATTATATATCATATCATATCATATCATATCATATCATATCAATAATATATTGTATGTATTATGTTATATATATATAATTTAATATAATATATATAATAAAATAAAACATCAGCCTTCTGAAACATGGAGTCAGATCCTCGGTCACAGGACCCTGCAGAGGATCCCAGGATCCCGGGAGAGCCCATCCAGCCCCGGATCCATCCCCTCTGCAGCAGCACCAGCTGGGCCATGGCAGAGCCATTCCCAGCCCATTCCCAGCCCATTCCCAGGCAGGAATTTGGGATGGCACCAGGCTGAGGCTTGGGGAGGGGAAGCCATGTCCCAAATGAGTCAGCAGGAGCTATAAATAATCCTCCCGGAGATAAACCCAAACCACAGCCAGTGGGGTTTATTCCAAATTGCTTCACTCACTCCCTGCTGCCCTGCACCCCCAGCCTGCCCAGCAGTCCCTGCCCTGGGCTGGGTGCAGGGGGTGCTCCTGGTGGGATTTTGCGGATGGGAGCCCTCCAGGTGCTCAGGGTGGGTGGCAGGGTGTGGGGCTGCTGTCACAGAGTGTTCCTGCCTTTTTCCCAGGAAAAGCTGGGATAAAGGGGGTGGCTGCTGCTGAAATCACAGCTCTGCCCTGGCCAGGCTTGAAAGTGCCGCCAGCATCGCTGCTGACCCCTATTAAAGTGCTCCCATATGGCCCCAGAGCTCAGGCAGGCCCAGTGTGTCACTGCAGGCTCAGGGCTGACCTGATTTAGGGCAGCCTGGGTTAGAAAAAGCCAGTTGGACACACTGAGTCAGGTTTAAAAACCCCTTCTTTCAGTTTATCTTAAATTAATTAGGGGTGAAACCCAAGCTGCTCCGAATCCAGAATAGGAGGGGTTCCCTCTGTGCTTTGATCCCACTCTGGGGCTGGGCTGGTTTGGGGAAACTGAGGCAGAGGCACTGCTGGGGTGGTCCAGGAGGGATGGGGAGCCACACACCTGTCCCAGCACTGCATCTCACAGCCATCCCACCCCAGAACACCACACAGACCCTATAGAACATCACACAGATCCCATCCCACCCCAGAACACCACACAGACCCTACAGAACATCACACAGATCCCATCCCATCCCAGAACATCACACAGATCCTATAGAACATCACACAGATCCCATCCCATCCCAGAACATCACACAGATCCTACAGAACATCACACAGATCCCATCCCATCCCAGAACATCACACAGATCCTATAGAACATCACACAGATCCCATCCCATCCCACCCCACCCCACCCCTCTCCATGTCCCCTCCTCTCTCTCCTCCTCCCTGTCCCTGGATTTGTTTGTGGCTGTGTGCTCAGGCAATATTGGGGCTGTCAGAGTGACATTCACACATTTACCCAAAACACCTCTGCCTGCCTCTCTCCTCCCCTCTCTCATCCCACTCCTCCTCTTTTCCTCAATTTTTTTTTTTTTCCTGGTGCGTGTCAAAATTCCCAGAGTGGGGCTGGGAAAGGGTTAAACATTTGGAAAGGTCTTGTTTGAGGTAGAGTGAATTTTAACCACCACACACATAACGAATGCACAGCAGCCTGAATTGCTGGTGAGGAGCCAAGAGCACAAGAGAGGAGCTGCTGAATTTTAATGATTCATTATTGCATGGAAGGCCTTTGTCTTCCTTTATCCGGTGCACAATAAAAGAATTAATTGGACAGAAAATGGCAGGGCAAAGAACTGACAAGTCATTAAGGGGCTCTGAATGGCTGATTAGGTGCACATTGGGGGTGGAATTTCAACTGCACTGTTGCAGCAAGGGCTCCAGAATAATAATGGCATGGCACAGTTTATATTTTGTATGCAGTACCAGAAAGGCCTTTCTGTCGGCATTGTGGGGCTATTTATTCTGCTGTCTATTTAGCCATTGTTGGCATTGTGCTGCCAATAAGAATGCGCAAACAAAGTTGGGATTTTTTTTTATTTTCTCTTTTTTTTTTTTTTTTTTTTTTTTTAGAGGTTTGGGGGGGGGTTTGGATTTCAACTTCAAAATAATTGGGGAAGCAGAATCTCGCTCCGTGCGCGGTTTTATTAATTTTGCTCTCTCTCTCTCTCTGTGTGTGTGTGTGTGTGTTGAGGACTGGCTGTAAATATTTAGACTTGCCAGAAGGAGCTTCATTTAGCACGGGGAAAAAAGAAGGAATAAACTTCTCCTGGGTTTTTTTGTTGGGTTTTTTTGGGTTTTTTTTTTTTTTTTTTTTGGCTTTTCCCGTTCCCAACGAGCCTCGAAGCCTGGCGCAGCTGCCGGAGCCCCCGTGGTGGTGGAAACGCCGGGGTTGGGGCAGTGAGCGCTGCCCCAGCCCCAGGCCCGGAGGATGCAGCCCAAGGAAAAGCAGCCAAGTGGAATTATCGGTCGCTAGGAAGTGCCTGGGACACCGCGCATCCTTCGGGGCGGCTCCGGCCGCAGCCGCGCTGCTGCTGCTGTTGTTGGTGTGGAGTTTAAATAAAACACACACACACACACACACGGGAGGGGAAAAGGCAGGGATAAAAGCCCGGCCCGCTGGGTAGGTGTGATTCCCATGAGGAATGGGCTTGGTTGTTAAGAGGAATAACAAATAGGAATCGCAGTTTGCTGTCAGGGCTGGACGCAGCTGCTGCGAAGTTTCAGGGGGAGAAAAGGGACTTTAATGGAGATCCAGCTTCCTTTTCTTTTCCCTTTTCCCTTTTCCCTTTTCCCTCTTCCTTTTCCTTTTCCTTTTCCTTTTCCTTTTCCTTTTCCTTTTCCTTTTCCTTTTCCTTTTCCTTTTCCTTTTCCTTTTCCTTTTCCTTTTCCTTTTCCTTTTCCTTTCCCTTTCCCTTTCCCTGCTGATTGATCTCTCCAGCTCCTCTGGAGCATCCCTGGATGCTCCTGCCAACGAGATGGGATGGACTGGGATGGACTGGGATGGACTGGGAAGGAGAGGGACGGACAGGGATGGACTGGGATGCATTGGGATGAGACTGGGATGAATTGGGATGGAGTGGGTGGATTCCAGCTCTGCCTCCCAGCCCAATCCATCCCCCATTCCCCATCCTTCCCAGCCCAGGGGGTTTAGGAGCCCTCCCACCCCTCACAGGGGGTCCTGGCTGGAGGGCACAGGGACAGCTCCGTCTGCTCCTCCATCTCTGATCCCAAATTTCCCTGCCTGGGACGGATGGGAACAGAGGGGATCTCATCCCTGTGTGATGCCATCGGGGTGATGGCTTTAAATGAACTAAAATCAGTTCAGAGTGGATGTCAGGAATGGTCTTTACAGCGAGGGAGGCACTATAAAAATCTCTGGGAGGTTCTCAGAGAACCTGTGGGAGATGTCCCTGCTCTTCCCACATTTCCCCCCATTTCAATTCCCCTGGAAGCTGCAGGGCAATCAGGGGTTAACAATATCTGTGAAAACAGAATTTGGGTGTCCTGGAGATGGATGAGCTGCAACCCAAAACTTTGTTGGGAAGGAGGAAAGGGAAAAGCAAACTGGGCCTGGGACCAAACATGCCACTCCTGGTAGGATGCAGCAATGAGAGTGAAATAAAATGTTTGTTAAACTGAATATTCAATGAAACGAAAATATTTCAGTAAAATGCTGCAATAATATTTGAGGAGTGGCACTCTTCATTCAGACAGGGAAGGGTTGTGTGGCAAACACAAATAAAACAGAATAGAATAGAAAATAAAAAATAAAATTGAATATGAAATTAAATATGAAAGTAAATATAAAATTAAATATAAAATTAAATATGAAATTAAATATAAAATTAAATAAAGTGGGAAGGTAACTGGTTCAACTGGAGTTTCTCTTCCTTCAGCTTCTTAACAGTGTGAAAGAAGAAAAAAATGTTATATCTAATATATTTAATATATTTATATACACTTATATTTCCCATAATTTTATATATTCATATATATTTATTCTGTATATCTAGTGCCATTTGTACTCCAATATTTTAGATAACAATTTATATATTTTATATATTAATATTTAAAATATATGTTTATATATTAATATATTTACAAATATTATAAATATATTATATTTATATATGTATAAATATATTATATTTATATATATAATATAGTTATGTATCCTTATAAATTTATTTCTCTAAACTTATTTATATGTTTAATGACTTTTAAATATATTTTAATATCTGGCTTGTGAGTGAAAAATCCTGAGTTTTGGGTTTTTCCAGGGATACATTTCTAAATCTTTGGGAAAATCCACTCAAGCCAGAATAAATCCTGATTTTTGGGTCTTCTCAGGGATTAAATTCCTAAATCTCTGGGAGAATCCACGGAAGGCAAGGCTGTGGAAGTGCTGCTGGGTTTGGGGTGGGGAAGGAGCCTGGCCAGGAGTGCCCTGCGGGAAGGAAGGGTCAGCCTGGGGAGCAGCTGGGGCTCCCTTAGGGAATTCCAGCTGTGAATTCCAGAGTGGGAATGGGAACAGCAGATCCCAAACTGGGGCTGTGCCCTCATCCCACCCCAGCTTCCCTGGGAATTGCCATTCCCCACCGCCCAGGAGCTCCCAGCCCAAACCTCAGGACAGGATTTCCAGCCTGCAGTGGCTCCACCAGCATCCTTTGGATTTCCCCTTTTCCCCAATTACAGGGATTTGTTTTTATTACCACCATGGGCTTGTTCCAAACCCAGCCAGCTCAGGGAAAGCTTCCACAGGCTCTTGGATCTGAGCTCCTGGATCAGGCCGAGGCACTCGGGGGAGATTTCCCTATAACAAATTATCCATTATTTGCTGGTTCTTATTTAATTATCAGCCAGGAGCTGCAGATATTTCCCTTCCACGTGCCCTGGGATGGAGGAGGAGGCTCCCAGTGCCTGCAGGAGGATCCCAATCCCACAAGCTGGGAACAGTAAGGTCCATGGGGTTGTGTCCCAGGCTGTTTGGAGCTGAATATTCCTGACATGAAACACCAGCAGGTGAATTTTGGCCAAGGTTCCTCCAGCCCAGCCTCCCCTGTCAGCTCTGTGCCCAACACCTGCTTCACTTTTTTGGGAAAAGTCCCTGGGATTGCCTCAAACCTCAGCTGGACACAGGATTTGGTGGGATATGAGGCATCCCTGCTCCGTGGGCTGAGCTCCAGCTCTCAGGGAGTTTTGGAAAGGTGGGAAATTGGAGATTTTGACCTCTTGGAGAAAGTAGAAAATGAAGATATTTTTTGGGTTCTTATCCTCAGGGTGTTTTTCCTTGCTTCAGGTATATCCTGTGGAGCAGCAGGGAACCAGAAATGTTTTAATTCCTTTAAAACCAGTGAGTTTTTCCAGGGATTTCACTGGAGACCCCCTGACCTTTGGAAATGGGCTTTGCCTCTGCCTTAAATCTGCTCTTGGTGTGTCTCATCCCACCTGGGATCACCTGAGCTTGGGAATGATCCTTTCTCCCAGCCCTGGAACGGTTTCCCCATGGATTCCCTGTTGCAATGGAATATTTGGAGAGAATAATTCCCAAGGCTCTGTCTCCATCACCGATCTGACGGTGCTGACTCTGATTTATTGGATTTGGGGAGGTGGGATGTGATCAGCTGCTGCCCAGACCCGTGCTGACAGAATTCCACCCCTTTTCTCACACTGGAATTGCAGTGCTGGATCCGATGCTTGGCTATTCTCTGCAGGATTGCAGCAATAACCAAGTCCTGGAGGAAAATCTTCCCCCTGGGGACACCTGTGCCTCCCTTGGCAATGGGATTTGGTGCCATTTCTGGAGGTGTAAAGCTCCATAGCAGCAGTTAATATATGCATACTTTGGGTTCCCTCATTACCATTTCAGTTGGCTCGTTTACATAATAACACAGAACAGAAGAACATTTGCATAAAATTAAAAAAAGGGGGGGAAAAAAATCAAATAACTGAATGTTGCTTTTATTTGGAGAGGGAGCCTGTGAAGTTATTTATATCCCCAGAGTCCCGAGGAGCCGGATCCCCGGCAGGGAACCGAGCTTTCCACACAAAACACGACTTGACCACTTCAATTTATTCATGGAATATCAGCTCCCTCCGTGCAGGAGGGGTTTGGGGCTTTTTATTTCCAGCAGCTGACGGGAAATCCCCTCCCAGCTGCAGCAGGAGCAGCCCCACTCAGAGCCAGACAAAAGTCAATTCCCCCAGCTCAGCTCTGCACCTGAAGGGCTGGGAATGAGGGCTCTGCTCCTTGGAGACCAGTGGTGTGCTGGAAAAATGCTGTGGAAAAACTCTGTTCTGTTCCAGCAGTGCTGCCTGGGGGTCAGAACCTCTTCTGGGGGGTTTCATCCATCCCATAACCAGAACCTGATCCGAGGGGGTTTCATCCATCCCCACCCCACATCCAGAACCTGATCCGAGGGGGTTTCATCCATCCCCACCCCACATCCAGCACCCAGAGCCCAAGGAAAGCTCTTCGTGGGCTTCCCAGATTTCCTGTCATGTCCTGATGGAATAATTTAGACTGGAAAACACCTCCAAGGCCATAAAATCCAAGCTGTGATCCATCACCACAGTGTCAACTGAACCACAGCACGTGCCAGAAGGAAGTATCCCAATTTCCATTATCCCAAATAATTTTTATTAATTATTATTCCAAATATTCCAGCTGGCCTTTCCAATCGTGCAGGTGGTGCCACCAGAACCATTTGGGTTTGGAGCTGGATCATTTGGAACCACGGGATCATTTATACTGGAAAACACCTCCAAGGGCTTGGATTCCAACCTTTGATCCATCACCACAGTGTCAATCAAGCCACCAGGTGCCAGAAGGAATTATCCCAATTTCCATGGGCAAATATTCCAGCTGGCCCTCCCGTGGGATGGGTCACTGCAGGTGGTGTCACCAGAGCCACCTGGGCAGGGTGACAGCAGAGGAGCCTCCCCAGCCCTGGTGGGGCCGTGGGGAAGGGAGGGAACAGGGGAATGGGACCCTGATTGAGGCCATGTGGGTGTTTGGGGCAGGATTCCAAGCCTGGCAGGCTCAGAGCAGGGCCCCACCACGCCCATGGCCAACAATTCCCATTCTTGTTGGCACTCCCAGAGGAGCCAGGGCAGCCCCTGCACTCCCATTTTTCTTGGGAGCATCACGCTGAGGGACAGGGAATTCCCAGCAAAACATTGTCCCATTGTCCCCTGGATCCCAGAGGACAGGGACAGGAGGCAGCTCTGGGTCACGATTCCAAGCTTCCATCTGCTCTGCAGAATCTTGCCAAGCTGGGCACTGGACAGGTTCTCTGCCTGCAAATAGCCAGAATAATAATTATGGCTGCTGTTAATTGCCAAACAACAACCCCACTCCGGTGGCTGTGACTCCCTGTTCAGCAGAGCCTGTGGAGGATGTGGAATTGCCTTTGCTGCAGGAAGAAAATGAGATCCTGGCTCAGCCCTGGAGCATCCCAGAGGGAATGACCAGCTCGGTTTTTGGTGTTTTATTGCCAGAAAGCAGAAGATTTGGCCCAAGCCGTGCGTTCCCTGGGCGGAGCCAGGAGCAGAGCCCAGCTGGGGCAGCAGCTCCTGATTTGCAAGGGAAATGTGGGGTAAATAATCCTCATTTTACCTGAGTAATGGGCCAGCCCCCATTCCTGTTCCCATTTCCCATTTCCCATTCCCCATTCCCATTCCTTTTCCCCATTCCCATTTACATTCCCTTTCCTCATTCCCCATTCCCATTCCCATCCCCATTCCCCATTCCCCATTTCCCATTCCTGTTCCCATTCCCCATTCCAATCCCCATTCCCCATTCCCATTCCTTTTCCCCATTCCCATTTACATTCCCTTTCCCCTTTCCCCATTCCCCATTCCCCATTCCCCATTTCCCATTCCCATTCCCCATTCCCCATTCCCATCCTCATTCCCCATTCCCCATTCCCATTTCCCATCCCCATCCCCATCCCCATCCCCCCCCATTCCCACTCTCCCCCCAGCCCATCCCGGAGCAGGAGGACGATGCAGATGAGATGCAGATGAGATGCAAAAGAGAGGGACGGGGATTTGCATCCTTTGCTCGGTGCAGAGGCTGCTCAGAGCAGTCCCAGGGCAGGAGGGAATTGTTTTCCAGCTCCCCTGGGGGGATCCACGTCCCTGCTGGCCACGAGGGATTTTGGGCTGTGGGATTTGAGGGACGAGGACAGACAGCTTGGTCAGAGCAGCCTCTGAAGCTCCTGCTCCTCCCTGTGGACAGGAGGTGGGCACAACCCTTTTATTCCATCTCCTTATCCCCAGGGGCTTGGAATTCTTACCCTGGGCTTGGATTCTGTGCTGTGCTGCCAGCCTCCACTCCCAGGTCCTGCCAGGGTAATAAAACTCTCCCTGCTTTGCTGGGAAGAGTTTTCCCACTCAGGCTGAGGGGACAACCCGCTGGGCTGGGCTGCTCCAGGGCCACCAAGGCCTGGATGTCCTCCCTGTCCCTGCTCTGTGCCAGAAATCCCGGCTGGCACCAAGCTGGGAGGTGGCTCCTCACTCCTCAGCCAAGGCACAGCCCTTTTCTGTTTCCTGGGATGAATATTTCATGTTAATTGTCACTGGATTTCTGTGGGGTGGGCTGCAGTGGGAAGGCAGGGACATGGCTCTGAAGGGACAGGGCAGGAAAAAGGGATGGAAGAGAGCAGATCCCAGGGGGCTGAGCCATAGAATCCAAATATTTGGGTTGGAAGAGACCTTTGGAAGTCATTTATCCAGCCCCAAAACTTGCACTCAGCTGGGGATAAAGGTTGGAATATTGACTTCACACCGCAGTTTCTCAGCTTGTAGGGCTGTTAGGGTTTTCCCAAATTCTTCCTTTCTCCCCCCCTTTTTCTCTTGGGTGACTTTACCCCGGAGTCCTGTCACCCCAGATTTCCTGTGGAACATTTGGTGTCCAATATTCACAGAATCCACAGGATTCACAGAATTCACAGAATCCACAGAATCCACAGGATTCACAGAATTCACAGAATCCACAGGATTTACAGAATTCACAGAATCCACATCTGAGCTGAATCTCCTGCAGAGAGAAGGACAAACCCCAGGCACTGCTGCAGCCCTTCCTGAGCAGAGCCAGCGCTGCCACCCAAGTGACTCCGTGGAAGAATGTGCCCGTGGCAGAGCTCCCTGAACATTCCAGGCAGGATCCTGCCTGCTCCTGGATGCCACTGCAAAAACATTCCCAAAAACCACCCGTGACTCCGCTCCGGGGGCAGTGAGGATGGGGTGGTGCCAGGGGGGCTCCTTGCTGCCCCCCACCCTCCATGCCCAGGGAATTCTCTGCCCAGGGATGGGTTTGGAAAAGCCAGGGATGCCCGAGGGTTGAGGGGGTGCTGCTCCCTGTCCCCAAACCCAGGTTGGGCAGCCAGGGTGGCTCCAGGAGCTCTCTGTGCCCGGCGCCCGGCGCTCCTGGCAGCCATCCCGGCCTCCTCCATCCCATCCCTGGCTCCTGCCAGCCTGGACCCTGCTCCTCCAGCCCTGCCAGGCTGCCCAGGACCCCACAGCCCTGCACGGGCACCAAAGAGCCCCGAGGGATTCTTGCTGGCAGTCCGGATGGCTGCTTGGCCAATTCCAGGGAAAACTCCTGGCATTCCTAGAGGCAGAGCTGGGATGGCACCGTGCAGGCTGTGAGGCACCTCCAGGTTGTGTGTGTGTGCTGAGCCAAGAGGGATTTCACTGCCAGAACAGCAGCTCTGCCCCTGCCTCCCTGCAGAGCTGCCGAATCCATCATTTTTCCATGGGATCTCTGACAGCAGCTAACACTTCTGGGCAGCCCCTGCTCCCAGGTTCTGGGTGGTTTCCATGGTCCTGGCTGGGCCCTGCTGCCACCCCAGAGTCTCCTTGTGGCTGGACATTCCCAGCCCGGTGCCTGTGGTGGTTTTTCCAGCGGCTCCTGGCGTCCCAGGCCAGCCAGGGCTGGGCCCTCTCCAGCCTCCAGAGAACAAGGAGCCGATTCAGGAGGGAACTCAGAGTGTGCTGCTGTCCCTTCACACCTCCCCAGCCCGGCCACAAACCCCTCCGGAGCAGCCCCGGAGGGCACAGAGGCGTGTTTGGGAGGTGGATCTGGCCAGTGTCACCTCACCCATCCTGGCTTTTCTCCTTGTCCCAAAATCCCTCTCCTGCTGTGGCTCAGGGTGGCCTTGTGCCAGCTGGGACAGCACTGAGGGGGCTCTGGGCTCACCCCAAAACAAGATGAGCGGAAAACCCTGGGGTTTGGATGGGGCCCTAGAAACAGGAGCAGGGTCCCTGCAGCCCCCAGGAGCCCTGAGGGCCATTCAGAGCTGCCAATTCCCGGCTGCTGCAGCCCCATCTCCCCAAATTCCCCCCTGGCTCCTCGACCTGAAGGCTTTACAAGACAAACACCTAATCCTGCGTGGAAATTAGAGCTACATAATATCTCTTTTCACTGCGAGCCGAGGTGTTGAGTCTGATTACAGCACACACTGTTTGCTTTGTGCCAGGGCAAAGCCCCTGTAATTTCTCGGCCAGTCAACATCGAGGCTGAAAATCCACAGGCTACTGTGCAAACGAGCTAGCAAATATTAATCCACGGGAAATGATCTGGGAGGGGAGGCAGGGAAAGGGGAGGGAAATTATTTATACCCCCTTCCCCCCCCCCCGAGATTAATAATGCCAAATTAAAAATGGAAAAAAATGAAAGAGGGGGGTGAGGAGGCGGAGGAGGGAGGGGGGTGACACATTCCTGCTGTTGCTGCTCCCTGATTTCCTGGGGGGGGAAATGCCCCAGTTCAGAGGATCCTGGAATGTCCTGAGCTGGAAGGGACCCACAGGGATCATGGAGTGCCAGGATGGATCCTCCCTGGTGACAGAGCTGGGTGAAGCTCCTCACGTTGTCCTGACCTGCCCCGGGCTTCCCACAAGGAGAGAGTCACTAAAAAGCGCCCTGACTCAGTTTCCCCATCTTTAAACATGGAATTTTGAGGGTGCCTAATTCCCAAGAGCATCCCAGCAGGATGAGAGGAATGGATATCCTGGTCCTGCTGTGCATCCTGGTCTTGCTCCCCATCCCAGTCCTGCTGCTCCCCATCCTGATCCTGCTCCCCATCCTGGTCCTGCTGCTCCTCATCCTGATCCTGCTCCCCATCCTGGTCCTGCTCCCCATCCTGGTCCTGCTCCCCATCCTGATCCTGCTCCCCATTCTGGTCCTGCTCCACATCCCAGTCCTGCTGCTCATCCCAGTCCTGCTGCTCCTCATCCTGATCCTGCTGCTCCCCATCCTGATCCTTCTCCTCATCCTGATCCTGCTCCTCATCCTGATCCTGCTCCACATCCCAGTCCTGCTGCTCATCCTGATCCTGCTCCCCATCCCAGTCCTGCTGCTCCCCATCCTGATCCTGCTCCCCATCCTGGTCCTGCTGCTCCCCATCCCAGTCCTGCTCCCAGCCATGGAATTTGGGCTGGAAAGGATCACTGAGTCCAACTGTTCTCCCACTAATCCATGTCCCCAAGGGCCACACTCACTGTCAAATCCCTGCAGGTGACAAGAAAACCCTGGAATGAGTTTGGGCTGATGGGGATTTGTGTGCCCACAGGGATTTTGGGGTGGGTGCCCAGCTGGGACTCGGCTGCAGGAGCAGGGAACTGTTCCTGCAGCACTCCAGTTCTCCTCTCAGCCTCCGAGCTGCCTTGCCAAGTGTTATAAAAATACATCAGTGTGAGCCAAAACATTTAGCACTCCACTTATTACTTTAAGGTTATAGGTTAAACAAATTCCTTCTCAGAATTTACTGTGTTCATTTTAGCTTCACAACACAGCCCTGCTAGTGCTGGATATATTTCACACTGTAATTCCTCCCTTATGGATTGCAGGGGGTGGGGGGGAAAGGAGAAGAGGAAAGGAGCTTTCTAAATTTTTATGTGAACAAAAGCTACTATATAAACTAGCTGCAAACAAGTCCTCTGCAAGAGATAGTTTGTAAAACTTATTTTCCAGTAACCAATAAAAGCAGGAATGAAAGGTACAGTTTGTTTTTAACTTACCTAATAACTTTACTTTTTTTTCTGGGTTTTGCCCCTTTTTGGGGGGAGGGGGGTAAAAAAAGCCTAGAAAGAAAATAAAGAGCCCAGCTCACACCTTAGGCAAGCAGGTGGGATTGTTGCAGGGAAAGTGCAGCTCTGTGAGCTGGGCTTAAACCCCTCTTGGGTGGTGAATGGATTTAGGGAATGGGAATGGCAATGGCAATGGCAATGGCAATGGCAATGGGGTGCCCAGAGCAGCTGTGGCTGCCCCTGGATCCCTGGAGTGTCCCAGGCCAGGCTGGATGGGCTTGGAGTAGCCTGGGATGGTGGAAGGAATCCCTGGGTTGGATCAGGGTGATCTTTAAGTCCCCTTCCCACCCAAACCATTCTGGTCTCAGCTCCATCCTGCGATGCCATTCCCATGGGTGTCACAGGGAAATGCTGGAGGCAGCTCCAGGGTCACAGAATCCCAAAAGAGTTCAGGTTGGAAAGGACCTTAAATCCCACCCTGTGCCATGGCAGGGACACCTTCCACCATCCCAGGCTGCTCCAAGCCCTGTCCAGCCTGGCCTTGGGCACTGCCAGGGATCCAGGGGCAGCCTCAGCTTCTCTGGGAATCTGTGCCAGGACCTGCCCACCCTCCCAGCCAGGAATTCCTTCCCAACATCCCATCTTAATCCCAGTTTAAATCCATCTCCCCTTGCCCTGCCACGATCAGTCCATATAAAACCCCTCTCCCTCTTTCAGAATCCCTCTTATGGAACCAGGAGGATTTTCCCTTGGTGCTCCAAGCTGCTGCTCTGGTTTCTATGGAACAGACCTCAACAAAAGGTCTAAAAAAAACAACAAAAAAAGAAAAAAAAACCCCAACTCCATCAGGTCCGGTTCACATTTGGGGTTTGGATTTCACCTCGGAGGGGAGGGAAGAGGGAAATCAGACATGGAGGTGTCGTGTCTGTGAGCTCATAAACCGGGGCCAGCAGCTTGAAGATGGAGGAGCTGAGGGACTGTTTAGAGGTTTCCATCACCAAAATGAGGAGGTGGAGGAAGTCTGGATGATAGTAACCCCATATTAAAAAATTCTGCCCTGTCAACAGGCGAGGAACTACACGGTGGAAATCCGTCTGTGCCGCTGGAACTGGGAAACCAGATGTCTCCGAGCAATAACTGTCCTGGGAAGGACGACAGGAACACGTTTGCCTTGAGTTAGGAGGGGGAAAATAAACCCCTAAAAAAAAAATCCCAGCCGTGGTTTCAATTAAAACAGCTCAACCCAAATATTGCTGCTATTAATGGGATGTCCAGCTGTGACAGCACTGTGGATATCCGTGCGCAACATCTGCAGCTGAGAGCTGCGAGGCTCTGCCCATGTGGAAGGGGAAATCCAGGCCTGGGAGAGGCTGGGGGCACAGCAAACTGGGCCTAACTGGGGAAAAGAAGAGAGGGGGTTTGGGGATGTAAAATTGGATTTATAGTATGAATTCCAGATTTGGGTGCAGCAGAAACAAGGGTTGGGGTGCTGCAAGAGAAGAAAGAACTTTGCTGCTTTTCCAGCAGCTGGAGAAGCAGCACTTGGGCTCCTTGCAGCTTTTAAGCTGTGTTTAAAAATCCTAAACCCAATCCTAAATTGCAGTGCTGGGATGGGAGCTCATAAACCTGGGATTTGCAGAGCAGGAGCTGCTCCCACCCTCTCACTCCTGCTCTGTCCCACCCCGTCTCTGCTCAGCATAAAATCCTCCAATTTTTCCACGCAGATCTGTGCCCCAGTGTCCCCAGTGGCTCTGTCTCACCCCACCCCTGCTGGGCACAAAACCATCCAACCTTTTCCATCCAGACCTGTCCCTCAGTGTCCCCCAGTGTCCCCCAGCTCCAGGAGCACGCATCCCTGTCCCATCCCCGTCCCAGCCTGTCACTGAGTGTGTGCCTGCCCTGCTTTGGTGTTTCCAGCCCGGGACAGGAGCGGGGCAATGTCTGCCGGCTTTTCCTGCCCGTGTCCCTCCCTGCCCGCGTTCCCGGGGCTGCAGAAGGAGCGGGAGGAGCTGTGTGCAGCAGCCCTGGCGACTTGGCCGGGCTCCAAGGGGACCCTCAGCCACTTCATTTGCAGGGGCTGCAGCCGGAGCCCGCCGGGGGAGCCATTCCAGCCTCAGACGCCTGCGCCGGGCTCTCATTTCTACCTCATTAACTTTACAGTTTGACAACTTCACAAGGCGCGGGCTTCTGTGGGGATTGCTGCCGCAGGGCCGGGGGCAGACGGTGTCTCCCCGGCCGCGGTGACCTCATGCTCGGTTGCGATGGGTTTTCCTGCAGCCCTGGGCTGGCAGCGCGTCCCTGAGGGTCCCCGGCTGCTGTCACAGCTCCTGCAGGTGAGGCCTGGCCTTGGTCTCGCACACCATCCACGGCGAAGGGAAAGGCAGCCTTATGGCAAAGTTAGTTAAAGTTAATTAGCTCTCTAAAAGCAGCAGAGGACCCAGTGCCCTCTTCCCAGTGTTCAGTGGTCTCGGCACGGGCTCAGCTGAATTAAAAGCTCTGTTTTCTTTTGCCATAAAGAAAACGACTCCGAGGCGCGCGGGGAGAGGCGGAGGGGTGGAAACGCAACTTTTATAACCTTTCTTCTGTTTATAAGGATGGTTTAACCTTTCAGACTTTCCAAAAGCTCGTTGCACAAGCCCTGTCTGGGCTGGCTGGGGCCTTGTGCCGTGGCAGGTGACTCAGGATGGGCTGGAGGGAGGAGGAAGAGCGGTGAAACGCAAACACCCGGAGCTGCAGAGCCTCAGGAAAAGCCCAGAAGCAATAGCTGGGAAAGATTATAAATTCTCATGCTCCAGTGCTCTGCAAAGCTCCAGTGAACAGAGGCAAGGACAACCTTTCCCTTCTGGACACGCTGGCTGCCTGCTTGATGTTCCTCCCAGCTGGCCTGAGTCGCTGCTGAAGGCCAGGGAGACCCAGATTGATTAAATTCCTCCCTCCAAGCCCAGCCTGGGGATCCAGCAGGAGCTGGTGTGTTCAGGGGCAGTGAGTGCATCCATCCCTGCCCAGGGTCTGGGATCCAGCCTGGGCTGGGGAGGTTGGGAATGCCAGGCTGCAGTGACAGCTCCCAGGCTGGCTGTCCCTGGTGAGACTAAGGCAGCAATGCCAGCCTGGCACAGTGACCCAGATTAAGCCTGCAGACCCCTGAGCAGGCCAGGCTGATCCCACAGCTCAAGGAAATGCAGGAAACCCAGGCAGAGAACTGGGCAAATGCCCCTCACGTGGTGCTCAGCAGGGAGGGCATGAAGAGCTCTCTGGAAACCTCCCTGTCACCTTGTTCTTCTAAACCTTCTGATGTTTACATTTTTGTAATGGAGTTCTCATGCACATTTCATGTAAATAATGATTGTTTTACATTCTTTTCTGGAGGAGGAGAAATTTGATGGCCTGTTAGTTTAACCAGTGTCATTAGAGAGGTGGCAATTTCATCCTCCAATCCAGGGTCACTTTTAGAATTCTATAATTATGAAGGTCGAGAACTAAACTTCCTTCTTTTTACCTTGAAGGTTTCAGAGTGTGTGTCATTCATCTCGTGTCCCATTGAGACACCTCCCCACGTTCCTCTGCCATCCAAAGCCACATCCTGGAGAAATCCCACTGGGAATGTGGACAGGACAGTTGTTTGAGGGACTGCTCCATGGGATGAGAGTGGGATCACGAGAGGGAACATGGGGAGGTCATGGAGGAAGGTGAGGAGGAGGAGCAGAACGTGCAGGGTGTCCAACAGAGGAGCTTTGTTTGGAACTACCACAGAGGGAGAGGGTTCTTCCTGGTAGAGGAACAAGTGACAGGGTCAGGTCCTTGCTCGGCCTGAGAGAGATGAGATTAGATAAGAGCTGGCACTGCCCAGAGGGGTGGGAGCCATCCCTGCCATTCCCAAATCCCTGCAGCGTGCAGGAATCCTCTCCTCTTCCCATAGGAGCCCAGCAGGAGCTTTGTCCTGCAGGATGAGCTGAAGGTGCGATCCCCTGGCCATCCATGGAGCAGAATCCATGCTGGATTCCTAATTAGGAGCAGCACAATTCCACCCAGGAGGATTCAGAGGCAGGAGATAAAACGTGGGGCACAACCCCCTGCAGATACAAAGTGATTCTATTTTCCCTTTCCTCCAAAAGGAGATCAAAGAGGCGTTTGATGGAGTTAAAACTTGGGGCCAGCTCTTTTGATGGCATAAATTGACTTCCCTCCAACTCAGTGCAGGTGAGAATTTGGCTTTATCTATTCAAATAAAAGCTGGTGCAGCTCACAAGGTTATAAACTCAGCGAGGCAGGATTATTGTTACAGCAAACAGCTCTGAGCTGCCAAAATGGTTGGAGTTAGATGGGAATCAGGATAGAAAAGGTCACGGCTGTAACAAAAACGGGAGTATCAGGCTGGATTAGTTCACCAGCAGGCCAACAAAGGGATGGGGTGCTTGGAAAAATGTGGTGAATCCCTGCAAGCCTTTGAAAGCAGCCCCTGCTCAGCCACAGTTTGCTGCTGGTTGGGCACAAAATGCCCACGAGGTGAATTTCATGGAAATTCTTCACCTGATGAAAGCTTGGTTCTCCCTCAGTTTTATTTCCCAGGCTGAGCTGGGGTTTGGGGGGCAGCAATCCCTGCCCTGGAGCTCACCCCTGGCAGCTCCTGCTGCCTCCACCCCCCAGGGCTGCCCTGGTGCAGCTGGGTTTGGGAGCTCACCAGGCTCTGTTTTCTGAGGAATTACCAGCTCTAGGTGACCAGCAGCCCCTCTGCCACCAGCAGGGACAGGGATGTCCTTCCTTGCCTTGGGATGCAGCAGATCCCTGGCCTTGGAGTGCCCTGGATTCGTGGATAAGCATCTTGGGAATTCCCAAAGCTGCGTAGTGGGGCTGAACTGCCCCAAATTGGGGTTTGGGGAAGGCTGAGCACCCCCAGTTTCCCCGTGCTGGAGCAGCCTATAACCTGACATCTCCTCATCAACTAAACCATGGCACCGAGTGCCACGTCCATTCCTACCTTAAACAGGTCCAGGGATGGTGACTCCACCCCTCCCTGGATTAACAGCCACCACCTGGCCACAATCCCACCCAAACGAGAATCACCTGGTGCAAGCAGCAATTTCATTGTGAACTGGCTGAAAGCTGTTGGAAAGTTCTGGTTTCCCTCCTTGGTGCAGCTGAGATCAGGATAATCTGCCCAGAGACTCAAAGTTGGGTATTCCCAAAGAATGGCCCAGATGGGAGCTCTCAGCAAGCCTCAAAGGAAAAAGGGATAAAGCTCACCCTACCCAAACTTGGTTAAAAAGCCTCCATTGCCCTCCTCAGCAGCAGAATTTTAAAGACCCATTTTTAATTGTTGATTCTTTTTGTAACACAGATCTGTGTACGAGGGATGGCACTGGTGCCATGTGGATCCAGCACCCCGAGGGGACCTGGAAAGGAGAAATTTCCATCCTACCATGGCCTGCCCCTGCCCCTGTCCCTCACACAGCTGACACTCAGTCATGCAGCAAATTAAACCTGCAGGAAGACATTTCCAGCTGTTCCCAATTAATTGGGTCGCTGCTGGTGGCACGGTGGTGGCATCACCTGTGGTTTGGGGACACTGCCACTGCAGGGGAAGCCCAGATCCATCCAGCTCCAGCAGCCCCTGCAGCTCTGTGCTGTGGGAGTGAACAGGTTTGGGCACTCATTCCAAAGCACAACCCCCAGATTGTTTTAAATTGGTTTTATTTTATTTTATTACCGTGAGGAGGTTTCTCGGTCTGTGTCTGCCTCCCGTGCTCAAGGCACATCCTGGTGGGGCAGGACCAACTTTACAGGAGAGGGATCCCCTGCAGATGCAGCTTGGACAGAAATTTAGGTTGGATTTGACGATCTCAGAGGTTTTTCCAACCTAATTGGTTCTGTGATTCTGTGGAAATCAAAAGGATGTGCACACGCTTCTCCTGACAGACCCTGGAGGAACCTTCCAGGGCCTGAAGGGGCTCCAGGAGAGCTGGAAAGGGACAAGGTTTGGAGGGACAGGACACAGGGAATGTCTTGACATTAACAGAGATTAGGATTAGGTGGATATTTTGAAGGAAATCTCCTCTTTGAGGGCGGGGAGGGGCTGGGATGGAATTCCCAGAGCAGCTGTGGCTGCCCCTGGATCCCTGGCAGTGCCCAAGGCCAGGCTGGACAGGGCTGGGAGCACCTGGGACAGTGGGAGGTGTTGGGGATGGAAATGGAGGGTTTTAAGGTCCCTTCCAACCCAAACCATTCCAGGATTCCACGGGATGGTGCTGGCTGGGCTCTGGTGACCTCTCCCATGTGTCTGAGCAGGGCCTGGATGAAATCAGCCCTCAGCGAATCCCTGGATCCCAGTGCAGGGAGGAATCTCAGATTCTCCTCAATGTTCCAAGCCACTCCAGCTCCTGCTGGAAGGAGTTCAGGCCTCATTTCTCCCAATAACTTCTCACTCAGCGCCTCCCTGCTCTGGGTACCGCCGTGCTCCCACTTCAGACGCCGGGTAATTCTCCGGGAATTCTCCATTCCTGCCCCGCCAGCTCGTCTGCCCCCTCATTTATTCCTGTCTGCTCCCTTATTTATCCCCCACGATCCACCAAGAGTTAAAGGAGAAGAAAACATTTGGCTGCTGGTGGTTTCCAAAGCCTCATTACAGCTGAAATCAAGTAACCACTAAATCTTGTGTGGTTACAGAGGTCACTGCTGTTCTGGCACAGCGGCGCCAATCCCGGGGCAGGAATTTCGCTTCCCTCCCAGGAAAAGTGAGCACAGAGTTGAAGGGATGACAAGGAGCAGCCTCGTGGGGACCACAGGGGCTCTTTCATGCCTGCAGATCCCAAGTTTTCCCCGCTGGAGCAGGGACAGCTCTCTGTGTTTCCTGCAGGGAATTTCAGAGGGATTTGCCACCAACTTGGAGACTTCCCTGGCTGTCCTGTGGAATCAGGAGGAATTCCTTGAGTGTGCACAGGCATGGAGCCGAGCCAGGAGAAGGCTGAGCCTTGTGATGGCATTGTTGGGAATGCTGGGGGTGTGTTTGAATATCCCAGTGTTGCTCCAAGCTCTGCTCCTGGAGGGATGGGAGCTGAGAATTACGGAGTTGTCACTCCAGAGGTGCAGGAGCATCCCTGATGAAATTTTTCAGTGCCAGAGGATTCCTGGTCCCAGGAGAGGCTGCATCCAGAGAGTCGAAGTTTGCAGGAAAATTCCTTCCCAGCTGGAGTGTGTTACCAGCTCCAGAGTGGATCTCCCAGGGCAGGGAACTGAGATTTTCCATTTCCACAGGGCTGGAAGTTGGGAGAGGATGGAGCAGGGCATGGAGAGCCTGGCAGTGCCACACACAGGGTTTTAGTACCAGCAGCACTTTGTTAGAGATTCCCAACACAGCTGAAATCTGGGAGAGTGGAGCTGCCCACCCAAAGCTCCAGCAAAGCCAGGGATGCTCAGGGAGAAGCAATGGATCTGTGAAATCCCTGGCAAGGCTGGAGCAGATGTTCATTCCCTTTTCAAACAGCCTCAATTCCATCCCTCCCATTCCACACCAAGGGAATCAATCCGAGCTGCATCGTGTGGGCTGTGAATGGAGAGGGCTGCTCGGGGTGGCTGAGCTGATCTGCTGGAAACTCACACCTTTAATTAGCTGGAATTAATTGTCTCGAGTGCCGCCGCGCACACACAGAGCGCGCCGGGGATTTAGAAGGAAAATTCCAGACATGGCTCTGTTCCCTCCCCTCCTGCTCAGGAATGCCACCAGAGCTGATTTATTTCAGGGCTGAGCTGCAAGGACCGAAATGAAACACGTGCCACACAAACAATGATGCACCTCATTTAAATGTCCCCCTCTTAATTAAACCTGGGTAATTGCGCTGTGCCCCTTTATTGCCCTCCTGGGACAGCGTGGCTGTAAAGTCACTTCACACACACTCAATTCCTGCTCCTTCTGCCCCACCTGGGCTGTCCAAGAGGGGTGGTTTGGTCCCAGGGCAGTCTGGATGCAGTGCAGGGACACGGGGAACAAGCAGGGTTTGGGATATTGGGAAGGAATCCTTCCCTGTGGGGTGGGCAGGGGCTGGGATGGGATTCCCACAGAAGCTCTGGCTGCCCCTGGATCCCTGCGAGTGTCCAAGGCCAGACTGGATGGGGTTTGGAGCAACTTGGGATAAAGAAAGCTGTCCTTACCCCTGGAGAGCCTCTCTGGTCTATGTTTGGAGTTCTGGAGGGAGTTTAAGACCAGCTTTGCACTCAGTTTAGACCAGGGTTTAATCTGCAAAGAACCTTTGAGAACAGCCAGAAAATCACCTGCCCTTTTCAGGCAGCATTTGAGCCTCCCAGCAGAATTAGTAATTCCCCCCCTCGTTATTTGACATTCCCATTGGAGTTTCCAGGCGGATTCCTTCAGTCCCTCTCTCCAGCACGGCTCCTGCAGCGGTTCCAAAATGAAAAAAACCCAAAAACCAAGGAAAATCTATAGACTCATCACACCAGTTTATTGTATCATCTCCACTATTTTTTTAGGCTCCCTCCCCCATCTTTAAAATCTTTTAAAAATTCTACTTTTTTTTTTGTTTTGTTTTGCACAAAACGACTTCATTAATTAAAAGACAAAATAATACAGAACATAAATTCATATTTAACAGATTAAAAAAAAAAAAAAAAAACAAAACCAAAACAACCAAAAACATTTGAAGCTTCCAAAAACAAAAAACCAAAACAAAATGTTAATTACAGCCAAACCTTGCTTAGAAGAACTCCTGACTAAAACAAAAAAAATAAATCAACAAACACTTCAGACACTGAATTGGTTGGTCCCATCAGACTCTTCCCACGGGATTTTTCTGGGATATTGGGGCTCATCCCTGTTGGGATGCCCTCAAGGTTGGTCCGTTCCTCACATTGCAATAGCCCCTGGAAGTCTCCAGTTCCAGGCCATCCCTGGGGAGACAGGCACAGGCGAGCTCTGGGGACACCAGGAGGTGACAACGGCACCACCAACATTTTTGGGAGAGCTCCCCCTGCCCATCCTGCCCCTCCATCCCCCGCAGCCACAACGCCCCTTCCCGCTGCTGTTTGCCCTGGCACAGCTCCACGTGGGATCAGGGCAGGAACAGCATTCCCTGCCCTTCCGTGTCTCATTTGTTTGGGCATCACCCCGGCCTAATCCCCAGTTAATTACTGCAGGATGATGCTTTCCATCAATGAAAGAGCACCTTTGTGCCTGCTCCAGCTCAGCACTCCCAGAGCTGCGTCTCAGGGCACGGCTCCGTGGGCAGATGGAGCAGAGCAGGAATTCTGCATCCCCTGGGACAGGCTCTCCCACCACGGGTGGGTCAGGCAGTGCCTTTCTCTCCTCTGTGGTTTTGGGCTTGGTTTTGTTTTCACAGCTCATTTCCAAAAGCCTTGGTGGGGATCAAAAGGGCTCAGCAAACTCTGACGTTCATTTTTTGGCCAGTCCTGCACAAAACTCGTCAGCTCTGCCATGTGAACTTCTGCTCTTTGAGCTAAAGGGGGACAAGAATTCCAGAACAGGGACAGTCTGGATTTGTTTTTTATAGGAACAGGTAGGAAAAGCACAACTCCTCAAAATACTCAGGGAATCCTGGAAGGTTTGGGTTGGAAGGGAACTTTGAGCCCATCCTGTTCCAACCCCAACACCTTCCACTATCCCATACAACCTGGCCTGGAAATGTTTTCCTGGTTCCTTGGGACACTGCAGGTCCTCAGGGTGAGGATCTGTCAGAGCTGCAGGACATTCACCTGTTTCACAGGCAGAGCAGCCTCTTTTCTTTCATATATCCCTCATCATCCCAATTTTTGGGAAGTTTTTGTAGAATGGGAATGATCCCTCTGGAGAAAGAAGAAAAAGAAGGATGTGAGAAACAGGAAAATCAGAATAAATCTCATCATAGATGATGAGAGCTCCTGCAAACGAGGGATTAAAGAATTATTGTAGACTCTAGCAGGAATTCTGCTTTATATTTTCAGGATACTTCACAAATCCCAGTTAATTCCAATCCACAGCATCCCTGGAAGGAACAAACCTAATTTTTAGGTGGGATAAGTTTTAAAGCAGGAAAAGAAACATGAGAGGTGTGGGAGCAGATCCTTTCCTTTCCTTTCCTTTCCTTTCCTTTCCTTTCCTTTCCTTTCCTTTCCTTTCCTTTCCTTTCCTTTCCTTTCCTTTCCTTTCCTTTCCTTTCCTTTCCTTTCCTTTCCTTTCCTTTCCTTTCCTTTCCTTTCCTTTCCTTTCACAGAGAACTCCATGAGGATGCAACACTGATAACAAAGCTGAGATAAACTCTGGGATTTTCCCACCCATTCCTTTCCCTCTCAGCTCCCCTGGGTGAGAGCAGCCACGAGGTGCCCTCCATGCCAAGATGGGATTTCTCTGCTCTTCCCTCAGCCCATGGGGCTGGGACAGCACACGGAGTAATTAATTTTGACTTACAGAAGCTGGATTAAATTGGATCGAAAGGGGTGAAAATAGGATTAGGAATGGAGTTTAGCCAAGAGCAAACAGAATTAAAACTCCCAGAGAGCAGCTCAGCACAGCTGATGGCAGTGATGGGATGAGAGGAGACAGCCTGGCACATTTCTGAGGGGTCATGGCAGAGAGTGGAACCCAGTGCCCCACTGGATGGGGGAGAATTCAAAAATAAAGTATTTTTTAAATTGTTCTTGTTGGATTTCTTGATGTTTCCAAGGATTAATTTGAAAACAATAGTGCAGAACAAGCAGGAGTCTCCCTAAACCCCGGCCCACAGAAAAGTGTGCAGGGCTTTCAACACATGCCCCGAAATCTAATTAGTCTGGGATTATGCCTGTCACAAATCATCAGAGCTGGAAGGATCCTTAGCAGGAAAACCAGCTCCTCTCCCTGAAATCCTCCTCGCAGGGCCTGGAGACAAACCAGGCTCGGAATTTCCGTTTCCATCTCTTCCCTGGTGAGAATTCCAGGGACTCCTCTGAGTCCGCATCCACTGTCTGAGCCTGGAAAATCTTGGGTTGGGGTCTGGCTCAGCCTTGTGGTGCTGCAGGGAATGAGGAGCTGCCTCTGCTGGGCTCAGTCTGGGACTGGGTTTGGCCTCCCTGAGCTGCTGCAGGTCCTGAGCTCCTCTCCCACCCCTCCCCTTGATCCCAGTGGGAATTCAGTGCACTAAACTGGAACAGGTCCTGCTCCTCCCTGCTGCTGAGTTATCCTTGTCTAACCCACAGGTGCCCAGGCCTGGATCCTGGATTTGCTGAGGAATATCCCTAAAACAGGAATGTCCAACCTTTGTGTGAGGCCTTGTGGCTTCCCCTGCCAACTGCTGAGCACAGACTTTACATCCTTCTCTCCATGGATTTACATCACTCTCTCCCTGGATTTTTATCCCTCTCTCCCAGGATATTTATCTCTTTCTCCCTGGATTTTTACCCCTCTTTCCCTGCCTTTAAATACCTCTCCCTGTATTTTAACTTCCCTCCATCCCTCCCTTTACATCTCCCTTTCCCTGCCTTTATCCCCCTCACATCCACAGAAGCTCAGAGCCTGAGGGTTCTCAGCGTGCCCACTGAGCTCAGAATTCCCTTTCCATGCAGGAATCCCATGCCCAGTGAGCTCTGAATTCCCTTTCCATGGGAATCCCACTCCTGCATCCCCAGGAGCTGCCCAAACCACAGATTTCTGTTGTGTTCCCTGGCTGCTGGCACTGCTTGGTGCCCTGCTCTGGGGGAGATGCCCCACCAAGGTTTTCTTCACTCTGAGCTGGCCCAGAACATTCCCAGGAAAGCTCGGGGCTCCCAGGAGGAGCAGGATGATGGCACAGCCACTGCCCCACAGCCTGGGGCTGTCCCTCCTCCCCTTCCCCATGGGAATGGCCACAACCAACAGGGAAGAAGGCTTGGAAAAACAAACAGGATTGAAAAAAACCCTTGGAAAAGCAGCTCCTTAAAGCTGAGATGGACTCAAAGCTGCTCCAGGAGCCTCCACCTCCTTTAATGCCAGAGCCTTTCCTTGCCCTGGCTCCTGAGGAATTCTGCAGGTGTTCCCTCCCATCCCTGCCTGGGAGGATCAAAGCTGAGGATCTGGCAGCCCCAGCAGGGATCTGTTCCTGCTCTGACCCACCTGGGCAGCCAAGGGGCGGCTCTGGGGGCAATTCTGGGGGACAGCAATGAATCCCAGCTCCCCAAAACCCCCACGAGGCTCTCAGGGGCTGCCGGGGCACCTGGCTCAGCTCTCCTTCTCTGGCTGCTCCCTGGATTCTGCAGGGCTGGAGACTGGAGCTGCATTGTCCTGAAACTGCCCCAAAAGCAGCGTGGGGAGGGCACTCAGTGTCACCCGGTCACCCACCCTGGTGGCCTCCATGCTCCCCATCCACAGCAGGGATGCCCAGAATTCTGTTGGATGGACCCAATTCCAGAATTCTGCTGAATGGAGCCAATTCTAGAATTCTGCTGAATGGAGCCAATTCTAGAATTCTGCTGGATTAATCAAATCCCAGAATTCTGTTGGATGGACCCAATTCCAGAATTCTGCTGGATGAACCAAATTCCAGAATTTTGCTGGATGGAGCCAATTCCAGAACTCTTTTTATGGACCCAATTCCAGAATTCTGTCGTATGGACCTAATTCCTCCCCTCATGCTCAAAGGAATTTTCAGCCCTGGAATGAAATCCTGGCCTCTCTGGAGTGTGGCATGCAGGTTTCCCAAATCCACGGATTTTCCTCCATCTCCTGGTGCCCAGGAGCTGCTCCCAGGAGCAAAGAGTGCCAAGACAACCAGGCTCACCCTCTTTTCCCAGGATTTGGGAAGCAAATGGCACAGGACTCACCCTTTTTTAGCTGCAGGGGAAGGGGAGGGGGTTAATTTGATTTTTTCTCTGGGTTTGTTTTCGGTCTCATCGCTCCAAGGCAGTTCAGATCCCTGTCACTTCTCCTTCCTCTTCCCAGCGCTCTGCCTCCCCCTTCTCCTCAGAAGGTAACAGTATCCCTGCTCAGACATGCATTCCTTTCTAATAAGGTATTGTGCCTCTATTTATGCATCTTAGGTGCAGCGTGAGGCAGCTGCTGCTCCGCAGGGCCCTGGTGAGGAGCAGAAAATCCAATCCAGCCTGGAATGTGCGGGTGCAGCCGGACATCTGCCTCACAATTGCCTCCCCCGGCAGCTTTGCAATGCTCTGGAATGGGATTGGGGCTGTTTGGGGTGCCACAGGTCAGCCAGGAGTGTAGATTTGGGATTTGGGGAGTTCTCCTGGGCTCAGGGGTTTAGAGGGATCAGGATTGCCTGGGCAATCCAGCCCTGGTGCAATGGATGTGGATTCATGGGGTTACAGAAGGGTTAAAAAGCATCTTAAAAGATCATCCAGTTCCCAACCCAACACCTTTCATTATCCCAGGCTGCTCCCTGGACACTTCCAGGGATCCAGGGGCAGCCACAGCTGCTCTGGGAATCTGTGCCAGGGCTGTCCCCACCCTTCCAGCCAGGAATTCCTTCCCAATATCCCCCCTAATCGTAATCTCTGTTAATGTCACGTCATTCCTCGTGTCCTGTCCCTCCGTCCCTTGTCCTCAGTCCCTCTCCAGCTCTCCTGGAGCCCCTCTAGGCTCTAAGGTGTCCCTGGCTCCTTCTCTTCTCCAGGTGAGCACCCCCAGATCTCCCAGCCTGGTTCCAGCCCTGGGGCTCTCTCCATCCCCTCCATGTCCTTCCCAAACTGGCACACGTGGCCCAGGGGGTGCCTGTGGGGTGAGACCCCCAGATTGCTGCCCCGCGCAGCAGATTGAGGATTTTGGCTGCTCCAGCTGCTCAGGGCGGGTGTCCCCTGTCCCATCCCTGCCCGGTGCCACCCCCGTGGCACCGTGACCAACGCGACACCAGGAGCCAGCTGGGACGGGGAATTTCAGCAGCTCTTTTGGGATTAAGCTGTTTCAGACCCCACTGCTCGCCAGGGCCAACTTTCCCTAATGATTTTCAGAGCAATAAATCTTTTCTCCTGCCCAGCAGCATTGGCAGGATGCTCCTGTGGCTCTGCAGGGATGATCCAGGGTGACTCTGCTTTCCCAGCCTTGGGAAAATCCCTGGATTTGTTACTGCTGACCTTCATGTTCTGAGCTGTTGGTAAATAAATCCCTTTGGAAAAAAAAAAGGAAAAAAAAAGAAAAGGCTCCTTAAAATCAGGATTTAAGAAGCTCCAGAGGGATTTGGAGGGACCAAGTACAAAAGTTCTTTTTGGGAATCACAGTTTCCCTGTCAATACCAGGGTGGCAAACCTGAGCACCACCTTAAATCCACCCCCAATTTCCTATCCCACTTTAGTTGCCATTCCCATTAATTTGGTAGCCCAGAATGACATTCATGACCCTATCCCTCGACTCCTCCAAGGCCTCTGTTTCACCCAAACCACCACATAATAATAATAATAATAATAATAATAATAATAATAATAATAATAATAATAATAATAATAATAATAATAATAATAATAAATTCTGTATAATTATTATATATTACTATATATTAATAATAGATAACATAATAATAAATAATATTAATTTATAAATAATAAAATTCAAAAATATAATAATATAATAAATAATAACTACATTATATTTATTGTTATAACAATCATTATTATAATATTAATAACATTATTAATATTAATAATGTTATAATATTATTATTATAATATTAATAATAGCCAATTTTATATCATTATTTATATCATTATATATTGATATTAAAATAAATATTACTATAATAATGACGAATAATTACTATATTATATTGATTATATTATGATTAATAATAATGATAATAATGATAATAATGATGATGATGATAATAATAATAATAATAATAATAATAATAATAATAATAATAATAATAATAATAATAATAATAATAATAATAATAATTTCAGCCACTCTGTGCTGACCCGTGGCCTTTCCCTGGAGGTTATTTTGGATATCCAGGGGGGCACCTGCACCCCGGGCAGGGTCAGGGAAGCATTGGAGGGCTCATCAAGGAGCTAATTAATGACGCTGCTGGCGGTGAGGGGGCCGCGGGCAGGGCCAGCAGGGCTCTGCCCTCAGCCCTCCGTCCCTGATTAGCTCTCGCTAATGAGGCTGAACTCCGAACCCTCGGGAGGATCCCGGGATCCGCCCGCAGCACGGGGTTATCTCCTCCCCTCCTTCCCTCCCTCCGCCCAGCGCAGCCCAGCTGCCGCAGCTGATTAATTAATCGGCCACTTCCAAAGCCCGGCCTGATTAATTGGCCACTTCCAAAGCCGCTCCAGCCTCCGCCAGGAACCGGCAGATAGCCCCCATTAACCCTTTCAGCACCTGGCACTGCCCGGAAGGGGTTGGAGATGTTCCAGAAGGAGGGAATAAATCAAATTTTGGGGCTGAGCTGCCCCAGGGATGCACAACCCTGGAACCTCTGCATCCTCCTGGTGATGCTGCTCTTGAAGAGCCCCCAGCCCAAACTCTGGGCTACCAAATCCCTGGGGGTGGCAACGAGATAATAATGATGATGATGATGATGATGATGTGTTTTGGGTGAAACAGAGGCCTTGGAGGAGCTGAGGGATGGGGTCATGAAGGTCACTGTGGGCTACCAAATTCATGAAAGTTGCAACAAAAGGAAATTGGGAGTGGAGTTAAGGTGGCGTTCAGGTTTGCCACCCTGTTACTGGCACGGATGATTCCCAAGAAGATTTTTTGTGCTTGGTCCTTCCAAATCCCTGTGGAGTTTTCTTAAATCCTGATTTTCAGGAGCACTTTTTTCCCCCAAAGGGATTCATTTACAAACAGCTCAGAATGCTGGGTTTGTGTGATAAATAAAATGCAAAGAAAAATGATCTTCACATTTTTCCAGGAGTTGGGGATTGTTCTCAGTGCCCATCAGGTTTATTTATTCCTAGGGACAGGAATTCCATAGAACAACCACTGCCCTTGGAATTGTGACCTGCACACACCAGCAGGAACAAGCAGGGTGGGTTAGGTGTGCTGTGGGTTCCTGAAGACTTAAACCTGAGGAGTTTTACCCCAAAAATCTGTTGCAGCTCAGGCAGGGCTCCTGAGCTGGGTGTGGAAAGGAATGTCCTGTGCTCCATGTGGAGCCAGACCTGAGGATCATCAGGGCTCTGCTTGGATGGGAAGAACATCCCAAGTGGGTTCTCCTTCTGTTTCATGGAATATTCCTTCTGTTTCAAGGAATATTCTCCAGGAAGGCTGGTGGAGGAGCTGAAAGGCAGCTCAGGGGGCAATCAAAGGGGAGAAGTCTCTGTTCCCCACCCAGCTGCAGCTTCCTGCTCCAGAAAATACCCCAGGAGCGGGAGCCAGGGCCTTGCTTCCCCAAAATGGGTGAATGATGGAATTGTGGGGCGAGGGGAAGGTGGAATTCCCAGAAATTCTCATCCTGAGGGGAGCACAAAGAAGGTGTCTGTGTGCTGCCCCTGGCATGCACGTGGGTGGGGAAGGAGAGGGTTTTCCTCTGCTGAGCACGGGTTGTAAAGCACATTTTGATGGAATGACATCCTGTCAATGTGGGATCAGGCTCTGAGTGCCTGGGGAGTGCTCTGGAGCCCATCCAAGGTCAACAGCCCAGTTGCCATCAGGGTTGGACTCCCAGAGTTCCCCTTTTTGCTCCCTTCTGAGCTCTTCACCCCCTCAGGGGTTTTTGATGCGGATCTTATGGCTCAAGGCCACACTGGGATATTTTCCTGCCTGAGGAATCCAATGAAATCTGCAGCCACAATGCACCTTTCCCATAAAAATGGCATTTTATTCGGGGTGGGGGGAGAGGGAAGAAGAGGGCTCAGCCCTTCCAGGTGTTTTGACAAGCTCAGTGGATGTTGCTAATATGTCATCCAACCATAAAAGTGATTTGGGGAGAACAATGGTGACATTTCAGCACAAGTTTTCCAGCAAAAATCTGACATTCCGAGGGGGAAATGCCTTATCTTTCAAAAGCTGGATTGTTCAGGTGCAGTGGCAGCACAGAGCTGATTATTTACATCAGATTTACCCTGGTGGTGGATGGACAAAACTTTGGGATTTGGCCTTTCTGTGTCAGGGCAGGCAGGGAGAGGTGGCCCACCTGGATTCTATGGATTTAGGGAATTTTCCCAAAGTTTGATCCTCTTTCATCTTCTAATTAATTTGGATAACCTAATCATGTATACATTTAATAAATTAGGAGGTGACTTTTCTGCTGGAGGAACTGGGGAGGGGTCAGAACTCCAAGGCTGAGTGACCCCAAAATGAGATTATTGAGAGACAAATGCAAGGTATAACCCAGGAATTGCAGGAAGAATCCACGGGCACTTTGGGAAGGATGGAAAACAAACCAGCCAGGCAGGGGGCTTTCAGCAAACAGCCTGAAATGATTGCAGTTGTGCACAGATGAGTGTGAACCAAGAGCCTGCTGGAGGAATGAAGGGATGAGGGAAAAGGGAATTGGAAAAGCAGATGAGAGCAGTCCTCAAAGCAAAAAAGAAGGAAGGCTCAGCCCTCCACACGCTGCAGAAAGGACGGCTTGGATTTCAGGGAAGAGGCTCTGGATGAATTTTGCTGAAAGCTACTGGAGGGGAGCAGAGGGAAGAACTGTCCCAGATCTCCTGTGGAAATAAAGAGCAGAAGGGAAAGGACAGAAGGGACCCCCGGGGCTGATGCTGTGGCAGCACCACCAGCTCTTCCAGGGCAGGGAATTGCTTCAGGGACAGGGAATCATGGAATTGTGGGGTGGGGGAAAGGTGGAATTCTTCCAGGGCAGAGAATTGCTTCTCAATAATCAGGGAATCATTGTGGGGTGGGGGAAAGGTGGAATTCTTCCAGGGCAGGGAATTGCTTCTCAATAATTAGGGAATAATGGCATTGTGGGATGGGGGAAAGGAAGAATTCTTCCAGGGGCAGGGAATTGCTTCTTAATCATCAGGGAATAATGGAAGTGTGGGGTGAGGGAAAAGTGGAATTCTTCCAGGGCAAGGAATTGCTTCTCAATAATCAGTGAATCATGGAATTATGGGCTGGGGGAAAGGTGGAATTCCCAGGAATTCTCATCCTGAGAGGGGCTGAGTGCTGCCCCTCAGACCCACGCGGGTGCCCTGGCGGCCCCATCAGCTGTTCCAGGCCCAGGGAGAGGTGGGAGAGCCCCCCAGCCCCTGGTGTCCCCGCCCTGAGGAGCTGCACCCGCAGGGCTCCGCGGGAGCCTCAGCTCGGTCCCTCTGGGACAGGAACAGTTTCCTTTTGCGGGCAGGTATTTGTTAATCACCTGCTGCCTCTGATTGTGTTACCCGCTGAAAAGGGATCCCTGGAATGAGCCAGAGCCCCGGGAGCAGAGCAGGGATAACATTTCACTTTGCTTGTGCGCTAATCTCAATCCTCTTCTCCCAAATCCTCTTAAACTCGGGGTTTTTTTTCCAGCCACCTGCGTTTGGATCAAACATTACGAGACTTCTTCACTCTGAGCTCCTAACGAGCCTGCTAAAATATTTATGGATGGGCTAAACGCTGATAATTCCATCTAAAACTGTCTGGTCTCTGCTCTGTGCCCTGCCCCACCTTTTGTCTGGTTGGGCATTGTCATTTTGGGACGTGCTGGTCCTTTCAGAGGGCTGGGACCGAGTAATCGAGGCTGTCATCGCAGCAGAACTGGCTCTCGAGGCAGAAATCTCCCCACTGCTCCCTTTTCATTTCCTGGCTCGGCAGCAGGGGAAGAGATTATGTGATCTGATAGGTAAAATTATCCCGTCAGAGGTGAATGTCCTCATAAAAGGCTTTTGCAGGCCTGGTTGTGTGATATCCCTGAGAAGGGGACGTTCATTGGGAGCCTTTTATTGAAGGGAATTCTCAGTCCCTGCAGAAAGCCAGAGGGACAAAAGGTGATCCGAGCTGTAGGACACACAGACACACACTGAGGGGTCAGGGATGCAGAAATGTTCCTTTTCCCTGAGTGGAAGGAGAGGAAAAAAACAAGAAAATCAACAAAACGCCCCAATTTTGGGTTTTGGCTTAAAGCAGAGCAGGGTTTTCCCAGCTGGGTAAAATCTGGGGGGATGAGCTTGGGCTGGCTGTGTGAAAAAAGAGAAAATGATCTAAAAACCTTCATTGGTGGCTTTGGGGATATGGGATAAGGGTCAATCAATCAGGAAAATGGGATTTTTTCAGGGAGACCTTCTCCCAGACCTCTGCCCAGTGCTGTCACTGTTTGGGAAGTTTTGAAAGGAATTTTTCAGGAGGTTTTGAAAAGAATTTTTAAAAAGTGACAAAAACCTCAACCAAATTTCTCAGATTTGCTTGGAATGATAGAAAATCATGAGGGTGAGGAAGGTGCCTGTTGGGAATTCTCCCCTCTCTGCCCAGGAGCTGGTGGGACATGATGCCAGACCTTTTCCCAGCTCCTGGCTGAGCTTTTCCTTGGAGATCTGAGCCCAGGAGGCTTCACCAACAGGAGGAAAAAATGAGGATGTGTCCCTCAATCAGCCTGGGGGATTTTGGGGAAGGAGGAGCAGCAGCTCCGTGTTTGCTCTTCAAACCCCACAGCAAATACTGGGATTTGTTCCTGCTTCTTGGGAAGGCTGGAGGGGAGCACACTGCACTTCCCAAAAGTGTGGTTTCAATTAAGAGAAGAAAAAGCTCCAAAACTCACAGTGGGTTAAACATTCCAGTAAAAAGCATTTACTCTGCTCTTCCCTCACGAAGTATCCCTGGTTTCTGTGGGTGATTGCAGGCAGGTGGTTCCTGTTCCTATTAAAAATGAGTAATTCCAGCTCCCCCAGGATTCCTTCAGAGACAATCTGCACAGAGCTGCAAGTCCAAAGTGCCTTTTAAACCATTAATTGTTTCCCCTCCACATCCCACAGTTCTCCTTCCCAAGTGTTTTGAAGGAGCTTTTGGATCGGGATGGTCTCGCTGTGCTCAGGGAGGGAAGTCCTGCTGCCATAAATGAAGAGATTCCCCATTCCCTGAAACCTTCAGGAAAATCCAGCCTGGAGCTCCTGGTGTGGGAATAGTCAGTTCTGGTCGTTTTTTCCCTAATTTTCTTGTTTTTCATCCTGAGGGCTCTGCTCCTGATGGGGTGACACCTCCAGCAGGAGAGGTGGGCAGGGACACCCTTGGCCTCACCTTGTGCCACTCCCAACTTCCAGTCTTTGTCCCAAACATTCCTGATGCCTTGAGGAGGCTGAGCTAGAACAGACACTAGAGAGTTAAAGAATAAAGCAGGGATTTATTAAAAGCCTTCAATGGATACACTTGGGCAGCACAAGAGCCCAGCCAGGGTTACACCCAAGATGAACCAAAATGGTCACAAAAATTGACTCAAGGTCTCACTTCTATAAGTTCTGCTCCATTTGCATATTGCAGTTAATTGCCCACTTACAGCTTTAGGTTATGCTGTCCCATCCTGCTTGTTTTTCTCTCTCCAGCCCACAGTGTTTGTGCTCTTGGGCCTGAGATTTGGATCATTTGTCCTTGGTCCCCAGCTGGAGAAGGAATTGTTTTATCTCCCTGCTCTGTGCAGAGAGCTCACCATCCCCTAATATGAAGCTCAGACCCACACACTAAAGCAGCACAGAATGTGAAAAATAGAAAAGCCAAAACCCGAGGCATGATTTGGGCCCTGCTGTGTTTGCTGACCCCTCCCAACAAATCCCCTTCCCAGCTGGGCATTCCCAAAGCCCGTGGGATCCCGAATTCCAGCTCCTTGTGTGAGGACAGGGAGCACCCCTCAGCTTTCCTGCTGCTCCAGGAGCACCTGAAGGGATTTGAAGGAATTGTGATCTCCCAGTAAAGCCGTTTGGAGATTCCCATTCCCAGCTTCTCCCTGGTGCACAAAGGAGACAAAACCTGGAGAATATTGGAGCAGCAGGCCCGAGGGCTGCAGTTTCACAGATCCCCCGGGGGAATAAAAGAACACCACATGCCCAGATCTTTGACTGAACATTGGGATGTTTAATCTTGCCCAGTCAGCAGTTTTTGAACAGATTCCAGGAAAGCTTTTAAGCCTGATAAAGCCCGGCCTTTTGCATTTCCAAGTGATACTTTAGCTCCCAATGACATGCTCCACTTGTCATTCGGCTTTAAAGGGAGGTAATTAAAATCTTCCTCCAAGTATGGTTACACCAGGGAGAGAACCCAACGTAAACTGAAATAAAAAGGGAGAGACAAGCCCACAAAAATGCAATTTAGCAGCTGAAAAATGGCGAAGCGGGCAAAGATAAAAGTATCAAATGCACAATTGCTGTTTGCCCAAGGAGGGCTGGGTGATCTGGGAGGTGCAGAGACTTCCCCAGCAAAAACAGGGCCAAGGCCAGGGAATTTCCAGCAGATCTTATTTGCAGATTTTAGGGCCACTAGAAGCCACAAGACAGACTTGGAAATGTGGATTGGAATTCTGGCAGGCTTTGCTCTGTGAGGTGGGAAGTGGAGGTGAAAGAGAAATCCTCCCCCAAGCTGGGAGAGTTCAAGAAAAGCTTCCCAAGAAGAGTTTTGAGGAAAAAGGGATCAGATTGGGTTCAAAGGATATCAGTTCTGCTGGGTTTGGGAGGGGAAGATGGAGAGGGATGGATCCATGCAGGATTCCTGAAGCAGGGAGGGTGCACAGCTCCAAGGGGCTTCTGTGTAGGGCAGGTGAGAGGCAGAGGGAAGAGCAGAATTCCATAAGGATGGCAGGAGCAGGGAGAGCAGCTCTGTGGGAATTGAGCACATTCCACCCCAAAACATCCACAGCAGGAACATCTTCCCTTCTCCTTCCAAGAGCCTCAGGCTGCAGTGTCATTGTCAGCTCTGCTCCATGGGGAGGAGGAGGAGGAGGAGGAGGATGGCTGAGGTGCATCATTCCCAAAGAACCTTCACTCCCAGACAGCTGGAACAGCTCAGGGGTGTTCCAGCCTAAAAGCAGGGAAATGAAATTTTCTCCTGGCATAACACCGAGCCTGCATCGCTCCACAGCCGTGCAGAGGAGCTCAGCAAAACCAGACACAATCCACCTCTCTGGGATCAAATGGACAATAAAAATCCTGTTTGTTTCTTTCCTGGGGTCATGCTCTGATGCCAGACTGGCCGGAGCAGCTGGGGTTGGAGCCTGGAACTTCCTACATACTGCTGGAAATCCCTCAGACTCTGTGTGTTTATCAGTGCCATTTGCTAATGTAAAATCAGCTGCTTGGGGTAGTTTCCCTTTTTTTTAGGGATTATCACTCCCTAATTTCCCCACCTCTGAGGCAAAATCCTCCCAAATTCCAGCAGGGAAGAGCAGCAGGCTGCGCCCTCGGATGGGAGAGCAGGACAAACCTGATTGCAGCAGCTCCAGCTCCTTGTCCTGCCTTTCCACAGGTCAGTGTGAGCCCAGAGAGGGACAAAGTTCTGCCAAGAGCCCCTGGAAGGGCTTCCCTTCTCCAAAAAAATCAATGGGAACACCTGGGGGAGGAGGAGTGTAGGGGGAAAGCAGGGATGAGCTGCTTGGGATGGGGGAAAGCAGCTTCAGAGTCACCTCTAAATTTCTGTGTGTGCCCACAGAGGTGGTGGCATGCACAGGACAGCCTGGATCCCGTGGGAATCGTGGAATTATGGGATGATTTGGGCTGGAAGGGACCTTGAAGCTCATCCAGTTCCGTCCCCATCACCTTCCACCATCCCAGGTTGCTCCAAGCCCCATCCAGCCAGGCCTGGGACACTTCCAGGGATGGGGCAGAGGGAGAAGCTTTGAAATCCTGGGAGATATCACAAATAGGTTGGTTTAGATGTGATTTTGGGAAGGAATTCTTCCCTGGGAGGCCCTGGCACAGGTTTTCCAGGGAAGCTGTGGATGCCCCATCCCTGGAAGTGTCCAAGTGTTCATGCAGGAAAGAATGGTAGAGGAAAAACTTGGAGCTCTTGATGAAGATTCCTGAATATCTCTGTGATCACCAGCCCTTTTCTGCCAAGTAAGCAGGGAAAAAAAGGAAAATTTGGATTTTTCCCTCTCCAGATCTCTTGCTGTCATACTTTTAAGATGGGAAAAGAATTATTATTAAATTTCTATTAAATTATTATAATAAAGACGGGAAAAGCAGTAGCAAACATTCCTTACCCTTCCTATTGTTTTCCACTTAGTCCCCAGGGAATATTTTTGGAAGCCTGGGAGCACTGATTGCTATAACTGAGTGACCTCTGGGAAAACGGGAGCTGTGCCTTGTCTTGAGTCCAACTCCAAGCAAACTCCAGCTCAAAAAAGCAGGAAAAGAGCTAAAAAAGTGCTGTGTGAGGAATTTCTCCGAATGCCGTTGGGAAGGGCAGCAGAGAAACCAACATTCCTGTCTCCAGTGAGCATTCCACAGAAATTCACTGAGCAAAGGCAGAGAAAACCCACCCAGCCAAGGCACAAAACAATTCCAACAGCTCCACAATGCTGGGATGTGCTTTGCCACTCCCTGCCCCAGCCATTCCTCAGCTCATTACGGGGAGCTGTTCATTCCTAACCCGGAATCCACGCGCTGCAGGAATGGGGTGAGGTGGGAACGGGATCTCTGCCAGGAGGGCAGGGATGGCCTCTGTGGGTAGGACCAGATATGGAGCCAGGCATCAGAATTCCAGACTGCTTCAGGATGATGGGAACACTGAATGTTGTCCAGTCCCACCAGTCCCACCTAGAACGCATTTCTTGGGGTTGTGTCCAGGTGGCTTTTGAGTTTCTCCAGGGAAGGAGGCTCCAAATCCACTCTGGACAAGCTGGAATACCAAGCAGGATGGAGAGGGAGTGAGCAGAGCTGTGTCCCACCCAGGGGGGATGGAGATGCTGCTGGGTGGCCTGGACACCTTCTCAACGATTGGGAAGAGATGGAGCTTGTCCCACACCTTGTGACGAGCGGGAATCAGCCTGGATTCCTGGTGGTGGGACACCGTCGGCAAAGGTCCAAACTGGGATTGAGCAGAATCCCACAGCTCCCCTGTGTCAAGGAACATCACCTGTCTAGGCTGGGAAGGTGTTCCACAGTTCCTTTCCCAGAGAATTCCTGATCTCCCTACATCTGACTCATGCTCCTGGTGTCCCAGCACCAGGAAATCTCCCAAATCCTTTACGGAATAAAGCTGCAGGTCAGCAGGTAACTGTGACTCAGCCACAGCCACTTCAAAGGGAATCCAATTCCTGAGAACTCTTTTCTTTTCCTTGATAAAGGGACTTTTCTCTTGATTAATTAATCACCGAGCAGAGCCATTGTTGGATCCTAACGACTTCCCTTTATCTTCATTCTTGTTTGCTCTGCTGTGAAAAACTCATTCCAAGAGAAGACTTCAACCAGGTCACGTTCCAGTGGCAGAAAGGAAGGGAAGGGGATGGAAGCAGCGTGTCCAGGGTGAAAAAAACCCAACCCTGGCTGGAGCAGGGACACAGAATTCCATTGGGAATGCTCAGGGCCTGAGTGTGGATCTACAGGGACCTGCCTTAGCCACAAAAACATTGTTTAACTTCTCCAAGTTGACTTAATGTGGGCAGTGGAACTGGTCTGGCCAGTCTGAGCCATTTTCACTTCCTCGTTCTGGTTTTCAGCGGATGTGGGAAATTAAGGAAAGATTCTGTGAGGGAAAGCTGAAATCCAGCAGTGGCTGGAAAGAAATGGAGGAATTTGATGAAAGATCCATCAAGTTTGGAGGGATTCTTTTCACTGCTGCAAAATCCCCTCCTGTTTCACGTCCTCCAGAGATGTCCCCTCATCAAGGAGTACCTCACAAGCTCTTGATCTCCAGACTGGAAGAATATCCAGTTAATAAAGCAGAGGGGAATTGCCCATCTGGTTTTGGTTATTATTTGAAACTGTGTGGAGTAGCAATATCTTCTTGTTCTTCATTTTTCTTTTAATTCTTCATTTTTCTTCTTTATTTTTCTTTTCGTTCTTCTTCTCCTTCTTCTCATTCTCCTCCTTCTTCTCCTCCTCCTTCTCCTCCTTTCTCCTCCTTCTTCTTCCCCTTCTCCTTCTTTTTCTTCTTCTTCTTCTTTCCCATTTTTTAAGGAACGTGTAGGAAGCTGTTTCCACATGCCAAGTGATGAGTCCTCCTGCCAGCCTCCCTCCCCACCAGACAATTCCTTGGACACAGAGCCATGCTCCAGAGGATTGATATGATCTAATCCCTGATGAAGGGGTTAAAAGTGCCTCTTTCCAAGCCAAACACATTTTTAAGGCTGGATCCTATGGCAGGTATCCCTGGATACCAGGGATAAGGCTCCTGCTGGAGAATTTAAGGAGGATTTAAGGCTGGCCCAGTCCCTTCCTCCTTCCCTGAAACTGAACTGGATCAAGGATGATGCTTTAAAGCTAGCTGCTGGATATTTCTGGAGAGGGATGCATTGAGTAAATCCCTGTGGGCATTCCAGGGGCACAGAGAGGGTTGGCCAGTCCAGGGCAATTTTTAGGAAAAAAATTTGGGCACAGATTGGTGCTGTGTTCCTTGGAAAGGAATAAAAACAACAACATCAGTGTCTTTAAGATGGGACAGCAATCAAAGTTTTGGGGATGTGCCTGGAGCCCAGCTTGCAGCAATCCTGGGACAGAACTGAAAGAGAGAACCTGCTGCGTTCCTGCATCCTGGATTTGTGCAGGATAATGGGATCCCCAACGGGGTCTGCAGCAGAAGACACCACAAGAGCCAGGGATAAGCTCAGGCTGAGGAAAGGCCCTTCCTGAGCCTGCCCTGCCTTTCCCGCTCCCCCAGCACCCCCAGGGCCGTTTGGGAATCAGCGGGAAACCGAAACCCCACAGCTGGTGGGGCCACCTGTGCCTGCAGCCCCCCCGGCCGTCACCCCCTCCCTGGGGACACCCTCCAGCCGTGGCCAGGGCCGGGACACGGGGTCAGCCGGGGAGGAAGGGGCTGCCGGGGCCCCAACACTGCGCCCGTTGTGGAGCGGGATTAGGGTGGCAATTAGTGCCGCTGGATCGAGACGGAGGCACGGGCAGCAACTGGGGGTGTCCTTTCTGCAGCCCCTGCAGGGAATCCGGCGTGTCTCGGAGCGGGGCCTGTGTCGGATCAGCACAGCTGGAGCAGCGCCGCTCCTAATCCGGCTGCACGACGCCAGCTGCCCACCCGAGGGGCCACGGGGATGGGATGAGTGCAGGGCCAACAGGGAGGGGATGGGATGGGATGGGATGGGATGGGATGGGATGGGATGGGATGGGATGGGATGGGATGGGATGGGATGGGATGGGATGAGCCCAGGGCCAGCAGGGATGGGTTGAGCCCAGGGCCAGCAGGGATGGGATGAGTCTAGGGACAGCTCCAGGATGGGATGAGTGCAGGGCCAGCCCCAGGATGGGCTGGACCCACCGGAATCCTCTGAGCTGCAAGGGGAACTCATCCATGGCTGGAGGCTTCTGGGCCCCACCTATGTAGTGCAGCCTGGTTCTGGTCCATGTATGTTGGCCTCCAGCTCCCTTTGCTGGTCCTTCTCCTTTCCCTTTGGATATTCCTGGCACAGAATGGTTGGTTCTCCTGCTGGTGGATGTTTGGAAGGCCGAAGGCGGTGATGCTTCATCCTCCTCCTCAGAAGGTGATGCTTCATCCTCCTCCTCATCAGCTTGGCTGCATCCCTCCAATCCACAGCCGCACCATCACTCTGAGATCCCAAAACACCCGTACAAGACACCCCCTCTCACCCCAGCTCCCATTCCTGGTGTAATTAGTCCCTGTGAGTTAATTCCCAGCCGTTTGGCCCGGCAGATGGATCCCAGATCCCACAGCCCCCTCCGGATGCGGATCCTGTCCCAGCTCCGCGCTCCCGGCTCCGGAACACGCGGCGTGTTCGCTCTGATTAGGGCTGCTCCTCCTTTCCAGCTTTCTGTCACCACACCATTGTTTTAGAACTTGATACCTCATTTATTTTCATGACAACAAATAATTTGGCAAGTCCTCCCCAGCCCTGTTCTGGCAAAATCCCACTCTGAGATTGATAAAGCTGTTAAGCTGGAGGGGTTGGGGGTTGGTTTGTACAGTTGAGTTGGGGTTGGGTTTTTTTTCTTTTTTGTAGGAAATTCAAGACTTTTAGGAAGTCTTTGAAATATTGACGGCCTTGCTTTTCTTCTTGAGCTGTCACTCAAAGGAGAGGCTGCCCAGCCAAAAATGGGGAGAAACAGAGATGTGGGGAACACCAGAGCCTCTTTCTTTCCCAAAATCATCCTGCTCCCTGCTCAGCAGGAGGAAAATCCCTCATTCCTGAGGGCTTGGAGCAACCTGGGACAGTGGAAGGTGTCCCTGCCCAGTGGCACTGGATGGGTTTTAAGGTCCCTCCAACTCAAACCTTTCTGGGATTTCATGAAGCAGCTCCAGGGTTAAATCCAGCTCCCTACAAAAGACTGGTGTCCATGGGATCTGCATGGATCACAGCAGAGCTGTGGATGGAACAAAATTAAAGTTTAGAAGAGAATTTCTCTCATTCCTACATGGCTCTGACCTTCTCCTGCCTCTGGCTGTACCCCTTTGCTCAGCCTCCACTGAGTGTCTGCAAGAATTCCCTCCTCTGGAAAAACTCCTCCTGCTTTCTCCTGGGCTCCTGGGAAGCTCCAGCTTTAGTTTGGATCCCGATAAGTAAAAACAAAGAGCCCAAGTGGAGCAAAACCAGATGCAGGAATTAAACAAACACAAACTCCACGTCCCCAGTGTGGAGCTGGCTCTGATTTATCAACTCACATTGAGCTGGAGAAGAATGAGCCAAAGATCTCCACATCTCCAGCTCTTTGGAGCTCTCAGGAGCCCCCAGTCCATGACTTTTCTGCGCTGGCTTGTGGCCCCTTCTTGTCCTTGTTGGAATGTGACCCAAGTGGGTCACGGAGATGGCACTGCCACCTCCCAAAGAACCCCACCTCTGCAGCATTCCTGGGCTTTTGCACCCCAAAAATAACGGGACAAATAAAGGGGAAGGGATGTGGAGAAAGCACAGCAGCGTGGGCAGCTGGGAGGGTGGGGACGAGGGAATTCCTGGGGATCCAACTCTGGGATTCCCAGGCTGTTACTGAAAACTGGGACATGGATCCATGGGGGACACTGGAGGGATGGATGCTGAGGAAAGAATGGATCACAGGCCAATTATAATTGTTGTTGTTATTATTATTATTATTATTATTATTATTATTATTATTATTATTATTATTATTATTATTATTATTATTATTATTATTATTAATCCAATCTTCTCCTTCATCTTCTCAAGTCTTCCAGTGTGTCAGAGCTGCTCCTCCCTCCGTACCCACTGGGAAAACTCTGGAAATTCTGGGAGTTTTAAGGTAGAAAAGTAAGTTTAACAAGATGGAGTTGAGCACTGGGAAAAATCACTTGAGGATGCACTGGAATCATCCCCCTGGAGAGCACTTCAGGCCCCACCTGAGGCAGGAGAATGGCTGGGATGGCCTGGGCAGGTCCTTCCCAGCCTTGTTTTCCATCACTCCATGGGAACAACATCCCGTTTTCCAGGGATTCTTCACCCAGCAGATACACCTGGATCTGCTGGTCCCAGTCCTGGAATGCCACCAGTGGACCCTGGAGTTAAGCCTGGTTTAAATCCACAGCACCATGGAGCAGAAACCCTCAGGCCTTGCAGAGGTTTAGTCTGGAGCCCTAAGCTGGGCTTTATTTCTAAGCCACTAATGGGGTTGCTGTCCAAGGCTGGGATTTTTGTCGTGCCAAGTCCTAAAACGTGCAGTGGAGCTTCTGGCAAAGGCCAAAATCCCACAAGGAGCTGGAAAGGCTCTGTCTGCATTGGCAGTGCCCAGGGTAGGGGGGGGTTTTTCTTTGGGACTGAGCAGGGAAAATCCATGGGATAAATTAAGCTGTGGTTGCCTCTGGCTCAGCCTGTCCCTGCCACTGCTGGCTGGAGAAAGCCAGAGACTTTTTGGGCAAGAAAAAGATTGATTTCCACCTCCAGCTCTTGCTGCATGAAATTGGTGGTTTCTGCTCACCACTGGCTTTTTTTCTCAGAGATTTCTTTCCCCACTAAAACAGCTGCTATTGGATCTATTGTCAAGGTAATAACTCCTATTTAAATACACACGGATAACTGGGAAGGCTCCCATCACTGGGCACCTTTTGGGTTCAATTTCAGTGATTTCTGAGCCCCAAACCTGCTCTATCTGTGGTTTATTCACAGAGCTGATAATTGCAGTTACATCTGGAGGGAAAAGCATCCCATGCAATAAGGAGGATTTGATGGAAGGAGAATCCCAGCAAGCCATAAAAATGCCATCCAGCAGCCCAGCTGTTCCTGCATTTCCTGCAGTGCTCCCCATCCCAAGTAAGGCTGCTGGCTGAGCTGTTCCCTTTCTATTTGAAGAAACAGGAACAACCAGGTGGCCAAAAAGAAATTAAGCCTGGAAGTGAAGGCATCTCTCCCAACTGGAGAAGGATTTCCTTTGCAAGTACAAGAATTGGGATATGCTGGAGGGTGCTGCAGAGGAACTGGCACTGAGGGAGGGGAAAAGTAGAGGCCAGGTCTAATTCCAATGATTTTTCTGCTCTGGCTCATAATAAATTGAGATATTTTCAAGTTAAAAGGGCTGTGACCCTGGAAGGGAAGTCCTAATTAGCTGAGTTCTTCTCCAATTAGCTCCCAATTCTGCTTGACCCCGAGGTGGTTAATTAGGGGCTGTCAGGTCATGGAGGTGCCTCCTGTGAAGTTGCTTTTAGCTGTTCCTGAGCTGGCTGCAAAGTTTGCTCTGTGGGGAGGATTTGGGGATGAGCTGAGGCCACAGGGGTGCTGCAGATCCAGCTGGGATCCAGGAGTGGTCCTGGGATCAGAGTGAGGGAGAACAGCCCAATCCCAAGGATTTATGGATGTACAGCCTTCCCTTCTATCCCAGTAGTCTCTTTATTCCTGCCTAACCTGGGGGCCAGAGGAAGGCCTGAATCCCTTCTCCCTCCTCATCCTCCTCCGTGTCCAGGAATTTCCACTCTGCTCCTCAGGCAAGGAGTGCCCTGAACAACCATCAGGAAGGGAGACGAGTTTTTATTTTCAATTTGAAATGAAAACAGTTCCAAGTGGGCCATCATTCCCTTCAGACTGCTCATCTTGGAGCTGCTTCCCAATTCCTCCAGCATGTAATCTTCCCATTTCCTCCAGGCCAACTCCTCTGCACACTTATAATTAGGGCTGGTTTTTATTGCTCCCTCTCCCAAACCTCAGGCTCCAGGAGATTCCAAAAGTAGCTCATGTCCCATTAGTTATTTTTTATTATTATTATTATTATTCCTCTCTTCTGGACAGAGGGGTTAAGGAAGGGGATAGAGGGAAATGTTTTGTCTGCTGTGTTTCTAAAGAAATTTGGGAGCCAAGAGAAAGCTGGGAATGATTGGGCTGGGATGTGTCCAGTGGCACAAGGAAAAACTCCTCAGCCATGAACTTCACCCAACTGCAGCCAAAGACATTGGATTTCACTTGTGATAAAGGAATTTATGTGGAATTTATCAGCAGGGCTTGGAGCCTCCCACAGACCTCGCAGGGTTTTCCCCCTGTTACTCTTCAGGAAAAGCAGCAAAAAGGTCAATCCAGGCTGGAGTGGGAGGCAGATCCCTGGATTTAAGCTCTGTCATGGGATCTTTTGTTCCCTGCACAGCCACAGCCCCCTGGGGACCGTGCCAGGCCGGGTCTGGCTCCAACATCCTGACAGGCTTCAAGGATTAGCCAGGAAAATTGGCCTTGGGGAGCTGCTGCCACACAGCAGAATTCAGCAGCTCCTCGGATTTTTTGTGAGGAAAACAGCGCTGGCTCCTTGCAGGTTGGAAAGGGAATGGTTTCCCAGCTGGAATGAGCCAGCATTCCATGGCCTGCAAACCAAAAACCTTCCCAGCACAAGGGGGGGAATTTTTTGAGGGAGTTTTGACTCCTGCACTGGATTTTGGTCACAAGAAAAATGTCTGGATGACACCAAGGAGATTCCAGTGCTGTTCCCAGAACCCAGAGGGATGTTCCTGGGGAAAACTGGGGTGTAGCAGATTGTGACGTATCCAAAATTTTGTGGGAACCAGAAGCCATTAAAACTCCTTCAAATGAGAGCAGATTTCCTGGCTGTCTCTGCTTCCAAGATCAGAGTTTTCCTTTGGGTGGTCTTTTCCTTGTTATCCCATCTCTCCCTGTCACTCTGCCTCCCTCCCTGAGCTGCAGCAGATCCCAGGATTTTGCAGATTGTTTAATTCAAAGTGTGGGGGCTGCCTTGGTATCTTTTCCTTAATTTATCTTTTGATACCACTCTTGGAGCAGGGACTCTGGCTCCCAGAGATCTCAGCTCAACATCCCAGTGGTTTCCCAAGGAGGTTTTCCAGCCTGGGAACTCAGGGTAATCGGGGTTCTGCTGCCCACCAGGTCCTGCCAGAAATCCCTGCTCAGGGAGCAGCACTAGCTCTTTCCTTCTGATCCCCACAGAATGCTGGGATCCCTCAGCTGGAAGGAGCCTTAAAGCTCATCCTGATCTGTGCCATGGGCGGGGACACCTCCTGCTACCCCCCCAAGGTTGTTCCAAACCCCATCCTTGGATGGTTTGAACTGAAGAATTGGAGGTTCAGGCAAGAAAAATGAAGGAATTTTTTACAATGAGGGTGGGGAGAGCAGCTGTGGATTCCCCATCCCTGGAAGTGTCCAAGGTTGGACGGGGCTTGGAGCAACCTGGAATGGTGGGAGGTGTTGGGGCTGGAACTGGATGAGCTTTAAGGTCCCTTCCACCCTAAACCATTCCATGATATTGGAAAAGGTCAGCAGCAACAACACCTGAGGATGTGAGAAGGCTGAAAATGCGATTTTTTTTTTTTTTTGGGGAGAGGAATAAAGTCCAAAATATTTTGGAATGTTTGTTAAAAGCACGGAAAGAAAAAGATTTTCCCCTTGCTTTGCAGACTTGCCATGTCCACAGGGATGTGCTCTCCAGGAAGGAGCTCTGGGATCAGGATCCCCGCAGGGATCAGCTCCCCCAGCCCTGCTCAGGCTTCAACTCCTGACCCAGGAGCGATTTCCATGGGCTGGTGTCCGGTGTCCGCCCTCTCCAGGAAAACAGGGAGACACGGAATCATTTTCCCTGCTCAAGCCAGCACAAAGTGCTGCTCCCAGTGCCACATTAGCGCTCAAATCCCCTCATTCCTCGGGAATGAAATGGATACTGATCATTAGGAACGGGCAATAAACTTCCAGACACGAGAGGCAAAGTTCATCCCGCCCTGGACAGAGGAGGATTTACAAATATTTCAGCCTGACGGAAAAATTCTGCTAAAATCAAATTATTTAATGGTATTTGAGTGGATTTCTTGGATTTCTTTTTTTTTAAGGAATTCAGTTTTAGGGATCAGGGAAGTTAAATGGGTTTGGAAGGGCCAACAAAAGTTGGGTTGGCAACAGCTTTTTTGTGGTGCTTGAAATGCAGGGATTGAAACAGATGACCTGGAAATTCATTAAAATAGCAATTTTCAGGTAAAAATGGAGATTTTTTCCCAACTTTCTGTCTTTTTTGTTAATAAATAAAAATTTTAATTAATATTTTTATTTTGAATATTAATAGGTTTTCTTGCCATGTTTTTAAACACATCAGTCAGAACTTTCTGTACCATTTATTTAGGGGTTTTTTTGTTATGATTATATTATTTTTATTTTATTTTATTTTATTTTATTTTATTTTATTTTATTTTATTTTATTTTATTTTATTTTATTTTATTTTATTTTATTTTATTTTATACACCACTTGGAAATACTGGAATTTCTGGTGCCAAGTCCCTTTGCCTGATAGCGTCCACTTGGCTGTCTGTGTTTATTTTATTCCAACAACTTGGAAATCTGGGATAGTTTATGTGTTTGATGGACTAGAACCTGGAGTTCGATGGACTCAGGAGCCTGAAGTGTTTTCCATCATTCCAAGAATGAAGTAGCTGATGCAGATTTTAGAGCTGTTTATCCAGAAACCTCTGGAAAAACTTGGATTAATGAAATTCCTCTCAGGTCTGACCTTCCTCCCCTTTCCTGACACATTCCCTCTCAAGGATCCTGCTTCTCTGGGCTTGGAGCATAAAAATCTCTGTTATTCCCAGGAGAGCTCTCCTTGTCTGCTTCCAAATGACAAACCAGGTTGAAATTTTCCTGAGAAAAATGGTGAGATTCCCATCTGACTTCTTTGGTATCGGGATGGGAGCAAGGAGAGACAGAAAGGTGGAAAGAGCCTCGGGTTCTCCCACAAATCCACCTGCATCCAAAGGCTGAGTGAATCCACTGAAGTGTCTTTTGGGGAAAATGGGATTTTCCTGCATTGCGGCAGCACCCCAGAGCTCCAGGGAATTCTGAGCATTTCAAACTCAGCTCCAGCAGAAGTTCCCGGCTCGGAGGAGCCGGGGCAGCTTCCCGGGATGTGTTACTGGAGCCTCCCCTCTTTGCCAACCCGCAGAGGTCACAAACTGTCCCAGCAGCAGCTGCTGAGCCCGTGCTCCTGCTCCAAGCTGTTCCAGCTTTTAACTGGATTTACCGGGAGGGAAAACGAGCCGGAGCTCTCCCATTAACTCCATCCCCGGCTCCCTTGGCAGCTTGCACAGGCAGCTGCTGCCCACCCGCTCCTCCACGGGAAGCCACAGGGTCAGGATTGATTTTCCTGGAATTCTGGAGCACTTAGGGGCTGGATCCTGCCTCTGGAGGGGCTCTGAGGGCTGACATCCCACCAAAACACCAGCCTGAGCATCCCACACTCCCGGCAGATTCCCAAGGGAAGAGCACTGAAGGTGGCACCTGCATCCTGCTGGCCCCATCCTGATCCCATCCTGATCCCACCCTGCTGATCCCATCCTGATCCCATTTCTGGCTCTCCCCTTGCAGTGATTTCCATCAAATTTCCATTTAAATCTCCCTATTTCCCACTCCTTTGGACACACTCAGGGCAGATCCATCTCCAGCCCCTCTGACATCCGGATGAAATCCCTCCAGCACCTCAAGTGTTAACCCAGCCCAGAAAACCAAAATGATTTTCTTTTTTTTTTTTTTTCTTTAGAGAATCTTTCGGCCTTTTTTATTTTCATGTTTGGGGTTTTTCGGAGCTGCTAACTGACAGCTGAATGGGAGATATGAATACAGAAATGATTCTTCGCTGAAAGCTGCAGAAAAGCCGCAACCCTCAGATCAAACAACTTTTTTTGTGCCGCAGCAAAACGAAATCCTTGTGATTTCCATATTCCTGGCGCCCCGAGCGTTGCCATGGCTCCCTGAGGACGGGCTGGCAGGAGCAGGGAGCGAGTGGGAGCCGCCGGCCCAGGGTTAAGGAGCTGCTGAATTATTCAGCCCATCCCTGCCAAAGGGGGGTCTCCTGTGATCCCTGCCTGGATGGATCCCTTTAACTCCTTCTCCTCCCTCCCCACTGCACTCCCTGAGGGAAGCAAGGGAAAAGTGGATTTGCCGTGCTCTGCTGTGCTTTCCTCCCTTCCGTGGTGCTCGTTTTCCTCTGGAGGCTCTGGATCACAGCCTGGGATAGCGGAAGGTGCTGTGAGTGTGGAATGGGACCATTTTCAAGATTTCTTCCAACCAAACCATTCTGATATTCCATGAACACTCCCCTTGTGTCATGTGTGCCTCAGTTTCCCCATTCCCACAGCCTCAGGGACGGTGATGCTTCTGGAGGAGCTTTTGTCCTTCAGACTCTGGGATGTGCTGGCTCTTCCCATTTGGGATGTGCTGTGCTGTGGCCATGGCTCGGGGCATCCATTCTCCAGAGGAACTGGGAATGTTGCCCCTGGGACCTGCTGGAGAACAGCACAGCCCAGCTGCTGACCAGCACAGGATGGGATTCACTGCCCCAAGAACCTCTTTGGAATATTTTTCCTCAATTTGACATGTTTGGCATATTGAGAACATGGGTTGCTTTTTTTCTAATGGAGCAAAACAATGAAAATACTTGGAAAAACCCCAACTATGCTGGTCGAGACTCCCTCATTAAGGAGAGTTGTGCTTTCAGATGCTTCCCTCTCCTTCCAGCTCTCCCTCACTATTTAACTCCAGAGAAACTCAGGCTGTGTCCCATCCAAACTCCAGAGTTTTTCTTGCTGGAAATCACATTAAAAGCACTGCCTGGGCCAGCTCCTGATGATTGCGTTGTCCTGTGATCTGAAAAAAAACGGGGGTAAGGTGAGGTAACAGCTCCGAATCCACCTCTTAGTCACTGCTGGCCATGAAAAACTGCTTTGGTTATCAAAGAAAAATGTTGAAGCAGACCCTGAGAGCCCCTGGGGAGCCAAGGACCTGCCTGGTGCCAACAAAAAGAGACGGATTAATGAGCTCCAGGGCCACTTGCTCCTGGATTTTTTCTTTAACCTCTCTTTTCCAGAGGACTTCCAGACAGATAAAGGACAGCGCCTGGTTAATCATTTATCCATCTGCATATCCAGCCTCTCTTCTCATCGTCTTCTCCGGGCCTCAGAGGGAAAATTACCATATTTATGTGCTGCTCTCTCCCCCACAAGCCGACGGAAGCAATTTGGGCTCAATAGGAAGTCGTGTCCCGTCCAATTCAGTGGGAAAAATCGCAGGGAAAAAGGAGCCGAGCGAAAAGCAGGGGCTGGAGTGAGCGGGGAGGTCTGTGAGGAGAGGGGCGGCTCCAGCCGGCCCGGCCTGCCCCGGAATGTTTTCCAGAGTATTTTTAGTGGCTGTCACGGGGTGATTTCCTCGCTGTCTGCCCGGGGCTTGGGTTGCTTTGCTGAAAAGCTCCGGGCAGAGCTCGGGGCTGGAGCTGGAGCATTCCTGACAGCAGAATCCCGGCTGGACGGGCTTCTGTTCGCAGGGCCGTGCAGGGGAGCCCTCAGACCCCCCTCAGCCCTTCCTCGGCCCTTTCTCAGCCTTTCCTCTGCCCTTTCTCAGCCTTTCCTCCACATTTCCTTAGCCCTTCCTCAACATTTCCTCAATTTTTCCTCAGCCCTTCCTCAGCTTCTCCTCGGGCTTTCCTCAACATTTCCTCAGCCCTTCCTCAGCCCTTCCTCAGCATTTCCTTGGCCTTTCCTCGGCCTTTCCTCAGCCTTTTCTTCGCCTTTCCTCAACATTTCCTCCACATTTCCTCAGCCCTTCCTTGGCGTTTCCTCAGGCCTTCCTCAGCTCTTCCTCAGCTTTTCCCCAGCCTTTTCTCAGCCTTTCCTCAGCCCTTCCTCAACATTTCCTCAGTGTTTCCTCAGCCTTTTCTTCGCTTTTCCTCAGTGTTTCCTCAGCCTTTTCTTTGCCTTTCCTCAACATTTCCTCAACTTTTCCTCAGCCCTTCCTGAGCCTTTCCTCAGCTTTTTCTAAGCTTTTCCTAAGCCCTTCCTCAGCTTTTCCTTGGCCTTTCCTCAGCCTTTCCTCCCTGGAATTCCATTTTGTAAATAAACCAGCATACCAAGCTGTGTGGCCTTGCAGCATTCTCTGGATAACGCATCTTTACCCTCAGAGTTTCCTGCAAGCCCATGGTCCACAGTGATAATATTCCAGGATTTTTGTGGGATTTTTGGTGGTTACACATCAGGAATGGCCCAGCTGGGTGCAGAGACCATCCCCAAGAGTCTCCTCACACCCACTTGTATTTTTCTTTGCTTAAAACCCAGAAATTATTGACAAAAAAATGCTTTTAGGGTGATTTATTTGGTTGCAGCTGAGCTGCAGCAGCTCTGCAGTCTGATTCACTACTGAAGATTTAATAAAACGGTATTTTAATAAAATGGTATTTTAATAAAAGGACAATTTAATAAAAGGACAATTTCATAAAAGGACAGTTTAATAAAATGACATTTTCCCTCAGGCTTCTGGTGGGTGAAGGGTGAACGGGATATGCTCCCTGCTGGCTCTGGGTGTTCCCTGCATCCTGCATTTTCCACTGCCAAAAATGCCTCTGGATTTCGGGTGCTTGGATCTCCTGCAACCTCTACTGAGAGACAAGAAAATCCTCACTTGTCGAGCTCAGGAAAAACCTGGGAAATCTCCAGAACTGGGGCCATTATGGAGTTTTGTTGAGGATCAAGTGTGCTGGGGGCATCAATCCCTGCTCTCATCCCAGTCCCCACAAAATTCCCTACTCAGGAATACTTTAGCAGCATTTAAAGCATTCCCCAGGGGAACGGGAGATTCCTGGCAGGAACACAGCCTGGAAAGATAAGAAACCCCACAGTGGGGATCTTCTCCTGTTCCATCAGATGATGAGACCTCTGACAATCTCTCTCCTCTGCACCCTTTGGAAGGACAGGATTTTTTTGTCCTGGGGAAGGTGACTCAGCCAAGTGGATGTAAAATCTGGGGGCTGGAAAATCAGCTTAAATCAAATCAGCAGGGCAAAATACCCTTCTCGTTTCCCAGGAAAAGCAGGTCCCCAGCGGGCGCCTTCATTGGGATTAATTTGTTAATTGTTGCCTGCTATTAGCAACAGTTGCCATGTTTAGGGTTGAGTCAGAAATGCTGCTAAAAACCTTAATTCAAAAGCGCCTCCACAAATAAAATCCAGCCTTGGAATGGGATTTCATGGCAGCTACAGCAAACACAACACTGCCTTCTCCATCCAGCCCTTTCCCTATCTGGGGACTATGGATCATTTATAGATAAGGGCTGTGGAATTGTAAATTTTTTAAAGTGTGATTTCCCCCCCCCCTAAATGTTATTTCTGGATTATTTCCCTGTGACAGGGCAGTGCTGGGGGTTGTGTGTCCCACCCTGCAAGGTGGAAAAGCTGGGTTATCCCTGTGTGATTCCTTGGAAAACCAGTGCAGGGATTGCTCTGGATCCAGAGGGAGGACATTCACAGAAACCCAGACTGGTTTGGGTTAGAACAGACCAAAAGTTTTCCCATTCCATCTCCCAAGATGGGGACATCTTCCACTGTCCCAGACTGCTGGAGCTGGAATTTATTAAGCAGGGACCCAGTCTGAGTCTTACAGATAATAACTGTAAAATTCTGTAAATAACTGTAAAAAATAGGGGAATGGATGGATCTGTGGATAATGAGGCCCCACGGAGCTCCCACAGGCAGAGTTTGTGATCCCAGTTTTCCTGCCCAAGTGCCTTTTCCTGGCTTGCTGGCACTTGTTCCCGGAATTTCCCATTATCACTGCATCTGAATTACTGGAATGCCCTCCTGCTTTTTCCTTGGCATCTCCCGGCTCTGTCTCACCGAGTTAAGCCAGGAAATTGGGAAGGCAATATTACAACAATCCCTGTGAATCTGGGGCAGGCAGAGGCAGATATGCAAAAAAAGAGAAAATATTAAAACCTCTGTGTGTCCAGGACTGTGTGGTCCATGCTCCTGAAATATCCATGGGAATAATTTAGGGAGAACAATCCCTCTCCTGCTTTCTCCACGTGCTCCTGAAGTTGTCACAACTCTGCCTTTAACCATGGGGGAAGTTGGATCTTCCACCACAGCAGGTGCTTCAATCCATTATTCACAGCAGGAATGACCAGGATAGCTGGATTTTTATAGGATAGAAGGAGGTATCCACCCCCCAGGAATGAGAATTACAAGGGTGGTAAAGCAAGAAAGGAGGAGAGCTTGAAACAAGGAAATATTCCAGAAATTCCCTGCTGCTGGCTCAGAGCAAAGGCAGTGCCCTGGGAGCTGCCCAGCACAGGTGAGCACAGGCTTTTTTTGGGAATGCCACTTGTTTCTCTGGAGCCAGCTGGGATCTGAGGGCTGGAGAAACCACTTCTTTTATTGGATTGTCAGGGAGTTGGGAATCATGCTAATGACTCTTCCCAGAGCTCATAAAACCAGAGGGATGCTGCCAAAGGCAAAGGACGGAGCCACACCAGCACAAGAGGAGGAGGAATCAAAGTTTCTGACACAATTTTGTGGGAATAAGGTCAGAACATTTTGTTTTGGCTGCCTGAGTGGGACTTTCCCAACGGGACACAGTGTGGAAATATTTTGACTCTTTTTTGGGGTAAAGGAGGTAAATCCCAGAGTCCAGCTGCTGTGTGATTCGCAGCTGAGTGGGGTGATGGAATCCCATGAGGGATTCCATGAGGGTGCAGGCAAGCTGTCATTCCCAGTATTGATCCCAAATCCACTCTACTCTCCCAGAGGATCAGGTGCTCTGCCCTTGATGGCAACTCCATCATCCTTTTTTTAGAAATGACCTTTCCTCAACATTCAACCTCCTAATCCACCTGAAACTCCTGCTCTGCCTTCAGCAAGGAACAAACTCCCTCTGGAAAAGGCAAAGAGGTGCCTGAAACTCAGGCCAGACAATTCCCAAATATGCTGAAGGAACGAGCCCCACTCCCCCTCGGAGCGTGGCAGGGAACTCATGGAAGAAGTGAATCCACCTCTTTACTCAGCAGCATGACTTAATTCCAGCAGGGAAAAATGAGCTCACAAGGACTGCCAGTTTCCCTTTCACCTTCCCTCTCCCTCCTCCCGGAATGGGAACGGGCAGGGGAGGGTTGGATTCGTGCTGACAGCGTTGGCTGAGCCGCGGAGGAGGAGAAATCTGCACAGAGCTCACCCAGCTTTTCCTTGGAGGGAGGATGAGCAGGGAAGGAGCTTCTCATCCATCCCCACAGCTCCTCCTGCCTGTGCCCGGCTCGGGCCAGCTCCATCCCCCCCTTTTCCGTGGGAAGAGGATCGGTGTCAGTCTGACACCTCGTTATTACTCATCCCGGTGGCTTTGGCACGTAGGGATTTAACATCACACTTTCCTCTAAGTGCTCTAATTCCTGCAGAGCCTCTTCCAGCTCCACTTGGAAGTGGTGGGATGACAGAGGGGGTTGGGATTTCACAGGGAGAAGTCCAGGTCAGAGCCTCAGCCCGTGCAAATCCTCAGGGATGAGCTGGATTTCAGCATCCCAAAGCTGGCAAAGTTGGAAGTGCAGATGTCCGGGCAAAGCAGCGATCCCCGGAATTCTATTTAAATGATAGGAATAAAAGGAAAACAACTTTAGGAAGTGGATGTAAACCATCCCTAATCACAACCAGGAAATCAACTTTGCTGCTGAGGGGCTCGGGGTGGGGAGAGGAGAAATGGAGAAGGAATCAATTTTTGCCGTGTTATGCTGAGGTCACACTGACAGACACAAAGCAGCTGCCACTGGCACTGCTGGAGGCACAACCTGACCACAGTGCTCCAACTTGGGGGGAAAAATCCACTGGCAGGACACCCCAGGCTCCAGGGAAATCATTCCTCCTGGAGATAAGGAGTAAAATATCGATAAAGATGCACTGGAGGTGATTGTCCTCATGGATGTGGCCACTGGGAAATCTGCTGCAGAAACAAGCTCAGAGAAAATGCTGAAAAAACCCAGATGAAAATCTGCTGGTTCCTCTCTCCTTGGGGACTTTTCACTTGGTGACAAAGTCAAATGACAGCTTCTGGCTCTGGAGCTTCAAGCTCCCAGCCTGACAGCACCACTGAGGTGCCTTTTCATCCTCTCATAGAACTCCTGTGGATATTGAACCTCTTCCCTATTCATTCTTCCTCCTTATGGGCCTTTCTGACCTGCAGCAAGAGCAGAAGGTGAGTTATCAAGGGTGGCCACAATTCAAGAGGAATTTCTTCCTGGAAAGGCTGGTCAGGCATTGGAAGGAGCTCTCAGGGAGGTTTGGAGTCCTCATCCCTGGAGGGGTCCCAGGAATGCCTGGAAGTGGCACCCATTCCTCTGGGCTGGGGACAAGGTGGGCATCGGGCACAGCTGAGACTCAAGGATCTTAAAGTGCTTTTCCAGCCTCAGTTCTGGGATTCTGGGATTCTGAGCAAACCCCCAGCCAGTGCCCAGGGTGTTGTGTGTGTGATAATTAAGAGTGACACCAGCAAAACACCAAGTACCCAAAGCAGGTACTTGGGCCAAAAAATAATCTGATCAAAAACTCCTAAAAATACAACAGAACAACAGCAGCAAAGTCATTCCAAAAGCAGGGATGCAGCTCCAATCTCTCCTGGATGGCTCTGAGCACTCCTGCATTTATGGATGTTGACATCAGCACCGGATGGTGTTTCTTATTTCGTTTCACGCTTTGTTAACTTCTCTCAATTACGTGGAACACTCTTTTTTTTTCCTTTTTTTTTTTTGGTGGTTTGTTTTATTTTTTAAATACCCAAACTTCTGCCTGTTCCCAATTACCAAAATGAGGGAAAAAAGTAAAATAAAACAAGAAAGAAAAACAGAGTGGAAGAAGCTGGCACCAAAATGAAGTCAGGCACACAATGGAACAGAAGAGTTGGAGGCTGGAGAGATGGAGGAGTTAAGGCACGTGGTCGTAGGAAGCAGAGGAAGGCACTGACAAAGATAGAAAGAGGCCTTGAGGATTTCACAAACACTGAAGGAAATGTCAGAGATATTTCAGTGATAATTATCCCTGCCTTCTGCTCCGGGTATTTAGAGGATTTATGTTGTCTTGGAACAACAAAAAAGCCAAATCAGTGCTGCTTTTTAGGGGGTAATTTGTTAAATCTTAATAAATGCAACCAAAGCTTCGCCCTGTGCCAGAGGTTCACCTTCAGCGGGAAAATGGAGTTATCCAGACCTTTAAATAGCTTGGGATGTGTGGTTTGCTGGGCTTTTGAGCCTTTCTCCAGTGTTCAAAGTTGTTTTTAACACAATTGAAGATGGTTTTGATTCAATTATTGCATTAGTGGGAGGCTGAGCAGGCTCAGGAGCAGCGGGGTTATGGCTCTATGAGTTAATGTTCACACCCCTTTCGGGTGTCCCAGAGGAGCTCCACGGGCTGGCGGCCAAATTTGAGCTTGACTCGGCTCCCAGTGTGCGAGCCAACTGTTCCTGCATTTCATTTCTGTCATATCCTGGACATTAAAACACCATTAATCCAAACCTTTTGTTTCGAAGAACAACTGTGCTGTAAAACAGCGAGAGAAGCTGCCAAAGTTCCCTCAAAGCTGTGTAATATCGTGGTCATCCACACAAACTGGGATGTAAAATTCAAAAAAATGGGAGTTTTTTTTTGTTATTTGGGTCTAAAACACGCTACAAATGAGATTTTTTTTCTTGCTTGGCTTTGCTGTGGGATGAGGGGGGATGAGTCCAAGAGCAGGTTTGTCCCTGTGGGATTCCACAGCAATTCCCCCCATTTAACCATTAAATTAGGGACAAGCTGGGAAATTATTTTGCTGTTGTGAAATGCGTTAACCCCAGGCTTTATTCTGGAAGTGGCTCTATCCTGCTTCCATTGGCTTTTCCCGGGTAACATGAGAAGCACTCTGATTTTTTCTTCCCAAATTGCTGGGTGATTCAGCACGGTCTGGGAGATGCCTCCAGAGGCACGTTCCCTGCACTGGCCACAGGATTCAGGGATATAGTCAGGATTCCAACAGCTTCTCCATCTCCACGTGCATCCCCTTGCTTTATCCCTGCTTGTTTAATTATCTCACTAATTATTTTAATGGAGGGACGGAAAAGGCAGCAAAGGGTGAGGCTGGAAAACCCACAAGCCATGGGATTTGTCATTTGTCCTGAAAACACCTCAGCAGCCACCATTCCCACAGGGATATGGCCTTGCATTCCCAGGGTATGGATGGGCATGGCCACATCCCCATCCCAAACACAGCAGCCAAGGAAAACACAGAATCAGAGAATCCAGAAATTGGAAAGATCAGCAATTTAATTTAAGATCAGCAATTCCAACAGTGCATGAGTCCAGCTGGGTCCTTGTCACTGAGGGCATTCATCCTCCTCCAAACCCTCCTTCCCAGTCACCCTTCCCAGTTTTTCACAGCCTCCCCATGGAATCTTGACTTCCTCCTGCAGAGGTCTCAGCTTTTCAATCCATGGTCGGATGAGCAGGGAGATTCAAACATCACCACGCACCTTCCTGCTCCACCCAAGAGGGATCTGCTTCCTTGGCTTCCCGAGGCTCTGGATGAGCTCAATCCATAACCACTTCCCTCTCCTCATGGTGCCTTTGGGATCAGGAAGATGATGATGATGATGATGATAATGGCTGAGTGTCAGGATGTGATTTTTCATTGTGGGGTGATTTCTGGGATGTCCCGTGGAGGGCTGGGAGTTGCACTCGTTGATCCTTGTGGGTCCCTTCCAAGTCATGATTCCAGGACACCCTTCAGCAGCTGCTTCCTGGCTCCCATGTGCAGGGACTGAGGCTGGACTGGGCTCCTTTCCCAGAGCAGCTGAATGTCCAGGAATCCCCCATCCCTTGAGGAATATTCCAGGTAAAACTCTCCTGGAGCTTTTCAGGTGCAGCAGTGGCTGCATCATTTTAAGGACCAAGTGTTTCCTGCACGTCCCTTTTTCCTCCAGAGCTGGCGGTTGGAATCGGATGTTTATGGAACAAGGGGAAGTTAGGAACTGGAAGGAGGATTTAGGAAGCAAAGCCCTGCAGGAGGATCTCTGGCACCAGACATCCAGGAGCCACAGAAGCAGCACTGAGCCTTCCAGGCTGGGTTTGGAGGGGCTTTAAAGGAAGTTCAGAACCTCTCCCTAAAAAGGAGACATCCAAACATCAGCATCCATGACTCAGCTCATGTCTCTGGATCAAGCTGCCATTCCCAAAGAAAACCTGGGATGCCCTTGCCAACAGGTTGGGCTCCTTCATCACACACTCTCCGTCTTTCATCCCGGGGCTGATCAGGGAATATTTTGAGAGGAATTTAAACCACTGTAAATCCAAGCCCAAGGCAGCGCCAAAAGAAAGAAAGAAAAGGGAAAAAAAAAAAAATCCAATACCACCAGAAGAGAGGGAAAGATCTTTCCCCAGGCCACAAATTCTAAAGCTCCCAGACGAATTTATGACCTGTTGGTTAAACCAACGCTCCTGGAATCGAGGATCCCTCCTGGAACAAGCTGAGATGGATCCATGAGCTGTGTTTTGGGCAGGATGTTTTGCCCCCATTTGCTGTAGCATTGTCTCCAAAATTTCCCAAATCCCATCCTGAGCATTTCCCCTCCTCTCCCTGCCTTAAAAGCCTTGTTTTGGCTCCGGCTGCAAGGAATAACAGAACGGGGAAGGGGAGGGAAAAGGGATCTCCGTCAGCTGCTAAACATATAAACCTGCAGATTTATTTGGTAGGAATAATCCCTGAAGGAGAAACAGATCCAATACTTCATCATCCCACAAACTGCCCACATCTGTTCGGAGACAGCAACAGGCGGCCGGGAACATGTGCCAGGAGCGGCTCGGAGGCAACCTGTCCCTGCTTCCCTGGATCCCACATCCCATTCCCAGAGATGTTTCTGGATGCTTCTCTTCCTTGGGGAAATTCCCTCAGCTTCTCCTGAGCTGGGGAAGTATCCTGGGATAGCCTGAAGAGTTCATCTCAGAGGCTGTAGTGGGATATATTAGAAATTGAATTTCAATTTCTAATTTAACAGCTGAATTTAACCTGGAATTTTCTGCTATAAGCACCAGGAAAATTATTTTCTCTGGTGGCTTCAGCCCTGGAGGTGATGGCACAAAGTGCTGGGTGACTTCCCATGTGGACTACAGCCCACAGCCCTAATTTTGGCATTAAATTAGGATTTCAGCTCGTTGGGAACTCAGAAATAAGGAATAACCCAGTGCCTCAGTCTCATAAATTGTTGCACGACCAGGATAATTCCAGCTGGATCAGGAGCCTGGCAGGACAAAATCCACCCTGCAGAGAGGCACTGAAAAACACCCAAAATCAGCCAAATTTCATTGGATGAATCCCCTCAGCACAGAAACCCTTGGAGGAATGGATGCAGCAAGGTGTTGTCAGGCTCTCTGGGTTCCAGGATTTCCAGAGCCACTTCCCATGGGGGGCACAGCCCACAGAGCCCTAATTTTGGCATTTAATTAGGATTTCAGTTCTTTGGGAACCCAGAAATAAGGAATAACCCAGTACCTTGGTCTTAGTGTTTCTCCTGGTCCATGACCAGGATGCTCCTGGTTGGATCAAGAGAACAAAATCAGAACAAAATCAGGAGAACAAAATCCAGTCCCAGTTGGATCAGGAGAACAAAAATTGAGTGCCTACAGAAAGGCACTGAAATACCTCCAAAATTTGGGGTGAAATACATCCCAAATCAGCCAAATTTTGGGAGTTGAATCCCCTCATCAGAGAAACCTTTGGAGGAATGGATGGAGCCAGGTGCTGCTGGGCTCTCCAGGGATTTCCAGGACTTCCAGGCTCCCTGTTTGGCCCCTGGAGAAGGGAAGCAGGGCTGGATCCGTGGCTGTCAAAGGGCGATTGTGGGGTTTGGAGCAGGGCAGGGTGGAAGGGGCTGGCCCTGGAACAGCCTCCCCACGGCTCCCCTGCGAGAACCACGCGGCTCCGTTGACTTTTCACACCTCATTAAGGAGGAAAACTCACCAGGCTCCCGGTTGACATTCCCGGGACCGCGCTCCCGACCGGCAAACAGCGGCTCTGTGTTCGGGCTCTCGTTATTTTGGGGCCCATGCTCGGCTGGAAAAAGTTGCTTGACAAAACTGCCTCGAGAAATCTCCTCCCTGAAGAGTTCCACTGTCCAAGTTTACTCTCCAATAAAATCCCCAAGTCTGGGCTTTGGTTTTCCAAAGGGAAAATGATCCTGCTTGGATCCGTGTGGAAGTGCAGTGCCTGAGCTGGGGACTGCCCCCTTTGCTGGGCATGGGGTCTGGGGCAGATTTGGGAATTCTGATTCTGTGCCTGCAAAAATGTGGATCCTGGGGGACAATCCACAGCCTGGTGTCACCTGGAATGTTCCCAGAGCAGAGTAGGCATGGAAAAGTGGTGGACAAGGCCATGGAAAAGTTGTGGACAAGGCCATGGAAAAGGGGTGGACAGGGCCATGGGAAAGGGGTGGGGAAGGCCATGGAAAAGAGGTGGACAGGGCCATGAAAAAATGATGGACAAGGCCATGGAAAAATGGTAGAGAAGTCCAAGGACTGGAAATGTCAACTCAAGGGATGCTGTGAGTGTGAAAATCCCTCCCTGTGGACTTAAATAAATGTCCAACTCCACCCTAATTTTGTCCTTGAGGCCGTCACAGGATCCCTGCTCTGGACTAGTCACCGCAAAATTTTGAAACACAAAATTAAATTATAAAGGCATCACCACAAATTCTGCTTAATTCATTCTATTTCCCATTTAATTTGAGTGACATGCAGCAAATAAATACTAAAAATTACAGCAAAAAATAAAAAGATGATTTGTGCGAACGTGTCGTGGCTGCATAAAACGGGCAGGTTTTCATTTGGCTACTTTTTAGTTCCTGGAGTGGGAGAGCTGCAAATAAAAACACCCCAGGAAGCTCCAATTCTGGGTCAAAAGCAACAGTTTATGTCACAAACCCCTCGGGGGACGACTTTTGACGCGAGAAGCAGAATGGGTAATTCGGAAAACACAGTATGAGGGACTTAATGCAGATTTAGGATTGAGGAAATCAATTTTTCAAATGGGAAGCGATTTTTGTAAAGAGTTGGATCCAAGAGGAGACACACAGATTCCAGGGGGAGAGGATGGAAATTACCTTTTTTTTAGTGTGGGATCATGTTACTGGTGGAAAAATTGACCTGCAGGGACTGAGTTCCTCCTTTGTGTCACTGACCATCTGCCAAGACCTGATTCTTTCTGGATATTAAAGGTTCAAAATCCAAACTGGATTTTGGAAGACGTTTAAACCTGAGCCTTGTGCACTGCCCGACTTCCTCCACATCCCAAATGAAAATCCTGAAATTGAACTCATCTGGGACAGAAGTGATGCCCTTTTTGAGAATAACATTACAAAGTCCTTCAAAAAAACCAACATGAGGCATCTTCAAACCTTCTCCATGACCTTATGAAGAGCCCAGACTCCAGCCACTCTGTTCTCTTGGCTGCTTCAATAACTCTGGCATTCCAGGGAAATCTCAGCAGCTTCTCCTCTCTCTTGTCCCAGGATATTGCAACTTTTTGAGTGTCTCAAACCGTGCTGAAGGTCAGGAGATGCCTGGACTTGGTGTTTTGCATTGGAACAATTTCAGCTTGGTGCATTTTGGTGGCACAGACACCAAGGCAGGCCTTGTCTGCCTTTCCCTGTTTCTCTTCCTGCCGCTCTTGGGGTGGGATTTGATCCTTTTGAGGGGAGGTGGGTGCCAGCCAAGGTTTTTCCTTGTCACAGTTTGATCCAGATGAACTTGGAGGAGAATTCCTCTCAGCAACCGCCTGGAATGTGTGGAGGAGGTTGGAGTTCAGGTTGGTTTTTTCACAAAGTCTTCCCTGGGTTTTGGTTTGGAAACCCCAAATTCAAATGAAAGATTAGGGACTGAGATAAAATAGATCTGAGATCCAACTCAAGCTGATTTTGTTTTCACAAACCCCAAACCATCCTGGTTTGTTCTTCACAGAAATGAGGGAGGAAACCCCCCAAACTTTCATCTGACCCCTCCTCGAAATTCTTTTGATGCTCAAGATAAAATGGGAGTGAGATTCCCACAATTCTTGGGGGAAGAAGAGCCCTCAAAACAAGAGATTCTGGCCCTGGATGGACGTGACCCAGCGCAGCTTGGCAGCCCAAATTCTGAAGTCATTGATCCTGGGAAAGGCAATAAATCCATTTGACAGCTCAAGAAAAGCCAGTCTGACCTTGGGCTTTGTTTTGATCCCACTGATGCAGCTGGAGACCTGCAGGAGCACAAAAATGGCAGCTCTGAGCCAGCAGCCCACTGGAAAATGGGTGGAAAAAATCCATCCTGCTGAGATGGGGAATAGGAAAATGTCTCTCCAGGACAGCAGCATCCCTGAGATCGTTGGCTGAATTTATTCAAAATAATAAAATCATGAAATCTCCGAGGTTGGAAAAAAATCTCCAGGATGATTAAATCCAAGCTGTGCCTGATCCCCACCCTGTCCCCAGCCCAGAGCAGTGAGTGCCACATCCAGGAATTCCTTGGACACCTCCAGGGATGGGCACTCCAAAGCTCCCTGGGCAGCTCCAATGCCTGAGCACCCTTTCCATGGAGAAATTCCTCCTGATGTCCAACCTGACCCTGCCCTGATGCAGCTTTGGGCTTTTTCCTCTCCTCCTGTCCCTGTTCCCTGGGAGCAGAGCCCAACCGCCCCATCTGCCCCCTCCTGTCAGGAGTATTGCAAAGCCAGAAGGTCCCCCCTGAGCCTCCTTTTCTCCAGGATAATTCCCCTTCCAGCTGCCTTTCCATAGGCAGGGAAAAGCTGGGAAAACAGCCCCGTCCCCTGTCAGAAACCCACGGAGTGTCCAACTGGCTCCGGTGGGATGGAAAACGCAACATCTCCCAACAGGAACTGTTTACTTCTTCCTCCCACCACCTTGGGCTGTAACATCAGCAGCCAGCTCGGCTTTTGGAAGTTCTCAGAAGCTCTGGAAGCTGCACAGGGTTTAGGGCTGGACCTCGCCAGGCTAAAGGCTCGCAGGCCTCCGGGTCAGGGCCTTTTAAGGACTCTTTTATTGCAGCTTTCACAAATCCATTAAAAAAAAAAAAAAGAGGAAAACAATCCTCCTGAAGATTGCACCTTTGAAACGACAGCTACCTACAAAGTTTCACCACAGTAGTTCAAAGTGTTGGAAAAGACACTTTTACATTTAGCAGGGAACAGCAGGTTTTAATCTATTGTGAGGTTTTTTTCTCCCCAGCATGTTCCGAGTCTGTTCCATGAGTGTTATCTGTCCGGTTTCCAGGTTTTTATAATCCACTGGGGCCTGTGTAAATCTCAGGATTTCCTCTGCAGACTCGGCTCATGTTCCACAGCTGTGCTGTAGCACATGTGTGAGGAAATTAGAAATGAAATCAGCTGATCCAGCGTGGATTAGGACAAGGAGAGAGACCCAAGGCTTGCAGGCTCAATGGCTTGTCCAGGGTGTCAGTGCCACCCTCCAGAGCATGGCCATGGCTGGATCAGTGTCCCCTTAAAGCAGGAGTGACATCTGCCCCACCAGGGGACACCTGAGGCCTTTCCTCAGAGGGTGTGGAGAACCTGGAACAGATTTCCAGAGCAGCTGTGGCTGCTCCATCCCTGGAAGTGCCCAAGGCCAGGTTGGATGGGGCTTGGAGCAACCTGGGATAGTGGAAGGTGTCGCTGCCCATGGTGGAGGGTTGAAACTTAGATGACCATTAAAATTTCCTCCCAGCTCAAACCATTCCAGGATTTTATGGTTTTCTGATGGTGTTCCCCATCTCTTGCCCGTCCAGTTGCAAGAAATTTGCACCATCAGGAGATGTCAGCTCAGAGGAAGCCACGTGTGGTTAACTGAGGTCGTGGTTCCGGAAATGCTTTGAACTGGATTCAGTGTGTCCATCTGCTCCTGCTGCACTTGGTTCCTGCAAATCTCCAACTGGGAACCAGCAGCAGGGAATGGACCTTGCAGGATGCTCAGAAAGGGCAGGGTGATGTTTGATCCCAAACCTGCAAATATCCCAAAAATCAGTGCCAGGAGCAGCCAGTGGACCTTGCAGGATACACACAAGGAGCAGAGCAATGCTCAGTCCCAATCTGTCCATGGCAGACACTTCTTGGGCTGCTGGGCATTTCCCTGTCCCAACATCTGTCCATGGCAGATATTCCATGTTCCATGGGCTCCATGTGCTCCATGTTCTCCATGGGCTCCATGTGTTCCATGTGCTCCATGGACTCCACAGTCTCTGTGTGCTCCATGTTCTCCATGGGCTCCACATACTCCACATGTTCCATGTGTTCCATGTGCTCCATGTTCTCCATGTTCTCCATGTGCTCCATGTGTTCCATGTGCTCCATCAACTCCATGTTCTCCATGTGCTCCATGTGCTCCATGGACTAGGGAACACATGTTCTCCATGTGTTCCATATGCTCCATGGTCTCCACACACACCACATGTTCCATGTGCTCCATGTTCTCCATGGTCTCCACAGGCTCCACATGTTCCATGAGCCCCACGTTCCCCATGGGCTCTGGCAGAGGGGGCAGGCTGAGCCCCTGGGGCTCTGGGGTTTATTTGATGCCCCCTGAGCTGTCGGGGGGTGCGGGGCTGTATCAAAGCTGGGCTTAGCGTGGGCTCAGACTGAGGGGGCCAGGCAGGGGTTAAGTGAAGCCTGAGGGCTCCAGCAGTTTGGGGCTGAGCCTTTCCCTGCCAGCAAATCCCACTTCAGAAAGATTCCCCCCACACAGCCAACTTTTGGCCCTGGAGATGGGTTTGCCATGAAATCCCCACGCCAGGTGAGTTCTACCTGCTTGAAGTTCTCCTCTGAGTGCTCCAGGCCCAGGAGGGTCACCAGGGAGGGTCACTCCTTCCCTCAGAAGGATCCAGGCACATCCCAGGAATGTGCTGTGGGATTTCTCAAGCCAAACCATTGTTTCATTTTTATTTTTTTGGCTATCTCCCCCTGACAGTGACAAGGAGCCCAAATTCCCAGTTGCAGAACCATTTTCCACTCAGTGATGGAAAACCTGGCAAAGCTCTCGAGGCTTCCCAAAGCTGGGAACACTAGGAAAGGGAAGGGAATCAAGGTAATTGCAGTCTTGAGCAGGGCAGAAGTGGCACTGCAAAAAGTGTGGGCAGGTGTGGGTGAACCCTGCAGTTCAATCACCCCGAGCAGGTAAACTCAACCAACTCCTCACCTGAACGGTTCCTCCCTTTTCCAGCACCTGGAGGATCACAAACATCCCTTTATCTCCGGCTTGTCTCATGTGGAATTGGCAGCTGGGCTGGCTCCAAACGCCTGTGCAAAGTTGGAATTCCTGAAAGACTTTTCAAGGGGTGAGTGCTGCATTCCACGGTCTGGCAGCACCCCCAGCCCCGCTCCTGGAACGGGAGACAAAAGGGAATGAGGCTTGGAGAGCGAGTTCCCAACGAGATCCGTGGATGTGACACCCCTGTGCCTGGAAAACCCCGCTCCTTTTCCTTTTAAAGGAGTTGGAGGAGCAAAGGAACGGGAATCTAGCCCAGCTTTCCTGCATATTCAAGCAGCATTTCTCCCTCTAGGCCACAGGCTCGTGCGCAGGGAAGCAGAACAAAGGGAAAACACAACTGCTGTGAACTGGGATGAACTTCCAGCCAAAGTTAGGAGAAGGAATTCCAGCTTTTGGGAGCTGCTTGGTGGGGTGTCCACTGGTCCTGACTCATGTCCAGCTCAGCTTTACATGGATTTGTAGTCAAATTCCTACCCTGAATTCCTGGTGGGGTCTGGTGCCAGTTTGGAAAGGGTGGTGGAGCTGGTAGGACACTCCTATGTCCAGCTGTTCCTGGCTTTGGAATCTGGCTGGAATAAGGTTTGTCATCCACATGTGTCACCTGGGATTGAGGTGAAGGTGCCTCCAACAGGGAATGTTTGGTTTCTCTCAGGGTGAACACAGCAATTCCATGCAAATACTGCTCCAGACAGTGAAATTCTGAGGAAACAGAGCTGGGTTTAATCCTTAACCAACATTCCTGCTCGTGTGGAGAAGGATGTCCCAAGGGAATTTCCTATAATCTTGGTAAGAAACAACCCTGAGCTCCAGACCTTGGTTTCCTACATGATTTTCTTGCCCTTCTGAGGCTTTGATGTCTCAGGAGGTGCAAACTCTGCCTTCATTTTCCTCCCTGACGAAGCACCTGCACTAATTTGATTTTCTGGCCTTTAGAGGGATTTTTGAGGAGTACTGCATTGGGATCTTGCTCTGGGAAGTCGGGAAGCAGCTCTGGAGCAGGGAAAGCTCAGCAGAAGTGGCTGTGAGTTTCCCAAAACCTGGCATGGAGAGGCTGGGCAGTGTGTGGAGCTTCACCTGCTGCTGGGAGCCAGGGAGGAACTGGAAAACTCCTGGAATTGGGATCCTCGGGTGCTTTTGCATCACCCATGAGGCTCCGGGCACAGCCATGAGATGTGGGATTGGCACATCCATCGGGGAAAAAATCCCTCTTGGAGCTGCAGAAGCTTCCAGCAGCTTTGCTAAGCCAGGGCTGGAGGCTGTGGAAAAAGTTTGGAGATACTTCCCACTTTCCCTCCACCTGTTTGGCTCTTTGGCCTCGGTAGAGTGAGGAGTCTCCATGTGTGCCGTTGGATTTATGGAATTTTGGTGCTTCACGTGCAATCCCGGGACACTGAGGAGGGTCTGGAGTGCACGACCCCCTAACAGGGCTCTTCCTGCCCCCTCTGCTCCGTGGGAGGCCCAGTCCATCCCCATCCCTGCCCCGTGGCCCCATCCCAGTGGCGGATCCCGCGGATCCCGGCTCGCTCCGTGCTTGTTGTTCCTCCCAAACCACCCAGAGTGCAGACAGATGTCCTCCCTCAGATCCAGCTGTTCCGGGGGAGGGAATTGCAGCTCCCAGCTGTTTGTCCCCGCTCCCCTGCCAGCGGGGCCGCCGGGGTCAGCGCTCCCTCATCCATCTCTGTCCGGAGAGCTCCGCTAGCGCGGACCTGCTGCTCATTCCCTCTTGGAATTCAGCTTGGGTTTGTCCGAAGGAGCTGGGCCAGAGAGAACCTTGGGAAAACTCCTTCCCTCATCCCAATGTCAGCATCCTGCAGGACAGGATTGGGCTGGCACAGCTGAGCTTCCTGGCGCATCCTTTTGGTGCCAAAAATTCCCTGGAATGACTCGTTGTGGTGCAGAATTCCTGCTCATCCCTCCCTCTGTTCCATCTTTCCCTTCATACCCATCCCAAGGGAAGCTTTGGCAGTGGATCCTGGGCCATGAGCCCGCAGATTTTTAGGATTAATCCCATCCTGCCCTGTCCTTGGGCAAGGCAAGGATCCCCCCTATCCTGGCTTCTCCCTGCTCTGTAAAACAGGAATGACAATCCCAACTTATCCCACCTCCCTCGAGGATTATTGGACAATGCTTTGAAAACACTCAGGGGGTGAAAGCCCAATTACTGGAAAATCCAAGCAATCCCAGCCCTCCTCGGGAGTGGGATTTGTGATTCCCAACAAAGCAGGAGCCGCTAAAATCTTGGGAAATTCGTGTGAGTGCATCTGAGTGGGCAGGAACAGCAGTTTGAGCTCAGCTTAACTTGATTCATGTAGGTTTTGACTCAGATTAGCTGAGCTTAAAGGGAACAAGGCTCCTATTTCTGCTCCTGATTCCTAAGCTTGGGTGGGATTTTTCCCCTACTTTTTTACTCTCCCTCTTTTCCTTCCTCAAACAACCTCTCCTGGATCCTCATTATGTTCTGGAAGTTTTGGGTGTGCTGGCTTTCATCTCCAGCCCCAACTGTGGCTCATCTTCCTTTACTTCAAACTAAAAGCCAAATTAAGGAAAAATTCCCTGTTTTCCCCCTTTTTTTTCCAGACACACACAATGCATTCCCCCTGCGGAAAAGCAACAACACATCTGGAGAGTGTTTTCCAAGGAATTATTGGAACAGCATCCTCAGCTTCATATTTTTATGTGCCACACATTAAAAATTACTGAGGGGAAGAGGAGACCCATGAGAAATATTTAAAAAACCAGCAAATTTAAAAAAAACCGAAAGATATATTATATCTATAATTATTATATAAATAATTATTATATTTTGAAAAATAAAATAAAGCAGAGTTTCCATTTGGGAACTGAATCTTATGGAGGAGTTTGCAGTTGGAAAAGCTGTGATTTGATGATTTATTCCTGATTTTTTTCCCTGGGGGTGTCCTCGAGGAGGAAGGAAACATTTGGGAGCAAAATGGATCAATGTTTTGGGCTGGGCTGAGGATCCTGGGGAAAAGCCGAGCGTGGATGTGCAGGGATTGGGATTTTTCCTTGTATGGCTCTGTCATTGAGATTCCAGGTCTTACAGATCCCCTGGGAACAGATCTTGGGAAAATCTTGGTGATTTCAGAAGTTGTTCAACTTCAAACATTTTTGGGAATTGTGTAGAAGGGCTTTGACACTCAAAATGTGATTTATGGATCCTGGCTGTCCATGGAGGGGATGCAGGGATATTCTGGATGCACAGGGGCACACAGATCCCTCATTTTGGGACACTCTAAGCAAGGAGGTGCTGTTCCAGATGGAAAAACAATTCCTGAGGAGCCCAAACAAGCAATAAACTCCCAAAAAATGCTCTCAGTAAATAAATCGTGACCCCAAATCTGTTGCTTCCTGCCCTTCCTTTCCATGCATCCCTTGATGAGCTGCACTTGGCAGGTTCGAAAGCACCTGAATTCCTTTATGGGCTCGTTCCAAGGGGATATAAAGCATTCCCAGGAACCAATGGGAAGAAGGATCCTAAAAGCCATGGTGACAGCTGCATTCCAAAGGCAGAGAGACAAAGGAATGGTAGAATAATCTGGAGTGAAATAAAGATTTTAATAGGAAAACGAAGTCTTCGGAGAGTGAACATGATCCAAAGCAAACCAGACCTTTATTTGGGAATGTGGGAGAGGGAGGAAAAAAAAATCCTCTCATTTTTTCCCCCCTAAAGCAAATTGTTCCTCATGGAGCAGTTTCAGATTTGCTGTTAAATTATTAAACTCCTTCTCTGGGGAGAAGAGATCAAATAAACATCCAGCATTCCATGGTTTTTGTGTCTCATAACCGAAGGAGGCTTGGGTGAGTGGAAAAGCAGCCTGGCTGTGGATAACCAGGCAACTGGAATAAAATCATCAGATGTTTGGGAATGCTGAGGACATGTGGAGCCCTCGAGAAATCAACAGCTTAAAACAACAGGAAAAAAAATAAAAACAATTGCATTGGGATGTGGACACCAAGATTTTCCCAGCCTGGAGGAAGTTGTGTCCCAACACCTTGGATGGAGGAGGTGGGACATTTGTCTGTGCTAAAAGGGACAAAAAGATGGGAATGGATCAGGGATTACATCATGGATCAGAGCAGGTTTGGTTGGACACGTGGGGAGGAAGAGCCAAGGAAGGAGAATCCAGCAGGAATGGGATCCCCCAGAGCAGCTGTGAGGGATGGGGTGGAAAATCCCCCCAGGACCAAGAGCTGGAGGAAAACCCTCTGGCTTTCATGGATGGCAGATATTCCATGAGTGGCAGATATTCCATGGATGGCAGATATTCCATGGATGGCAGATATTCCATGGATGGGAGCTATTCCATGGATGGGAGACATTCCATGGATGGGAGCTATTCCATGGATGGCAGATATTCCATGGATGGGAGCTATTCCATGGATGGGAGCTATTCCATGGATGGCAGATATTCCATGAGTGGCAGATATTCCATGGATGGCAGATATTCCATGAATGGCAGATATTCCATGGATGGGAGCTATTCCATGGATGGCAGATATTCCATGAGTGGCAGATATTCCATGGATGGCAGATATTCCATGAGTGGCAGATATTCCATGGATGGGAGACATTCCATGGATGGGAGCTATTCCATGGATGGGAGCTATTCCATGGATGGCAGATATTCCATGGATGGCAGATATTCCATGGATGGGAGCTATTCCATGGATGGCAGATATTCCATGGATGGCAGATATTCCATGGATGGCAGATATTCCATGAGTGGCAGATATTCCATGGATGGCAGATATTCCATGAGTGGCAGATATTCCATGAGTGGCAGATATTCCATGGATGGCAGATATTCCATGGATGGCAGATATTCCATGGATGGGAGCTATTCCATGGATGGGAGATATTCCATGGATGGCAGATATTCCATGGATGGGAGATATTCCATGGATGGCAGATATTCCATGAGTGGCAGATATTCCATGGATGGCAGATATTCCATGGATGGCAGATATTCCATGAGTGGCAGATATTCCATGGATGGCAGATATTCCATGAGTGGCAGATATTCCATGGATGGCAGATATTCCATGGATGGCAGATATTCCATGCCCCAATCCCAGCACCCTCACCCTTTTCCCAGCCTAAATTGGCTCTTCCCAATCTCATCTCCTTGCCTGGAGTTTGCCAGTGTTGGAAGTCAGGGAGAGGATCCAGGAGGGATGCAGTGGGTGCTGAGGTGAGGCATCCCTTCAGGTGGAATTCCTGCTCCAGGAAGGTGGGACAGGTGAGGCAGTGATGGATGGTTGGGAAGGAGCTGTTGGGAACAGCTCTTTTCCCACCTCTTTTTCACCTGGAATTAGGTCTGGATGACCCCACACAAAAATCAGGCATGGGAGAGCTTTGAGATCTCAGTCTTGGCAGGTTTTCCTTGTCAGAAGCCATCCCAAAGCAGAGACTCCCAAGGAAAGGAGCCTGATTTCACCATCCCAGGATTTCCTTCCTGATGGCTCAATCAGATCTGTGCAAATCCAGAGAAATTTGGTGTTTTCTGGAAGCTTTCCTGAAGGAAAACACAATCCCACATCGTTGGAAATTTGCTTTTTCAAAGAGGGTTTGGATGTTCAGCTTGATTTCCATCAGCAACAGGGAAATTTTCCTGGATCTTGATGGAATCTACCCCAAATAATGGAGTTAGAATGTGGGAAATTCAGGTTTTTCCCTTCAGACAGAGGACATTTCATCCCTTCTGCTGGTCCAGAGGATCCATCAATCCATATCTTTTTAGGAAAAAGCCTTTTCTGAGCTGTCCACACTCCAGGATTTTATGGTTTTCCTCTTTCACTCTCAGGTGAGTCAGGGTCAACACCAGCACTTGGCCAATTTGGAATAAATTTTCCACAAAATTCCCTTTCTCCTTTGTTTTCCACGATCAGGAAATTCTCTTTTCATGGATATGCAACCAGGAAAAGGAAACACAGAGGGAAAAACTATTGATCTAGAAGGAATCTTTGAGTTTTGGCTCCCCAAATATTGAGATAAAAATCAGGAAAATGGGATGGAAAAGGAAATTTTCCACGGCTTGTAGGCTGAGTTGAACAGATTGTGTGAAAAGTCCTGGGATGAAGCAGCACTTTTCGATCTGGAATCAATCCTGGCAGGAAGTGGAAACATTTGCCGTGGAGTGGGAAACAACACATGGTTGTTGCATTATATTTACCCAATAAAGTCCTTTTTTTTTTTTTTCATGTAGGATTGGAAAAAAACAGCATTTAATAAAAGAAGGATGCTGGGAATGCTTTACCAGTTAAGCAGGGAGAGATGAGGAGTATTTTTTTTTTTTTTTTGCCATTTTCTCAGGATTTTAGCAGGTAGGGAACGATCCTTCCATGATTTGGAAAAAACAAATGCTGGAAAATAAACAAATACTGATGTTTTTAAATTTGATTTTTTTTGTCTGATGACGTTGCAGGGATATAATCCTCCCGTGTGCAGATTCCAAATGATTCCATCTGCCATTCCCATGGAGCAGAGAGCCCCTGGACACCTTGGAGCTGAGCGCTCCCCAGTGCTCCCCGTGCCAGGCTGGGGGAGAAGCTGAATTCCTGCTTTGATTGCCACGTGTGTGGGATGGCACAGGAGGAGCGTGGGCAGGGAAGCGATGGAAGGAGCTCTCCCACCTCCTCACGGCATTTCAGGAGGAATCAGGCCCAGCCTGGGAGCAGAAGGAGCCGCTGGTGAGGGCTGGCGTTGTGTAACGGGATGGTGGCACGCGGGATGTGTCACCTCCTGTCCCCACACGGGGCTCCAGGTGAGGATCCTGCTGCAGGTGGCTGATCCAGCAGGGGTGGCAGCTTCCTCTTGGATGTGGTCATGGCACAGGGTCCAGCTGGTGAGCTGCAGGAGGGTTTTCTGTGCAAACCTCGGGAATTGTCTCCGTTAAGGTGATTTTAGGAGCACAAAGTGTGGCTGGGGCTCTGCCAGAGCCTCTCCTTCTCTGGATGGGGGGGGCAGCTGATGACCCCACTTGTCCAGGGGTTCAGAATCCCAGAATCCCAAAATTCCTGAGGTTGGAAAAGCTTCCAAGGTCATCGAGTCCAAGCTGTGCTTGATCCCCACCTTGTCTCCAGCCCAGTGCACCAGGAATTCCTTGGACACCTCCATGGATGGGAACCCCAAACTTCCCTGGGCAATTCCAAGTCCTGACCAGGCTTTCCATGGAGAAATTCCTCCTGATGTGCAACCTGAGCCTCCCCTGGCACAGCTTGAATCCTTGGATTTCTCAGACTTGTCGATGGCAAAAGCTCTGCCAGGTCCTTCACACCTGGAGGGAATTCCCAGGATGGGGACTGGGGAATGTCCAGCCGGGCCTTGGACACTTCCAGGGATCCAGGGGCAGCCACAGCTGCTCTGGGAATCTCTGCCAGGGTCTCTTCACCCTCCCAGGGAAAAATTCCTGCCCAGTATCCCATCTCTCCCATTCTCTGTGTCCTGTCCCTCCATCCCTTGTCCCAGGTCCCTCTCCAGCTCTCCTGGAGCCCCTTTAGGCTCTGGAAAAGGGGCTCTGAGGTGTCCCTGGACCCTTCTCCAGGCTGGATAATCCCAGTTTTCCCAGCCTGGCTCTGGAGCAGAGGGTCTCCAATCCTCTCCTCCCCTTCCCAGCTCCCACAAGGGCTCTCCAGTGATGGAAATGTTTCCATTTCCAGGGAAACAGCACCAATTCCTTAATTATTGCTGCTCAGAGCTGGTTTCCACAGAAACATTTTGAACTCTGAACCTGGAGGATTTTCTTCGCTTAGCCCTCCCTTATCCCATTCCTGATGGGAAATATCCCAACCCAGAGCAGCTCAGACCTTCCCAATGTCCTGAACATTTCCCAACCACGTAAACTAGGTTGGGAAAAGGTTCAGGATTCAAACCAAGGGGACACTTGTGCTTATTCCTCATCATTTTTAACCTCTGCCTGTTGGAAAACCTCTCTGTGGTCGTCTGGGAAGGGAGAGACAACTGGAGACCGGGAAAAAACAACTTTCCTTTTCTCGGAGTGCCTGCAGCTGTCAGCTGAACCCATTCCTGCCCTCTCCAGAACAACAGCTGGAGCAGCCAAAAATGGGATGCTGGGCATGAAGCAGAGCTCCTGCAGGGATCATTTACAGCCAGCACCTCGCAGATGCCACTTCCGTTCAAAAACATAAACTGGGCAGGAAAAAAACACCCCACAGATGGAAAAATTATTTGCCTGACATTGGGAATTCTTGTTGTTACATGACCCCCACCATGTGTTGCGCTGGAAAAGGCGGGAGTGGGGAGAAAAGGGAAACTGGAGGAAGGAGAAATTCTCCGTGAATTCGCTTTTCACCTGTTGTCTCAGCCTGGGGTGTCTGGGGATGTCTGGGGGCAAGATGGGGCCACTGGTCTGGCTCCAAGGATTCTCTTCCCCAGAAATATTTCCAAAAGGATGGAAATTTCTCGCCAGCAATTGGGGGTTTTTATTTGCTGGCTGGTGGAGTGGTGAAATTGGGTGTTCTTCCCTAGAAAATCCCATTCCAGCTCCAGTTGGAGTGAAGGAAAATTTGAAAATGGGCTCTGATCTGTTTGTTCCTGGCTAAGCAGGGAATGTGTGGCTGGAGAATGGGATGGTAGGGAATAGAGGGATGGGACAGAAATCCTGGCACAGGGACGTCCCTGTGGGCCACACACACCTCACTCCATCCTTGCTGCATCCAAACCTTGTGATCCCAAAATCCTGACACACGCAGAGCCATGGAGCTGGGATGAGGATGAGGGGAGCCTGCATGGATGGGGCATCAGGAAAAGCCTGGATATCAGGGAAAGGCTCTGTGGCGGGGCACTGAACGGGATTCCAGGGAATGGTCACATTCCCAAGGCTCCAGCAGCCTTTGCACAACGCTCTCAGGCACAGGGTGGGATTGTCGGGGTGTCCTGGGCAGGGCCAGGAGTTGGATTTGATGATTCCCATCCCTTCCAGCTCAGGATAATCCGCGATTCCATGAAAACATCCTTTCCACTAAAGGAATCATCAGCCCTTTTCCCTGCTGTGGAGATATCCGTGAGATTTGGGGAGATATTAATGTAATTTGTGAAGACATCAATGGAATCTGTAAAAACATCAATGTAATTTGGGAAGATATCAATAGAATTGTGAAAACATCAATGTAATTTGGGAAGACATCAGTGTAATTTGGGAAGACATCAATAGAATCTGCGAAAACATCAATGTAATTTTTTAATATATCAATGTAATTTAGGAAGATATCAATGTAATCTGTGAATATATCAGTGTAGTTTGTGAAGACATCAATAGAATCTGTGAAAACAATGTCATTTTTGAATATATCAATGAAATTTGGGAAGATATCAATATTATCTGTGAAAACATCAATGTAATTTGTGAATATATCAATGTAATTTGGGAATATATCAATGTAATATGGGAAGATATCAATATAAGCTGTGAAAACATCAATATAACCTATGAATATATCAATGTAATTTGGGAAGACATCAATAGAATCTGTGAAAACATCAATGTAATTTGTGGATATATCAATGTAATTTGGGAATATATCAACGTAATTTGGGAATAAATCAATGCAATTTGGGAAGATATCAATAGAATTGTGAAAATACCACTCTGAATTGTCAATATCCCAGGATATTGAGAAAACATTCCCAGGATTTCCCCTCCAATGCTCCCCAGGTCCAAAGTTCCTGCAAACACTGATTAGTTCCAGCCCTGCAGCTGATCCATCACTGCCTCCCCTCCGTGCTGCAGCTCTTGTCAGCATTTCAGGGCTTTGTCCAGGGCTCATTTCCAGCATCATCCACTCAATCCGAGCTGCTCCCCACACACAGCTCATCCCAGAGTGGCCAAAACCTGGGGACAAAGTGGGGACAAAGTGGGCACAAAGTAGGGACAGGAGCATGGGTGGGACAGAGGTGGGGAGGAGATGGGGGGCTCTGATGGGAGATGGAGGCAGAGCCTTCTCAGGTAGGGTGGAATGGGAAGAGAGAGGGGGAAAGAGGGGGAAAGAGGGAAAATAGCAGGAAAGAGGAGGAAAGAAAGGGGGAAAAAAGGGGGGAAATAGGGGAAAGGAAGGGGAAAAGAGGGAAAAGAGGGAGAAAAAAGGGGAAAGAGGGAAAAATAGAAGGAAAGAGGGGAATAGTCCTGGTACAAGGATACGGGAAAAGTGTGGATCCTCAGCAGTTCGATGCTAATCTAGGTGAATTCCTTTCATCTTCAGCTTGTGGCTCTTTTGGGGCTGGATTAGGGATCTGCGGGGTCTTTTCAGACCTGTCCTCGTGTGACACAGGGCTTTGCAATTTCCCACAACATTCCAAAAACCTGGAAGTTCCACAATGCGCATCCAAGCCTTGAGGACCAGGATGACAACTGTAGAACGGGGGAGACTTCCCTCCCCTCCTCTCTGTCCTCCCTTTCCATTAGCCTGGAATGACCCCCCCCCCCCTCCAATCTGGGCCTTTCTGGGTTGGAATTTCAGCATCACAGGCCTGGATTCACTTTCCCAGATCCCGGTGCTGCCCATCTCCCCCTCACTGTGAACCCGGGGAGCTGCAGAGCCCCGCATCCCCTCCCTGCAGAGCTTTGGGGAAAGGCAGCTGGGAGAGCTTCTCCTTGGAGCCTCAGCCTCCCCATTAGGAGCGAGCGGGAAGCATTTGCTGCTGCTGCTGATGGTGGTGGTGGGAGAATGTTCCCGGTGACAGGTCCCAAAATAATTGTGGAGGTGACAAGAGTGAGCGACACCGCTAATGAGCGCGAGTTGGTGGAGCTGCCACCGCTCCCGCGCAGCTCCGTGGTCCCCAGGGAGGCTCTGCCGCCCCCGCCGCGCCCGATTTAACGCAAAGTTTGGGAGTTTCACTTCGCCCCGAGCGCAGCTGAGGTGCTCCAACTTCTCCCCGTTCCTCTGGTGCAAGATAAACGTTAACTCTTCGCTGGGATTTGAGTTCCAGCCATTTTTTCCGTGACTCCGCGTCCCAAAAAATGTGCCCCGGTGTGGTGTCCTCACCCATTGGGATGATCCCAAAGGAGTTCGCCCCTTTTTTAGGATCATTTCCAGCTTTGGAAGGAGCAAATGTCACTTCCAAAGGGATCTTTTGCTGGTGGCTTTCAGGCAGTTGTGGTGCAAATGTTGGGAAAAGGATTTAGGATCAGGAAAGCTGAGTGTGGATGCAGGGCTGGAGTTTTGTCAGGATTTGGACATCTCTTTGTATACCCTTGGATTTTTTCCCAGCTCTGGAAATTTGGATTAAATGTCTTGGGAGGGACAAATCCTTCTGGATTTGGAGCAGAGCTGGACCCTGTCTGTGAATAAATGGAGACCTTCGGGGTGTGATGGTTTAATTTAGAGGTGGCACCTGACATTGGGCTGAGATGATCCCAACTTCACCCAGTCTGGGAATCTCCCAGATTTTGGGCTGGGAGCCATGAGGGATTTGGGATGTGGGTCCAAACTTCCACCCCGGAGCCTTTGGGATGCTCAGGGTACCAAGGAATGATTTTCTGCCTTATCACACACTGAGGAGAGAGGAATTCAGCTCCAAGTTCCTCTTGCACCAAATCCTGGTGGTCATTCCTGTTCCTCCCATCAAATCTCCCAGTGAACTTCCATTTGTGCCTCCAGCAGCAAGGACTTCCCATGATCCTGGGTGAAAAAGCTGACATTTTGCTGGAGAAATCAGCTGGATCTTCAGGAGCATCTCTTTGGGGTTTGTCCATGATTTTCATATCCAGACGAGCACAGGGAGTTCCTGTTTGTGCCAATCCAGCAAGGACACCCCATCCCCTCCCTCCTGACATTCCTTGGGGCAGGTTAAAGAGAGGAGGGAAAGTTGGGGTGAAGGGTTGAGAAGCAGCTGGAGGGGGGACACCAGGAGTGCAGGATTTGGAGAACATTTCTCCTGAGTTTTCCTCCTCAATCCCTGAGATCCCTTGAGCTCCAAGTCCTTTCCATGGGATGTGTCCTTCCCTCTCCATACCCAAAATCTTCCTACCTCCCCCTTAAATCCCTGCCAAACCCCAACTTCTGCTGAGATTACCCAAATTCCAACCCCTCCAGAAGTATTAAAACTTCCCAACATTATCCTTCCAGATAATTTAGTTTTCCTCTAAAGTAATTAAATCACTAATTTTCTGACCCTTTCCTTTTCATCTGGGAACTTGTGTTCTGGAGAGAATTCCAAACCCCCTCCTACTTTTCTTTCCTGCATGTTTCCCTCAGAGCATCCTAATTAATGATCATCAGCTTCAACGCCTCCAGATTACTGCAAATGAGTGATGCCTCCCTAATTAATAACGTCTTAATCACGTTATCACCCTTTGCCATTGCCAGACAGACTGCACAGAGAGGATTCCTTCCTTTGGGAAGCTCTCCACAGAAATGATGGATGGTTTGGAAGGAATCCCTCTGTGTTTGACACGTGTTTTCCCCGTGTTTATCCCCAACACCCCATTCCGAGATAACGTTATCAGCAAAGGCCTTATCAGGGCAGGTTTCCTTCGTTTATCACCTGCTCTGGGTGTCAGGGTTAACAGGGCTGGGATTCCTTGGATTTGCTCTCCTTCACCTGGGATAATTGCAATTAAAACATTGATTGTTTTCCTGCTGCAGATAAGGAGCCACATCCACGAGGGGCTGGAATCTCCAGGCCCCGCATTCCAGAAGGTTTTTCAGAGCAAATCTGGGAAATATTACAGATCTTTATTCCCCTCTAGTGGCACATCCACAAAAATCCAGCTGAATATCCAAACTGCTTCTTCCTCAGGGATCAGATTTTCTTATTGCTTTGCTTCCCAGTCTGAATATCCAGGTGGTGTTTGGTTATTAAATTGATTTTTGATACGTCGAGGGTGGAGGGAGCATTTCCAGCTGCTGCTTTTTCCAGGATGGGGATGGGGATCTCAACGCGTTGTCCTGGAAGAGAATCACGGGATAAAACCAGGAATAATTTGGAATTTGAGAAGGAAAATTGATGGGAAGAGGAGCAACTTGGGAGAGTCAGCATCACCTGCCTCAAAGGTGCTGGGAGAGCAACTGGATCCCAATCTCTGCATGGAAAAATGGGAACTATTCTGGGATTGTGTGACTTTTTATCCTGCAGGAGAAGGAGGCTGAGCCCATCTGGGTGCCCACATGTGGGACTGGGATCCAGGGCTGGGAACACTCCTGGAATTCCCAACTGGGCCACTTTGGATGGGTTCACCCTCTAAAGCAAACCCTGAAAATGAGAGAGATGTGGGAAACCTGCAAAGATGGGAGAGAGGGAATAACATCAGTGGGAAAATCCTGGTGTCTGTGAAATGTAAAATATTTCTCTTTTTAAAGCTTTTGTGGCAATTTTGGTTGACTCCAGAATTCCTCAGTTTCCAGCTTTGGATTTGATTCCTCCAGGCAAAATGGAATAGGGAAGCTCATGGCACCTCAATTCCCTTGGGAAGAAAAAACAAATAAAATCCACTATTTTAGCTCCAGGGTCAGCACTCACTGAAAAGTTCCTTTTAAAAATTAATAATGATGGAATTAACAGCAGAATTTCCTTCAGAATTGTTTTTCCTAAAATACAAGAGTGGCCTCTAGTGGTGTCATCCCCTGAGTCATCCTTCCCAGGGTATGAAAAATAAGTGATTCAACTTAATAATTAATAATAAATAATTGGTATTGGACTTATTAATTAATAATAAAAACATAATAGAAAATTTAAGAACTCTTTTGGGAACTCAACTCTCTTTTCCTAATGGTTTTTCTGCTCCTTATCAATTCTGATCTTCCCAAGCCAACCTTACATCAAAAATCAGACTGAAATGGGGTGAATTTTAAATTCGTATTATTTGGGACATTTGATGCTTTTACAATGGGAGATAAATATAATTCTGATTTATTTTTTTTAATGAATTAAGAATTTGAGCAAAGTTTTGTTTGGGGTCTGATTTGGGGTCTGCTTTGGGGCTTGGTTTGGGGTCTGATTTGAGGTTTGGTTTGGGGTTTGGTTTGGGGCCATGTCCAGGGCCCAGCTGCAGAATTTCCATGCAGCCCTTACAAAGAACAAAATAAAATCATTTTTCCCAGGATAAATCCACACATCCCACATTTGCTGTGCCCTCAGGAACACTCTGAGCCAGACTCTCCTTCACCCACCAGTGGCTTTTGATTCCCACCTGACCAGACAAGCCCTGCCTGAATAAATGATTTAAAACATTGAGAAACCACTTTTGGGAGTGGTGATCAGCGCCAGCTCTCTCCAAAGCTGTGCCAATCACTCTGGGAGATTATTTGGATTATTCCTGGATTATTTCCCACTTTTTGCTGCCAACTTCAGCCCCTGCTTTGTGCAACTGCCTGGCTATTCTCAGGTTCAGCAGGAAGGAAAATGATGATAAATAACTGTGCCAAAAACAGACAATGGTTTTGAGCTGCTCAGGAGGTTTGAGTAAAGCAGCAAATCCCACAAATTCCCTTTCAAAATGGAGGGGAAAGAGTGAGGATGGTGCTTGCTGGCAAGGGTTTATCGGGAATAGACATCACACAAAAAGCATCACTTATTTCTAAGAGAGTTCTTCAATCACAGGGGGAAAATATGTGGGAAGAGGAGTTGAATAGAAATCCTTTCTGGATTTATAGAAATGCTTGGATCTGGCTTTAGGGGCTGAAAATTGGGACTTTCTGCCCTAAAGGATGGATCTGTACAACAGAAAATCCAGTGGTTGTGTTGTGCTGTTCCTTGTTCCTTGCATATTCCCATGGCACAGGGAATGGCTCTGCCCAAAACAGGGCAAAGCTAGCCAGCCATCTGCAGGAGAATCCTGGAAATTATGGGAAAAACCACCTGGAAATTATGGGAAAAACCTCCTCAGAGTTATGGTAAAAACCTCCTGGGAATGATAGCAAAAACCTCCTGGGAGTTAGGGTAAAATCCTCCAGGGAATGATGGCAGAACCCCTGGAAATTATGGGAAAAACCTCTGGAAATTATGGGAAAAACTTCCTGAGAATTATGGCAAAATCCTCCTGGGAATTATTGCAAAAATCTTCTGGGAATGATGGCCAAAATCTCCTGGGAATGGTGGCAAAACCCCCTTGGGATTGATGGCCAAAGCCTCCTGGGAATCGTGGTAAAAAAAAACCTGGGAATTTTGGCAAAAATCTCCTAGGAATTATGGCAAAATCCTCCTGGGAATTACAGCAAAAACCTCCTGGGAATGATGGCCAAACCTCCCTAAACTGACATGGCTGGGGAAGAATAGTGGGAATTCATGGCCAAGCTCTGCTCTGGGCAAGGAGGAGGAGGAATTTCCCTTTAGGAAAACACAAAATTCCATTTTCTATGGAATGGGAATGGTTTGGGTGGGGAGGGACCATAAATCCCACCCAGTCCCAATCCCAATCCCAATCCCAATCCCAATCCCAATCCCAATCCCAATCCCAATCCCAATCCCAACCCCAGCACCTTCCAGGGTTCTCCAAGCCCCATCCTGAACATTCCAGGGCTGAGGCATCCACAGCTTCTCTGGGAATCACTGTAAAAAACCTCTTAAAACCACTGTAAAAAACCTCTAAATCTCGTCTAAATCAACCCATTTTTAGATTTAAAAAAAAAAAAAAAATTTTGGATCATTTTTATTGCCTTCAATGATTGCTGTTTTTGAGCCGCAGGAAGGACGCGGTGCCCTTGGCCGTGACTCGAGGCAGGGCAAGCTGTGCCCTCCCCGTGCTCCTCCAGGCGTGGCCCAGCTCCTTTCCTGGAGCACAATGATCTTCCCTGACCTTCCAGCTCAAGCTGTTCCCTGAAAAAAAAGGAGCTCCAGATGCTCCACAAAATCCCTTCTGCACCAAGGGATGCGGTTGGCTTGAGAAACTTGCCTGGAAAAGCTCCTTGGTGAGCTCAGCTTGGAGCATTCCAGCGTTCTTGGTGCTCTCAGGAATTTAAAATAAAAATTACGTGTAAAGTCATTGTGTTCCGGGTCCCCTTGGGAATTTAAAATAGCAAAATAAAAATTACATGTAAAATCCTTGGGTTCTTGGTGCTCTCGGGAATTTAAAATAGCAAAAAAAAAAAAAAAAAAGCGAAAGAATAAATGTAAAATCCTCAGGTTCTAGGGCCTCTCAGGAATTTAAAATAGCAGGAAATTAAATGTAAAATCCTTGGGTTCTAGGTCTTCTCATGATTTTAAAATAAAAATTAAATGTAAAATCCTTGGGTTCTTGGTCCCCTGAGGAATTTAAAAGATATTTTACAGCTGTGAACCATTCCCACTTTTCCTGCCTCTCCAGGGGCTCTGAGGTGCCCAAACTTTCCTTTCTCAGGGGAACATTCCCAATTTTCTCAGCCTCTTCTCTCCCATGGATATTGCTGAATTCCCTCTTTTTTGGACTCTCTATTCCTCATTTTTGTACACTGATTTTTGCCCTTTTTTTTTTTTTTTTTTTTTTCTCCCACGTGTACCAAATCCAAGCCCTATAAATCCACTGTGTAAACAGGAATATCCTTCCCTGAATGGGATTATTATTCCCAAAGAGCAAGCTGTCATTCCAAGAGGCAAAATCCTGTTTATTCTGGAGACACCAGCACTGCTTACATAAAATCCAGACTCAATGAAAAGCTCCCATTTGGACCATTCCTGGACAGTTTGGGGCCAGTTTTCCAGGTTTTCAGACCCCCAAATTCTCTTTTTTCTCCAGTTTAGTCCCTGTTTTCCTGTCCAGGTGTGGAAGTTCCTCACCCCCTGTGGAAGCAGAGCTGTGGCCCCTGAAATTCCAGATTTTTCTTGGCCTTGGAGAGTTTGGAGGAGCTGAGATCCAGAGGGTGCCCCATGGAGAGCTGGATCCTGCTTGGGGTCACGCCAGGACAGTGGGAAAACTTTTTAAAATAAAATTATTTTCATTAATAAAAACCTTTTCTTTATAAAAATATTTTACTTATAAAACTATTTTATCCATAAAGTATTTCACTCATAAAGCATTTTCCTTACAAAAATATTTTTCTTTTCAATTTTTGAATTTATTTTCTTTTTTTTTTGAATTTTTATTTTTTAATTTTTTTTAAATATATTTTTTTATTAAAAAAAATCATCACCTGCTCATTTCCTTAAACTCCACCAGTCCCAAACCATTCCTGACAAAACTCATCCGCCAAGGATTTTTTTTTCCCCTTATTTATCCCATCTCCACCCATGGATTTAAAGGTTGTTTTCCTTCTTTTATTTGGAAAAGCTGTTGCAGAGCTTTTCATTTTTTAATTAAAAAATATATATTTTTCTTTTCAATTTTTGACTATATTTCTATTCAAAAACCCTTTTTTTAATTAAAAAAAAAATCATCACCTGCTCATTTCCTTAAACTCCACCAATCCCAAACCATTCCTGACAAAACTCATCCGCCAAGGATTTTTTTTTTCCCCCTTATTTATCCCAGCTCCACCCATGGATTTAAAGGTTGTTTTCCTTCTTTTATTTGGAAAAGCTGCTGCAGAGCTGTGTCAGCTTTTCCATGGAAACAGCTCCACCTCTGCTCCAGGGCTCGGAGCACTGGGAATTGGGGCAGAATGGGAATTTCTGGGAGCTCTGATGGATCAGGAAAACCCCAGGGAAGGGAATATTTAAACCTGGGATGGGAAAGGCACAGAGAGGGCAAAACTCCCCTTTCCCTCCTGGCGTCCCCAGGCTGAGCCAAGATTCCCTTTCCCTTCTCATCCCTGCCCAAGGAATGGTGATGGAGCTGCCATGGGATACCTGGAGCTTCCACCCCTGCTGCAATTCATGGGAAGCAATCAAAGGAAAAGGGAAAAAGGGAAAGGGAAAGGGAAAAAAGAAAAGGGAAAGGGAAATGGAAAGGGAAAAGGAAAGGGAAAGGGAAAGGGAAATGGAAAGGAAAAGGAAATGGAAAGGAAAAGGAAAAGGAAAAGGAAAAGGAAAAGGAAAAGGAAAAGGAAAAGGAAAAGGAAAAGGAAAAGGAAAAGGAAAAGGAAAAGGAAAAGGAAAAGGAAAAGGAAAAGGAAACTTAAATTCAGAGCCCAAAGTGACTTTAGATAAATCCCCAAAGTGTTTTTCCCAAGGGTAAAAAAAGTGTGGGCATGAAAATCATGGGATTCTGGAATGATTTTGGTTAGGAGGGACCTTCAAGCTGATCCAGGCCCATGGGCAGGGACAATCCCCACCATCCCAGGGTGCTCCAAACCCCATCCAGCCTGGCCTGGGGCACTGCCAGGGATCCAGGGCAGCCCCAGCTGCTCTGGGAAATCCATTCCAGCCCCTCCCAGGGCAGAATTCCTTCCCAATATCCCATCCACATCTCCCCTCTTTCCCCTCAAAGCCATTCCTGCTTTTCCAGTTCATGCTGGAAATATAGAAATGCACAAATCCCAGAGTTTTTATTGTGGCTTCGTTGTTTCCTTTTTCTTCCCCTTTCTCCTGCTTAAAAAGATGCCGAAAACTCCCAAAGAAAAATTCTTTCCATGTGATCCCAGCACTTTCCCTCTTGGCTGGAACTCTGGATGTGGTTTTGGGTTCTGTGGTGGAGTTTTTTTTCATCCTTTTTTTTTTTTTTTTTTTTTTTTTATAATCCCATTTTTTTCACTTTTTATTTCCATCCCTGGGAGAGGCCCTGCAGAATTCCAGACTGGCAGCGAATCCTGAGGAATCCAGAGCGGGACAAAGGCTCGGGAGCGCGGCACAAGTTGGTGCAAGCAAAGAAAAGCAGGGAAAAAATTCCTTTTGCCGAGGTTTCCTAAGGATCCAGGCTGACTTTCCGTGTTTCTCTTGGATCCCAGCACGGGAGCTGCAGCCTGCCTGGAGAGCTGCAGCAGCTCGGGAACAGCGAGGGAAGGAGAATCCAGGGATCCTGAGGGACCAGGTGAGCTCCAGGGATCGGGATAAGGGGATGGGATCCCTGTGGGAGCAGAGCATTCCCACCCTGCCTGAGAGATTCCTTGGGAAAAGCGGGAATGAGGGGGTTTGGGCGTGCTGGGATGGCTTTAATTTGTCCCAATTAAAATTCCCGATCCCATTATCCACCCTGCACACGCCAGGACGGAGATTTCCCAGCGGGATGGGGATGGATCCGCCGTGCCCGAGGGACACGGGGCAGGAAGGAGCCGCTTCCCGGAGCCTCCACAGGCGTGGAAACTTCCAGGGAATTCTCCTTTCCAGCCCTTTGGGATTTGCTGCTCCCTAGAATTCCTCCAGGGAATTCTCCTTTCCAGACATTTGGAATGTGCTGCTCGCTCCGGGATGGGATCCAGGCACCGCATCCTGGGATGGGGAGAAAATCCCACCCGGGACCCTCTGCAGGGACAGCCCCGAATTCCCGCTGAATCCCCAAATCCCGGGGAAGCTGCTTCTCCATAGGGAAAGGTGAGGGAGGGATCGGTCGCTTCCATCGGGGGGGTTTGTCCTGCGGGAGAAGCTGCCCTGGGAATGACTTTTACTGTAATTCCTGCTGAATCACCGCCTGCGCTGCCTCGGGAGCCGGGAATTCTGCCAGGGAGCCGCCCAGCCTGGAGCAGGGACAATTCCAGGACACCGCAGGAGTCAGAGGTGCGGGCAGGGACACGGGGAGGGAGAGAGGGAAGAGCTGTTCCCTTGGGAACTGGGATCATCCTCCTGCTCCCTGTCAGAGTTCCTTGGGAATCAGGAGCATCCTCCTGCTCCCTGTCCTAGGGCAGGGTGGAATCCTGGGATAAAGAGAAGGAAAAAGGGAAAAATTGTTCCCTTTGGAATCATAAACCTCCTCCTGCTCCCTGTCCATGTTCCCTTGGGAATTGGGATCATCCTCCTGCTCCCTGTCCTAGGGCACGGTAGAACTTTGGGATAAAGAAAAAGGAAAAAGCGAAAAGTTGTTCCCTTGGGAATCATAAAACTCCTCCTGCTCCCTGTCCATGTTTCCCTGGGAATCAGGAGCATCCTCCTGCCCCCTGTCCTAGGGCAGGGTAGAAATTTGGGGATAAAGAGAAAGAAAAAGGGGGAAACGGTTCCTTTGGGAATCACAAACCTCCTCCTGCTCCCTGTCCTAGGGCAGGGTGGAATCCTGGGATAAAGAAAAGGAAAAAGGGAAAAATTGTTCCCTTGGCAATCACAAACCTCCTCCTGCTAGGGCAGGACGGAACCTTGGGAATTTGCAGGAATCCAGGGAACATTTCCATCCAGGCACAGCCTCTCCTCCTGCAGCATCCCCATGGAATTGTGGTAAATCCTTTCAATCACCCCGGGGTGCAGGGATATTTCCTTGGGAACCTCATTTCTTCCCATTCCTGGTGAATTCCTGGTGAATTCCCAGCAGGTGAGCACCTCAGTGGTTGCTGCTCAGGGCTGGCTCCTCCCAGGACAGAGGAATTCAGGGAATCATCCCCACTGGAACAGGCCTAGGCTAAAAAGCATCAGAAAAGTAAAAATAAACTGGATAATTGGAAAAAAGAGCTGTGAATTCCCAGACAAATGTTCACCCAGGCACTGCAAATCCAGCTGCAGCTCCACTCCTGGATCTCTCCATGGCTGGGTCCTGTTTTCCCCTCCGTTCCTGCCTCTCTCCCAGTGTCCAGCCCCTCTTCTCCATCATCCCAGGCTTGGATAAACACCCGGGACAAGGACCTCGCTCATGCTCCAACCACGACAGGCAGTGGGAATTCCCAACCCTCTTCCTTTTTGGGATGCAAATATTCCTGCCTGGGAGTTCTCAAATCACTCCTGCCACAGCCCAGCTCCTGCAGGACCTCCGGGGTATTTTGTCAGCACAGAATCCAGCAGAATTTTCCTTGGAAAACTCACAAAATCCTCCCGTGCTTTGGGCTTTTCCACAAGGAGCTGCCCACTAAGAAATTTTAGATCCTCCAGGGAGAGAAAATAAAAACAAATCCCGGGGAAATCCTTTCCAAGAGGAAGAGCAGTGTTGGACAATCCCAGCCCTGAGGATGCCTCGTTTCCTGCTGCTCCCGATCCAAGGAGCTCCGGAGCTGTGAGGAGATCCAGGCTGAGATTCAGAAGATAAAAGGTAAAAAGGCACAATCAGAATATTTTCCATATTTCTGGAATGGTGCTGAGCCTCAGAGCTGGCACATCCGTGAGTTTTCCATCAATTTTTCAGGTTTAACTGTGGGGTTTTAATCGAGGTTTGTCCTGAATTAAAAGGGGCAGTGCCTGGTGTTGTCCATGGATTTAAATCAAGGATTGTCATGGATTTCTTTCCCAAGTAAAGCCCTCGGAATAACCCTAGGAAGGAAAACATCAGCAGGAATTCAGAGCGTGGCTCAGGGAGTCCTGGAATTCCTGAGGCTGGAAAAGCCCTCCAAGACCATCAAATCCATCCTGGGCTGGTTTTTAGGATTTTCTGCCCATTTAATCTTCCTGTGTTTCTATTCCCAGTTGGAAACTCAAAGATGGCTTTAAAAATTATTTAATTACGTGGAATTCAAGCAATGAATGCTGGTGGAAAAGAGGGATTGATCCCTCCTCCAGCTGCTCCTGGAATGAGGTACAACTACAAATCCAAAGGTATTTCCAGTCCTGATGGATTTCAGGAAAGAGCATTCTCTGCTCTCAGAGGCAAAGTCATTATTTTCCTGCTAATAAGGATTTCTTGGCTTTCCAGGAAGCTGGAACGGTGTGAGTGACGCTTCTTTTGCAGCAGGGAAGAATGGGAAGCAAACATTTCCCAGGAATGCTGGTCCAATCCCACTCCTGACAGGTTTCTCCTCCTTTTTTCCTCCCCTGGCTCATTTTGTTCCCAGGGAAGCAGCTCCAAGGCTGGAAGTTCTCCCTCTGGGTGTCCATGGAATGAAACCCATGAAATCCATGAATCCTGGATTTCCATGGAATCCAGGCCATCCAGCACCCCCTTCCCAACCCATTCCAGGAATTCCAGCTGGTGGCAGAGGAGCCATTCCCAGCCCAGGGTCAGCCCGAGTCCGTCTCACTAATTGGACTTTGGAGAGGATCCACGGAGGCGTCGATCCAAGAAATCTGTCCTGGATGAGGCCCCACTGCAATCAGTGCAATGACACCAATTACACATGGAATGGGAACCAGTGGCCAATCTCCAGCTCCAGTCTTTCCTTGGGAACACGTCAGTGAGGAGCCAGAGAAAATTCCTCTTCTTTTCACCTGTTCCTAGGGAGGGATTGGAGCTGAATCTGGGAGGAATCCAGGGAAAAAATGCTTCAGATGGAGAGATGGAGATGGATGGAGATAAAAGAGGAATTTTCACCCTGGATTTCACCCAGAATCAGCTGCAATTTTCCTTAGGAACAGGTCAATGATGAGCCAGAGAAAATTTCTCTTTTTTCCCCATGTGAGGGAATTTTTTCCCTGGATTTCTCCCAGTATGAGTTGCAATCCCTCTCTAAGAACAGGCGAAAAGAAGAGGAATTTTCTCCCTGGATTCCTCCCACTGTCAACTCCAATCTTTCCTTAGGAACAGGTTAATGATGAGCCAGAGAAAATTCCTCTCTTTTCCCCATCAGAGACATTTTCTCCCTGGATCTCTCCCAGCATCCAGAACCTTTGGAGCTCACCAGGAGCAGATGAAAATCTAAGGATTCCCAAACCCCGGGGTTTGTGCTGAGAAAATCCAGTTTGGTGCAGCTCTTTGGGTTTCCATTCCACACATGGGACAATCAAACTGGAAAATACACGCAGGAAATCCAAGAATAAGGGAATAGATAAACCATGGAACGAAGTCACCAGCAAGAGGCTGCCAGACAACATTTAAAGATTGAAATACTTTTGATTTCTTTTGGGTTAGGTTTTCTTCTGGGCTTTTCCTCCCCCCAAAAAATTAGGTTTCAGCTCTATATTTAAATAAAATCCATATTTTGCCCTTCATTTTGAATTTTTTTGGATACTGAAGCCCAAACAAACCAACAGAGCATCACTTTTGTCTTTTCCCCAGAAATTTCCCGTAGCACTTGTTCCAGGAGCTTTTCCAGCGGAGCTTCTCCTCCCAGCAGGTTTTGTTTGGCTTGGGATTTTTCCCCCCCCCCCATCCTTTTGTTGACCTGGTGTCTCTCAGCAGCTGTCACAGGTAATGCCAGCCAGGAATCGCCTTTTCCAGCGCTCCGAGGGTCACCGCTCCCACCTGGAGTCTCCCGGCGCCGCTCCAGGAGCCGTCAATGATTAACCCCAAGGAAAGCACTCGCCAGCTGGCCCTGATTGGGATCGCCCCGTTAATGGTTTGTGTTCCCTCTCCTCCCCAGCTGCTCCCCAGGGAGGATGAGCTCCGTGATCCTGCTGCTGCTGCTGCTGCTGCTGCTTCCCGCCGGGGACGCCGGTTCTGAGGAGCTGCCCAGGCGGCGCCTGGCGTGCGTCAGGTGCTGCGGGCCCTCGGAGCAGCCCGTGTCCATCTTCTCCCAAAGGTCTGCCAGGATGAGCGGCCATCCCCAATATCCCCTGCCCAAAATCCAGCCCACCATCGACATCACCATCCTCAAAGGTGGGTGAAGCTCGCTCGCCCCTTGGCCTTCTCCTTGCTGATCTTCCTTGGGGCTTCCCTACGGAAAAATTCAGCTCAAAAGTCAAGAACGAGCAAAAGGGGTGCCCAAAAGTGCCCATAATATGGTTGTGCCCAGAAGTGCCCAAAACGAGGTTAAGGGGTGCCCAAAATGTGGTTGTGCCCAAAACAAGGTCAAGGGGTGCCCAAAATAAGGTCAAGAATGTCCAAAAATGTGTCCAAGTAAAAGTTGAGGGGTGCCCAAAAGGTTGTCATGCCCAAAATGTGTCCCAAACAATGTCAAGGGGTGTCCAAAATGTGGTGGTGTCTAAACTTATCCCAACGTGCCAAAAACAAGGTCAAGGCATCCCCAAAATATAGTGGTGCCCAAACATGGCCCTAGGTTAATCCTTCTGGGAATTGGGAAGCTGCCGATATCTGATTGATGTTCCCAGATTAATTCTTCTGGGAATTGGGCAGCTGCTGATATCAGGTTGATATTCCCAGATTAATTCTTCTGGGAATTGGGCAGCTGCTGATATCTGACCATGGATTAATCCCTCTGGGGATTGGGAAGGTGCTGTTATCTGATCAATATTTCTGGGTTAATCCTTCAGAGGAATTGGGAAGGTGCTACTGATATCTGATTGATATTCCCAGATTAATCCCTCTGGGAACTGGGAGGGTGCTGATATCTGACCATGGATTAATCGCTCTGGGAATTGGGAGGGTGCTGATATCTGACCGATATTCCCAGGTTGGGCAAATGCTCCAGCACCTCCCCTGCTCCCTGTCCCCAGGCCATTCCCACCACCTGACCTCCCCACCCTCGTGTTCTCCCTCTTTCCCCCTCACCCCGGGCAGGCGAGAAGGGCGAGATGGGCGAGCGCGGGTTCCCCGGAGCCGCGGGGAAGGTGGGAGAGCGCGGATCCCGCGGGCTGAGCGGCCGCAAGGGCCAGAAGGGGCAGCCGGGCCCCCAGGGCCACCCCTGCAAGCAGCTCTTCGCCGCCTTCTCCGTGGGCCGCCGCAAGCCCCTGCACAGCTCCGACTACTTCCAGCTCGTCACCTTCGACACGGAGCTCGTCAACCTCTACCAGCACTTCAACATGTTCTCCGGAAAGTTCTTCTGCTACGTGCCCGGCGTTTACTACTTCAGCCTCAACGTGCACACCTGGAACTTCAAGGAGACCTACGTGCACGTGATGAGGAACGAGCAGGCCGTGGCCATCCTGTACGCCCAGCCCAGCGACAGGAGCATCATGCAGAGCCAGAGCCTGATGCTGGATCTGCAGGAAGGGGAGGAGGTTTGGGTCAGGATGTTCAAGAGGGAGAGGGAAAACGCCATTTACAGCGAGGAGTCGGATCTTTACATCATCTTCAACGGGCACCTGATCAAACCCGCCCTGGAGTAGGAGCTCCTCGGCTCCAGGGAAAAGCTTTGGGCCACCCAGCAGTGTCTTCCCTCTAAAAGTGCATCTTGAATTCCATCTGGGATGGTTGTAAACCTGGAAGAGTTGTTTTTCCACATCTGTGTGTCTCCAACTGCTCAAGAATTCCAGAAGGTTCCCAGCTCCCTTTGTGGCCCCTCAGGAGCATCCCTGGAGTTTGTTCAATTGACAGCAAAAATTTCCCTTCTTTCTCTGGGGGCAATTTTATCTCCTTTAACCCAAAGAATTCCCAAAAGGAAGTCGTCACCAGTTCTTTTTCCTCTAAATCAATGCCAAATCTTCAAGATCTCCCATTCCACTTGGAATATTTGCAGCCCTTGGAAGGGTGGTTTTTCCACTCATTTATGGATGGAGGGAACTGTTCCAAATGCACAAAAATTCCAGAAGTTTTCCAACTCCCTGTGTAGCCCCTCAGGAGCATCCCTGAAGAGCTGCAAACTTAGCAGCAAAATTTTCTCTTCTTTCTGCATCTCCCATTCCATTTGGAATATTTGCAACCCTTGGAAGGGTGGGTTTCCACCCCTGTGTGGACAAAGGTGGCTGTTCCACCTGCACAAAAATTCCAGAAGGTTCCCAGCTCCCTGTGTAGCCCCTCAGGAACATCCCCAAAAATTTGCCAAGTTGGCAGCAGAATCCCCCTCCTTTGCTGTGCTTTAGATAAAGAATTATAATAATTAGGATATGATTACAATAAAATAATTATCCTTGAGGACCAGAGTGGTTATCCAGGTGCTAATTAAGGAATTTTGTTATTCCTGCAAAAATCTCAGCGAATAAGAGCCACCCCCCTCAGCAGCATCAGGTTGGCTCCTCTCAGGCAGGAATTTTGGCATTAAAATCAATATTTTGCACAGGAATTAATCCCAAGTTCCAGTTGGGTTCCATTCTGTGTCACATTCCATGGTTCCAGCAGAATGGTGGAATTAGAGCAATAACAGCAGACGGATTCAGGAAAGCTTTTCCAGGGAAACGGATCTTGGTACAATCACAGGCTCCAGAGGAAAACTTCCCAGAAGAAAATCCAGCCTGGGAATGTGCTTCCCAACTGGACAAAATGCTGGGAATTTGGGAGTTGCCATGCTGGAATTTCAGGCTCTGCTCCCATCTGGACGTTCCCATTCTGGAGCACCATAATTTCTGGGAAAGGGAGGAAAAACTGGAAAGAAAAAGGTTTTTGTTGTGGTTTTTTGTTCTTTTTTTGAGCATTTGGGGTTTTTCCTCAGAAATTACCATCTTGGAGCACCATAATTTCTGGAAAATGGAGGAAAAATGGGAAAGAAAAATGAGTTTTTCTTCAAGCAGTGATTTTTGGGAATTTTGGGTTTTTCCCTAAAAAATTATGGATAGAACCATGGTGCATGCAGCAAACCCCCATCATTTTATCCCATTCCTTCTTTTCATTTTTCCCAGTCTCTCATTTGCTTCCCAAACCTTTTGTACAAAGAATCCAGGGAAATTCCTGCCAGGAAAATGCTTCCATGGATCTCACCTTCCCCAGCTTTGGGAAAAGTAGCTGAAATAAAGATTTTGCTTTCAGTACCTGGGGTTGTTTCTCTCTTTTTCATAATTTTTTCCACAAGTTTTTCCACATTCCCTAGCTAAAAACACCACACTGACCCTGGAAAAGTCTTGGGGGGCAATTTAATGCAAAGAATTCCCAAAAGGAAGCTGTCACCAACTCCTTTTCCTCTAAATCAATCCCAAATCTTCAAGGTCTCCCAATTTTCCTGAAAATAGGGACTTCTAAGTAGAAAATTCCAGATAAAAATTGATCCCAAGCCTTGAATCCTTGAATGTGCTCCTGCTTCCCTTAACCCGCATCCTGAAAAGGAAACCTGGAAAATTTCCATTTTTAACGCCACACTGGAGATCTCCACATCTTTCCCCCTCCTTTTCCCACTTCTAAACCCTTCCCTGTCCCATCCCTGGGTTGGAGAAATAACTCCAAGGTGGGCAGGAGCTCTGTGGTGGAGCAGGAGCATTCCCAGCTGCTCTGGAATTCCTCATTCCTCACAGATCCAGCAGTTTTCACACAATTTTGGCTCATTCCCTTCTCCCATTTGCTGCACTGATTAAAATTGCAATTAAAAATATTTCTGATTATTGCCAGGGATGGAAAAAAAACCACACCCAGAACATTTTCAATCCACAGAATTACACAGAAGTTCCTTTTTCCAGGGAAGCAGCAAAAATCCATCATTTTTATCCCTGAATAAACTCATCTCCAGGGGAGATATTTGGATTTTGGAGCTCTCATGACTCATCCCAGTGCCAGGAGCAGGGGAATCATTAAATCCACATCGATTCCAGGGGCACAACGACCTTTCCAAGCATCCAAAGGGATCCACAGGATCCAAATTATCCCTAATGGCCTAAAAACCACTGGGAATCTCAACTTGCCGAGGCTTTGGGGGAAAACTGGAATATGACAAAGCTGAACGTTCCCACTGCCACATTTTAAATCACTTTTACAGGGCTGGACACCCCTTTTGGGAAGGAAATTTCCCAAAAATCCAATTTAAACCTCCACTGCTCTGCTCGTTGAGCTCCCTCTATCCTGGGAATGCCAAAATTCCTCGTTCCCATCTCCTCCCAAACTATTTTGGGGATAAAGAGGGAAATCATGAAATCTGCATCAATTCCAGGGGCAAAACCCAGAGTGTGCCCACAGGATCCAGATGGCCTAAAATCCACCAGGAGTCTCAGCCTGCTGAGGTTTTTTGGGAATCAATTGGAACCTCTAAAAGCTGAATGTCCAAAGAATTTCCCACTTCCACCTTTTAAAATCCCTTTTCGGGGCTGGAATCCCTAAAATCCAAATTAAACCCCCTCTGCTCTGTGTGGTTCTGCTCCCTCCATCCCAGGAATGCCACAACCCCTCATTCCCATCTCCTCCCAGCCCGTTTTGGGGACAAACAGCCTGTTTGGGTGTGGTTCCATCTCTCTGGATGGATTTTTCTCAGGAATAACAACAGGCACCGGTGCCTTGGGCAAACTCTTCCCTTCCTCTCCAGGAGGAAACTTTGGATTTACAACAGGAACGGCGAGATAACATCGAGGCTGATAAGGAAACCAGGCAACAAACCAGGCTAATGGATTGCCTCTGGATGAGTGGAATGGGATTTAATGGCTCCAGCAAGGATCTATCCCACCCCAAGGATTGGGAGAAAATGCAGGAGATGGGAGGGGAGAGTGGGAAAACAAACAGAGAGTGCTTCCAAGCCAGGGAGCAATCCTGGCTAAAAGCTCCAGGATGGAGACTTTGGCCTTCCACACCCTCCCTGCAGGCTGGGAATGGCAATTCCCAATCCTTGGACAGGCTGGGATTGGCAATTCCCAAACCTGGATAGGCTGAGAAAGGCAATTCCCAATCCTTGGACAGGCTGGGAATGGCAATTCCCAAACCTGGATAGGCTGGGATTGGCAATTCCCAAACCTGGATAGGCTGAGAAAGGCAATTCCCAAACCCAGAACAGGCTGAGAATGGCAATTCCCAAACCTGGATAGGCTGGGAATGGCAATTCCCAAATCTGCACAGGCTGAGAATGGCAATTCCCAAACCCAGAACAGGCTGAGAATGGCAATTCCCAAACCCTGGATAGGCTGGGAATGGCAATTCCCAAATCTGCACAGGCTGGGAATGGCAATTCCCAAACCCTGGATAGGCTGGGAATGGCAATTCCCAAACCCAGGACAGGCTGGGAATCTCAATTCCCAATCATCAGACAGGCTGGGAATGGCAATTCCCAATCCCTGGGCAGTCTGGCAATCTCAATTCCCAAAGCCAGGACAGGCTGGAATCTCCATCCCTCCCTGGAATGAGAGGTGGGATTCATTTGGGTGTTCCCTGTTCTTGCTCCCTGCTCTGTCCCTGTAAATCCTGAGGATTCCTCATTCTCCTCCTGATTTTCCACAGTGGTTTTATTTTTCCTGGCAAGAGCCAGAAAATCCGTGTGTGCTCTCTGCCCTCAGCACCTTTTCCTTGCTTAATTTGGGGAAATTTCCTGTTCTCTCCCAGGTTTTGCAGTAAAATCCCTGGGATTCGGATGGGACAGGGCCTTCCTGTGGGGATAACTCAGGATTTGTGTCCCTGCAGGGCTGGATTTGGCCCCAGCAGAGATGTGGGAAAAGCTCCATCCCCTCAGGAATGGGCAAACAGGGAGAGGAGCTGGGTCCCTGGGATGAGGAGGGATTTGCTTCCCTGTTCCCAAAGCTGTGGATGTTCCCTCCCCAGCTGCATTTGTATTCCAGCCAAAAGCTGCTGCAGAGATTTGGGCACCCAACAATCCCTGCCAGACATGGGGAATGACAGCCTAATGCTATTTCCAGGGAAAATCACATTAAAATCCAAGGAATTGGGTTTTCTCTGGATGGTTCTGGAAGCAAATCCCTCTCTGCTGGCTCCAGGCTGGAATGCTGCAATCTCAGCCTCCCCAAGGCCATTCCAGGAGTGAAATTCCACGTGCAGGAAACTGAGGAATTGCCGCTGGATTTGGGGTTTTGCTGATCCAAAACCCAGGACAGAGCCTGAGTGAATTCCCAAGGGATCACATTGGAATCATCTCCCTTTTTAAGAATCCAAAACAATTCCTCCACCATATCATTTCTCGCTGGATTTTGTGTTTTTATCCCTGTTAAGTCAGAATCCTGAATTTTTCCAGGATGGAAAGGACACCAGGACAGGGATGGGCTCAGTGATCACAGTGATCCTGTGATTCCAGGGATGCAGAACCCTCCATTCCCATTCCCATTCCCATTCCCATTCCCATTCCCATTCCCATTCCCATTCCCATTGCCATTCCCTGCCTCTGTCAGCTCAGCTCCCATGTTCCCATCAGGTCACAAACCCACAGATCTGCTGTTCCCTCCCTGAAAACGTGCTGGAAAAATCCAAACACCATCGAGTGCCATGAATTAATTCCATGGAAATGTCTCTTGATTCCTGTCAGGAAATAAAAGAATTCCAAGTGTGGGATGGGGGCTGTCAGCCCTGTCTGGCACCCGGCATATGGGGCTGGGATCTGTGGAAAAAACGGGACAGGGATGCAAACAGGATGCTCTCATTAATTCTGGGAATGCATAATTAATTAATTACCCTGCCCAGGGGAGCTGCTGTCACCACGGCTCCCGGAGCCAGCGCTTCTCCTCCTGTGGTGAAGCAGGAATTGTGCATGGGATTTGTGCTGCCTGCCTCTTGAAAACGGGAATTGTGCAGGAATTTTGCATGGGATTTGTGCTGCCTGGTTCCTGGAGCAGGAATTGTGCATGGAATTTGTGCTCCTTGGTTTCTGGAAGCAGAAATTGTGCATGGGATTTGTCCTGCCTGTCTCTGCTGTTCCTCCTGGATGCAGGAATTGTGCCCAGGATTGCTGCCCCATCCCTGGAAGTGCCCAAGGTCAGAGCTTGGAGCATGCTAGAATAGTGGGAATTGTTCCTGCTCATGGCAGGGGTTGAATGGGATGAGCTTTAAATCCCTCCCAATCCAGAGCATTCCACGATTCTTTGTTTTGCTAGGAAAAGCCAGGAGTGCATAAATTCATCGAGGCCTTGGAGGGGTTTTTATGCTTTTTTTTTTTTTTCCCAACAGATTCTCCAGGGGAAACCGTGGTGGGATTCACCTCTGGAGCAGGGAGGGGGAAAGCCCCAAATCTCCCTCTGGAATATGAAATAGGGATCCTCTGGAGAGGAAAAGCCCCAAATCTCCCTCTGGAATATGAAATAGAGATCCTATGGAGCAGGAGAGGCTGCAATCCTGGATCTCCCATCTCAGAGGGATGCACCAGGATTACAAACCCCAAACCCAGCCAGCAGAGGTGATCCATGGAAGGTGAAGGGAAAACTTCTCCCTGAAAATTCCCAGGTCTGATCTGCACTTCCAGGCCTGGGCTGTGTTTGCATCCAGGTCAAATCCGCACGGAAATTCCTGTTTATCTCCCACCCCCACAGGCCAGGATTGTTCATTCCCAGAATTTTCCAAGGGCTGCTACTTTTCCCGCTGGGAAATCACAGCAGGTTCATGCCAGGCTGAGGGAATGGGATCCATCCAATGTTTGGGATGACTCCTGGCTCGAGGTCAGGACAGGATCCAGGGCTTAGAGGCTCAGGAGAAGGGAGGCAGCAGGGACAGCTTCACCTGCTGTGACTTTCCAGGGAATGATGGGCAGATAGGGAGGATTAAGTGTGAAAGGGAGAGGGAACACAGAAACCCCGAGCGTCGCCCATCCCATGGCAACAGCGCCGGATTTCCATGGAGTTCTCCAAACAACACCCAAAGGGGAGGGAATGAGGGACCCAGGAGCACCAGGAGCTGGGTGAGGTGAGCAGCTGAGGCATTCCAGGTGAGAGAGGGGCTGGAGCTGGATAAAATACCCTGGGAATAAAGCTGGGAATGAAATCGGCTGCTCCTGCCTGGGCTGCAGCTCCAAGGAGCAGGGACAGGCACTGGGAATTGGGATTTGTGGGATTTAAGGATGCTGCTCATGGGTCGAGGCTGGCCCAGGATTCTGTGGCACAGGGAATGTTTGGATTCCAGCCCTGGAACCTCAGGGAGCAGAGAGCTGGGAGTTTAACTGGGAGTTAAGGAGGGAAGGTGCAAAAACTCCATGCATGCCCTACTCTAACTCCAACATCAATCCATTGATAAATCCTGCGATAAATCCCACACTTAAATCCCAGGATAAATTCCACACTCCAGGCACTTTCCTGGGATTTCCCTCCCTTGGGGAGCAGCCAGGAGAGATCCCAAAGATCCCAAAGCCAGAGGATTCCAGGGTGACCCTGCTGAAACCCAGGAGGTGCCCAGTGAAGCCCATGGATCCCAGTCCCTCTGGTATGCCCACCTGGAATCTGCCCTTTGGAATTGCTGTCTCCTAATGCCACTTGTCCAAACTGAATCCATTATTTCCCCCCCCTCAATTAAACCCATTTTTCATGGAATAAAAAGTGAATTCCTGAAGGAAGCTGCTCCTGTATTTTTTCCACACACCCTTCTTTCCTATCCTTTGGTATCCAGCAGCTGCAATTCCCTTTATTCCATGGATCTCATTGAATATTCATAGCTGGAGCCTGAACCAGAAATTCCAGTTTATTTTTTATTTATTATTTTATTTCATTTTTATTTTATCCAAATGATTTTTCCACCTCCTGAAGGTCAGGTGGGCACCGGGCAAATTTTCCATGATCTTCCCGTGGATGTTTTGTCTTTTTTTTTTTTTCCAGCAGAGCAGAGCCAACATTTGGAATCCTTGGATAAATCAAAGAAAAAGCTGAATAAGCTGGAATTTGGAAGGATTGTCTGTCGAGGTATTAAAGATGTCACTCAGTCCCTGGGGCTGAGGGATTGGGGTTGGAATGTGTGGATAGAAAAAGGGATGTGGGGAGTGTCGGTGCTGTCTGGAGCTGCTGGGAAGGGCTGGCTGGGAGGACAGATTCTCCCTGGAATTTGTCATTCTTTGTGGAAGGATGACATGTTTTGATGGGATGTGTGCAGGGACGTTGGCAGCTCAGCTGGCTCCTCAAAATTCCTCTGCCAAGCTGCCAGGAGAAGCCCAGGAATGGTGTTTGGGATGCAGGGAAAAGCCAGCAGAGCTTCTTCCCGAGGCATAGAGCTGAGGAAAGATTTGTTAGGATGGGAGGGAATCCCATGGAGCAAAGGCTGGGTGGCACTGGGAGAGATGATCTGCAAGAGCTGCTCCCAGAAAAATTCCTTGGGCCAGGAAAAAAATAAAAATAACTCATCCAAAGCAGCATTCCCATGGCACTGAATTCCCCAGGGAGCTGCTGCTTGGAAAGGGAATTTTCCTGGGTATTGGGGCATTGAGAGCTTTCCTAAATTTATCCATGAATACGATGGATTGCAGCATTACCAATGGGAATGTTGGATGGGCTGGCTGGAATTTCTGTTTTCTGGGAATTGGGATCCCCATCCTGATCTGGGGGGTGGGATCAGTCTGGAGGCAGTAGAAAACAAGGCCCAGGTTTATCCACCTCCTTTCCAGGGTCTATTACCTTCAGATAAAACTTCCCTTTGTTAATTCCAAGGATTTATCAAACTCCATGGAAGGAGGGGACAAATGCTCTTTGCTCTGCCCAAAACAGGGTTTAGCTCCTTCCCAGAAATCTGAATTTATTAAAATCTTTTTCTTTTTTTTCCAAAGCAGATTTTCCTGCCCCAACCTTGAGCTTTCCAGTCATTTCCCTCTCCAGAGGGAACATCTCAGGTGGAAAACTGAGGGAACCACCACCCAGCTCACACCAAACCTACAGGAAAAGTTAATTTTATTAATTAATCAGCTAAACCTGGCAGTGCTGGGAATTGGAATGTGCTGCAGGGGAGGTGGGCACTGCCTGCTACTGGGAGAATCCTGGGAGTAAATTACTCATGGTCCCAGCCAGGCTCTGTGCTTGTGCCTCAGTGAGTTCCTGCCTTTGGGAATGTGAGTGTCACATCCAGCAGAACAAATGGAATGATGGAATCATTAAAGTTGGGAAAAAACCTCCAGGACTGAGGCACAAACACTCCCTGGCAAGTGCACCACTCAGGAGGGGATTGAGCTGGGTTTAGTGTCTGAAAACACAATTTTGAGTCCAAACTTATGCTCAGAGGGGATTGAGCTGGGTTTAGTGTCTGAAAACACAATTTTGAGTCCAGACTTGCACTCAGAACCAAGGAATGGACACCAAACCTCCCCAGGAGCCCATGGCCATCAGCACTGACATCACAATGACGGGGTCACAGCACATTTCATGGGGTGGCAAGGTGGAAATGTCATGGCTGCATTGATTCCTTTCCAGAGTGTTTTCCTAATCTTGGTTTTTTATCCTTTCTGGCTGTGTTTGAAGGGTTCCTGGCTGTTCTGGCTCCCTGGGATGGGTTAATGGCAGGAAAACAAAGCAAAAGCAGCACCCAGCACATCAGAACCTGTTTCCAGAGCAGTGCTGGTGCCTTTTTTGCATGAAATTCTGAAGAAATCTCATTTTCCTTTCAGAAATCCCCTTGAAGAATTCCCAAATATCCCAGCTGAGCTGTTTGCTGCTCAGAGCTGATCCCAGCAGTGCAAAGCAGCCATAAACCAAGCTTTAACAAGAGAATTAGAGCTGGCTTAGTGTTGTTTGCATGGCTAGAGGGGTACAAAGCCTGGAAATCATTCCCTGGAGGACCCAAAGTGGTGCCAGACATCAGATCCATCAGGACACCACCAGAGCTTGGCACTTCCAGCTGGGAAAAGCAGGGAAGAGCCCTCTGTGTTCATTTGTGGGAGCTTCTGGGGCTCCACATTTTCCTTTTGCATGAACTGAAGTCCCCAAGTCCTCCAGGGGACTTTGCAGTGCCAGGCCATGCTCCATTTGAAGTCCCCAAGTTTTCCAGGAGACTTTGCAGTGCTAGACCGTGCTCTGCTTGAAGTCCCCAAGTCCTCCAGGGGACTTTGCAGTGCCAGGCCATGCCCTCCTTGATGGCCCCAGGTCGTTCAGGGGACTTTGCAGTGCCAGGCCATGCCCTCAGACCTTGCTGGTCTGCATGTGCCCGTTGAACTCCACGTTCCTCTGGGTCAGCATGGACTCCTGCAGGCGGCTGCTGTTCTCCTGCCTGTGCTCCACGGGCTCTCCATCCTCCGCCCCATCGCCCTTGCGGAGGCAGAGAACCTTCTGGAAGCTCTGCTTGAAGTTGTCGGAGAGGAAGCCGTAGAGGATGGGGTTGGCGCAGCTGTTGGCGTAGCTCAGCACCACCATGAAGAAGTAGAGCCCCTCGAGGACGGGGTCGGCGGGCAGGATGAGGATCAGGTTGACGATGTTCATGGTGTAGAAGGGCAGCCAGCAGAACACGAAGACCACCACGATGATCACCACCATCCTGGTGACCTTCCGCTCCGACCGGCGGCGCCGCGTGGAGCCCACGCGGATCCCCGAGGACTTCACCTTGACCACGATCAGCAGGTAGCACAGGCAGATGACCAGCAGGGGCCCGAAGAAGCCCAGCACCGAGGTGTAGATGATGAACGCCGCCGACCAGACGTTGACCGGCTCCGGCCAGTTCATGTTGCACGTCTGGAAATCCTCCTGCACGTCCGAGAAGATGATCACGGGCAGCACCACCAAGAAGGAGAAGGTCCAGACCGTGGCGCTGATGAGCTTGGCCACCCTGGGGCGTCTCCACTTGGTGGATTTGATGGGGTGCACCACGGCCAGGTAGCGGTCCATGCTCATCACCGTCAGGCAGAAGATGCTGGTGAACTGGTTGATGCCGTCCACGGTCATGACCAGGCGGCAGAGGAAGGAGCCGAAGGGCCAGTAGGAGATGGCGTTCTGGGTGGCCAGGAAGGGCAGGCCCAGCATGAAGAGCACGTCGGCCACGGCCAGGTTGAGGATGTAGATGTTGGTGACCGTTTTCATCTTGGCGTGCCGCAGCACCACGTAGATGACCAGGGCGTTGCCGCTCAGCCCCAGGGCGCACACCAGCAGGTAGCAGATGGGGATGAGCACCTTGTGGATGTACTGGAACGGTGGCACCTCCGGGAGCGTCCCGTTCTCCGTCCCGTTGGGCAGCAGCGACGAGTTGGCCTGGCTGGGAGCAGCCTCCATGCTGAACGTGCTGGAGAAGTACAGAGGATCCATGGGGTTTTTTTGTTTTCTCTCTCTGTGGTTTTTTTTCCCTCTTAGGAGAGATTAAACTTCATGGGCATCTTGTTCCTAGAATGAAAATTCGAAATGCGAAAAGTCAAAATTCAAAGGTTGAAAAAATAATTTTTTTTTAAATTATAGAATTATAGAAAAATAAAAATAAAAAAAAATAAAACAGAAATAGGAAATAGAAATAGAATAAAGTAAAATAAAATAAAATATAAAAAATTAAAAATTAAAAATTTAAATGTTAAAATTATTTAAGATTTTTAAAATTTAAAATTTCAGAAATTCAAAAAATCAAAAACTCAAGGAAAAGACGGGACTTTTACAAAGCAGAATTTTACAATCACTTCCATTTTCTCTTCTATTATTCAGGATTTGGGGTTGGATTATTCAGCCAGGGAGTGGGGTGGGATCAATTCCCTACAAAGGAATTGCACAATGGGAGAACTCCCATGCTCATCCCAGCTTCTGTTTCATTTTCACAGGATCCGGGGCTGGGTGCAGCTGTGATGGATTTTTCCCTGTGAAGGTGGAGAGGCTCTGGAATAGAATTCCCAGAGAAGCTGTGGCTGCTCCTGGATCCCTGGAACTGTCCAAGGCTGGGCTTGGAGCACCCTGGGATAGAGGAAGGTGTTGGGGTTGGAACTGGGATCAGGAGAATCCATTCCCATAGCAATGGAAAACCCTTGGAAAAAAATCCCTGAGCTCCAGTACAGAAAGGGTCACGTCAGAGATCTTCCCCACCAGGTCAGGGTGTGTGCACAGAGAAGGGAAGGAATAAACTCCTTTTTTCCATCTCTCAAGATTATTTTTTGTATTCCTGCATCCTCTCCTCTCACCCTGAACTGCTTTTTATCCCAAAGATCTCTTTTTTCCCTGCAGGAAATCCAAGCTGCACTGGGCAGCTTCAGGACAGCTGAGCAGATTTGAAGCTGGAATAAATTTTACCAGCCATCCTGAAAAAGGTGGAGAATTCCCAACACCCCTTTCCTGCGGCGAGCTCGATCCCCAGGAATATTTTTCCACCTTTTTGTCAAAGTGGGGTACAATTTATCAGGTGGAGAAACTTGGAAACACCATATGAAAAATGGAGATTTAAAGCAGCAGAAAATGGATATTTAAAGCACCAAATCCTGGTGAAGGTGGAAGAAACACCCAGCAATTTTTGCTGCCGTCACCTGACGATCAGATTCCCACAATAATCCGGGGGTTTGGGGCTGGCATCACAAACAGCCAGCCCACAGCACTGGAAAAGCTCCTTGTCTCCAGGAGCAATGTGAAACCACCTCCGTCCATGGCTGGGCTTTCTCCTGGGGTGAGAAAACCTGGGGGAGAGGAGGAGCCCCTGCAGCTCCCGGGAGGAATCTCAAATGTGCCGAGCTGCTTTGGGAAAGTGCAGATGGGGAGTAGGTGTCTCACGCGGCTGGGTGGAGATGCACCGGGGGAATTGGGAGTGCAGGAGGAGCTGGGGGAGCTGCTGGAGCTCCAGGGGGATGGGGAGGATGGGGCAGGAGGAGCTGGATGTGCTGCTGGAATATTTGGGGTTCGGGTGTTGGGAGCATCCCTGCAATTCCCAGCGTCCCGCTGCAGGCAGAGCTCAGCCTGAGCTCTTTATAAATTAAACAGGAGAGGGTCAGAGGCTGGGTAAAATAACACAGGGAAAGTCCAGTGCTGGCTGGAAAAGTGGAATTTTAAATCCTGATCTTCAACCTGTTTTGAAGTCCTGAGCTGTAGCAAATATCAGGTTATTTGTGGGGGAATTCTGGGAGAATTCAAAACTGGGACCCCTCATTCTCAGCTGGGAGGGGTTTGGAAATTCCCATTTTCCTGCTGTGACCCCACTGGGATCATCAAAGGGAAGGATAGGAAGGAAAAATGCGTGGGATGGGGCAGGCAAGGTTTATAAACTCATATCCATAGAGCTGCATCCTTGGGATTGGGAAATTCTTCCCAGAGAAGCTCAGCACATCCAGGCTGGGCCCAAAAAGCCCAAATTTCCATCTGAGCCTGGGAAAAATTGGAAGGCACAGAAAGAAGCAGAGCTGGAGCTCAGCAGGGAAGGTCAGGAGGGGCAGTCATGTGTGGCTCATCCTCTAACAAATGGGAAAGGACACCTTTTCCAAAGTGCCCTTTCCACAGTGTGAAATCCTTGGATTCAGGACTGGAGGAATTGCACAATGACTTCAGTCCTGCTCCTTTCACCACCTCTGGAGCTCAGGCCTTGGAAAGAGGAGCTTTTTCTTTGGATAATTCCCATTTCTTCTCCCCCTGGAGAAATCCTCCAGCCCCAAATCCCTGTTTGCAGAGGGCCTCGGGCTCTCCCAGCCATCCATGGGCATTCCAGGGGTTATTCATGAAGGGCTTAAGTGTGTTTTCCATGGAGAGGGGTGGATATTTTGGGGTTCTTTTGTGGGTTTTTGGATTTTTATTTTCCAACAGAGAGGAATTTCCAGGTTCCCTCAGCAGCCAGACTTTTCCTGGAATTAGGGACACCGGGTCACCTCAGCGTTTTGGGGCTCTCCCCATGGGTTTGTGGGAACATTCACCTTTCCCTCGGGATTTTTGTTCTGTGGGATGAACTGTAGAACATTCCCTGTCACACTGAGCGGATTGGGAAGGGAGTCCCAGAACCCTGGAATGCTTTGGGTGGGAAGGGACCTCCAAGCTCATCCATGAGCACCTCCCATGATCCCAGACCGCTCCAGCATGGATATGGACAATTCCAGGGATGCCCGGGAGCATTTCCTGAGGGGAAATCCATTTCCTAAGGCTCTGCTGTGAATCCTTCCAACTCTTCGCTGCTGTTCTCATCACCAAGGAGGAATTTACCCCACCTGGACATTCCCCATTCCCAGGATTTGACATCCCAAATTCCCCCAGATCTGCAAACCAAACCCAGATCGCCATCCCACCTTTGCTTCCCTCAGCCTTTGCCTTGCAGCCACCAGAATTTTGGGATTTTTCCTGGGAAAAAAAAAACCCAAAAAACCCTCAGCTGCAAATCCATGTTTTCCTGGCTGCCTTGGAGGAGCACAGGGAATTTTCCCCCCTCCTCAGGTGACAATTTGTCCCTCACCAGCATGATTTGGCCTCAGCTCCTTTTGTCACCACGACCCTGAACCTGCACAAAGGGTGATTAAAGATGATGATTAAAGGTAATTAAGAGGCGCTGATTGATCCCTCATAGCCTTGTTTAGTGTTCTTAATTAAGGGATTAATAACAAACACGCCTCCAGGGGGTTTTCTCTCATTCAGCTTTTTCTTTTTCCCCTTTGATTTCCAAGCCCCCACCCTGGGATTGTCCATAAATTCTGGGGTTTTTGCTTAAAATTGAGGAGCTGGGAATGTGGACCTGGAATAATCACTGACAGAATTCCAAGTTTTGACAGAACACCATCCAGGAAAAAAATCAGCATCCACAGCAGCTGAATATATCTCTGTCCCTGCTTCCCAAAAAAATTCAGGGAATAAATAGCAGAGGTGTTATGGTGCTAGAATTTCGCATTTGTGAAAACTCCTAAATAAACCTGGGTGAAAAAAACCCCAAGCATTAACAGAACAGCGACTGAAAAATCATCCCAACCTAAGGAAAAACAAACGTTTAAAATGGAATTAACATTTTTAATTTAAAATTAAAAATGCCCAGACAGATCAAGGCTGAAGCTTTCCCTGGGCTCAGGTCACAGCAGGAAAGCAAAAATAACTCCATGGAGAACATTGCATGAGAGTGGGGCAGGAATTGCAGGAATTAAACCTCATTTTCCAAGCTGGATTGGATCCTGCTGCCTGTTTGCCTCTGGAATCATCACTCTCTCATCCACGATAATTGCTGGGAATGGAATTACAGCACCAGCATGGCAGATTGCTGCTTCCAGCAGCAGGATAATTAGGGATAACACAGCCAGTGGGAATCCAGGCTTTTCAAACTGTCTTGGGAGGAAAAACACCCCGAGAACTCTCCAGGAATTGTCTCCGGGCAGCAGAGTTCCCATCCCGTGGAGCTGGCTGCAATAAATCCCTGGGATTTTGATAAGTTCATAATTTTCATGTTTTGGAGCTGTGTCCATCACCTGTCCATCCCCAGGGAGCTCCTGGGGCCTCGTTTGTGCGTTTGGGTGGATGGGGCAGGCAGGGCAGGGAGGGAGGGAGGGAGACTGCTGGGGAAGATGAAACAGGAAAGCCCTATAAATATGATTGTCTGGCAAAAGATTTTGAGAATATGGAAACTATAAGTGAGATTGAAATGAAAGCGAGCTTTGAGATCCCTCAGTTACTGAACAACTGGAAAACAATGGTGTGGCCAGACTGAAGGTGATCCCCTTTTGATGGAACAACACCCTCTGCTTGCAGACAGGCCCAAGGGGCAGAGCAGACCCTGCAGCTTGGCAGAAGGGTCCAAAGAGGAGGTTTTAGGGTTTAAAATGTAACACAGTGAGGTAATGTAATGATTCTTACAGGCTGTATGTAAATGCTGTAGGATTTGTATATTGTACTAGATTGGTTAGTGAGAATGAGAATATTCAACGCAGAAAAAGATTTATTGTATTGGAATGGAAACTTCACTGTCTTAGCTCTTGCCTCATACTCTTACTCTCACCTCTTGTCTCTCAGCTCTTGCCTTTTACACTCTTACCCCTTTTACTCCCTTATGTTTTTACTCTCTCACCCTCTCATCCTCTCTCCCCCTCTCTTCTCTGGGGCCTGCTCTGAGCTGTGTTTGGCAGCTCCCAGCAGGGCCCTGCACCCAGGCCCTGTGCAATAAACCCCAAGTTCCACGACCAGAAGAAGATTTATTGTATTGTAATGGGAACCTCACTCTCTCATCCTCTTTACTACTCTCTTACCTCTCTTTCTCTCTCTCGGGCCTGCTCTGAGCTGTGTTTGGCAGCTCCCAGCAGGGCCCTGCACCCAGGCCCTTTGCCATAAACCCCAAATTCCATGACCTGGCTGCAGAGATCTCTCATGTCCTGTCCCCACTGTCCTACCCCCCTTCAATCTTACAGGAGACCTGGCAGGGCAGCTCTGGGATAGCTCAGAAATCCCAGGAAAGCTGGGGGGGAGCAGCAGGGAAATGCAGCATCACCCTGAGAGCTGCCTCAGCTTTGAGGGATGAAATTGTTCTGTACAATGCAGCAGGGACACCTCGGTTTTCCCATTCCCACCACCTGGAGTTAAAAAAAAAAAAAAAGGAATCCATTCAGATTCTCCTGAAAAGGAATTTTCTCCTTGGACAAATCTTTGATGTTTCTCAGGGGGCGTTTGTTGCCCTGAAAAAAACAAATTATGGATTTTTCTCTGCTGAAAACAAAACTTTCCCATCTGAAATTGCTCCTCTGCTTCCACTCTCTGAATTGGGACTAAACCAATCAGCTGAAGTTCAACAACTTCTTCCCGCTTTTAACCCTAAAAAAATCTCTTTGAATTGTATATTTGGCACCACCTTGTCACCCCTCAGCCCTTCCCAGGGTTTCCCAGAGCACCTGGTCTGAGAGGCTGCTCCTATTTTTATGAGCAAACAACTCATAAAACAACTCACAAAACCAAATCTTTGCTGAATCCTTTTTTTTTCTCCCCAAACACATTTCAGTCATGCTCAGGGATTACTCACTCAGGCTGAGCTGCTCCTGCCACACCAACACTCGTGGAAAGCAAAAGCTGCTGGGCTTGGTCCCAAGTTTAAACTGGGTTTGGTCCTGGATTTAAACTGGGTTTCGTCCTGGATTTAAAATGTTGATGTTCTTTGTTAAAATGTTTGCTTCTGAATTTAAGGTGGGTTTGTTCCCAGATTTAAACTGGATTTGCTCCTGGATTTAAACTGGGTTTGCTACCAGATTTAAACTGGGTTTGCTCCCGGATTTATGATGGGTTTTCTCCGAGATTTAAGGTGAGTTTGGTCCCAGACTTAAACCAGGTTTGGTCCCAGACTTAAACCACGTTTGGTCCCAGATTTAAGGCTGGGTTAGGTCCCAGGCTTAAGATGGGTTTGCTCCCAGAATTAAAGCTGGGTTTGCTCCAGGCAGAGCAAGGTGTGCAGCTCCATCTCTGTTCCCCCACCGGGCAGTGGGGCTGGGGTGAATCTCCCAAACCCGGCTCCAACTCCAGCACATCCCCAAACCCAGGGGGTTTTTCTGTTCCTCCCTTCCCCTCTGCAATCCAGGGACAGGCAGGGATTTCAGGGATATTCCAGGTGGGTGCAGGAGTGCTGATTCCAGTCTGAGGGAGAATGGCAACAGCCCCAGCCCCAAGGTGGAAGAAGCTCAGGAACAGCAGCTCCAGGGGGGAAATTCCAGGATTTGGGGTGTTTGGCTTTAGGATCCATCCCACCCCAGCAGTGCAGCTCCACTGCAGCCACCGAGGCTGCTCCCAGGAGCTGGGGGTCCCTCAAGCACCCCCAGACTGGTCCCATCACACAGGGAGCAGCTGTGGGGTCTCACCTGGGGCTCTCCTCCTCTCCAGAGCTACAAAAGTCCCTGCTTGATCCCAGACCTCCTGAGCCCAGCTCTTTCTGAGCTCAGCTGTTCTCTCCCTGTTTTTTCACGCCCAGCTCTGGGTTCCAGGGCTGGCAGCTGCAGGGATCCAGCCCAGGGACAGCCGGAGCTGCTCCCAGCCTGACCCATCCTGACCCCCCAATGTCACCTTGGCCTGACCCCCCGGATGTCACCTCGACCTTGACATCTCTGCTCTCTGACCCCCCCGGAGCAGCTCCCAGCTTTGCTCTCCCTGCCGTGTTCTGTCCCAGGGCTCTGCTCTGTCCCTGAGCCCCATCAGGGCTCTGTCACACCCCCGGGTGACAGCGGCCCCGGGCTGTGCCCGCTGCTGCGTTTCGAGTCCCCTCCAGCCCCAAAGCCGCGCTCAGGCTGCTCCTGCTTCAAACGCGGCATCGTCCCCACGGCCAGGGGTCCCTCCCGGGCACCCCGAGCCAGGATTATCACCCCACTGCCCAGAGGGTTCCTCCTTGTCATCCTCCCAGCCAGAACTGTCACGTCGTCGCCCAGAGGGTCCCTCTCCGGCACCCCCCAGCCAGGATGGAGTCACTCCAGCACCAAAATCCCCCTCAGGAGGGCAAATTCCACAAGCGGGACCGACGGCTCCGGTGCCTCCTCCACCCCAGCGAGTCCCCCAAGCGGGGTTTGCTTTGCGGATCCCCCGCCTGCCCCGTGCCCATCCTCCCTGCAGCGATCCCGGCTCCCGTTCCCGCATCCCGGCTCTTCTTCCCAGCTCCCGTTCCCGCATCCCGGCTCCCGTTCCCGCATCCTGGTTCCCGTTCCCGGCTCCGGGCCGTGCTCACCTGCGGCTCCAGGGCTGCTCTCCGGGGCTGGAGCAGGAGCCGCCGCTCCCGCAGCCGCGCCGGGAGCGCTCCCCGCGCTGGCCGCTCCCCCGGGAGGAGCCACGGGGCTCGGAGGGGCCGGGGGTGCCGCAGCCCTGGGGCCGCCCCCTGCTCGCCAACTTGGGCTGGCAGCGGCTGCTGCGGGCAGCGGGAGCGCTGAGCGGGGATGCTGTGCCCGCCCGTGCCCCGGCCAGTGTGTGTGTGCGCCACCTGCGAGTGCGTGTGCCACCTCCACTGTATGTGTGCCACCTTCAAGTGTGTGTGTTCCCTCCCCGTGTGTGTGCCACCTCTTCATATCTGTCCCCTTTCCCATTTCTGTGCCCCCTCCCCATGCCTGTGTCCCCCTCCCCATGCCTGTGTCCCCCTCCCCATGTCTGTCCCCTTTTCCGTGGCTCTGCCCCACTCCCCCATCCCCATTCCTCTGTCCTCATCCCCGTTCCCTCGTCCCTGTTCCCCTTTCCCATCCCTGTTCCCACATCCCCATCCCCGTTCTCCATCCCCATCCGTGTCCCTCCATCCCTGTCCCCACTTCCCGGTCCCTATCCCCCCATCCCCATCCCTGTCCTCTCATCCCCATCCCTGTCCCTCCATCCCCTTTCCCATCCCCGTTCCCCATCCCCATCCCGGGCTCTCCTTACCGGGCTCTGCAGCTCCCGCAGCCCCGGGGCTGAGCCGAAGGGGGAAGAGCCGCATCTCCCCCTGCTCCAGCTCCTGTCCAGCCCCGAGAAATCCCCCAGAGCCTCCTGCAGGCTGGGACCGAGCCCCTCCCGACCCTCAAACACGGCAGCCGAGCCCGGGGCGCGTTTGGGGACAGCGGGAGGGCTCTGGCACCTGCGGGGCTCCGGTTTCACGCCCCCGTGCCTGGGCAGAAGGCGAGCCCGAGTGCCACGGGCGCATCTCCATCATCCCCGCAGAACGAGATCCCATGTGGGGAGGATTTCCTCCAGCTGGCTCCGAGTCAGGCCCTAAAATCGCTCCCTGGAGGGAAGATGGGGGCTGAAGATCCAGGCTGGGAGGCGAGCTCCGTGTTGGGTTTGCTCCCTCCTAAACTCTGCTGGGCAGGAAGGGGCTGAAGGATTTGGGATTTCGAGTATTTTGCGATGCAACAAGTGCGATAAAAGTGAGGCAGAGCTCTCCCCCTCCTCCCCGCACCCTCCCTGTGCTGTCACACGCTCAAACATCACTCCCAGCATCACCTCGAGTGCTTTCTCCCCAGTTTCTGGGCAGCTTGGGGGGCTCAGAGCAGCTCCGAGCTCAGCCCCTCCTCATCAGCATGCACAGAGCATCGCGCTCATAATAATGGATCTGATCTTAATCCTCTGTTGAGGCTTTTCAATTAGAGCCGGGTGCTTGAGTCAGACGTGTGAACACGGGGGAAAAAAAGCGAGGCAGAGCTGCTGCTGGCATGTCAGGCTGGAATTCAATCTGCTGATGTATTTATGGGCATGGGTTGCTAAACGCGAGCGAGACTCCAGCCTGCTCTCGCCATGACAATGGGAAGAGTCATCTGATAAAAATAGAATTTGGCATGATAAACAGGCAAGGAGAGGAGCTTCGCATCACCTGCTTGGCAAACACGCCCAGAAAATGCCCACAATTTATTGCCCAGCAATGATCCCGCCAGGAGCGGCAGCTTGAAGCCAAATGGGGTTAATTTGAAGGAATTATCTTTATTTTATTAGAATTTATTGGCAGTTTGTGCTAGGGAAAATGTTGCTGGATAAACATGGTGGTGTCTAAGTTGCCCTGAAGAAAGCAGCGCTTTTCCTGTAAATAAACACTGGGAAAAGAGGAATTTTGCTGGGATATGTGCAGGGGAGACACACAGGATTTTCCAAAGCTCTCAATGTTGGTTAAATTCTTTACCCACCCGAGCCAACAGTGCCCTGTTGGGGCTGAATGGAGGGAACACAAAGCCTGGAGAGAATTCCCTGCAATCCTGATTTCAGTGCCCAATTCCCCTGGGCAGAGGGCAAAGAGCAGAGGCAAAAGAGCTCCTGGCACCCATGGGTGGCACAGAGACCTTTGGTGGCACAGGGGACAGTGCCCCACAGGGATGGGAGAGTTTCTTGTCTTTAGAATTTTTCTGTCTCCCCTTTTGCTGGATGGAATATTTGATGATCCGCGCGCTTGTGACATTTTTTACGTTGACATTGTGGAAAGAAAGGAGAGCTGAGATGGAGATAAAGGCCTCAAAATGAGGGATTGGGGCTGGTTCTGCTCTTTGTGCATGTCCTGGTGGCCGTGAAGGACAATGGAATGATGGGGCATGTGGAGAAGAGCATTCCCAGCAGGACAAGGAGTGACCCTGCTCCTCCGGGTGCTGTGTCCTGCTCTGGGCCCCAGCACAGGGGGGACAGGAGCTCCTGGAGGGATGTGAGGATGAGGAAGGGCCTGGAGCAGCTCCATGCCCAGGAGAGGCTGAGGGAGTTGGGGCTGCTCAGCCTGGTGAGGAGCCCCAGCTGAGCTGAGAGGGGCCTCAGCCCTGGGTGTCCCTGGGTGTCCCCGGGTGTCCCTGGGTGTCCCCGGGTGTCCCCAGGTGTCCCCATGGATCCCTGGGTGTCCCTGCGTATCCCTGTGGGTCCCTGTGTGTCCCTGGGCATCCATGGGTGTCCCCAGGTGTCCCTGTCTGTCCCTGGGTGTCTCTGGGTGTCCCCATGGGTTCCTGGGTGTCCCCAGGTGTCTCTGGGTGTCCCTGTCTGTCCTGTCTGTTCCTGGGTATCCCTGGGTGTCCCCATGGATTCCTGGGGGTCCCCAGGTGTTCCTGCCTGTCCCTGGATGTCCTTGTGTGTTCCTGGGTATCTCTGGGTGTCCCTGGATGTCCCTGTCTGTCCCTGTGTGTCCCTGTATGTCCCCATGGGTTCCTGGGTGTACCTGTCTGTCCCTGGGTGTCCTTGTCTGTCCCTGTCTGTCCTGTCTGTTTCTGGGTGTTCCTGGGTGTCCCCAAGTGTCCCCAGGTGTCTTGGTCCTGCAGGGAGGGCTCTGTTCCAGAGGAAGGGCAGGGACTGATCCCAGGAATCCCCTCTGAACTCCTGCCCAGCCCTGAGCAGATCCCACAGAGGGTGTGGAGTCTCTCTCTTGGGGATATTCCCGAATTTCAGGATGTAATCCCACTCTGGGATGATCCCTGTGCTCCCTCCCAACCTGACCCATCCCCGATTCCATGATCCGTGTCCAACCCCCTCCCAAATCCCCCTAATTTGGGTCCAAGCCTGGCTGGAACTGGGTGGAAATGTTGGAATTGGGTGGAAATGTTGGAATTGGGTGGAAATGTTGGAATTGAATCCTTCCTCCTGAATTTTATCCTGACTCTGATTAAGGACTGGAGTAATTAAATCAAGATCTCTTCAAACCTCAGAACAGCAGAGGGACCAAGGAGCAGAAGGTCCCTGGGTTGCTCCCAGTTTTTGGAGCCTTTGCTCCAAAAATGGATTGGATGGGAAGGATTGGACACAGAATTTTCACATCCAGCAGAGGAAAAAGTCAAACCCAATGGAAGCAGTGTGGAAATGAGGGAAAATCTGCAGAGCTTGGCCAGGCTGGGAATCAACAGAATCAAAACCATCCCAAGTGGTGAAGGAGCAGCTTTATTAAAAAAAAAAATAAAAATTGAGGAGGCTTTGGAAAAGAGGGAAGCAGATCCTGGTCACACAGAGGGTTGGGGCTGGAGATTTGTCCGCTCCTCATTCCCATAAAATTCCCCAAAGTGCAGGAGGGCCTTGGGAAGATCCCAATCCCAGCCAGACACAGAATTTCCAGTCAATTTGAGACTCAATCCCAGTTCCTGAGGAACCCAATCCCAGCCTCTGCCTGGAATTCCCACCACGTTTTCCTCTAAGGATTTGAAATACTGATTTTTAACTTGAGGTGAATGAGATAAAAGCTCTGGATATTGCTGGGAAAATCATGGATCAGAGTGGGAATCATCACTTGGAGTTTCCAAAGGCAGCTGAGATTTGGGCTCTGGTGAGCCCTGAGTTATTCCTGTTGCCATAGAAATAAATGGATGTGTTTGCTGCTGCTCCCTGCTCCGGAGATATCCACAGATATCCATCCCCACCTCCAGCTATGGCTCTTGGTTCCCAGCTTTTCCTTCTCCCAGAAATTCCACGTGCAGCAGGAAGTTTTATTTTTATTTTTATTTTTATTTTTATTTTTATTTTTATTTTTATTTTTATTTTTATTTTTATTTTTATTTTTATTTTCATCTTTATCTTTATTTTTACTTTTATTTTTATTTTTATTTTTATTTTATGTTCATGCCCATTTTATTTTTATTTTTGTGTCATGTTTAGTTTTATTTTAGTTTTAGTTTTACGTTTATGATCATGTTTATTTTATGGTTATGTTTATTTTTATTTGAAATTGTATTTTTAATTTTAATTTTTTAAATTATTTTTATTTTCATTTTCATTTCATAGGAATTCCTGCCTGGGAGGGCTGGGATGGGATTCCCAGAGGAGCTGTAGCTGCCCCATCCCTGGGAGTGGATCCTCCAGCCTCATTGACTCAAAGTCAATCCTGAGTGCTCAAAACCAAGCCTTAAACAAGAATTAAATCCCTTTTAGGATGGATGAGCCTCTAGAAAAGGATTTCTCTTATCTGTGACCCTTATAAGATTTATTTGCCTGTTCCTCCTGACTAAATGAATTAAATTCAAGCCTTAAACAAGAATTAAATCCACTTTGGGATGGATGAGCCTCTAGAAAAGGATTTCTCTTATCTGTGACCCTTATCAGCTTTATCCTCCTGTTCCTCCACCGTTTATCAGTTAAAGTCAGGACTTAAATGAGTGTTCAAAACCAAGCCTAAAACAAGAATTAAATCCCCTTTAGGATGGATGAGCCTCTAGAAAAGGATTTCTCTTATCTGTGACCCTTTTATTTTCCTGCTCCTCCCATCCACCCAAATCCCCCATCCCTGGGTTCGTGGTTTGTCGCTCTCCGTGGTGCTGCAAAACTCTCGGTGCACCAAAATTCCCCTTTTTGGCCTCATTTTCCCCCCAGCTCCCACTCCCAGCAGGAATTTATTCCAGCCTGAATTCCATGTTCTCCAAAGCCCAGAATTCCGCAGGGAAAGCTGATCCTGGAACACAGCTGTGCCTTATTCCTGCTCCATTCCCACTAAACCCACCCTAAATCCCATTAAACTTTCCCACTTCCAAACAAGTCTGAAACTCCTAATTGCTTCCAGTGAGTCATTCCCGGGTGCAATTGTTCCCTAAAAGTCGTGGATTGGGGCTGTTAATCAACACTGAAATGGTTTTTCAGATGAGGTTTGAATAAATCCATTCAAGTCCTGACAATTCCTGATATCCTTGGATTGTTCTCCCAGACAAAGCCGAAGTGAAACTCGTGAAAAATCCCATTATTTTTGGAATTTCTTCTTTCCAGCGCCTCCAAAACGTGGTGAAATTCCTGGAAATTCATTTTCTACCATGGCAGACTCTGAATAAAATTAAGGGAAGGGTCTGGAAGGGAAAGGGGCTCCCAGAATTCCCCAAAGGAAAAGGATTCCTGCTTTTCTCCTCAGGAATTCCAAGTGCTGATTTTTGGGAACCTTTGGTGAATAGTCCTGCCTTGAAAAGATAACAATGCCCAGCTCTTATCAAAATCCCTCAGGATCCAATTTATGGAAATTTAAAAAACCCAAAAAGAATAAAAATTGTTTTATCCATAAGGGCCCAAAGCTCTTGGAATTGGAATTCTGGGAACAGCAGCCTTTTCCTAATGATCCCTCTGGAATGCACAGGGGAAAGATCTGCTGGGAGAAACAATTCCAGGAGCAAAACCCTCTCCTGCTCCCTCCCAGGGCACAATAAAGGAGATTTTTAATATTTTGGGAGCTCTGATAAGACTCTGCTTCCCCCATTCCTGGGAGCAGCCAATTTTCAGGAGCCATCCTTGAAATCTCTCTTGGAAATAAAGAAAGATGAAATTCTCCCACCAAATCCACCCCTGAGTACTAAAAATAACATTTTAATACTTCCTTTTTACCACAAAAATGGGGTTTTACCCACATTTTTGAAATGGGGGGAGGTTAAAAATAGCCCCAGTGCCAAGGCCCAGCCCAGCCTCTGGAATCTTGTGGAATTTGCTCTGCTCCACTGGAAAATTCCAAATTTTCCCCTTCTGTGGAGTTTGGGCTGAGTGGAAGAATTTTTAGGGGGAAAAGGGCTTTTTTTGGGTGATGGAATAATTTCATTTTGTGGCAAAATCGGGGAATTTTCTCCCCTAAAAGGGAAAGAAAAGATGGGAAAATCCACCAAAATCCCAGATTATTTTGGGGAGATCCATCCATTTTCCCTGGGTTCTGTTTCCCATCATCAAAGAACAGAAAACTTTGCTAAATCTCAAGAATCCTATGGAAACAAATAGAAATAACCCTGAAGTGGCTGCAGGATGGTCTGGTTGGGAAAATCCAAGAGTCAAGGAAGCTTCTGGATATTTCTGATTTAAATTCCAGAAAATAAAGCAAAATTAGGATTGGCTTGGAGCAAAAACTGAGAAAAAAAAATCAAGAATTCTGCTCATTCCTGTCCTGATTTCCAGGAAATTGTTGATCCCAAAGCTGCAGCTCCAAGACTCTCCTGGTTCTGGAGAAACCCAGGATGGGGCAGGCAAAGCAGGAATGTGGGTGAGGAAAATTCCAGGAATAAATCCTTTGCCACCTGCTGGAAAAATCTGCTGAAGCTTGCAAACACCGAGGTATTTAAGGAAAACACCAGAAATTCCTGCCCTGCCTGCGTGGGAATCCTTGGAAAAGCTGGCAGCTCCTTCCTGCCGTTTGTTCTGGGGTGGGAATTCAAAAATCTGTGAAAAATCCACACCAAAATTATATTGGTGATTTAACTCAACCTGTGATTCCTCCAGAAAATGCTGGGATGGGAAGGGAACAAGGAGGGAGGAGAAATTCTGGATGTGAATGGTGAATCTCTGGCCCCAAATGAATCTTGTTGGACAGCAAGCCCTAATTCCAAGAGGAATTTGGTTTTTTTCAGAGGAAAACTCCTTCACTTCTCCTTGCAGAGCAGCAAAACCAGCTGGAATTTTATTCCAAAGGGGATTCTGGTATTGCCAAACCTGAGATGAAAAAAAGAGTTGGGAAATTGGAGATTTATGGCTCAATTTGAGAATTTTGGAGTGGAGTTGCATCATCCCAGCTTTCCTTTTGTTTTTCCTGTTCCTCCAAACCCTTCCCATTTTCACTGCTCCCATTTTAATAAAATCAGGGAAAAGTGTGATTTATGAGTGAATTGCTCCCTAAAATGATCACAGAAAATCCTTTGTTTTTAATGCAGCCTGGGATGTGGGAACACCTCAGCTCCAATCCCACAGAGGGAAATGGGATCCCTCAGGCCCTGTTCCCTGCACTTCCCAGATTTAGGATTTCATTTTCCCTCTGGCAAATCCCACCAGGAAAACATGACAGGAACACTGTGTTTACCTCCCTGGTGGATTTCTGCTGTTCCATTTTTATTCATTTCCTGGGGAACATCATCCCAAATGAGGTTTAATTTATTCCCAGCTGCTGGTGTTTATTTAATTCCCACCTTTTTCCACCTGTGGAATAGCTCCATCCCAGCAGATGTTCCCTGAAATTTGAGGATGGAGCAGGAAAAGCTGCTCAGAGGGAGGGGTTGGGGTGGGGTGGGAAGGTGAGAGCTGGGCTGGAGATGGGGAGGGGAAAAGGGAAAAGGGAAGGAAATATTTTATTTCCACCTCTATATTGTTATTATTCCTAAGAAATATTTCTATTCCTCATTATTCCTAATAAATGTTCACTCCTATTTAATTATTAGGATGAAATCCCCTCCAAATAGTCACACAGGCTATAAATAGATTGCAGATGGAATAAATTGATTTTAAGATGGTTTAAACTCTGTTTTATGGCTTTTATAAGGAAAGGAAAGGAAAGGAAAGGAAAGGAAAGGAAAGGAAAGGAAAGGAAAGGAAAGGAAAGGAAAGGAAAGGAAAGGAAAGGAAAGGAAAGGAAAGGAAAGGAAAGGAAAGGAAAGGAAAGGGAAAAAGGAAATGGGAAAATGGAGAAGGAGGAGAAAGGGAAAAAAGAGGGAAAGGGGAAGAAAGGGGAAAGGGAAAGGGAAGATTGACCCATTGATGCAAAATCTGGGATGAAGAGAAGCCAGAGAGCCCTGGCCTCACAACCCCATCCCAAAGCTACTCATCCCTGGGGTTGTGCAGCTTTCCCAGCCTGGTTTCTCACTGCTTTTCCAGAATTTTTCATTATCCCAGCTCCCAGGCTCCCTCTGTCCAGCATATCCAGCCTAAAATCATTATAATAATCTGCCAAATTGGCTCTGTTTTCCCAGGAATGAAACATTTCCACTGCAGCCAAATGGGCCCTGCCCGTTCCTGGGGAACATCCGTGTGCTCTGGTGGCACAGGCAGTTAAATGGAGCCTGGGAGATAATCTCATTTCTGCCTCCTCTGCTTTTCATTCCATTTTCCCTCCAGACCAATTATCCCCAGGAATTGAATCACAGGGATTGGCACCGCCGCTGCCTGCGGGAGAAGTGGGAAAACAAGAGGAACCACCGGAGGGGAATGGTTTGGGATGGAGAGAAAGGGGCTGGAAAGGGGCTGGGAATTCTCCCTGAGAACCACAACTGCTCTGGAATCCTTCTCCCAACATTTTCCTTACTTAACTGCTCTGGAATCCTTCTCCCAACATTTCCCTGCCCTTTGCAAGGTTGGAATGGGTTTAACCACCCCCTCCCCAGCAGAGATGCTCAAGAAATCCAAAATTCTGGTGATTTTAAAGTCCTCTCCAACCCAAACTATTTGGATTTTATACAAAATAAAAGGAATTCCATTTCACCAGAATTTCCCAACCTTTCCCCCTCCAACTTTCAAACAGGCTGGGAATAAATTCTCTCTTATCAGCAGAGGGTGATTAATGTTGGGATATTTGATAAATGTGTCAGGGTATTGGATAAATGTGTTGGAATTATTTGTTTAAATGCCTTGGGGTGTTTGGATTCTTTTTTCCCAACCCGTTTTTTCACTTTTTGTGCTTTAAAGGCTGAGGTTTCCCACGCTCAGGTTTCCCTTTTTCCAAGTGCTGCTGGTTGGGAGGGTTGGGAGAAAAACTTTGCTGCTTGGAGTCCTGGGAAAAGTGGGATAAAGGCTGCTCCAGGGTTTTCCCTTCAGTCATAATCCTATAAAATATAATAATTCTATATTATAAATATATTTAGCAATAAAAAAATGGAAGCTTTTGGAAAGGAATTGCAGACTGGGATGGAATTCCAGTGAAGTTGTGGCTGCCCCATGCCTGGAATATTCAAGGTTGGACAGAGTTTGGAAAAACTTGTTGGAGTTGGAATTGGATGGGCTTGAAGGTCTCTTCCAGCCCCAATCACTCCAGGATTCCCTGATTTCTCCCTCAGGATCCAAAATCAGGGCTATCAAACACAATCATAAAGAGAAATCCATGAAAAGCCCCAAAGAACAACCCAAACTCTTGGATCCCAAATGCTCCTTGACATTCCCAAAGGAATGGGAGCAGCTTTTAGCAGGAAAAGCAATTCCTGGATAATCCTGAATTCAGAGAACACAAAATCCCAGGAATTCCAACCCCACACCCCATCCATGGGCTCTGCAAATGGCCCTGGCCAGGGTTTTTTGTGGCAATTTTGCCTTTAAGGAGGGTTTTTTTTTTTTTTCCCCTTTGAGCCACTGCTTTTTAAAGGTTAAAAATCCCTGTAAAACAGGAAATGATGGAATTTTGGTCTGGTCATTTTTCCCTGGTTTGGACACTCACATATTTAACAAATGCCCAATAATGGCTGCATGGCATTTGCTGGGGATGTGGATAATTGGGGATAAAAGGATGGATAACAGCTCATCCACAGGCTTTGCTTCCAGGGAAAAGCCAGAACACAGCACCAGCTCCATTCCACATCCCAGTGATGAAGTGGAAATTCAGGATTGCATCCCCAAGCTGGTTAAATTATCTTTTTATTTCTTGAAAAAAATTTAGAATTAAAAACTCTTGGATTCATCTCAGCAAGTGCCATGGATTGGGAATAGTTTTCCCGAGGGAAAATTGTCATCAAAGCTGGAAAATGTGTGGAAAATTTGGGTTTTTTATTAATAATGTCTGAGCAGCCTAAATTCCTTGCTGAATGAGTGTTCCTCAGTTTTATTGCACTCATTTCAAGCTATAAATATTTTATTTCCACCTGGATATTTTTATTATTCCTAAGAAATATCCACTCTTATTCCTTTTTATTACTAATAAATGTTCACTTCTTTTTAATTATTAGGATTAAATCCCCCAAAATAGGCACACATGCTATAGATAGAATGCAGATGGAACAAATCGATTTTAAGCAGGAAAGAAAAAGGAAAATGAAATGGAAAAGGAAATGGAAAAGGAAAAGGAAAAGGAAAAGGAAAAGGAAAAGGAAAAGGATTTTATCCCAAGTAGAAGAAAACCGAGTGAACACAACACTTCAATGTACAATTTCTCAATTTATTCATATGAAAGCTCACAGATATTTTTTTTTCCACACTTGCCAATGGCTGAACAGAAAAGAAGGAATAGTTTTTCTCCTGGGTTTTGCAGGCTGGGTACAGAAATCACTGTTGGTAACTCGCCACCTCCAGGTCCACGGGGTAGCGAACTCGGTAGCCCATGCACTTCTGCCTGTCAATAAAAATGCTGTTGGCTTTCACAGCAATCTCCTTCTCCAGCTTCATCCTGGTCTCCTCCAAATTCTTCAGGTTCTGCTCTGACTCCATCAGTTTTCTCTTCAGGGCCTCCAGGAACACTGTGAGCCCCTCCACTTCATTCACCAACCTGCAAGGAGTTGGGTTAAGCCATGAAAAATCAGGGGATGGTGAGCAAGAGATTGGATATGGGGTAAAGAGCAACTACAGATTCTAAAATTCATCAGGAAAAGACCTCAGAAAAGTAAAATAAAATATTTGATTTGGGATAAACTACGGAATTTAAAATTTATCAGGAAAAAGCCTCAGAAAAATTGCTCAAAAAGGTAAGATTTGGGATAAAGATCAATTACAGAATCAAAAATTTATCAGGAAAAAACTTCAGAGAAATCCAAGATTGGATTGGGGATAAAGATCAACTATAGAATCTAAAATTCATCAGGGAAAAACCTCAGAGAAATTGCTCAAAAAGTTAAGATTTGGTATAAAGACTACAGAGCTACAGAATCAAAAATTTATGAGGAAAAAAACCTCAGAAAAATCCAAGATTGGATATGGGATAAAGATAAAACAGAACAACTACAGAATTGAAAAGTAATTTCTGACTTCAAGTAAAAAAAATTAAAAGTCGTGAGGCAAAAAATTAAAAGTTGTGAGGTAAAAAAATTTTAAAAACGGCCCCAAATCACTTTGGGATGGAACAGGAGCCTTGGAGGAGTTGCTTAATGACCTAAGTTGGAGTTTATTGTGTAAATTGGAGTTGATTTACTGACCTGAACTGGGGCTCATCCCTGCAGAGCTCGACGTTGGGCCTGGAGGATCTGTCGTAGAGCCTGGTCTGAGCCACCTTCAGGAAAGCTTCCTTGTCCCTGATGGCTTTTTTCAGGTTCTCAATGTTGGCCTCCTCATCCCCAATATCCTTCAGGATCTGGAGAGAAAATCCAAGGAAAAAACATCTTCAAACAATGATGAATAGCATCCCCAAAAATATCTGCTCATGGTGAAGCGTTAAAGTTTTTACCACCAGTCTGGGGAATTAAGTACAACAAGAATAATTTTCATTTTAGATGATAATACGATTAATTTTATTTTATTTAAGATTAAATACAAAAATTAAGGTGGGTTTGACCTGTTTATTTTTAATATTACACTGAGAAGCACAGCTTTACTTTAAATAAAACAGAAAATATTCTGCAGCTTCTCCCATGTCCCAAAACCATGGGAGAGATCCCAAACCTCTCTCATGGGATGAAAACACATCCCACCTCCGTGGAGTGCTTTGAATTGTGAATTTTAACTGGAAATTCAAGAAAAAAATCAATTTATTTTGAGGGAGAGATGCTGATCAGCTTGGGAATACCTGGTTTTCCAAAGAAAATGGAAAAGACAGGAAATCCTGTAATTCTTCCCTTCATAACCATTGATACACATGCAAAAAATAGAGATATCCAGCTGTCATTCCCAGATCCTAAGGAATTATTACTTTTTCCACACTTGCCAATGGCTAAAAGAGGAAAAAGGAGCTGTTCCATATTGGAAAGGGGAAAGGCCCAAAGCCACCCCTTGCTCATAGAAAAAAATAAAAGTACTGTGGTGGTTTTGACCTCTTTATTATTATTATTATGCTGAAAATCCCATTTTCAGTCTAAAAAGAAGCTGGAAATATTCCCTCAAAACCTCTTCCATGTGTTCTGTGGGATGACAGCACATTCCCACCCCAGGAATTGCCACCAGGAGATAAGGAGTGACATTTCCTCCACATTTCCAATGACTTCAGTCCGGAGATGAGGAAAATATTTACTCTCAAAGTTTTTAAAGAAGGAGCAGGACTTCATTAAAAAAAACCCTAGTAAATAACTTTTAAAGAGCACAGAATTCCACATAAAATCCAGTAAAATCCACAAAAGAAGGAGTTGCTCCACGTTGGAGGAGGCTGAAGTCAACTGCCAAATTGACTTCACTGCAATTCCAGAAAAATCTGGGAATCCTGGCTCAACTGCCTGATCAGTCAGTTTTAGGGTTTAATTCAGGTTTAAAGGGTTTAATTCAGGTTTAAAGGGTTTCATTCAGGTTTAAAGAGTTTAATTCAGGATTAAGGTGCTTCATTCAGGATTAAGGTGTTTAACTGAGCTCCATCCCAACAAAACCCACCAAGACCACAACAAAACCCCAAAACCTCTCCCCGCATCCTAATCTGACACAAAAATACTTCACTCCTGTGTGGATTAAACCAAATTTTTTTTGGTTTAAGGACGCCAGAACTCCATGAAGTGCCCCTGACCTGCTTCAGGTGGTTCTCCAGGCGCAGTTTGGCATCGTCCAGCTCCCTGCAGTGGCTGTCAAAGGCCTCGCTGACCGCTGCCCGCTGCATGCGCAGGTCCTCGGACGCGTCGTGGATGATGTTGTTGATCAGGGACCGGAGCTGCACCGACGCCAATTTTTCCTGTTCTGCCCTGGAAATGTTGTCGTGGCTGAACTGGGCCCAGGACTTCGGTGTGGAGGCGCTGGAAGAACAAGGAATGGGGTAAATTGGGAATTTTGACCTTAAAAAAGGTTCTAATGCTGGGAAAGTGGGGTTGGCTTTTGGTTGGTTCAGGTCTTGCTTGGGGTGTGGATTTCCCATAAGGAACAGGATTAATCCTTTAATGAGTTAATAAAAATCCTCAAATAAATTAATAAAAATTCTTGGATAAATTAATAGAATATTCTAATAAATTAATAAAAATCCTTTAATAAGTTAATAAAAATCCTCCCATAAATTAATAAAAATTCTTGAATAAATTAAGAAAAATAGTCTAATAAATTGATAAAAAATCCTCAATAAATTAATAACAATTCTTGAATAAAATAAGAAAAATCCTTAATAGATCAATAAAAATCCTCAAATAAAGTAATAAAAACTTGAATAAATCAGTTAAAATCCTTGAATAAATCAGTTAAAATCCTCAAATAAATTAATTAAAGATATTGGACATATTAATAAAATATTTTAAGAAATCATTAAAAATCCTAGAATTAATTAATAAAAATACTTGAATAAATTAAGAAAAACTTCTAATAAATCAATAAAAGTTCTCAAATAAATTAATAAAAAATCCCCAAATTAATAATCTCCTGCTCCTGTGGCTTCAGAGGGAACTAAGGCCTAAAATAAATTCAGTCCAAGTGCTCCATCTTGAGCTAAAGCTGGTCAGAACATTCACACACATTTTTTGTCCAGTTCAGTCATGGCAAATAAACTTGGGAATATATCCAGGATTTAAAGGTTGGAAATTAAAAAAAACAGGATCTTGACAGGCTGGAGAGGAGAAGGCTCCAGGGAGAGCTCAGAGCCCCTTCCAGAGCCTGAAGGGGCTCCAGGGGAGCTGGACTGGGGACAAGGGATGGAGGGATAGGACACAGGGGATGGCTTCACATGGAGAGATGGGATATTGGGAAGGAATTCCCTGAGAGGGTGGGGAGGGGCTGAAATAGAATTCCCAGAGAAGCTGTGGCTGTCCCATCCCTTGGAAGCACCCAAGGATGGAGTTTTGAGCAGCCTGGGATGCTGTAAAGTGTTGGGACTGGAACCGGATGAATTTCCAACCCAAATAATCCACGCAGAACATCCAGCACGACCCTTCAAACCATGGCACTGCCTCGAAGCTCTTCCCCCAGCTGGGATTGGGCACTCCAGGTGTGCTGTCCCAGGAGATCCTGGGAATTACTCACTTCTCCTCGAACTTGACGGAGCTGGGGTGGAACTGGACGTCGGTGCTGTCGGTGCAGTAGCCGATGCATTTGTCGTCGATGTTGTACGTCTCCACCTTATCCGACCAGTCCAGCTCGCAGTTCTCCTTCTGGATCCGGTTGGATCTGCAAAAGTTGGGATCACAGCTCAGCTGGAAGCAAGAGAATTCCCAACCCAGCCCTCTTTGGGAAGCACAGCTCCACCCTTTGTGCTCTACAGGGAAACAAGACCGTGACATTCCTTGCAGGTTGGAAAATCCCAAACTCTCCCTTGACAGCTCCATCTCCTGGAAGAGGAGCCTGACTGAGATGGGATTTTGGGAAAAAATTCCAGTGTGAGGGTGCCTGGAAGAGGAGTCTGATTGAGATGGAATTTTGGGGAAAAATTCCATTGTGAGAGTGGGGAGGCCCTGCAATAGAATTCCCAGAGAAGCTGTGGCTGCCTCTGGATCCCTGAAATGTCCAAGGTTGGAGAACTCTGGGATTGTGGAAGGTCCCTGCCCATGGAACTGGATAACCTTTAATGATATTCAGATTAAAATTGCTGCTTTTTTGTTAATTAGAGTCACATATTGTTCAGTTAATTATAATTATAATGATTCTAATTACAAAAGCCTGTGGGTTGTTATCAGTTGATAACAGCAGGTGTCACTCTCAGCCAAGGAATTGGGAATTCTCTTGGAAAAGAGAAATAAAATGGGACTAAACTTGGAATAAAATGGGGCTAAAACTGGGCTAAAATTATCTTAAAACAATTAAAACCCCCAAATTAACCTCATTAGGCTCCTCTCATGCTCTAATTAATACAACAGAGCAACTTTATCTTAATTGGCATTTACAGCCATTTTTAAAGACAAATATTTCTTCTATCAGGTAGAACAGGAGCAGATTGAAGGATTTTTTAAACTAAAATATGAAGTTTCAAGCATGATTCCTTTATATTGATGGAATTTAGGATACAATAACAACTTTCCAAAGGGTTTGTTAGAAATTCCAAGGAAAAAAATCCTTTGGAATGGCAAGGAATACCTGGCCTGGCACAGAAATTCCAGATTTAAAGTCCACACTGACCTCTGGTGGCAAAAAAATTCCTTTGATCCCAAAAATCCCTTTAATAATACAAAGATTTCTCCAAGAAGATATCCAGAGAATATTTTTATAGCACTGGAATTAAGTGTTGGAAAACAAATCCAACACAGTTGTGGAGAGCAGGAAAATCTATATCTACCTGAAAATCTGGGTTTGCATGGAATTCCCTCAGCTCCTAAGCCTGGCCTGGCTGAGATCTGTGTCCACCTTTATCCCAGGAATTATTTGGCTGAAGAATCCTGGGAAATGTTTTACCTTATCTGGGTGGCAGCTTGGATGATGGTTCTTTTCAGAAGATCCCGGATATCCCGGATCAGATCGGCTTCCTAAAGAAAAACAGGGAGAATTCCATGGATCCAGAGCAGGAAACACCATCCTGAGGAGCAACTTGGGAATAAATCCTTACATTTCCCTATCTACTCTCACTTTATTAGGGTAAAACTTGGAATTTTGGAGTCACCAGATCCTGAGGGAACTCAGCTCTAAACCTATGGGGGCTGAAAAACCTGGAATATTTCAAAATTTTGTGGATTTCATGAAAAAGTCTGAATGTTATGGAAGGAATTCTTCCCTGGCACAGATTCCCAGAGAAGCTGTGGCTGCTCCATCCCTGGAATGTCCAAGGCCAGGCTGGAAGGGGCTTGGAGCAACCTGGGATAATGGGAGAGGGTGGGAATAGTGGGAAGGGGTGGGAATTGATGATTTTTAAGGTCCTATCCATCCAAAACCATTCCAGGATTCCATGATGCCATCAGATTAAATGGAATAAATTAATTCCCTGCTCAGTTTTGAGATGGGGAAAAATCAGGGAATTTCCCCATGCCTGGAACCATGGACTTGAAGAGTTTTAAAGTCTTTTCCAACCTAGAAATTGTAACAACTCCCACATGGAAATATCCTACATCTACTCTTCCCTGTTTATATTTTTGACTGGAAAATCTCTTAAATATTGATTATAAATCAGAAATTACACCCAATTCCCATTCAAAATATTCCTAAATCCTATCATGCCTTCTATGTGGAATGCTAGAATATCCTGAGTTGGGAAGGATCCACAGGGATCAAGAAATTCCTGGTTCTTCTCAGGATAATCCCCAAAACCCCACCAGGTTTACACATTTCAGTCTGATCCTTATTTTTTGAATATTAATCCTCTGGTAACTGACTCTGATTGGAGGCTGCAGGTGAATAATCATTAATTAATTTACGGGATATTGGAATAGGTGTAATTCCAGAATGGAAAATGTGTTTTTTGTAACACCCAGCACAAGAATGACACTGGAATTTGAAAGGAATCTCAGTGACAGGGTTGGATCATCACCTTGGCAAAACTCGGGGAGAATTAATGACAGAAACTGCCAAAATTTGGTCAATTTGAGCATGGGAACAGCCAAGGAATATCCCAGGGTTCCTGAACTTCTGGATTGTGGAGTTTTAAAGTGTAACCTGCAGAAAGGAGGGTGTTTCAAGGTGGGTAGAGAAGGAATTTATGTCAGAATAGGATTTTTGTGTTGGTGCAGGAAAGCTCTGGGTTGGTTTTGTTGGGGTCTGGGCTGAGGGAGTGAGCTGCTCTCCTCCAGCCACACTTCCCAAAGTGATTTAATCACTTCCCAAAGTGATTAAATCACAGCAAGGACTCAAAAAATTCCTTGGAGTGACACCTGGAGCACAGGAAGGAGCACCAGACCCCGACTCACAGGAGACACTTCCAGCATCCTCAGCTTCACCTCCTCACTGCTGCTCCTCATTTCAGCACTGTAAGAAGGGTTTAACTTCTATTTTTAGAGTCACGGTCGAATGTTTTGGTTGAAACTATACTTGCATGTGGGGATACCAGAGATTAGTTCAGGTTTGAGGATTAGGAGCATTATGGGGATTAGATGTAGGGCTGTGAGAAGATGTTCTCGTGTGGAGTTTTGGACTGATGTAACACGGGATGGGAGAGTGCCTGGTTGTGTCATTGCGAGCATGTATAGGGTGTATGAGGCAGTAAGCAGGATTGTGGCTCCTGTTAGGACAATTTTGAAGGCACATCAGTTGAAAAGTGTGATCACAATCGTTTGTTCTACTATGAGGTTTGTTGTTTGTCAGGTTAGCGAGGAGTCATCAGGTGGCTATGAGTGACAGAAGGGGCTGAAGGCCTCGTGTAAGTAGGAGGATTCGGCTGCGAGTTCATTCATAGTTGGTGTTGGCTAAGCAGAATAGTACTGAAGAGGTTAAGCCATGCGAGATTATTAGAATTATTGTCCCTTATTGCGAGATTATTAGAATTATTGTCCCTTATTGCGAGATTATTAGAATTATTTCCCCCTATTACCACCAGAGCAGCAGCGCCGGGGCTGTCACCAAGCCGGGTGCCGCTCACCTTCATCAGCTGCTTCTCCACCTCATCGATCACCAGGTCCGGGGGCTGCCGCCGCTCCCGGCACTCCAGGTTATCGATGACAACCGAGTAGGGCACCTCGGTGGCATCGAGCGCCCGCTCCAGCCGCAGCTTCTGGGCCACCAGCATGTTGGTCTCGGCGTCCAGCTCCATGATCTCCTTCTGCAGCTCCACCCTCCAGAACTGGAGGTCCTGCAGCCGCTGGCCCAGCGTGGCCTTGGAGTAGCCCTGGGCTCGCTGCGCGCTGGCGGCCGCATGCTTCATCAGGTGCTTGGCCTCGCCGCGGCCGCGCTCCGCCTGCTCGCCCGTCGTGTACGCCTCGAAGCAGACGCCCGCGTTGCGGCGGTGCCACTCGGGCAGGTGGTATTTGGCGGTGCGCAGGCCGGCCAGGGCCATGCCGCAGCAGGAGCGCGGCCTCTCGGTGGGGACCACATCGCAGGTCTTGCTGGGCAGCGGGCAGGAGGGAACGACCGGCGGGTGCGGCTCGTCGGGCTGCGCCATGGCGGAGCCTCCGGCGCTCGCCGCTCCCGCCCGAGCGTCCTCGCCTCACCGCGGCAACCAACGACTGGGCGGGCCCGCTGCTTGATGGACAGCAGTATAGACCAATCAGAGGGATTATCCGCACAGAGCGCGCCGCTGATTGGTGAATGTGCTCTCTGTGCCCGCCCCCACGCGGCTCGTTGCCGTGGTAACGGGAAGGCGGTTGCAGTTAAATCGGGAAGGCCGCGGTGAATGAGGACCGCGAGCTGCGGAGGGCTGAGGGGAAATGCCGGGGATTTCGGGAGGGTGAGGGCACCTCGTTCCAGGAAGGAAAGGAGGGGTTCAGATCCGGTGCTTAGCAACACCTGGAGCCTGGAATCTGGTGTTTGCTGCCACCGCCAGAGCCCAGATCCAGAAATTTCTCGGTGCCAGCACAGCCCAAGTCCAACAATTTGCTGGCATGGAAAGGCAAAATCTGACAATTTCCCGGCACCGCCCAGCTCTGGTAATTTGCGGTGCCAGGACTCCACATCCAGCAAATTGCCGGCGCCTGCACCGCCCAGGTCTGGCATTTGCCAGCACCGGCACCACCCGGATCCGGCAATTTCCTGTGGCTGGGGCACTTGGGGTGTCTGGCTGAGCAGCAAAGGTGACCCTGTGCCAGGAGCTTTCCTTGGCTGCAGCAAAGCCTCGGCATGCAAAGTCCTTGCCCTGTGCCAGGAGGGATTGTGCCAGCAGAGCTGACCTAAAATTCCTTCTCCCAGGCAGCTTTAGGTACGCGCAATATGGCGACGCCAGAGGCTGCTCATCTTTCTGGAGTCCTCCACAAGAACCTTGTGCGGGAAGCAGGGTTTATGTGCCAGGGTGGGCAGTTCAGAGCCTTTTTCTCCCCCGTGGGCTGAGGGTCTGGCCCTTGCCCTTTCCAAGAGCCCAAGGATGGCCATGGTGAGGGTGGCTCGTTGCCATGGTGACAGGAAAAGGCGGGAAGGCGCCTGAGGGAGGTGTCATGGTGGCCAGGGCGGCCCTCATGGAACCATAGGAAGGACGTCAACATTAAACTTATCCAGAGGAGAGCAACATGATGAAGGGCTTGGAACACCAATGTTTAGAAGGATGGCTGAGGGAGCTGGGGTTGTTTAGCCTAGGAAAAAAGGAGGCGCAGGGGTGACAGGATTTCATCGCAGTTTCAACCCCTCTGGTTTCCCCTGGAAGATTCCAGAGAGCCCCCCTGGTTTTAGGCTGCTCGGTTAACACATTTGTGCTCTTTGTTCTGCTTTTATTCCCAAATATTCATTGTTGAGGCCTTTGCTGTGACTCTGGTCCTGTTGGGGAAAAGGGAAAAGAAAGGGGAATAAAGGAGGAAGGGAAGGGAAGTTTGGCTCTCCTGCAGGAGATGTGGATCTTGATGAGATTTGTGGAATTCTCTGCCTTGGGAAAGGTGCTTTTTCCAGCTGGCAGAACTTCAGGATGAACCCGGCAGGTGTGGGCAAAATTCCCAGATTTCCACAGGGAATCCCACACTCCAGGTGGATTTTAAAAGCACCTCTCCCCATTCCTGCAGAGGGGAATCACTCCCATTTTGGAAAACCCGGAATGTTTTCCCTCCAAAAGCAGGATTTGGAGGGAATTATTGCTCAGATTGCAGCTTCTCCCAGCACCTCAGAGCTTTGAGGGCAATTTTGGGAAGGATTATGGATATCCCTACTGAATTATGGATATCCCTGCTGGATTACAACAGCCCTGGGAGAATTCCAGCCTCCAATCCTGTTTGCTCCCAATCCTCCCCATGCTCTGGAGCTGATTAGCTCTTGGAATAATCCCTGGAATGCAAATAATCCCAGGTCTGTTCTGGGTTTAGGATCATTTCAGAGGATAAATGGGATCTGCCAGAATTTTTGGGATTTACTGTACAGAGAAGTGCTGATGTAATTTATTTAGCTCCTTCACAGAAAAGAGGGATAGAGAAATTTCCAGGGTTTACTGTGTAGGGAAGTGCTGATGTAACTTATTTAACTCCTTCATGGAAAAGAGGGATTGAGGATTTTTTAGGATGCTGGCAGCAATTTGAGAAGGGTGGATGAGGGTGCAAAAATCATGCCTGGGACAGCTCAAAGAAAAGGAAAAGAGCCCGCCCCTCCCATCTTTCCCAGTTTTCCAGCCTAATAAAAGGATCAGGGATGGATGGACCTCCTGTGGAGGGGAGAGGGACGCAAGTGAACCCCATTCCCGGTGTCCCCCATTCCCGGTGTTCCCCCATCCATTCCCCTTTTCCCGGCACACATTCCTCCATGTGCCTGCGGCGCTGCCGCCGTGCAGGAGCCGCTCGCCCACGCAGCTCCAATTCCCCGTCTGGAGCAGGGATAAAAACCTGGAGCGATCCCAATCCCAACATCCCCGGCTGCCTGCTCCCGGTGTGGGGGACGGGAGGAGCCAGCCGGGGGCACATCCAAGGGAATTTTGGGATTAGGGAATGTGCCTGTGCCACAGGGAGGGATTTTTATCCTGGCTGGAGGGGGATTCGAGCACAGGGATTTTATTCCCGGCGTTTGGAGCAGGGGATTCTCCGGGATAAAGGGAAAAGTCGGATGTGCTGGGATTTGGGGAAGGAAGGAGGGGTTTTGAATATTCCAGGTGTTGCTGGCTCTGATCCCAGCGCTGTGCCCAGAGTTTTGTGGCATTCCTTGTTTTCCACTCAGGGAGCATTCCTTGTTTTCCCATTCAGGGAACATTCCTTGTTTTCCCACTCAGGGAACATTCCTTGTTTTCCACACAGGGAGCATCCCTTGTTTTCCACTCATGGAACATTCTTTGTTTTCCAAAGCAAATCGCTCTTTCGGGAGAGGCCACACGGAAAAGCAGGAAGGGGCTTCCCTATAAAATATTCACTGGCTCAGCTCCGCTGGAGTCTCCTGAGGAATTTTGGGATCTGGGATAATGAGGCTCTGCCGCTCTTCCCGCATTTCTGCCTCCTCCTGGCTCATCCCTTATTTATGTGCCCTTTCCATGACTTTTCGGGATGGCTTTTCCTGCAGGAGGTTTTGATGCCTTTGTTCCTGCTGGAGGAAGGGAAAGCACTGCTGGAAAAGTGGGAGAAGGGAATTTCCTTCACGGAATTTGTTTGGATTAATGGGATTTTATGGAGGATCCCATTGCAGCCCTGACATGGATGGGGACACTGGAATTCTTCCATCCCAGCCTAGAAAACATTTTTATGGGAAAGAAAGAGGAATTCTTTTTCTGCTGGGATAATCTGAAGTGCAAGAGGAGCTTTCCCATTCCAGGAGGAACCTGGAGGCTCCTGCTGCTTGGATCGTTCCCAGGATGGAACATTTATCCCATTTCCATCTTTCTTTAATCCTAAAATCCCCCCTTTTTGTGGGATTGACTCTGGAATGGTCAGGCCAGGATGATCCTGGATTGCTCCTGGAATGGTTTGGATTGGGATCTTCAAGCTCATCCCATTCCAACCCCAATGCTTCCCATTATCCCAATCCTCATCCAACCTTTCCTTGGACACTTCCAGGGATCCAGGAATTCCACAGCTTCTCTGGGAATTCCATCCCAGACAGGATGGAATAATTCCTTCCCAATATCCCATTTATCCCTGCCCTCTGGCAGTTGGAAGCTATTCCCCCTTTTCCCATCATTCCATACCCTTGGGAATATTCCCTTTTCATCTTTCCTGGACAATTCAGTCATTCCCACCCAGCTGAGGGGATTTTCCTGGGAAAAACCAGCTTAAGGTTGTTTTATCCCACTTTTTTAATGCCGGGAATTCTCATCCTTGGAATGGAAAGAGGAAAATCCAGGAGAGTGAAACACCGGGAATTGAAAGCGAGGGAAAAGCGGGAGCGGGAGATTCCAGCGGGAGTGAGGTCAGCGGGAATCCTCGGCAGGAAAACCCGCCTGGTTCCCATGGAAACGCCCAGCCAGGATTTCACACTCCACGAGTTTCGAGTCAGCATTCCTTAAAAAAAAAACGGGAAAAACCCAGGGAGGGAATCCTGAGGGAACCCCTCCAGCACCTGTATTTTTCCTGCATGGAATGCATGGATAAATAGGAATATTTGGCAGTGGAGCACAATTCCAGGGAGCCGCTCCCAGTTCAGACACTTCCAGGTGATTTTCCAAGATTCCAGAGGGTTTGGAATCATTTTGCTGTGGGATAATCAGTGGCACAAGGAGCTCGTTGGAAATTAAAGGAATTTTAGGAGATAAATGAAAGAAAATTAAGGAAAAAAGGGGAATAAGAGGAGCTTGGAGGTAAAAAATCCATAAAAATCCTGATTTTCTTCTTGGGAAAAATACAGAATTGCTGGATTTGGGAGGGAAAAGGAATTTTAGGGAGGATTTTCCATGGCAATGAGAGGTTGCTATGGGCAACAGGAATTCCTGCCCCGAGGTGGGAATTCAGGAATTCCTGAGTGGAGCAGGGATTCCCTTCCAGCAGCAAAGCCCATGGAAGAGGAAAATCAGGAATGCAGCTGGAAATTCCAATTTAAAAGAGTAAAAAAAGGGAAAATTCCCAAGTTGGAGCTGTTGTGGATCCTGAAGGGTTGGAATTGTGGGAGAAAATGGGAAGGGGTTTTCTGGGATGAAGTGGGATGAGTGGGAATGGGAATTGACAAAAATATTCCATAACTAATCCTCAAAAAGTCAAATTAATCTGGATTGTTGGGGGTGATTCCCAAACTCCACTGGCAGCTCTGGGCTGGGCAAATTTGGGAATTCTCTCCAAGGAGAGAATTCCAAAAGAAATCCATGGATTTAGCCATAAAACAGGAGTAATGATAAAACTGGATTGGGAGTTTTGTTATTCCTTTTCTCTTTGGGATACACCAGATTGATTTATTGGAGCCAAAATATCCCCAAAATCCACTTTAAACAGGAAATAAACCAGGAATGAACCAGGAATGAACCCCATGGACAGCCCGGAATCTTGGGAAGCTTTCCCTGGGGATCCTGCTGGAATGAAAACCCCGCTGCAGGGCAATCCTGAGCCTCTGGAATCATGGAATTAGGGAATGGTTTGGGCTGGAAAGCTCAGTTCCATCCCAACACCTCCCACAGTTCCAGGCTGCTCCAAGCTCCAGCCTGGCCTTGAACATCCCTGGGATGAGGCAGCCATGGATTCTTTGGGAATGCTGGGATTTTAGGGAAAATCACGGAAAATGCTGTTTCCAAGGAAATCTGGGATGGAAACCAGGCTGGACATTGAGAACAGGAGGAAAGCAAAGGAGATAAAAGGAAAATTCCAGAATTGTCCTTGAAATGTGGGATGGGAATGGGAAGAACTCCCAGGCCCTGGAGGGAGCTCATTGCTGCCTTTCTCAATCCCACATTAACCCCATTATCCTGCTTTTCCCGGGCTAAAGTCCCTCTGGGGAGGCTCCTTTCAGCCTCTGGATCATTCCCAAAGATCTGTTCTTATCCAGGCTTTTAGAGCCAAAGCTGGGCTTTACAAAGCCGGGCTTTTAGAGCCAACCCCGGGCCCTTAGAGACAGGGCCGGCTTTACAAAGCCAGGCCTTTAGAGACAAAGCCAAGCCTTAGAGGCTAAACCAGGCTTTTAGAGGCTAAGCCGGGCTTTTAGAGACCTCCCATGAATATTTTAGGCCGGAGCTCTCTGGTGAGAGCTGCAGGGATGGGAGATGCTCCAGGGGGAGTTTTCTGGAATCTTCCAGCTGGATTTGCTGGGATGAGCTCAGATCTTCCGGGGTGTCCTTCCCTCAGGGTCAGGAGCACCCAGGGAAAGCTCTGGAACAGGAGAAGTTTTGTCTTCTGGAGTTGGGATCAGCTGGGATTTCATCCCCACGTGGGCTGGAGGCTCCTGGTTTTCCTGGCTTTTTGTGGATTTGTGAGGGAATTCCCAGCTCTGCAGCCCCTCTGCACCAGGAATTCCAGGGGCCCTCAGAGCTGGGGCTGCTTCTCCTCATTCCTACCCCAAAAAACCAGGATAATTTGGCCAAGAGCGGAGCTTCTGGAGTTCTCACCTCATTTTTCAGGATCACCAAATCATTTGGGCTCATTTGACCCCTCCTGCTCCTGGGTTTTAGAGGCCAGATAAGGAATCATCCCAATTATCTGTGGAAAAGATTATTTCCTTTTTTTCTGGCTTCATTCCTTCCTTGTTATCCCCAAAAAATGAACATCCAGGCCAAGAGGCCAAGGAATCTCCCAGATAACAAAGAGAAATTAAATTACTTTATTCCCCCCTGGCCCAAGGAGGTGAATTCCTCCCTGAACTCATCCCTGAGGATTATCAGGAATAAACTCCAACTTTTCCAAGGTTTTTAACCTGGCCCAAAGGTTCCCTGACCTCATTCTGGGCTGAAAATTCCAATTGGAGAAGTGCTGATCTTCCCAAAAAATAATCACAGCTTGGAAGTGGAATCCTGGGAACTGGAGGTGCCGACCTGAATTTTGGGAATGCAAAGTTTGGATGAGGGAAAGAACTTTGTAGGAAACATTTAGGAAGTGCAGGTGGGTTGATTCTGGTTATTCCCAATATCCAAAATTCCCTTAAATATGGATTTTCTGGAAAACACCAGTATTGCCTTCAAATTTTCCTCTCCTGTTTTTTCCATGTTTTACAAAATCCCAGAATGGTTTGGGTGGAAAAGGGATAAAGCTGATCCCATTCCAAATCCCAGGTTGCTCCAAATCCCATCCAACCCAGCCTGGGATTTTTCCAGGGATTGGGCATCCCAGTTTCTCTGGAAAACAGGGAATTCCTGCCGTGGCGCTCCCGCTGATCTTGGATATCAGCCAGGATAAATCCCATAAATTTCTGCTTTTCCCTCATTTATTTCAGGGATAGGGTGACACTGAGGGCTCTTGGAAGCAGAGAATTCCAGGGATTCAGGAGCTCCTGCAGGATCCAACCGACCCCAAAGGAAATCCAGGAGCTCGTTCCCTGCTCCTGGAAGAGCAGAAGGAAATTCCCGTGAGGATCAGATCCTATCCAAGGATTTTCCCATATTTGAAGGGCAGCCCCAAATCCTTCCCAGAGGGATTTTCCCGTTTTTCCCTGGAAAAGAGGCTGCCAGCAGAGGGCACACAATCGATGGAGATGTGATCCTGATCCCAGCTCTTCCCAAACCCCTTTTCCAAGAGGACAAATGGAGGCAGGAAGCGAGGTTGGAGAGGGCCGGGAATGAGATCTGGGATCCACCAGAACTTCCAGGGCTTTGGGATGTGGTTATGGATCAGAAATCCCTGGATGCTTCTTCCCTGGGATCTGAGACCCCTCAGAACTTCCAGGAGTTTGGGGTGTGATTAAGGATCATCAATCCCCAGCTGTTCCCTCCCAGGCTGGGTGGGAATGTCATAAATCCCAATAAAACATTAAACTTTAAGCGTTAAAGGAGCCAGGAGTGATCCATAAAAAAAACATGGAAAGAGCTGGATGAGACTCTCAGAGCAGGAGCAAGTCCTGACTGTTGTTCCCTGGCACTTTTGGAATGTGGTTTGTCCTTCCTGGTCCATCCTCAGCTGGAACATTCCCTGCTCCATCCCAAACTTTAGCAGGGATGCAAATTCCCCTCTGGATGCACTCCCTGATCTTGGATTTGACTTTGAGGCTGGAAGGGAAAAGCCAATCAATTTTTGGGATGGAAAAGGGATTGGGAGGATCCACAGATCCCAAATTCGATGTTTCCTCCTAAAACATCCTGAATTTATTAATCATAACATTTTCTTGATGGATCCCTGGCTGGATGAACTCCTCCAACACATCCAGCTCTCCATCAGCATCCTGGATAGTTAATTTCAGGAATTAGCAGCAATTCCAATGATTTTGTTCCCTCGGATTTGGGATTTGGTACCATCAAGGGGAAAGGAAGAGGAAAGGAAAGGTGCAAAGCAGGGATTGTACTGGAGATTCCACACTTTTCTCCCAGCTAATCAGGACAAATCCTAAATTCCAGATGGAAGATGTGGTTGGGAGTTGGTGGAGCTCTTCTGGAGTTTCCCACTCTGGAATTCTCCCATTTGGGATAATGACTTCTAGAGGGAAACAGGAGGTGGAGTCAAATGGGAATGGGGAGAAAGAGGGGCCAGGAGGTGCCTCAACCCCATCCCAAAGGCAGGCAGTAAAATTCCCAGCAGTGGGATGCTTCCGAGAATGCTGGATCCATCCCCAAATCCATCCCTTTCCTGGCATGAGGATTTATTCCCTCCCATAATTCCTGAGGATCCCACAAGGAATTGGGGGGATCAGGGCAGATCTTGCTCTGTTTGTTCCAGGGTTAATTCCATGGAGTTGGAATCAAAGTTGATTTTTTTTCCACATGGACACCTTCCACTATTCCAAGATGCTCCAAGCCCTATCCTTGAACAATTCCAGGGATGTGGCCAGAGCAAGGATCCTCATCATCATTCTGGAATTCTCTTTCCCAGAGTCAAGAATCCCAAAAGCTTGGGAAACAAAGTGGCTGAGACCCCCATGTGAGCTGGAAACCCCACGTCCTTCAGAATTCCCACAAACTCACCCTGGTTTTAATGGAAAACATTGGCAAAAAGGGCAGGAAACAGAGGGAATTCAACCCCAGGGAAGGAATTCTAGCAGAATTCAACTGGAAGAAGATCCTGGTGATTCCTTTTGGATTTTCCCATGTGCCTCATCCCAATCCTTCATCCCATATCCCTCCTATCTCCACGGCATTCCCACAAGCAGCCCCGCAGACAGGTTGGATCATCCTGATGAATTTTTGGGATTCCATCCTCGAGGTCTTTTCCATTCCTCTCTCTCCTGCTTGTGAGGCTTTTCCCTTTGTATCTCACACTAAAATCGCCACACCCTGTTCATCCCGACCCGGGACTATCCCATAAAACCCTGGGATCGTCGCTACATCCCAGCTCTTTAGGAGCCGCATTAGGCTCAGCTCTGGGTGCTTTGAAAGCCGCCTGACCTCTCTTCCCAATCAATTCCCGGTTATTAACCGGGAAGAACATCGGGAGCTGCATTTGCAAATGGAATGTGCTGCTGGATAATGAGCTCGCACTCCTGAAAACATTCCAGGGGACGGGAACTCATCCACTCCCAGATTTCCAACCCTTCCCTGCACGCCCAGCCTGAGAGAATTCACGGAATTCCAAGGAATTCAAAGGGATAAAACTTCCCGAGCGGAGTTGAAGGGCTGGAGCCTGTCAGGACTCTCCCTGAGCTGTTCCTTGGGATCCCTGGGAGTTTCTTGGGAGTTAAACCTGGAGCAGCTGAGCGGGGAGCTTAGAGCCGAGCTTAGTTATTAAACCGCTCCTACCTCCAACCTGGGCTCAGACAGGGGCAGGGGGAGCGCTCCACCTTTTTGGGGCTCCATGTCCCTTTTTAGGGGAGCATCCCCCCCCTTTTTGGGATCTCCCCCCCCTTGGAGGTGCCGGAGCCGCGCAGCCCTCTCGGGATGGAGCGGAACCAAACCCGCACCTCCCGCTCCAAATCCTCTCGGCCCGCCCGGGGGTGCTTTGGGAGGGTCCCCGGCTCGCTGCCCCCCACCCATGGGTGCCCTCCCGTCCCGCAGCGCCGCGCGGAGCCCGAACAAAGGCGGGGGAGGGGGCGATGCGGGGCAGCCCCGGCTCCTCCCGGCCCCCGCCCCCGCCGCCCCCGCTCTCCCCTCCCCTCGCTCTCCCTCCTCCCCCGGTAAATCCGAAGTTTCCTGTTGGGCACGGGCGAAGCTCGGCGGAGCTGCCTCCTCCTCGCTCCTTGGGATTTACCGTTGGGAGAGGCTCGGGAAGGGCCCCCGCCACCTTCTCCTCCTCCTGCTCTTCCTCCTCCTCCTCCTCCTCTCCCCAGCCTTCCTCCATCCTCCATCCCCGCGGGCGGGCGCCGCACGCCGAGCCCCAACCCCTCCCTTCCCCCCCCGCTGGATTTTGGGGGTGCCACCGTGCCTGGGAGGGGGCTCGGCCACCCCCGGGAGCCGCGATTGTCGCCGGTCCCATGTGAGCTGCAAGGCACGGCTATGCCCCTGGGGACACCGCGCTCCGCCCAACTGAGGTAGGACACCCCCCGAGAATCCGCCATCCCCCAAAATCCAACGCCGGGAGGCTCCTCCGGGGGCTCCCCGAAGCGTGGGGGGCACCCCCGGCTCGCCGTGGGGGGCGGGAGCGGCCGCGCCCGGGCGGAGGCTCGACCTCCCCCCGCCCGCCTTTGTTGTGGCTGGAGCGCCGGGACCCGGCGGAGCATCCCCGGCAGCGGCGGCGGCGGCGGAGGCGGCCCGGCCCTGACCCGCTGCCCTCGCCCCGCAGGTGCCGCTGGCCGCGACCATGAGCGCCGGCGAGAGCCGGGAAGCGCCGCGCCCGGCCGAGGTGCGGGTGCCCATCACGGCGCTGCCAGCGCCGCGCCGCCCCGCCGAGCAGCCGCCCGAGGATGCCGGCAGCGGCTCCGGCAGCGCCTCCGGCTCCGGCAGCGGCTCCCCCGGCCGAGAGCCGCCCGCCGAGCTGGGCTCCGAGGAGGAGGAGCAGGTGCCTTACCCGGCGCTGGCACCCACCGCCTTCTTCTGCCTCAAGCAAACCACCCGCCCGCGCAGCTGGTGCCTCAGGCTGGTCTGTAACCCATATCCTTTCCCTCGGGACACCCCCGGGACACCGCGGCGCCCCCGGGACCCTCCCCGTGGCCGGAGCATCCCGGCGGAGCTGCGCGTCCCCGCTGCCGGCAGCGCCCGGGGATGCCGCGGAGCCACCGGCGTGTCCTCGGTGTGTCCCCGGTGCCGGCTCGGAGAGGGGGACGAGGGGGATTTGTGGCAGCGGGACGCGCACGGAGCGTGTCCCCGGTGTCACCGGTGTCCCCCGTGCTGGGGACACGCCAAGGTCCCGCAGCGGCTCCGTGCGAGTGTCCGGGACGGGGCCGCTCGGGGGGTGCGGAGCCGCGGCCCCCCGAAATTCCCAGCGGGGAAAAAAAATCCCTCAACTCCACTCGCGGCTCGCCGGGATGGGAATCCTCGCAATTCCAAAGGCGAGTTGGTTTTATTGGAATGCCGGGGGGCATCAGCCCCTCCGCTGTTTATATAAGAGCCGCGAGTGCACGGGAGCTTTCCCGATGGGGGAAAAATGAAGCTGGAGTTGCTTTGGGAAAGGCACATTCCCGAAAAGTCCCCTCCGCTTTTGTTCTGCTGCAACTTGCAGGCAAGGAAGGGAACAGTGAATCCCTTAAATCTCCGCCGTTGCCGGTGTCCTTTCCCGGCTTTAGGAATGTTAAATAATCATCCAGCCGCGTTTTCCTGTGGCTCGTGACATCCAGGAGATGGAATTTTCCCCGGAATGCTGGGTGCGAGCGGGAGTTGTCAGTTTGTGCCCGGAATCTTTGGGAAGTGAGCTTTTAGCACGGGCATTGTGTGGAGAATTCCTGCTTCTCCCTGCCCCCCATCCCTGCCTGCCTCTCTCCCCGTTATTTATTAATTTATTAAGCCCATTATTTATTAATAAGCTGATTATTGATCTGCCTCAGCTCCCCACACAAACCCCTGGTTCTCCCCAGCAGGAATTGCACATTCCTCCCAGGAATGCTGCCCCGGGCTGGGAGCTGCAGGAATATTCAGAGGGAAAATCCCACAGTTTTTATGGATTTGGGGCTGCTTTTGTTCTGCACAAAATGTTGACCAACTTTGGTCCTGTAGTGATTCCTCAAAACCCTCAGGGATTCATTAAGGGTTGGATTTAGTCGGGAAAAATCCCTTTCCCATTTTTTTCCTCTGGAAAATGGAGCTCCTTGGCCCCAGCTGATTTCTTGGTTCTGCTCGTGTTGGGTGAAGTCTCTGCTTGCAGCAAGTCTGGGTTTAAATTCCCCTTCCTAAAGTGCTTCTTGCTGGTTAAGCCAGGCCTAACATCACCAGTGCCATCCTGGGTGCTTGTTCCAGCATTCCTGAGAGCCTGGATGCTGGAAAAAAGGGATTTGGGGCAAGGATTTCCAGCCCTGGAGGGGGAACTTGGATGTGCAAGGGTGGAAAGGAGAAACTGATACTTAAATATTCCACGGAATGGTAATTCTGTAAGAAAAACGGGATGGAGCTGGCCTTGGGGTGGGCACTGTGTTGTCACAGGCAGGAGTGAGTCAGGATGGATTTATTCCCTAATCCAGGCGCTTGTGATGGAAAACTTTGGGAGTCTGTGGGAGGAAAGGTCATTTCCTTTGGGTTTGGGGGAGTCTCTGGGTTTGGCATTCCCGAAATCTCCTCTGGCAGGTGGAGAATTCCAAGGCAGGTGTTTTGGGAGAGGGTTCAGGTGTGCTCAGGCTGGGCTTCGATTTTCCTGTAGGGAATTCCCAGCACATCATCTGCCTTTCCCAAACTTCCCCATCCAACAAAGCATCAGCTGGAAATGGGGATGGATTGTGAACAGCCAAGCAGGAATTCCACAGAATTTCCAGGATTTCAGTGCTGGTGTGCTTGGATGGCAGCAGCAGGGATGAGTTCCTTGCTGGGATTTATTCCCATTTTCCAAAATAAAATCCTCGGATTAAATTTTTCAGGAAGAGCTGGTTGGGATTTTTGGAGCCACCTCAGAGCAGGATCTGGGTCTGGGTGTGTTGGACCAGAGGCACCTGGAAACCAGGAGCTTGGAAAAAATTCCATGGAGTGGGACACCTGTGAAGCAACTGGAAGAGGGGATTGAAGGAGGAGCATGGCTGGATCAGGGCAGGAATTCCTGGGAGATTTTCTCAGAAGGAAAAGATCCCACAGAGGGAATTTCTGGCTCTGTGGGTTTAGATTCTCTTCCTGCCCTTCCTAAAGCACAAATCCATAAATCAGGAAAAAGGGTGTTGGGTTTTCCTTAGGATTTATGGACGGGAGAGATGGGAACATGGAATGCTCCCAAAATCCTTGGATTTTCCTGAGGTGCCCTCCTTGGATGGGGCTTTTTGGTTGTTTTTTCCAGGGAAGTTGTCCTTGCTCCCACTGGGATTGATTTGGTGGGAAGAGGGGAAGGTCTCACTCCGTGCCCTCCAATTCCCATATCCCTCTTTCTCCTGTGTTTGCTGCTTTGGGAATTCTCCTCCTGTGAGGAATTCCAGCTCCAGGGTCCAATTTCCAGCAGCTCCTTGAGGCTGATCCCACGGGATGCTCTGGGAATGGAGCTGCTCTTGGATGAGGCACCCAAAATTCCCACTGTGTTCCATCCAATGAACCCCTTGGGGATCTCCCTTTCCCACCCAGATTTTCCAGGAGCTGCCGGCCACTCCAGATATTTTTGGGAATCGGAGCTATCCCAGCCCTGTGGCCCGGAGCAGGTGGGAATCTTCCCAAAAAATGTGATTTGTGTGGAGCTTAAGCAGGAAGGGGTCACTGGGAGGCTTTGGAATGGCTAAAAAAAGCTGGAGCCGGGTTCTGGAGGGGACAGGTGGGGCAGGGTCAGGTTACAGAGCCGGGAGCATTCCCAGGGAACATTCCCAGCCGGAGGCATCAGCGGGAAATGGGGATGGGGCACATGGAGGAGCTGCACCTCGGGCTTGGGGCACCACTGCCTTTGGGAATGCTGAGAACAACCTGGAAAAGTGATCCTGGCACAGATCCTGCTCTGCCTCCCCTCTGCTTCCAGAGGTTTGGGTTCGTGGCATATTCCAGTTGGGAAAAGCGCTGATTTTGGGGGGTGGGAGCACTAATTAGGTGTTAATTCAATTAATCGGAGCAGGGACGCTCTGCTGTCACTTTTGCTGTGCAGTGGCATTCCTGGATTTATTCCTGGATTTTCTGAGTGCAGGAATCTCTTCCCGAGCTCCAGGGTCACCTCCAATCCCAATTCCCACCCTAAAATCACAGATCACAACAAACAAACAACCCAAATATCATTTTTGGGATACAAGCCCTGATCCAAACGGGATTTTCCCTCAAACCTGGGTGGATTTTCTCTCTGTTTCCCTGCTGTGATTTGCATTTCCCTTTGGTTTTTTTTTTAATCCACACAAAATTAGGACCAAACTTCTTTATTTTCCTTCAGATTGGATCTCCTACGTCTGTTTATTTCTGGAGGGCCGTGGGTGGTGTTTTGTGCTGTTCCCGTGGGGATTTGGGATTTGCCACCCCTCAGGGTCGTTCCCTGGCTTTTCCCAAGTGGATCCATGGAAACCTGGAATGTCAAATGGGGTTTCCTTGAATATTTGGGATTAGCAAGGAGGGAGTGAATCCCTGAAGGTCTTTAGGAGGGGTTGGAAGCATATCCTGGATTTTTGGGTCATGGATGTAACCCCAGGTGGGCTCTGATGTGGAGGAAAGCTTGGAATCCATCCCAGGACTCCAAGGGGTTTTCCCTCTGGAAAACTGGGATGGAGGGATGGGAAGCACATGACTGAATCTGCTTCCAAGCCTGGCTTTTCTAGGATCCCTTTATCCTAATCCATGTTTTATTGCCAATGGATTCCAGAGTTATCCATCTCCGCATCCCAAAATCCAGGGTTTTTCCTAAAAATTGGAATTCAGTGATTCCAGGGTGGCTTTGGGACTGGTTTTCGTCTTTTCCTGAATTAAGTGATGTATTTTCCCTGGAAAATCCCCTCCAGCTCATCCCATTGGATTTTCCTGAGGATTCCCCATCATCTCTGAGAAATATCCTCAATTTATTCCCATTCCAGACTAATTTTAGAGCATCTAATTCCCATTTTCCATGGTATTTATGGATGCATGGATCCATGGAAATCCCAGACTCCACTTGGCTTTGCCAGTTGCCTTCAATTCCTCCCCTCAAATTTGTTGGGAATCAACAAATCCTATTCCAGTTTGGAATTTGGTTCGGAATTTTGGGATGGAATTGAGTCCAGGTGTGTTTCCAGCATTTCAGGATGGCAGATTCCTTGGAAATGTGGAGCAGTGTATTCCAGGAGTGGAACTGGGAATGCAGCAGATCCGAGGCTCCAGCTCATCCCTAGGGTTGGATCTGGGACAGTGGGATCCCAAATTTTCCATGGATATTTCCTGAATGATCATCCAGCTTCTCTGGGGTGTTTTGCTGGTTTTTAGGGAATTTTTTTTAATGGAGAAATGGGATTAGATTGATTTAAACTCACCTTTCTCTTGGCTTTGTTTTTGAGGGCTCGGGCTGATTCCTTGGGAGCCAAATCGTGATTTTTCCAAGCTCCCAGTGGGACAATTCCATTGGAACTGGGATCACTCTTGTTTGCAGTGAATAAACTGGGAATTGGGATTTTCTCCCTGTTTTTGCATGGATTTGGGATTAATTTCCCAATCCCTGCAGCAGCCAAGAATTCCTGCTGCCCATTTAGAGTTTTCCCTGGATTTCCCCTCTGGTTCCCAGTCTGGGATCTCCTTGGGCTGCTGGAAATTCAGGAGGAATCCCAGGGATGCCCATCCAATGCCATCCAGGTGTTTTTTCCTTTAATCCCTCAGAATTCCATCCCCAGAGGGCCTGCCCAGCATTCCAAGGCTGGAATTCCTCATGTGAGGAATATTTTCTGAATATTTACACAGATGTTGGAAACTCTGATTTTGCTCTTAATTCTTGAGGCAGCAGCAAATCCCAAAATCCCCAATCCCTAAGTCGTTGGGATTTTAAGGAAAAGACATTTTAGAGGGAATATTTTGCTGCCTGGGACAGGAGGGAAGTTACTCCAGGGTTATTCCATGATCCCAGCTAGGAGTTAATTCCAGAACTTCCAATCCTTTTCCTGAAGCAGCAAGGGAAGGGAATTAGAGGGTGCTGAGCTCCCTGGAAATCCAGGAATGGTCACTCTGGAGTGGTCTGGGAAACTTTGACAAAAAGCAGCTGCAAAAGACAATTTTTCCTCTTTTTTCCCTAGATAAAAATCCGGTCTGGGCACTGCAGCAGGAGCAGGGATTTGGCAGTGGATGAAATGCTCGGCTCTGGGATCTCATTTTCCCTCTTTCCATGGACAGATGGGAATTGTGTGAGCTCACAATGCTCCCACTATTTGGCTGTTTTTCCCTAGAATTCCAGAGGAATGGGATGGCTCTGTGTGTGTGCCGCTATTCCAGGCAGGAATTCCAGCTGGGTCACTGCTCCCAATCCCTTCCCTCCATCCCAGCAGGGAGGATTTGCCCGGATATCAAAAATCCTGGGAGATCTTGCTGGAAGCAGGAGTTGCAGTGTGGGTTTTTGGGATATCAGCCCCATTCCCAAGGGATGGAGGATGTTGGATGGATGTGACAGACGTTTTGGGAAGAGCATCCCGTGGGATTCGTGTGGAGCTCGTTGTACCCAAGCTCTTTGATCCTCTCTGCCTGTTTGGATTTTCCTGCTGTCCCAGGAATTCCTGGGAGAGTTGGGATCAGAACACAGGTGTTTCCATGGATTTCTGCTCCTGTCTCTGAGGATGAGAAGGAGGAACTGACACCTCCTTTATTGGGAATGACAGGAAGGGAAGGACAGGAAACAAAGCAAAATGTGGGATTTGGTTCCACAAATGGGAATTCTTTGGGACTGGGAAAGGGCTCATTCCAAGGGCTGCCAGCTCAGGTGGGATGGGGCTGTTTAATCCCAAATCATGACCAGCTGAGGGATCCCAAATCCATCTCCAGCATCCCTTGGGATAGAGCTGAGGGCAAACAAGGCAGGATCATCCCTGCTGAAGTGACTTTAGGCCCGAGTTTAAGCCAGGCTTAACCCCACATTTCCTGACAGTTGGGAAGCAGGGAGATTTGGGAACAGGGAAACTCGGGAATCAGGGAGTTGGGAGATTTGGGAACAGGGAAACGCAGGAATCAGGGAGTTGGGAGCAGGGAGATTTGGGAACAGGGAAACTCAGGAATCAGGGAGTTGGGAGCAGGGAAACTCGGGAATCAGGGAGTCTCAGGAACCAGGGACCCATCAGGGAATGCTCTTGGCCCAGCACTGTGTCCTGATCCTGGCTCCTGCTGGATGTTCTCCAGGACTTCTGCACCTTCCAATGGCTCCTGGAGCGATCCAGTGCCAACAATTCCTGCTGCTCCAGACATCTCTGGGGTTCTGTCTGCCTGGGAATGCTGGACCAGAATCCCTAAAAAGGCTCCAGGGCTGGGGCTGCCAAAAGGGATGAGCTCGATCTGGCTGTGCATCCTGTGGGGTTGGTTTCTCTGGAATTCTGGGATGTGCTGCCCTTTCTATAGCCTTGGGAAGCCAAAAGTTCCATTTTTTCACCAGGAGCCTGTCCTGAGCTCCTTTAGATTGGATGTTGGGAAAAACTTGGTTTTTCCATAGAAGTTCTCGACAGTCCATAAATATTACCAGGAATGGGATAGCTCTAGGTTGGAAGAAATTCCAGTCATTATAAAACTCCTCTGGAACACTTCATATTCCAAGCACTTCCTAATTCCTTGAATTCTGTAGGAAAAATTCTGGGAGTGGTGTTGGGCTTAGCTCTGATTTGGGAAAGGTTTTGGAATTCCAGAGGTTTAATTTGGAGGAAAAACCTGTGGAATAGGAGGAAAAGAAAAGGAAAAGGCTCTTCTGCAGCACAAATTCCGTGGCTTGAATCCCACCTGGAATTTTGGGGATCGAAAGAGGCATAAAAGTATGGAAGGGACAGAATTTCCCAGGAATTTTCTAATTCAGGGATCAAGCATTGCTGTCCCTTCAATTCCAGTTGGGAACAAGTGGTGACAATGGAGAAAAGTTCAGCTGGGCTGGAAAAATGGGAATATTTTAATATTCCCTGTGCTGCCTGATCCCAGAGTGTGGAATTTCCAGGGAATTTCCCTTTAGCAGCTCCTAAGAAAGTTCTGCTCCAATTCCAATCCCAGGAATTTTGCTGTTAGAGCAGTGAATTTTCCACATTTTTATCAAAAGCCCATTTCCTTCCCTGTCTTTTCCAAGTCAGATTCCCTCAATTGCTCTCCTACCTGAACCGGGATATCCACAGGACAATGGGATTTCCTGGAAGTGCTGGAAAAGCTCCAGCCAGGGGATTTTCCAGGAGTGCTTTGTGTTTCCTGGGAATGCCAGGAGGGAATTCCAAGCCAGAGTTTGGATCTCATCCTCCTTCATCTCCCTTTTCCCGTCTTTTCCACATCCTGCTCCTCTTGGAACCCATCCATCTTTTTTTAGGATGAGGAGGGAATTCCCAGTTTGAATACAGGGAAAACAAATTTATTCAAGGAATTGGGACTTGTCAGGACATGAGGGGACAGAGTGGGGAGAAAACCATGGAATTTTTGGCTTTTCCTCAGTTTTCATGGCAAAATCTCATTTTTTCCCTTTGGGAGCAGCTCTCAGGCCACAAAAACCGGGAATTATCCCTAAAATCCTCATTTTATTTGAAATCCCAGTTGGAAAAGGCAATTTGGGGACACGAGTGGGAATTCTGGTGCTGTTCCTTCATCCTTGCACGTTCCTGGTGAAATTCCTGAAGGATTTTCCACCCCACGTCCAGGAAAAGTTGCTTTGGGTTTGGTTTTGATTTGGGATGGGGAGGAGGGAAGGAGGAATTAATGAGCTTGGAGCCGTTGCCATAGCAACCTGTTGCTAATGGATCTCTGGGGTTTCCTCTCCACCTCCAGCAGCGTTTCCTGGGAATATCATTCCCATGGCAACGGATGGCGCCGATCCCTCCCAGGCCACCGCCTTGGAAGGGCACAAAATGCTCCTTTTCCTATCATCCTGGGAGTTTTTAATGGGAAAAAAATTCCTGCCACTCCAGAGAGATTTTTGGGATGCTTGGAGTAAAAATTCCCAACTTGATCCTGTCTTTTTTTGAGAGTTTTTCAACTCAAATCCAGCCCTCATCTCTGATGTGCTCTTTGCTGCCTCCTCTTCCTCGCCCTCCCCTTGAAGTTGGAATTCTGGGAGAAAAGCCCAGGAAAAGTGGGAATTTTGTGGTGTGGGATAATCAGGCACGATGAAATCCCCTTGACCTTGGAATTTTGGGAGAAAATCTGGGAAAAGTGGGAATTTTGTGGCAGGATAACAAAGCACAAGGGGATCTGCTCATTCCTTTGGAAAATTCCCCTTCCCTTTCTTCGTTGACTTTCTGTCACCTTTGGATGATAAAGATCCCATCAAATTCCTGCCTTCCAGCCTGAGCTTTTCCCTCTTCCCAAAGAATCCAAATGGATTTTGATCCAAAGGGATTTCTTTGGGTGAGCAGCACTCCAGGAGCTGCTTTTCCAAGGAAAGTTGGGTTTGTTTCTCTTTCAATTCAGGGAAGGCCACTCGGAGTCATTATCCAAAGTTTTCCTGTCCCCTGGCTGTCTCTGATGGATTCCCAGTTTTCCAAAGGCTTCTTGGGAATGGAGGGCTTTGCTAGGGAATGTTTGGATCTTCATTTAACTGTTTAACTCAGAGGTCCTGGAGTTCAAACGCTTTTCCAGCCTTTCCAGAGCCTGTGGCTCGATCCACCCTGCAATCCCGTTAGGATCAGCACCATTCCAACAGCAGGAGGATTTTTAGGGATTTGCAACCCAGTCTGGTGCTTCTTGCTCTTCCTTTTCCCCAAAATTATTCCTGGATGCCCCCTCCCAGCCAGTGTGGTCTCGCTGTTCTCCGTGTCCATTCTGTGTCGGGTTCCTGGTGGTGCCTGGAGAGGAAAGGTTGGATTTGAGGGAGATTTATGGATTCTGGCAGCTTTTCCAAGGATGTTCCTGCATCCTTGACCTTGGAGGAGAAGCTGGGCAGCACTGCAGGTTCCCACTTGGCTCCTTGGCGTGAATTCCCAGCCTGTCAATCCCGAAAATGCTGATGTTGGGATTTTAGCGGAGCGTTAAAAATCCGGGATAATTACCTTGGAATTAGATCGTTCCATGGGAGAGGTGCACAGCTGCTCCTTCCTAATCCGAGGTGCTGATTTAGGCTTTATTCCCTATTTCCTCTTGGATTGTTTAAAGGGAAAATAAATTGGCTCCATTTAAAAAAGGTGGAATTCTTGCTTTTCCAGCAAATCTAGGCCGTGATTAAATCCTTCCACGGTAAAAAAAATCATTCCAATTATTGGAGAGGGAATTTTTTCCAACTAAAGCTTAAGTGGTCACCCTCGGCTAAATTCCACCTTTTATCAATTTAATTGGAAAACATTCATTCCATGAAATAATCTGGGAATGCTGGGAAGGAATTGCCAGTTGCCAGGACAACCCATTTCTCCCTGGCTCCCTTTTTAATCCTTATTTTTCCTCCCCCTTTTCTTTCTCCAATGTCACTTTGGATCATATCATCCTGACGGGAGATTTCATTATTTGGGAATTCAGGCAGCTTGCATTGAAAGGCAGAGGGATTTTTGGGAAGTTAATGGAATTTAGGGAGCTCTCCTTGTATCCGTGCCTTTCCTCCACGGAAGGTCACGAGGAGAAGTGGGAATTACAGGGAAAGCTGGAAAGTCAGTGGAAGCAAACAAGAGGCGTCTCCTCTCTTATCCCAACAAATCATTCCAGCAGATTCCAGCTGGGAATGTCCTTGAATCCAAGCTGGATTTGTGACGTGGGACACGGCGTGGGATCCACGAGGTTCTGGTCAGTGAAATTCCAGTGGCAGAATGAGGGTGGCTCAAAGTCTGCTGGATCCAGGATTTTCCTGGACAACCACTTCCCTCTCTCCCATCCTTTCTCCTCCCCACTGGAATAATCAGGATTTCAGGTTAGGATGGAATTTTGGTTCATGAAGAAGGAAATAATCCCAGAGGAAGTCAGGGACACAGGGCTGGATGTCACCTCGAAGGGAAGAGTTGGTGGCAGGTGTGTCCGCATTGCATAGGAATGGATTGGACATCGGGAAAAGGAGCCTGGCAAAATCCTGACAAAGATCCAAAGCCTTCAGGACGAGGCCAAATCCCAGAAATCCCTGGATTTGGTCATTCCAAGAAATCCTTGGCTCGGTGTCCCAAGGGTTTGACATTCTGGGATGAAAATCCAAGGACAGGATTCTTCATGCATTGCTGGAAAAAATGGGAGAAGCTCAGGAATACACCCAGGAATGGTGCAGCAGTGATTTCCAGGGAGATCATTTTGGAGCCTGATTTGGGGGCTGTTCCCAAATTCCATAATTGTCCCACAACTCCCAGAGCGCTGCCGGCCCCGATGTTGGAATTCTGGGGGGAATCGGATGATGTGGAATTTTTGGGAATAGACACCGGACTCCAGAAAGTAGCCTGAAAAAGAAAAGCCTCAAAAATAAGGTTATTCCTAAAAAATCTTGGATTACTTGGAATCCAGTGAAATCCCAGCCTCCTCTGGCACTGGAGCTGCAGAGGGGATAAATCCATTCATTTCAGCCCCGTTCCTGATCCATTATTTATGGCCCAACATTTGCTCTGGAAAACATCTCTGTGTGCTCACTGCCAGAACCTTTGGATCCCGCGGGATTTTCCCTGTTTAATGAGTCCCAGGGGTGGGAAGAGGGGTCAGGAGAGGGGGAGACTCTGAACGTCTCCGCTCGGGTTTTTCCTGCTCTGGGTTGCTCCAGTTTTGTCGGAATTCTCCTCCCAGCCAGCGAGATCAAAGGAAAAAGGGAAAATAAATCCACGGAGCCACTTGTTGGGATTTCCCTTTGGAGACACCTAAATTGCAGCTTTGCTTTTCCATCTGCTAATTATCCATTGTTGGGTTTTTCCATTTAATTTATTGGTTGTTCCTTTTTTATTTTTTTTTCTTTTTTAAATCCGCTTTTTTCTGGGAGCGCTCGGTTCTGCAGGAATCTCATCCGTCCCATCCCAAGGATCCCTTTAGGATCATTCCCATTTTTCTGCCCCCTCCCTTGCGCTCGTGTCTCTGCCTCCAATGGGATGATTTATTTTCCATTTGCCAAAGGATGGAATAATCCATATCCGTGTGCCTCCGGCTCTAATCCCTCTTTTTTTTTTTTTTTTTTCCCCTGGGCGATTGATTCCGTGCGGGAGGGGCTTTAAAGCTTTTTTGGATTTTATTTTGGGATTTGGAATTAAAAACCAGGCTGGAAATGCAGAATGGAGTGTGAGGAATATTTTGTTTAAATTTGTCCTTTCCCCTTGACTTTGCTTGAATTCCAGATAAATCTGGGAATTGCTACCTGCCCCCATCCTTCTCCCAACATCCTCGGCCAAGGATCAAAAATCCAAATTCCTAAAAAATCAAGGGAGTCAGTGAAGCTTCCTGGCTCCATCTCCTCCATCCTGGAGAACTTCTTCCATTAACTGTGTGGATTCTGAATTTCCCTTTCCCACTAATTTCAAGGGAATGAACCCATCAGGCTCCTGGAAAATGCAGCTTTTCCACACTAAACAGAGGGGAAAAAGAGGATTTAAAGGAATTAGGGGGGTATTCCCAGAATTCCTGATTGATTTGCAGTTCCTTGGGAATCTGGCAGTGCTGCTCAATCTGTGCAGCCTCATTGATTCCCAATAAATTGTTGGGATCACTTGATCCCATTCCATGTCCCCAGTCCAATGTCACTCATCCCACATGTCAGTGACAGCTCCAAACATCCCAGGCAGCTCCCAGCCCTTCCCAGATGTGGATCTGGACTCCCAGAAGCTTTTTTTATCCAGGTATTTAATGGAAAAATCCATCAGTATTTATTTTTAATCTCAATTTCATTGTCAGAGTTTGGAATTCAGAGTTTGGAATTTGGTGTTTTTCCTTTTTTTCCTGGATTTTTATGATTGGATGCTCCATCCTCCCTGTGTTAAGCAGGAAAGGCTGACGGTGGGATAAGGAAAATAAGAAATCCTTGGATTTGGCTTGGCACAGGGACAGTGACCACTCTAATGACACTTCCAGGGATGCAGGGGCAGCCACAGCTTCTCTGGGAATTCCATCCCATCCCCTCCCCACCCTCCCAGCTGGAAATCCCTTCCCAAATCCATTGAAACCTCCTCTCTTCCAGTTTAAAGCCATTCTCCTTTCCTGGGTGGGGGGGGAAGAAGCTTTTAAAGGAAAAAAAACTCTGGGAATATTTAAATTTTTCCCCTCTTTGAGCAAAATTCTTCCAAAATCTGATAAATCCTGGATAAAGCCACATGATTCCAGATAAACCTTGGCCTTTCCCTGTGCTGGGCAGGAAAGGAGCAGGATTGGCTCCGAGGAGAAGTTTGGGAAGAGCATGGAAATGTCAGGGCTTATCCAGTGGAAGGGGAAAAATGCCCGGAACTCTTTGGTGCTCCCAAGGTTTGTCAGGAAATCTTTCCTAACAACTTCACTCTGCATCTCCACCTGGAGTTCTGACGGGGTTTGGAGGGAAGGACATCGGAAAAGATGGATAACAACGGGAATTCAGCAAGGACTCCAGCCAATTTTCCTTTGCAATCCAATTTCCACAGGCAGGATGTGCCACTGGAAATGCCAGGGCTATTTATGGATCCTGGGAGCAAGGGGAAACGTAGAAAACTTGGGAATTTCGGCAGCTTTATCAGGATCTGGGAGGAGGGAGAAGCTGTTAATCCTTGGGAAGGTCTGGAGGGAGCTGGGGGACACATCCAGCCCCATTCCCTGGCTGAGGAATCCCAAATCCTGCTCCTTCCTTGCCTTTTCTTCTCCCTGGGCCATCCATATATGGGGCTTTTCCCAGAGAAACCTCCTAGCAGGGCTCCAATCTAAACAGTGGCAGCATCCCAGGATTTCTGCAGCTCCAAACTCCTGGAACAGCTTCCAGCTGGAATTAGGAGCCCTCGGGAATTCGGAATCCCAAGCTGTGCTTTTTGTCATTGTCAAACTCCCACCTGGAATTTGCTTGGAATTCGCTGTGGTGTATTGGAAAGCTGAAAGGGGAACCCAGGAAATGCAGGAATTTTTTTAGGAATTTTCCCCATTTTCTCCATTTTTTTTGGCTGTACAAAGCTCCCACCTCTGGTAGTTGATCTCTCCATGGATCCCTGTTTTGTGCAATCCAAAATGTGCACCTGCAGGGATCACACTCAGAATTCCTGCTGGCAGACTCAGAGGTGCATCCAGAATTCCCTCATTTTTTTGGGGGTTGGATCAGAATGGAAGAGGAATATTCCCTCTGCTCCACGAGTGTGTGAGCAGGGAAGGGCTGATCCATGGGGGAAACTGGCACAGATTCCCAGAAAATCTGTGGTTGCCCCTGGATCCCTGGAATTGTCCAAATCCAGGCTGGAGCAGCCTGGGATAATGGGAAGTGTTGGGATTGGAACTGGAGGAGCTTTAAGGTCCCTTCCAATTCCAAACCATTCTGGAATTAGTCTGGACCAATGGTAGCATCCAAAACTTCCCAGTTCAATGGGATCGCCCCTGGATTGTGATGGTGGATTTGGGATAATTAGGGCAGGATTTGATCCTGGATATGTTGATGTTTATCCATGGGTATCAGCTCCTCGTGTCCTAAAGGACAGGAGGAAAAGCAGGAAGAGAAGTGGGAAAACCAAAGCTTTTCCATCCTTCCTGTCCCTGTTTTCACAGGATGGAAATATCCTGCTCCAGCCATAAATCCCGATCCCCAGGGGGAATTTTTTTCCCTCTGGAAATGGAATTTTGTGCTGGCATAACCTGGCAACCCACCCACGCTGGAGGCTGAGTTGTCCAATAATTATTGGATATTGGACTGGGAGCAGCTTCCTCTGCATCCCTGGGCTATTGATCCCTGGAGTATCCTGGGATTAGAAAGGCAGGGAAGGAAATGGGAATTGGCATTTGGAAGGTGCCTCTGCTGGGGATAATAATGGGATCATTTCCTCAGGAGCAATGGGGAAACCAGGCTGATCCATCAGGGATGGGGATGTGGGCTTTGGGCTGGCTGGCACTGGAGAATTCATGGAATCATGGAATGGTGTGGGTGGGAAGGGGCCTTGAAGCTCATTTTGTTCCAACCCCAACACTTCCCACTATCCCAGGGTGCTCCAAGTGTCCAACCTGGCCTTGGGCAATTCCAGGGATGAGGCAGCCACAGATTTGCTGGGGATCTGGGGCCTCAACACCTTCAGAGCCAGGAATTTTTCCCAATATTCCATCTAAAGTTTCCCTCTGGCACAGAAGCCACATCCATGTCCCCTGGACATGCAGCATCCCTTTGTCCAGGAACCCTGGATCACTTCCCAAATCCTTCTGAGATCCCAGGAGTGGGCACTGAAAGGAATTCATTGCTTAGAATGAGCTGGGAATTTCATTCCAGAGTTAAATTTCAGTCAAATTCCCGTTCTCAGGGATTTTCTGGCTTGTTTGGAGAAGGAAAAGCATCTCAAAATCCAATGTTATTGACTCATGCTCTCCCACACATCCTGCAAATCTGGCTTTGGGAAAAGCTGGAATTCTGTGGATGGGAGGGATTTGTTTGGAGCTGGAAGCTGCTCTGGGCTCATTCCAGGCTGGCTCCTGTCTCCCATGGGATGATGGTGCTGAGGATTTTGGGAATATTTGGGTTCAGAGGCTTTGGGTATCCCCACTCCAGGACATGTGGAGCTGTTTGGTATTGGAGCTTCCTGCTGATCCTGGTTTTTCTTAGGGATAGAAAAAAGCCAATGTCTTTTGGAATTGCATTCATTTGGTTTCAAACTTTTGGAAAAATTTAGGTTTTGGCTGTGGAGATGCTGGATTTGGATGATTTTTCCTGAAAATGGGATATTTATCCCTGAAAACCATCCCTGGTGCTGTGAGTGTTGTGGGATTTCTGCTTTTCCCCGCTGCTTTCCGAAGCTGTGTCCATTAAATCCCAGAAAATCTCCTGTCTCTGCTCCCCTGTGACACCTCCACCTGATTTTTCCTTTCCCTTTATCCTTCCCTCCCCTCTCCTGCCTTTCCCTGCTCCACTTTTCCCAGGAGTTCAACCCCTGGTCACAGCCAGGTCAGAGCAGGATTGAAACGAGGCCAGGCTTTGTCCCAGTTGGAAAACGAGGAATATTTTTGCTCTTGGAAAACATTCCTGATGTCACTTTGTGTTAGACATGACACCACTGCCAGCCTGTTCCTGGTGTCTGCCGGAAAATCAGGGATTTCTCCTGGAAAATCAGGGATTTCTGCCTTTTCCAAGGGAAACCAGGTGCTCAGCAGGCAGGAATTTCTCCTCTTCTGCTTTTCTACGTTATTTTTCCTGGGAAAAAATCTCTCTTCAAGGAGAAGGGATTGCTGGGAATGGGAGAGTTTAAAACATGTTGGGATTTGAGGATTTGGCCACGACCAAAATCCTGCTTTATGCCTATTGGGATTTTTGGGAATCATCTAAAATCCCATGGGATTTAAGGCTGAGGAGGAGGGGAAAGAGCATGGAATGTTTGGACTGGGATGAAAGTTTGGGATCAGCCTAAACTGGGCTGCTGATCCCTGATCCCAGGGATCCCAAATCCCCCTTTTCCATGGAGGAAATGTTGGGAATGCAGCTCTGCCAAGGGCTGCTGCATCTTCCACAATTCCACCCCAAAATTCAGAATTCTGGCCTCTTCCAGCCTCACAACTTCTGGGATTTCCCTGGATTTGTGGTGTCCCCAGGGCATCCAAAATTCCATGGCTGATCTCCCATCCCAGCACGTCCAAAGGGGTTGGAAAACAGCAGAAAAATTCCTTTAATTCCCAAATCCAGGCCTGGATTCCCAGCAGTTCTGGAGCTGTTTTGTAGGGCAGGATCAGGACAATTCCAGCATTTCCATGATCCAGGGTTTCTTTGGGAATATTTTGGTGATGATTAATCCCCATTCCCAGCACTTCCAGACTCTCCAGGAGCTGCTGGATCCAGGGAATTTGTCTCCAGCTGCTCAGAGCCATAAATATGGAATTTGTGTCAGCTTTATCCCTTTGGATTGGCACCCAGAGGAGGGAAAATGCCTGATCCAGCATTTCTGTCCTGGGAAAAAAACCCAAAGCCAGCGATTTTGGATGTCAGGAAACCCTTTGGTGTCCAAGGCTGTCATTTTGATCTCTGATTTTCTTTTCTGAGTGGAGAGAAGTGAATGTGCCCTGGAAATCTGGGAAAATGCTGGGGAAAAAAAACGATCACTCTCTTAGGGAAATTAAAAAAAATAATTTCTGAGAATTTTGAGAGTTGGTTTTGAGGGGTGTGAGGAGTGTCCATGTCCCACCAGTGGGAATATTGGGATGCACTGGGGCACTGTGGAATCTCTGGAAGGGGAAGAAGCAAAAAATTCCCACTTTTTCCTCCTGCACAGCTTAAAAGTGGTTAAAGGAAGGAATTGGGGAAAATGGAGGAAAATCCAGCTGAGAGCTCTGTTCATTCCCAAGCCATAAAATTCTGGAAAACAGAGATTTATAAGGCAACACTTGGAATGATCCCACTTTGTGGGATTAATGGGAAGGTTTTTTAATTTTTAAATCCATTTTCAAGAGGAGGAACTTTCCCTTCAGTAAAAGGAAAAAAATATTCCAAACCCTCTGGCTCCTGGAGCATCTTCATTTTCCAGCCCAGCGGAGTTGGCAAAGCTGCTGATTTTCCTTCATCTCCCATTTCTCCTGGTAAAATAAGGATTGGGAAGTGACAGGTGTGAAGACGTAAGGCCTGGGATAAAGCTCTGGCGTTGCAGCTCCTTCTCCCATTGGATTTGCCTGTTCCCAGTTGCTCCCAGCTGGAAATGTTGCTCCAAAGGGAGATTTGAATGGGAAGTGGGAACAGGACTGTGCCTGGATATCCCTGAAAATTCCAGGAGTCTTCATGGATTTAATGGATGAGGTTAGTGCTGGGTTTAAGCCCAGGGGTGGCTCCCACTGCAGAATTCCCTATGAATTAGTGGGAATTAAGGAGTGATCTCTGCATGGAGGCAGGAGAAGGGTTTACCCACCCTCAGCTGGGTCCTGCTTTTTGTCAGGAGTCAGAGGGAAAGGCAGGCTTGGATCAGAGAATTCCAAGAGATCTAAAATCTCTTTTTTTGGCTTGGCATCTCAAACAGGGCACGGAAAATCCCGTGCTGGAGAATTCCATGGAATTCCGAGGTGCTGCAGGGAGGGAGAGTTTGGAAAAGGCACCTCCGAGGCAGGAACGGGGAGGTCTCACCCAGCAACAAAATCTGGGCTGGGAGGGAGATCCCTGGATAAAATCATCCAGGATTAAAGGATGGGAATTCATCCAGCCCCCAGGGAAGCCTCTCTCTCTGCTCCATAGGGAAAGCTTCTTCCTAAGCCTGCATTTGGGATGGGATGCAAATCCAAAATGCCTTGGGCTGGGAGAGGCAGCGCAGGATGGGGATGGGATGGGGATGGGATAATGGGGCGGGATGGGATGGAAAGGAAAGGGATGGGGATGGGATGGGGATGGGATGGGGATGGGATGGAAAGAAAAGGGATGGGGATGGGATGGGATAATGGGGCGGGATGGGATGGGGATGGGATGGGATGGGGATGGGATGGAAAGGAAAGGGACGGGGATGGGATGGAAAGGAAAGGGATGGGGATGGGATGGGATGGGATGGAAAGGAAAGGGATGGGGATGGGATGGCATGGGGATGGGATGGCATGGCGATGGGATGGGATAATGGGGCGGGATGGGATGGGGTGGAAAGGAAAGATATGGGGATGGGATGGCATGGCGATGGGGACGAGGCTTTTCTGTCACCCCCTGCCCTTCCCAGCCGTTCCCAGCCCCTGGCAGAGCCCGGAGCCTCTGGAGCTGGCCCAGGCACAGAAACCCGAGCGGGCGCTTTAATCCTCGGCTGCGCCAGGGAAAGTCTCAAGGTCACCGCGAGGCTCCGGCTGCCCCCGCCCCTGGAATCTTCCCTTTTATGTGGGAATGTCGGGATGGCTCCGGGCCAGCTGCTGGTGTCCCTGTCCCCTCCTCCATCCCGGGAATCGCCGCTCCATGGGTGTCCCCAAAGGAATGTGCTGGGGGGATGAGCAGAGACAGCCCAGGGCACTCAGATCTAGCATAGAAAACTTCAAAAAGTTATATATAAATATAAATTAAAAAATTTAAAATTAAATATAAATATATATAATTAAATATAAATAAACCATGATTATGTAAATACAAAATTTAAATAAACATAAATAATAAATTAAAATATAGCTATACCTTTAATTATAAATGTAAATATAAATAAAAATAACTTTAAAAATAGAAATTTTATAAAATAAAAGTTATCCTTTATAAAATAAAAGTTTTATAAATTAGATATTTTATTATTTTAGGTTAATTAATAGCTAGCCTATTAAGTTCCCATAAGAAAAAGATTCTAAGAATGAAAATTAGTTTACGTAACAATCTACTCTTGTAAGAAAAACAGTTTATGCCTAAAAAAATCTATCCCATGAAAATTCATTTAAAAGATTATAAACGATCTTGAAAGATAAAACTTTAATAAACATAGACACTAGCTATTTACTAACCAATAAACTAAATTTTAGTAGATTGCTAACTAATTAAATTTAACATAGTACCTTTTAATATTCCTATAAATATAAGCCAGGTAAATAAATTCTACATTAAAAAAACAAATATCTAAAAATCTTGGCCATCTCTATATTACAAGATGGGAGCACCAGGTAAACCAAGATCCTTGTCTGATAACCTGGTGGGCTCCATGGAATTATTTGGAATGAGATAAGGACTGGGCTTGGAATAACCTGACCCAGGGGAAGGTGTCCCTGCCAGAGGGGATAAATATCCGTGTTCAGAGCTGGAGCTGGGCGTGAGCCAAAGCACAGCTCCTCTTTTGCACAGCTTGGACAACCTTGGGGAGGCTGGAGCAGGGGGAAAAGCTCCTGTTTTTCCACAGCTTGGACAACCTTGGCGAGGCTGGAGCAGGGTGAAAAAACTCCTCTTTTGCACAGCTTGGAACACCCTGGGGAGGCTGGAGCAGGGGGAACTCTGCGTGCCGGGGTCTCCAGCAGGATCCCACCCCACGTGGAGCCATCCCGAGGTGCCAGCAGAGCGGGAATGCTCGGCAGCCAGGGCGGGGAGGGATCCCTGCTCCCCAGGGGCATCCCAAACCGCCCTGCTGATCCCAGGGAAGGAGCAGGGCAGGGACAGCTGCACGGGAGGGACGGGAGCCAGGGCAGGAATGTCCCCCTGCTCCTGCTGCCAAGGCCAGCCCAGCCCAGCGGGATTCCCACCGGCCACACCCAGCGTGGGATGGGAGCAGCTGGATCATGGAATGCTGCTGGGTGGGAAGGAGCAAAGCTCATCCCAGAGAGCGTTTGGAGTCACCCAGGTCCTGCTGGGGCTTCCCGGAGACCTTCTGGGGGTCTCAGTTGGGAAGGGCCGGCCTCAGGATCCAGGGAATATCAAAGTGTGTGGATCCTCCTGGAACGCCACGTGGGTTCTTGTGCCCGGCTGGGAGGGGAGCCCTGGCACAGATTCCCAGAGAAATTGGGGATTCCCCATCCTGGGAGTGTCCAAAGCCAGGCTGGACGAGGCTTGGAGCAATAGTGGAAGGTCCCTGCCCCTGGAATTGGAGGAGCTTTAAAGTCTCTTCCAACCCAAACCATTCTGGGATTTTTTCCAAGCATTCTTTTGCTGCTGCAGATCCCACTGTGATCCTGCTCTGCTTCCATCTGTGCCTGGACACAGGGACATGGGACACTCTGTGTCACCAGGGCTGTCCCATGATCCCCTGGAGAAGGAGCTGGATCCATTTGTAAGTTTAAATAGGATTTGGGGAAGCAGAGGAGAGCTCCCGATGAATGGGAAATCCATGGATGTCAAAGTGGGGGAGATTCCGTTGTGCAAACTGGGAAATTCCCACTTTTGGAGCTGGGATATTCCCACCTTGGAGCTGGACTCATCCTGATGTGGGAATAGAAGACTTTTCCAAAAGTTTCCTTTCTCCTCTTCAGTCCCTCCTTTTGGGATTGCTCTGGTTTGACTGGGAGAGCTCATTGCTGGTTCCTGGTCCCCATGGATATTCCCACCTGGGAATTCCTGCTGGAATGACTCAATCCCTGCCTTAACCTCAGCCTAAAACATCCCTGATGCTCCCACCCTGCAATTCCCGGCTGGATTTCACATTTTGGGATGCACTGGAAGAGATTTTAGGGCTGAGGGGTGGAGAAGGAAATTCCAATCCTCATTTCCTTGGTGTATTCCCATTTTCCTGCATGTTCCATCCTTTCTCCCTGTCCCACTCCCTGTGAATGTTGGTGTTCCATGGGGGATGTTGGTGTTCCATAGGGAATGTTGGTGTTCCATGGGGGATGTTGGTGTTCCATGGGGGATGCTGGTGTTCCATGGGGGATGTTGGTGTTCCATGGGGGGATGTTGGTGTTCCATGGGGAATGTTGGTGTTCCATAGGGGATGTTGGTGTTCCATGGGGGATGTTGGTGTTCCATGGGGGATGTTGGTGTTCCATGGGGGATGTTGGTGTTCCATAGGGAATGTTGGTGTTCCATGGGGGATGTTGGTGTTCCATGGGGGATGTTGGTGTTCCTTGGGGGATGCTGGTGTTCCACGGGGGATGCTGGTGTTCCACGGGGGATGCTGGTGTTCCACGGGGGATGTTGGTGTTCCACGGGGGATGTTGGTGTTCCACGGGGGATGTTGGTGTTCCACGGGGGATGTTGGTGTTCCACGGGGGATGTTGGTGTTCCACGGGGGATGTTGGTGTTCCATAGGGGATGTTGGTGTTCCATGGGGAATGTTGGTGTTCCATGGGGGATGTTGGTGTTCCATGGGGGATGCTGGTGTTCCACGGGGGATGTTGGTGTTCCACGGGGGATGTTGGTGTTCCACGGGGGATGTTGGTGTTCCACGGGGGATGTTGGTGTTCCACGGGGGATGTTGGTGTTCCACGGGGGATGTTGGTGTTCCATGGGGGATGTTGGTGTTCCATGGGGGATGCTGGTGTTCCATGGGGGATGTTGGTGTTCCACAGGGAATGCTGATGTTCCATGGGGGATGTTGGTGTTCCATAGGGGATGCTGGTGTTCCACGGGGGATGTTGGTGTTCCACGGGGGATGTTGGTGTTCCATGGGGGATGCTGGTGTTCCACGGGGGATGTTGGTGTTCCACGGGGGATGTTGGTGTTCCACGGGGGATGTTGGTGTTCCACGGGGGATGTTGGTGTTCCATGGGGGATGCTGGTGTTCCATAGGGGATGTTGGTGTTCCATAGGGGATGTTGGTGTTCCATGGGGGGATGTTGGTGTTCTATAGGGGACGATGCTGAGGCTGCTGTTGCAGTTTGCTCCCTGCTCCCATTATCCCACCTGCATTTTTCCATGCCCTTGAGCCAGGATTTGCTGCTGAGCTTGGCTTGAGAGCCTTGTGGTGGAATGAGAATGATGGAACTCAGGTCAGGAATCCTGGGAGAGGCCCAGGGCCAGCTGTGGAGGAGATTCCCAACATCTGGCCTGGCTAAACATGGCACAGAATCCCCGTGGAATGGGCCAAACTGGGAGATTCCCACTCCTGGTGGCTCCTTCTTGAGCATTTCCCACCTCTGGAGGTATCCAGGGAATACCTGGATGTGGCCCTCGGTGCTCTGGGCTGACAAAGTGGGATCAGAAATCCTGGAGGGCTTTTCCAACCTCAGCAATTCCAAGATTTTATGGAGAGGGAAGCACAGCTGGAGGTATTTCTGTCCCTGTGTGCTCTGGGCTGTGCAGCAATCCCATTTTTTTCCCCTGGATTTCTGGTGATATCCAGTAGCCAGCGGGTTTCATCCCCAGCCAATCTTCCCTGTGGATCTCACAGAATCTCCCCTTCAGCCCGAATTCCAAACAAACATTGCCATGTTTGGAAATCTCCCTGCTGGGCCCCCACTTTCCTCCCGCAGGAACTTTGGCTGGAGGTGACTCATCACAATCCCTTCCCAAAGAGCAGAAATTCCCAACGGAGCCGCCGGGATCCGCAGGGGCCTTTGGATGCCACAAAACCCCAGCCCTTCCCACCCCTTTGGCCTCCAGATGGATTTTCCCCATTTTTTTCCCCATTTCTTTGATTTTCTTGGGCACTCAGAGCTCCTCTGCCAGCAGCAGGAGCAGCAGCCTGGATGTGCCATTTCATGGGGTGGTGCCAAGTTTGGGAACATCTTTTTCCCACTTCAGCTCTTTCCAAGGCACACCCAGGCTGGGTTTATCCCTCTTTCCTCCATGGAGTGGATTTTTATGGAAAAATTCACTTTTCTTGGAATCCTATGGAGCAGGGGCTCGGGGAGGTGGCTGAGAGTAACAATTAGTGCTGGTCAGCCTGGCTTGTTAATTAATTAAGTAATTAATTAACGCACTGCAAATTACACTTTGATGAGGGATAACCTTCGAGGTGTAATTAGAGGGGTGCAGTAATTAGCCAGGCTGGGTTGAAGGGGAGAATTCCCAATCCAGGTTGGGATCCAAAGCTGCCTTTGGCAATCCACAGGGATAAATCTCTACTGCTTCCAAGGAGACAGAATCAATCAAATCCATCCCCAGAATTCCTGGTTTTCCAAACATAGGAGAGATGGAGGGATGATGAACCAGCAGTGGTGAAGGCAGGGTGGATTTATGGGATTTTTGGGAAGGAATTCCTGGCACAGATTCCCAGAGAAGCTGTGGCTGCCCCTGGATCCCTGGCAGTGCCCAAAGCTGTTCCATCTTTGTGGATTGGGGTTTTCCTTACTCTGGGAATGCTGGGATGAGTCTGGCTTGCTCCTGGTGTTCCTCTTTAAACACTTCCACAGAGTCCCAGAGGATTTGGGGGTTCCCCAAGTCATGGGATGTTATGGGATCATGGAGCCATGGAAAGTTTTGGGTGGGAAGGGACCTTGAGGCTCATCCATTCCATTCCATGGGCAGGGACACCTCCCACCATCCCAGGTGGCTCCAAGCCCTGTCCAGCCTGGCCTTGGACACTTCCAGGGATCCAGAGGCAGCCACAGCTTCTCTGGGAATTCCATCCCAGCCCCTCCCCATCCTCACAGGGAATAATTCCTTCCTCAAATCCAATTTTAATGTATTTATTCCCTCCTGTCCTGACCCTGGTTAAAGTCTCTTTCCATCATCCCGCCCCGTTCCAGAGCCATGATTCTGGAATATTCCTGGGCTATCTCACCAGAGCTGCCTCAGCTGGTGAGATCTCCTTGTCAGGGGCTGCCAGGAGCTGCCATCCCTTTTCCCCATTGCTATTCCTGGAAAACACGATTTTCCAAGGCTCGGGAGCTGCGTTTGGGCAGTTCCTTTAAATAACCCTGATGATAAAGCGTTATCCATGGAAAGGCCATCTGTTCCCTGTGCTCCCAGAGCAGCTCCTCACGCATCCCTCCCTCCTTCCAGCATTCCCAAAGTTTCCAGCTCAGGCTCTTCTCCACCTGTCCCACCCATTCCAAACTTTTTTTTTCCAGCTTTTTGCTGGAAAATCCAGCTCTCCTTGGAGGAAAGGTTGGATCTTCACCTGAAGGGCAAGGAGCTGCTTCCCTTGGAATTCCTGTCTCATTCCACATGGCTCTGGAGCAGAGGGATCATTTCACCTCAATGATCTGCTCCCTGTGTTCCCAGACTGAGCAGGGCAGCTCCTTCCCTCATCCCTTCTTCCCTCCAGCATTCCCAAACTTCCACCTTGGGCTCTCCTACCTGTCCCACCCGTCCAAGCCCTTCCAGGCCATTTTTCCCAGTTTTTTGTGTGCCCCAAATCCAGCTCTCCTTGGAGGAAAGGTCACTCTCTGCCCCTGATCTGCTTCCCTTGGAATTCCAGCCTCGTTCCACAGGGCTCACGTGGGGCTGGGCTGGAGCAGAGGGAGCAGTTAACCTTAATCAGGGCAGCCAAAGGAAAGGTTGGGAAATAATTCTGCTGGAATGTTTGGATTCGGAGAGCTGACATTAGAGCGGGTAAATGTCAGAGGAAGTTTAAACAACAGAACAACTCTTGGAGGGCCACGTTTTCCTCTGGTGGATTTCCAGAAATCCGCTTCCTTTCCACCCAGAATTTCTGAGCAGGGTTTGTGTTCCCACTTGGAATTCTGGCCATGAACCTGCTGCTCCTTTCCCAACTTTTCTTTGGATCCCACTTGTGTTTTCCCAGTTTTTTCCCACCTTTCTGTATTGGCTGGGCCCCTCTCCAGTGCATTTCCCACTAATCCCACCAACCTGGATTTTCTGGAGCATTTCAGGATCTCCAGTGCATTTTCCACTGATCCCACCCTCACCCCAGCATTCCCTCACCCCATGGCTGCTTCCTGAGTCGTGTGTTATCCTGGGATAACAACCCACCATTCCAGCTATGGACACCCCTCAATTTGCTCTTCCCAACTTAGAATTTGGGGCGATCCCTCTTCCACGATCAGGATCCATCTTCCAGGAGCAGGATCTCTTCTTCAGGAGCAGGATTCCTTCTCCAGGAGCAGGTTTTGTTCCCCAGGACCAGAATCCCTTCTCCAGGGGCAGGATCCCCCCTCCAGGAGCAGGATCCCCCCTCCAGGAGCAGGATCCCCCCTCCAGGAGTAGGATTCCTCCTCCAGGAGCAGGATTCATCTTCTAAGAACATGATCCCCCCTCCAGGAGCAGGATCCCTCTTTCAGGAGCAGCATCTCTTCTCCAAGACAAGGATCCATCCCCCAGGAGTGGGATCCCCCCTCCAGGAGCAGGATGCAGCCCCCACAAGCCGGATTCCCACTCCCAGCTCATCTTCCAGGGCTTCCCCGCTCCGTGGCTCCCATCCTCCATCCCCGCTCCTGGCAATTACTCAGCTGTTTCTCAGCTGTTCCCTGGAGCGGCGGGGATGAGAAGGCAGCAGAGATATCGCTCCCAGGTTTTTTTTCCCCCACGTTTTATGGCTGGGATAAGCTGCTCCCGAGCCCTTGGAACAGCTGTGGGGCGGCAGAGCCGCGTGCCGGGCGCGGCTCCCGAGGCAGCTCCAGGTGCTCCTTTATGGTCCCTGCTCCTGGTGTTCCTCAGGCTGGGGGGGCTGAGGGCCAGGCTTTTCCAAACGAGCCCTTTGGGAGCTGTGGGATCAGGGAAAGGCCGGGAGAACAGGACTGATCTGCTCAGGATCCAATGCTTACAGATCCTCACACGCTCCCTGGGCAGTGTTGGTTTTCCTGCTGGGTTTTCCTGAGGGTGATGGATCACCTGCTTCCCTCCCTCCCTCTCTTTCATCTCTCAGGATTTGTTTGGAATCCTGTGGATTTGTTTTGATGGGAATTCCTGGTTTTCCATGGCTCAGGGCATCCCATGCACTTGCTCCTTGCTGTAAACAGATCCTGCAGCTCCCACAGCTCAGGTTTGGCTTTTCCTGACCAAAAGCTGGATTTCCCTTCCCTTGAGGTTTTCCAAACCCTGCCAGCTCCTCATCCTCTGGGATAAATCCATGGCTTGACCCTGTTGTTCCCCTGTTGGTTCATTTGCCTCCAGAGGCTGCTCCATGAAGAATTGCTATCCCGAATTTCCAGAGCTTGGCAATGCTCAAGCGGAGCTTTCCCTGGCCCCTTTTCATTTCCCAAGCCCAACATCCCAAAGAAAATCCCTTTGCTCCCCATGCCTGCAGGCAGCTCATTCCTCACCATGCCAGCCTGGATCAGGTTTAACTGGATTGGAAAGGAGACCCCAAGAGGGAAAACCCGAGCATCCCAAGGCTCATCCCGCAGCGCTTTTTGGGATGATGCGAGGGTGCCTCGCTCCAGGATCACCCCGAGGATGCTCAGGTGCAGCTCCCACCCCTGCCGAGCCTCGCCCACATTCCCGGGCTGCCCTTTCCCATCTGGAGCCGCCTGGTCCTTGGGAAGCGCCTCGGCAGCGTTCCCTTGGCAACGGCAGGAGCCGGGAATGGCAAGGTGTGTGGGAGAAACACCGAACCGCCATCCCGCCGCGGCCCCACAGGGACAGCCCCGGCCCCGAGGATTTTTCCCGGTTTTTTTTCACAGCCAGGGGGGTATTTTTAGCTCTGCCACGTCCCAGGGATCAAATATCCCCCAGGATGGGGGAGCTGGCAGGGGGGGAACCCTCGGGATTGACCGTGTAAGCCAAGCCTGGCCCCGGCTGCCAAGGATGAGCTTGGATTCCCCCGGCTGCTGCTCCGGCTGAACTCGGGGTTACCTCCAGCATTCCCCATCCCCAGGAATGACTGACACAGCGGGAAAGATGCCAGAGGCTTTCCAGCAGAAGGGAGAACAAATGAACTTGGTGTGCAACCCGTGGCAGTCTGGGCTGGTGGCAGCTCCCTGCCAGCTCTGCTCTCCTTCTCCTCCTCAATTTGTTAATTTGTCTGTCTGCTCCCAGGGAAGGTTTCTTTTCCTTTTCTCAATCCAGGAAACCGGAGAGGGGAAAAAAGGAGCTGGGGAAGGAATCTAGGCCATCCCATTGTGGCTCTATCTGGGGCTTAAAACCATCGAGCTGGGTTTGTTTGAAAGGGCCCATTTCTGTCTCAGGCTCACTCGTTTGATTTTATTTGGATTTTCCTTTGTTCACTCAGCTGGAACAGGCAGGCGCAGAGGGAGGGGAAAGCAGAGGATTCCAATAATGGGGTTTTGGCAGCAAGCTGGGCATAAAACAGCTTTATTTGGGATTTTGGTCCTTTTTTGCAGCAGCAGCAGCAGCAGATGAAAGGAACTCGTGGAGGGCCAGGGGCTGGTGATCCCCAGGCTGTCGTGTGAGTTGTATCCCACCCCAACAGCTGGGATTTTGCTGGGAATCCCTGTCCTTTTCTTCAGGGAATCATTGGGAATCCCTGTCCTTTTGTGCTGGGAATCATTGGGAATCCCTGTCCTTTTCTTCAGGGAATTCCTGCCCTTTTCTGTTGGGAATCATTGGGAAGCTGTTGGTAATTGATCTATGGCTCCAACCTCGGTGTGTCCACCCCACTCCTGCACCCACTGCCCCCAGGGCATCCCAGATCCTGGGATGAACACAGCAGGAAGTTGAATCATGGACTGGGTTGGGTTGGAGGAGATCTGAAGAATCATCTAGATCCAGCTTGGAGTCTTGTTCCCACTGTGGGATTTGGCTCCCGGCTGGAAGCCACCCAGACCCAGCTTTTCCCCCAAGGAGCTTCCTTTGGGTTTTGCTTCCTGCAAATCCAGATTTTGCTGTTTTGGTGCTGTTCCCCTTCCCTGCAGTCTCAGAATCTGCTGATGGAAACCTCCTGTTTAGTCGTTTTAATGATGCCAGGAGCCCAAAACCTCCCAGGTCCCTGGGATGGGATTTTGGGATGTGTGTGCTGTGGCAGTATGGGATCAGGGAATGGTTTGGGTTGGGAGGGACCTGCCATGGGCAGGGACACTTCCCACTATCCAAATTTCCAAGTTCCAGCCCTCCCTTCTCCCTCCTTCCCTGACATCCCACCCAATTGCCCTGCTGTTCCTGGTGGGATTGGATGGGCTTTAAGGTCCCTTCCAACGCATCCCATTCTGGCATTCTGGGAATCAAATCTCTGCTGTCTGATCATCCCTAACCAGCAGCCAGGGTGGGATTGAGACAAACTGAGCTTATCCTGGGCTCAGCTTGATGGGCTCGAGCCCAAACCACCGTGCACGTGCTGGAGAGCTCGGCTGAGCAGGAGCCCTTGGGAGCGAGCAGGCACCGGAACGTTTTTGGGAGGAATCATCTCAAATGTCGAGCTGCTCTCCAAATCCTGGTGGGAGTAAATGTCACTGGGATGGCTGAGCCTGTGCCAGCCATGGGGGGAGCCTGGGAGAGGCTGGTGTTGGTTGGAGCAGCTCCAGCAGGCTGCAGAAGGGGGGGTGACTCCAGGATCCCATGGAGAGCAGCATTCCCGGGATGGGGACAGTGACAGGGCCAGAGCTCTGGGCTCTCCAATGGGTTCCTCCTTCCTTTGGTGTGACACCACCTTTGGAAAGCTGGGATCTTGGAACAGCAAACTCTGGGGAGCTTTGGGAGGACATCTCTGAAGGGTGAGCTGCAGGTTTTGGAGTTTTCACCCTTTGTTTTCCCATGGGATGAGGGGATGGATTTGGATGTCCACACGAGGTGTGGATGGGGAAACGTTGGATCCAAAGTGTAAAATTCCCTGTGAGAGGCAGGAGTTGGATTCCTTGTAGGGCGAGGGGTGATTGTTTTAAACTCCGAGAGAAGATTTGGATGGGATATTGGGGAGGGAATCCTGGCTGGGATGGTGGGCAGGCCCTGGCACGGATTCCCAGAGCAGCTGTGGCTGCCCCTGGATCCCTGGCAGTGCCAAGGCCAGCCTGGATGAGGTTTGGAGCACCCTGGGACAGGGTGTTGGGGTTGGACCTGGACAGGCTTTAATTCCTCCCCAACCCAAACCACCACTTTTGGTGGGGATTCTCTGCATGGACATCCCTTGCCTCACCCTCAGCAGGGACAGCTCTTGCCAAGTTCCAGGAGGGTGCTGGAGGAGCCTCCTCACTCCCTGCACTCGTGGCAGGACTCATCCCTTGGAGGAGCAGCTCGGAGCCCCAGGCAGGGCCGGGATCTGCAGCAGGAGCGGCTCCAGCTCCGTGCTCAGAGCAGATGGAAGGAGCAGCATTTCCCTCCCACGCTCCTCCCCAGGAGCCCCTTTGGAGCGATGACATTTTTCCTTTAACCCCCTGATATTTTTCCGGGATCTGAATGAACAGCCCACACACGAGGATGGGTTTTTTCCTCCTTTCCTTTTCTTTTCTGTCTCTCCCTGCATTCAGGGAAGGGGCTGCTCTGAGTATTCCAGTCATTTGGATGACCAGGAAAAACCTACCTGGCAGCTCTGCTCAGGATAAATTCCTCATTAATTAGAATTCCAGGAAAAGATGAGAGCTGATGGGAGGTAATTTTGGTGCTGCAGGTGTGGACATCACCTTCCCAAACCCCCCACCATCCTCAAGTTCTCCCCTTTCTCCCCTTTCCAGGGAACATCCCCAAGGGATGGAGGATTCTGCTTTACCAGACTTCCCAGGGTGTAGTTTTCCATGGAAGAGGAATACCCCTGGAAGTATTTAAACTTCTGCTGCTTATCCCTCGCTCACTAAGTCCCAAAGCTCGTTAAATCCCAAGCTTTGGAGCAATGGTTTAATGTCTTAAGCCTTGACCTGAATTACCTGCTCTGTGTCCCAGGATTAGGAATGCTCTGCATTGGGAAGAGTCCTCTCCTCCTCCAGCTTTCCCCTGTTCCAAACAGTTCTGCATTTGGAAGTTGGTTTGCTTTAAAGTGCATTTGGGAGCAGCAATTGGACTTTTCCTGATTGGAAGGCTTTTTTCTTTTTTTTTTTATTGTAAGCAGATCGGGGGGGTTGGAGTCAGGCTTTAAAAGCCTTATTCATCCCTAATCCCAAATAATTCCATCTCCGTGGCTTTTAACGTGATTAAATCAGGGCAGGCTGTGACGACACCGGCAATTCCGCCTCCCAGAGAATATTGGATTGAACCCGGAGCAGAGAGAGGCTCCACCAAAGGAGGAATTTGGTGCTTGGCTTGGGCACTCCTGGGTCCAGGTGCTGTGGAATTCCAGGCTGGAAAAGCAGAGCCTTTTCCTGTGGGTTTTGCCTCACCCCTGGATCTAAAGCTGTCCATATTCCCTGCTTGTGCTGCTCTCCCCATCCCAGATTTCCCAGGATGTGCAGAGAGAGCTCTTTGTGCATGGATGGGATGGAAGGTGGAGTGGGGTCACCTGGATTGTCATGGCCATGGATTTATCCATCACCAAATCCTTGGAATTCTATCCCACTGAAACTGCATCCCCCTGGAGTTTCATTCTCCATCACTTTCCTGCAGGTGCTCCCCTCTGGAAAACCCCAGGAATAATTAACCCCTGGAATAATCAGTGATCTTGTGCCAATCACTCAACCTCGTTATGTCCCAGTTCCTTTGTGCTGAGCCAGGGGATAATCCAGGAAAGGAGCTTTCCAGAGGGTGCTGTGGGATAAACCCATTGGCAGCTCGGAGCTGCTGAGCCCCAGGGATGTGCCAGAGCCCTGGGAATACGGCAGGGAAGGGAAATCCTTGGGAAAAATGGGATTTAATTGCTGCTCCTTGTAACAGGGCCCCCAGTAAGTCACAATTCCCAGACAAGGAAAGGCCCAAGACAGAATTCCCCACTGGTGAGAGGGAATCCCAGGATGGGGTTTATATCTGCTGCTCCATAAATTGCTCTGATACATTCCCAAAGCTCTGCAAGTCCAAATTCCTCATGGATCTAAAAATGTGTCATTTTCCAGGTCTTTTTTTCCCCAGTCCCTCTAAAAACAAAAAGAGAGGGGTTGAATGAGAGAGTGGGGGGAAATATCCAAGGATTGGGATCAGGGCTCTGCATTCCCAAAGCTCCCAGGCCGTTTGGGAAGGGAGGCACCACTCCCATCCAGATGTGTCTCAGTGTTGTCACAGCTGCACCAGCTCCCAGAATTGAAGCCAGGGACACTTCCAGGGATGGATTTTTTGAACCAGGATCTGCTCCATGTTTTTTCCTGGAGCCTAGAAAGAGGGAGAACAGGCTCAGAATTCCTCATTTCCCTCAGGCCCAGCAGATTCCTGATGTGCCTGATGTACCTGTGGGGATTCAGTTTGAATATGGCTTTACTCTTTCAAATTATTTCTTCAGCTCTTCCCTGGCCACCCCATGGCAGCCACATCTCCTTTGGCACCACTTCCCCCAATATCCAAATATTCCCTCTCCACCTTGGCCTCCATCCGAGATTTAATGAGCAGGGAGCTCTTGTGAGGGAAAAAACCTCAGATTTTTCCTTGATTTCTCCTTCATTTTTAATCCTTCAAAGGGCTCTTGAGTCCTGATTCAAAGGGACCTCGTGTTTCTGTGTTTTGGGGAAGATGCAACTTTGTCATGGCAAAACAGCTGCAAGGAGATGTGAAAACAGAATAAATATGAAAACAGAATAAATGTGGGAACAGAATAAATGGGAGAACAGAATAAATCAGGAGCTGGAGAAAGGAAGGAGTGGGATGTTTTAATCTATTCCAACACTGTCCCCAAATGTCCCCATTTTCTGTCACTCCCAGCTCCTTTCAGATCTGCCAGACAGGGACGTGGCACTGCAGGGGATGAGGAGAGATAAGGCAGAGGGACTTGGTTAATTATTAATATTTAATATTAATATTCCCAAAGAATCAATGGGAGCTATGGAGGGCTCCCAACCTCAAAGGGCAAAGCTCAGCTTTTGCCCCCATATTTAAAATTCTTTTATTTGGTGATTTAGGCTCATCCTAAAGGCAAACTGGACTTGGGGTTTACAGAGGACTTTAGCTGCTTTTGGAGGTTTCAGGGCAAAAAATCCCAGGGGAAAAGCTCTGAGCCAAAATTCCCTTTCCATGGTGCAGCCACTTCCTTCCAGCCCCTCCTTCCCAGGTCTGAGTTAAAATCAGCTCCATCCTGGTGGGGAGAACAGCCCAAGGTGATCTCCAGGGCCACCATCCAGAACAGGAGCACTTTGTCCTCCTGCTGTCCTTCCCTCTCTGCAGGCTCTGGGATTTTCTGGAAGCACAGGCAGAGTTTGGGTTTAATTGGAGCCTCCCCTGCACAATCCACGCTCGGGAGAGATGGAAAAGGGAGATCTGAGGATGCTGCTGAGCTCCAGCGGGAGGTGGGAGGTGGATCCATATCTGCACCTGCCCTCGCTGGCCCTGCTCTGCTGCAAACACAATTCCATCAAACCCTCATTTCCTTCCTGCCCTGGTGCTGTGATGGAGCTGCAGCAGGAATTTGTATGGGATAATGGAGATTTGGAGGATAACAGGGATTTGGAGGCAGCTCTGCCCCTGTGGGGTTGCTGTGGAGGAGTGGAATGCTCCTCTCTCAGCATTCCCAGGAATCCTTTTGATGCCTCAGGAATTTGGGAATATTTTGGCTGTGCTGGTGCCAGGGTGTGGCTCTCACTCAGCAGGGTGGGATCTGCCAGGGTGGAAAACCCCAAATGGGAACATTTGCCTCCCTCATCCATCCAGGAGTAGGGCTGGAAAGGGGAAGCAGGAATTCCCACTTGGGTCAGCTGGATTAGAGAAATCCCAAAAATCCAGTGCAGGGAGGGGTTTGGAGTCTGGGCTTTTGTCTGATTTATTAACAGGGTATTTCGAGGCCTTCAGAGAGTCCCAGAATGGTTTGGGTTGGGAGGGACCTTACAAATCATCCAGTGCCACCCCTGCCAGGGCAGGGACACCTCCCACTGTCCCAGGCTGCTCCAACCTGGCCTTGGACATTCCAGAGATGGGGCAGCCACAGCTCCTCCAGTCAGATTTATCCCAATATCCCATAAAATCCCATTCCAACAAACCCCAGGCACCAGGCCCAAGCGCTGCTTTGCCAAAAATCCTCATTTTGGGTTCATCCCGAGGTGCTGTCCCATTTCCTGTCCTTTTGGGTGGCCCTTGGGTCATCCAAAGGATCTAAACCAAAAACCATAAAGGACTGGAAGTATGAAGTACGAACTGTAAGGACTATAAAGTACAAAATGAAGTCAAGCCACTGTGAAATGAAGGAGAGAGAAGCAGAGAATGACAGGAAGGTGCAATCCCCACCATCCAACCCCTCTGCTGAGAGGATCCACGCTCACATTCCATCATCCAGCCTTCCCCACAGATCCAGCAGGACTCGTGGGCACTCCAGAAGCTGTGATCCCATAGCAGAACAGGGAGACAAATCAGCAGCTCCTTTGTTCCCCCGTTTCCACGCCGGGCACCCCGCGTTTATTCGTCGGGAGCATCCAGGGAGCAGGAGCCGCTCGGGGTGCTCCATCACGGGCACTAATTGACTGTCGCGCTGCTTTTTTTCCCTGCTTTTTATTCCCGTTATTCATCAGCCCGGGGGAGCCGAGGAGCTGACAGGCAGGGAGGGAGCGGCGGTGCCCGGCGGGCAGCGTGGGTGGCACCTCCCGAGCTGGCACCGAGCCACCCAGGGGACACCGAGGGACAGCACAGGGCCCACTGCAGCCTGGCCCTGCCCGTGTTTCCCGAGGGGTTCTTGGGCAACAAAAGGCGAATTCTCAAATTTAGCTCCGTGGCAATTAACGGGTGCTAATCCGCGAGGAAATGGGGTTTTCTTCCTGTTTTTTTTTTCTTTTTCTTTTTTTTTTCCCTTCCAAGTTAAATTATTCCTCCACGTGCTTTACAGCTGGAGCATCCAATGAAATTCCAGCATTTGCCACCTTTTCCTTTCCCAGTTTTCCCTCTCAAAATCCATTTTTCCCTTCTCTGTGCAGCCCCCCTGGAAATGTTTTTGGGTTTGTTTTTTCCTTCAAATTCAGTCTATTCCTCCACATGCCTTAGAGCTGGAACATCCAAGGAATTTCCAGTCTTTGCCACCTGTTTTTTCCCATTTTTCCCTCTTCCCTTCCCTGTGCAACCTCCTTGGAAATGGTCTTCTTCCCATTTTTTTTTCCCTTCCAAGTTAAATTATTCTTCTTTCCAAGTTAATCTGTTCTTCCACGTGCTTTAGAGCTGGAGCATCCAATGAACTTCCAGCCTTTGCCACCTTCTTCTTTCCCATTTTTCCCCCCCAAAATCCCTTTTCCCCTTCCCTGTGCAGCCCCCCAGGATGAGCTGCCCCGTTATCCCACCCTGGCTGTGCTTCCCAGCGCTTCTGTGCGACTGAGCTCCTTCCCAGAGATCATCTGAGGCAAGAGAGGCCCAATTAACAGCCCATTCCAGTCCTCACCTAATTGAGAAGGGAATTGAGGGTTATTTTTACTCAGTCTGAAGACAGCAAAATATTTTCCTCGCTGGGGAAGTTGTTTGGCACAGTCAGAGAGGGAGAATCCAGAAAATTCCAGCTGGGAAGCACCAGGTCATGGCAGGGATGGAGGGATTCGGTCATGCCAAGCTTGGTGTTACAGCTTCTGCAACATCCTGGGTGGAAAAAGGGGGATTTTGGGATCTAATTGATGGCTGGAAAAAGCAATGGCAAATTCCCATGAAGTGCTGAGGGGTTTCTGCTGCTTGCAGCTGGATCTGAGGGATTTTTTGGGAAGAATTCTGATTTTCCTGGTGGTGGTGATGCTGTTATTGTAGGGTTTGGGTTTGCTTGAGGCTGGGGAGTTTTCTGCTGGGTTCATGGTTGGCAGTGAGTTTGTGGATCCCATGGGTGTGGTGGGAAGCTGGAGGAGCACTGGGCAGATCAGTCCAAGGCCTGGATGGGTTTGGAGAAACCTGGGAATGCTGGAAGCTGTCCCTGCCCAGCTGGGGGTGGCACTGGAGGAGCTTTTCCAACCCAAACCATTCTGGGATCCTCTGAGCTGGACGCAACCAGGCTGAAGGGGACTGAAGCCCTTGAGATGTGCAGGAGATGTGCAGGTCCTGCTCTCCAAACTGGAATTTGCAATGGGAAACATGGAAAAGTCAGATCCTGCTGTTCCAACCAGGAGAGGAGGAGCCTGTGGCCGTTCCCACCTCATTCAGGGCATGGATAAGGACAGGGAATCTCCTTGGATTTGGTGTTGGATGCCTTGGAGCTGTGGGAGAGGCAGGGATTGTCCACAGGGATTGTCCTGTTCCATCCCACATCCCCAGAGACTCCTCCTGGGTCCAGAGCCAGTCTGGAATATCCAACCTGGAGTCTGTAGGGATGGCAATGACCTCCAAACCCCAGTGAGGGCAGGATCCGTGTTCATTAGGGCTGCAATTAATGCTGCTAAATGAGTTTGGGGCCCCCAAGCCTGCAGGGTGTTCAGCAGGGCCAGAGCTACCCAGGTGGGATGAGAAAATCCCAGAAAATCCCAGAGGAGCCACACAAGGAAAGTTCCAAAGAACCTGAAGTGTGCCAGGGTCTGCACTCCCCAATGGCCTCGATTTTGGGAGAATCCAGGCTGGGAAAAGCTCCTGGGGCAGCTCAGACCCAGCACTGAGGGCTGGGAATTCCCGTGAGGAAATTCAGGCCCTGTCCCTCCCATGAGCTCCAAACTCTGCATCCCTGCAGCTCAAACCTCCCAGAATTAACCCAGAGAAACGGGATGAGCTGTTCCCTGGATTTATAATGGCTGGAACATGGAATTACATTGGAATTGAATCCCTGAAGGTGTTGTCCCAGGGGAGCAGCACAAGGCCTTCCCAAGGATTGCCCCTGCCGCTCCTTCCCGGCGCCTCCTCGGATTTTTCCCAGCCTGGTTGTGCTTGGAAATGAATTCATACCTGACTAATGTTGGGATTTGTATATGACAAAAGGAGTTTGGCACAGACAGCTCCAGAAAGTTCAGCCTGAGGTGGGAATTGCTGATTGGAGCTCGTGTTTGTGCCTGGCTGTGCTCAGCCTGGAGCTCTGGGAGTCCTGGGATTCCTGCAGCTTTGATTCCTAGCCTTGTTTCAGCTTTGCTCTGTTACTGAGAGGGGGGAAAACCCTGATTTGGGTTGTTCTTCCTGCACACAGAATTCTCCAATTGCAGCTGACAGCTTGGAGTGATTCCCTCTTGGAAGGAGGAAATGGAGATAATGAACAGTGCCCTGGCAGAAATTGAGAAATTCAGGTTCATCTTTGCTGGGCCACCCATTCCTGTCCTGCTTTGTTCTTGGGAATTTCTCTGCTGCTCCATCCTCACCTCCCATTTCCAGCCTGCTCCAAACCTGGGTGAAATCCACAGGAAAACGTTGGTTTGAGTGCTCTGCTGGATTTGGGCCAGCTCTGGTTGGGTTTACACAGGTGCTTGAGCCAGGACTAAACCCTGAATGCCATCACTCAGGGCTGCAGCTCAGCATTAAAATATCCATTAGTGCTCAGAGCAAAAATCTGTTCCCTGCAGCACCCTCAGGATGCAAACAGGGGAAAATGGGAACAAATCCACAGGATTTCCATCCCAGTTTAAAGCCCGGCTCATCCAGGCCTGGCAGGGACCTGTTGCTCTCCAGGGCGAGCATGCCTGGAATTTTATAACTTTTAATTTTATCAATTAAAATTATAAATTTTATCAATTAAAATTACAAATTTTATGCCATCACTTAATTAAATTAAAATTATAATTAAAATTAATTATAATTTTAATTTAATATAATTTAAATTATTTATCAATTTAAAATTAAAATAATTTAATTATAATTAAAATTATAAATTTTATTAAAAATTTTGTAAATGATGTTTTGGGATTTTTCCCTCAATTTCAGACACCAAGCCTGTTGTGATCCCTCCCTAAGGAAACACCCCCAGCCCTGGCACTGCCCCTCTGTGCCAGCTGCAGCTCCCTGAGCCCCCTGCTAACGAGCAGGGCCTTAATTAGTGCCAGGGCCTTAATTAGCAGGAGGAGGGAGAAGTTACTCCCAAATTCCTCCTGCATCCAACCCCACATTTCTTTGCTCACCCTGTGCTGTTTGTGGCAGCACCCGGGAGGATCCTGCAGGGAAATCCTGGTGGTTGTGATGGATCTGAGGTAGGAGAGCTTGGGAAAAGGGTGGGAAAAAGGGATTTTGTCACCTCTTTGCAGCTCCCACTCCTCGCTCCTCGTGTGGCACCACAGCCTCCGTGTTTGTGTTGCAAACGCTGCAGGGGGACTTTTATCAGGAGCTTTCTTTTATTGCTGTGTGAAAAGAAAAAAAAAGGGGGAAAAAAGCAGCCCAATAACTTTTCCATTAATGCCGAGCTTTGGGAGGCTTTTGTTTGGTGGCTTTGTTTACAAAACCTCTTGGAGCTGAGCTCTGGGAGAGCTTCCCTTGGAATTAGGGCTGGAATTGAGCTCGGAGCCATTCCAGGGTTTTTGGGGGGAATCCCATGTGTCAGCCTGGAGTGGGGATGGATGGGGCTGGCCCAGGGAGCAGCCACTGGGCCATGCTGGTGTTACTGGGAGGAGCTGCTGGGATGATGGATTTTAGATGGGAAAATGGAGCTTTTTTGGGTGATTTATGGAGTGACTGAACTCATTTGTGTGACAGCGCCTGATGGGCACAGATAGCTGGGAATTGTGTGAAGGAAATCCCATTTCCAGCAGCATTTTTATCCCAGATTCCCCCCCTCAGGATGAGCTCCAGTCCTGCTCAGAACCACCTGGATCAAGCCCTCAGTGGGATGTGCATCCCTCTTTGCCAGCTGGCTTTTCCAGGAGCTGCTCTCCAGCTGCAAACCTGGAATTTTGGGTTAGAAACTCCACAGCTGAACCTCCTGTGGCCTGGAAATCTGCTGGCTCCTTTCCCTCAGCTCCAAAGGGATGGCCAGGGCTCCTTCCTTTCTTCCAGCTGCACCTTGAGATGCTTTTTTGGGTTTATTTTTGGGGATATTCCAGCTGGAGGCTGAAGGAAGAGAAAGCACAGGGAGAAATGCAGGCTGGTGGGAGGTTTTCCTGGTGTGGCCACCCAGGACAGCTCTGGGGTCACTGATGGCTGCAAAAGTCACTTCCAGGGAATTTTCCCTCTTCCCACTGTGACATCCTGAGCCCATTTGGAGGTGGGATTCCAGTCCCTGGCTGGATGGGAGGGAATTCCAGGGGGGTTTTGCATGAGGAGGCTGCCAGAAGCACTGAATGGGGTGTTCTCCGTGGGATTTGGGGATATCCAGGCAGCCACAATGCTGTGGTGGGACCTTTCCAGGCTGTGGAGCAGAGGGATGGGGATGTGTCACCATGGGTTTGTCCTGGTGACAAAGTTAAATCCAGGTGTGATCCATGCACAGCTGGACTGGAGGATCCTGCTTGGATGCTCCATATCCTGTAACCTCCAGAGCTTTTGGGATAAAACCATCCCAATCCTCATTTTCCCTAAATTAATTCCTCCTTCATCCACTTGGAACCTGCCACAGATTCAGCTCCAGCAGGGAGCCCAGGGATTCACAGCTGCCACTGTGGATTTCTCCCCAAATTCCTGCATCCACTCCCTGTGGAGCAGCTCCTGGGAGGAGATTCAGGGCCAATTCCCTGGTTTGGGGGTAGATTGGATGTGGGATCAGTTGTTATCTCGGATATCCCTGCTGCATCTGCCTGTGCCTCATTTCCTCTGGCATTTGGGGCCGTGTTTGTCATCCTGGCAGAGCTGGGATGAAAGGGAATAAATCCAGAGGGAGGAGAAGCACACGGAGAGGATGAAAGAGCGTTTGGGGTGAGGAGCAGGGAAAGGCATTACTCACACAGAGAATTAAAGATCAGGAGCCTGTCTGGGATCCCACAGCAGCCTGGGAATCCCCAGGATAGAAACAACATCCCTGGGATGTGTGGGAATGTGTTTATGTTGGGATTGTGCTGCTGCAGCTCAGGGATGTGTCACAGCTCCTGGGCGGATTCAGCCATCCTAAAATCCAGCCTGAGAAAAGGAGGGAGAACCTGGGAATCCCTAGGAAATATTTATCCAGGAATCCAAGCAGGGACAGAGGTGGTTTTCTGCGAAATATTTATCCAGGATGCTGCTGCTGCTCCTGCAAATCCATCCCAGCATTCTGGCTCTTTGGGAATGGCACTGGAATTCTCCCAGCTGAATTCAAAATGAAAAAAATGCCAGGATCTGCCTTAGAAAAGGGAGCCTGGAAGGGGCAGATCATGAGGAATTCCAGGGTTGTAGGATTATAGGAGTGTTATGGATTGAAAATTGCTAAAAATCAGAATCCTGGAATCCCCTGGGCTGGAAGGGATCCCCAGGGATCCAACTCCTGGCCCTGCACAGAGACCCTGAGATCCAGACATGCCCTGTGGAAGCCCAGGATGCTCAGGCAGGGAACAGAAAGCTGTAAAGCTCCAAAATCCCATTTTCTTTTGTCCCTTTTCCCCTCTTTCAGCCACACTCGCCCCCCGTGCCCAGCCCAGAGCACCAAGGGCTCCGCTCCAGGCTCGGGGCTGGGGCTGGGAAAGCCCCACTGAGCTCTGCACATCCAGAGCCAGGGAAAAGCTGGGAAAAGCTGGGAAAAGAGCTCCTGGAGCATGGCAGGGCCTGGGGGTGATCCCATTCCCCAGCCCAGCTCGAGCCCTGGGAGCTGGGAGTGCCATTCCCGGGGTGAAAAGGGCATTCCCTGTCTGGAGCCGGCTTTGGGAGGGATTTGTGGCTGCAGCAGATGTTGGGGACAGAGCAGCAGGAACGTGAGGCTGCTCTGGCTCCAGCTCCAGCCCGGGGCTGGGAATGCTGCCAGCCCCCCCTGCTGCTGCCCCTTCCCCAGATTTGGGGCCAGGCTGTGCCTGCTTTGCCTTCTCCTCAATTATGGCTGTAAAATCCTTTCTCTGATGGGTAACTCTAGGAAGGATCATTGGGAATGGCACAGGATAAATCCATCTGGCCCTCTGTGTGGGTGTGTGCCAGGAGCTGGCCCTGGGGTGGCCAGGTGGGCACTGGGTGCTGTGCCTGGGGAGCAAAGGGGAAAAATATCCCTGGGGAGCAGAGGGAAAAATCCCTGGGAACAGAGGGGGAAAATCCCTGGGGAGCACATGGAAAAATCCTTGGGGATAGAGGGAAAGCATCCCTGGGGAGCACATGGAAAAAGCCTTGGGAACAGAGGGGAAGAATCCCTGGGAGCAGCAGAAAAAATCCTTGGGAACAGAGGAGGAAAATCCCTGGGAACAGAGGGAAAACATCCCTGGGAGCAGAAGGAAAACATCCCTCAGGAGCTGCTCAGGTTGGGGTTCATGCCCAGGTTAAGAGCAAAGGCCAAGAGAGAATCCCAGAATTATTCAGGAAAAACTCTCTGAGATGGAATCAACCCAGCGCTGCCAAGGCCACCGGTGACCCCCAAAGCCACCAAATGTCACCCAGGCAGTGACAGCCCAGTGTTTGATCCCAGGATCAAATCCAGGAGCTGCCAGAGCTTGGGGCTAAGCAGGAATGAATTTCTGCTCTAAACAAACCCCAGGAGCAGCCCTGGATTGGCTTTGATCAACATTTCCTGGGAATTTTGTCCTGCCTGGGGCGGATGTGTAGCTCTGCTGACTCTGCCTCCAAAATCCCAATTCCTGGAAAGGCTGGCATTATTATTGTCCCTTTTTTTGGTCCTTGTCACCTTTCCCAGCCACGCTCATTCCCAGGGACGGCTCATCCCCAGCTCAGGCTGTCCTCAGCACTTTTGGCAGCAGGTGACATTTGGCTCTGCTGTGTGCTGACCCTGGGGACAGCACGGTGACAATTTTGGGACCAGGTGACATTTGGCTCTGCTGTGTGCTGACCCTGCCTCCAAAACCCCATTTTCCTGAACAATTGTCATTATTATTGTCCCTTTTTTTGCCCCTTTAATTCCCAGGGCCAGCCCAGCTCGGGCTGCTGGGGACAGCAGGGTGGCAATTTGGGGACCAGGTGACACAGGACCCTGGTGCTGGGTTGTGGCTCCTCCTCTGGATCATCCCTACCTTTTGTTCATCCCCTTGCTTTGCTATTATTAACTTCATAATCATCATGATCATCGTTATTATCATAATTATTAATTGTCATCATCATCACTATAATCATTATCTGCACTGCTATTTTATTAGCATGTTATTATACATTACTGTTAACTATTATTATAGCTTTTATTCTTGTTTGATTTTGTTCTGTTTTATTTTATAAATATTATAAATGGTAAAATAATTTTAGAATAAATTATTATAATTTAGAATAGATTATAAAAATATATTGTTATAATTTATTATAATTTATTATAAAGTATAATAATAAAGTATAATATATTAAGAGTCTAATAAAAATATTAGTATTTTATTATAAATTATAATAAAAATAGTATTATAATATAAATTATTATACTTTATAATAAATAATAATAAATTATTATAATTTCTATTTTATTATAAATTCCCTTTTTTCTCCCCCCTTTTTCCTCCCCCTTTTTTTTATCCCTTTCCCCTTCCCACATTCCCAACCCAATCTCTCTGCTCTCGGAGGAGCAGGACATCCCTGGCACGCTCTGGAATTCCCAGGATTTCTGTTTGTATTCCGTGCATTACTCACATCTCAAACCACCCAAACTGAAACTTCCCTTGGCGGCTCCTCCCGTAAATATTTGGTTTTTCTTGGAACCAAACTGCAATTTAGGGCTTTGGGATTTTCCTCAGCCTCGGGACAGATCCATAATAACCAGGATCCCGCCAAATCCCAGGGGTTAAAATCATGGGTTAAGTCTCCAAAATCCCCTGAGTGGCTTAAAAATAATAAGATTATGGGAAAATAGTGCCATGATCTTGCTTCTGTTCAGTTCCTGGGTGTCAGGCCTGTGGCTCCAGCCTCTCTCCCACATGAAATGAGGATTGGGATTGGCAATTTCTAAATGGAGCTGCTCCCTCTGGAGCTCCTGGGAATTTGGGAATTGTGTCCTTCGTTCCAAGCATGAGATGAAAACCATGAATTTGTCACAGTGGTGATTCCATCCCAGATTGGTTTTGCTGTGTTTATTGCAGGAATATTTGTAGGATTTGGGAGAGGGGTGGTGGAGATCCATAATAACCAGGAGGCTGCCAAATCCCATTGGAAAATGACAGCTTAAAAATCCACTGAGTGGCTTAAAAAATAATAATATGGGAAAATAAATTCCATAAATCCCACATGAAACTGGCGGGGAGTGTCAGGAGAGTTTCCCTGACAGAGTCAGGAGTGTCAGGAATGGCACCAACATTTGGGGGCAGAGCCTGGGTTTTGTGGTGCCGCTTTTAAACTCGGGGATTTCAGCGTAAGAGCTGCTGTGGATCCCTCAGAGGAACCAGGAGCCCCTTCCCAATCTGGGAATCAATCTGGAAATTTGAAATCTGGCAATCTGAGTGTGGCCCGGGTGTTCTGAGATGTGTTTTCCCTGGAATTTCTGCCGGGGGATGGAGCACTGAGCGCTCCTTTTGGGATGCTCTCTGCCTCCAGTGCGGATCCCCCTTGGCCCTTTCCCTCCCCAAGGATTTGGGAACTTGCCCGAGCTGCTGTTTCCATGGCAACAGCCGCGTTCCCTTTTTTGGGGGATTTTCCAGGAGGGATTTGTGCCATCCCTCACCTGCCCTGCTGGAAAAGCGCTCCGGGAACATCCCCGAGGATGTTCTGTGGGAATTCCCTCTCCAGGCACATCCTTGCTCTTTGTGCTGCTCCAGGACTTTTTTTTTTTTTCACCATTTCCTTGCTTTTTTTTTCTTCCTCTTGGGGTTTTCCCATCCCACCAGAATTGGGATTTCCATCCCTAATCCCACCCTGCCAAGCAGCATCACCCCATCCCCACCTCAGGGAATTTTTTTTGGGATATCTCCATGGGGCTGCTGGAATTTGGATGGCTTTGGGAGGTTCTGGAAAAGCAGGAAATCAGGTTCAATCTCAGTTTTTTGGGGCTCCCAGGACTTTAAAGGGGGGGGAAAAAATCTACAAATATAATAAAGGAAATTTATGGAACTGCAGGCACAGGAGCCGTGTTTATAGGGAGTTTTACATGGATCCCATCACTCCATGGAATATTGGGAATGGAATCTTGCTGTGGTTGGGGTTTTGGGGCAGGATTTGGGTATTGGCTCCGTGGGGTTGGATTATCTCCAGGCTTCCAGTCAGGGAAAAGCATCCAAACTGCTCCTAAAGATGAGAAAAATCAGGAAGAATTCATGGAAGGGAGGGAGAAATTAAACTAACATTGGAATGTCAGCGATGGAAAAATCCCATCAGGAGCTTCTCCTGCTTCATTCCCAGGATTTTATTTCATTTATTTCTCAGGCTTCCTACATTTATTTCCATTTTGGGCAAGTGGGTTCCCAAGCCTGCCCTGTTGGTTCCCAGCTTTGAGGTATTTAATTAAAATTTTAAATTAAATTAAATTTGTTTTCCAGTTAAAGCCCCTCTAAAATAAGAACTTGGGCTTTGGGATCAGATTTTAGGTAGCTGCAAGATTTGACCCCACTGATTTTTGCCTTTTTTTTTTCCATCTGGCTGAATAAGAACGTGCAAAACCAGTTTGAGACTGAAGCTCTGATCTGCTGCAATAAATTTTATCCTGAGCAGATAAAATCCCAGCTAAAATATTCCTGAGGAATAAACATGGGAGGTTTTTTATCCAGGAATTGCTGTTATCAGAAACAATTCAATGTCTGTGCTTCTCTCTGCCTCCCCCAGGTGTGGGTTTGGAAGCACAAAGGTTTATTCACATCCAGATGTTTCCAATTATTTTCCCTAGAAACAGTTCTCTCGTTCCTGCTTAATTTGTGGAATTATTCCATCTTTTTGTGGGATTTTTAATTGTCCTGCCAGCAGCAAACAGCAACTTTGGGCCTATTTTGCACTGATGCAAAATCACCACTTCCTACTTAGATCAATTAATTATCGGTTAATTGAGCACTGGCGGATCCTGTAAGGAGTATGAGGGAATTTTGGAGACTGGAAACATCCAGCTGGGAGCCCTTTCCTTCTTTTCATGCCCTCTGCATCCTGAATCCCAACATTCCCACCCTTGGCCCCGTCAGCTTGGCTTTGTTTTGTCTTTGTCCATCAGGATGTGAAATTTGTCCTTCCTTGAGGTGTGGGAATGGGGTTGGAATGGGAGAACCTCATTCCCATCAGGGTGTGGATCTCAGAGTGGAATCTGTAATTCCTTGAGATTTGGAAATGGGGCTGGAATGGTAGAACCTGATTCCCATCGGGATGTGGATCTGGGAGTAGAATCTCTCCCTTCTGGAAATTTGGGAATGGCTTTGGAAGAGAGGATCTGATTCCCATCAGGATGTGGATCTCAGAGTTAAATTTGTCCTTCCTTGAGAATGGACAAATTCTCCTTGGAATGGGAGAACCTCATTCCCATCTCAGAGTGGACTCTGTCCCTTCTGGAAATCTGGGAATGGGGTTGGAATGAGAAGACCTCATTCCCATCAGGACGTACATCTCAAAATGAAATCTGTCACTCCTTGAGATGTGGGAATGGGGTTGGAATGGGAGAACCTCATTCCCATCAGGATGTGGATCTCAGACTGGAATCTCTCCCTTCTGGAGATGTGGGAATGGGGTTGGAATGGGAGAACCTCATTCTCCCAACTCCAGAGGGAATCTGGGAGAGCAGGGTTGGCACTGGGCACTGCTCTGCTGGTGCCCTTGAGTTTCTCTCTTGCTGTGGGGCGATTCCCTGCTGAAACTCGGGATTTGGAGCCGGGAATAGCCCGGGAGAAGGGTTGGGATGGGAGGAGGGTGTGGAGGTGTCCCCTGCCGAGGCTGTGCTGTCCTTAACCCGGTGCCACCTGGTTCGAGCACGTGAGCATGCTGGTGATCCTGCTCAACTGCGTCACCCTGGGCATGTTCCAGCCCTGCGAGGACGTGGAGTGCCAGTCCGAGCGCTGCACCATCCTGGAGGTGAGGATCCATGGCCCCAAAATCCCTGGGGTTTGTGGGGTGCAGGGCTGGGGTGGCCGCTCTGGGAGAACTGAAATTACGGAGCAAAATTCTGTGTAGTTTATTAAGGGAAAGTTGATTAATGAGGACAAGTCCCTCTCCAGCTCTCCTGGAGCCCCTTTAGGCTCTGAGGTTTCCCTGGAGCCTTTTCCAGGTGAACACTCCCAGCTCTCCCAGCCTGGCTCCAGCCCTGTGATACCCTCATGCCTTATCAGGCATGAACAAAAGCTGGGGGCTCTTCCCAAGGCCTGGAATGAGCCAGGAGCTGTGCCAGGGGCAGGTTTGATTTTGGTGACGGGAACATGGAATATCTCCATGCTGGCGGCACTCAGGACTGACTGAAATCCTCTTTTCCCTCTCTCCAGGCGTTTGATGACTTCATTTTCGCCTTCTTTGCCGTGGAAATGGTCATCAAGATGGTGGCCCTGGGCATCTTTGGGCAGAAGTGTTACCTTGGAGACACCTGGAACCGCCTGGACTTCTTCATTGTCATGGCAGGGTCAGCAACCACCTCATCCCTTCATCCTGGGGCAGGGAAATCCCAGGGAACAAATCCCTGCCTGGTTCTCACAATGCCTTGGGAGGCAGAATCGCCCAAATCTGATTTTTTAAAATCCTTACCCCAAAACCACGCTGGGTTTGGGGGTGGGTGGTGAATATCAGGCAGAGCTGTGGGGGTTTGGAGCAATCCTTTAATCCTAACACATCCTGAATGTCCCAGTGCTGTTATTTCCAAAAAAATCATCTCAGCCCCACTCCTGCCCTGTGCCAGCAGCACAGTGAGGCAGGGATGGGCTGAACAAGGAAATTCAGCCCAAAAACCCTGTTAGGAATGTTGAAACCTCAGTGGGAAAAGCTGTTTGGGAGTTCACCCAAATTCCAAACTCCTCCTGGCTTACAGCTTCCCTCCATCTCCCCCAGCTGCTGGTTTGTGCAGGATGTGTTAATAAACAGCTCCAAGGATGATCCTCCTGCTTTTGACACCACTTCCCTCACCCCCACAGGGAATAACTGAGTGGAGTAAAAGCTTGGCAAAGCTCAAACTTTTTTTTTTTTCTTTTATTTTTACCCAATAAATAAACAGCTTTGGAAAGCCCAGGCTCTCCTACCTGCTCAGTACATCCTGGGGAGGGAAGGAAAGCTTTAATTACTGCCTGACTTCTGCATTCCTGCGTTTCTAATGACCAGCCCGGGGTTAATTAAAACATCCTTGGAATATGTTGGGGCGTTTTTCCCTTTCCATTAGTGCTGTGCCATCTTCCCTGCCCTAATGGGGTTTTGTTGTGCTCCGTGTTATTTGTCTGGAATACAATTAGGAATGGTTTTAGTGCCCTGAATAAAACATGAGCTCTCCTGAGCGGAGCTTCCTTGGAACTCGGGTGCAGTTGGAGGAGGAACATCAGGGACAACAAAAAAACACCCTAATTATTAATTATTTTTACCTTAATTATGTTTTCCTATAAAGCTGCTGCGGTGTTTAAGGGAGGAATGGCAGGGGAAGTGCAGGGAAAACTCTGATCAAGGAGCAGAGGGTGTTTTTCCACGTTGGATCTGTGGGATGAACAGAAAATCCCCAGCTCCTCAGGGCTCCCCCAAACCCAGGATTGGGGCACCCCATGGAGGCAGAAGGGCTGAGCCCTCTGCTCATCTTCAGGGGCAGCTTTGGCACTGGGCATTTTGCTGTTGGAATGAGGGGGAAAGTGACTGGTGAGACCATTTGGGAGTTTTCCATGGTTTTTCTCCACCTTCCATGGCCGGAATATGTTTGGGGAGGATGCAAACAGCAGGAGACCCTGCTGGAGGTGTGGCATTAATCAGGCTGGAGAGGAGAAAAAGAAAAACCCCTTCCCAACCCCTGGCTGATCCCAGACCATCTCCAGATGTGAGCCAGACCTGGGAAATGATTTCCCACCTCCCCTGGCCAATCCTGGACCATCTCCAGATGGTTTTGGTGGACTTGAGCCATACCTTGGATATGATTTCCCACCTTCCCTGGATGATCCTGGACCATCTCCAGATGGTTTTGGTGGATTTGAGCCATACCTTGGATATGATTTCCCATCTCTCCAACGAGAAGCTGGAGCTGGGAGTACCCCTGGAGGAGGAGAAGCTGTGCTGAGGGCTGGGATTCACCTCCCACCACCACCACCCTCCAATCCAGCGTGTGCTCCTATAACCGGAGCTGCTTTCAGCAGGGAACTCACCACTGGAACAACAAAGCTGCTTTTTCCAGCCAGGGGATGGATGTGCTGAAGTTACTATGAGGTTTTTTTGTGATAAGAAGGGAACAAGTGATCAGCAGAGCTTTGTTTGCCCCGTTCTGCCTCCTCAGAGGAGCTGCTTTGCCTCAGCAGCAGCAGCTCCAAAGGGAGCAGAGGAACTACAAAATAAACACAGCTCCCGCCTCCAGCACGGACGGCGTCTGAAGTTCCTTCCAGCTCCCAGAGTCCTTTCGTGTTTTCCTCGCCCCAGAAATGTTCCCTGGAACGTTTCAAGCCCAGTGGAACTGGTGAGCTCTGTGTCTGCAGCCCAGCAGCAGGGATGGTGCTCAGGAGAGCTGAAACCCAGAGGTTCCTGGTGCATCCAGTTCCTGGAGATACTCCAGGCTGCCGGGATATGATTTGGATTTGACAGCTGAAGGTTTGCAGCTGTTGATCCCAAAGTCTTGTGTTTTTCAGGGTAGGGAATTACCTACCAAGGGATAATCCTCCCAAAATTCCCAGCTCCAGTGGATTTCTGTGGGGCATTTCCAAGGGATTCAGGATTTACAGGCAGAATCTGATAACAGGACCCCACTCTTGGTATCCTGGTCCCTCCAGTCCCTGGAGATCTTGCACGGTCCCAGGATAAATTTTGGGTTTGAGAGCTGAAGGTTTGGAAGCTGTTGATGGCACAAGACATCCCAAAGCCTTGTGCCTCCCATTTTCCAGTGCAGGGAATCACCTACTGAGTGCCAATCCATCCAAAATGTTCAGGGAGAGTGGGGAAGAAGAATCAAGGAGAAAATGTTCTTTATTCTTAAGAATCAAATGGAAAGCAAAGGATTTGTGCATTTTTTTTTGTTGGTTTGGGTATTCAGGTTTGGTCACAGGAGGAGAGAAAAGCTGGGGAGCAACTCCTTGTCCTGGAAAGTCAGGGAATCATGGAAGGGGTTGGGTTGGAAGGGACCTTAAGGATCATCTCATGGGCAGGGACACCTCCCACTATCCCAGGGGTGCTCCAAGCCCTGTCCAACCTGGCTTTGGACACTCCCGGGATTCAGGGGCAGACACAGCTGCTCTGGGAATCTGTGCCAGGGCCTCCTCACCCTCCCAGGCAGGAATTCCTTCCCAATATCCCATATAAATTTCCCCTCTTTCAGTGTGAACCTGTTCCTCTTTGTCCCATCACCACAATCCCTGCTGGATTTCCCTCTCCAGCTTCCTTGGAGGTTTTTGCACATACTGGAAGGAAAATCCTGCTTTCCAAAGTAAAGGCTGGAAGGGACCTCAAAGTTCATCCCATTCCACCCCTGCCATGAGCAGGGATAACCCCAACCATCCCAGATTGCTCCAAACCCCATCCAGCCTGGAATTGCTTCATGGAATTGCAACCAAGCCCCCCTGGGCTTGCAGGCAGCATTTCCTGAGCTTCTCATGAGCACCCCCATCCTGACTGCTGTGCTGTTCTCCCTGCAGGATGATGGAATATTCCCTGGATGGCCACAACGTCAGCCTGTCCGCCATCCGCACCGTGCGCGTCCTGCGGCCCCTGCGCGCCATCAACAGGGTCCCCAGTAAGTGACACCCCTGGGCACAGCTCTGGAAAACTTTGGGAATAACCCCCCCACACACACACCTGGGGTTCTGAGCTCAAAAAACTGGAGTGAGTCTGGGAAAACTGGAAAACCATAGGAATAAATCCACCCCACCTCAATTTCTTGAGTCTGGGAAACTCCAGAAAACTGGAGTGAGTCTGGGGAAACTGGAAAAATTTGGGAATGACCCTCCCACACATCTGGATTTCAGAGCTCAGTTGTGGAAAATTGGAAAACTTTGGGAATAACTCTCCCCACCTCAGTTTCTGAGCTCAGTCTGGGAAAACTGGAAAACCACAGGAATAACCCTTCCCACACACACCTGGATTTCTGAGCTCAGAAAACTGGAGTGAGTCTGGGAAAACTTTGGGAATATACCCACCCCACCTCAGTTTCTGAGCTCAGTCTGGAAAAACTGGAAAACTTTGGGAATAACCCTCCCCACATCTGTATTTCTAAGCTCAGTCTGGGAAAACTGGAAAAGTTTGGGAATAACCCCTCACACACACCTGGATTTCAGGGCTCAGTCCGGGAAAACTTTGGGAATAACCCTTCCCATACACACCTGGGTTTCTGAGTTCAGAAAACTGGAGTGAGTCTGGGAAAACTTTAGGAATAACCCCCCCACACCTGGATTTCTGAGCTCAGTCTGGGAAAACCGGAAAATCATGGGAATAGCCCCCCCACACACACACGCTTGGCTTTCTGCTTTGTGCAGCTAATGAGAGGAAATGAATTAATTTAATTTTTAATGGCGAGTTAAAGATCGTCATTATCATAATTGGTGTTAGCAAAGGGCAGGGGAGCAGGGGATTGACCCTCAGAGATGTTTTCCAAGGTTTTTGTCCTTTTCTAGGGAAAACATCTCTCTGGTGGTGTAAAGTAAACAATGTTCCTCCAAAGGAAGGGAAAAGGTCACTTCCAAGAGGGATCTTCTTGCCCTGGTGGATTGGTTTTCCCTCCTCAGTGATTTAAGATCTTTCCAGGACTTTATGTTCAGGATTAGCAGCTCAGGAGCTTCCCTTGCTGCTAAAACCCCAGGGAGGGTTTGCTCCATGTGAAACAAAATTGGGATCATCCTCGATAGGAAGTTCAAGTGGCTCCTAAATCCATTTTCAAGTGGCTTCAGCTGCTTGGCTTCTAAATCCAATTTTAAATCCGAGGCACCACGTTGGAATAATTCCCTGCTGGAATCAGCCAGCTGCTGAGCTGGCCTTTGCAAGGTGCTCATTCCACAGCAATTCCATCCTTTTCCAACCCAAATCTCCACCTCAATCAAAATGCAGCAGCATTGGGTGGAAATCACAGGAATCCAGGCAAAAAAAACCCCTAAAAAACTTAAAACAAAACCCCAAAAAAACAAACAAACAAAAAGAAAACTAAAACTAAAAAAAAAAAAGGATATTTCCTGTTTTGCTGGAATGAGCCAGCCCCAAATCCTGCCTGGATTCAGCACATCCAGGGACAACCAAACAACCTCCTCCAGAAGGGGTTTGATTCCAGGCCCTCCAAGGAAAATGTGAGGGAACAGATGGATGTTTACACCCAGAAACCTCGGAAATTTCTCTCAGAACTCCCAATTCCACAGGGTTTGTTTTCTGGAAAACAAGGAACGAAAGCAGTGAATTGCACAGTGAGGTCCTTAGTTCAAAACAAGGCCACAAAAAAGAGAGGCCAGAAGGGGCCTGGAACCCTTTGGAGCTTTGTTTTCCTAACGAGGTTTTGTTGCCAGGGATTTGAAAAGCACAACACCAACTTTCCCTCTGGGATTTGGGGTTCCAGGGAAGTTTCTCTCTGTGATTTGGGGTTCCAGAGAGGTTTCCCTGTGGAATTTGGAGTTCAGGGAAGTTTCCTTCTGGGATTTGGGGTTCCAGGGAAGTTTCCCTTTGGAATCTGAGTTTCCAGGGAAGTTTCCCTCTGGGATTTGCTGTTCCAGAGAAGTTTCCCTCTGGGATTTGGGGTTCAGGGGAGTTTCCCTCTGGAATTTGGGGATCTGAGGATGGGCTGGAGCAGAAGCACCATGGGCTGGGATGAGGATCAGGCTCCCTCTGAACTCGTTCAAATCCACAGAACCCTTCAATATTCCCATGGAACAGTGGGAATCTCAAGCTGGGACCCAGCTGGGCTCAGGGGAACTGAAGGATTCCCACCAAGCTCCAGGGATCCAAACAACTCCAGCTATAGGTGGAATTTTGCTCTTGAGTCCAACTTGTGTTTGTCTCCCTGATCCCTGACACCAAACGAGCCTTCCAAGGTTTTTTCACTGCAATTCCCATGGGATTTTCATATTTTTCCAACAGGCAGGTGATAGAAAATATCCCATATTTTAATTAATATTCTGTGGGATGAAATCCAGTGGGTTCAATCCATGTTTGGAGTGGAGGTGCCTGAGGAGCAAGGGGACCTGAGCACCAGGATTGGGATTCCCAGGAATGATTCCCAGAAATATCCCCATTCCTTAGGGGCAGATCATCCAGCCTCCACTTTCCAACCCCACCCACTCAGCACATTGGGAATTTTGCTGTTTCAGGCCAAAATATTCCAGAATCTGTGGAGAAGGGATGGGAAAATCCCTGGATTTTGGTGGATTTTTATGGTTACATTTTCATCCGTGAAAATTCCTTGGAATTCCAGCCCATCCCAGCAGCATCCATGCCATTCCCAGCTCTGGGACTTGGGAATGGGATTTTCCATCAGATCAAATTCACAGCTGGATCAGAGGAGATGAACCTGGTGCTAAATGCAGGGAAACAGGCAGAACCAGCCTGGAGATTTATCCCTGGGATTCCTGGGCTCTTCCCTGGGATGCAGCCAGCACCATCAGCTCATGCCTTCCAGGCACAATAAATTCACCCACGAGATTCTTTCAGCTCCATGCAGTTTGTTAAGAAGAGAAAGAAGAACCCTGGCCAATAAAAACATCATTTCTATTAGAAATTATTCCTTCCAAACCACTGGAAAAATGGAATTCCTGCAATTTATTCACTTGGCAGGGGCTGGAGTCAGGGATATTTTTTCAGCAGTGGTCATTAGGTTGTTGGGTTTTTTTTCAAATCCATTTCACTGCTTTATTTTTATATTTATTGTTATATTTATTTTTAGATTTATTATTATATTTTAATTTCTTTTTAATATTTATTTTTTAGATTTATTTTAAGATTCATTTTTATATTTTTATATTTATTTTAATATTTATATACTTATTTTTCTATTTATTTTTATATATTTTAGTTGATTTTTTATTGTATTTTTGTGTATTTTTAAAATTTATTTTTATTTTTCTGCTGGGCGTTATTTTTTAGGTTTATTATTATATTTTTATTTCTTTTTAATATTTATTTTTTAGATTTATTTTAATATTTATATGCTTATTTTTCTATTTATTTTTATATTTTTGGGGGGAGGTTAATTATTTTTGTGTATTTTTAAAATTTATTTTTATTTTTCTGCTGGGGGTTTTTAAACCAGGCATCCCATGGAATGGGGATGAAGATCCTGCTCCTTGTTTCAGCCTGGGTGATGCTCTTTTCCCATGGCACACTCAGCATTCCAAGGAGAGCCCGGGGTGGCTGGAGAATAGCTGGATTCAATCTCTGGGATGATGCCACTAAACATCCCCAAATACCAAAAGGAGCTGAGCAGAAAAAAAATTGTCTGGCATGGGGAGAGAAATTTTACCCATTTTTGGAAAAAAAAAAGGAGGATATCAGTGAGAGAGAGGGGGGAAAAAAAAAAAGGGAGAAAATCCCAGCATTGTCTTTCAGTGGGGATTGATTGTCCTTGCTTTTCCTAAGATGGATTTGCCAGGAAAATGTGGGATTGCTCCTGAGGGGGTGACAGTGCTGGGCAGGGCCAGGAGCTGGACTTGAGGAGCCTGGTGCGTCCCATCCCACTGGGGTATTCCTGATTTGTGACAGGATACACTGGGAATAACCCCCAGGAATTCCAATTCCATTGTTGGGAGTAAACACCAGGAATTCCAACTCCCTTTTGGGAGTAACCCCAAGGAATTCCAACCCCATTTTTGGGAATAACCACCAGGAATTCCAACCTCAATGTTGGGAATAACCACCAGGAATTCCAACCCCATTTTTGGGAATAACCACCAGGAATTCCAACCCCAATGTTGGGAATAAACACCAGGAATTCCAACTCCCTTTTGGGAATAACCACCAGGAATTCCAACCCCATTTTTGGGAATAACCACCAGGAATTCCAACCCCAATGTTGGGAATAAACACCAGGAATTCCAACCCCAATGTTGGGAATAAACACCAGGAGTTCCAACCCCATTGTCAGAGAATTCCAGGTGGAATATCTGGCATGGAAATCAGCATTTCCCTGACACTAGAGGCCTTGGATCCACCCTCTGGAGATTGCTGTCATTCCCATTTCCTGCCAAGCCTTTGACATTCCCACCTCCCTTTCCAGCCTCAGCATTTAGGGGAAAACACCAAGTCCTGATGTTCCTGCCCTGGCTGTGCGTCCAAGGTGGGAATGGTGATTTGTGCCCATCCTGACGTGGTTCTCCCTCCTCCCCCAGGTATGAGGATCCTGGTCACGCTGCTGCTGGACACTCTGCCTATGTTAGGCAACGTCCTCCTCCTCTGCTTCTTCGTCTTCTTCATCTTTGGCATTGTTGGGGTCCAGCTCTGGGCAGGGCTGCTGAGGAACAGGTGCTTCCTAGACAGGAATTTTGCCATGTAAGTACAGCAAAAGCAAAAATTTTCCACCTTTTTTTTTTTCCATTTTTTCTCCACATTTCTCTCTCTCTTTTTTCTTCCTTTCCCAGCAGGGGATTTTTTCTGTCCCCTGCTGGAAAAATCCCAGCGCTCAGCAGGGTCCTTTTTGCCTGGGAAAAAAATCCCATTTGTCAGCAACTTCCTGAGGGTTTTGTGCATTCCTGCTGCACCTGAAGGACGAGGATGGGAGAGGGCTGGATTAGGTCTGCCTGAGATCCCTCCCTGTGTGACTCTGGGAGGATGCAGAACAAACTCCCAGCTCTCCAAACACTTCAGGTCACCGAGCATACCCCAACCCCTGGCAGGGGATGGAGATTTGGAGATGCAGCTGAAACCCAGAGATAAATCCTTGTCAGGGATTTAAGATAAGAAACTGGATGTGAGAAGCATTAAAATCATTTGGACACAGCTCAGAGCGTGGGACAGGCACCAGGGACGGGCAGGACCTGAATCATTAAGGCTGAAAACACCTCCAGGATCATCAAACCCAACCTGACAGAGGCAAATTTTCATTTGGGATTTTCCAGGCTGGGCACTTGTGCGGAGCAGCCCCTCTGATAATAAACCTTCATTGCCCTGCTGAGCCTCACCTGGGACATGCCCAAGGCCCAGCTGATCAATTTAAGCCCAGCCCAGGCTCTTAGGCCTGGTTTGGGCTGTGCTGCTGATGTTTGTCTTTGCTCCTGAGCCCTCTGGATAAATCCTGGACCCTGCTGCCAGCCCTGGGCTCTTCCAGCTGGGTTCAGAGTGGGATTGAGGAGGTTCTGCTGGAGCTGGGATGGGTTTGGGGCATGCCAGGCTTTGGAGCATCCCTTGCTGCTCCCTGAGCTGGGGCTGTGGTGCCCCTGCCCCTTCCCAGGGTTGAGGACACACCTGGATGAAAACCAAGCACAGCCAGCACAGAAAAGAAGGATTTTCCTGGAAAAAATCCTTCCAAAGGCTCCTGTCAGAGATGTCAGCAGCTCAGAGGTGAGGAAATGCCCCAGCCCAGCTCTTAGGGCAGCTCTAACTCGGCGAGGGGAGATGGAGCCTGTAATTACATCGCTGGGTAATCATCGGCTGCCTGCGCTGGGATTGACTGCGAGACAGGCAGGGATCATCCCTCAGGTCCTGCTCCTGCCTCTCACTGCCACTCCCGGGGCTCCCTCAGCCTCTCCTGTCCTCTGCACCACCTCTGGTGGCTTTTATTCGTCCCAGCCGGGTGGAAAATCCTTAACCTGCCATGGGTGTGATTCCGCTCCCCGCACCCCAAACCCCCTCCCAGCATCAATTTCCCGCTCCCCAAACCCCTCCAGGCTCAGCCGGACCCCGGAGCTGCCATCCCCAAGCCCAAACTGAGCAGTTCCAGCCCTGCTTGGGTGGCCCCGTCGCTGTAATTAACTGCAGCGAGCCCCTCTCAGCTCTCTCCGAGTCAGGTTTTGAAACGCTCGCTGATTTTCTGGTGATTTTCTGCGAAGTGGAGCTTTCAAGATGAACCACAGGGGAAGCGTTCTCTAAGCACAGACATTAAGCAGCAGTTATGTAATGGCCATTAGCAGCATCAAAGGCCTCGCTGGATTTTCTTATCGGGGCTTGCTCCTTGTCAGGAGAGGTTTTGGGATGAGCTGTGTTTGATGGGGTTTGGCTGGGATCGCCTCCTTCCCTTTGGGATGGGTTCAGCTGTTGGGGTCTGGTTTATTGTGCTGCATTTTAAGGGAATTTGGGGAAATGGGGATGTCCATAGGGCAGGAAAATTCCAGTCTGTAGCTCAGTGTCAGTGGGAGAAATGTGGAGTTTTCTGGTATTATTAATTTTGCATTAATTTCAATATAATGCAAAATGTTCCGGTACCTGCATTTCCAGCTATGCCTGTTTCTTGGAGCTCAGTGTGGAAGTTTTAGGGTCACAGGATTTTCTCATCAGGGCTTGCTCCTTGCCAGGGAAGGTTTTGGGATGAGCTGTGTTTGAAGGGGTTTGTCTGGGATCCCCTTCCCTCTGGGATGGGTTTTGCCACCCCCCAGCTCTTGGGCTCTGGTTTAGTGTGATGGAAGGTGCTGCATTCCAAAGGAATTTGGGGAAATGGGGGTGCCAATGGGGCAGGAAAATTCCAGCTTCCAGCTCAGTGCCAGCAGGACAAATGTGGGATTTTCTGGTACCTCCACCCTGAGTGTTGCTGCTGGGTTGGGCTTTCTGCATTAATTTTAAATTTAGAGAAACCCAGCAACGTTCCAGTCCCTGCATTTCCAGCTATCCCTATTTCTTGGAGCTCGGTGGGGAAGTTTTAGGGACTCCAGATGGAATTATTCCCATTTTTTTAAAATAATTTCTGACTCATTCTCTCAACCCAGGCGTCAGGGCACGGCTCTCCCCTGCAGTGGCTGTTAACACACCAGCAGCAAATTGTAAAGGAGAAAAGGGCATGGAATGACCTGGAAAACACTTCAGGGCTCCATCCTCCTGCTGTTGGGCAGATGATGGAATCCTGGAATGGGCTGGCTTGGAAAGGACCTTAAAGATTCTCATTCACCCCTGACCATGATCAGGGACACCTTCCCTCATCCCAGGCTGCTCCAGCCCAGCCCCAAACACGTCCAGGGGTGGGAAATCCTCAATTCCTCAGGGCACAGAGGTTTCCCAGCCCTTCAGGAGCCTGGGAGGGGCTGGGACTGAGATCCTGCCTCTGATTTCCTCTGCAGCCCTGGAGACAGGGAAAACCTGAATTATTGGAGGGTCTCCCCTCGGTGCTGCTGCCAAACCCTCCCAGCTGAAACCAAACCTGCTTTAAACACAGGATCTGGACAAAATCCAGGGGCCAGCAAGGCAGGGCGCTAACCCCAAATTTTCTGGATGAAAGGAGGTGTAAGTGAGCTCCCAAAGAGCTGCTTCAAATCCAGCTTTGCCCTGCTGTGTTCTGCCCTGCAGCTTCCCGAGCCTTCAGCTCTTCCAGAGGCATCAGATGGAAGGAGTGACTTTGATTTTTGCCATCATTCTTCTTTCCCCATGGAAACCTTTTCTTTTCAATCCCCCTTGAAAGTTGGCAGCTCCGAGTAAAGCAACTATTTTTGTGTCGAGCGCATTGTGAGAGAAAATTTGGGGACTTTTTGGAGGTGCCCTGGGAATTTCTGCTTTTCTCTCTCTGTCTTTCAGAGCTGTGCTGCTACAGGGCTGGAATGAGGTTATTTAAGGATTTTTACTGGGGGTTCTGAAGGAATTGCTGGGTTGTTGCAGGAGTGGGTTGGAACTGGAGCTCTGCTCGTTGGGACATGGGAGAATCTCTCCCTCCACACCCAAAGTGATCCTACAAAAGCTGGGATTGCATGGACCAGCAGCTCCAGGAGGGGCTGTGAGTGATGCCAGGAGATCCTGGCACTGGGAGCTGCAGGAGAAATCCCCCAAGGATCCTTTGGTGGCAAGGAGGAAGGTTTGGTGTGCTGGGTGGGGAGGACAAGCAGAGCCAGCAGCTCCTGGGGACACCTCCAGGATGGTTTTCTTCCCCTCGGGCTCCTTCCCACCCTCCTGAGCTGCTCCCGGGGGAAATAAAGGAACTGGGTCAGGCCCAGCCCCTCTCCTGGGGCTGCCCCTGTGTGCGGGGATGCAGAGCAGCATTTCCAGGCTGGAGCCTTTCAAGGAACTCAGTGGCTCGGAAGCAGGGGAGGGGAGGGAGCCGTGGAGGGTTTTGTGTTTCTCTGCTGCCTCAGGACACTTGTGGTGGGAGCTTTCAGCCTTCAGCTCCTCAAGCAGGCTCAGGAATTTGTCTGGAAGGTGTTTAACTGCTCGTGGTGGCATTGCTGAGCAGGGAATTCACCCTGAGGGCTGAGCTCCTGCCCCTTCTCCCTCTGCTCCCCCAGCTGGGGCAGGCTGTGCTCCGCTGCGTTCCAGTGGTTGGGATGGATGGGCTGGGAAATCCTCCCCTGGGGGAGGCTGGAGCAGAGGATAATCCAGCAGGAGTGGGAGGAAAATGGATTTTCCTGCCCCTCTGTTGTCCTTCCTGCACATAGACATGCAGAGGGACAGAGAAAGGGAAATCCAGATGTGCAGGGAGCAGGGATGGGAAAAGCTGGGAAATCCTCTCTGCTGGGATAACAGATCCATCCTGGGGCTTGGCTTCTCCTGTCTTTCCCCTAGAGCTCTGCTGATTAGTGAGTTCATTAGCATTAATGAGTGATTTGTCTCTACCTGTTGGCAAGGAACAGGGAAGGCAGGAAGAAGTGGAAGCTCCTGGCAGATCTCATCCGTTTACTTGGGAGATATTTGGGATTCCCTCATTCTGCAGCATTTTTGTTTCTCATTCTTCTCTCCTTCCTTCTTTCCATTTTTTGGTTTTGCCAGGAAAATAAAAGCGGGGGGGAGAAAGATTTTAAGAAAATTCTGAAATTTGCAGTGTTTGCTGCCAGTTGGGGTTCCTTTCCCCCTCACTGGTGGTGCTGGAGCTTCCCACAGGAGAAGTTCCCAGTGGGAAAGACAAAGACAGGGAACAGGGGAAGGCTGGGCACAAAGTGCCCTTCAGGTGACTGATTTTGTCATAGGGACAACTCTTAATTGAGAAATTATTTTGAAGACAGCTGCAAAAGTGAGGAGAGCAGAGGAAAGGGAGGATAAAATCCTTCAGAGCTGAGCCAGGCTGCACCCAGCCCTCCCAGCAGAGCTGGGCTTTGTTCTCCTGCTCGGATTTTCCTCCCCCAGCCACCAAACTGCTCCAGATTTGTGCCCTGATCTCCTCTGTGCAGCGTCTGAGACCCCAGCCCGGAGTCTTCATCCCAAAACTTCCCAAATGGAGACTCCTGGGATGCACAGAGCCTCTCCAGCTGTGGGGACCTCGCTCCAGTGGCATGGGGACTGATGCTGTAGTTTTGAGAGCTGAAGTCACTTCTCGGGTGTCTCCTCTCTGCTTCTTCTCCCAAATTCTCCAGCTCTTCCCAATTTTCCTGCATCTTGGTGTGTTTTAATCCTCTGTTTAATCCTCCCTGTGTGTGGCACTGCTGGGTGGTGTCTGATGTTCTCCCAAACGCGGCTGCTGCAGCTCCTGGCCCGTTCTCCAGCCTGTTTCATATGGAAATTTCCTCCCGGGGAAGCAGCTGGTGGGAGGGCAAGGAAAAGGCTCGGGGAGGAAAAACATCTTGCAGGTTTTTGTTGGATCCCAAGCCCAGAAACAGCGCAGGTGATGTCACAGTTTAGTCTGGAGCTGCGGGGTGTGTGAGGAGGGGCTGCTGAGCACAAAGAATTCCCAATTCCCAGGACGTGCTCCTCTTCCCTCTCCCATTCCTGAAGCTGCTGAGCCCTCCACACCCACCTCGGGTAATTGGATCATGGAACAGAACCAAATTCCCCCGGGAAGTTGCTGAGGGCTGATTTCCCTCAGCTCTGCCCTGCAGCAATTGTTCTCTCCTGAAAGTGCAGCCGCAGAGCAATTCCTGCTTGGCTCCAGGGTTTTGGGGAGCAATTCCAAGCAATTGTCTGGAATAACACTTGTTAAAGCCAAATCTCTTCACCAGATAGGGACGTTCAGAGAGAGATAAAAATAGAGCTGTCCTGGCTGGAAGAATTACCTGGTTATCTTCTGCCCACATCTTTTATAATGTGTGTGCTGCCTCTCCCTTATCTCGGGGCGATTATGGAGCAGCTGAGATCCCTGGAGCTGGGAAAACACTGGAGAAAGTTGGCTCTGGAGCAATGCAGCCCTGAGTGCTGCAGGCTCTCACCAGCACTGAGCACACAGCCCAGAAAGTGCCAGATGTGGGACACAGCTCCGGGAAAAGCAGCTCCTGCCCTGCTGCAGGTCCAGGCTGAGACAGAGCCATCGGCTCTATCCAAGCCGGTTCCATCAGAAATACAGCAAGCACATGGTTTTCCCATTAATTTGGGCTCTTCCTTTCTTTATGGAGGTACAGAGGGAGTGGGAGATGGCCTCTGGATGGGTCTCTCCTTGTGGGAGCTCAGATTCCTCCTGAGGGATGCATTTTTTGCGAAGCTGCTCTGCCACCCAAATAAGCATCTTCAAATCCTTCCAGGGAGCCCAAAATCTCCCTGGATTCTGGGGCAGAACCTGATCTGCTGGGATTTTCTCTCCATCTCTCTCATTTCGTTCTTTTTGCTGCTTTGTCTGCTTGGGGAAACTCAGACTGGTGTTTGCTGGGAGATCAGCAGGGTCTGATCAAATCAAAGGGATTTGGTTTTAGGGGCTGCAGTTCTGACAGGGATTTCTGAAGGGTGAAGGGATAGCAACCAGTGGCTTTTCCTGCTGCTAAAATCAGGGATGAACAGTCAGTGATGGAGAGAGATGGGGACACTTACTTGGTGATCAGAATCCCATTTTATTGTGGGATATAAAGCTTATATACTATTTAAGAGACACTAGTAATGTGTACTACAATGATTAGGTTAAAATCACATCCACAAACTTATGTATATGACAACATCTTTTGCTTGCAGGGTTTAATGGGATTTTATTTTTCCTGTAAACCTGTTTGATTGTGAGAGGAATAGCAGATTTGTCTTACAAACAAGCTGTGGGTCTGCTGGTATATAAAACTAGCACTGGGAGATAAAAGAAACAATGGGAAGGGTTCCACTGATTGATAAATGGAAAAATATATTTGCTTTTGCAAATAAACTTTAGGTTTGTTGATAAACTAAATTAGACATTGAAAGATGAAAGAAACGATGGGGAAGAAAAAACCCTAAATTACGTAAGAATTAAAAATTAAAAGGGAGGGTTGTACATTAGAGGGAAATCTTTGGTGTCAGGTGTATTGGGGAGTCTGAACTTCTCAAGTACCTCAGAAATGGGGAAAGAAAGAAGGGAAATTGGGATAAAAAGGAGGCTGCGTCCTCCAAAAATTCCATAGACCCCAGGGGAATGCCCCATGGCCTCTCCTTTTATTCGAATAAAATAAAAGGACTCCTGTCTCCTTTTTGGACATAAACCTCTGGTGTTTGTGGATTAATTTTCCTGACAATTGAACCTTCTTGCAATCCAGGTCTAATTTTCAAAGCTCCCTTTGCTTTTGCCAAGCCATCCTGTTATCAAATCTCTGATGTCAACCAGGTCCAACATCCATCCTCTGTCTTGTGTCCCCCAACATCCCAACATCTCCCCCTTTCCTTTCCACCAGAAACACTTTTAATGGCCTTAATAATTAATCGTGAAGCATTTTTTTTTTACCCTCCTCCTTTTCCTTCTTTTCCACCTCATCCAGGACATACAACCTGACCTTCCTGCACCCCTACTACCGGCCGGACGAGGCGGAGGAGAACCCCTTCATCTGCTCCTCGCACCGGGAGAACGGCATGCAGAGGTGCTCCAACATCCCCAGCAGGAAGGAGTCCAAGGTGGAGTGCACCCTGAGCATGGAGTCCTACAGCCCCAGCCTGGCCAGCCCCGAGCCCAGCAGGAACTCCTGCATCAACTGGAACCAGTACTACAACATCTGCATGGCCGGGGACGTCAACCCCCACAACGGGGCTATCAATTTTGATAATATTGGATATGCCTGGATTGCTATTTTTCAGGTAGGGTTCTCCCAAAAATGGGATTTTTTCATGATTTTGTTGGGGTTTTTTTTGTTGATTTCCCGTTTTTTCCTTGTTTTGGGTTTGTCGTTTTTTGCTCTCGGGAAGGTTTTTGCATTTTGGTGAATGCAGCGAAGTTGGAAGGAATTTGCTCAGCCCTGAGTGAAACTGGAAATCAAGAAATAGGGAATGAATGAATCAGGCAATAAACGGTGCAGGAGAGCATGTGGAGAGAAGAAACTTTTCTTTTTAAATCATTCAAAAAGAGGGAAAATAACTTCTGGAGGCAGAAACATGCATGGCAAGTTCCACCTCTGTAAATCACATAAATCCCAGGGATTTTTGGGAGCAGGGTCTTCGTTGCTGGAGCGTCAGGAAACTGAAAGTGCTGTTGAGGTTTTTAAGCAAGATTTAATTTCATGCTAAAATGAAGGAAGCTGGCATGGCTTAGGCTTGGTTTTAAATCCCAGGGTGATCCTGGTGAGCATGGAATGCTGGAAGGGGGAACAATCAGTTCTGGCCAAAATTCCTGAGAGGAAATTCTGCCCCCAGGGAATTTCAGTCTCTTTTGAGGCACTTCAGAAAACACCAAAGTGCTTCTCACTGGGACTGGGGGAGATTTTACAGGTGATAAAACTCTTCATAAGGGAAGGATTTTCCACGGATTTTCATGTCCAGAGTCTGTGGTTTCCCAGGGCTGCCCAGCTGGAAGATCCCGGTGTTCTTTCCCATTTTTAATGGGCACTTCCTGGTGTTGCAGCATTTCTTTGGCTCTGGCTGGGTGCCCTGGTTGATTCAGTCCCCCTGAAGTGGAGGTGACATCTGTTCCTAGAGCAGAATTCTCCTTTCAGCTTCGTTAATGAGGAATAATTACTCATCCAGAGCTCTGTGTTTCGTTTATGGATTTCCTCCCAGTTCCATATTATCCATGAGGTTCATCACTTCCAGCTTTCACCTGGGGGTTGCAGAGTGGAGAATGTTGGCTCTGAGCACCTTCCCTGCTCCTCAGGAGCTGCTCTTGGGTCACTGTGCTGGTGCCAGAGGCTCAGAACCAAACCCAGAGGGGTTCAGGCAGATCTGAATCCCAATTTTCCCATTGGAAAAGTGCTTTGGGATTAGTGAGGAAGAGAGGAGCTGCTGGCTGCTAGTGAGTGCTGGGTAAAGGGCAGAGGGAATTCTCCTTTTCCTGCTCTTTGATGGATCTGAGGGATGTTCCCAGGAGATCCCACCTGGTTCCTCTTCTCAGGGAAAGGACACAGAGAAGGAGCAGGAGCTTCCTCAGAGGGGTCCTGCTGCCTTTTCCCTTCCTGAGCAATTTTCCAGGCTGCAAATCTTCATTCCATTTGATTTCCTCATCCTTAAAAGGCCCAGTTGAATTTCAGGAAGGGCCCCCAGCCCCAGGAGAGGTTTCAGCTGGTTCCTTTGAGCAGCACAATGTCTGGCAGAGGGGGATCTCCTGTCCTCAGATGGTTTTGGCAGCTGCCAGGAGGTCGATGATTTGTTTTATCTCTGCTCAGGCCATCCAAAGGCTCCAGAGGATTTCCAGCCAAAAACTCTTCTCATGTGTTTATTCCTGCTGGAAGTCAGGGCTCGTTTTTAGGAGCTGGGGATGATTTAATTCCAGGTAAAGAGGCAGCAAAGGTGCTGCCTCAACCTGGACGTGGGAAATCATCAGTGCAGGAGGTGAGGTGCTGAATCCAAACAATTGCTGGAAGCAGGGAAGGTTCAGCACATAAATCCATGGGATTGTGCTGGGTAGCACAATGAACAGCTGGAGCTGGACAGCACCAGCTCAGCAGTGGGATGAGGGCTCTGAGGAGGTGGTGCAGAAAGCCCAGCTGATGGATTTAGGAACTCTGAGCTTCCCTGGGGATCGGGGTTGAGTTACTGGGGTGAGACAGGGCTGGCTGTGCTGAGCCATTTTTCTGCAGCATAATGAACCCAACCCCTGGCACTGTGCAGGGGTTCTGAGATGGGGAGAGGGCCCCGAGGGCTGGCAGATCTCCAGTGGGAATTGTGGCCAGCTGAGGTGGCTGCTGCACAGAGATCCCTCAGGATTTATCCCAAATGAGCCGGGAACCTTGGGGTGCTCAGCCTGGAAAAGAAGGGCCTGGGGGACCTTCCAGGAGCTGGAAAGGGTCTGGAGTGCCAGGAGAAGGGGGAACAGCTTCCCCTGGCACAGGGCAGGGATGGAGGGGATCAGGGGAAGGAAAGGGAGGCCCTGGCAGAGGTGGTTTCTGTGACCGTGTTCACAGGGGTCTCAGGTTGAGGGAAGAGATGAGGATCTGACTCCATGTTTCAGAAGGCTTGATTTATTATTTTATGATATATATTACATTAAAACTATAGTAAAAGAATAGAAGAAAAGGTTTCATCAGAAGGCTGGCTAAGAATAGAATGGCAAGAATGATAACAAAGGTTTGTGTCTCCACTCTCTGTCCGAGCCAGCTGGGCTGTCATTGGCCATTAATTACAAAAATCTAAGATGGGCCAGTCAAAGATCCACCTGTTGCATTTCACAGCAGAATATAACTATTGTTTATATTTTGTTCTTGAAGTTTCTCAGCTTCTCAGGAGGAAAAAAGTCCTAAGGAAAGGATTTTTTATGAAAGTTGTCTGCAACAGGTCTCATCCCTGGGAGTGTGCAGGGCCAGGCTGGGATGATGGGAGGGGTCCCTGCCCACAGCACAGATGGGACTGGATGGGATTTCAGGTCCCTTCCAACCCAACCCATTCCAGGATTTCATGATCTGGTGTGGTTTAGGAGCTGTCAGAAGGGAGGGGGATGAAATGAGCCCCCAGGAGGAACTTTCCAAGTGCAGGAAGTGCCCAGGAGTTTCCCAGGGCAGTTTGATGCCGTTCAGACCAGGAATAAACCAAACCAAAAGCAGAAAAAAAGCAGAAAAGTCTGAAGATTTCCACTCCAGAACATCCAGCAAAGCTGTCCCAATGATAGGTGAGCACTTTTAGGCACCAGAACTAAGATTTTAAAAGATTTCTTTCAGAGGGAGTGGCCCTGAACTTCCCAGAGCCAGGACAGGTGACAGCAGGAAAACAGGGAAATGTGTTGTCCACCTCCCAAGGAGGAGTCAGAGACAGAAGAAGCTGGTGCAAATAAGAAAATTAAAAATAATCAAGGGAATGGCTGCATCCCTGAGTGCTGTAAAGGATGATAATTCCTTATGTAATCCTGAAAGTGATTCATGTTTTGCTTCCCCTCATTTGTTGTGCAAGAGGCTAATTCGTGTCTGTATTCGTTACAAAGGCACGTTCTGTGGCAAATTAGGTGAACTAATTAGCTTATTACAGACTAAATGAAAGGAGATGGAACCTAAATTAACTGTGAGGTTTGGCATGATATGAAGATCCCTTTATTGCACATGAATTCCAGCCCCAACAATCGGAGCAGTAATTACAGGTATTGTTGTCACGCAGCAGATGATGAATTACCCACCTCAACAAAGTCCAATTTAATTGGAATTACTGACAGTCCCAGTGCAGCAACCAAAACCTTCCCACCTCCCTGACCTGCAGCCTGCGGGTGGCCAGGCCTGAGTGCAGAAATCCTGATAAAATAAAAAGGGATTGGAGAGCTGAAAGTTTGGCAAGAAGAGATCTTTCGGCTGCTTTGCAAAGCAGAGAAGCTTTGAGTGGGTAATTTCTCATAGGATTTGTAGGAAAGCAAGGCCCCTACTCACACTTTACTCCAGGGGTGATGCTTCTGGCAAAAGTTGAAGGAAAAAGCAGTCCCAGGCAGATCCAAGAGGGATGGTTTTCCCATTGGCTGCAGCACTGTCCAAAGGTGATGTTAATCCCTTCTCTGCCCCCTCTGCTCCCTCACTCCCTGCAGATTTTGGGAAAGAACCAAAAAAGGTGGAATGGGAGGAAGAGGTCTGAGGTTTCCAGCTGGGCCCAAAGTCATTTTGGGGCTGTGGTTTCAGGAGCTGTCACACTGGGTGCCTGTGTTTTCAGTGTTCATTGAGCAGAGAAATTTGGGATTCGGGAATTTTTTTCCTCCAATGGCTCAGCCTTTAAATTGGAGAGTGTGTCAGCAACGTTTCTCTGTGCTGAATTTGGCAAGAAAAAGAGTTTGGAGCTTTTCATTCCCACTGCTTGGAGATGATGCTTTGTCACTCAACTCGAATCTGTTTTGGATCACCGAAAATATTTCCCTGGAAATGACGGGGTTTGAGCTCTGTTGCTGTTGCTTTTTTTAATTTGGTCAGCCAAATAAACAGCACTTGCTGCATTTGAAGAGCTCTCAGGCTGAATACCCCAGCTAAAAATACCCAGCCCTTTTCAAGCAGCTCGGAGCGTGCTTCCAAGAGGGATTTGTTGCCTTTGGAAAATCTTTGTTTTGAAGGTTGGGAGGAGTTGTGTCATGTAGGACAGGGCAGAGAGGCCACCCTGATGCCAGGAGTGGTTCCATGACCCGTGGGGGTGCTGGATGGAATTAAAACCTCCTGGAGATGGAGACTGGGCTTCCAAACCTCTGGAGTTTGGGAGAGTTTCATCCAAGCTCAACCATGGATTCTTGTGTTTGGAGTAGGAAGAGGGGTCCTGCAGCAGGACCTGAACCAGAGACCAGTTAGGAGAGCAAAAAGCTGCTGGTTGTGAGGAACATCAACAATTGATCCAAGGGAATGGCTGTCGCTGTGCCAGGGAGGGTTAGATTGGATTTTAGGGAAAGGTTCTTGCCCTAGAGGGTGGTGGGGCATTGGAACAACTCCCCAGGGAATGAGCATGGCCCTGAGGCTGCCAGAGCTCCAGGAGGCTTTGGACACCAATCAAGGGAGGCCCAGGGTGGGGTTGTTGGGGTGTCAGGGTTGAACTCTGCTCCTTCCAGCCCAGGATATTCCATAAATCCATAATTCTCACAGGAAAATCTCACTTTGCTTTGGTTGCCCCAAATCTACTCTGCGACCTTTCCCCTGGGCCAAAGGTGCAGCTCCTTCACCCTCATTTCCTGGCCTCATCCTCCCAGATATGGTTTGGAATCAGTAAATCAGTAAAATCCCCTCAGCTGGAAGCACAGATCTCAGCCTTCCTTTCCCCTTTTCCTCATGGCAAACCCTTCCTGTCCCAGCTGGGCTCTGCAGAAATCTGGGATTTGTGGGGTTCCCAGGGCTGAGGTGAGCAGTTAAACCCTTCCCTTTGCCAGGGGTCCTTTCACAATCCATGGGGACAGGAATCATCATCAAACTCAGGAATATGGGCTGGGGGGGATTTGTGGGAGCAGCAGCTGAGGGAAATCAGGGAGTGTTTTGCTGTCAGATGAGGGCCTTGCAACAATAATTCGCCTTCCTTTGGAGCCAAACTGAGATTTGGGCTGGTTTTGATGCCAGGGCTACCATTCCATGAGGGTTTGTGTGACAAACAACAGCATCAATGACATGTCTGGCTTCACCCCACACCTCAATTCCCACTTTGCTTCTCAAAATCCACCAAGAGCTGCCAGCACTGCCCAGGCATTGCTTTTATGGGACCAGATTTGACAGGTCAGGAGCCCAAGGCAGGGAAAGAAGCACAATTTCCTTTTTTCCCATCATTTAGGGCCACTTTTCAGAGCAGATTCCTGCTCTGAGAGGCTCAATTTATAAAGAAATGACAAGGCCTCGAAGTGAAAGGAAAAGCATCTGTTCAAAGGATGTTTCTCAATGTAATAAACCTGTTTTTCTGGCCACAGAGGTTCCTTAACGAGATGTTTCGGGAGGAAATAATTAAAATGGTGACGTTGGCTTCAAAAATAGGGATTTGATTATCTGCCAAGCTCGCTCTGCCTGTGCAATATTCCCTGGAATATTCACTGGGCAGTGCTTGGGAGCCAAATCCACGTTGCCCAAGAGGGTGAAATTCAGATAAGAGGCTTTCAGAAATGGAAGTTAAAGGCCTTATAAAACTTCCTGAAGCCATCAGGGTAATTAATAACTCTCACAATTTATAGCACTGGATCCCATCTTGATAAGTTTGATGAAAATAAAATATCAGAAAGCCTCATAGCAGGGCCAGGGGAATGAGGAAATAAAAACTAAATGACCCCAAACACTCATGGCCATCCTCAGAGTTGCTGTTGGGTTCAGGATAATTGATTTGGATGCGGATAATTCCCATTTTTTTGTCCCCCAAAGGACTCAATTTAGGCCGAAGGAAAAGCGGCTGAGTGCAAATTAGAAGTGTCAGTCAAGATGAAGTCTTCAAATGTGGCTTTCTCTGGGTTTCCAGAGCATCTCCTGCCTCAGCCAGGCACTGAGCTCAGCTAGCAGCTGCAACCCTGGAATCAGAAGGAATTTCTGGTTGCCAGAGCTGCATTTTATCAGGATTTTAATAAGGGAGCGATGCTGATTTTGGGTGCCTGCTCAGAGAGGCTGTCACTCCAAATGAAGTTTGTTCAGGTAATCAGAGCAGGGAAATCTTGCCACGAGACAGCTCCAGGCTGGAGTTTTGTGTGCCCTGTGCTGGGTTCTGATCATCCCAGGCTCGCTCCACACGGCGCCTTTCCAACCTTCCCTCGACTGATCCGAGGAGCTGGAGGTGGGTTTGGAGCTGCAGCTCTGGCACCAGCCCTTGGTGCTTTCCAGCAGCCAGGAATTCAGCCCTTGACTCGTGGAACTTGGAGTCTGAGCGAGGTTTTCTACCCCTGGATGATTCTTTTTGCTCTTTGTTATCTGACACTGGAGCAAAAAAAAAAAAAACCAAACAAACCCGTCCCGCTCTCTTGGAGTCGGCTGCAGCCAAGAATTTGCAAAGATTTTGGCAGAGCTCAAAGGAAAGAGGGTTTATGATGAAAACTTCTCGACACAATAAAAGAAAATCGTTCAGTGCAAGCTCTGAAGTGACCCCAGAAAAAGCAGTGTAAACCTGCTGCCTCCCTGGGAGCACTGAGGAGGTCTGAGTTAATTGCCAGCAGCTTTAATCTCCATTTCCCTCGTGATTTTCACTCTGGAGTTTTAGATTGACTCTGATTAGCTTGCCTAGAAGATCTGATTCTGTCCCCAATTACTCTCCTATAAATCAGACGAGCATCTTTATTACAGCTGATGAAATTACTGTGGCATGAGCAGAGCAGGGGGATCAGAATCAGCAAAGACCTAAAAAAATTAAATCTGATTGGGTTTTGTCCACACTCATCCTGCTCCTGTGAGTCAGGTGCTTGGGGAGTGTTCAAGCCAAGCATCACTGAAATCAAAACCTGTCTGTGTGTTCCCCTGAGGGAGTTTTCTGTTAAATTCTTGCAGTGAGGGGAGAGAGAATTGGGCAAAACTGAGAGATTTACTGGTATTAATGGGAGAGAAATGGTTTATCCCAACCCTGGGGAAGGGGTAGAGAACTGGAGGAGCAGGGAAGGAGCTGAGCATCACCCAGCAGCTGAGTGGGGTGAGAGGACAGCCCTGTTCTCCTGGCAAGGCAGAAATCTTTTCCCAGGTACCTCCTGTGCCCCGGGTGAGGAGCAGGAGCAGCACCTCCAGCACCACGCTGCCAATCATCCTAATTGAATCTCCCAGCTCTGGCCCTGCAGCTGCTGATTTTCCTGTGCCTCGCACATCTTTCCCATCAGAGCAGAATTAGGAGCGAGTTCTCACCCTCTTATCTGGCTGATAAATAATTGTGGATCGTGTTGGTGGGAGCCTTTGAACTGGAGCCTTTGGAGAGGCCCCGTGTGAACAAGCAGGGCTTGAGCAGCCTTTAATTGCTGAGCAGGGATTGCCCAGATTGGGAAGCACCAGGAAGGTGCTCCAGGGCTTTGGGAGATGTCCCTGGAGGGCTTGGAAGGGCAGTGAAATGGATTAATCAGAGTGGGGATGGAGAGAGGAGAAAGTCCTTTCTCCTCGGTGGGATGAGCAAAGCAGTGCTGGATGAACGTCCCCGAGCTGCTGGGTCTGAGTCCATGGAATCCCACAGGGCTTTGGGCTGCAAAAAAACCCCTCCAGTTTGGACAGGGACCCCTTCCACCCTCCCAGGCTGCTCCAAGCCCATCCAAGCTGGCCTGGAACACTTCCAGGCATGGGAGGGTGGGATCAAAGCAGCAAACCTTGTGCAGGTGCCCCAGTTTGGCTTCCAAAACCAGTTAAAGGCTTTAGCTGGGGGTTTATGAATCAGCTCCTGGTGCTCTGGTTCCCATTTCCAGCAGGGCCTTGCTGGGGATGTGCATTTTTCCTTGGATCAGGGAAAGATGACCTCGAGTAGTCCTTGAAAGCCAGCAGGGATGAGGCTGGAAGGAGCCCAGCCCTTGCAGGTGCCTGTGCACGTGTTGTCCTGCATTTCCCCAGAGCTTTGGGATTAAAAACCCTGCTGGATGTCTGGGAGCCTCCTCTTTTCCAGGAGATGTTAAAAAAATTAGATTTGCTCCTGGATCCTGGCAGCCCAGGAATGAACCCCCCAACGTGCCAAACACCAGGACAATCCCCAGAGGTCTCTTTGTCCCTCCTGCATCTCCCCCTGCTTTACAAATGAGCAGTAAATAACACAAATTCTAATTACACCTGGAATATTCAGAGAGCTGGTGAGCATTTTCACCCTCCAGAGGAGGAACAGGGGGTGTTGATTGATTCCTGTGGGAAATGCTGCCTCTCATGCAACAAAAATATCCCTGCAAGGGCTGGTGGGCCTTCAGTGCTGGCTCAGAAGCCCTCAGGTGACTCCTTTTCCTTTCTTTGTGTTTAACAGGTTTAATCCATTGGATTTGAGGATTTCCAGCTAAATCCAAATCCAATGTAGAGGTGCATCCCATATTTTTGGGGTCCTTGGGTTTTTCATCCCTCAGTGGGAATGGCTGGAGAGCCTTCTAAGCATCCGGAGGGAAAGGAGAGAGGGAATAATTCCTGGGAAAGGGGCAGAGATTTGGTGTCACCTCCTGAAGTGACCCTGCAAGGGCTGTGGGAGGCTCGGCTGTGCACAGAGCCCTCACAGACACAGCACCTGCCCCAAAAGGACTTTGTTCTCTGGAAATGTGCTCAGGGAGAGGCAGGAAAGGACAGGAGGGGTTTGATTGCTGGGCTGTTCCTCATGGATGAGCACCCAGGCAGTTTAACCCCTTCCCACCCCATGGGAATAACAGCACCAGGGGGAAAATGGGGATAAAAACCTGCCCTGGGTTGATCCTGGGGTTAATGATGGGTAAAGAATCCTCTGGGGTTTGGTTAAAGCTGTTTGTGGCAGGACAAGGGGCAGTGGATTTAAACTGGCAGAGGGCAGGGTTGGATGGGATTTTGGGGAGAAATTCTTCCCTGTGAGGCTGGGGAGAGGCTGGAATGGAATTCCCAGAGAAGCTGTGGCTGCTGGAAATGTCCAGGCCAGGCTGGATGGGTTTGGAGCAGGCTGGGACAGTGGGAGGTGTCCATGGTAGGGTTGGGATGGATGGATGGATGGATGGATGGATGGATGGATGGATGGATGGATGGATGGATGGATGGATGGATGGATGGATGGATGGATGGATGGATGGACGGACAGGCTCTGAGGTCCTTTCCAACCTGAAGCATTCTGGAATTCTGGGAAGCCAAGATTTGCTGAGTGCTGTAATTCTCATAGCAGCAGTGCATCCCTCTGAGCTCTCACATTCCTAAAACCAAAATATCACCCACTGGAGGTGCTGGGGGTGTCTCCAGGAGCTGCCAGTCCATCTCCACAAGGTTCTGGTTTCCAAAGGGCACAACCTCCTCCAGGAAGTGGAAAAGTGAAATATTGAAGGCAGGAGGGGAAGGTAGCACCGAGATTTCAGGCAGGACATGGGATGGAGGTGTTTAAAAGTGATTTTGTGACTGGCCAGTCCTTCCTGCTGGCTGATCAGCGAGGGTGGGATGTGGAGGAGCAGCTGGTGGATGTGAGGAGGAGCAGCAGAGGTGTCAGACCTGATCCCCACGAGCCTTTAACAGCCCTGACACGGGGAACAGCTGCAGGGACAAATTTCACAAATTATCTCCTCCTTGGCAGATGAGCTTGGTTGGTTTTAGCTGTGCTGCCTCCTCACTCGGTGGGGGTGAGCCTCCACGAGAAGAAGGTCAGAAAATTGCTGGGAAAACATCAGCATTTTGAATTGAGGGTGAGAAATCCCAAAGAGGCAGCAGCCCCGAGCTGCTCTCTGGGTTCTGATGGTTGTGTGAATGTGTGGTTGTGTCCTGAAGATCCTTATCCAGGAGTTTCCTTCTGTTCCTCTAGCAAAAAAACCCAGGGAATTCATGGATTCATGCCTGAGTTCCCTGCAAGGTTTATTCACTGTTTCAGGGTTTATGGACCAGCTTTTGGGGACACACCAGGCAGAAAATCCCCTCCACCCCATCCCCTCCACCCCTTCTCTTCCCTCAGCAATTCCTTCCCTGGAAACGTGATTTAAATCAGGGATGATGCCTGAAATTGTGGGGTTGAAATCAGGGATGATGGCACTGAAATTGTGGGGTTTGAATCAGGGATGATGGCACTGAAATTGTGGGGTTTGAATCAGGGATTATGGCACTGAAATTGTGGGGTTTGAATCAGGGATGATGGCACTGAAATTGTGGGGTTTGAATCAGGGATTATGGCACTGAAATTGTGGGGTTTATGTCAGGGATGGTGCCACTGAAATTGTGGGGTTTCCCAAGTTCCCCCAGGCTCGGGTGGGGTGGTGGTGATGGGGGATGTCCCTGGGAGTGGGTTCAGACAGGAGCTCGGATTCTGATGGAAATTGCAGTTCCAGGGTGGAATTTCAGCTCTAGTAGCAAGCCAGCACTG